>NC_141880.1:3752500-5002500 GCF_030686135.1 Camelina sativa
CAAAATCTGCATAACATATTCAAAACACTAGAAAACTACTTTTTATTGGGAGGCTAGCCTCAAATTACTTGGTGAAACCCAAAGGTATCCCAAGGTCTACAGAGTTATACATATGTAGCAAATAAATAAAGGTTACTCACTCAACTACTACGGTGACAGAGGCCCGTACTAAACGTACAGACCCGAGTAAAAACAGACAAAAGTAGCTCAAGAACAACCTAATCAGGAGGAAGACTCTGATGTGTTCTTCTACTTCTTCCTGGGATTTAGATTATCCATCACAGCTTCTAACTCAGTGCATCAGAAGCTGAAAGTAGTCGTCATCACTTACCAAGAAGTAGTCATATCCAAGAGCGTTAGCTCGGTCTTTAAATTCCCCCATTTCTTGCTCGGGCACTTGGATCCCCACCAGCACATTCGCGCCCGTCTCACCCTTTTTTAAAAACAAGGAAAGATTGTATAGTAAGCACCAGACTGAAAGTTCCATTAAAACATTTTTTACGATGAAATGGTGAATTGTGAAACAAACCTGTCCACGGTAATGGAAAAGGCTGATGTTCCACCGTGGACTCAAAGAGTCCAAGAAGTTCATTAGAGCACCAGGTCTCTCGGGAAAGGTGAACCGGCATAGAACCTCGTCTTCAACACTTGATCTTCCACCCATCTTGATATGTATAAAGTGTGATTCACATATCAATCAATGGAAATGAATCGGAAATGTGGTAATCATAAAGGAGAATTAAGCACAGAGAGAAATCGATCAAGGACGCACCAAGTAACGCAGGTGATCTTTCACTAAGTCACTGGTTGTGAGATTGACAGTTTTAAGTTGAGAGCATTCCATTCTATTCTGTAGTGCTTTGAGCTCATCGGCTGTGTGAACTCCAACACTAGACAAACAGTACACAAAAATTGTGCGGATTTGAGGACAAATAAACTACTCGGAAGAAAAGTTAATTCCACACTTACCTGTATAATACAACAGCCTCCTTTTCTGTGCTACATCTATATTTGAACTCGGTTATGTTCACTGGTCCAACCTGCACCCATCAATGTTTTGTATTAGATGCCCTCTGTACTGGGATTAACTTCTATATGCTATAATACAAAACACACACCAGTTCACAGAATTGCTTAAAGCTTCCAGGTTTTTCCGGCATGAGAGTAGCAAGAACAGCCTCCTGTTGCCTACCGACATTGGCGAGTTCTGTCACCATCCTTAGCTTGTCAAAGTTCATGTTGGCACCACTGGTTATGGCTACGACATTCACGTCCTTTAGGCCATAATATTTACAGTATGCCTCAGCTCCAGCGAGCGCGAGAGCACCTGCTGGTTCCAATATGTTCCGTTTCTCCTCAAACATATCCTGTAGAAACAAGTATAAGAATATCTACATTTTAAAACACCATACCACAAGAGATAACGAATCAAGGACAGTACCGTACCTTTATTGATGCACAAATAGCATCACGAGTGACAAGAACTACACCATCCATTAGATTTCTGCTTATACGAAAAGTCTCTTCACCAACTTCTTTAACTGCAACACCATCAGCAAAACCCCCAACCTTGTCCAATATCACTCTCTCACCGTGATGCAGCGACAACGCCATTGCATTTGCATCAGCTGGTTCTACACCAATGATCTTCACCTGCACAACCCCGAAGTCACAGTAAGAAACAGAAGCTACAGATCTAGACAACAAAAGGAACTCAATTCTCAATGAAACTGTCAGATTTTGTCCCAGCTAGCTGTTAGTAACAAGAACAGAACCATGGTGACACTGTAGAAACAATCACTGTTAGAAACAGTACCTCGGGAGCAACCCTCTTCACATAAGCAGCAATACCAGCTATTAAACCACCACCACCAACTGGCACAAATATAGCATGTAATGGACCCTTAGCCTGACGAGTGATCTCCATCCCAATAGTCCCTTGTCCAGCAATAACATCCGGGTGATCAAAAGGAGGTATAAACGTTAGACCCTCTGCTAAAGCTCGTTCCTTAGCATGTGCTTGTGCATCATCATACGTATCCCCCTTACGAACAACCGTTGCACCCAACTCCTCAACAGATTTCCACTGTGTTCAATCCCAGAAGACAATCAGATACTAAACTTCAGAGATATGATCCAAGACACATAGAGAAATCTTAAAAATTGAAACATTACCTTGATCTCTGGGGTTGTTTCAGGCATATAAATCAGAGCACTGCAGCCGAGTTTCCTAGCAGATAAAGCAACTCCTTGAGCATGGTTTCCAGCTGAGGAGCAGATAACTCCTTTTGCTAACTGATCTGCTGGTAGTTTCACCATCATATTGTAAGCTCCACGAAGCTTAAACGAGAAAACCTAAAACATATACATCCACCACTCAGTCTCAAGACATAAATCTCAAATGTAACCTCTATTTCCATACATGATTCAGCCAAAAATGTATAAATCTCGAGACTTTTAAAAAAGGGAGAAGCTTTATTAACTTACAGGTTGCAAGTCTTCTCTTTTAAGAAGCATTTTAACACCTAACCTCTTAGAAAGCTTCTTAGCCAATTGAAGTGGTGACTCAATGGCGACGTCGTAAACCTTAGTAGACAGTATATTCGTCAAATACTCCATAGCTTCCGCGATGCTTCCGTCCTCGGGATCGTTCGTACGTTCTGGTACAGCACCGAGGTAACCGGCAGGGTATTGCAACGAGTTCGGAGAGACCTTGAGACGTGGCAGAGGAGCCATCGGAGGCGGTGGAGCCATAGATGTGTCGTCTCGAGACAAAACTGCGACTGGGATACGAGATCGAGAGAAGTGAGTGACTCCGATCACAGGTTTTGAAGGCAGGGGAATGTGGCTACGGAGAGAGGATGGAGCCGTTGGAAGCCGGACGGAATCCATGGCGGCTCTGGGTTTATAGAAAGAGAGAAAGAGATACAGAGGGAGAGAGCGAGCTAATAAGTGGCGGCTCTTATAAGAACAACAACAAAACTACCCGTGACCCGGTTTGGTTTTTAACCGGTTCTCACCAAACATTAAACATGACTTTTTTTCGTCGTTATATGGATTTAACCGGATACATTTATTACAACGAACCAAAAAAAGGGAAAAAACCCGAAAATAGATTATTTCATTTTTTTTGGCAGTTTAATTCCTCTAATTATTAAATTTTTCAAAAAAATACTTAGTTTAATTTTTGTTGTCTAATCCTTCATTTAATTAATAACGGTAGATCCATACTTACGACGTAACGACTGTTAACTCTAATGACGGAAATATTAAATAGAATTAAAATATAACTCACGTGGTTAATTAGAGGGAACTAAAGACATTGTTGCCCTCTTCTTCTTCTCCTAAATCGATTTCTAGTTGAACCCTAAAATCCTAAACATTACAATTGAAATTAACAACGGTTTCATACCTCCTCTCTCAGTCGATTCTTGCAACGAACACACCACACAATCAACCAGAACCGCAACTACTCAGACGACAACTATCATCGCAATCAAAGGAATTCTGGATTTGAAGTTTGAGAAAAAAAATCGCTTTTAGGGTTCTAGAGTTCTAAAACTCGAAAACGATTTGGGGGAAGAAGAAGAGGGCAACAATGTCTTTAGTTTCCTCTAATTAACCACGTGGAATTATATTTTAATCCTAGTTAACATTTCTGTCATTAGAGTTAACAATCGTTATATCAGAAGTATGAATCTACCGTTATTAATTAAATGAAAGTTTTAAAGACAACGGAAATTAAACCATGTATTTTTTGGGAAATATAATAAAATGAATTAAACGGCCAAAAAAAAGTAGATGACATATTTTTCGGGTTTTTTCCCATTAATCACTATCATCCAAATGTACACTATTTGCATATTTAATATCTACTACGGTCGCAATTGGTGGATCATCATAAATTTATAATATTGGAAAGACAAAAACAATTGTTCAAAACTGATTAAATACATTGTAGGAATTATAGGTTTTAAAATATCAATTTTTTAAGCCAAAAAAAACAGAAGAGGTTTTTATTTATTTATATATAAGGTTTGGTTGTAAACAAATGGGTGACTTGAGAGAATCTAAAATTTAGAGAACTAGTGGATGAGAATTCCAATTTTATCCCTTTGCTCTGTCACACACACAGTTAAGGGCACACCGCAAGAATCATCAGTCAGTTTCTTTTGTTGTTAGACAAAAGAATCAGTGAACTTACACAAAAACGTTGAAACAACAATGATCTTAACAATGAAACTTGTTCACCCTTTCCATCACTCTTTATCTTCCTCCGTTCCTTTTACATCAAGTACACTTTATGTTATCTCTATCTCTCTCTCTCTCAATTACGTGTACTAAGCACTTACTTGTATGTTTTTGAACCAAGTAAGCAAAACATTGTTTTGCAATTTGCAGGAAAAAGGCAATCCAAACCGTACCGGTGCTCGTTGCCTTCTCCCGGCGGTGAAAAGATCATCAGATCAGAGACGGTTGATTCTCCGGCGCCGGTGAGCTATGAAGGGAGAAGGGTTTTGCTTGGATGTCTCCTCGCTTCCGGTTAGATGCTTTTTCTTTTAGTTCTCGGCTCATTTACCACTTAAGCTATAGCTTTGAATCAGTGAATGAATCCTTAAGAAGTTGTTTTGCCTGAATCACAAATTACACAGGTTCTGGGATGTTGTTAACTGATTCAGCCGAGGCCGTAAGCACCAGCAGAAGAGCTGTAAGCAATAATAGATATCTATAGGACTATACTGCTATACATACATTGTGTTCTTGACTCAATATCAATCTCTTACATACCATTCTCTGCAGCTACGTGCTTCCAAGTTACCTGAAAGCGACTTCACGACTCTTCCCAATGGTCTCAAGTCCGTACATTTCTCCTTTTCCTACATACTAGTGTTATTTCTCATTAGTTAGGTTGAAAACAGCTTTTATGAGACATTTTAAATGTTTTAGAACTAGCCTCCCTGCCTTTAAGTCCTTAATCCAATGCATGCATCATCTTACGCCAAAAAGGATTGAAAAATCAAGTCTTTATCGAAATAACCACAAGTTTGGTTTCTGTTAATTCTATTGCAGGTACTATGATATAAAAGTTGGCAATGGAGCAGAGGCTGTGAAAGGATCTCGGGTCGCAGTACGGTTGTGAATACGTTTCCTGGTTAACTTCGGACAATGTAAAAATGCAACAGCTTTAACAAGCGTTGATGCTTAACCCAAGTATTGTGTTGCAGGTTCACTATGTTGCAAAATGGAAAGGGATAACGTTCATGACAAGTCGGCAAGGACTTGGTGTTGGAGGTGGAACGGTCAGTATATAAGGCTATCTATCTCACAGAATCCATTACTATATTTGAATATGGAAGGATCGTTTACTGATAACAAAGAGTGTTTTTGCAGCCTTACGGGTTTGACGTTGGACAATCAGAGAGAGGCAATGTTCTGAAAGGACTTGATCTTGGTGTTGAAGGGATGCGTGTAGGTGGTCAGGTTAGTTCTTGAAACCAAAGCTTTCACAAAAGGCAGGTCACTCAAAGTTTTGTTCTGCTGACCCTCTTGAACTTTATATACAGAGATTAGTGATTGTTCCTCCTGAGCTGGCTTATGGGAAGAAAGGAGTGCAAGAGATTCCTCCAAATGCAACGATAGAGGTAACCAAGTTTAATAGATCTTTGTTGGCTCCTAAAGTTGTGTTCATTTATGTTACCTTTCATTTGCAGCTTGACATTGAGCTGTTATCAATCAAGCAGAGTCCTTTCGGGTATGTGAGATCAATCAACTAAACCCCGGTAAACTTGATCGAAAGAACATGCCTTGAAAGCTTTCTTTTCAATTTTATTTTGCAGGACGCCGGTGAAGATCGTTGAAGGCTAAAAGGGATAATGAAGTAAAAGTTGTACCCCAAGAGTTTTTGTGTGGACTCCACCAAATGTCCACACATCAGTAAAACTGTAAAATTGATCAAAGCTTTGGAAGATTCAACTGTATGAGAAGAATCTGTTTAATCATTAATGGATAATACTGACTTCCCGTTTCATAACCACTAGATATGCGTCTCATCTCTCAATTCAGACACTTTTGTGCTTTGCAAAACATTGAACCAATTCAATCCCATAAGGTAGTAAGATTGTTTACAAATGGTTAAAATTAAGATCCAGACTGGCCTCCATGCTTGTATCTTGGACTGACATCTAGATACGGTACAAAATGGGTTTTACAACATTCGTACTCTTTAATGAAAATTTCCTACCAAGCACGATTCGAGGGTTAACCTAATACATCAGTGATTGAAAGTTGAAGCCAAGGGATTAGCAGGTGTCTTTGCCTGACCGCCTCTCCCGAACGCATTCCTGGCGTTTGCTGCTTCCGTTGCTGTGACAGACTTCTTTATCTTCAAAACCAACAACAAAAATCTTCAATATACGAGTTTCTCTTCTAGTCATTACTTTAATCTAAAACTGACTGCTGAGGTATTTAAAATCAATTGTGCTTATACTTAAAACTTACAGCGGCAAGTCGCTCTTTGTGAATATCTGTTGTCAGCTGCAAAACATTATCCAAGGAAACAACTAGAGAAGTTAGGAACTATCTTGAAAATTGGATGAACTGACAGAAAAGAAAAAGAAAAAAAATGCCAATTCTTACTGGCTTTCGAAATGTCTTGAACTCATCACTGCTAAAACCAGGAGGCCTGATATTCCAGTTTCTTTCTACATTTAAGGAGAAAAGGTACCAACAAGAAATTAATCATCGTGACTGGAAAGGAAATGAAAGAAATGAGAAGACAATAACCAGAACGAACCAACATGGAGCAGGATGTCCTTAGCCTCTAGAGTATCTGACTTTCTATGTTTGGCTAAAGAACAACTAAAAGTTGTGATCTGGATAAAAAGAAACACGACGAGCAGGACTTAGAAAAGAAAACTCATCAGAGGACAGAAATGTTGGAAACAATGTGGTGTGAGCTACTTACTGACTCTACAAAATCTTCAGCAATATCAGCAAGGATGTCTTCAACCTCAGGGTCCAATTTCTCTGACGGATCAATCTGTGGATAGGCAAGGCATTTTTAAATTCAGAGAAATAAATCAATGGATATCATGCAGAGAGATTGAGTGCAATCACCATAAACGTGAAACCTATAACTATAGATATATGTTATTACTAAATCTGTTCAAAGTCACCATGGCATGATCACTCACGGCCTCTTCTATTTTATTCTTATCTATCCAAGTGGTAGTTATCAATCATACACTAAGTGAGAATTAAGCGTGAGAGTGCAAATACTAATCTATTCCATAGTCAACATGCAAAATGGATTACCCGAAGTTGAGAAAATAAAGATAGGTAAGTGGATACCTGCTGAAGTAACTCATGGATACTTCGTTTCCCCAGGATACGATCATCAGATGCCTCATTCTCTGCAGAAACTTGGTTTCCTGGTTGAGCCACCGGAGGCTGGCTTGGCATTACCGGAGAAGTAACTTTCTGATTTACAGACCCTTGGACCCGGGTTGGCTGATGTGGGTGAGGTAAAGGCTGCTGCGGAGATCTAAGTTGTTGAAGCTCCTCTTGAGGCTGATGTAGTTGTTGAGATTGTTGTTGCTGAGGCTGTGAAGTTGACGCTGACGTGGAAAGATGTTGTTGTTGAGGAAGATGAGGTCTTTGTTGCATGGAGGGAGAATTTACTTGTGGTCTATACGTAGGGGGTGGCAAAGGCGGCTTCCCTTGGGGAGTAGATGATAACCACGGTTGATTAATGGCTTGCAAGCTTTGTTGTGCTGCACTAGTAGATTGAACACTAGGAGAACCAATGGGTGAAGGTCTCATAAGGCTATGTCCTTGAAAGTTCTGCCAAAAATAAAATATAAGTGTGCGTACAAAGTTCATGAAGAGTTCTGTCAAACGAAATCAAAAGACGAATGACGAAAGAGTTATACAAAATAGCAACGAAAGATTGATGCTGGTCAATGAACCAACTGAACTTACAAAATAAGGATATGCAAGGTTAGGTGGCTCAACGTTACTACATAAATTAAGCTCTGATGTATCTCTATGACCAAGTAACATTCACCTAAAGCTCTATCCAGCAACCAGAACACTTGAGTAATTAACAAACTAAAGAAAGTGACCAAAACAGATTGTTAATACTTCAAAAGTTTTAAGCTAATGAGGTGAATAATCATTCCCACCTCATATAAGGCAAACTTTGCTATTAGCAATGAGTCACAAAGCCGAACTTCCTAATTGTCAAGGCACAATGGCAAGAAGCGTCAAAAATACATACTTGGGTAACAGGAGACTGGGTAGTTGGGGAAGTAGCTGGCCTTAGAGACGATTGAGTTGGTCTCTGTTGGTGCTGAGCCATCCCACTCGGTCTTATTTGTGAACCTGAGCCAAGTGTCCCCATCATCCCAATTCCCTGAGTTCCTTGCATCATCCTAACCTGAACACACACACACACACACAAAAGTTAGTATTTTTCTTGTATCTTCTGAATTCTACATAAGCTATAACAAACACAATTCTCTGAAATATAGTGAAAGATTTCACCTGCGGGACACTTGTATTGGACGTAGCTTCTGACATTCCGACAGTTCCACGACCTAATCCGCCGTATTGTTGCCCAAAAGAGCCGGGAAAAGCAGAAGGCGAATGCTGGGAAGGTGAAGGAGAAGGAGAAGGACTCGGAATTGGGGAAGCTGGAACGCCAATCGCCATGCCACCTCTTTGTTGCCCAGTAATAGGTAAAGATGACGAAGAAGAAGAAGAAGAGGCCGGAGCTGATGAGGAAGATAACAATGGCGACGAAGCGGAGGAGAAGTGAGTGTAAGAGGAGTGTTGTTGCCATGGTCTCGAGTACGCCGGCGGAGGAGGTCGCCCCAAAGGCTGGGGGATGTTCTGTTGCTGTTGAGTCGCTGGAGATGTCACCGGGCGCGTGTATTGAGGAGGATTAGGGTTTGGATTGAGCGACGGTGGTGGTGGAGTTGGGGAAGAAGGAATTGAGGAAATGTAGGAGGAGCTTGGATTCGTGGAAGGAGGTTGTTGAATCTGTGATGAAGCCGATGGTTTGGAAGCCGAATCCGATGGCTGGGGCGGTGTTTCCGGTGGCTGAGACGCCGTCGTGCTTTGCCGTGACTGATCCATTAAAATAGTTTGTGAATGTGGAGGGAATGTGATGTTGAGTTTATAGAAAATCTAATTGAACCGAAATTCCCGGTACAATATTAGCAACTAAACCGATACCGTATAGTATAAATACCGGGTTTAATAATTACGTCTGTTATGTGAGGAAAACCTCTATACGAAAAAGAGGGTTTCAACCAATGAGTAGACCAAAGAATGGAACGCAGCGTTGCAATATGCTCAGAGCTGGTTTCTATTGCTGGAAATGTAGCTTCCAAGTAAAGGAACTTTCCCTTTACTTCTCTACTTATTGAAGATGTTCAACACGCTGCAAATTCTTTAAAGGTTTTTTAAAGATGCTTGCAGCCTGAAAAGGCCAAGATTTATAGATTCAGTTGGAACTTAGTTAAGGTCTATACCTCTATGAGACTGAGGTTACCGATCAAGTCGAAAAGAATGTGAACTGTGAACCACTCTGTTTCTCACATATAGGTTGAAAATTATAGTAATATAGTTAGCATCACAATATATTTGAGAAGGTTTGTAACCTTAAGAGCCTTATAAAAAAGAAACCGGCATTGGTTTTGATATATTTTGTGGATTGGAGTTGTCAAATTACAAAGCTGGTGAGTGATGTTACCAAACTTAATATAGGTCAATCAATAATAATTTCATGTAGAAAGAAACTATCAACATGCATAAAGACGACCGTATTTGGGGTCAAAAATATAAATAATAAAGTGATCAAGAACGATTACTTAAAGATAAATAACTTAACAAGTTCCATATAATAATCCCCTTAAGAGAAAACATCAATGTTCATTAGACATGACAGGATCAAATCTTTTCTTCAACGTACCAATCTGCTTAATACTCATCCCAAAAGCTTTCATAAGCAACTCCTCATTGATCCCTGACCCAAAAACCACCGACGGTATCTTCTGAATCCCAGGGCTTTGGCTATTTAGTCCAGCGAGGATAGTGGCCGTAACATCTCCGACGTTCATCTGAAAATGTACAAGCCCTTTTGGGTAAACCATCATTTCTCCTTCTTCCATCACTTTGGCGTAAACCTTATTGTTCGAGTCAACAAAACCGGAGTAAACCCGTCCTTTAACCAAGTGAGCTACTTCTGTGGCCCGTGGATGGTAATGTGGCGGGTTTATGGATCCGGGTTTGAGATCAGCCCTGACAAACGACAAGCCTAATGTGTTAAGTCCCGGGAAGTTTGTCGGGCTTACAGGCAGGGTGGCGAACCCCGTCTCAGTAAAGTTCCCAGCGGTTTTTAGACCGGAAAAGACAAAATCTTCGGTGGTTACTTCGGAGGAGTTTTTGCAAGGGAGGTTGGTAGAGAAGTGATGGTCATGATGAGGAGATGTCATAGGTTTCGGTATACAGAAGTCTTGGATCGGATCGGGGTCTGAAGCTAATGTGAAACATACATTAAAACAGAGAAGAAGAAGAGCTTTTAGAAAGAACAGAGTGTTTGCTTCCATTTTACTTGAGGTGTGGAGAAGCGTTGTGTTATGTCCGGTTTAAATAGGCATTATTTGGAGATGGAGGGGGTAAATATTATGGTTTCAATTTCCGGTACATTGCTTGGTACTGTTGATTAATCAAAACCAGATTGCCATACTTGATACTGTGAAATTGTACCAAATGTAAAACCATGTTTGGATATGTGATTTTGGTTATCTATGGGAGTGGTTAGGCCGGTACATTGACTGATAAACCCTTTTTTGGGCTTGATTGACAGATCTCTAATAGAATTTACTATTCGTCGATGTAAATCAAAGATACAAATTAATCCCAAAACAATAGAATTGCGAATAAAAGTTGAAATATAACTGGAGTCCATGGTTCTGATCCTGGTGTCATCCCCGGTTTATAATGTGATTTTGGTTAAGGCTTAACCAAATGGACAAACGAGTCTTGGTGTGGTCCAAAATCTATCACTTGGGTTGAAACAGAGGCACGTATTAGGCGTGCTATGTGCGCATGCCATGATATTCAAAATGATGAATTTGTTTGCCTAAGCTTTATCTATTTATTTTATATATGGATATTATAAAAAGATTAATATCCAAGGCATGAATAATTAGAGAGACACAAACATTTTTTTCGGTGTTGAAAAGGTTTAAGAAGAGAATAAACAACCTCAAATGTTTCTTAATTTGTCATCTCTATCGGATTAAGTTGATCACACATCTTTTTAAACCAAATATCTTTAAATTGAGTTAATTACATGATCACAGTGATGGTGAGAAAGGCATGCGATGAAATTTGCTTTTCTTATGCTTGTGAAGGAAGTAAAATAAATAAATCAGGAGGTGATGATGAACAATAGCTCCCATCATCATTATGTTTCGTATATCCACAAATAGTATTTTACTATTTTCTAAAATATATATATATTTTTTTTTAACACTTCGTTCTCATTCATTCAATGATTCAGAATCTTATACAAGAGTTAGATAGATTAGAATTACACCAATACTGAGCAAATTAAAATACACATCCACAAATACATAACCTAACAATAAAAAAACGATAGAGAAGCGACTTTCCACGATGCTTTGAATAACGAAGCCTTACTCGCCAACAGATTATTAAACATGTTTCTTTCTCTCTCTAGAATTAATCCCAAAATTATGACATCGTCCTTCTTGCCTATCTTCTCATAGAAGAAATTCCATAGTTGTCTTATATCACTGGTGATACTCAAAATCTTCTCTTGCATTATTTCTTCCAGTCTCCATAGAATTGTTATGCCTAGATCCCACAATCGCCGATCGATATGCCATAAAACTCTGTGGACTTTACTCAATCCCTTCTAGTGATGGGGATTGTGGAAATCAGGCATCATAAAAAATCAAGAGATTGTTCACGAAGATAATAGGCTCGTCGTGTGTGAAGCCAGGAGACCAATACATTTTAACGAACCATGAATAAATAGCCTCCCAAAACGGAAGAAGATGCTGGAAACGAAAGTGATTCCACTTGCTAAATGAACATTTCCAAATCGAAATTACATAAACGATTTGCTTGAGAGGACACCGGTTAATACCCCTGCTTCCCAATTTGGCATCGATTTTTTATGAAACTGAGAATCGATTGTGAACACAAACACAAGCGTTGCCAACATCCAGAAAAAGGAGATAGATCGGAAAAAATTCCGATATAATTGGCTGCCTCCCAAGGCAAATAAAAAAACAGGAGAAAAACAAATCAATAAAAAAAATAAAGAAGAACCACCGGCAAATACCGGCGGCCTGTAAAAGCCAATGACAGAAACGGTTGTGAAGATCGCCTTTTGTGTCGCTTGATAGAGAGCCAATGATAGTTTTTATTTATTTATCTAAAGATTGTGGACGAAAAGCTAAAATATACTATGAATTATTGAAATTACTGAAAAAACTTACAAGTGAAATTAAAAATTGGGAAGTGAAACGCATCGTTTAATGCAGACCGGACCGGAGTGATTCAATTGAACCGGTTCGTATGGAAGCTACTGTAAGTACAATTCCGACAGATGTCAAAAAGAAAAGAAGTAAGTACAGTATATCGTAATTACATGTTATTCTGATGAAGTCTAATTCAAAACGGAGTGACTAAACCTAATCCGAACGGAATCCAATCCAAAACTCTGATTAGACACCCATACTCATTAATATCATTTAGATTATCACAAAGTAATCACTTTTTAAAATATAAATATCAAGTCATAATTTACAGAGTGCGGATGACTTATTAATTTGAACAGTAAAATATAATTAGTAATGTATTGGTGGTGCAGGTACCTAAACCTCAACCGGCTTGACTGGT
Source organism: Camelina sativa (assembly GCF_030686135.1). Lineage (NCBI taxonomy): Eukaryota > Viridiplantae > Streptophyta > Magnoliopsida > Brassicales > Brassicaceae > Camelina > Camelina sativa. The sequence goes on from NC_141880.1 coordinate 3,765,443, forward strand.
TCCATACCAGATGAATGGGCTTCAATGCGTCTAGAAGTTTTGTAAGATAATTTGTGAGCTATATACAGTATAACTTCTATAAATTAATAATAGTGAAAATTTATTAATTTTATAGAGTATGAATTTATAGATACATTAATAATTGTTAATCTATGGAGATATTTTCATAATTCGGTAATTTTTTAATTGTTATAATTAATAGTTTCTCAATTACAAAAAAAGTTAACAATTTCATCTATCGAAGTAAACACCAAACAAAAGATAATACAACAAAAATATTAGAAATATGGATTTTAACAAAAATTAATGTAAATTTCAGAAAAAAGAACAGCACAAGTCATATTCTCTAAATTTTCTTATATGTGTAAATATATTTACATAGGGATTTTCTTATATATATATATAGAGAGAGAATTATTAATTTATAGTATTGTTGGGATTATATATTTACATAGGGATTTCAAAAAAAAAAATTTGTTACATTATTGAATTGTTTCAAAAATTACGTGTAAAATTTGTTTTCAATGCAAGAAGCTAGAGGGAAATAAGTTTTCAGGCAGGATTCCTCCCCAAATTGGCAACTTGGTTAATTTAGAGGAACTGTGAGTTTAATTTTTTATTTTTCACGTTTTAAATCAATATAAAGCGTGTTTATAGCTTCAGCTGTAATCAGTTTGTATTCTCAATAAGAAAGAAGGCTTCAGGGTCTTCGGAATAACTTAATAGCAAAAATAAAGAAATAAATGTGCATAATTTTAGCTTAATCTAAGAATAATATAAGCACAATCTAAGAATAACATAAGCATAATATAAGCAACAATATTTATTTCCAGTTTATTTTCAGTTTATACATCCCTAATAAATTAATTGAATTGTTAGATAAATTGAACATTTTAACATATATATATATATATATATATATTTATATGTCTCTCTAATCTGTCCTTGCCAAAAAGACTAAGAGAAATAATAGTTTGCTTAGATAATAATAATCATAATGTAAATGTTAATGATTTAGTTATGGAGTCACACACACACACTATACAAAAAAGATCAAAATAACTAATCTCATTGCAACTGTAGTCAATAACAATTATTATTTTTTGTTTACTCGTACGGCTTCGGACGACACACAAAGACGCATATGGACTCCGGTCATTTCCCCTAAGAAGGTTTAATTCCGAAATGCTAGCTATTTCCAGAACCTGCAAGTGGTAGAATAACACCTGCAGTTTCTAGCTGATCCCAGAGTTGATAACACACATTTACATGGTACTTATTATGACCTTACGAACTTGCATAGAGATGAGTTGGGAACTCATTTCTTTTATGGGGGCCATAGACATTCAGGAGTTCCCCCCCTTACATTGAGTTTGTTATTTCTTTATTTCAGTTTTAGTTTTTTTTTCATTATCAGTTCCTTTTTATTTATTTATATATATTAGTTTGCTTGAGTCTTTTTATGTATGTAAATGTAAATTCTTAATATTTTTGCATGCAACACTATCCCAAAGCTCATAACTTTGATACAATTATAATAAAACGGTTTTATTAAAACCTTTAGCATGGAGTCATACACCTACAAATAAGATCAGGAGAACTAGCCTCCTCGCAAGTGCAATCAGTAACAATTTTTTTTTCCTCTGCAAAAGCTGCCGCGCATGTAGCATTTCTAGCTTTATAGTCACCAGTGCAGATTCGAGCCTCCCATAATCCAGTGATTTTGCACATCTTGGTATTATGAGCTTCCATCTCTATTGTTTTTTTCATCAGTCAATTTAAAAAAAAAAAAAATGAACAAATGGTATCACAAAATTGAAATTAAAATTATGATGTAGTGATTTCTCCCTTTAATTGATTGTAGTACTAATTTCTCAATCAAATTCCTAAGTTATGCTAGTTAACAAATCAAAGCCAAAAAGAAAAAAGAAAAAAGAAAAAAGATTGATATACTACCTCGAACTGGATTCAAAGCAAGGAACATGATAACACATGAAAACAGAAACAACATCGCAGACCTCATAATTTTGATAAATGATTAAGCTGTTTAAGGAAACGAAATTGGATGATGAGATGTTTTTGTGAAAGATTTGACTATATTGCTTGAGTTTGTCCAAAAAAATAAAAGACTATATTGCTTGAGTTTATAATGTTCTTTTTGACTGTTGACCCAACTTCTATTCATATATATATATATGCGTTACAATTTATTTTTAAAAATTTAGACGTTCTAGTTAATTTAATTAATTAAACAATCACTTTGATACAAAAAATAAATTTCAGCAATCAATTAATCAATAACTTTAATACAATATAAAATTGTAAAATTAACCTTTTTCTTTACATATATATATATATATATATGTACGAGTATTTAGATCAAATAAAACAAAATTATTCATAAAATATTGTAGGAAGTAAGGAAGTCCAAAACTAAAGGTGGATTTGTGACTCTATTCCTAACAAAAAAAAAATGTGTAAATGTAACTTATATTAATCTTAATCTTAATCTTATTCTATAATTTTGTTTATCAGTGTTAGCATTTATTTTAAAGATTAGTTAGAGATAGAATCCAGAAACTCTCAAACACAACAGTCTTTTTTTCGAATAAATTTTACATTTTATTCAAAAAAAAATGTAACTTATATTCTTAAAATTTTTGCATGCAACACTATAACTTTTAAAAATGATAAAAGTTCAGTGGATGTGAAATATGAGGAGGTGAGGTTTTTTTGTTGAACGTTGAAACTATATCTTCCTTGTCTTGTCTTTTTAAATGTAGCTCTTGAAACTGCATGCACTTACTACAGTCGTGATTCTCGTGAATTAACATGTCAATTGGACTTATTAATTGACTGAGTTAATGTTCACATTGGACTGTTGACCCAGTTTCATATACGACAACTTACAAGTAAAGTAACTCTCTCTGAGATGTTTCAGTTAGCTTCCAAATACGTACTGTAGATGCCTATATTGTTGTGTGGTTGAAGCCGATTCAATTTTCCGGTACATTTATTGGTTACGGTTGAACAACCATGTTTGAAGATGGTTTGATCTCCACACAATAGTTGATGTGATTTTGGTTTATTAATAGATTGTTTCTTCGTTGCTAAATGTTTAAAAAGAGAATTCAATCAATGGCCAATTACAATCTCAAGTGAACTAATGTTCAGCTCAGACTGTTGACCGAACACCGTAACACGTTGACTCATTGATTTACAGAGTTGACCATTTCAATCTTAAATAATGATGTTCATACTATCTGATTTGGCTCGATATGTTAGTACTAGTTTTACAAATCATCAGTAACAACAAAACTATTCATACACCAAGATCAACTTGAGCCATCCAATGTTTTACTTCTTCATTACTCAAATCAAAATATCTAACTGAAACAGAGTAGAATGCATCAGTCTTTGATGATTTAAAGTTTACATAGAGAAAACAAAAACATAGAATTCATCAACTACCAAAACAATAACATCTTTGTTTCTTCTTTAAAGCAACCAAAAAAACTTTTGGCAAGAGCAAAAGAATCAACGGAGTCTTCTGGCTTCTCTCTCGGACTCGAGCAGGGTGAGAATATCTCCCTCTCTGACTGGTCCTTTGACGTTCCTCATGATGTAACGGTCTGAGTCAGTGAACTTCACTCTAACCTGAGTCACTTGACCCCTTGATCCAGTCCTTCCCATCACCTTCACAACAACAGCGTGCTTGATCTGAGAATCCATCCTGATTCAACAACCCAAAAACAATCAGAAACGAGTTTTACAAAAGGTTGAATCACAAAAGATATATATTCACATTTGAATCAGAAATGTATAACTTTTATAAAGCAATCAGCTCAGGAGTACAGCATATACAAAAACAGCAGAGAAAGCACTACTCAATCTGTTCTCAGTTGCAAATGCAGAAACTAACAGCACTTAGGAACTTGCAACACTTAAGATTACGAAGCTATCAAAATCACATTTAACTGAAACGAACTAGAGATCACATGAATGTAACCTATTCATTATATATAGCAATGTACATTAGAATCAGACTAAAACATCAAAGCAATAGACTTTAAGAGATAAACTTCAAAACCCAGATGTAGAAAACTCAAGATATCATCTCTATGCTTTTTGAAAAGCCAGTAAATGAGATTTTCTCAATCAGTCTCAATTTTTTCTAAATCCTCCTATCCTAATGTAAGAACCCTAACATTTCTTAAGCTCAAAAGCTTGGTTTCTCAATGAATCAGGAGCTAAACTGATATCTAACAAAGCAGGAGACGATAACTGTATACAGATCATAAACGACTCTAAATGATTTCAGAATAAGATAATCAGAAGCAAAAACATATAGAAAACGATCTCTATACGCAGGAATCGAGATAAAACAAGTAATGAGTGAGATGAAGAGAACCTGTTAGAGAGGCTCTGCGGACGGGTTAGAGCTTTAGCGGCGATAAGAGTGAAAGCTCAGAAGATAGAAGATAATAGAAAGAACCCTAATTTCGAGAGACGCGATCAGAACTTTATAGATATTGTACCAAAAGTCAAAATCAGGTTATAAATCCTTGACCCGGTTTTAAGACCGTAACCAGTTCAATTTAATCCCATACCGAACCGGTTCTTTTATTGTCTCGACAAAGAATTTGACGGTTATTGGAGTTACTGTCTATTACAAACCTTTAATCTCATCATGTATATTAAATAGTAATATGAGAATTAAAATCGTTTTTTTTTTGACATCCAAGAAAATGTAACCTTATGACTTTAATATTGGACAGCCTTATACTTCTTTAGTATTGTATAAGGTTGCATTTCTTAACAATTAACCTATGGTAAAAATATTTTTTTTTTACAGCAATGGTCAAAGTAAACGAATAATTACATCAGGATATTAGAAAAACTGAATGATTAAAAAAAATTCCTGAAAAAATAATAATTGGGAACCTAGTAATAATAAATACAACAATAACAAAACTTAGACGCATCTAAAATTTTCAATCTATATATAGCTCGTTAATAAAAAAAATCAAGTGTGGTGAAAAATAACAACAATTTCATATATTAATAATATAACCAATTCATCAAAGTTTAGGAAAAAAAAAAGAACATTAAAAATAGAAATATGTCACCCAATATATTTTGGAAAGGGTGAAAATTAATTGAGAACCAAATAAGCAAATAATAATAAATAAAGAGATAAAAAACATTTTAAATATCCAAATTCTCATAATATAATATAATATCTATGAAAACAATGATTTTTTTTTGCAAAAGCAAACTGAGGATTTTGTTTAGATATATATATATACACACATATATGTATTTGGTAAATATATATGTATATACACAATAATATAAATATATGGACTACAAGGAAAATAACAAAAAACTTTATTTTGATGATGAATTTAATAAAATGTAATAAATTGGGTATGGTAAAGTAAGGGAAAAATGATATGCAAAAGATGTGCATAATGATTAATGAATAAGAAGGAGGTTAATCATTAACAGTTAATGAGATGAAAAAAAGTAAATACCTAGCTTATGATTAAGTGAAATATGAATATATGATAGATGTGAAGGACATAATAGTAGTTAAGGTGATGTGATCCATCATTTCTTAATTTCTTTTTGTTGTCGTTCATTTGATTAATATGAATTTAAATGTCAATATTAGAAAAGATCTAGGAATTTTCTTTAGTTTCTATATGTGATTAGTAGTAGTGATTTCTCTAATTAGCAATAAAATATTATTTTGCCAACAGTTAGTAAGCTGATTCAAAACTTTGGCCATAACGTTTGTCTTAAAATTTTAATATTCAATTTACAGATATTACATTTATTTTTTAATATGAACCCCACAAAATCTAGTAGACCTTTTGGTGTCTCCAATCCAAGTCATAACCAAGTAGTTAGATCCATATATAGTTTCTAAATATCTACATTTTTATGTTTGATAACGATTAAAAGTATTATATTAATATCAAATTCTCACGAATATATATATATATATATTTTTTTTTTTTTTTTTTCGTCGAAATTAAATTTTATTAACTAAAAAAAATCAAAATGCAAATTGTTGGCAAGCCAAATAGGCGGATTACAGTTAGCACCATAAAATTAGAATTATTAGTACACTCTAACTTTGCTATATGTCAGCAACACTATTAGAATGTCGCTTGACATGAGTAAAACTTATAGATATGAATTTTGAAGCCCAAAATTGTATGTTTGACAATATCCCTATATATGTTGTGTATTAAAATTTGACTGTCGTTTTTTTAGTATGTGCCAAAGCTTATGTTTCCATAGGTGAACTTGTAATTTGTAAACAGAGGAATCCCATGACTTTGTAAGAAATCTGTTACATGATACAATATTACTATTCATTGTAGATAATAATAATTATTTTACTGATATTAATCTGTATGTTTTATCATCGTTCATCATGATATCAAAATTACTGATCGTATACCATTTAAGTTATATTTTAAATCATTATTGATGTTATTCCATTTATTATTGTATAGATGACTTTTTTTCCCTTCAGTATAGATGACTATACCACCTAATCTAAATCAGTATAGATGACTATACCACCTAATGTAGTGTTAAACTAATTATTATTCATGTTTTTCAAAAAAGAACAGGCTTGTTTATGTATATTATAATTATCATGATGTGGAACTTGGTGATGAGATTTGTATGCATAGAAATTCATGATATGGATGCATAGGGTATCATTCATCATATTTTACAACAACAACAAAATTTCCATCTGTATCATGTTAAAATATTTCTGCCGCCACCACTAAATGGGGGGAGTGCACTCATCAGTGCCCTACATTGTAAGCAAAGGCAAATCAAATCCTTTATTTAGTAATTTTTTAATTTATCTTTGGCTTAGATCATCATTCATCAACATCCACTATATTACCAAAGAAAGAAAAAAACAACCCTAGATTTTTCTTCTTTACCCACCCATGAATTGTATGTTTTTTTCTTAATCCTTACCTCTTTATCTTTTGAGATTTTTAAATCAACGGTCAACGAAAAAGTTAAAACCCACATTCAGTAAAAAAAAAAAAAGGACATAACTTTTGCCGACCAAAAGAAAAAGGAAAGTAAATAATATATCTAAACCCACCTATGGTCTCTCCAATACGTTAATTATGCACTTGGTATGATTATCGTATCATATGTATTGGGATTAATATGAATCCATACCTAAAAATTCTCGTTTACAAAGGAAAAATATATACAGAATACGAAACATGCTTCATTGGTGGAACCTATTATGGAACCCACTTTAACATCGTAAGCACTTAAAACTTAGTTGATGAAATGGACCACACTACCCAAAAATATCAACTTTGCAGAAGCTTACGTTATCAAGAGGGGGCAAGTACGTAGGATTATATGTATAAATGTGTATATGTGAGATAGTGATGGATATAGAAACTTTGGTGAAACTACTAGCTAGGCAAGAAGTAGATAGATAACTAAGTTTGTAAAGAGTGTTCGGTTTTCTTGTTATAGATTAGGCTATGTATATGCCTTAACGGTCCAGTATTTCTTTGTGCAAGTATAACAGATGACGTCAAAATTTATTTTAGGCAGACCCGAATGCTTACTTCTTTTGGGATCACAAGAAATCAAGTTTGGCGAATAGCCAAAATAAAGAGTACGTAATTTACCAAATTCAAGCGTGCAAGAGATCGATTTGATTATTTTCCTTTTTGGAATTTATTAGGATATATACCCACGTACGTTATGAAAACTAAGTTTTGGATGAATTTTACGCATGGATCTTGTTCGCTTGGTTTGACTTATTATAAGCTAGATTCGTAGCAAACGGTGTTCGAATCAACAACATGTTAAAGATCCGACGTTACGAAAGACACAATACCGAGTCAAGCTATATAGCTTTGAGCAACAATTCAAAACTACAATAAAAATCACAAAACTTGAGTTAATGCAAACAAATGAGGATATTGCAATGCAAATCTATTGACAGTGCACATATCTATCTAAAGGTATAGCGTTTTTACTAATCATTTTAACAAAAGCAATTATAACATGACGTATAGTGAGAACAGAGATTAGTATAGGAGAAAGTGGGACTTGCATGCGCATATTAGCAATTAAGAGAAATTGGAAATATTTCTCAATATTCAATGTAAGAATGATTATAGAAATCAAGTTGTGGTTCGAATTTGGAAGTGACATCCACTCATCAAAAGTCATTTGGACTCCTTTTGTGGTCCTCCTAGCTAGAGTCCTAGTGGCTCCACCTTATGAAGTAGGCAAGCCTCCGCTACAATCCTTTTCTTTTTGGTCAATTGATTGTGAATGGTTGTAAGTTGTAACAGTTGAATCTAGTGTGGTTAGACGTTCACTAACGTATAAATATGGTTGGTGTAATGCAATCACAAAAGTGTTAAATTCTTTCCAATACAGATTTAGTCAATTCTATTTATAAACATAACGTGGTCTGCTTTAGTGTTTAGTTCTATCGATGCGGCAAATGAATGTTCCTAAATCTTTAATCTTTTCTTTTTCCTTAACAAACGAAGAGAAATTATATATGTGACCACCATCCTTATTAATTTAACCGACATGAAATGAATCATTATTAATCAAACAACTTGAATATACAAAACTAGTTTAACATTCTCTTATAAGTTATAAGTGACACTAGTTCAATTCTTTAAAAGAACAATATATATATATATATATATATATATCTTTCAACAAGAACATGGGGAGTCATTAAACAATATAATATTGAAGGGTTTGGTGATAAATGTAATTTTAATCTAATCAATTTGAGTATCTTATACCACTTACATAACTCATGAACATACACTTTGGATGCATGCTATGGTGCGGTGATGCACGACATGCAACTTTGGAGGATACCATCCGTTGGGGACATTCAGCCTAACTACGTTTCATTGATTCAAATCCTTTTACTTGATATATTCTGACCACACTAGTCACATTTACCACCTTTTACACCACAACTACTAACTACAACTAATATTACAAGATATTTATCTACATTCGATTAGTTTTATTTTTGTTAGGAGATCCAATTTTTAAAAATATATAATTAGGAGAGCACCACCCGACCACACCCCCACCACGAAAGATATAAACACTTTTAAAAATGAGATAAAGATCAATTAGGGGTCCATCTGAGATAAGGGCATTTTCATGAATACTCTCGAAGTGCAAGGGCATTTACATAACCGTAAGCTCTATAAGTATGTGCAAACAGAAGTCTCCAAAAAACTCAAGAGACGAAAAAATATAATCTCTTAAGCATTAGTTTTATCTACAAAAGAAATCACAAACTAAAGTAATAAGTATGGGGAACTGTTTAGTAATGGAGAACAAAGTGATAAAGATAATGAGAAACGATGGGAAAGTAGTTGAATACAGAGGACCCATGAAGGTTCATCACATCCTCACCCAATTCTCTCCTCACTACTCCCTCTTTGACTCTCTCTCCAACAATTGCCATCTTCATCCACAAGCCAAGCTTCTCTGTGGTCGTCTTTACTATCTCTTGCCCAAGGAGACGACCACAACCAAGAAGAACATGAAGACGATGAAGAAAGTCAGATTTTCAATTCCAGAGGTGGATAAAGAAGAAGAAGAAGATGATAGATTAACAGATTGTGGAGACAACACTAAGGAGAAGACTAATGGAGTTGTGAGAGTGAAGATGGTTGTAAGTAAGCAAGAGCTTGAGAAGCTGCTTCAAGGAGGCTCAGTTCATGATATGGTTTATAGGACTCTTGCTAAGCAACATCTTTGTGATGATGGTGGTGACGATGATGAGTGTCATAAAGGTTGGAGACCTTTGTTAGATAGCATTCCTGAAACTAATTAGCCCATAGGATGTTCATATCTACATATATGTGACATATACTTATATATATACATACAATGATAACAGAGACTCAAAGCTTGTTCAAGAGAAAAAAGAAACACATGTAATTCCCAGATACACTGCTCCAACTTCCAAGTGTAATAGATGCAACCCCTTTTGTAGAATGTTCAAAGTTTGTATCAAAACAAGAAAACGGGAATTTGTTAAGATGGAATTTGTTTTTATTTTTAAAGCCTATAGGCATCTCTAGTGGCCTATAAGCAAAGCAAAGATCCATAATGGTGGGTGAAGAAAATGGCTTCACAGAGACCATTTATTAATAATTACTACTCATTTTCAATTATTCAAGTAAACGCGTTTTTTCTTTAGCACAGATGTTTGAACTGTGTATGTATATACATGTATGTATGTACTAGAGATGAGGGGGTTAATCTTCTTTGGTTTCAACTTCGAGAGAGACCTCGTTGCGGCGCATAAATGGGAGAGTGAATGGTGGATTATACTGCAGGAAATGAACTCATTAGTGTCAGTAGAGAGTCTAAGACATAAGACTGGATTTTCATTATTTTAATTATGATTGTTGATGAACCTGTGCAACTTCAACTGAAACTCCATCTTTCACTCGAAACTTCTTGTCATTTTGAAGAGCTCTCCTTAGCTCTTGCTCCCGTTTCTCAATCTCTTCATCGGTAACATAGCCTGAAAACAAAGTTGATTTTGTTCACCGATAACAACAAAAATCTGAGTATGTTAGATGCTTTAAGAGGTACCCTCTGAAAGACAACTATTCCAAACCATGATGAATATGTAATAATCATTATTATGTGTTTACATGTCAAGGTTGTGTACTGTATATTACACATTAGACTAGACATTACTATCTTAGAGAATTCATTAGCTTCAAGAAAAACACTTGTTCTTCATTGTAGCAAATTTGTGCTGAAATTTTTGACCTCATGTTGCAATCATGAGAAGACAGGCATATATAAATGGAACTGGTTTGGTGTTCTCTGGTCTATATCATTGATTATTCAAACTAGAGTATCATCAGACGTGGAAGTGAAATCGAGTATCCTTTACCTGAGAAGGCGACAAGAGCAACAATCTTTCGTGGCACCTCCTGAATTTTGACTGAAGGATCTTTTGGCAATGGCAAATTCGAACCATACTTTGAGGGCATGACAAAAGACATCCGCCACTGGTTTTGATCTTTAGCCTGAAGCAACAGTATACATGCAAATAAATAAGATACTACAAAACTAGGAGTAAGACCGAGAACAAGATAAAAGATGAATCAGAGACAATTTCAGAAAACATTTATTGTACATAATAGGAAAATAATACTATCCACTATCACTGATATAGACTCTAAAGCATAGGAGTGTGATGCTCTCAGTAACAATCAACTAGATATGGTAATAAACAGAAGAAACTAACTAACTCAAAGCTACTCCAATTCTCCAAATTATGCTATCTATGTTAAAATAAGCTGAGAACTTCCAAAAAAGAGACGCTCCATGATCCATTGATGAGATATAATAATACCTTGCTAGTTATCACCGGAGTTGTCATTTCCATCTTCTCTCCAACAGATTGGACTTTACGAGTAACAACAGGGGTCGTCATCTCCATTTTCTCTTTTATTGTGTTCTAATGAAAAACAAAAGTATCCAAATTTAAAGCAAAACAACAATTCAAAATCATACAAAAGATGCAGCAAAATCCATAAGGAATGCCTTCATAAGTACCTTACCAAAGAGGTACTCAGCTAACACATTGAAAGACTTAGAAGGACCATAGAAGTCAAATCCATTTTCCCCTGGCATAGTAGTCTCGGCCACAAAATAAGGCTGTTCCAAATTCATAACATCAAACTAACTAAGACCCCAGTTTAAAACAGAGAGTCTGAGTGAAACCACCAAGATAATAGAAATTAAGAACAACCTCGACTTCTCTAATCTCGTACTTGTCTGTCTTACTTAGAACTTTGAAATCCATTGTCTCGAGATCAGGAACTACAGAAAAAAAAAAAAAATTCAAGCTTTAACAAATAAAAAGTGAACACAAAGCTAAACAATTAAGCTACAAACTAACCAGACATCAAAGCTTCTTCAAGATTAGAGCTATTGAAACTCTTGGGAAACACGTATTTCGCAGTCTCCACCACCAAATCAGCCAAAACTACAATGGAATTTGACAATGGCGAAGCTCAGATACAGAAAAATTACGGCAATAGAAAGACTATGAAAGACGGAACATTTACGGCGTTGGGAGACAGAGGACGCCTGAGAGGCGAGAGCAAAGACAAGAGAAACCCTAGATTCAGTGGCGGACACTACGGCTGCTTGACTCTGCCGTTGTTGCCTCGTAGCTCTGTTCATAGCCATCACTCTCTCCGTTCTGACGCCGGAGCAAACAATTGAGCATCTCTGGCTATGGTTCCGATACGAATTGAGATCGATTGAGAATTTCGTGTGAGACGAAGAGAGAAGAGAAAGGGATGATGATGATGCAATGGAGGAGCTGATGATCATCATCTCTCTTCTTCGCAATCAATCAATCTTTGGAATTCCCATAAACAAAACAAAATAATATTTATTTATTTAACGACCGCTCGATTTTTTTCCTAAACGATGCCGTTTGGTTGGACGGTGGACCTATCCATACATCAAACCGGTAAATTTCTTGCTACGAACCAATCGGTTTAATACGGTTTTCTTTTATTATTATAATTACACTCTCCCGCCGAGGCTCTTGGCTTTGTCTCGACGACTGAGAGAAAACGGAGTCGCACAATTTTCCGATTATCCCAAATTTTTTTGTTTTTGTTGAGATCTTTTGCTTAGATTCTGGTGAGGAAGCTATGAGGGAAGAAGAAATTGAGAAGATCCGAGGCGTGGTTCGAGACTGCGTAAGTAAGCATTTGTACTCGTCGGCCATCTTCTTCGCCGACAAAGTAGCGGCACTCACCAATGACCCAGCTGACATTTATATGCAAGCTCAAGCTCTTTTTCTCGGCCGACATTACCGACGCGCCTTTCACCTTCTCAACGCCTCTAAGATTGTCCTCCGAGATCTTCGATTCGTTTACCTCGCCGCCAAATGCCTCGTAATTCCGATTTCTCCCTTCTTCTTCTATCTAATTATCTATTTCTCGTGGGATGGGATTAGGAATTACAGATTGTTTCGCTTGATTAGAGGAGGGTTTTAGGGTTTATCGGGTAAATTATGTGTGTGTCGTCTCTTCAGGAGGAATTGAAGGAATGGGATCAGTGTCTCTTGATGCTTGGTGATGCTAAGGTTGATGAAGATGGAATTGTCTATGATGCCAAAGATGGTAACGTCATAGATTTTGATAAACATGCAGAGGACCGAGAGATTAATGTAAGTTAGATTTTTTTTTTTTTACTCTATTCAAATGTATTCCCATACGTCATTCTAGATGTACTGTAGGTAGTAGTAGTATACGACTTTAGAAGGTTTACTTAGTGAAATTTCTTTTGGAATAAAATTAATCGGTATGACTAATATATACGGTTTCTCCACTATACCATCTGAGGTTGAAGGTTTTGCAAGTACCTGCACTGATATATGTGGGGTTGTCTTTTGCAGATTTCATCGGCAATATGCTTCTTAAGAGGGAAAGCATATGGAGCGTTACAAAACCGTTCTCAGGCTCGACAATGGTCAGTGAGCCTTCTTTCACTTATCTTTCTTGTTCAGGGGATCATTTGCATTTTGATGATTTTGAGAGACTGATCTTATTGAGTTTGTGGTGTAACATGATCTGAGAGCATGTATTTAAGTTTCACTGAACTGCTAGTAGGAAATATTAGGATCTTCTTGTGTAATCTGGCTGATCCATCTATCATGATTGAGTGGTGTGTGGGAATCTCGAACTCCATATCCATTTAACTCATTAGTTTCGGTTGGTTTTGCAGGTACAAAGCTGCTATAAAGGCTGATCCTCTGTGCTATGAGGTACTTTTAGCGCCCTAGTCAATTGCTGCATGTTATTTTTAGTTACCATGGGAAGTTGCAAAGCTAATGTGGGAAGATAAAATTCTCTTCATCACTGTATAGTAGTAAAAAACCTGATGTAGCTCTTGTAGTTATCAGAAAACTGTTACATGGATGTGATTTCTGTAATCTATCCTTTCAGGCTTTGGAATGCCTCATTGAAAGTCATATGCTTACATCTGAAGAAGGTGAGTTATAGTTTTTTAGCTTTTTCATTCTTCTTCATTTTATCGTCTTATTTGTTTCATGTTGCAGTCGTTTACATGATTAGAAGTTAACTGAGACTTCAATTGACTTTTATTACATAAATTCAGAATCGAGTCTGCTTTCCTCACTGCAATCTAGTCCAGAAGACGGATGGCTCTCGTCTTTCTATTCATGCTTGATAAAGAAGGTAAACATTTCTATGTTGTACAGTGTTGATTCGATGTGGCAATAGTTATGTGGCGCTTATATTTGGAATTTGCTTGCTGATTCTCTACTCTGCTAATTTCTATTGGCAAGCATCTTTCCTTTTTCTTCTTGGTCCTTACTAGTTCTTCATGTCCAGTATGACAAACAGAGCACGATAGATGCTAAGTTCAAGAAGCTTGAGAACGAAAGTGGTAGTGTCTCTGGATCATCGATGATCACATTGGCTAATAACACTGATCTGTTGGCCTGTAAAGCTGAGTACTACCATCAGTGCTGTGAATATCAGAAGTGTTTCGAACTAACCTCTGCGTAAGTTGTATAGTACTGCTGAGACTAAATTTTGAGCAATATGAAACTTGAATGATTATAGCAATGTGATCTCTTTTGGTCTTATTTGACAGACTCCTTGAGAAAGATCCTTTTCATTTGAAGTGTACCTTGGTACATTTGGCCGCTGCCATGGAACTTGGTAATTCAAATGAGCTTTATCTAATGGCGTGCAATTTGGTAAAAGACTACCCTTTAAAGTGAGTATAAAATTTACATACTCAAGCTATATGGCCAGTGGGTGAGCATGTCAATATAGTTTTTATCCCAATCGCAGCTTGTCAAGACCATGAATCAACTTCAAGAGCATGTTTTTCTGGTTGAATATGTTTTCTTTACTTCATCTCGTTGAACATGTGAAAATGATTTCACATTTTTGTGTCTGAGTCAAATTTGCATGATTCCTTTGCTTGATGCTGTGGTATAAATACTCATATGTGGTTTTGTAGAGCGTTGTCATTGTTTGCCGTGGGTTGTTACTACTATTGTATCAAAAAGTATGCTGAAGCTCGGCGGTACTTTAGGTAATGGCATTATGCAGTCTTGATCAACTCTAGTGGTAGGTGCATGTGTCTGACCTAGTCCCCCATTTATTTTTATATGGTCTTGCAGTAAAGCTACGAGTATAGATGGCTCATTCTCACCAGCTTGGATAGGTTATGGTAATTCCTTTGCTGCCCAAGAGGAGGCTGACCAAGCCATGTCTGCCTATCGCACTGCCGCTAGGCTATTGCCAGGGTAATCAAGTTACTCTTGTTTTCTTCAAAACTAGTGACTGTAAATGTGTGACTTGTGTCCAAAATGAGTCATTCTTAGCCCTCTAGCATTGTAGAAGTGTTCTTATTACGTCACAAATTGTTTTTTACAGGTTGAGTCTTGATATTATCTTGTTCCAGGTGTCATTTGCCAACTCTGTACATTGGAATGGAGTATATGCGAACTCACAGCTACAAGCTTGCGGACCAGGTAACAAGTTAGACAATGCTGTCGGATCTATTCAAACTATATGACTTATTGACTTATCTTTGTGCAAATATTGTATATACTTTGATCCCTTGTCTTTGTCCAGTTTTTCATGCAAGCAAAGGCGATATGCCCTTCGGATCCACTTGTTTACAATGAACTCGGAGTTGTTGCATATCACATGAAAGAGTGCGTTCCTCTTCTATTTACAGTCTACTTATCTCTTGAGATTTCCAAATGCTATTAACGACAAAGCTACACTATAAAATAGGGAAAAGGTAATGATCCAGTAAATTGAGTCAACAACATTAACTATATTTCAGGTATGGTGAAGCTGTGCGGTGGTTTGAGTTGACATTGTCCCATATACCATCTGCATTAACTGAAACCTGGGAACCAACTGTGGTCAATCTTGCTCATGCATATAGAAAGCAAAGGTGTATTTTGGTGCACACACAACTAGCATCTCCTGTTGTGAATGTAATGAAGTTATTGACTCGTGAAATTTCTTATAAACAGAAAGGACCTTGAAGCTATCTCATATTATGAGAAAGCACTTACACTATCGACAAAAAGCTTAAGCACTTATTCCGGCTTGGCTTACACTTACCATTTGCAGGTATTTGAATGTACTTTTAAACGACAGTCATTTCTTTGAAACAATACTTGCGTTGATTATCACATTTTTTCCATTTCCATTTCCATCTCATTCTTGTCTAGGGGAAATTCTCAGCTGCCATCTCATATTATCACAAGGTATACACTCTACTATATATTAGAACTATAATTATTTCCTTAATTTTCTTCTCTGACTGTCGGTGAGCTATACATTTTTCAAAAAAAAATTTCCTATTTCAGGCCTTGTGGTTGAAACCTGATGATCAATTTTGTACCGAAATGTTGAACGTAGCTCTCATGGATGAATGTCATACTGGGGTTGATGCAAAGGTTGAGCTCTGCTAGAAATTGGTCAGTTAAATTAACCGTCTTATTCTAGTTCTTGTTGTAATTTATCTGTACTATCATTGTGACGCCTAACACAACTTATAATTTATTCCATGCATCAATAACCAAGAGACTGTTACAATATATTCTTTAAAGGGTCAAATACACTTCTGCTTTTTAATTTTCTGGTATAAACCAACGTTATACGGACAATAGACATTCATAGATAAATAAAATTTCTTAGTGTGTGAATGGGCAGCTTTTTTTCTCTGCAGTGTTGTCTCCAGTGTCTGTGGTTTTGGTCTCTGATATAGGAGGTCCCTTGAGTAGTCCCCCGAACAGTTCTCCTGGATCATAGTAAATCTCAATCTCCTCTGCTCTAAGCGATTCATCAACCTGTAGAGAACCTCTAGAAGTATGTGAATCCGGATGCTAGAGTTTTAACCATTTTAAGATTAGGAGAGACACATATTCATGCTTCAGACATAACCTTTAGAACTCCTAGACCCAGGAACTGAACCATTTCCCCAGTAGGAGCATGACCTTTGAAAGTTCCTTCAAAGTATCCCCAGTGTCTAAACTTGAAGGCGATAACAGGCGGTCTTGAGTACACATAGAGTACTTCCCATGCAAAGCCGCGTGGTAAAGCAGATCTAAAGGCGTCATGTGATGACTCGAAGCTCTCTTCCTCTGGCTTGTAGTACTGAAACTCTTGAGGCAACCTGGAACACTGTACTTGGATACTGAACTCTCGAGTCTCGATCTTATAATACATTTTTTGGCGTTATTTCTCCTCTTGCCGTCTTGCGTTGTTATCAAATTCTGTTTTTGTTTTGTTTCCAAAGGAACCCAAATCTTAAAGCCAAGTTTGTTTTGGTTTTACCCCAATAACTTGATCAAGGTTATTTACTTATTTTATTTTAAATCGTTTAGTATCCTTCCAAAATCTTAATAAAACGCACCAGCAAAAGAGTACCTGAGAAAGAGATGAACGGCCATTTATAATGTTTATAGTAAAGGTATTTTGATTTTTTTTTTAAGTATATGCTACTATTATTTAAAGAAATTTATGTCAACAGACATTTAATACAAATAAATAATACGTTTAGTTTGTATGAAAATAGATATAATTAAATAATGATAGTTTTATACAATTTTTTTTTTTTTTTGAATATGCGTATGCTATCTTTATCTACCATTCAAGATTTTTGTTATGTTACCTCTTCTATTCACAAATTTTGTGATGGTTCCTTTATTTTCCATTCACAAATCAAATACCTGTTTATACCACCTCTGCAAACACCTAGCAATCTGAGGGAGTGAAGATCAAGGCCTCGGGAGATCTGAAACGAAGCTTAAAGAAGAGGGGAGAGGAGAGGTTTTTTCTTTTTTTCTCAGGAACGATTGTCTGTCTGCTATCTCTCTTCTTCTCGTAACATATAATTTCTTATGAGGGATTAAGGGTATGTACTATGTAGAGTCAAACCTCTATAAGCATCACGAAATTATATGTTAATCGTAACATATAATTTCGTGATGCTTATAAAGGTTTGACTTCATCCCTCATCGTCTTCTTAATATTATTGGTGACATTACGATACAAATCAGTTGCCTCCTAAGCCTAACATCTCTCTTGCAGTGGGCCTAGTCATGCTAGACAAATGAAATGTCGAAAGAAAAATGAATAAGAAAAAAAAACTTTGGTAGAACTTCATCATTTTGAGAGATGAAATGTGAATATGTGATGTGGGTTAAGAAGATGTTTTGTAAGGGGGATATGAACCCATATGCATGTATATATATGGTTTGTGATTGTAACAAATCATTACCAACAACAACAAGTTCTTTTTTGTTGTGAAATATATAATTATGAAAGAAACATGAAAGATTTTATTTGTCAAATGACACGCTAAAAAATGTTCAAAGATCATGCAAGTCGTTCAATAGTAAAGTAGGTTTGTGTTAGTTAAGAGGCTTGAAATTATGCGACCGAGCTATCAGAGTAAAGTCTCTCAAAGCTTCAAACAGCTTTGAGATCATAAACAAATTGAACACAATGGGCCAAAGTGATAAAAGTGTTTAGGGACATCTTGGACATCTCGCAGTACCCTAGCTCGCTCCATTCTAACTAATATTTTATTCTTCACTACGTTAACTGGTTTTGTTTTTTCTTCGTAAAACACTTGTTTGTACTAGGTTGTTGTGCTTATCTTGATGTCGAGAATGCAATGTAGTGATGTACCCTTCGATCGATAGCAGCTAGTGTCAACCAAGTGTGAACACACACACATATGTAAGAGCTTATATTAATTATATAACGACATGATTTTGAAGATGCTATGTTATTATTTGTTGAGAAAATGATTAGTGATTAACAGTCCTTATATATAGTTACGTTCGCACCTGTTGGGTCATCTAATTATACGATACAAGCACATATCAAACGTTTATATATGGTAATATATAGTAGTCACATTAATTATGTGAAAACTCCACAGATAAAATATTGCATGATGAATTCAAATAACTTTAAACAACATTCCAACTATACATTCTGCGTAATTAGAAAAAGAAGGAATTGCTCAAAACTAGATACCAAGAAAAAGGAAAAATTTAAAGAAAATGAATAACAGAAAACAAATTAATTAAAACACTACGCAACATCACATAGCTCTTTCGTCTTCAGATCACGCGGGGGACAACTACTCTAAAGAAGGAGGGAACGCAGCTCGTGCTCCACGAATCTAAAAAATAATAAAAGTAACATTAAGTGATTGTAAAAGCTAGCTTAACTGGAGCTACTACGTACAGTTTAAATATATATATATATATATAAGTGATGTGGCAACCAAAATCATCAATAAAGTACTTACTCAAATCACCAGTGACTCTCTCCACTTTACCACACCAGTATTTCAAGTTTGGTGTGTTCAACTTAACCTTAATTGCCGGGGGATGATGATATTTTAGATTAGCTCGACCAACAGAAATATGGAATGAGAAAGAGCTTTTCTCGAGGTCGCCGGCTTCCTCTTCTCTAAACCAAGGAATCACATCACCCGCTGGTACTATATTTCGCTGGCCGTCGTCGTCGTCGTCATCATCATCATCATCATCAGTTTGTGGCGGTAAGTCCACAATGGTAATCCTATTTATGTCATCACGCGAGTGCATCCAGCCTGGAGGCCCTGGACGCAACGTAGAATTACTGCTCTTAGCACCAAGAGTGCTTAAAAGGATTTCGTTGTCGACCCATAGCCAATTCAATGACCACGGCCCTTGAATGTCCTGATACTTCAAGTAGTTGAAGATTGTGACGTTAGCAGTGTAACTACCACGAGTTTTATTCATGATGTCCCATCTTATTGTGACATTGCCGTCTGGATTCCAATCTGATCGAGAGAGAGAGAGAACCCAATATATAAATTAAAAAGAAAACCAAAACATATATGTACGTAATAATAATTATGATGGCATTGGAATTGTTGATTCTCTATATATAACAATTAACAAGCATATATGATGTGATTCAGATAGAAGTAGAGATCAGAGTTACATACACTTGGGGCTACACAGGCAGGTTTGAGAGAAATCGGAACTATTTTTGTAATATGTATGCAGACTTGCGATACATCTAGGCGGCCAAACAAAATGTCGAGCCAATGAAGCCTCCACCAAAAGCAAGAGAAAGAGAAATTTCGCAGTTGAATTTACACTCCACATTTCGTAAGTTTTTTTTTTTTTTTAATAACAGGCGGAAACGATATCTTTATTAGGGGTAGGCCTGGGCAAATAAACCGACCCGAAATACCCGAATCTGACCCCGACCTGAAATACCCAAACCTGACCCCGACCCGATTCTCTCTAAATAACCAATAGGTTTTCGTTTTCAAATAACCATAGGTATCAGATATTACCGGACCCGAACCCGAGGAACCGAAGATACCTGTTTATTACCCGATAACAATTATACACAATATCCCTAACATTATCACATATGATTTGATTTCATCAAACCGTTTGCCACTTTGCCTTATTCTCCCTCTTCGAATCCTAACCATGTCGAACTTGCCAAATTTTATCCGATTTCAAGAATCTTTTGGTTTTATAAACCAAAACCCTCAAACTGGATCCCCAAAACCTAAGTCCGCTGTTAGCTTCATCTTTGGGTTCTCCGTTTATAGGCAACTAGAAGTCGATCAGATTTTTCGGGGTTTGTGGGTACATTTCAGGTTTTTGTGAATACTTTGGATACATTACAGGTTTCTTAAAGTCAATACCCAAATAACCCGAATCCGATAGGAACCGAACCTGACCCCGACCCGAAATTATATGAACACCTGTTCGGATCCTATATTAGTAAACCCGAAAAACCCGACTCCAAATTACCCGAACCTGAACCCGACCCGAACACCCAAATGCCCAGGCTTAGTTAGGGATCACTCTTTTAGTATATATAATGTTTTTACTTTTGTAAACAGAATTGAAGAAGAAGAAGATCTCTCTTTTAATTCTTCGTAACAAGATTTAAATTAGGTTTAGCAAAATACTCGGAACAATATCTAGGAATTTAGATTTTATCAAAGTTTCATTAAAAAAAACAAAAACAATATATATCTATATATATATATTCCGGTCCTCGTACCATACCGATACCGATAGATCAGATTAGTAGATATGAACCGATCGGTTAAATACGGTTTGCGATTTTATGTATCTCACTTCGGGTTAAGGTTCGTCTTATTCACTACGCTGCTTTAAGGTCTCTTTGACCATGGCGGAAACTGGAGATCGTTGGTAGTAGAACAGGAGAAGACAACACAACTGTGGAAATTGAAATCAACCAGCGAGTTAAAACCATTCCGACCAAAGAGTTTGAGGAGGAGGAAGAGCCGGGTCTGTTGACACACGCGCCGCCGGAAGAAGAACGGGGCATGGGTCGACTCTCATGGGCAAGTCCGGTTCAGAGATTCCGTTTCTTCTCTTACTTAACTCAGGTTCTCTTCGTCTCTAATGTTGTTGTTCTCAACAATGGCTAGGTTGACTAGTTGATGACTGTAAGAAAAGAAAGATTTGATTTTTCAGATGAAGATACTTAAAAATAACACTTGTGTAGTCTCTCTTGTGTTTACTCTTCTTTTGCTCTGTAGCAGAAGGGAACAAGAAGTGTTTTGCCTTGCTCTGGCTATAGAAATCGGTATCTTTCGTCTCTAGGTAATGAGTAAGTTCCTTTTGTTTTTGTGGTTTCCATGATTGGTTTACTCTGTATCTTCACCTTTACGAGAATGTGTTTCATTTTGTTAGTTGAAGCTTCAGATTGTGAACTTGATGAAGTTCCAGATGATAGCAAAGTAGCGGAGAAAGACACTGCTCTACATTTAGCATTATCACAGCTTTCGGGTGATTTTGATAAAGACTCCAAGTTGTCATTGCAGCGGTTTCTCAGAAAAAGGAGAGTTTCTGTGATACCCACTGGTTCCCTTAACCTTGATCTTGCTCTTGGAGTTGGAGGATTGCCAAAGGTTGTTGTTTAATTTAGAGTCTGAGATAGGAGTAGGACTAGCCAAACTAAAACTATTGCACTTAATGAGGTCTCTAAAATGTGTTGGGTTTTTTTTTAGGGAAGAATGGTTGAGGTTTACGGAAAAGAAGCTTCTGGAAAGACAACTCTAGCTCTTCATATCATCAAGGAAGCTCAAAAGCTTGGAGGTATTGTTCTTGAAAATCTTTCATCCTCAACACATTTGTTTGACTAGGAACCTTGGGACTAGTTACTAGAATCCATCTTAAGTTTGGAACACAGATCTTCTAGTTTTCTTTCTTTCTTGTTTCTAGTGCGGTACGCAATATTTGATTTTGGTGAAGTTTATTCTGATTCTTAGCTTGGTGGTTTCCTTTAATGCTTCACTCCGTTAGCTTTTTTTTTTTTATATTTTATCTGAAAAAAACTTGTTTGTTTCAGGTTATTGTGCTTATCTTGATGCTGAGAATGCCATGGATCCTTCTCTAGCTGAATCAATAGGTGTGAACACGGAGGAGCTTCTGATATCACGACCTGATTCTGCTGAAAAGATGCTAAGTATTGTCGATATGCTAACCAAAAGTGGGTCAGTAGACGTAATTGTGGTTGACAGTGTGAGTTATGAGCTTTTCATTCTTTTCATTTCAATATGTTCATGTATTCTTTCTGCATCTGTTAAAATTAATGGTGGAATTTACAGGTTGCTGCTCTTGCCCCTCAATGTGAACTTGATGTTCCTGTAGGAGAAAGATACAAAGACGCACAATCAAGAATAATGACGCAGGCGCTCAGAAAAATCCACTACTCAATTGGCTATTCTCAGACACTGATCGTTTTTCTTAATCAGGTAAGAGAGATATTATGGTTTATCCTTCGTGGCTTCTTTAGTTGGATCATTTTGATCCACCTTCCAAAGATAAGTTCTCTCTGCTAATTCTGTGATCCAGGTCAGATCACATGTCAAATCAAGCATGCGTTTCCCCCACGCTGAAGAAGTGACTTGTGGAGGAAACGCATTGCCGTTTCACGCAGCTATACGTCTCAAAATGATAAGAACTGGGCTAATAAAGACTGGCAATAAGGTATTGTTAGGGACATTGTTTCCATTGTGTTACTGTAAACTTGGTCTCCCTTGATCTGTAAAAAGGCTGCATATGGCAATCGTTTTTGTTTAAACCTGATATCTTCATCTTCTTTTGATTGCTATGTTTCCTCAGATAAGTGGTCTCAATGTCTGCGTTCAAGTAGTGAAGAATAAACTGGCGCCAGGAAAGAAGAAATCTGAATTGGGAATTCACTTTGGTCATGGTTTCTATGTGGAGAGAGAAGTATTAGAATTGGCTTGTGAGCATGGAGTTATCATAAGAGAAGGAACTAGCTATTTCATCGAAGGCGAGGTCATTGATGGGAAAGACGCAGCTGAGAAGTATCTGGTTGAAAATAAAGAGGTTCTTGATACTGTTGTCGAAATCCTGAGAAACCAGCTTTTCAAGATGTGAGAGAGAGAAGACTGTTTCTGTAGAGCCAAACAAATGTGTATGTTTCGATAGAGCCAAACACCAGTTGAGCTGCTTTTTCATCAACCTCGGCTTCCCTATTAAGCAACGTGTAACTAAAAGGGGGGTCAGAGAAGACATGACAAAGCTAGTTGTTGTTAGATGTTATCATAGGTACTGTTCTTGCTAGAGATTATCATGTGCTGCAGATATTCCTGTTTCATTATAAAGCATTATTTCTTTTTTTTGTCTTGAATCACCTCTAACCCATATTTACCAACAATTCGGCAATATCATCTTCACAAAGTTTGACATATGTAATTAAATAGACTAATCATATGTTAGATTAACTGCACTATGTACAGATCCATCTTCCATCCTAATCCAGGACTTGATACGAAAAGGCATTTCAGTAATCTCCAAAATCCTTGATCCTCTTGGCCAATTTCCGTACCCACCATAGCCCGTGTGTCTAGCAAAGCAAAGCCAGAGCTTATTTTTGTATGGACAGCACCAGTCTAGTCCATGGTTGTGTCCCACAAACACTGCCTGCATACAAAAAATATCAAACTTTATGGTTATTCAAATGTTTGTGTTTAGTTGGTACCTTAACCGAAGATCTGTTCTCAAGAACTTTCATCATCCCATTTTCAGCTTCTTGAGCAGCAACTTTCTCTTTGTTGATTGATCCGACGCATGGTTTTATTATCCATAGCCTGGGAGCTACTTTCTTGTATGCTTTACTAGGTATGTGCCAAAATATCAACTCTGGGATCCTGCACAAAATGTATGGATTAGCGATAGTTCTATGTCCAATACATTTTCTTGTACTAGTGTCAAAAAAATATTGAGTTTTCTTCACCGGAAAAAGCTTTAATGTTTTGATTAATACCTTAAATCGGGATTAAGTCTATTAGACTTGGTTTTAAACCATTCAACTTGAGCATTTGAGATAACCTCCGGGTATGATCCACCGCCCGAATCAAGAAAGTATAGCAATGCCACGGGTGGTTTGGAATGATCCGATGATTCCACGAGAAGGACATAGTTAGATACGCTTGGCCATAGCTCCTTAGGACCAATCATTGAGTGTGAGAGTCCATTGGAAGACTTCATCTCTTCCTGAATCAGTTCCAGCCGCGTTGTTCCTCTAAACGCGCATCCATCATCGGATGCGGGGCAGCAAACAGGAGGGATACCGGAAGAAGAGAACCAATCCAAAGGCCAAACGAAAGAAGCATCATCGTGGTTACCAAAGAGAGTAGACCATGGAATGCCTCGGTCTCTTGTAGGAGAGATTGCTTTGTCCCAAAACAAGCTTGCGTTTTGAATTGCTATGTTGTCAGCCGTTACAACATCTCCCAAGTAGACCACAAAATCTGTTCCATTTCTCCCAGAAATTAAAGAAGCAGTTCTTTCATCAGTTAATGTTAATCTTCACATAATCACATGAATCATGAATGCAGTGTGTGTTCAATCCAATGTAACCAAACCATCCAAAACTCATACCAAAATGTTACATCAGTTTAGTGTTTCACTCTTTCTACGCCAAACAACTCATACCAAAATGTTAAGGTTGTTTTTTTTTTTTAACTTCTTTGAGTAAAACCAAAACTGGTGCACACGGTAAGTCTTAATTAGTGCAAAGACATAACCTGGAGTTTCAGAGTCGAGAACGGTGGACATAACGTTAACGGAGTTAACATCCTGACGAGGACCCCAATCAGTCCACGTGTCTTCACCGAAGTGGAGGTCTGCAAAGATTGCGATCTTGAACGGTGATCCTTCCCGCACCCGAAGATTACTACTACTCCTCGTCGCTGTCGTCGTCGGGATGCTTAGCTCCCATCCTCCTACTCCTACGGCTGATATTAGTGGAAGAGATAGAACGGTGATGATCAGATGATATAACGACCATTTTTTCATCTTGGAATAGTAAGAATATATATAGTAGTATGAATGAGACGATTCAAACTGTATTTAATGAAGTTTAAAGTTTTGATCTTTCTTTCATGTTTCACAACTTTGATAAAGATAAGGCTCCTTCTTGTGTTTGCGACAGAAAATAAATAAATCATTATAAAATTCATCTATATAAGTTTTCTTGGTTTTTGAATTATAAATTCAGCTGAACACAAGAAGAAGAAGAAGAAAATAAAATAATAATTGAACTATGAAACGGGATAGTAGTAATCCTGAAAAAAAAAAAAATTGCCAAATTAGGCTAACCATCTAAATCGATGTAGAGCATATTCAAAGAATATTCAATTATCTCTTTCTCTCTTTCTTTTTCCTTGATAGAAAAGAGGAATCTAGCCAATGTTACGTCTACTTCAATTTCAACTTTCAAGGCACAGGCACTGACATTAATTTCCACTTTTTCCTCGTAAGTCTTAATCTTCTTGTCTTTGTTGTCCACTTTTTGTCTTTTTCCTCGTAGTCTTAATGCTTAAAAATTTGTAAGTTTTGGAATTTTGTATACTATACACTGTTACGGAAAAGAAAATGTAATTTGGAATTAGAGATTGAGAGGAAAAGATAAACTAACACAAAAAATTCTTAAGTGTAACAGAAAAGTACAGCTTAAGAGGAGGAGGGTTCTCATGTTATGTAAACTGGACCAATCAAATGGTAATTATGAGAAGAATAAAAGTGAAAGTATAAAACAACTGTAAGTCTGAGATATGATTACTCTAACGGAGCCCTTTTTTTAGATTTTGTAAAAATAAAAACAAAATTCATCATCTCTTTAGCAATCTGAGCACATCTCCAACAAGATGTAGCGATCCTGTGACCAAAACCTGTTGCATAAACAAACACCATTACAAACCCAACGACTAAGACAACACCAGATAAGTTTTTGTTCTGTTCAAAAATCAGGCTTTCTTTCTTGTCTTTGAAGTGGATACTGAATATAGCTTTGACTTACCTCTAGTTTCAGTGAAGGGTTTCGACGCACGCAGTCTCGTAGCCAGTTTATAGTCAATGGCAATGAAGGCATTACAGCGCTGGAAGTGACGACTTGTGTCCCTGCAGGTCCACTACAATGAGGTGCATCTCCACATAGGAAATCATGAGGTGGTAAGGCTGTTATACCATCGGGTTTCAGTGTATGGTCAAGGGCAGCATCTGATTCAGTCACAGGACATGTGATCAAGTTTAGGCGTGACATCAACAAGTTTTCAAAGAAGCAATACTTAAGCTTACCTGTTCCTTGGATTGATTTAACCCATAGTCTTTGTAGTCTAAATTGCCAAGTCAAATCCTTTCTACGTGTATCCGAAGGAATCGCTGATGCACCCGAAATGACCTTGTTGTAAGTAGACATGCTCGGGACAAAAAGTGCTCTTGAGATATGAGTACCTGAGAGTGTTTCATTCACCAATACGCATCAAGTATTGATAACAAACTCTAAAAACAGAGTACAACTTGTTTTCAGATAACCTGAGGAAGCGCAAGTGGTGACGAGCTTTGGAAGTAAAACTTGAGGGTCTCTCACTTCCATGCAGTTGAACAGAAGAATCTATTAGCACATAAGAACTCTTCACAAGTCAGATCAAAGTATAAAACACGAAAGCCAATTTGCAATACGTTGAATAGAAAAGTAAGTTACAAGATTGCATTGATCAATGTTGGTCATGATTACCTGTTTGGAGACTCTGTTAAAGTCTTTACTATACTCCCCATTTCTCCTGTACCCATTGACAGCAGTCGACAAGCTTTTGTTTCCTGTGACTGCAGCAGAGAACCATCGACCACAAGCCTCCATGCTTTCTGGACTGTGAGCTCCATCTAAGTAAAAGATCAGATCACCGCATGAAGTTTCCGTCGAACCTGACGATCCCTGTGGATCTGAAACTACATCATGAACAACTTGAGCTCTCCCATGAAGACGTGCCGTTGCAAGACCACGACAGAACGCCACGGGAATCTCAGTTTCCTTGCTTCCCTGCTAAAAAAATATCCGCAAGGAACAAATAAGATTCACCAAGTAGAGTCCTTGGAAGTTTTGATGAAGGATTAATGACCAAGAGCAAAACCCAACATTTGGAAATATCTTCTCCCAATTCCCAGTTCTCTGAAGCCAGCATCTTGAA
Source organism: Camelina sativa (assembly GCF_030686135.1). Classification (NCBI taxonomy): domain Eukaryota; kingdom Viridiplantae; phylum Streptophyta; class Magnoliopsida; order Brassicales; family Brassicaceae; genus Camelina; species Camelina sativa. Next base: position 3,793,127 of record NC_141880.1, read on the forward strand.
AGAGAAACAGCAAGACCTGCATTTACAAGCTGATGATCCCCAGACAAGCCAAGCGCAACTCCGTCCAACTTTTTAAGGTCAAGAGGCGCTACTACTTCCAGAGGAACCTGTAACGCACGATAAGCAGCATTCAGCATTTCTTCCTTGTAGTTTAGTTATTAATTATAGCATCACTAAATCACAGATGTCAAAAAGACCATTATTTGAAACGTAAACTGTTTTATTTCCAAAACTAAGAATCAAAGACACCAAGGAAACTAAGCTAGAACCCTGGTGGTAAGTTCTGGAGCACCCCACAAACTCTCCCAAACCCAAACCATTTCAAAAATTTGATACCTCTTCCCACATTACTCTCCTAATTATATAGACCCTGGTCAGTGGGCACTAATATACACATGTTGATGTGGCATGAATATTTGATAAACTCTTCTCAACTATAACTTTTTCGAGCTTATACAAATAACTAACCGTTGGAACACCAGCACAAGTGGAATGAAATATAAAAACCTACTATAGTTACCTCAAGATTATTAGCTGTTTTCTGAAGAACTTCCATTGCTTCAGAAAGTTGGGGTACTGTGAAGGCGGGGATTTGAGGCTTTCATTAGCATACAAGAAAACAGAGCAAATCAGAAAACATCTAACATGAAGCTGTCAATGGGAAACTTTGAAACAAATATATTGCATTAAAAAAATTCTGAGACAAAGAAAACCTTTTGAAGAGTAGATAATATAGTTTAGAAGGTTTGTACCTTGAGAATCCCAGCCTTATGCAATGCAATATCAGCTAACGTATTTCCTGTGTAGAATTAGCATTGAGAATCCCGAGTTAGAAGGATGAGGGAGGAGAAACTATATTTTCCTAATGAATTGAAATAAATAGTATCACATACCCAATATATCCATATGGTCCATCCCAAGAGAAGCAATGCCGCAGACGATAGGTTTTTGAATCTGTCGTTTGCATTTTCCGTTTTAATGAAGACAGTTGTCCAACATTGAATAAATATGACTGGAAAAACTCAGGGGACATAAGCTTCTCAAAAAATGCTTACCACATTTGTCGAGTCAAGTTTTCCCCCAAGTCCAACTTCAATGACAGCAACATCAACCTATCAGGAACAACAGTAGTAAGCATCCAGTTTTAGCCAAATACATAAACGTTTCAATGCAATACATAACCGTTTCAATGCAAAGGGAGCTATAGTGAAGTAGCTGATGAGAGAGGAAATACTTTAAGGAGTGTGAAAGTAAACATACATAAGACTTAATTATTAGAATACTACTAATATTATACCTTTTCACAAACAAAAATCTTAAATGCTAATACTGTGAGGAACTGAAAAAGAGGCGGCATGGTAAGACCATCAACAGCTTTCTCCTGAAAATAAGAAGCCCACAATTAGATATCTACATTGTTTAGTAATCTACACTGAGTGTTTTACTCATAGATAACCAATTTTCTACAGAGAGCACTAATAAAAGGATATACAACAATACATTCTACAGATCAAGCGAAAACCTTTACCTTCTCAGTCTACAAAGAACACTTAGAACAGGAAATTGCTATAAAATCAATTCAAAGAGCATGGCTTCTGGTAATTCGTGGCAGAAAGTTAACATCGAAAAGGGTGTTTTACCTTCAGTAACTTCCAACATTCCCAAAAATACTGTAGAAACTTTTCCTCAGATATATCCAAGCTGGGAAAAAAACGAAATAGCATTCAAATCCGTCTCTTGTGTGTTCAAGTAACATTGAAATCAATACATGATGAACTTACCCATCTATTCGGAATCTTTCCCTTACATCAATCAGGTGGGGAGATGTAAACATTCCGGTTCGAAACCCACAATTACGTAAAATTGCCTCACTAAAGACACATGTTGAACCCTGAAATACACAAATACAAAGCCATTAAATCAGTAGCTACGTATGGATATTCGAATCATCAAAATTACTTCCACATAAGTTTTATCATTATGGACCACAGGAATTCCAGAGTTTAGAAAACGGAAAATAGCCTCTTGCATGCTCAGATATGCATTAGATGGTACACACATAGATAGTTACTTCACCGAATGATCTTGGTTTTCTATTAAGTGCTACGTTCTCGAAGTTGGAAACCACATCATCTCACGTAAGTGCTACACTCCTTCTAGTGACTTATTTTTTACAAACTAAATTTCAAATCCTAGGAACTGCATTAGCTAAAGTGAAAAGCAACGTACCTTCCCTTTAGTTCCTGCGACATGAATAACTTTTAATTCTTTTATCTTGTCCTCCAGGTCCAAAATCTGTATTCCTCAGACCAAAACAACAAACACAATTCCCAGTTTTTAATACCATCGAGAAGGAAAGATTACTATAGACAAGAAAAATATGAAAGAAATTTGACTTGAATCACATCACTCCAAATTCTCGATGGCCAGATTGTAACATAGGTCATGTATCTCTAAACAGAGAAATCCCAGAAAAACTCAGTCTTAAGAAAAAACAGCCTGTACTAAACTCCATAATCACTTGCCACAGTTCAGAATGAGTTACACAACATTTATGTCACACAACTTTTTTTGCAAATACTCAACAGTCTTTTTTTATGATTTCAGTTTTATTTCGTTCAAGCTAACGAACTAGTGTTGACTGTATCACCTTGAGATATGCGATGACTTGTTCAAGCTTGTCACGACTTCCACTAGTAGGTGTGCGGTCTCCACGGGTTCGACGAGAAATAAGAGTCGACAGCGCTTCCATGGCATCATCATATGAAGATAAAGCTGGATTATCTGCCATGTCTTCCTTTGAATCCATATCAATGACAGATTTCTCCACAACTTCTATTGATTTGCTAGAGTACCTAAGATCTAGACACGCCAACAGAGCAATATTTCACACCAGCCTCGGGAATGAAACAAGTGTAAGCGTAGTGTGGTGTATATACTTACTATTGTTGAAATAAATACGATCCCTAGTGCCCGAAGGTAAACTATGAAAGCCCCTCTTTGTTTTGGTGAAAAAGGATTTTCTTTTGTCACAGAAGAATGGAACTCCAGGTGCTCCGCACTTAAGAAACCCTTTTGCATAAACGAGCATCAGGGAATCTCAAATCTGCAAACAAAACATGCTTAGATAAGGTAGTAACTAAGTCCGTTCTCTCTTTCCATTGATGCCATTGTTCAATCACATAAGCCTACAAAAGTGTCCCTATTACAAGAATATAGCTCATACCGATTTCAAATACTAGTCACCAGAAATCAATCACTTGAATTGCATCAAAAAGCATAACATAGTTTCTTAAAATCCCGTTCCAAGAGGAGTAGCTAAGCAACTAAGGTGTCTACTTGAAGCATTCATAGTATTCTCAAAGTCTCAACAATGGTGAATCCATAGATAAGAAATCCAATAAAAAAAAAAAAAAAAAAGGAACACTCATATCTATTCAGCCTCAACCCAGTTTCGAAGCAAGCACACAGAATCGATTGAGGAACACAAATACCTATAAAGTTTCAATCTTTCAGATAGTAGTAATAGCCGAAACCCAAAAGCAGTATAAGAGACGGATAGAGAGAACCAACCATGGGAAAGCTTCAATGGGTAAATCGAGTTCGCGGGTCAATAAAAGTCTTTTGTTCTCGTGTGGCTCTTCTTATTGCAACGTATGTGTATGTATATCAATCAGTTCCAGTAATTGTGGTAATCTGAGGAGAATCTTCTTCTTTTAGCCTTTTAGGGTTTGTGGCGTTGGAGACTGTGTCTCAGCAGCACTCAGCAGCCATTTGCACTCTCCACCACCTTCGTTTTCGAATCATCCGTCACCTTCCTCATCCCAACTTAATTAAAGCCATTCAATTAAATTATTAAATAAATTCTTTCTTTTTGGTTTTGTCTCAAACAATTAATATCAAAAGTAGTTTTGTCAAAAATAACAAAAAAAAAATCCTAATCTCAAGTTTTGCTTAATATATGTAAAAAACTCTATTTTGTTGAATCATGGTAATTACTCTAATAATTATAATATAAATAACTCAAATCAGATGTATAATAAAAAAAAAAAAGTGGTCCATAAAACTCTACACAAATGTTCTTATTATATGAAAATAATCAAATGATGTTAAAAACAACAAAAAAAAAAAAATAGTCAAAATTTAAAGATAATCATGTATTCCAAAATTATACAATTAGGTTAAATTAGCATCGTTCTACTGATAATTAACTGATAACATATGACCTAACTAGAATTAATGGCCTCTTCACTTTGTGGTTGTTACAACTTTTACAAACTATTGTCATTAAAAAAAAAAAGAAGCTGTGTTCCTTGCCTGAAAACAATTCTTGAAGGTTTGAAACAAATAAAATTGTACAAGTCTACCGTGGCAAGTGCACATCTTTGTACATATCTTAAAATCACTGTTAAGTTGTAGTTCAACTCGCATTTTTTTGCTTCTCCATACTCAAAAAAAAATAAATGTTCAAGATGCGATGCTGTCTTTTATAATTCTCTCGTACCTTCTGACAATTGAAACAATTTGGTATATATAGGTCAAGTCGAACGTGGGTACATTACATAACAATATTAATTGGTGTAACTTGTGTAAGTCAGTCAATTGAAAACATTTTGTTACGTAGGTCAAGTAACCGGTTACCGTGCACGTCGTGATGGTAAATACGCCAAGGCTTTCATGAGTTTTAGAGATTGATTTACGGCTCGAAATAAAACCTTTCGGATATCAAAACCAAAAAAAAAAAAAAATGAGAATTGAGAATTGAGAATTGAGAGACGGTACCTATCTTTAAAAGAATTAGAAAAACGTTAATTGCGTTCTAAACCCTCTTAACTTGCAAATACTAGTATACTACGGCTTGGCACTCAAAACACAACGAGGTCACGGGGATGCCTATTACTTACCGAGGAATTTTTCGAATCCCAAAATTTATCGCCACTTGTGTTTTTCTTTGACGAAATATTTTGTCTCCATGAGTACATTTAAGTTAGAAACAATTCACAAAATGTAAAATAAATATATAAGTTAAATGGGGAAACAAACGGAGTCACGTGAAAGAGATAGGGTTTAGAACGCAGTAGAAACACACATGTGATAAGCTTCGTTTCGTTCGTTATCACAACTTCTTCTCTCTGCTTCACATGCCCAAGATTGGGAATATGAAGTCTATATTTGTGTTACTACTACTACTACACTTTTGGTAAATACCTATTATATACATTAAATATATTTTTAGATACATAATATGATAATATTGGTGTATAATCAGTAGTTAACTATTTTATAATTAATTTAAAAATGTTTATTGATTGGTGTAAAATTTAGACCGTGCAATTGTCAAAGAGAAAATTGTACGTCTTGTGGACATTTATTAATGAATCTTCTAGTTTGCCAAAAATCAGTGACAGGAGAAATATGTTTTCATTAAAAAATTGGAATATATATATATACAGGACCCCTATCCTTTGTTCATAATATACTTAGTTGCAAAAAAAAAACATCCTGAGTTCATTACAATCATTTTTGTTTTCAGAAAAAAATGGCAACAAAACTTAGCACCATTGTTTTCTCCATTGTTGTGTTACATCTTCTTCTGTCTGCCCATATGCATGTAAGTATTACTGTATTTGAACACTTTTTTTATTCTTCGCATTCATCTACTTTATTCCATACGTCGTGAGTGTACACAGCCTATACGCTTGGAATCTCCTGCTCCACAACCACAACCACCACAGTCGCAACCATCGCATCACAATAGCTCTCAAGTGAGTTTCTTCGATTGCACACTGCTCAAGTGAGTTTCATGATCATCTACAACAACTTTTTAACATCCTTTGATTAATCTTTTTGTTGATTTTGACAGTACGGTACTACTGAAGGCAGTCTTCAACCCCAAGGTAAACCAATGACTAGTCTAGTTTTCAATGAATCTTTGTACTGAATGAGAAACTAAATCCTCTATCTCGCCAAATATCAGAGTGTGGGCCTAGGTGTGGAGATAGATGCTCGAATACACAATACAAGAAGCCATGTTTGTTCTTCTGCAACAAATGTTGTACCAAGTGCTTGTGTGTACCTCCAGGTACTTATGGTAACAAGCAAGTATGTCCTTGCTACAACAACTGGAAGACTCAGACCGGTGGACCAAAATGCCCTTAATATCTCCTCTTAATTACTCCGGCACAACCTCCATGTACTTTGTTAATCTATCCATTATAATTTATATATGTATTGGACTCTTGCATAATCACATCACTTCTCTGTGATTATGCCAAGAATCACTTAAGAAGTTTACAGCTTTAAAATACATTTACTAGCCGTGAATCAACTACTTAAGAATTAAGCTGTTTTTAACTTCACCGCTTTGTTCTTGAAGAAGCAGAAAGTTGCTTCTTGAGGTCGACCACTTCGAGTGCTTTTGATGCTAACTTCTCCTTTAGCTTTGTAGATGCTTCCTCGAACTTCCTGTTCATAAGTTCTATTTCTTGCACAGACTGTTTGTGCCTTAGACATATTGCATCTAAGCGTGCTTGCGTCCCTCTGAGTCTCATTTTTAGCTTTGCCTTCTCCTTGTTTTCTGCAGCTGCATCCTGCAATCAGATACAGCAAAAGTATGGTTAAAATATCTAAATGGTTATATCGGGAAAGTTAGAACTAACGCTCTCAATCTAGAAGGATTCTCTTGTTAAACTACAATGTTCCTCTTTTGGAGGAAAAGATAAATCTCAATCAATGAACAAAAAAAAAAAGTTCAGAAATGTCACTTGGCATTACCTTAAACGGATTGGCTTCTTGGCTTGAGATTCTGGGAGTCAGTTCTTCAGTTAGATTTTTTGCATTTTCAATCTGGAGGCAGTAATAAGGTTTTCGTGAGAATGAATGGTTACTTATATATCTGTAATTGAGTAGAGTCAGTGTGCTGTAAACCAAACCTGCGAACAATTTGATGAAGCAAATTCCTTACTCAACTCCTCTATGCGAGATAACAAACCCTGGCGCTCACTTGTGGCATAATTCAGCTCTCTCCGAAGTGTATCCGACATTTCGCAAGCCCGTTGCACTTCGGACTTTAGAGAGTCGATATCAGAATTGAGAACCTGCAGGTGCACATATAAATTTTCTGTGTAAAGCTTTGCATCTTTAACATAACAAATTAGCAAGTAATGCCTTCTAGGTTTTAACCGGCATACCAAAAGTATAAATACCATAACCAGAAGTCAAGTACATTACGTTACAAGTATAGTTTTCTCACTGAGAAAAGTAATACAACCTCTGCGTCAGTCGGACGTTGAGAGAGAAAACCTTTTGCGAAATAATTCTTACCTCTTGAGTTTGCTTACTCACAGCATCAACTGATCGAAGTTCATCACTCAATCTATCAATCTCCAGAGACTTCTCCATGCTACAGGGGAACACAAAATACTGAAGTCAGAGGAGATATAGCATCAACTAGAGAAATACAGATCAACCAAGTGCCAGAAAGCTTAACAAGAATTTTCTTCAGAGAGTGAAGAAGATAAAATCTTAACTTTCTAAAGTACGAGAAACAAAAGTACAGACCTGCATTCTTTTTCCAGCTTTGCATTCTCCTCAGAACATCTAAGTCTATCAGCAAGAGTTACACATTCAAGTCGACAAGATTCCAGCTGCTTCTTTGCCTAAAGATAGTAGGAGATATAGAACTTAACAGAGCATGATGAACATATAGTATATGTAGAGAAAGGATTAGAAACAAATTAATTTTTGGTCGTCCCTAGTCCCTACAAAGAGTGAGGATATTTACGCAGAACTTCTCATGGTAATTCCAAATTCACCGTTCTAAATTATAGATCCAAACAGATAGGATAAGCTACTCCTACGAATAATAAATAAGTTGATAGTTCTAAAGGGTGACATCCAAAATGATGCTGCAAGAAAATTTTGGTTGTTAGTCTCACTATAATAGATTCCTTGTTTGGAACATACCTCTGACATTTCTTTTGATAGTGACTCAATTTGTATATTATATAATCTGATCTTTTCCTCCATGGCCTCTGTCAAAGCTTTTTCTTTCGAGCTCCATATTGCTTTCTCCTCCTCCATTTCCAAAAGCGAGTTTGCCAGGTGCTAAACAACAGGAAAAATTACTGACTCACACAAACAAGAACTAAGTCTCAGAATATGTCTTCAGGAATCATACCATTGCTAGCTCTTCCTTTTCTTCAAGCAACTGTTTAACACTGGTTTCTAGTTGTTGCCGATCAGAAGATGAACCTTCAAGTCTCGTTTTCTGGAGCAAAACATAACATATGGTTGAGCAAATGTATTGTGTCTTGAAAACATTATTTGCTTCAAATTCAATATCAATAACATATGGATCAACCATCAAATGTATGAAAATACGTACAAGCTCTGTGACATCTTTTTGCAGATCTTCTAATTGGGTATTTGAGTGCTCCAGTTTCTCTGTCAGAGCTGCAATTTCTGAATCTAAACCGTCATTTCGACATAGTGCCTCCTCTTTCTCTCCACGTTCAGCAACCAGCTCCTCCTCCAGGGAAGCAATTGTTGTTTCCATTTCAAAAGCAAGGACCTCAAGCTGTCTAAAGTCTTCCTGATAAATGTGAAGTAGGATGAGAACGAGCATTTCACTTAAACAGAAGTTATGTCCACCAAAAAGAACACTGATATGGTTCTCCACGGAGAAAATTATACGAAAAGATAGAAATATATGCTCATGCAATGCTTGTCCAAAATTCAGCCAATAGAAAGAGATTTTCTGTAATGACATAATGATTTCGTACAGTTTATTAATTCTGATATTCCGACTTTGCATATCCAACGTTGGACAAGTTACCGAATATTAGAATGGTATAAAGAAGATCATGCTGCAAACAAATCATTGGATAATACCTGCAACTGGTTAGTACTTCTCTCAGCAATAAGAGAGTCGCGTCTTTTACTAGCAAAGGACTCATGTTTGCTGATGTCTCTCTCGAGGAGGGCCTTCTGGCTATGCAAGCGTTTTAACTCTCTCTCAGCAGATGCTTTCTCGGCCTTTGAAAGGACATCAGAATTATTTGTTATAATTTAGATGGGTCATTAGAAAAAATATCCAGTACTATTTCAGTTAAGTATTGGGTTCCACCACGCACCTCTAGCTTGGTTTTATCTTGCATGGAATTCTTTAGCTTGGATTCAGTGTCTTTTAGCTTTGTTTTCGTCTTCTCAAGATCTTTTCTTATGTTCTCCTTCTCTTTGGCCAAGGAAGATGATGACAGACTCGCTATATCCTTCTCAAGATCTTCTATGTGAGAGAGGAGATCTGACCTCTCCGACTCATGGTGTTCCGAGAGCATCTGACGAATGGTTAAAACATCAAGTTACTTTTAACACTAGAAAATTTGAGGAAGAAACGAAAAAAAAACTCTAATAAAATCTGTTTGAACATAAGCAAAATACCATTAAGGACGTTTCATGCTTTTGAGCTTCCTGATTAAGTTCTTCTATCTGGCTCTGCAGACCAGAACACTGCTCTTGCAAAAGAAGCTGAAAAGGAATATCATGACTTCAGATTTTACCGCAAAATTACCATCAAATGCACGGTGAAAGGTGAACAAAAGCGTCAGACCTTCTCATTCTCAACATCAAGAACTTTTTGTTTCAGACAAGATTGGACGTTCTGGTAGCTGCTGATTTGTGAAGCATGTTGCTCAAAACTTTGGTGCATAAACGATGTGAAGTCCTACAGTGGGAACGTTTGTCATAAAAGAAAATGATTGTCTAAAACAAAATGCAGTGAATATACTACACAACGCAGAGAACTTACATGTATCAAAGAAGAGAAGAAAGCAAAATCTTGGAGACCCTCATCCATAACTGAAGATACGGTTTCCACTGACGCTTTAGATTTTTGAAATTCAGACACTAAGACTTCAACTTCTGTTGCTACATTGACCAAAGATTTAAGATTCTCCTTCACAACGACAAGTAAAAAAACATTTAGGCAATGTCATACTGATTGACAACAATAATAATCTGTTCTAAACTTATCAGATTAATGGGATGAATATGAAATGAAAACCAACATTAAGCACATGAGAAACTTCAGACTCCTTGGACACAAGTTGTTCACGAGCCGCCTGGGTCTCTTCTCTAGCAGCATGAATCTCTTCTTCAATCTATAGAATTTCATTGTTTAAAAAGATTTAGCACACTAAAATAAAAAACAAGTCTAGAAAGCTGACTGGAATGACAAATTCTCTTTTAACTAGTTCAGCAGAGGTATAAAGTGAAAAAGACGGAAGAAGATCCATATGTAAGAAGTAAGGTTACAGACAATATCAAAATGATGTTTTCATTCACATTCAAAAATATTTTCTGCTGTGTCTAGACTAAATAATGTCAGGTTTGGGAAGTTTAAGAAAACAGCATAGAGTATAACTATATATGGTCTGAACCCTTTCCACCGAATTTCTTATATTCATTATTCAAATATATTATGACGCACAAAGGCATTTATTTTTCCAGGTGGCTGGACAGAATAGCAAAGCACAATCAGTTAAAGAACCACAGATACCTCAGCAAGTTTTTCCCTGGCACATATATTCTGCTTAGTAGCTACAGTGACAAGATCATCAAGACTCTGGTTGCTTGAAGATTTCTCCAACTCCAGAATGTTTATCTTTTGGACAGAACATATCAAGGTTAAGGAAAAAGCCAAAATGGAAGAAAGAGAAGCTACTTAGATAGCCATTTCAGTTGTAGGTAAAGAATTGAAGACATGCACCTTCTCTTGGAGTTGCTTAATGAGAAGAATAGATTCTGGATCTCTTAAGTTTACAACATGTTCATCCACATGCACGTTGCCAACGACTTCTAATTGATTGCATTTTCTATCACCAGATATAACTTCTTCACCCAACTTCGCCTTAAGAAACTCAATTTGTATTCCGCTGATGATTCTCTATTGAAGGTGTGGAGAAATAAGAAATAAAACCCATAAATTAACTGATATTGAGAAGAACAAATTATTACCTCGGTTTCGAATTGCAAGAAGAGATCCTCATATTCCCTTTGAATTCTATCTGACTCGTTTTCAACCTATATAACATTAACAAAGGCCAGCTTTACCACTAGAAAAGCACAAGATACATTCAAAAGAGGAACACTGACCACTACATGACTTTTCTGCTTGATTGATGGCTTCTTTCTGCTTGTGACATTCACTAAAGAACATGGATCTGGAAGTGCAGAAGCTTCAAGGGCTTCATTGATACTATCTTCGTCTTCCTCGTTAATGTTCTGTAAAGGTTCATTTACCAGTTCCGAAAATGGAAGTAGTGGACCAGTCTCACGATCTGATCTTGCAGTTTCAAGAGAGGACCCCCTTGACAAAACATTAGACTGGACCTGTTATGAAAGAAACAAAGTATTTTAATGGCTGCCAAAGTCAACATTTTCTCATGTGTTGGTTAGTCATTTCCACATTATTCACCTCTGATGGGGAGTCTCGTGAAACCTTACTAATACACCATGTATCCCTCCTCTTTCCCTGCAAGCAAATAATATATCAAATCTAAGAAGAAATCATATATGAAATGGGAAGAAAATGCAACAAAGATACTTAAATGATTCACTCAGTAGTATCATACTAATGTTTTTGGGAACAACAGCATTCAACAACAATATGTGAAAATCATTCTAATTAACTAGTCAAGAATCAGGTTAATAGTCACATATCTTTTTCCACAATAAAAGCAAATGTTAAGCGCCCAGCCATGCTGTTATAAACTCTCAAGGTATCCAAAAACAAATGGATGGAAAAAAACAGGAGAAACCTTCTTAAAGTGATCCTGCTCACGCTTCTCATCTCTATTCGAAAGGAGAACCATTGAACTCAAGTTCTTAATTTTTTTTGCTTGCTCCTGCAAAACTCTTTCCCTCTGAGCTTGTGCCTTCTTCTCTTCTTCTAACTCAAGTGCTATCCGTTCTCTCTCTAATTCAGACTGCAGAAAATGGGATATATCAAAAAACCGTACTAAAAATCAAGAACAATTAATGAATCAAGAATCAAAATGACATACCTTCAACAAGGTATTGCGCAAGTTAAGAATCTCTTCTTCTGAACGGTCAGAGTGAGAAGTCTGCGATAGAAAAGCTGATATTTAACCCACAAAATAAAGCATAAGAGATTAAAAAAAAAAAAAAAAAATACTGAAAACGAGTTAGAAACCTTTAGTTTGGACCTGAGCTCCTCTATCTCCTTCTTTTGGCGCTTTAGTAGAGCAGCATCAGTCAATATCTGTATTGAAAACACAAGAATAGATACGATAATTAATAGATTTAATCAGAAATATGTTAAAGAAAGAGAGAATAAGTTCAAAATATTTTGGATCCAACCTCATTGACATGGGCACAGTTAGTGACACGCAGTGCTCGGCTAGCAAATTGAAGACTGCTCTTGGTTTCATCTGCATGAATCTAACATTGAAACGAAGATTAATATTGTTGAACAAAAGAGAAAAAAATGAAACTTGCTCTTGTATTCATCTGCCTGGCTTATCTTAATGTCATATAACCGGTGATTAAAACATACCGGTGCAAGTGTTATGTTGCATATAATAGCTGTATTTGCATTTCCACCTAAAGCAGGCTGCAAGATCCTTGTAAGCTTGCTGTCCCGGTACGGAACATGACCACTGACTCAACCAAAGAAAATGCCAAAAAGATTAGACACTTGATGCGTATATACCCTATGCTTCGTTCTCTAACAAACTGACCCGAGAAAAACTTACCCTTGATTTTCTACTCCTTCACTCAATTTTTTAATAACCGTCCCAAGTGTCATCAAGCTTTTATTTATATGTGAGCCTTCCTTCAGCCTAACACCCTCTGCACCGGTTTTTGCAGCCCGTTCTGAACCAGCTAGATCCACCAAATTCTACAAGTGAAAAGAAATCAGAAAGATGAAACAGAAAAAGACACTGTTGCATATCAAAAAACGCTGGTTCCAACAGAATAATACCAGAACAGAAACACGGACTGCATCACATGCATTGCCAGCACCTTCATCTTGCATTTTCTGTCTACTTTCAATAATCTGTTTAATGAAGAAGCTGGCAAGTCAAAAATCAATTTACATGTAACTGGGCGCTAAGGTTGAGTGTAGAGATAGTTACCATGCGGAAAATAGTATGCGATCTGCTACTGTAAAGATTCATATTTGTCTCTCCAATATGCCGATGAGCTGAAAATTTATTCCAAAGACAAATGAAGATCAATATTAGCAAAACCATGATTGGAAACAGTTGAGGAAATGCATACAAATGCATGATCACGGGTTAAGAAACACACAGAAACTATGTTTGGAACGAACAAACTAGAGAAAAACAATGTGAAGAAAACATAAAGTACATTCTCCAAATTCCATCATTTCAAGGACTTGTTGAGGGGAAGCAACAATCTCTTCTCGCAGTCCAGCAACAAAAATTCCTTTCTAAGAACATTCAGATTGAAAAACACATCAGCATCGCTAGAGAGTTTATTAGAAAGGACTTTAAAAAAGGACACATAAGTACCTCCAAATTTTCATGAATCTGTAGTTTTCGATGTTCAGGAGCCAACAGATCGTTTATATCTTCGTTATATATCTCCAGGTACGACATACGCAACAGAAACTCCCTGCTTGTATCCTAGGAGGGATCAAACAAAAGAAGAAACAGTTGTTCCTCAAATCAATAACTATCCACAAAATCAAAAAGAAACCAACTTTACAAAGATAGTTACACAAAGGCTAAGAATATATTAGGGATGCACCTGATATATAGTGTCAAACAAATCATGTACAGCAAGAGGGATGACTCCAGGTTCAATTGGGGAGCCTCGCATTGTATGTGTCTTGCCACTGTTAGTTTGCCCGTAAGCAAACACGGTTCCTTCAATCGAACAGATACCATTAGGCCAAAAAAAAACGAAAAAACCCTTAAAAACCAAAAAAAAAGGAGATTGAAATCAAAAGAACCCCAAATTATCAAAATTGAAGCAGCAATTCGAAGTGGGTAACTAAAATCAGCTAAACCCATGAGAAGAATCGTTGAGTATTTACCGTTAAATCCACAAACGGCGGCAGAAACAATCGCCTTCGTCCGTGCCTCATACACTTCGACGGTTTTACAATCTTCTCTAAAAATCCGATCTGTAATTGTAAAGAGAGAGAGAGAGAGAGAGAGAGAGAGAGAGAGAGAGAGAGAGAGAGAGAGAGAGATTGGGCATTGAAATTGAAATTAAAATTGAAATTGCAAGCAGAAGAAGAAACTGGAAAGAGAAGTGAGAAAAAAAGAGTACCGAAATCGAAAGTGGGAGAAGATTGATTGGGCATGAAAATTGAGTCGGAAGAGATCTTCCAAGGACTAGTCTTCGCGTCTTCCGACGAAAGCGGCCGCGCCCTGACTGAGACATGGATTCTCTCCATCCTCCGGTAAGCTTCTCCGGCGAACAACGAAAGACCTAGAAAAAAACTCTCTCAGTCTTCTCAGGTGTTCGAAATTAGTTTTTCCCTCCCACTTAACTAAATCTGGTTTACCTTTAAAAATTTTCGAATTTTAAAAACTGAATCAAACCGGTTCGTTAATAAACCAGACAATCGCGTGACTACCACATGTAGTAATGATAACTAGTACTAGTTAACAACGTTGGTCTATTTTCGCCTGGAGATGTTGAAGTTTTGAATATAGCCTATGGCTATAGGTTAAAGTGTAATTAATTACGTCCAGAAATAAATATGTAAGTACAGTATAGTTATGGGAATTTAGGAATAGGACTACCCTTTTCACATAATTATTTTTAGCCAAATAATTATTTTTAGCCAAGAAACAAATCTAAGCATTTGATCGGCGGAAAAATTGGACTACCCTTTTCACAAAAGGAAAAAAATGGACAGGTGGATAGTTTTTAAAAAAGTTATTACTTTATCCAATTTATATAGATAGCTACAGCTACTGGATTTATTTACAACATTAATTAAAAAAAATTCAGCAACCTTTTTAATAAAACAAAATTTAAAACACACATATATAGGAAAGTTTTACTTTAAACGGTAATATTACTTTAGAAACTATAACGAAACAAGAAGAATTAACTTTTTAAAATTATATGACTACGTTATCTAAGTTTTGAAATACTATATAAGTGCGAAATGTCAGGATTAAGGATTATGATATTTGATGATATTCAATATTCATCCTAAAAAAAAAAAAATCTAATACTCAAAGCATATGTGTGTCAGTCAGTCAGTTTTGTGTACTTGTGTGTATAAACTTTCAAATAAAAATATTAAATTTTGGCAAAGATATTTTTATCCAAAAAAGATCCTAGAAACACGTAACTAAAGACAACGAAAAAAACGTACTATTCGGTTAATCTAACCAAGTACAGTTACACTAACAAAAGATTAAAAAAAAAAACACGATAAAGTTAGTTCAGTAGGAAACTTCCAGGAAATTGCCAATAGGGTAACACACACAGACTTCACTGCCCCCATTTATTCACTTTCTCACCTTTTTCTCTTCTTCATCTCACCATCAAATCAAATCAAATCACAAACACAAACACAAAACACATTCTCTTCACAATATGAAACTCGCCAAACTTAATCCAAAACGTTTCTTCATCAGATCCAAAGATCGTTCCACAGTTTCCAAATCCCCCGCTTCTTCCTTCGGATCCGTTTCCTTTTCTTCCGGCCAAGACTGTATTATTAACAAATCCTGTGACGGAGGAGGTGGCGGCTCCGTTACGCCTACTAGCATTCTCCCTGAGGTTTCTTGCGACACTTCTCCTCCTCCTCCTTACTCCTACGTCGAGATCCTCCAAGCGTTTAAGCTGATCGACAGAGACAACGATGGAGCCATCTCCAGACACGATCTTGAGTCGTTGCTTAGCCGACTCGGTCCTGATCCATTGACGGAGGATGAGATCAACGTTATGATTAAAGAGGTGGGTTGCGAGGAGGGAGACGACGGTACCATCCGTTTAGAAGAGCTGGCGAGCCGTGTAGTACTCTCTTTGGATCCGTCTCGTGACTCGGCTGAGTTGAAGGAGACGTTTGAGTTCTTTGACGCGGATCGTGACGGTTTGATCTCAGCTGAGGAGCTTCTTAGAGTCTTTTCGACCATTGGAGATGAGCGGTGCACGTTAGATGATTGCAAGCGTATGATAGCTGATGTTGACGAGGACGGTGACGGGTTCGTTTGCTTCACTGAGTTCTCGCGAATGATGATGGATCTTCAGCGTTGATCTCTCTCTCTCTTCCTCCTCTTCGTTTTTTTTTTGCTTACTCTGTTTTTTTTTGTGGTTCTGTTGCTATGAAGAAGCTCTTTTTGCCCTTGTTTTAGGGTTATGAGTATGAGTATCGTTTGTTTTTCTTGAGATTAGTAGGGATCTTTGACGTTTGATGTTTATATTCTGGAATCTGAATGAAGTGATGGTGCAATATTGAGACTGATCTTTCCACTTACGTCTTCTCTCTGTTTTTACATAGCTTTTAATTAAATCAGTTTTGAGATTATAAATTTTTTTTTTTTTTTTTAAGATGGAGAATCTATGTCTAAACTGTAAAGATCTAATCATCTCCTTCAATTTTTTTTTAATTTTTTCTTAAAGATTAATTTTAGATTCGAGAATTTACAGAGTTTGCAGCTTTCTTAGTTAATTGTCGTTTTTGGAAACATGTATTTTTAATCGGTCAAAAATTCATGTATACCATTAATAGAGTGAGAGAACATGTGACTGTGAGGGCACCAGAAGTTTCAATAATTTTTAAAAGTGTATATTCCATTACTCCATTAAGTGGGTAAAATAAACAACAATGGTCCAAATTTGTCAGATTACTCAAAGGCATGTTCTTCCTTTGAATATATAAAGATATTTTTTTACATTTTTCTATTTTTTTTCTTTCTCTACTGCCATTTTTACTAAATGTTTAGTATAATATTTAGTTATCTGTATATTAGAATTAACCAAATTGGTCAAGTTAACGCAGCTCCTTTATAATGTAAAGTTTATGATTCCGTTTGATATTGAATACCTATAAACATTTTTTTTCTACATAAACGTCTGATTAAATAAGAATCTGTAATTATTTTGTTAACTCTTCTAACTATTTTAATTTTACACACTCTTCATGCTAAAACTTGTTAGCATTTTGAGTTTCACTATGATTCGTAGATGGGAGATGTATGGAGAGATCTAAGGGCATGTTTATAGGAAGATCAGTTTAGGATGTTCTTAGAGTAGAAATATTATAAAAATAGTGTAAGATCAGTTGTTAGGGTGTTCTTAGAGTAGAAATATTATAAAAATAAAGTAAGATCAGTTGTTATGAACTTTTGTTGAGAAGTTAGTTATTGGGAGAACATGTGTAAGATCTTAAGATTTAATAATATAATATTCTTATAGAAATTTAAGAATGTTTAATAAATACATAGATTAATGTTTAATAAATAATTTAAGAATATTTAATACTATTTAATAATATAATGTTTATTTATATTTTTAAACATATTACAATTAGAAAAATTTATAAACATATCATTTTAATTGCAAACTTATAAAACTTTTACTAAAATTCATAAAAATATATGGATTAATAAATACATAGATTAATGTTTAATAAATAATTTAAGAATATTTAATACTATTTAATAATATAATGTTTATTAATATTCTTAAACATATTACAATTATAAAAATTTATAAAACTTTTACTAAAATTCATAAAAAACAAACATATTACTTAATTAATTTAAACAAGAATTACATTTTATTTAATTAATTAGACAAGACAAATATTTCGAAAGAAAATTATGTTCGAAAGAAATGAATAATAAAATGTAAGTTTCTTTCCGAGAGTGACACGTGTCCTTTAGATCAGATGAAGAACTGATCTTATTCAAGATCAATTGGGCTGATCTTATGGGTACTGTTCAATTAATTTCAATTTAAAAAGACCCAAGATCATCCTAACTGATCCACCGATAAATATGGCCTAATAATGAAGCCATCAAGGAGTGTTTTTATCCCTAAAATGATAATTAGAAAAAGAAAAACATAAATATATGCTGCATGGGAAAGAAAAAAAGAATAAGTTGCATCAAGATTCATTAATATATATGAAATCAGATCAGAATTTGGAGGTTGATGAAGAAGGAGAGTTTAGAGTAGAAGAGTGAGGAGGAGGAGGAGGAGGAGGAGGAGGAGGAGGAGGAGGAGAAAAACGCCTTGGAGCGAAACAGCTGCAATATCCGTTGTAACAAATTGGCATCTTGCCATTCTTACATCTTGGAATCCCAGTCTCCACACAATCTCTGTCCGTTTGACATATATCTCCAACACTCATTGTCACCAGAATTGGTATAAGCAAGTTAACTAAGGATTGATATTGAAAAGTGGAAACTACGAGTGTACTTACACGACGAGACAAGGAAGAGAATGATGAAGAATGCTGAAATTTTCTCCATTTTTGTTTTCTTAGTACTTTTTATGTTTGACTTGAAGGTGATTTTGGATTCATAGGAGTTCCTTCCATTTATACAACTTGTGGCTAATATGGTTTAGTTTTTGTTCAAGACTTTGTCCAATAAATAATTGGAAAGAAAATAAAGTACTTTTCCTTATTCGTTTGTCAACCAAATATACCTTTTTCAATCAGCGGTTATTAAGTTTCCAAAAGCTGATTTATAGATATTAAAGATATAAAAGTTATTGTCAAATAAAGTATCATAACTATTCAAATCGATCTCATTAATCTCTAAATCATCCTAATATGAAAACTTTCACTAAAATTAACATTTTCTTTTCTCTTGTTTAGGTGTGGCGCATATTTTATCAATCGGGCTGGTCTCAAAATTTTTATGTGGTTTTAAAAGCTTAAGAAATAGTAGACCCGTTTCAAATAAGCTTAAAAAATTGTCTAATAAATTTTTGTATTGACACGTCTAAAGTGAGAGGAGGACGTGACAAGTCTAGGAGGCTGTGACGAAGGCTCTCTGTCTGCTTACTTGATAGGTTAGGTTGTTGAACTCAAAACTCGAAAGTAAAAAGTATCAACGAGAATCCCGAGGAAGAAGACGAAGAAGCGATAATTGTTCTTTGAAGTTAAAAGAAGAAGAAAGAGAGAGAGAGCGAGAGAAAATAACGATGGGAGGTTCTTGTGTATTTGGTGCAGCGAGATCAGGGCAGACGATAATAGTGGCTCTCTTTCTCATGGTTGGATCATTTTACACTGGCTCTCTCTTCGGAAACAACCAACCTATTTACCTCTCTCAACCTTCTTCTCAATCTGGTTCCTTCTCTCTCTCTCTCTCTCTGATCTCTCTGTTCTTCATTCTTCAGTTTTCCTTTCCTCTGCATGCGTTACGTTTTGGATTCTCTTGGAATTAATTTGCGTGGTTTGATTAAGTTTTGGTCTCTGGATGCTCAATTCTTGTCTTGGTGAATTGTTTTCTTGTGTGGTTAAAATTGAAGTCAAAAGAATTGATATATTTAACAATGTGGTGTTGTTGTGTTTGTAGCTTCTTCCAGATTTGCAAACAAAATCGAGCTTACTTACCGAAGATTACCACTAGTAATACCTGAAACTGGGGTGAATGTGTGTCCATTGGAGCTCAATGAGTATATACCTTGTCACAATGTCACTTATGTGCATCAGCTGTTTCCTACCTTGAATCTTTCTAGAAGAGAAGAGCTCGAAAGTCATTGCCCGCCACACGAGCAGCGCCTCTTTTGCTTGGTACCCCCGCCAACTGATTATAAGATACCTATAAGATGGCCAACCAGTAGAGACTATGTTTGGAGAAGTAATGTGAATCATACTCATCTTGCTCAACTTCAAAGTGGGCAAAACTGGGTGCATAAACAAGGTCAGCTTTGGTGGTTCCCTGGTGGTGGTACTAATTTTAAGCATGGAGCTGCAGAATACATACAGAGGTAGGAATTTATGAGCTTCTATATACCCTGTGAACGTTTATGTGCACTGAGTTTTGTATGTTATCTTCAGGTTGGGGAATATGATTACTAACGAAACAGGTGACTTGCGTTCAGCTGGGGTGGTACAAGTTCTTGATGTTGGCTGTGGAGTTGCCAGCTTTGCGGCTTATCTTCTTCCTTTAGGTATACAGACAATGTCCTTTGCTCCCAAAGATAGTAATGAAAACCAGATTCAGTTTGCATTGGAAAGAGGTATTGGTGCAATGATTTCCGCTGTTGCCACCAAACAAATGCCTTATCCTGCAGCCTCGTTTGAGATGGTTCATTGTTCGAGATGTCGTGTTGACTGGCACGCAAATGGTATGTACTGTATATTCTTGGTTAAACAAGTTGACTTCTGCTTGCAGTGATAGCTTAGTAGTATTTATGAAAATGTTTCAACATGATTCCTCAGATGGCATCTTACTTAAAGAAGTTCATCGTCTTCTCCGACCCAATGGATACTTCGTGTATTCATCACCAATAGCTTACAGAAAGGATAAAGAGTATCCTATGATTTGGGATAAATTAGTTAATTTAACTAGTGCAATGTGCTGGAAGCTCATTTCCCGGGAGGTCCAGACTGCAATATGGATTAAAGAAGAGAATGAGGTCTGTCTTAAGCAGAATGCAGAACTAAAGCTCATTAGTTTATGTCATGTGGAAGATGTTTTAAAACCATCTTGGAAAGTTCCTCTTAAAGATTGTGTGCAAGTTAGTAGTGGACAAACAGAAGAGAGACCCTCTTCTTTAGCTGAACGTCTTACTGCGTATCCGGGGACTCTACGAATACTAGGTACATTTCTTATGCTCAAAATCATTGAAGAGGTGACATTTTTTCTGTTAGATTCCTAACAACTTTAGCCAAAAACTTTTCATTCAGGCATCGGTGAAGATGAATATAATTCAGATACAGTCTTTTGGAGAGAACAAGTGAATCATTACTGGCGGTTAATGAATGTCAATGAGACTGAAGTGCGGAATGTGATGGACATGAACGCATTCATTGGTGGGTTTGGTGCAGCTATGAATTCGTATCCTGTTTGGGTAATGAACGTAGTACCTGCAACCATGAATGATACCTTGCCTGCAATTTTCGAGAGAGGCTTAAATGGCGCTTCTCATGATTGGTAAGCTGATATAGTACTTCTACTCTATCAAACACTTGTTTTGTTTCTGTTTCTGATCCTTGCCAAGCATCAGTCAGTACCAATTAACTAAAAATAAATTGTGTCTTAGGTGTGAGCCGTTCTCAACATATCCACGCACTTACGATTTGCTCCATTCCAATCATGTATTCTCTCACTACCAAAGCTACGGAGATGGTTGTTTGCTAGAGGACATCATGCTTGAGATGGACCGCATAGTTCGCCCTCGGGTACGTTTGCTATAATGGTTACATTAAAATCCGTAACACTTGTAGGTCTGGTCTTTATCATTATCAGATCATATTAATGAGAGTTTTTTTTTTGGGGTTGGGCAGGGGTTTGTCATAATAAGAGACGAGGAATCTATAATCTCAAGGATCCGAGACTTGGCTCCAAAATTCTTGTGGGAAGTGGAAACTCATCAGCTTGAAAAGAAAGACAAGAAGATAACAGAGGATGTTTTGTTTTGCAGAAAGAGATTCTGGGCAATCTCATTTGAATAGACTCGCTTTGCTGCTTCCTTTTTTGCTGATGATGCAGCTTATAGCTGATGATAGTTCTAAAATAATACTCTACTGGGTCTAATTAGGATAATTAGGATATTAGGTGGGATCTCTCTACTCTACTCCGACTGCAAGCAATACTTGTATAATATTTGATTCTACAGTTTTGTTTTTTTTTTAACCTGTGAACCGGCTTCTTCCCTGTCTCAATCTTCTTTACCAAACCAAAATGATTACATATGTATATCTGACTTGGTACTGGTTGGTTCGGTCCAAAAACAATCAAAACCCGATTGAAACAGAAGTGTTTAGTACTTAAGATTGCTCTCTATACAACAGAAGAAAACATAGAGGTTCTAAGCTCAACAAAGAGAAAAATGTACTATGAGACCCATCTGTTCTCGTAGCGGTTAAGCGAGAGTGATGAAGATTGAACCTCGCTTAACTGGAAAGGATCCGGTTCGATTCCATAGTCTGTTAATGGTCTATGCTCGAGCACATTGTCGTGGTTGTTCACAAACTCGGGTACTTCCACCTGGCCTTTCTTTATTTCGTCCCAAAGGTACTGCAACCTACTCACATACTTGATCTTCCAGTAGAGTCTGCAACGTTGAAAGAAATATTGTTTTGACAAAATCAGTTCAGTCCACAGTTCTTCATTCCAAAAGTAATCTACTGTAGATCACACAACCGTTTGAAGTTGCCTTTCACAGATACAAGCTCAAAGAACATCAAAATTCCTAGACCGTCAACTTTAGATCATGAAAGCTTCAAACTCTAGGTTCAATTTTCGATTATGTAAGTTGGAGGATACTTAATAAATCTAGTGATGCATATGAAAAGAAATGATTACCCTCCACTAAGAAGAAGGCGGCCAAGAGTGGCGATGACAAGTCTGGAACGAAGACCAGGGTGGATGAAGTAAACAACTTGAAGCCTGTCTTTGATATCGGAAGGAAGGTCCTCGTAGATCCATCTTAAGATGGTAATACCCGGTGAGTTGTCGTCCTTTTGCACTGTGCTATGCATGTAAACCAAACAGAACGGTCCTTCAGGACATTGGTTGCTTATCTTCTGGAATATATACTTCTTCAGCCGCTCTGCACTCACAACACGAGCTACAAAGCGTACAAAAAAGAATTCAGTTAGAAAACAAAAAATCAAATCAAAACTTAATCGACAAGTGAAGCAAAAGCTATATAACATATCCACCATGAAGACATGAACTATCTAAACTTAACCAAAACGGATCATCATTAGCTTACACAAATAACAACACCAAAAACACTAATCAGAGTATCAACTTTTTGAATCAAGTTAGAAACTTTAATCACAATATCTTATGACCCAATTTATAAAAGAGTACAGTGTTACAGTGTGATTTACCAGGAAAATACTTTCCGACGATGCGAAAAATCCGATTACCGGACTTATCCAAGCCTTGGAGTGTAAAGAACTGGAGGAGATCAAGATCGGAGAAATCTTCATCATCTCCTAAGTATTGAGGACAATCATGCCAATTCTCTTGTTCATCAACCTCATCGCTTCTCGTTAAGAACGGTCGAGCGTCAATTCCTAGATCAGAAGCCAACACAACCACCGAAAATTCTTCCGCCATCGCCGGAATATTCCTCCTCCTCGTCGTTACGGGGATCTTCGTACCTTTTCGATTCTCGCCGTCGCCGTGTCCTCCTCTATTGTAATCATTGGCTGCATATAAAAGACTTTACTAATCTGCGGGCGAGTACACAGTACGACTGCACACGTGGCTAAAAACTAAACAAGTCTTATGAGCGAGCTTCTTTTAAACACTACAAAACGACGCCGTTTCTTTAATCGTCTCTTTGGTTTTTTTTTATCAGAAACGTCGCCGATCCGGCGAGATTCGATTCGAGTTCTGACAAAGTCGAACTCTTTGCTCCAAGATCAGCAAAGAAAGGTAAGTGTTTTATGTTATTCAAATCGAGAAAAAGCCGAATTTGATTTTTTGGAATTCATCGAGAGATAAAAGTGATTGAACAGAGTTATATTGTCAGGTGTAGAGGTGAAAAGATGGCGACTTCGCTTTTACAGATGGAAGGAGATGACTCTGTACATCTTCACATTACTCACTCCAACCTTAAAAGCTTCTCTGCTGATGTTCGTTTCTCTCCGCAAGTGCGTTCTCGTTTTAAGACACAGAACAATTCCTACTGTTCTTAATAATATGTAGTGCTGTCTCTGAAGCTGTTTTGTTTTTGGGTTTTGTTCTGTAGATGAGTGTAGAAGCTGTGAAAGAAAAGCTATGGAAGAAATGTGGTACATCTGTTAATTCCATGGCTTTAGAGCTTTATGATGACACTGGCTCAAAGGTTGCACTCCTCAGTGATGATGCTAGACCCCTTGGTTTCTTCTCCCCTTTTGATGGGTAACTTCTGTTTTCCCCCATAGCTTTGTAGAGATTGCCTAAAGTTTTCTCATTTAGAGAACTTGGAGCCAATTTTACACGATGGAACTCTGTTCAGACTAATCTTGATAGATGGCACTGTAATGTGATGGCTTCTTGTTTTTTCAGTTTATCTAATTGTTCTTTTCTGCTGCTTTCAATAGGTTTCGCTTACACATCATAGATCTTGATCCCTCTTCTGTCACAACTGGTGGCTGGCTTGAAGATACGTCATTGGTTGAGAAGTATAACATCTCAGAGGAAGATTATGCTAAACGAACTGGTAAATTCTCTACTACATACAATCGGTCTCTCAATGGAGACAAGTTTGTCTATCAAGTGACTTTGAATATATGTTGGAGCACCGCCAATTTCCTCTGATGGGTTGTATATGTTCTTGTTTTCAAATTCCAGACAGTTTTAGGAAATTCAAAGAAAAAAGAGTTTCTCAAAATCCGGTTCCTGCTGAGGTGAAGGTATGCCAAAACGAATATATAAATGTAAGCCAAATTGTTGCTTCTTGTCAAACTTTCAGCGAAAATGAAACTTTTAGCATAGTCACTGGGAGAAGTATTTGGGGTAGAGTAAGTCCTTCAAGAATACAAATGTTCTTATGTTTCTTCTTCCAATTTTATCCTTTCAACAGACGAAGGAGAACCATATGGAAGATCTCTGTGCAAATATCAAGGTTAGTCCGAAATATCCTTGTATTATTATATATATGGAAGATCTCTGTGCAAATACCAATGTTATTTTTCCTTAAACTGAAGAGCTAGTCAGCCAGTTTCTTGTGAGACCTGACCTTTCTGATTCTGCTCTTTCTCAACTCGTCATGCTTCTAATCTAATTAAACCATCGCCGTCAAATATTAAGGTGGGAGATAGATGCCAAGTTGAGCCTGGGGAGAAAAGAGGAATGGTCAAATATGTTGGACGAGCAGAGTCGTTGGGTCCTGGCTATTGGGTTGGAATTCAGTATGATGAACCCCTTGGAAAACATGATGGCATGTATGTTAATTCTTTCGTCTTGATGCTATTTTGTATTTATTGACGTTAAACTCTATCACAAATTTCAGTAAAAGTCCTTTCTTGCTTCTGGAATCTTTCAGTTGCAGCTCATGTTTATGTGCTAGTATCACTTTAAGCGTCTTAATCTTGTATACAATTTTTCTTAACATCATGGTTACATTCTGTGGAAGCTCGGTCCTGGCTATTGGGTTGTAAGATCACACATATCTGATACTGGCTTACATTTGCAGGGTGAAAGGAACAAGATTCTTTGAGTGCCCTCCGCTTCACGGTGGTATGGTCAGGCCTGACAAAGTAAAGGTATTTTGTTTTCTCGAAGGTCTTATAGCATTCACAGTTACCTATTTCATTCTGCCTGTGAAATGACCTATTACATTTCATAGAATCGAACTGGTTTATTCACTCTACATTATCCGTTGTATAGTAGAATTTGCTGTTTCTCAAAAAGATGTCAACGCATGTTTTTTGTTACCTTTCCAAGTTGTTCATATTAGGTAAGCTATAGAACTAGCAAATCCGTAAGGATATTATTATCTATAGATTTATCACTCTCAACCCAACTTTTGGGGGAGTTTGACTTGGTTTCTTAGCACTTAACCTCGTTTAAGTAATTGGTTGGATGGACTGAATCAGAAAACCAATTTCTGCTTCTCATGAACTTGATATTGGCTTGCAGGTTGGTGATTATCCAGAAAGAGACCCTTTTGAGGAAGATGAAATATAAGATTTTCACGGACGTATAAAACCAGTATAACTGGAAAAAGGATGGGAAGGAGTTTGAAAGATTTGCTATTTGTGTTGAACATCCACTCACTGCAGCACACTATGTATTAGTTTTAACGAAGAATAACTAGTAACAGTTTGATTTCACAAGGATTCAATTTATGATCTGCGGTTTATACACAATTATCCGACGACTTGCAATGTAGATATACCACTGAGTCAAAAACCAAAGAACAGATGTACTTATATATCTAAGTTTCTGGTCCTTAGTCTCTATCTCGTACCAAATTGTTGATCATCTTAGCAAGAGGAACAGTTCCCTTAGTCATGATCTCTAATCTTGAGGTATTGGAAGCGTGCGAGAAGAGCGACAACCCAAAGAACAACAGCTCCGGAAGAAACAGCCTGGAAGACAAGAATCCATGCCAGTAATGAGGTTGCAGATCAAAGAATGCATCAAAGAACCTTCTAGTAGCCTCTAAGTCGAGTTTCAGCAAAATATCCATTCCAAAACAGAAGAATTCCCTCTGTCTACGCCGTTCAATAGGCCACAAGTCTCTCCATACCTCAGCAGAGAGTTGATTCCCTCTCAAGCTGTTACTACTCGACGAACCGAGGTATCTTACAATGGCGTTTGCAACTATTGGTGCGGCTGCAAGAGTCCTAGCTACCATGTAACCAGTTGAAGGATGAACCATTCCTGCTGTCCCACCAATCCCAACAACCCTTTGAGGTAAGACAGGTAAAGGACCTCCCATAGGGATCACACAACGCTCGTCTTCTTCAATCCTCTTCACATTGATCCCCAAATGTTTCAGTCTAGCAACCATTCTTTCTTGGATATCTTCCATTCGTAGACCAGGTCTAGCAACTAGAGAAGTTTCTTCAAGAAATATCCGGGTGGAAGAAAATGGCATGGCGTACAAGAACGTTGGGATCTTGCTGTTCCTTTCTTTAAGCTCGGGGTATGAGTCCAGATGTGTGTCTCTCCAATCCATGAACACCATTTTGTCTACATCGAAAGGGTGACTGTCGACCTCAGCTATAATCCCGTAAGCTACTTGGTAGCCAGGGTTGTACGGTTTGTCATACTGAACCAAGCATCGGGAAAAGCCAGTTGCATCAAGAACCACAGAAGCCTGAATCTTTACACCGTCGCTGCAAACCACAGTGGAGTTCTCCTCCTCGTGAACCACGTTAGTGACCTTAGACTGATGAAACTTAACACCGTTGGTTATACATTTCTGAAGCATTTTGGATTTGAGCTGTTTCCTGTTAACTCTCCCGTAAGGCCTGCTTAAATCCTTCTTGACACCTTCACCGATATAGACAACAGCACCAGACCAGGTGGTATCAAGGCAGTCAAGCAAGTCCATAGCCTCAAACTCATCAACCCAAACACCATAGTTGTTAGGCCATATGAGCTTGGGAGAAGGATCAATGGAACAAACAGAGAGACCAGCTTCAGAAACCTGCTGAGCAACGGCTAAACCAGCAGGACCACCACCAACAATAGCCAAATCAACAAGTGGACTCTTGGAAGTGTCGTACAAAGGAAGCTCAAAATCAAGACTCTCCTTCTTGGTTTCAGGAACAAGATCCAAAAGAGCAGCACTAGTACTACTCGCAGTCGCAGAAACAACAACACCAGAGCCAATTCTGATAGCCCTTTTCTTCAAACCAAGCTTAACCCTTGAAGGGTTTGGATTGCTACTGCTTAATCTCTCAAACCCATGAAACTGAGGGACGAAAAATTCGAGCTTGTTTGGTGATTTCAACAAAGTATCCATCGAATTCCTCCAAAATCGAAATTAAAAAAAAAAAAAAAAAACGGACATATAAATCTAACTAGAGAGATTGCGAAGATGGATACTATAAAAAAGATGAAAGAGGACCACAAAACTTACCCAGAAGCAATAAGCTTCGTGGAGATGGAGACAATTATCTACTTCTCTCACACAAAGAGAGAGAGAGATGAGTCTCTCTTTTAAGTGATTTGTACGATGTGTTTGTGGTACTATGTGAGTTCTGTAGTGGTGATGGACGGGTGGTGGTGGGGTCTAATCCAACAATTATATTTATTAGCTTTCGGTTTGTGTGATCCGTTTGGTTTGCGTTCTTGGTCATTTTAGTCACTCGCAGCCTCATGTAACCACCACTAGCTTACGCATTAAGGACATGGTTGTTATTGAATTTCTCATTCATTATCCACGTTCAATGTTTCATTTGTCTAATTATTTTTTTTTTTTTTACTTTTAATTCTTTTTGGAAAGAATTTTATTTTTCTTGGGAAGATATATGAATTTTGGATTTTTATGCATATGCTTTTTTGCTTTTTTTACGCATATGATTATGATGAGTTTATAACAAAGCCCAAAAAATGTGAATTAGTAGATTTAAAAGCCAAATCTCTGAAATTAGAAATTCGATGAAATTTTATTATTAATTTTTCAACACAATTTTATTTACTTTACTATTTTGCAATACTAATGTCAAACCGTCGTTTTGCAATACTAAAGCAAAATTGTATAGTAAAATTTTTCATGATTTAACAAAACAGTATAAAAGTCGCTTTGGCCGAGTGGTTAAGGCGTGTGCCTGCTAAGTACATGGGATTTTCCCGCGAGAGTTCGAATCTCTCAGGCGACGTATTTTTTTTTTCTTTGTTTAAAGACGTTATTAGATTAGGTTAATTATAACATAGCCGGATCTCATTTGGTTTCGAAAATCTTTAAAAATATATATATTTAAAAAAAACTAGGGTTTTTTGATGGAGCAACAAGAAGAGAAGAAGAAGAAGAAGATAAAAGTCTGCAAAAGAAGAAGAAGAGAAGAAAACAATCAAAATTTGGTTCGTTACTTCCTCTAGATCTAACCTCAGAGATACTCTTAAGGCTGCCTGAGAAATCTGTTGTGAGGTTTCGTTGCGTGTCCAAGCCTTGGTCATCAATCACCACCGATCCATATTTCATCAGCTTGTTCAAAACTCGGTCCCCACGGCTTCTACTCTGCTTCAAAGCTAATGACAAGTTGTTCGTTTCCTCCATTCCTCAGCATCATCAGACGTTTGATACTTGGAACAAGTCTTATTCTTCTTCTCAGCCTATTGATGGTTATCATATGGAATTGAAATTCCCAAGAAGTTTAAGTTACTTCCGCCCTACGGAATCTGTCCAGGGTTTGATCTGCTTTCAAGAATCAGATACGCCCATTGTTTGGAACCCTAGTACGAGACGGTTTTTAACTTTACCCAAATTAAATACATCCTGGAAGGATATAACAATCTTTCTTGGATATGATCCAGTGGAAGGTAAACACAAAGTAATCTGCATCCCTTTTTCAAAGAGTTGTGATGACTGTAGGGTGTTTACATTGGGATCAGCTCAAAAATCATGGAGAACGGTCAGAACTAACTATAACCATCGTTCTGACTATCCTACTTCTGGCCGATGCATCAAGGGTGTTGTATATTATATAGCCTTTGTTTATAGTATGGATGTTTGGGTTCTAATGACCTTTGATGTTAAATCTGAAAAATTCGATATGATACAGTTACCACCATCTGATGTTCACAAGGATGTACTTATCCCTTATGAAGGGAGGTTAGCTTGTGTTGATAGAAAACGAAACATGAAGAAGGGTATCAGATTGTGGATTTTGGAAGACGCAGAGAAACACAAGTGGTCGAATAAAGACTTCCTTGCACCTCTTGGTCATTTTAATAGGAGTTTGGGCTGCAATTTCCTACTAAAAGGTTTCACTAGTGCTGGTGAGTTTATTTATGTAGAACAAATGTTTCATAAACCGTCTTATATTTTATTTTGTGATCCGGTGAGAAACAGCTTTAGAAGATTCGAGCTTAAAGGAATCACTGACGACCAATCTGTGCTCAGTACCGTCCATGGCTTTACGCTTCATGTTTTCCCCAATCACGTTGAGAGTCAATTGTAACAAATTTCTGTTTTGTTTTCCTTATGAATGATAATTAATTTATGCAATTTTATGATTTTGTTCTCTCTTTCTTTTCTTATAATTTCTGGTTCCTTATTTTGACTCTATCCTTAGCCTTCACATACAATATCCAAAACACTTGTATCAAATAAATAAACATTAACAATTTTCACAAAGTAAAAAGTTAACTAAAACACAAGAGAAAAGAGACAAAATCACACACTGAACACTACTTGATCTTCTTACTCTTATTACTAACTTCAGTCTAGAGTAGTAAAAATGTTAATGGAAAGCCTTTTATACACCCACCACCAAATAGTCTTTGCAAGGAAAAACATCACAAGCTGAATCTTTTGTACACAAACGTACGTGTCCTACGTTATGAGTAAATTATAAAGCAAAACCTGCGTAGTTTTCAGAAACCAAAGATGATGACGCTGATGTTAGATCTGCACATTCAAAAAGCACTATACTGAGGCAAATGAGCATTGTCCTTACCTGTTACCTAACTACTCGCTCCCAATGTTATCGTAACTGAAGCCTTCAGATATGGTATCCAATCTCTTGTTGTCTCCTGCAAAAACACACAGTTACCATTATCACTTTTTTTCTTTTTGCCTCTGTACTTCTACTTTTTTCTAAACCAGCGAGCAGTGTATTGTGTTTTGATATTCTCTCACCTTGATATTCTCCCCTTTCACGGGAGTCCAGAAAGTTTTCAGCATTCGGTACAAGGAAGGGTGATCTGTCGTAGCTCTCCAGAATATCTGAAATCAACATGAAAACTTATGGTTACAAAAAGAAAAAAAAATCCTAGTAGCTGTTCGCTGGCTCTTGTACTATAGAAAACCACTAATAACTACTTGCTTCTATAGGCATGCTAATGTAAGAACAAAGAGAAATAAAGGAGTATATGAGATGGAGAAAGACCTGAGCTCTGGGAAAAATCAGCTGTCAAATCAGAGAGGCTGAAGTTCCGAGGGATTTGGCCTAAGAACCCAAAAGTAGAAGCTTCTGCATCAAGAAGCGGATCACTAAGGGGTTGGTTGTTTGACTCGTTACTGAAATTAGGAAGAGAAGCATCTCCAACTGTGGGATGTCCTTCGAGCGCATTCCGTTCACCACCATACATGTATGAAGCAGGGTTTGTAAAGGCAGTCTCAGACTTGATCATTCCGCCATTCATTCCTTGCATCATAGGCATGTTTGTGGTCTGTGATGAGAGCATATT
Organism: Camelina sativa; assembly: GCF_030686135.1. Lineage (NCBI taxonomy): Eukaryota > Viridiplantae > Streptophyta > Magnoliopsida > Brassicales > Brassicaceae > Camelina > Camelina sativa. Next base: position 3,824,140 of record NC_141880.1, read on the forward strand.
TGGAGAAGCATCAACTCTCCTAGCATGGGTTGATATGTTTATAGAAGAGGGCACATTTGTATTGAGTGTTGAAGAGCCATTGAGGAACGCATTAGACAGACTAGAAGCCATAGGATGATGTGCATTATCAGACTTCAAAGATTGATCAGTGTGCTCAGAGGGATAGCGTAATTGTTTATGATTCACTGTTAAGAAAATTACATAGGTTAGCTATTTGATACTCATAACCTCCCTCCAATTTCAACCACAGTATAACAAAGTAAGTAATCACAGTGAAGAGAGAGAGAAAATACTATTCATCAGTTGTTAGCTGTGACTTGAAAGAATGACTAATCTAAAATGTCATGGAAGGAAGAGTGAGGTAAGACGTGTTACTGACAGACATATCTTCATTCATTCTAAGAGACGTAATTACCTACTACTGAGTTTAAATTTCATCTTAGAAGCAAGTTCATGAAGAGTTTGAAGATGTACTTCTACAAAGAAATCACCTAGAGTGGAACTAAGGCACAAAGTGGAAGCAGGAAAACAAGACAAGGCATATGAGAACTGTTTTCTACAACAATTTATAGCATAATTATACAAGTAATAAAGAGACCCCTAAAATACAATAATTAAAATTCATCTCACTCCAAACGAATCTTACTTGATTGAAGATGAGAACCATTTGTATTTTGGACGGAAGCAACCCCAGTTGGATGAATCTGACGCATGTGGTGAACCTGCTGCTCAAGCAACTTATTGAATTCCATTATCTGGTGTTTAACCATTAGCCTAAGATAGTAAGCCTTGAAAAATTCCCGATTCTCTTCTTCAAGCTTCTGCCAAACTGTAAACCAAAAAAGAAACCATCCTAGCATAAATTTTTTGGTCAACCCTGCAGTAGGGGGACAATCTCCATCTTTATCATCGATACTCATGCTTTTGTTATGTAATAGTATTGTTTTCGGCCCTTTTTCTGCTTCTTAGGAGTTCTCATATCTAAGCACTTAACTCGTTTCTGACCAATAAGACCTACTAGGTGACTCTTGAACCAAACAAATACATAAAATTTCAGTTGTAAGCAACAACAAAATCATTCACACATGATTTTGGCTAAGGATGTCCTAAACTGGCAAAGAAACATATTAACACCTTTTAATTCAAAGTAGAACCATCAATGAACAACAAAATCATTCACACATGATTTTGGCTAAGGATGTCCTAAACTGGCAAAGAAACATATTAACACCTTTTAATTCAAAGTAGAACCATCAATGAACAAGGATTACACAATCAGATGCTAATTTCTGTGGGAAAAACAGAGTACTTGAATGGCTACCTAGTTCTGTGAATCCAGGCTCGATTTTAGCCTGCTCCAGTAAAGTATCCACAACTTCTTTCTGATTCATGTAAAGTTGGAGGCATCGTTCTATGAGGTTTTGAACCTGAAACGGCATAACAACAGGCCAAAAGTAAGTTTTCTAGAGCTTAAAGGTTTGGCATGCCAGCTGGAAGAGGAAGAATTCAATTTCATTTTTAGCAGATTCACACAAATGAAAGCAAAGGCATTCACTAATAGCTTTCAAGCTCTTCATGGCTATCAAACGTAAGGCAAAGGGTTCTCACCAAAGTAGTTGAGAGGGTAGCAAAGAAAAAAAATGGCTCTCTCTCCACAGCTATGGGGAGATTCAACAATATATGCAATTTATAACATAAACCATCTGGAAATGCAATCTATATGAAGGTTCTTAAGGACGAAATGGATCTAACTACAGTTTTTGACCTATTAACTAAAGGCAAAAACTTTCAAAAAATTGAGATTGCGGTTCACAACTACAAATAACTTAACAAAGACCCTTCATCTATAATATTTACCAGTTGAATATCTTGACGTGAAACCCTTCTTACTGTTCCACTTGACATCTCAGAGACTTTTTGTAAACCAGACCGACCTTGTTCCTGTCAGGAAGAAGCAGTCTCTATAAGAATATGTACTGAAGAGGGATACAAAGTTACAAACCATAAAAACCAACAGAACAAAAAAAAAAATCGCAAATTTACCCCCGAGAGGAATGGGATAAAAATCAAAACTTTATCGATCGAAACCAAAACCAAAGACAGAGAAGCAGAAATACGAAATGAATCAGCCAACACAAATTGAGAAACCCTCAAAACTAAATCCCAACCCTTGGATTCGATTTCTTCTTCAAATACAACAACCGGATCAAATCATACTAAAAAAAAAAAAAACATCAAAACGATCAAAAGAACAAAAAATTTGGATATGCAAAAACAATAATTGAAGACCAGAAGATAGAGAGAGAGAGAGAGAGCACCTTTTTTAATCAGAGAAGAAGATTCGGGAGAAAAGAGAGAGATGAACCTAACCTCTCACTTTGTTGATCGATCGTGGTGGATCATTTCTTTACTCCTTTTTTTTTTTTTCCATTTTTCTTTGATTTACTTCTTTATTTTTAATTTAATTTATATATATTCTTTTAATAGTATAATTTACCATTTTTGATTCGAAGCTCAGGAAGCTGACACGTGTATAATACTCAACAACGGTGGATCCCAAACAATAAGAGTTATCTGATCTTCTTGTTGCCACCTCTCTCTCTCTCTCTCTCAATCTTTTTTTATCTTTAGTCAACGATAGAAATTGTTAAAAAGTCTTATAAAACTGGTGGTTCTTTTATTTTCGTCTGAGAACAAGAACTAAAGATTCAATACACAAATCTACATGAATGGATGAATATTCTCAAAACATTCATTTAGCAAGCCTTTAAATCCCATTGTTTGTTCTAACAATAAAAGAAGAGGGGAAATAATAAGAAGGCTTTTGATTGGATTTATTTAGTCACGCTTCTTTAACCCGAACTTCCCACTTGGGAATCTACTGAGCAAACCAGAATCTAGCTTCTTGTAATGACTATGAAACTTCATGATCAGTGAATCCATGAAACCATCGACTTCGTCTTCGTATCTCTCATACAGAACCGGCATTGTGTGTGCCCCAACAAACCCTTTTCACCACAGACAAAAAAAAAAAAAAAAAGGTCTTGTAAACTCAACTTCCAATCTTAAAAAGAGGAGGCACACTAGTAAGACGAACTAACTACTCACCGATATACAAAACTGTTAGGAAATTGCAGCAGCTCCCGACCATTGCGGCTACCCATAGTCCGATTACAGCCTACATAATATAGATTGATTTAAAGTTGTATGAACATATCATCTTAGAACAGATTAACCAAATTTGCTTAATACATTATGCATCTCCAAGAAGATAAAAGTAAGATGGAATGATTCTCTTTTCTTTTGTTATGAAAAACAAGAAAACCAGGAAAATGAAGTGGAAGCAAAAATTACAGTACGCACCATGAGGAACTGTTTCATATTCCCTTTACAAGCCAAGTCTTGAAGAAACAACAAACCACGGTTAACTTCTGTTCCAATGGCCACACCAACTTCAGCAAAGAAATCTTTTGGAAGAACAAGGCGAGGCACTCTAGACTGTGAGCTGTTTTTGAGACATGAAAGGACATTATTATGTTAGATTGCAATCACCAAGGAACCAAGAATATAGTGACAACAAGACTTCAATAAAGAACCCAAAATTACCGGTTTAGGAACCCTGAGGCATTACACCAAACGAATTGAGCAATCATGCCAAGCAAGAGGGCATAGCACACGAGAGATAGAAAATGGAAATTGATCCATTCGAAAAGCACCCAAATTGCAGTTGCTCCCATCAGAAAACTTGCAGAGATCTTCTTGTTCCTCCATAACAACACATCAGCAGCTAACAAAAACATCTCTCTCTCTCTCTCTCAAGACTCAATTTTAAAACAAAGAAAACAAAAATATCACAATTTTGTAAATATGGAATGCTTACATTTGCCACCGCCTAAGACACGATGGATAGGCTCCTGGCGACCAAACAAACGGTTGAAATGAGAACTGACGGAATCTTCTTGTTCGAAGAAAGAAGTATGTTTGTTCTTCTGAACTCTCTCCGTGAAGTTATCTACCAAATCGTCGATAACGTCCTCTACGATGTTCTTCTCAGGCATGATTCTGAAACACAAATCGAAAAATCTGAGTTTATAAAATTCTCAATTTGTTCGAAACTCAAGCAGACCCAAAGTTGACTTCATATAACAATAGTAATAAAAAAAAAAAAAAAATCGAATCTTTTGATCATTTCTTCACACCCTTAACCCAAAACCCCTTGCAAAGTAATCAAATTTGGTTAACCAGTTGGTTGGTGATAATTACAATGATATGAAAAAAAAAACTTAGATCTTAACCAGAATTGAAGAACAAAAACGAGATAAAGATGAAGATGAGTAAAGAGTAAACCTGGAGGAATTGGAGAAGAAGAAAAGCTTGTTTGATGTTTCTATATGAATCTCACACAAAAAAAGTTGCCTTTTTTTTTTGTTTTTTTGTTTTAAGATTCTCAAAGATGAATTTACAAAGAGAAAGATGAAAGGGTGGAAGTGAAAAGCAAGCGATGGGATTGGTTGTGTGGAATTATTATTGAGAATTGAATTGAATAGTTTTCGTAACGTTGTGGGCAAATTTGGAGTCTAGTGTAGTAGATAGGACTTGTGGTCTTCCCACGTGCAGCTCATGAGAAAAATAAATTAGGGACTCTCAATAATACACAAGCAATCATTTTTCAATTTGATCACGGGGAAAATAAGAAGAACAAAACGATGACAAAAATATTACTACCTTCTTATCTTTCTTGTAATCCTTAGTTTTAACTTCTTCCCATCCATTGGGATAATTGTGAATCAGCTTAAGGGATTTATTGAGCTTCTGGTTTTTGTATATATACAGTATCGAGGTTTTGATGAGCAGAGTTACTCGAGGGATTTAGGGTTTTACGAAATGTACAAAACACTGTAAAGCCAAAGTTTTAAAATGAATGGCTGTAAAATCAAAGTTTTTTTATTAAATGGTATGAGATGTTTTATTAGGAAAATTTATGTGGAATAAATACTACACGTCAAAAATAAAGTAAAATGCAAAAACAACATCTCGAAGACTTTACAAAAAGCGAGTACTAGATTTTACTTTTCGAGTTGTAATTTTATTGATGGCTGCCAATGCCATGCATGATATTCAGCAATGCAAAGTCGAAGTTGGCAAAGTACCTTACTGGATGCAAATTTCCTCTCGTCTCTAGAAATATATATAATTCCAAGAGAAAGAAAGAAAGAAACGGTTCACCAAGTGCTTTGTAAAGTGCTAAATTTTGACTATTGAAATGCAAATCCTAACAATTGTTTTGTCTTTATCCTATCACCCCATAGGCCAAAGGATGCACAAATTCCTATTGGCCAGCGAGCAAATGAATTAATCTTTAATATAATGACTCTTAAAGCTCCCTTTGCACTTTACCAAACTTGTCTCTATGTTGTTGTTTGTATCTAGCTGAAGCAAATAAGCTGTGTTATATGTCGAGATTCTCCAGATTCATCCTTGTCGCTGCGCTTTTGATGAGTTCCTTCCGGACATCGACCTGAAACAGGCACAGAACACAACATTGCAGCACGAGTTTTGCCATTTTCATTGTCTTTTAGTACGAGTCCGAGATGGTAATTCATTGGCTTACCCGAGCACCCATAAGTGATGAGAAGACCATATTCGTTTCTGCTGCGTCCTCAATAACTAGTTGCTTCAATATCCTTGTATCTGGATTCATTGTTGTTTCCCATAACTGCGCAGGCATCATCTCACCCAAACCTGCAGATGCAGAAAGAAAGGACCATACAGAATAGTACAATTGATGTGAATAATCCAGATTTCATTCTGCACACACTCAAGAGTATCTTAATAGCTAACCCATAACAACTACTATAAATTCAACTTCTCTCAGTTATTCATCCTTTACAAAGAACACATTCATGATGTGAGAACTCATACGACCACAAAACTAGGTTTCTCTCTGTCATTACCTTTGAACCTCTGAATGTTGTAGGATGCGTTTCCAGGGAACGATGCGGTGATTTTTTTAAGAGCTGCATCATCGTAGCAATAGTGCGCCTGTTTCCCCCTCTCAACCTGATCGTTGTCAAAGAGATACTAGCTTTTAGCAAAAATCTACGTAAATCTGAAGCACAAAACCGCAAAAGATAATAAAGATAAGAGTTTACCTTGAAAAGAGGTGGAACACCAACATATATGCAACCCGCGTCAAACAAGGCTCTCTGTAGAAATTACATTTCATTAATTTCACATAAGTCAATCAGCAATCTAAGGCTACTTTAACTAATGTCATATACAATGAAATCAATACCTGATATCTGAAGAAAAAGGTCAACAGAAGAGTCCGGATATGTGCACCATCAACATCTGCATCTGTTAGTATGATAATTTTATGGTAACGTAGATTATCCTTGTTAAAATCTTCTCCCTGAAATAGGTTTTACGTCAAATTGAGTTTTCCGAACATACCAACAAAAAAAGATATGAAAAAGGATAATTACCTTGACTCCAAGACCAAGGCCAAGAATTAGATTTTGAATTTCTTCGTTCTTATACATGGCTGCTTCATCCTTTCTCTCAATATTCAAAATTTTACCTCTCAGAGGAAGAATCGCCTGCACAGATCGAAATGCAGTGTTACAGACTAACAAAATAGATGTAGAACCCACTATTTCCACACTCATATATGCTTAAGCTTTCATCTAAAAGATAATGGCACAACTCATATGATGCTATGTCGACCTATGAGTGATTCTCCGAATTTGCAAGCGACACACTATCCCAAATCAGCCTTATTCATCTATAGGTTGGATTGCATCCTTACTCTCATGTTACTGACACCAAAGACTGTTGATACTACTCAGAGACCCAATTATTTCTTTTTGATGGTAAAGAGAAGACTCTTAGACTCTTAGTGTTTCCCACTAAGAAGAAGCCCACCAGAAATTTATTACCAATAAACTTTTCATGTTTTTACCAATGAAAGCTGCAACGGCTCAACTTAGACATGGAGAGAATATTCACTATTTCAATCATCAGGTAGGGCACCTTGCAGAATGGATATTACTTGCTTGGATATGAGTTATAGCTACAGAACGAAAATTTTCTTTCTACCCCATCCTCGATTCTTGTTTAGTGATACACTAAGTAGAATGATTTATATTACCTGGAAACGCCTGTCACGACCCTGTTTCGCGCTGCCACCAGCAGAATCTCCTTCAACAATGAAAATCTCTGGTAGCATAGGAAATAAAGGTCAATAAACTGACTAAATTTCACAGCTTACAAGTGTTAAAAGCTATTAACCAGTATATATATAACGACAACCTCTTGTTACTTTTCACTTTGGGTCTAAGAAGATCAAATTTTCCCACTTTGTACGTGGTATTTTCATATACTTCATACTTTAAATTCATCAGACTGAACTCATGTTCTGATTTTCTAAGAAAAGGCACTTTCATACTGGCTAAGGCATACCAGATTCTGCAGGATCTGTAGATGAGCAATCTGCAAGTTTCCCAGGAAGCGAAGATGACTTCAAAACGCTTTTAGATCTCACCAATTCCCTAGCCCTCTTAGCAGCCAGAGCAGCCTAAAAAGAAAAGGAGTCAACAAGGAAACTTAATGGTCATTTAGTTGAAATTTGTAACTAGACAAACTGAAGGAGACACATTCACAATCAGAGAATACACTACTCAGAGATATCAGAAAAAGGATCCTCAAAGGATAAAACACATATTTGAGTGTTTGAGTGGCATGTGTGTACGTGAAGGTGTGTAAGTATGAGCAGGTATATCATTGACGCACCTTGTACGCATTCAAGGATTTGGAAATAATGCTTTCAAGTACATCCGGATGCAATTCCAAGAACTCCGTGAGGTACTCCTGGACTGATTGGTCAACAATTTTTCTCACCTCCGGATTTCCTAGTCTTGTCTTTGGGACACAAAAATTAATATGAGCAACAAAATCCAAGAAAAGTTAGAGCGTGCTGACCAGAGATTGTTTGGGCAAACACATATCATTATGCTCTTAAGTACCTTTGTTTGACCTTCAAACTCAGGATTAGGAATCTTGACTGAGACAATGCAGGTCAATCCCTCCCTAACATGTTCCCCACTTAAGCTAATATCCTTTTCCTGAATACACCAACAATAAGTTACACAAAAAGTTAGGAACCTTGTCAGAACTGGTCAAGATAAATGCTTAAATGTAAGCAAAAGCAACCTCTATAACTGGCATATATCACAGTTCAATCATGTTAAGTACATTTTTTCCATGGACCGTAACGCACTAAAGCATGTCTACTAAGTGCAGGTGTACAAGTATTCAAATTTAGTCTCAGTCCATGGAGAAGAACAAAAAATATAATCCTTGACTTACATCACTCAGAAGACTCTTTCAACCATAATAATGACCAACTAACAGCAATTAGCATTTGCAGTTTTCATGATTAAAGGAGGGAAGAAGAAAAAGGGTCTAAACCTCTAAGAGTGGAAATATAAAAATTTGGAAAAACGCAGTTGGTAAATGGTATCACACCTTGATAACCTTTAACTTTTTTGCAAGGGAATTTAGAGTTCTTGTTAATGAAGCCTTCACACCTTCTATATGTGTCCCACCATCAACGGTCCGAATACTATTCGCGTATCCCAGCATCGTGTCGGAATAAGCATCGGAACACCTGGAACAATAACGAGATTATATATTTAGATCATCTAAATTTTGGATAGCTACCATGATAAAGGCATTCTCGTCCAGAAGAACGACAGTATATACAATCATCAACTCTGCATACAGTACAACAACATTTTTCCATCCAATATAGATAGTGTAAACCATTCAGCCTAAATTTTCAATTATGTGGTTTTACGGTAAATGCAACCATATTATAATCTATTCATCATATAAGCAGATATTAGAAGACGTATATAGAAGGAAAAGTAAAATACCACTGAAGTGCAACGTCAACGGTGACGCCATTTATCTCTTTCCGGAAACCCAGCACATCATGAAGCGGTTTCTGAACAAAAGAGCCGTAAATTAATATTTTTAGGAGGACAAATAACAAGGATGACCTAATACCAGAGATCTAAATGCATAAGAGCTAACTTAATAGGGACTAAGTCGACACAGGTCTCATACTGATGCTAACTTGAGCCCTAAAGAATAAAGAACAGGTCACCATATCTTACCACCAAGTAAGCTGAAAAAGAAAAGTATTGGTACTATCCTCATGGCATTGTGTTTCACAAAGCCCATTTCCATTTAAATTGTCACAATTTAATTCTATCATCACCAATTGGCAAAAATTTGAGACTTTATACAACTATAACAACGGATCCACAGTCCAAGCCTCACCTTATCAGTATTTAGCCAGCTAACATATTCAGTTAACCCTCCAGCATAGAAGTATTCACTATACAAGTCCCTTTCTGGATCATCATCCTCTTTTTTTAGCGAAATTGTAACCTGCATTCAATATGGACCTCCAGATTATGAAAATGGAACAGTAGAACAATAGCTTCTGCTAAACAAGAACTGATAAACGAGCAAGTTAAGATGCTTCACAAATTATATATATATATATATATATATACGTTTTAATTAGATTATCATAGCTGCCTATACCTTTGGATTTAGAAAAGCAAGCTCCCTAATTCGACCAGCAATAGTGTTATGGTCAAATTGAATTGCAGTTGTGAATACTGAAAATCAGTTTGTTGCAAAAAAAAATAAGTTAGTCATCAAATCCTATCTTTGGGAAGGTACAATAGACAAGTACGGAATACAGGCAAAACCTTCTTTGTCAGGCCAAAACCGGATGCATGTCCCTTGAGTCTCCCTTGACTCTGGTGGGAGGACATGACATGTAAGTGTTGTTATGGGCTTCCCACGAGAATACTTCTGCTGAAACTCCATCCCATCTCTGCGAACAATAACCTCCAATGCCTGTGAATAATGGGAGCTCCTAAATTAGTGGTATGTATAGTGTTATCCTAATAGTCTCTTGATGGCTTGCCAAATATAAGAGTGTCTTATGGTGGAAGTATCTGAAATTGATAGCCTCAGCACTCAGTAAGGAACCATTCCAAGATCTTTCTCATATTATAATAGGTTTGGGCATTAGATTACCTTTCACACACAATAAAGGATTTGCAATAACCTAGCAAAACCTTCCTATAAAATTTAACGCGCAGGATCTAATTATCATACAAATATTTGCAAACCAATAAAAGATGGGCACAGAGCCACTGTGACAGAGAGGATTTTCAATGTAGCAAGATGGAAAATGAATCGATGTACTAACGGTTAGAACACACCTCTGACAAAGCATTCACAACCGATAAACCTACACCATGTAATCCACCAGACACGCTGTACCCGCTGCTCTTGCCACCAAACTTACCCCCTGCATGTAAGACCTGCACAAACAAAAAGTACTACTGATAAACTGATTGACTATAAATAAGGATAATAAAACAAAAATACGAGTGATTCTGCATTAAGAAAAACATAGACAGCTCCATACACTATAGACACCCGGGTTTCCAACAGTTAAAAACTACAATCATCTGCCTGTAAAGAGCTAATAATTCATTAAAAGAAAACTATCAGATCATACATAAAAAAATGAACAATAAAAGGACTAAATGGCTTAGGAATGGGTAAGTTAAAGGATAAATTTCCATCTCTTGTGAATATTTTTGTTATGTACCGTAGAATAAACTAACAACCGTAGAATAAACTTCAAAGCATTGATATATGGTCATCAAAATAAGAGGCCTGCTTGGTAGGGTTTAACATATTTATCATTTACCAGGTCTCTATTATACTAGAATGGAAAATAAGTTAACACGAGGTATAAATTACCAAACAGTATATGTTTATGCTGTTCCCAGTTAACCGTTAAATCTCAGAGTGATCTAAGTTCATTTATAAGTATGAGCGAGAGAGAAAATAAATTTCTGCAAAGCAGCAGTACCGTAAGGACAGTCTCCAGAGCAGATTTTCTCGTTGCAGGATGCAAATCTGTAGGTATCTGCAAAAAAGCGTTTATAAAACAGACTTTACTTCTGGGATGAAAGAAAACTATATGAGAAATAAACAACCGTAAATGAATAAAATAGGGCATGAACGTATATTGTTTATTGGGTGCCACTTAACCTTTCTCTGGCATCCCAGCATAAAAAACTATATCCATGTTTCCAGTTACAGATATATGCGAGGATGAGTTAGTGGAACAAATCACATACCCCACGTCCATTGTCTGAAATGCTAACTGAACCATCTGAATGTAAAACAACATCGATCTTTGAAGCAAAACCAGCTTGGGCTTCGTCAATTGCGTTGTCAAGGATTTCATAAACCTAAGAAACAACATGTAATGAGAAGGATATAACCAGTTGATATGAGCCAGTCACGACCAAGAAAGTTCAGAGAATAAGGCAATATACCAGATGGTGCAAACCACGAGACCCGGTGCTACCAATATACATTCCAGGTCTTTTTCTGACAGGGTCTAAGCCTTCCAACACCTAATGCACCATAGAGAGTTTAAGATAGAATAAAAAGGTGAGACTAAAAGATTCATAGTAGGAATAAACACAGGAGTTCATCTGAAAATGAAACCAAGATTTAGAGGAATTACTTGGATGTGCTCGGAACTATAATCCTTAGAGGTAGAGCTCTCTTGGGGAGACTCCATGGTCGATGACATAAAACTCTTAGGTGAGACCGCATTTCTTTGTACAAGTCTCTGACTAAAAACATTGACTAACTGAAACTTTATCCTGAAACCAAATGGGAATTCATATAAATACGGAGTGAATAATGGTTATACAATCAAGTTTTGCTTCACACTATGGAAGAGAATCACATAGCCGAATCTTCACTAATCAACTAGAACAGAGAATGCCTACATACACCACACAGTCACACACAATAAGACTTTCTGAGAAAACATAGCTATATACGACATTCAGTAAACTAAAGTCCTGAAAGTGACCAAATTACGCAAAAAAATTTGGAAGGAGCAGAAGAAAGCAATTGACTTTCAGTTTATGAGTATAACATAAATTCTCAGTTTCAGGAATCGCGTAAAGGCGTGATTTTTAGCATCTCAAGCAAATTTCTGTGGTGCTTATCTTCATTAAAGCGCCAATTTTGCCCGGAAATCAAAAACGGAAAAAAAGTGAAAAAGAGGACAGGGAGCTCAAACCTGGGTGTTGAAGACGAAGTGAGAGATGAGGAGTGACGGTGAAGTGAAGGATATAGAGAGTGAGAGAAGAGACGGGGACGAGAAGCCATGAGACGAAAATAACGGTGAAGATAAGAGTGTGGTCTCTGAACAAGAGCCATGGAAGAGTTGATGGTGACAGACAAAGAGATGTTTTCTTCCGCTTCAAACCAGTTTTTACGGGTCTTCATCTCGGGCCGGGTTACACTCGAACCCAACCCGACCCGGACCCGGCCCAATGCTTTAATTTTTTCTTTTTTTGGGTTGTTCAAGAACATTTTGCTACATCTTCTTGTAGTTGAGTTAGAAAAAGAGTCAATTAAATATACTTTTGAGTTTTGATTATGATTTGCAGCAAAATATCTTTATCTGAATTTTGTAGCTATTTGATATTTTGGTAGAGATCGATATCATACTGAGACTTTGATCCTTTTTGGTACTTTTCAAGTGAGTGAGTGAACACAAAGTGACAGAGCTAGAAAGAGTCTTTTTGCAACTTGCAACGCAACAACAATGGCATATCATGATAACCAGACCAAATAAGTCATAGAATCTAACAAAATTGTGATACAGTTACCTATGTATATATAATATATATATGTCTATAGGTTAGATACAAAAATGAGTAAGAGAACATCTCAGTCTCTGAGCTTCATCTAAACCTGCGTTTAGTCTCTCCATAAGCAACCACTCCGAGAACGGTTATACTGTACCCGCCGATTCCCATCAGTGTGACCGGGTTTCGGAAAAGCAGAATCGATATCACAACTGCAACCGCTCCTTTGGCATTTCCAAGGACCTGAAACATTAACATTCACATGATTGATCCAATCAGGCACAGCTCTAGTTTTGTAGAAGTTCAAATACTATTTCAGTTTGTTACCTGGAGGGTAAGCGCGCTTGTGTGCTTGGTTACCAGAAAGTTTAACAAGTTGGCGGAATAAGCCATTACAGAGTTAACCAGGAGAAGTAACCACATGTACTTATGTTGTTTTCCGAGCGATAGTGTCACACTGATCACATCCGGTTCCATAACAATTGTGACGGGCAGAAGGGCAACGACAGCTATTGGGGACATGTAAAGCATCAAATTCATCGAATTCAACTTTTCTCTGCAAGAAAACTTGAAGATATGTTAAAAACTCTAAGATGATCATTACTCATTAGGTAGCTAAAGCTTCCTACTTTGCTTATTTCAACTGGTTGCAGAATCTTTTACAGTATCTAACATATCTATAAAGGTTTTCTGATTCATTCAGTAAATACATTGTAAAGCAGAGCAAATGATCTTATTAACAGACTTACCCCTCAGAAGAAAGTAAGATGCCTTGAAGAACAGATTTAAAAGCTCTTGCAGCAGTGGCACTAATGCACATAATGAATCCAAACCAGTGAAAACCCGGTTCACCCTGTGACCACAAAGGCAGACTCAGATCAAGATCAGTCAATACAGAAATCCCAGAATCAGTGAACCAAACATCTTTAAAGACCTTGCAAGATATCAAATAATTCACAGAACAATGTTGATTGTAAAAATGGCAATAGTTACAAGAAGAAAGTCTGAAGCTTTAGATAAACACAGGACTCCAACAACGCAGCCAACTAGAAACCATTAAAGGATGAAGCAAGCTTTATATACGACAGCACTCAACATTGTGCTTGAACGTGACAATTGAATGTAATCACATTCTTGTAAACAATCATGAAACAAAGCAAATCTAATTTGGGTTTCCAGACACATACGTGGAACACAAACAATCATCTATCTACAATGCTCTAAGCTAACAAACAAATCAGACATTATAATCGCTAGCTAAAGAACACATTTTTCTCAAAATCTGTAGAACATCATGAAACAATGACAACAGAACCAAAATCAACATTTCCAAAAACGTTTTCATCACGAGAATTGTAGAATTAAAGACATACCCCACTGGCGATAACGACACCGGTAACAACGGGGACGAGAGCACCATAGGTGACCCAAGCTTCTCTCTTAAAGGTCATAATATAAGCGAAGAGCGCAGTGAAAAACGGCGTCGTAGCACCAACGGCTTGATTAAACGAGACAGGGAGGTAACGAAGAGAGATATTACCACCGACGACGGAGGCACAGAAGACAATGCTGAGAGTCGCGACCTTGAGAAACTGAGAACGAGATTTGAGGTATTGAAGAGGGACGAGCTTGAGGAAAACGATGGAGACGTAGCTGAGGATAGCGCAAGCGGACATGTGACACATTGTGAGAAAAATAGGGAATTTGAAACCGTAATTGGAGAGGAGGAACTTGTTGAGGAGAAGAACACCGATGTTGGAGGTGTACCAGAGGATGATTAAAGATGATATGAAAAGGGTTTGTTTCTTCGGAGAAGACGACATATCTGATTTCTGGTCTGGGTTCTTCTTGTTCATCTTTTTGTCGTCGATGAGATCGAGAGAGCTTTTGGTGGGAGAATAAAGAAAAAAAAAACAGAGAGAAATTAGCTCCTTTAGCTCGAGAGCATGGGATATGATGGGACGACAAAGAAGAAAAGCTCAGATGGAAAGAAAAAAATTAGTGTATGTAATTGTTGTTTGCTTTGTTTGGTAAACGTAGTTAATGCGATTGACCAATAAAAAAAGAAGTGATTAATGCATTGTTATTAAATTGGAAACTATATTTGGGAATAAAATTTGAATTGGCTAATTTTTTTTTTTTATTGGACTTTTGAAAATTATTATTTCTTGTATAAAATATTAGTTATTGTGATACTAAATTGTTTAATTTTGTGTTGTAACAAGATTTCACGGTCAAGTACTTAAATTTTAATGTACTTTTAATCCCATTTTTCAGATTAGGTAAGAAAGAAAAAAAGGTTAGGTAAGAATTCGGTTCTTGACCAAATAAAGATTGGTCCAAAATGTATATAATTATGTTTTTAGTTTATTGCCACTGATTTACGATGCATCTGATACTTACTTTTATAACTGAGGAGAAAGAAAGAAAACTACAATCGCTATCTGAAACAAATCAGGACTCCTGATATGAATTTAAAAAAAAAAAAAAAAAAAACAGATCTCCTTTGTATAATTTGTTCGTTTTCTCAGAGTAGTAATTAAAGTAACGTGTGATTTCTGATTATTGTGAAGAGGCATATATGGAGCACAATGTTGAATGCGATAGATGCTTATCTGACGCTTCTCCGCTAGTTTATACCCTCACCTGCGGTCACCAATTCTGCGGTACTTAGATAGAAATTCAAAGTTTAAAAAAAAAAAAATGGTTGGTGATGATTCTGGTCCAGCCTTATGCTCTTCTCTATGTTATGTTGTTTTAATAAAACTATACTCAGGGTTGGGTTGGAATGTAATTTCTCTTTTCTGATTGATTTGATAAGCAGTGAAATGTGTCTTGTACCTTTGGTCATGCCAGAACGTTGGAAAACCTAGCGTATGTCCACTTGATGGATTAGATATGCTTCGGTTATGTACATTTACCCTTCATCACAGTCCCGAAGAGACTGGTCCCATCATCAAAGTTTATAACCGTTTATTCGATCCAAGTTATGCCCTCGTAAAGTTTGTTTTTCTCTATATAGATGAATTACAACTACATGCCAAACCTGGATTCCGGGTTAAGTTCCATCTAATGTGATAATTACAACTAACATTGCGTGTTTTCTTCTGTAACGGGGAAAAAACATTATGCATTGTAGGCTAAGGCCCGTAGAAGATTTGGTAATTTTCTCAGACTCTTGAATTGTGTGTGTGTCTTTTTTGTTGTTGAATTCTAACTATCTAGCGTCAATCAATCACATGTTTGTAGGGATATTTATCGGACGATTGTTGTACGCGATAAATTTGGGACTTTTCATGGCTGGAATAGCTGGTCACGTTTCTAGGCTTGTCATGATGGACGATAATGTCTAGTCTTTCCTCTGTTTTGCTATCTGAATAAGCAAGCCATGTCTCTCACTCTATTTTAGACTCTTTTTGTTGGTTTATGTATGGGTTCTATCTTCACAAAGTTACAAGATATAACTCTTTTTATTAACTAGTTGTGATATACATACGTTTCTCTTCTTTTTTTACATGATACATAAAAAATGTGTGATAGTTTGATAAATTACTTGGACGCGTGGTAAGTGCTTTTGACTTTTTTAGCTTGAACGTCTTGTAAATGAAAGTAGCTGAGCCTGATGCAATCATTTCATCAAAAAAATGAAAAATCAATACAGTATATGTGTACTCTTGTGTATACTGCCAACAGTATATGGAGCCGTATCAAGAAGACTAGAATTATTAATCTTGCCAAATATATCTTGTTAACCCGAGTTTTTTTATTTTATTTTTGGCTTTTGATTTGGTTTACATGATAAAAAAAAAAAAAAATACATTGTCTACTACTGTATAGATAAAGCATAAATAGATAGTAGATATATTTTCTAACATTGTTTTCCTCAAATTAATACAACTAAAATGAGTTATTGACCGATTCTTCTATTTATTACTCCCTCGGTTTCATTATATAGGATGTTTAGGGAAGTATTTTTGTTTCATAATATAAAATTGTTCCAATTTTCAATGCAACTTTTAGATTAATTTTATATTTTATATTATGCAGTATTGTTTATAATTGATTAAATTTTTTAAAAGTAACTATTTCTTAATATGCGTGATTTAACTCAAACATCTTATATTTTGAAACTGAGGGAATATATACTACCAAAAATTATAATGCATATATTTAAATTAAGAATCTATGCATATATTAAAAAAAATTCCGATCGAACCCCCAAATAGCTTTAGTACAATTTACAATTTAACGCATTTAAAAGAGGGAGTCTGTAAATTGATTTTATAAAAAGAAAAGAAAAAAAGAGGGAGTCTTTAAAATAAAATAAAAAATAAATCATAAGATAACAAAGTGTACGGAGACGGAGCTTGGGAAGGTTAAAGATTTCTTGTTGCTTTCTTTCGTTTTCACCAAAACAGAGAGAGAGCTTTGAGGAGAAGAAAGATGGCTGACGAACATGTGTGCGGATTATGTAAAGCGGAGACTGTTCTTGAGGTGACAACGCATTGCCATCACCGTTTCTGTGGTAAGTAATTAAGTTGTATTGTTAACGAGTTCTGCGTTTTTAGTCTTCTCTTTCTGGGTTCAATGACTAGTTAATTACTTTATGATCCTGTTCTTGAGTCTTCTCTTTCTGGGTTCGTTCTCGAATTTTCGAAAGTTTCGGGATTCTCTATAGATCTATTATACTTTCTTTGCAGTTGCTTTCGTGGGTCTCAAGTTTCTCATGAATGATCAGGAATTAGTTGATAGAGTTTCTCGATTCTCGATAGATTCAATTTTACCAAGAAGGTTAATGTCTGGGTTATATGTAGTTCGTGATTTCATGGTTTTGAAGTTTCTTCAGAAACTTGTTTTAAAAGCACGATTAGGGTTGAAGAATCTTTGCTTTTATCTGCATTCCGAATCTTTCTTCTGAAAACGTTCTTTAATTTAGTGGCTGCAAAGACTAGTTTGTTACGACGATCGTTATAAAGCTTGTTGTTCAATGCATGCACAACAGCTTCAATCCATGCTCTGTGTCTACGATATAGTTTCCCCCTTGTGATGAAGATCCTGTTTGCCATGTCTCTGTTTCTCATCACAAACCAGTCTCTGAGAGAGAACTGGCACTGTTTCAGTTCCGCTAGTCCTCAGAGACGTTGCAGATTCCACACTCTCTATAACATACACAATGCAAAAGCCATAGTTTCCCCCGGAAACTGAAGACTACTCTGTTGGACAATAATAATTTTAGTTTTTACATTTATGTAATTTTGCCTTTCAGGTAAATGCATAGTGAGGTGGATGGTTCATAACTATTTTGTTCACTTGGACGCTTTCCCATGTCCCATTTGCCAAGCCAAAGTTTTCAAGATGGACTACTCAGCTAATGAGGTAGAAGGCCAAGAAGGTCAGATGCTTGCAAGGCTCACCAAACTATTTAGCAAGCTACATTCACTCGAGGATTATACTTTTGTAAGTTTGTAAAATCATTTAATCTTTCAAATTGAGATATTGTTTTACTTAAGTTATATATGTTTGACTCCATATACTTTTAATCAACATGTAGTCCTGGTCCTTGGGCTATAAAGAAGACCGCAGAATTATGATGGATACCATTCGCGCCTTCATGGCTGACGAAGGAGAAGACTTTTTTTTAATGCTAGATCAAATCAAATGGCTCTTGAGAGATATCGATGACATTGACATCGATGGTAATATATTCGTCATTTCTTTTCTCACTATGATTACTAATTTACTATATCATTGTTGTTTCAAAACTGAAATGTTTTTGTGTTTCTAATTTGATGTAGAGCTGAGGAGAATCATTTTTGTGGAGGTTGTCGTTGGGGTTTTAGTTCTTGGTTGTGTTCTCACTGCTGCGTATCTGATGGGCTAGATCTACAAGCAAAACAGGTAATATTTCCTTTCCTAATACTTGTGATTTGTGAATGAACCATCACAGAATTTGTGAATAGAATAGGAAACATGACAAAAATCTTGAATAGTATACGCATATTCAACTTTTTTTTTTTTGTATAAAACTATAACTAGCGTTTTATTATATTTATTTTCATACAAACTAAAAGTATTTACTTATTTGTATTAAATGTGTATGTTTACAGAATTTTCTTTAAATAATAGTAGCATATACTACAGTACTTAAAAAAAAAAAAAAAAAACCATTAATATTATTTGGCCGTACATCTCTTTTATCAGGTGCTCATTCGAAGATGTCAAGAACGTAAATATAGAGCTTCTTCCGTTGACAAACCGAATTCTAGTGGATATTATTTTTGAGGGTGTGTTTTATTAAGATTTTGGAAGAAGATTTTTAATCCAGATTTTTCTTTTTTTTTCCATATGGTTTATATGAGTAATAGTAGTAGTATAATCAATCCTTAGAGGTAGACCGTCACAGCGGAGTGGTTTAAAGCGCCAGACTCGGGTTCAAATTCTACTTCCGAGAACCGAGCCGATTTAACCAAACCGATCGGTTTTTGGCTAAACCATATGTAGTTGTTTTTAAGAAACCCGAATTTTAATCGGAAAAGCAAACAAAAAAAAAAAAAAACTCTGAAATCCCGTCTGAAATTGTTTCTCTCGTCTGCTTCACCGCCATCAGCTAAATAATATAAAAGGATTTGGGTATTTTGTTCGTTAATGGAGTTTGAGTTTCCATACTTTTTCGTGCAATTGGAGTATGAAAAACATAAATCGCAAACAAACCCAGCGAAACGAAACCTAAGCGAAGAATTGGAGTTTATTAGCATCTCCAATAATGACCAGTAGTAATAGGGATATCGTTAGTCATTCGCGCAGGTTCAAGTTTCTTCTAGGTTCGTCTTCCTTTTTTTTTTTTTTTTCTGTTTTCCCCCCGACAAATCTCTCTCTCTCTCGCTCTGTGTAATTTGCTTCTAATTAAGGATTTTTTCGTTTTTTTCTTGATCGAATTTTGGAATTTAGGTACGCAGTTTATTTCCAGAAGCATCTCGTTCACAGTCAATTCCTGGATCATGAGGCATCTAACCGAAGAAGACTATGCGGTAATAGAGAGTGAGAGAGAGAGAGAGCCCCAGTTTATATATATTTTAGGGTCGAATAGATAGATTTTTGCCAATGTAGGTAGGTGCTTTGACTATTTTAGCTTGATGGAAAGGCTCAATTGGGTTTGTTTCCTTATTGCCTAAGTAGCAAAACTTATTGCAGTTACGTTCCCGAAACCTTTAGCCGTGGAATATAATATTAGCTACTCATGTTTTATAAGTAGTCTTAGCTCTGCTTGATTTTTACTCTTGCTACGTGGATTCTTCCACTAATTCAATGCGTTTTATTTTATGCTAATTGTAAACTCCCATCTATGTTTTTTTTTTTCGCTGCGATGAAGCTCTACGCGATCCAGTTCCATCTTTTTGTTACCTGTGTCTTGTTCCTCAGCCGGGAGGGATTTCGGCGTGCTTGCTTCCGCGCTGACATTAAAGGGATCCGGTTATTGAAAGTGGCGTGGGTGACATTTCCACTCGGAATCGCCATTACTATTGCAGCTTGCGTCTTTGTGTTATGGTGGCAGAACCTTTGCTACTCCGATACTTATGCGCAGGCTATCTTGATTCACGGTACTTTGTTGTCCTTTCCTATTTATTATACCTCTTGTCTTTT
The DNA here is from genome assembly GCF_030686135.1 of Camelina sativa. NCBI lineage: Eukaryota > Viridiplantae > Streptophyta > Magnoliopsida > Brassicales > Brassicaceae > Camelina > Camelina sativa. The sequence goes on from NC_141880.1 coordinate 3,844,560, forward strand.
TCTTATAAGATTTCTCTTACTAGTCAAATTTAGATTCTGCGAATGTATAGCAGGAGGATAAATCTGTTTTTTCCTTCTCAAGGACTAACCTACTTAATTGGCAGGATTTGCATGTGTACTGGAGCTATTGGCTGAGCCTTTGTATATCCTCTCGCAGACATTGATGAATCTGAAATTGCGGCTTACTGTTGAGATTTTTGCTACAATTTCACGTTGTGTTATTTTGTGCTCTTTCATAGTCATGCAAACCAACATGGTACATATTTGTGTGTTAATAAGTTAATTAGTTCTATTACCATTCCATTTCGTTTCTAGCGATGCTTGAAGAAACTTATATGATAGAACTAAGATCTAATTATTATTTTCAACATATGTAGGAAAAAGGGATAATCTTTGCACTGTCCCAAGTTGCATATGGAGGTTCCTTATTTATTGGATACTGGGCTTATTTTCTCTTCTTTGATGTTTTCAAAAGTTCGGATCTCTTTCCTTTCAGGTATGAGCTCTCTCTGTTGCTCGATCTCCTTACCAGCATTCGTAACTCTTTGATATATTCGTAATGTTCTCAACAATTTTTGTGATGTCACAGACCCGGGACCTTCATGGATTTCGATGAGCAACTCTCGAACATGTGTATGCTATTTACTTTTCAGTCCTTCCGAAAGTTGATTCTCCAAGAAGGTGAAAAGTTGGTCCTGGTATGGTTTGATACATCTTATAATCAGGCTGTTTATGGGATCGTCGACAAACTAGGCAAGTCATTTTGGTAAAAAATGTTAAATTTTTAGAGCGACTAAGTATATTATATATTATAACATCGCATATTCTCTAAAATTCCAGGAAGTTTAGTTGTACGCATGGTGTTTCTTCCCTTTGAAGAAAGTACATACACTACATTTGCCAGTTGCGCATCAGGTTTATTTCTCTCCTGAATTTAGTGTGGTCCAGTATGTAATAAATCTTAATGTTTCATGATGTTGGTTGACTCCCTGAGTTTACCATATATGGTTTCTGTTTCTCTTCTCTCTTGACCAGGTGATGATAACCAGCATAAGAGCAAGGAACTCGGAGATCGTCTGACCGAGGCCTTAAAGTTTGTAATATTAATAGGTATATTTCTATCTATGGAAGTAAAAACTTCTACTAGTAATATGTTTTATCAGTCCCTAAAACCGAGTGGCAGCTTTCCAACTTCATTCCAGATCCTAAATCGCTTTTGTTCCTCAATGAATAAAAGACTTTTGACTCTAATCTTTGGTAACATCCTGGAAATTTCTAGGTCTTACATTTATGGCATTTGGCCCGAGTTACTCGTACTCTTTTATCAGATTGTTATATGGTGAAAAATGGAGCGATGGAGAAGCTTCCTTGGCACTACAGTGTTATTGTCTCTACATCATCGTCCTGGCCATGAATGGTTAGTAATCACATGCAGATTTGCCTAATGCTTATTGACTTCTTGATTTTGCGTCTGTCTTGAACCTTTTCAAATATTCTTTTCAGGAACCTCCGAAGCATTTTTACATGCAGTTGGAAAAGAGAATCAACTAAAGCGCTCAAACAACATGTTGCTTGTATTTTCACTGATCTACATCATATTAAATGTTCTGCTGATAAGAACTTTAGGAGCAGTAGGTCTAATCTTGGCGAATTCCATGAGTATCCTTCACCCACATCTATATGTAACTATTTCAACTAGAATCAGCTTTTTGTTCATCTCTTTTTTTTTGTCTTCTTAACTCTTTAAACAAGATATGATTCTAAGGATCACCTGTTCAGGGCGATTCATTCAACATTACTTCCAGGTATACTTGATTAATCTTCCCTATATATTATGTTGCGATAATGACTCGTCTGTTTTGTTTGTTTATTAACTTCAATTTTCTCTGCAGGGCACTTCTTCATTCTCGTTCCGAAAATGCTTACCTTTAGGCTGGCAGGTTCTTATCTTTTCGGGCATAATCACTCTCATCTCAGAGAAAATGTTTCTTAACCATAAGAATTTCCGGGAAACATTTCCTCTCCATTTCGCCATCGGTTTCCTATGCATCTGTCTCTCAGCCATTGTCATGTAAGTCCTCTCTCCAATGGCAACCACAAACCTCCATTTCAGAAATCAGACTTTTACAGTCTTATTTTCGTTCTGAAAAATGTACTTTCTGAGATCTTGTGTTTTGTCTCTTGTAGATACCGGTGTGAGAGACCATTCATCAATAAATATATACGTTTCGGAGATCACGATCACGACGACTGAATAAACCGGTGTTTAGGAAGAGAGAGTCGGAACTTTTGTACAGTACTAATGAACCTGTTTTACTGAATTAATACATACGTTAAGGGGAAGATCTATAATGTAGCCGACAGTACTATTATTGTATAGAATGATCAAATATCACAAAATTGATCTAAAAACTTGTGATTTTGGAACAAATACGTACCTAGTGCTCTGTTCAATTCTTGGGTCATTAATAGTGCCGTTAGTGCTCGAACCAGAAATATTTCCCGTTATTAAAAGAAAGGTTGGACCGATCCCGCCGGGGCCAGTAGATAGCTGTGAACCGGATGACCAAGTTTCAAAGAACAACAACAAAGTAAAATTGACGCGTGACGCGTGTGTAAAGCGTATGATCACGCAATTACAATAACACCCCTCACCGCGTACAAAGCCTATTCGTACTTATATAATGGCATTATCGTAAATACCTCGAACCCAAACCCCAAAGTATCTTTAATGAATATATAACTATTTTTATCATCATATCATGCAAAAGTAAAAAAATCCACTTTTTTCATCTTCTTTGATCTTTTCTCTCTCTCTCTCTCTCAAACTCAAAGCTTCACCTTCTTCTCGGTTCTCACCATGTCTGGTTACCCACCATCGAGCCAAGGTTACGGTTACGGAGGTAACCCACCACCGCCTCAGCCACCGTACGGATCATCCGGCAACAATCCTCCACCGTACGGATCCTCAACCTCCACACCGTACGCTGTCCCGTACGGAGCTCAGCCCGCGCCATACGGTGCACCACCGTCAGCGCCATACGGTGGTCCTCCAGGAGGAGACCATAACAAGCCTCACAAAGAGAAACCTCACGGCGGCGCTTACGGATCTCCATCTCCCGATTACGGTGGTTACGGAGGAGCGCAGCAGCAGTCAGAACATGGAGGTGGTGGTTACGGGGCTCCTCCTCCTCCTTCTTCTTATGGAAGTCCGTTTGCGTCTCTTGTTCCGTCGGCGTTTCCTCCCGGAACGGATCCGAACATCGTTGGTTGTTTCCAGGCTGCGGATCGGGACAACAGTGGGTTCATCGATGATAAGGAGCTTCAGGGAGCTCTCTCTTCGTATCATCAGAGCTTCAGCATTAGAACTGTTCATCTCCTTATGTATCTCTTCACCAACAGCAACGTCAGGAAGATTGGTGAGTTTTCTTGATTCTTTCACTGTATCTCTTTTTTTTGGTTTATCATATAGTGAAATTGCGGTTTTTAGAGAAGTAGAAAGCGTCCATTGTCTTGATTTCACCATCTAGGTTTGAGTTTTTAGAAATCAATTTGTTGAATTTTCCTCTGGAATTTGTGTTTGGTTTGACTTTGATCAGTTATACCAAATCCTCAAGTTATATATCATATATTAATTCAAGTTGAAATTAATAAAGAAACCATCTTTTGATTATTCCTCGTGCAAGCCTGGTTTTTGAGTATTATATTGATTTAAGAATTACACATTGCAGGACCAAAAGAGTTTACTTCACTTTTCTACAGTCTTCAGAATTGGAGGGTAAGTTCTCAAAGGCTTTTGCTTTAGCAATGATTTGATGACATTGCTGGTCAAGAATGTTGGAATTAAGCTCATGTGGTTTTGTTTGGTGTTGGGTTTTTTGGGAATTGGTTTCAGTCCATCTTTGAGAGGTTTGACAAGGACAGAAGTGGCAGGATAGATACAAACGAGCTGAGAGATGCACTCATGAGCCTTGGGTTTTCAGTGTCTCCTGTGATTTTGGATCTGCTGGTTTCCAAGTTTGACAAAAGCGGAGGCAAGAACAGGGCTATCGAATATGACAACTTCATCGAGTATGTTCATTTGCTTCAAGTTTCTTCTTTTCCTCTGTAAGAAGTAAAGTTCCATACTGATTCTGGCTTTCCATTTGTGCAGGTGCTGTTTGACTGTAAAGGTACGCCTATTTCCATAGCTAGGGTCACATTCTTAGACACTAGGAAACCAAATTCGTTTACAGTAGTGTAGAATTGTGTGTTTGTGTTTTGATGTTTGATGGAATGATTTTGCAGGGGCTGACTGAGAAGTTCAAGGAGAAAGATATGGCGCTATCAGGGTCAGCTACTTTCAATTACGAGACGTTCATGCTCACTGTTCTACCGTTCCTCGTCGCTTGAGTGTGTGATATAGTCTCTATATCTTTCGTTGTCATGTCAGCTTTTGGATCTTTTTAATTAGTTGAACTCCCAAGTTTTCTTTTACCTTTCTTGACTTTGCTTCTCCATATGAGCAAAACCTTTTAAACAAGTCTTGTGGAATAATTAACATACCTTTGTTAAACCGAGTTTTCTTTCGCTTTCGACATCTAAACCTTTGTTAAACCGAGTAACACAAAGGTTTAGTATCATGTGCATAGGACACCCATTCTTACTCTTCAATGTCTGTATATGGCATAAATTAACTTTACCTGTGTTTTTTAAAAATATGTCTTACTTCCATACCGAAAAAAATATATATCTTGTTTTAAGTATTTTCAGTAGAAAAAGGGCAAACCCATATAGAAAAGCAAAAGCCAAAAAAAAAAAAAAAACGTTACATTTTTGGAAAAAAATATCTCTAATGACGTTTAATAAGAAATAAATCCCTATATCTGTACAAAAGATTGGTGAACCACTAAAAAACATTTAATACTTTTTTAACAAATGTAGATTTTTTTATAGAAAGTGGTATGAAGTATGAACATTGAACAACTAGATGATAATCGTGATGATTAGGTAAAGATGATATTTTTATTTCCCAAAATAAGCATAACTAACAAAATTTTCGAATCCAATTTAAATTAAACAAAATAATTAAAAAAACTGGGTTTGCTTTACCATCTTCGAGAAATCAGAAGCCGTTGAAACGCACATGCGAATCGGACGGATGAGATTAGTCCACTAGATATTTGAATTCAAACACAGTAAAAGAGTTAACGTTACAACATTTTTTTTTTCCGTTCAGGTTTGGATCCGAGCCTAAATACCCGAACCAGAAAACAAACAAAGAAAACGAATGACACAAAGGTTTGGAGCATTATAAAGAAAACATTCTCAAGCAGCGAGCGATTCAAAGAAGGAAGAAGACGAGACTATACTCTCTTCAATTTTCTTTGCTTTTTTTTTTTTCTAGGGTTTGATTGATCTGTCTGCCCAGAAGGAAAGAAACAGAGTCTAAAATTGGTAACTTCGATTTTGTTTCCTTGGCTGAGATTCAGATGTGCATTGATTTTGACACGATCGATTTTAATCAAATTTCTTTTTTTTTTTTTTTAATTTCTTCAGTCTAATGACAAGTGGGTTGCACGAATTTCATCTGGCTTCAAGAAGAGCCGAAGAAGCAGGTTTATAATTTCTCTGTTTTTGATTCGATAAACAAGATCGGAAAAAAGTTATGTTTCTGATTTGTGTTTTTTCTTTGTTTGCAGCGGCGAGGAGATTTCAAGCCGTGCAATGGCTTCAATCTGTAGTGGGTCAACTCGGTATCCCGAGTCAGCCATCGGAGAAGGAGTTCATTTCTTGCTTGAGAAATGGTATGGTTCTTTGCAATGCTATCAACAAGATTCACCCAGGAGCCGTTTCTAAGGTTTGGTTGATTCAATTTGTTTTTTGGTTTGTCTCGAGTTCCTCAGATTCCAATTTTAAGTTTCTAACATTTTATTGAATTAAAAGGTTGTGGAGAGCTACTCGTATTTGAACGGAGAGTACCAACTTCCACCGGCTTATCAATATTTCGAGAATGTTCGCAATTTTCTTGTGGCTTTACAACACTTGAGGCTTCCTGGATTTGAAGCTTCTGATCTCGAAAAGGTAACACATTTTGAGAAAAATGTTTCTTATTATTATTATTATTATTATTATAATGGTTTTGATTCTGTTTATAAGCTTTATGAAGAAGAGCTGAATATATGAAGGGGTGTAATGTTTCACACAGGTTAATCTAGAGTCTGGATCAGTGACCAAGGTTGTGGATTGCGTTTTAGGACTTAAGGCATACCATGAGTGCAAGGTAACGAGCAATGGTAATGGGTCATACAGGCACGTCAAAACGCCCACGTTTCAACTCTCTGCGACTAAGATTCAGCAGCCTGTATGTGCTTCTCGGCATTTGGACATGTCCTCGGCTCGTGAGAGAAACGGTTGCACTGATGGTGAATCTGATCAACTCAAAGGTTTGATCCATTCTTCTTCTTATGTTGAGGATACTCTATATCCTTTTAGTTGCCTTGTGGTAAATGTAATTTGCTTTTAACACCAATCTTACTGCATTTGGATTGGATACTTGTAGAGATAGCCAAGTTGTTTGCCGATCACATTTTCAGTTCCAAGGAAAACATTGATGAGAATCTTATTTCACTGGAGAATGGCACTGGGGTAAGTTGAAATGTTCTGTACCATTTGCTTAAGTATTTCTACTGTAACAGTCAGATCAACTTGGTTAAATTGCTTTCATTCTTTGAATTGCAGAATTCTAGAGCAAACTTCGAGAAAATCATCTCAAGATTCCCAGAGGTAAATTAGAACAGACAAAATCCATTTGCCTAGTGATGATCTGTTCGTATTAAGCAAGTATTATACTTCAGTACTGTTTTGATGAATTTGTCTGACAGTAATGATGTCTTTATGTACAGCTTCAGTCAGTATTCAAGAATTTACTTAGCGAAGGTACCCTGAAACCATCTGACTCAAAATCCATGCCTCTGGAGGAGTTACATGTCCATGAAGAAGACCAAGTATGTTTTTTTGCTTTTTCTCTTTACATGTGACACGCAAATCTTACCTTCGAACTGCATTTTGATGTTGGCACCTGAACAGGAACTTTATATATCTCCTGTTCATCAGCCCTTCCATGTCTTTTTTACTTCCAAATTTGACTAATGTTCTTGTTATGCATCCACGAGTGACTAGTATTATATTTTTTCTCTATTTTTTACCTTTCTAGTTTGCGCTGCTCTTTCATAGACACCTCTCTTTACTCCACAACTGTTTAAAAGAGTCCATGTCTTAGTTTACACTAACAGATTGTTGGTTATATTTTGTTCAGTCCAGCAGCAGTCTCCTACAAAAGACAAATTGCAACCATAAGCGTTTACTAAAAACACAAGAAAAGGAGCTTGCGGTACGTTTGCATTTAATCTGTCTTAATGAAGTTCTACTACTCGTCATCTTGACTTTAGTTTCTTATTTCTTATCCAAGATATGATTTATATTTTACAAATTGATCAGAAATTCTATGCACTACTTTCTTTCCTAATCCAGGTATGCTTCTCTTGTTTAGGTTCTCAAGACCTTGTTCACAAAAACGAAGCAGGATTTTAAGGAATTTCAGGTTCATTTGCAAAAAGATTTTATGGAACTAGGTTAGCTTGTTTTCTGAGATTTCATTTCTATCACCTCAGGAGCAAACTGTCAACATTTCATTTTAATTACATTCTAGTTTCAAATTCAATTTACTGTGTCATTTTAATTTCATTTCTATCAACGCCTATTTCCATAGCTAGTTTCAAATTCAATTTACTGTTTCAATGCACAGGGAATCAGATGCAAGAGATGTCATCAGCAGCTCAAGGATATTACAAAGTGGTGGAAGAGAACCGAAAACTATATAACATGGTGCAAGATCTTAAAGGTAGAAAGTAATTTACCCAAGTTTCCCTCTTCTAATGGAAGTCGTAATGCCATGTCTTGAATCTGCAGGAAATATAAGGGTGTACTGCAGAGTTAGACCAATCTTCAATAGTGAAATGAACGGAGTAATAGACTATATAGGAAAAGATGGCTCTTTATTTGTTTTGGATCCATCGAAGCCTTATAGAGATGCAAGAAAAACGTTTCAGTTTAATCAAGTATTTGGTCCAACAGCAACTCAAGGTAATTTTGCAATGTCTCAAGAGGCTTATAAGCTTGTGTTAAGCCTCACACTTCTTTGTTTTGGTAAGATATCTTTGACACTTTTAAATTCATGTGGACAGATGATGTATTCAGAGAAACACAACCATTAATCAGATCAGTGATGGATGGTTACAATGTTTGTATTTTCGCTTATGGCCAAACGGGATCAGGGAAGACATACACAATGGTGAGAATTTTTCTAAAGACTAGAGCATCTTCTTGCCTTTCTACATATTTAGTTACTTATCATTTTGTTCTTTTTTTTATGCAGAGTGGTCCTCCAGGCAGATCAGCTACTGAAATGGGAATAAACTATCTGGCTCTCAGTGATCTCTTTCTGATATGTGATAAAAGAAAGGATATGATGACATATGAGATATACGTCCAAATGGTCGAGATTTACAATGAGCAAGTCCGAGATCTTCTAGCGGAAAACTCCTCATGTACCAGATATCCTTTCATGGCTGCTGAAACTTCAATTTTAACAATTTCCTGCTTTATCTATTTCACATGAATCGGCCTAGTGTTCTTCTTGACTATATGTGCACATTAGATATTCGAACTTGTTCCAGTGAGGATGATGGCTTGAGTCTTCCAGATGCTACAATGCATTCTGTAAAATCTACCAAGGATGTCCTTCAGCTGATGGAGGCTGGTGAAGTGAATCGTGCAGTTAGTTCCACGTCCATGAACAATCGAAGTAGTCGGTCTCACAGGTACTAAACTCAAAACTACACTTCCAGAATTATGGAATTACTGCTTTGTGATCTAAAATTAATTTCGTTCTTGTAGTATTTTTATGGTGCACGTACGTGGGAAAGACACATCTGGGGGAACCCTCCGAAGTTGCTTGCATCTTGTGGATCTTGCAGGCAGCGAGAGAGTAGATAAATCAGAGGTAACTGGAGACAGACTCAAGGAAGCACAGTATATCAACAAATCTCTTTCTTGTCTTGGAGATGTTATTTCTGCATTGGCTCAGAAGAACTCTCACATCCCATACCGAAACAGCAAGCTGACTCTTCTACTTCAAGACTCATTAGGTACTAATATCTAAGCCAAGAATCTTTCCTTCCCTGGTTAGTGAACAAAAAATAATTACTGAATTTTTGTCATGACTTCATTTCAGGAGGACAAGCCAAAACATTAATGTTTGCTCACTTGAGTCCTGAGGAAGACTCCTTTGGGGAAACAATCAGTACTTTGAAATTCGCACAAAGAGTTTCAACAGTCGAACTTGGAGCTGCTCGTGCACACAAAGAGACTAGAGAGGTTATGCATCTCAAGGAGCAGGTTTGTAGAGACTAAGTCTTGTTTGGAAGCTAAACAGTAACAAAATTCGTTTCTAGTTTATTTTACATTTAGTGAGCCAACAAACGCTTTGTTCTTCTTTCAGATTGAAAACCTGAAGAAGGCGTTGGGTACCGAACAATGGAATAATGCTTCCAACAATGGAGCAAAGGAGATAAAATCTCCTTTCAGCGGGCCGATTGCAACAACAGAGAGAACTCCTCCACGTCTCAGAAGATTAAGCATCGAAAACTGTAGCAACACAAAGGCAAACCTTGAAGACAGGAAAGCTATAAAGTCACCATTAGCTTCCCGTCGTGCACAAATATTGAGTTTTGAGGGTCCAAATTCCTGTAAAGACGAAGAAAACAGTAAAGTATATCCCATTACGGAAGTGCAACATCTCAAGAATCCACGGAGTCCTGTAAGCGCTTATCAAAACCGAGCAGTGAAAGTAGATGGCAGAACAAGCATTCCGCAACTCCAGCTACTGCAGACACCTGTTAAAGGAGCTTCCAGAAACGACATACAGATGATTTCTGTGGATTCGAGGACAAATGGAAAAGGTTCACATATACGGAAGTCCCTGAGGACAATCGGAAAGCTGATCAATGGTTCAGAGAAGAGGTATGAATAAGACCGGTTATTCCAATCTGCTTGATAATACTTTGGCATTTTTACCTGTTTACTGAAAAACCTTTATGTTACAACAGAAAAGAGAACATTCCTTTGGATCCACCGTCACCACTTGGAGTTGCAAATCATTTTAGCCATATAAAGTCCCCGGACACAAGCAATGCTAAGACTATGCGACGGCAGTCACTCACAGGTGTAATGCCACCAGGACAAGAAAGATCGCGTAGGTCCTCAATAGGAGGAAACCCAATTGAGATTGGTAAGAAAGATCTTAACATAAGTTCATGCGTCTCTTTACGCCTTTTCATCTGAACAAAATCAATAACTAAGAATTTTCTTTTGTAGGTGTAACTAGTACAAAAGGTGTAACTGGTACAAGAAATGCCAAGACACCTCCACCTATGCGTTCAGCATCAAAGATAGGGAAGAAGTGGGCGTAAGAAGCTATTAAAGAATAACACGTTCTCTTGCTTTGACTCGAAGCATAGTATCTCGTTGAAAGTCTTTTCACCATCTACACTTCAGTTTCCATGCAATAGGATGAAAATTTTAGATCTTCTTCCTGAGTAAATAAGAACTCAACTTTAGAGGCTCTGACTGTGTAACATAGAGGGCTCTTGTTTAAGCCATTCTTCACAGTTTCGTTGTTAGTGTCTCAGAAACATTGAATTCATTTATGTCACGGTTTCATTAAAATCTTTACAAGAACTCTGTACTTTCTGTAGTTTGTGCAGACTATACAGCAACAACAACAACAACAAAAAATGGAAATCTATTTCAGGTCAGCTAATCGATTTTGCATACACATCAACCAAAACCTTCTTGAATCTATGGAGATCTAACATCACTTTCTGGTCGTTCAGGTATATCCCCTTTGTGAATTGCCACCCTTTCCGAGTGATGCTGTTTGGGTCTCTTAGAATTGGATCATTTTTATCATATTTTCCATACAATGAGCTTTCTCTTGAAAGAATCTTATAACCAATGTAGTCTAGACCGAGCTTCTTTGCCGGTTCTCCATAATATGTCTCTGCTGCCCAATCTGTTCCCAATGGAATGATTTGAATAAAGACACCTCCAGGTTTCATGAACAGAAAATGAGTCATGGCTGCTCCATGTACCCCAACCATGACATTGCTTGAGTTAACCGCTCTGTAAATCTTTGCCAGCTCCGTTGTTCTGTCAGGTCTCAAAACCTCGACTTCAAACCCAATCCTCTGAGCCATTTTGACCATCAGAGCCTCGTTTGTTATACCTCGAGACCCGGTTCTTGAAAACAATGCAAGTTTTGGCCTATGAGCCTTTCTTCTCTTTGCTACTCTCGCATGGAACCGTTGCTCCTCTTGCCTGTCCAGTCTGTTGATTCGAGGTCTATAGGCTCGATCAAGTACATTTCTGAACTCATTGATGGTTGTTGTAGCATCTTGCATCTGAGAAGGATCGACGGTTAACTCACCATGGATTCTAAGACCAACAATAGCTTCCTTGAAGCAGTGAGTTCTCTTGTCTTTGTTGAAATCAATAAGAGGATAATCAGAGAGCTGAGAGAGAACATCTCCATACTTCATCTCCCACCACCTGTGATAGTCAGCAATCACAAAGACAACCTTTTTGTTGAAACGTTTAGATGTTATATACAAAGGAATAAGCCCGTCGTTGAACTCATGATAGAGGTTTCCGGTATACCCTCCGGTAGAGAATAGCAGGGCGGGTACGTCATGGTTCACTTCGCATTTATGCTTGTCGCCAGAAACCTTCACATCTTTTGTCATAAGTTTCAGCTCACCAATGGTGTCCATTATACTAGTTTCCCACTTTCTGGTGTATGGTTTGATTGTTTCTTGCAAGACGTGGTCGGTGAGATCATTCGAGGTGTAGAGAAAGATGGAGGAAGGAGAGTGTGTTCTGATATCGCCTTTCATGAAACAGATGTCTGAACGATACCCGTTTCTGTCACAAGATATGCTCTCGTCTGCATTAATTACAACAGAAAAAATAATGAGAATCTCTTGCTCGATGTTTCAAGAACAGTAAGAAACAGAGGATTTGGTACTAACCGTTTTGTGACGTCTTAGGCGACTCTATATCGGTTTCGGAAACACGATTTTCAATCTCTATGATTGAAGAATCTGCAAAAACATACGAAGTGAAAAAAGTTTAGGACAATAACAAAAAAAAAAAGATAGAATTGATTTACTTGTAGTATAAGATAAAAGAACCGTACCGATGAGAAACAGAGAAGAGGGGTAAGGGAAATAGAGGAGCTGAGGGGCAAAGACGAAGCAGCTTGAGATAAGAGAGAAGAGAAGAAGATAGATAAGCTTAGGCTTCCATCTCTTCGAGCAATTCCCACAAGAACTTTTCAACCCGAAGACATAAGGAAACAGCTTTGTAGATTCGTCTACTTTGATCTGTGCTACTTTATTCATATTCTGCCTCATCATTCACTTGTTATTCAAGTGAAGAACACAGAGAAAGAGAGACGTATGCAAGGGATATAGTGAAGTCTTTGTAAACAGAACTTGTCTATCTATCTCCTTGAATACGTAAGAGGAGAGAAAAAGAGATCGAGTAGACCAGAGAAACAGAGAGAGAGAGAGAGAGAGAGAGAGACGTTTTCTGGGTACTGTTGTAAGGTTTGATCAGAGTATATATTTAGAGAGAGAGAGAGAGAGGGAGACGTTAGCCTACTATTCTATTCTTTGGAAGAGAGAAAGAGAAAAGTAGAGGAGAGAGAGAGAGAGAGAGAGAGACTCGTTTCTTGGTATTGTATAGGAGCAGAGGAGAGGAACATACTACTAATTCTTTGCGATGTCTTTGAGAATGGAATGAGGAGACGTGTGGGAGAACGAGAAAGGGACTTTGGCCAAACCCATCATTCATCTTTAGGCTTATATATGTCGCTTGCATCACAAGATTCCTTTTCCTTAAATCATGTTTGGTAATACTAATAAATACTTATTATTAATACAATATAAATATATACTCGTTTTAGTTGGAAATCATCCTATCAGTGACATATTCAACTTCCTTAAATGGAATTTATGTCTAAATCAGCATGAAAAGTGAAACAGTTCTTTTTGAAGTTAAATCAAGTAATTTGGCCACTTATTGATTCATAATTCAATGTTTTCTTTCTGGCGTGCTGGAGTCTTATTATCTGAGGTCCAGCTAATTGTGATCTTTTAATTTAGACTAACAATCTTTTTTTTAGGTTGAACTGGGAATAAAATAAAGACTGCATGACCCAAGACTAGTTTATGGTTGAAACTCAAAAACTTCCAAACAAATATAAGTTGTCATAGCACAAGGCCATCGAAACATAAAATTTGTTTATATGGATTATTATAAATTATAGATTCAAATAACTGATGAGACCAATCTACTCATAGGGATGACTAAATAAGAATAAAGAATTCCAAATTATTGGACAAAGGAAGAAACGATCAAATAGCCCAATGGAGGCGTTCTTAACGGTCAAATACATACAACATGTCATATTCCAAGGAGTTTTCTATAAGAATTAAAACTTACAAATATCCAAGGATTTTTATTCAAACGGAAAAAAAAACAGCTGGTGGGCGAAAAAAATAATGAAATAAAAGTTTCATGAAGAAAAAGTTGGTGAACGAAAATTATAGGGTTTTTTTTTGGGGGGGGGGGCAAAATTCTAGATTATATGAGATTAATGAAAAAAACAAATAAGAACATGATACTCAATTAATCTTTTTAACATAGTATAGATATTATCTACTAACGTATAATATAAATTCATGTATAGTTTAAGTTATGTAGAAATTTCTAAACGTCGATATAAAGTATTACGACCCACTTTAGAGACGACCAAGTTCGAAAAGATGTATAGGTCATCATATATAATTAAAGATCTAAACTCCATTGATACGAAGAAAAATAGCAAAGAGGCTTTGATTAAAAAAGTTATAAATATATTCTGTCAAATAACAATACGTATGTGTATAGAATATGCATGGTGATGCCAATATCTTACCAAAGTTTTTGCCCCTAATTAAATTATCGCCTCGTGTAAGTTTTAGATTATATTGAAGCAAATAATTACGAAATGTTTTTATAATTGGTGATTCGATGAGAACTGCAATAGAAGTACGCAAAGATGATGATCATTGGAGACCGCGACTTAGCTTTATCGGGAATTGTGAATTTATCCATATGATCCACTTTAAGACGATCATGATTCATGAGTACGTAGTAATGCATTCAGATGATCGGAAATTTGAAATTTTCTTAAACTATATGTTTTCGTTGTTGAATTTTATTTATAGTCTACGAAACAAAACAACTTTATAGAGATCCTCTCATGGGCATGGGTATGTCGACCAAAATCAAAATAGTGCACAAGTTTAATACATATTACACACTTGTCATAATCATTTGCTTACATGTGGTTAGTTCATACGTCAATTTTGAGTTGCTGTGTATATATAAATTCGATTAATTAAATAGCACATAATTATTACTTTTATATTGCAGATTTCGCAAGAAAACAAAACTTGAATTCTTAGGATTAGTTTAAGAAAGTTCATAAAAGTCAAATCATAGTATTAGTATATAATAATAACCTTGCGATTGTGAGAGCATATATATTAATCAATGCATTTCAATTCGGATTATCCCATCCTAAATAGAAGGTTTACATATGTGTATTAATTGGTATTTTTGTCTCTAGGTCTGAACATAAAAACCATATCTAAATACCCAATTGGGAACCCGACCCGAAAACCGGGTTTGGGTTGGGTACACGTTTAACTATAAAACTCTATTAGGTTCTATTTTCTAATACTCGTGGGTTCGAGTTAGGATCGGATAATACTCGATACCCATTTGGGTACCTATAAAACCCGAATATATAAGCATATTTATAATATTTATCATTAATGTAATGCAATTACTCCAAAATTATGATTATTTCATTTATTTTTATACCTAAATATCAAAAATAATCAAAATATCTAAAATATTGTGTCACATAAGTCAAAATTAAAAAAAATATATTTAAATTTAATTAATTTTAATTATATTTTCGGGTACCCGATAGTTCAGGTATTTATCGAATTCTAAAATTTGTAACCAAACCGACCTGAACCCGATAGTACTCAAACTGAACCGAACCCATATATTTAAAAATACCTAACGAGTTTTATTTTTCTAAACCCGTTTACCCAAACCCAAATGGATAATATCCGAACCCGAACGGGTTACCACCGAGCCCTATTTGCCTGGTTATGTGTTATGTTCATATTTTCGTATTCGATATCGGGAATATATTATAAAAGTTGTATGTTGTACTGTGTTTGGTGTGTCATGTGCCATGTGTATCTGTGTGACAACTGACAAGATATGTGCATGGACATAATGCAAAAAAAAAAAAAAAAAATCATTTAGGGAGTGGTGGGCGTGGCAGACCAAAAAACAATTTAGGGCTTCAAAATGTTGGGCCGGGTTTGTTCTAAAGCCTGTTATCTTCTTATAGTTGGTCTGTGTTGTCATATATGCCGTTGGATCGATACTAGACACGTGGACGGTTGATATATTTCTGAGTTCGGTAACATCGCATTTTCTAAAATATTCTCGGGAGAGAAAGAGAAGAAAACAAATCGTTGAAGAAGTAAAGTAAAAAAAAGAAAAGCTCAAGGCGCGACGAAGAAGAAGAAGACGAAAGTGGCAATCTTTCGTAATTACAGTCCAATTACTAAAAAGGGGTTTTAGGGTTTTTTTTGTTCTGAGCAGAGAATCGATGAGTGACGCGTTTTGTTCGGACTGTAAGAGGCACACGGAGGTTGTGTTTGACCATTCCGCCGGAGATACAGTTTGTTCCGAGTGTGGACTCGTGCTCGAATCTCACTCAATCGATGAAACTTCGGAGTGGCGTACCTTCGCTAATGAGTCAGGTGATAATGATCCTGTTCGTGTCGGTGGTCCGACGAATCCTCTTTTAGCTGATGGTGGTCTCACTACTGTCATTTCTAAACCTAATGGTTCCTCTGGCGATTTCCTCTCTTCTTCTCTCGGTCGATGGCAGAATCGTGGGTCTAATCCTGATCGTGGCCTAATTGTTGCGTTTAAGACGATCGCCACTATGGCTGATAGGTAGGGTTTTTTCTCGAAATTTTTTAGGGTTTTAGATTCTGGAAGCTTCTTAATTTCAACAGTTGAATTCGATGATTTTTGCTTGTGGTCAGTAATTTTGAAAATTCAGTATTGAGAAGCTCGATCTAGATGAATCCTTATAGTGAGTTAATTAAGTACTGTAAATGTATGTAACTAAAAATAGAAACTATCTTCTTTTAGCTTTTAGGAAAATGAAGCAAAAAAAACTTGATTTGGTTCAATACGTTCTGAAATGTTATTGTGAGGTGTTTTGTCACTGTAAGTTAGGTTGATTGACAAAATTACTAATCTGATAAAAACCTTGGGTTTTCTCCAGGTTGGGCCTTGTGGCAACCATCAAGGTACTCTTTTTGTCTCTTATACTAATCTAAAGGCTTCTGCTTGAAATGCATTCTGTTTTGAAAGTCGCTGATGTTTCTTGGAATGTAGCTTGCCAATGTTTTTAGAGTTTCTATCCTTATTCCGTTGTTTTATTTTGGTCGTTTTTGCTCTTCTATTGAAGGATCGAGCCAATGAGATTTATAAAAGGGTAGAGGATCAAAAGTCAAGCAGAGGAAGAAATCAGGATGCTCTTTTGGCTGCCTGTTTATACATTGCTTGCCGGCAAGAAGACAAGCCACGAACTGTCAAGGGTACAAAAACAGTTTTTTTAGGAGTCTTTTTATCTCACCATTTGCCTTTTTCTTAACCCTTGCTGATATTATGTAGAAATATGCTCTGTTGCCAATGGAGCTAGTAAGAAGGAGATTGGTCGTGCAAAAGAATACATAGTCAAACAGTTGGGGCTGGAAACTGGACAATCCGTTGAAATGGGTACTATACATGCCGGAGATTTTATGGTCAGTTCTCTTTAAATTAGTGCTTCTTGGTTCACGTATCCACGGTTTTCATCAAGTCTGCCGGGTATATTTCCAGAGACGTTTTTGCTCCAATCTTGGTATGACCAACCAAACCGTGAAAGCGGCTCAAGAATCTGTGCAGAAGTCGGAGGAATTTGATATAAGGTTACACCATATCCATTGTTGTCTTATCGCGTACGTTTTCTGGATGTATCGGTTTACAGCCATTCATTCACACAGGAGCTTTTAACCTGTTGCAGGAGGAGTCCCATATCGATTGCAGCCGCGGTAATATACATCATAACACAGCTCTCTGATGAGAAGAAGCCTCTCCGAGGTCTGTTCCATTCATTTACACTTTGTGAATTGAATCAAGATAATATCGCACAAACTATCTGACATTTTGAATTTGCAGATATATCGGTGGCAACTGGAGTCGCGGAAGGAACTATAAGAAACTCTTACAAAGATCTTTACCCCCACCTTTCCAAGATCATACCAGCTTGGTATGCTAAAGAAGAAGATCTCAAGAACCTACAAAGTCCTTGAGTGTCTTCTTCGCTCTTACTCTGCTGCCATGCCTTCCAGTTTCGGTTGGGATTGATGGGTTATAAAGTTATTTGGTCCAGAAGTGCGACTCGGGCCACAACTTAGACAAGATTTTTACAGTAGATTTGTATCAAAATCTCTCCATAAGATACCATAAATTGTTGACTTAACGAGACTGTATTTCCTGTTGATCTCACCATTTCGAACATCATGCCACCGACCTTTGTAACTCTGCTAATCAAGCCACCGGTTTAAGCATTGGTTTTTACTTCTCAACACATGACACAGAAGAACTCATCGCTTCTGAAGTTAAAAGTGATTACAATTAATTAGGAGAATTGGAGATAATACTTTTTTACTTTGTTATTTACAGTTTTATCAAGTAATTTTAAAAGAAATGTTCATAATTTTGTTTCTTTTACAATGACTACTTTTAAATTTATGTTATCCGTGGACAACACATCATCAGTTTCTAAATATTGATAAGATTATAGTTTCAAAAGTATATATTATTCGGATTATAATTAATAAAATATCCAAGCAGCATCAAATATTTGGAATTTTAACCTCGTCAGACACTTGAATCTTGGGATACATTTTTTCAAGACCTAATGATTGAAATCATTGAACTTCCTCAAAGTTGAAATTTCCTTTTATAGAGTTTCAGATTTAGAAGTAGTCATTGTCTTTAAATAAGTCTATAAAACGTAAGTTATTTATTAACAAACGTGCAGTATCAATTTACATTTGGATTTGTTTAACACATAACCAAAGTAATTATAATGTAACCAAGTGAAATCAACCACTCTAGCTAGATAAAAAACTAAAAAAGTACATATATTCTTAGTTCAATTATTTCCAAAAGAGTATATAGAAGAAGAAAACAAAAGTTACATGTGCTGTTGGGTACACGAATATCTTGTAAGCTGCATAAATATCTTTAGGTTGGGCCAAATGATATAGGAACTCTTACATTTTAAACATGCAAATTTGTATCTAGTCTGCTTTCATCATATACACTCAATTTTGATCGTATTATCTAACATATATTTTAATATTTATTTACAAGATTGTCAAACTAAATATCTTTCTGTTGTGTATGCTTTTGAACCGATCAGTATATTGAAATTCTTCGATTATATGAGCTAGTTGTTATCTAAATAAAATATACTGAACCCCTTAATAATCTGAAAACAGTATTCTTCTTTATAATTTTTTTTTGGTAAGAACCTAGGTATTTTCGAGATGAGCAAACAAACCAAAATATGAAAATAGTAATTACAACATTTTTCAGACTGAAACAAATGAAGTTATTTCATCAATCTCTAAACCAGTTTTACAGTAAGGTTATATATAAAATACTACTTTTTATTTGATATTAGTATGCGAGACGGTTGGATTTTATCTTGCATTTGTTGTTTAAGAAGAGATGTACACACTATAATTTTCCATGATTGAAATAATACACAAATCCTACCATAAGATTGATTGGTGAGAGGGGATGACTATGGTTGGTGAAGAGGAGGAGCGGAAAAAACTTTACCCAAATCTTACCAACTCCACCCATTATCAAATTCTTTTATGTATTTTTGTTTCCTTGCAATCAATTGTTTGGTAAGCATTTCTCTCTATCCATAAGAGAAATTATACGTAATTAACGTCCATTCCCATAAGATCAACAGTAATTTGTACTCTGTATATATATATATATATTATACTATAATCAATAGTAGTATTTTATACTATATATAGGCTAAAGATCCGGATGTCTTTGTAGTTTTGGGTGTTGTCCCCATATTTTGGATTCGAATTGTGTTGTTTAATTTATTTAATGTGAACGACCTACGAAGGCTCTCAGTCCAAAGCTGATTTAGGTGGAGCTAATTAATTATACCCATTTTATTTATTTATTTATTTTTAAAGAAAGAAAAAGAAATTAAATGAAGACTTTTAAGATAACTTTTTTTATTAATCAATTCAGAAAAATGATCGTATAAATCAAAATGATGGACCTGTTTTTTCAGGTTATGGATCAGCAACCTAAAAAAAGGAAAAAAAGTATAGTGCAAGCCATGGATCCGCGCAAACCTAACGTATTCAGAATTTAGATAAAAACATACCGACCTGGTAATAAATGACATTCAATCAAATATACGATATGGATAAGATTTGGCATTCTGTATTAATGAAATTACTTCTATATTTTTCGAAACAACATGTCAGAACCGCTCCATGCAATAAAACTTATTGCTTTACGAAATTAATATATGTATATATATATAAAAGAAAAAATATCTACAGTATATGTTAAATTTGGATTTGTGGTGTTTGCTCACACAAGACCAAACCATCAGGTCCCTATCTCTGGCAGTACCT
The DNA here is from genome assembly GCF_030686135.1 of Camelina sativa. NCBI lineage: Eukaryota > Viridiplantae > Streptophyta > Magnoliopsida > Brassicales > Brassicaceae > Camelina > Camelina sativa. The sequence goes on from NC_141880.1 coordinate 3,864,542, forward strand.
GACCCTCGAGCTCGACAAGTAAAACGAACATTCATATAACATGGAAGCCACGTGGGTTAATAAACGTCCGTCCAGATTGCAATTAACATCCGACGGCTGTAGACACATTTCAACTAACCCGACTCCGTTTCTCACCAACTCTTTTGCCTCTATTTAAAACCTCCGATGTCGCTCACCTTTCTCTCAGGGAAATTTTATTAATTCACAACTCGAATAAATAAATTTCTCCCTTTAATTTTTATATGTTTAATCACAAACAAAAAGTACAAATTTCATATATTGTACCTTGTAAGCGCAACGTGTAACTAGATTCATACACACATTTGTATTGCTATAATTCGTTTCGTATATATTAACATTACTACATAGAGAAAGAGATCAAGACGACCATATTGTCATTAGAACCGGTCGGTCGTATCCAAAAACCTCGTTCTCTTTAATCTAGTCGGCGGTCGTCATGGAGATATGCAATCAAAACAACCACATCACCGGCGATCCGTTGAACTGGAACGCAGCGGCTGAAGCTTTGAAAGGGAGCCACTTGGAGGAGGTGAAACGAATGGTGGAAGATTACAGGGAAGGGGTGGTGAAGTTAGGAGGAGAGACGTTGACGATTGGTCAAGTCGCCGCCGTTGCTAGAGGAGCTAGCGGAGGAGGAGCAACAGTGGAGCTAGCGGAGGAGGCACGTGCCGGAGTCAAGGCGAGTAGCGACTGGGTGATGGAGAGCATGAACCGAGGAACCGACAGTTATGGAGTCACCACTGGGTTTGGTGCAACTTCCCATAGAAGAACCAAACAAGGCGGTGCACTTCAAAATGAGCTTATTAGGTAAGTTTTTTTTAGTCAATACCATATATGGTAACTATAAATTTGTTACTACTATTTTTTCTCTCTCTTTTAATATTGTACATTTGTACTATATCAACATTAAATGTGTTGAACAATTCTCTAGACTGGGCTGCTGCCTGCTAGCTAGTGAACAAATTTTAGAATAGGTAACTAATTAGTAATTACAATGTCAATAATGATAATTACTAATGTATTTATTGAAAACCGAAATTAAATGGTTTTAACTTTTTTAGCTAGTGAATTAAATTTAGAGTAGGAGAAAGGAAGATCCCATTGGCTTGTTTGAGCTATTTTTTTGTTGATAAAAAAAAAAAAAAAAGAGAAAGGAAGATTTGAATCCGGTACGTGTAAATACTTTGAGACTGCAGGTTAAATTTATGTTCTTGGTGATATCTCTTTTCCCTAACCGTTATCCTTATTTTTGGCATTTTTTTAGCAGACTTCACCCTTCTCTTTGGTATTTGGTTTTACCTAATATTTAGGTGAATAATTTGTTTTGTCAGTACTAATTAGCTGAATAAGTTGGTATTTGGCAATAATAATTAGGTGAAATTAAGTTAAACATAACAGTCGTGGACGCTAATAAAATAATAATTCCATGCCTCTCATTTCAGACACCAAACTTTAATTTATTCTACTACACCAAACTAATTAATTTTTTACTAACATAAGATAAAATTTGGTCATTATGAGCAATTAATTTTTGCCACGGACGAAATTAACGGTAACGTGCAACTCATGACTTGGGCAGGTTCTTAAACGCCGGAATATTTGGCACCGGCACCAGAGACACGTCACACACGTTACCCAAGCCGACGACAAGAGCAGCAATGCTTGTCCGTGTCAACACTCTCCTCCAAGGCTACTCTGGGATACGCTTCGAGATTCTGGAAGCCATTACAAAGCTTCTCAACCACGAAATCACTCCCTGCCTCCCTCTCCGTGGCACCATCACCGCTTCCGGAGACCTTGTCCCGCTGTCTTACATCGCCGGACTCCTCACCGGCCGTCCTAACTCCAAAGCCGTGGGTCCTTCTGGTGAGACTCTCACTGCCACTGAGGCCTTTAAGCTTGCCGGAGTATCGTCCTTCTTCGCGCTGCAGCCTAAGGAAGGACTAGCACTTGTGAACGGGACAGCGGTTGGATCGGGTTTGGCCTCGACGGTTCTGTTCGAGGCAAATATTTTGGCGGTTTTGTCGGAAGTTATGTCTGCCATGTTTGCTGAGGTTATGCAGGGGAAACCAGAGTTCACCGATCACCTTACGCATAAACTGAAGCACCATCCTGGTCAGATCGAAGCAGCCGCAATTATGGAACATATATTATACGGAAGCTCTTACGTTAAGGAAGCTCAACTTCTTCACGAGATGGATCCTCTTCAAAAACCTAAACAAGATCGGTAACGTTTCTTGCTTTTCAAGTAAACTTATATTGTGTTTGTGTGTGTGTGGTAATTTATAGCTGAGTAGCGTTCTCTGTTAATTTTCAGGTATGCATTACGTACGTCCCCGCAATGGCTCGGGCCTCAGATCGAAGTGATCAGAGCGGCGACTAAGATGATTGAGCGTGAGATCAATTCAGTTAACGATAACCCTTTGATCGATGTTTCAAGGAACAAAGCTTTGCACGGTGGGAATTTCCAAGGGACACCGATTGGTGTCGCCATGGATAATTCTCGTCTAGCCATTGCTTCAATCGGGAAGCTCATGTTCGCGCAGTTCTCTGAACTGGTCAACGATTTCTACAACAACGGTTTGCCTTCTAACCTATCCGGTGGGAGAAACCCTAGTCTTGATTACGGGTTCAAAGGCGCGGAGATAGCCATGGCTTCTTATTGCTCTGAGCTTCAGTTCTTGGCTAATCCCGTGACCAACCATGTCCAAAGCGCGGAGCAGCATAACCAAGACGTTAACTCCCTAGGTCTGATCTCGAGCCGTAAAACCGCAGAAGCAGTCGATATCCTCAAGCTTATGTCCACGACTTACTTAGTGGCGCTTTGCCAAGCCGTTGATCTAAGAAATCTAGAAGAGAATCTGAAGAAAGCGATTAAATCCGCGGTTAGCCAGGTGGCGAAACGGGTCTTCACCGTTGGTGCAAACGGTGAGCTACATCCGTCAAGGTTCACCGAACGTGATGTCCTCCAAGTGGTTGACCGAGAGTACGTGTTCTCCTACGCAGACGATCCCTGCAGCATCACTTACCCGCTGATGCAGAAACTTAGACACATTCTTGTCGACCACGCTTTAGCTGATCCAGAACGCGAGGCCAATTCCGCGACATCGGTTTTCCAAAAGATCGGAGCTTTTGAGTCGGAGCTGAGATTGCTTCTCCCTAAAGAAGTGGAACGTGTTCGGATTGAGTACGAGGAAGGATCCTCGGGTATAGCTAACCGGATAAAAGAATGCCGGTCTTATCCGTTGTACCGGTTCGTGAGAGATGAGCTGAAGACAGAGCTGTTAACTGGAGAGAAGGTTAGGTCACCGGGAGAAGAGTTTGATAAAGTGTTGTCTGCGATTTCTGATGGAAAACTCATTGATCCTTTGTTGGAATGCCTCAAGGAGTGGAACGGAGCTCCTATTCCAATCTGTTAATTAAAAAATCTCTGTTTTGACAGATGATGATGATCCATCCAACATTCTTACATATAATAAATACACCTATAATATGTTTCGTTGTATGCTAAATGCTGTCTTAATGGGTTACCAAGGGATATTTACCCCCAAATAAATAGAAGCTTGACTTTATAATATAATTTGCCTATCTCTATGTGATCTTCCTTTATCTTTTTATGGAGTGTGTGTGTGTATTGGCCTCGCGTTCAACGGTTCACGTATGTTTATCTTGTGGCTTGACTAAAAAAGTTGGAAGAAAAATATATATGTAAAAAAAAGATGAATTGTGGGACTTAAGAGCAACAATATCGGTGGGTTCATAGGAAGTGTTGGCTGCAAAAGGAACACGATAAATAGTTTTCTGAAGCCCTGGGCGTTGGGCAAGAACCGAGAAAACCGAACTGAGAAAACCGAGATTTCCGGTTATTGGCACCGATTTTGTGAGGAGGAGTGAACCGATTGGGAAAATAATTTTGAGATTTCGGTTAATGATTCGGTTCGGTTCGGCGAGCTGAAACCGAACGGTTATTCCATCTTCTTCTTCCATCTGCTTCTGTTTGTGTCCGAAGAAGAAGAAAACTTTTCTGGGCACCGCTTCTTTGTTTATTGAGCGTTTTTGTTTGTTCCTACAAGTGAAGAAGAAGAAGAAGAAGAGAAAGCAATACGAAAAAATGGCGACTCTGTCTTCTTCATCTCGATTGTATTCATCATCTCCTATATGCAAATCTCGATTCTCACCAACAACTCTCGTCTCGGGGATTGATTTCATCTCTTTCTCGCCTCGAACAACTCTCTCCTATTCATCAGCCCTTGTCTCGCCGGTGATTCTTTCTCTCTCTGTTAAACATAATCGCCGGAGAAGCTCGCTCCAAGGTTCGATTTTTATAAAGTTTCCCTTTTTTTTTATTTATTTTATTGATGTAAAAAACATGGAATGAAATTAAGTATTCCAAGGGTTGATTTTGATATTGGTTTCTGGGTTTCAGTGAAATCAGTAGCTAGCCCTACTGAGGCAGTGTCGGAGTTCGATGAGATGGTCTCCGGTACGAAACGAAAGTATTACATGCTTGGTGGGAAAGGAGGAGTGGGTAAAACTAGTTGTGCTGCTTCTTTAGCTGTGAGGTTTGCAAACAATGGGCACCCAACTCTTGTTGTATCCACAGATCCAGCTCATTCCTTGAGTGATTCTTTTGCTCAGGTAAACAATGCAATCGTGTGCTAAAAGTGATGACGCTTTAATCTTTGTTTGATGAAGATATGTATATGATTGGTGTCTCTACTGTTTTTGATGATTTTGTAGGACTTGACTGGAGGAATGCTTGTGCCTGTAGAAGGACCTGAAGCTCCTTTATTTGCTCTAGAAGTATGTTTTTTTGGAGTTATGTTTGGGGCTTTTTTTTTTTTTTTTGGTTTATGTGGTGATGATCCTACACTCAAATTGAGTTTTAATTTCTAGCTCTGCTACAGATAAACCCTGAGAAGGCCAGGGAAGAGTTTCGTAGTGCCTCACAGATGAATGGAGGAACTGGGGTGAAAGATTTTATGGATGGTATGGGACTTGGGATGCTTGTTGAACAGGTATTCTTTTAGCATTGTGTGTGTACTTTCAGGTGGTAGTTGTTTTCTAAATTGTGGTGTTTAAGTTTTCTTAATGGTGTACCAGTCGTGATGTATTACTCTGTGGTAGCCAAGTGAGCTTCAATGTTTCTGATACTAAATCTAGGTGTTTCAAATGGAAGTGATTGCCTCTTACTGTTTCTGCTTATGATACTGATTGTGGATTTTTGGTTGATGAAGTTGGGAGAGCTTAAACTTGGAGAATTGCTCGACACACCGCCTCCTGGATTGGATGAAGCCATTGCCATTTCTAAGGTAATTCTGCCATTCTTTCTGATCTTTTCGTCTTGATATGTCGCTTTTGGCATATTTTTCTTGTCTCTTGCTGATTGTCTAGGGTATCGACAGGTCATTCAATTTTTGGAGTCACCTGAGTATAACATGTTCACCAGAATCGTGTTTGATACCGCACCAACGGTGAGCAAGCTTGACTGAAATTTTCCTTCCTTTTTAGTGTAAAATATTAAAGACAGAGTTTATTGCTGCTTACAGGGTCATACGCTAAGGCTACTCTCTTTACCTGATTTCTTGGATGCGTCCATTGGTAAAATCTTGAAGGTGGGAAATGTTGATAAACCATTTCCTCTTTTAACTCTTACGTTTTAGCCTCTTTACTTAAATGTCAAATTCAATCTCTTTCTCAGAGTTTCTCTTCTTAAATACATTTTCTGCATCTTCAGCTTAGACAGAAAATAACCTCTGCTACTTCAGCGATCAAATCAGTCTTTGGGAAAGAAGGAAACAAGCCTGATGCTGTAAGTTTTTACATATTGGCTGATATAGTATTCCTGTTTATTATTATTCATTTAAATTTTCTTTATGGATGTGACAGGCCGACAAATTGGAAAAACTAAGAGAAAGGATGGTTAAAGTTCGCGAGCTTTTCCGTGACACAGAGTCAACAGAATTCGTCATTGTCACTATCCCAACGGTAATGTCTAGTTGTCTACACATGCATCTCTTTAGATTTCCTCCTCTCTTCAAGAATAAAATCCATTGGTCTGAAGTTGCTCTTACTTTTTGTTTCTATCCAAAAGGTAATGGCCGTCAGCGAGTCTTCTAGGTTAAGTGCATCTTTGAAGAAAGAAAGTGTTCCCGTCAAAAGACTCATTGTTAATCAGCTTCTCCCACCATCCTCCTCAGACTGCAAATTTTGCGCAATTAAGAGAAAGGTATACACACAAACACAAACTTCTCATGAACTAGTGGTCTCTTTAAACCAAAGATCGCTCTTGCATACTCCTCAAACCAGAAAGTGCTTCTGTTCTTGTGTTTTTCTGTGGTTTCAAAGCATCACACATTTAAATCGTGAAAAAATGAACGTGCAGGATCAAATGCGTGCTCTTGATATGATCCGGGAGGATTCAGAACTCTCTGCTTTGACACTGATGGAGGCTCCACTTGTAGATATGGAGATCAGAGGTGTCCCTGCTCTGCGCTTCTTGGGTGATATCATTTGGAAATAAGATCATTACACATACATTATCGACGATAGGATGAAGAAGCAGATTCACTTCACTTGTAGTTCTAAGGAGTTTCTTATATATTTTTGTATACTATCTTATGTGTCTTCAAACTGTTGAACTAATTCAGTATCTACAACATTTTGGCGGGTGTATTACACGTTCAATTTACAACTTAAGTCCTGTAAAACAAGAAATATTGCAATTCTTGGGGAGCAAAGCCGCAAGATATTTACATAGTAATGGTGCAAGAGTAAGACCTAAGAAATAAGCCATTGCTTTACATTATAAAACAGCAAGGCTTCACCTTTTTTTTTACACAACCAAAAGGAGATTTTTAATTTAAGCCAGTTGAGATCCAAAAATACATTCATTCACTGACTTAAATCTAAAACCTTCTATTTTATTTACAAACTAGGTAATTAGTCCACGCAATGCGTGGTTGTATGCATAATAGTTTTGATTATATTTCTTAAATTTTTTTAAACTAAAATATTGTTTTACTAATGTATAATCTCAAAAAAGTTATACTAATGTATGAATCTCAAAAAAATTTATAGCAATTTCTCAAAATAACACTTCTGTCAACAATTTTTTGGTATGGTTATTTATTATACAAAATTTAAAATATATAAACTTTTTTAAAAATAAAAAATTAACCAGTTCTACAAAAAATTATTACAAATTGATTAGCTATATTAATATAAATAATAATATAGAAATTTAAACATTTTCCTAATATGAGAGAATCTATGTTTATGATCATGTTTTATAGAGGTTAAACATTGATTTAAAGATTTTTTCTTAATGACCATGTAAACATAAGACTGTAGTATAGTAAAATTGAATCAAATAAAATTATCAAAAAATTTAGTATACATATAAAATTATTGTATATAGAATATTCCTCATTTCAAAGTTTAAAGCAATTAAAATAATTAAAAAATATTAAATTTTTACCAAAAACATTTTTTCTTGAAAGATAAATATATTAGTTGGAGGAATGAATGTAAAATTATTGGGTAGGAGTTACATTTGAGTTAAATTGAGTTAAATGCCTTTAAAAGTGGGTTAATTATAAATAAATATTTTAATTTATTTTTGACTAAAAAGAAAAGGAATACCAAGTTGCTCAATCAAAATTAAACTTACACTTTTTGATTGTTTTGTTGATATAACTCAACACTCACACATAATATTCCAAATTGAAAATATTACTTTTGAAGTGACAAACTAAATTAGTTTTTTTTAAAAAAAATTATACGAACTTCAATCTAAAGATTTTTTAAAACCCCAAGAATAACTTCAATCCTTTTGTTTTTTGTTTTGTTTTTCACTCATCAATATAATTTATAGTGCTAGATTTCATACTAATGGTTTCATCTTTAGAGCATTTAGTTAAATGGTATTTTAAAATAATGACTTATAAGATGCTAATCTAAAATAGATAATGAAGATAAACCTTTTAAAAAGATTCTCAAATAAACTTGATTTTTTGTTAAAACCAACATATGTGAATTTAAATTTAGCTATGGAAATTTTAAAAATAAATATGAATAGATTAGAAAGGCAAGAAATATTTTATTTTTATATAAATAAAATAAAAATTGAAAACAATGTTAATTATATATAATACTTTCTAAATTAAAATATAGAATCAAACTCTTACAACACATATTATATATAACAACATTTGATATTGGTGTGAGAGGAGGAGAGAATGATTACTTATAAGATGATAATCCAAATTAGATAATGAAGATGAATCTTTAAATATAAAAACAATGTAATATATATATATATATATATTATGTAGTCTCTAAAATTAAAATTTAGCATTAAAAATTTACAATGATATATCATTTGGTTTTTTGTAACCCATACAACAAAAATAAGAAATTGAAAACATATAAAAAAAACAAAAAATGATTTGAGAAATTGTGGAAGAGAATGAGAGAATGTGAATTTGAGAAAGTAAAAAATGCCAATATGAAAGAATGAGTCAATGCTTATTTATATGATAAAAATTGATGCAAGATTACATTTAGAATTATTGGAGTTACAAATATTATTTATTGTGTTTGAATAATGTTGAGTGGTGGAATATGATTAATGCATAATTTATTTTATTTTCAGTTATAATTTTATTTTAATGTATGAATTAAATGTATTGTGTTAATTGGATCTTAAATATTATTTAAAGCAATTAAACAATTAGAAATCAAATAAAAAAATTAAAAAAATTAAAAAGTATTAAATGAAAATCAACCAATAAGGAGAGACCAAAACCTTACTTTTATATATATGATTATTTGCAAAATATATATAAACAGGACCCATCTTGAGATGCTTTGCTTAGTTAGGCTGTACATATAGCTCTCGGTCATCAACTTGTACCTCTTTCTCTGGCTGTGTTGTAAATTAAGAAGCTTGAGGCTTTACTTACTCGAAGATGGTTAAGGAGTAGCGTTTGTGGTTAGAGATGCTGAGAGCCCGATTCTTCTCTCTGCAGAAAAAAAGAAGAGTGATTCATGATCATGATCATGACCTGTGGTTTTGTACAGGGAGAAGAAATGTTTACCTCCAGTAGTGATAAGTTTCTCAACCCGGGCAACGATGTGCTTCCCATATGTGTATCTCTTTAAGGCATTCAAGTGAACTTTGATGCGAGAAAGAATAAGTGCAAGACTTTGATCATCGCATGTTTCAAGAACCTTCTGCACTACGTAGTTCCCAAATGGGTCCTTCATCATCGCCTGCAAATTGTTCCAAGTTTAGTGGGCCTTTTTCGAGACATTGCACAAAGACATGAGGGAGTTAGATTGCAGACCTGAAGAGGCTCGTTTTCATCAGTATAACCAAGCATCTCATTCACTAGAACCTGACGCTCCTCTGGACCGCCAAACGTTAAACACTTTTCAACAACATTAGAAGCAAACTTCTGCTGACTCATTTTCACAATCTGTCCAGCAAGCTTATTGATAATTTCTGACCGTTCATGAGGTTTACCGTGTTGTATGATATGCTACAGCCAGAAACAAGTTTGATCATTATCAGTGTGTCCATTTTAATGAAGCAGAAACGTAAATCAAGCTTCAGAATCTTACCTGAATAACATAATTCCCGTACTGATCTTGTGCTAGAGTACAGACTGAATCCATGATTTCCTCCATAATGATCCGTTGGGTTTCTATGTCATCAATATGCTCGAGTACCCTCTGATGTGATTCATAAAAAGTAGATTTCAAGTATCATTAATAGCGGACAAGACAAAATTGGAACTTGGATCTATGATCAACAAACTATAACGTAAGATGTATTATATCAAACCTGGATTACACGGCATCCATACGGGTGTGTTGAAAGAGCTAAAACTTTTCCATAGAATGAGGAAATTATGAACTGTATCCAATCCTGAGGAAGACGCTCTATACACTTCTGGATGACATGGTTACCATTCTGGTCATGAACGCATTTCATGACAGACCCATCAAGCTCTTGCACCATTTGAGCTTGCTGCTCCAATTCAACCACCTCTAGCGCCTGTTTCCATATCGGAAACAAGATAACACATCATTTACGCGCTCAGAAAAGTCCAACACCTATGTTAGTAGAATCATAACCACTAAATAATAGAAATAGGATCAAAACAGTGTCTTTAAATTGAGTACCTTTTGGATAACCCTGCAGCCATACATTTGTAGTGAGAGAGCCAAAACGTGGCCCGTAACTTGTTCAGCGAGTTCTTTTCTCTGCCTATTTGTACCATGCTCAAAAAACTAGAACAAAACCAGAACAACATATGAGAAAACTGGCACATCTAGCGATGTGCATTTAAATGATTAAGAAGCTACAGCTAGTACCTTTTGAATGACGTAATTTCCAAAGACATCTGTCATTAAAGTGCGGCCATAAGGAAGTATCTCAGGGAATATTGCATTCTTTTCCTCATCCGTCGCCGTCTCAAGTTTTTGCTGAATGAAACGACTTCCGTACTGATCCATGCTGCAAATGGTATGAAATCCAAACAAACGTGAACTCGTAACCTTGAATGATGTATATTAGATAAGGTAAGGAAAATACCTGAACTCAATCACATGACCAACTATTTCTGAAAGCTCCAAAGACCTTGTCTTGTTGTTCTTAAACCCCTCTAGTAAGGATGCTTCTGCCGTGCTGCCAGTGTCTACATGGGATGATCCCTGTAATCCTCCAAAAGGAACTTTCATCATTGAGGCTGATTGTGACATACGCATGTTCTGGAAATTTCTTGAATTCTTGGAAGGAGAAGGCAAATGGTTTCCTAGATACATGTTGCCAAGATCATATGAAGGACTCTCAAAGAATCTAGAATTTGCAGCATTGAGGTTACCCAGCTGTTGCCTGTTTTGAGCAAGTAACATCGCAAGGTATTCGTTAGCCGTATCTCCGTTTGAAGTCCCAAAATTGTTTCTAATAAGAGAATGATCGGTTGGGGCAGCAGTAGAAGATGCGGTATGCAGATACTGGCTGTAATGTGGGTCCATAACTGGAGAGTGAAGCTCAGAAGCAACTTGATTTATCAATCTGTTCAAGTTTTGTCTATCCCCTTCCCCACTCAGATGTGAGCCTGAAACATAAGGAAAAAACCAAATGGTTCAATCTAAGGCAATACTGTGTTCTGTTTGTGTGTATGAGAGTGAGAGTAAGACACAGAGACAGAAAGATAGAGAGCAAGAGAGAGGAATGAGTGAGAAACCTTCAGCAGAATAGTGCTCAGCTAATGAATTCAACTTGTTCTTTGCCAAATAACCACCAGCTGTGGAGAGGTCTGTTCCATTAATATTTGCATTCCGACTATTGACATCAGATAAGCCGAGGCTTCCTAATCTGGAATGATCTGAAGTTGAGTAAAGACTCGCTGAAGAGGAGGTTCGTTTAGGGATGTTGACCTGTCCATGGGAACCCACCTGAGAAGAACCAAGACTTGTTCCATACCCACTCATTCCACCATAATTTGCAGAAAACATGTGATCTTTCGATTCTGGTGTAGCAATATTTTGTTGCCGCAAAGCCTTCTTATGACCGTTGGGTATGTAACGCATGACATCAGATTGATTCTCCAATTCCACTTGAAGCTGTGACTGCATATGATTTTCTTTAACTTGACTCATCTCTGACATGTTCAACCTAGACAATGCGTCGGCAACATCAGCAGCAGTGTAAGATTCACAGTTTTGGATGGCTGTGCCAAAAGTATTCTTCTTCTCGACAGGACCGACCCTGGTACCAATAGGGGGGAGGCCAGAGGCCGGAGATCGCCCGACTAGATGTGAGTCAGGAGTTCTATTCCTTGGCACCGGAGAACTCATGGTGGATCCAAGCACAGTATTTGGACTGTTTTTGGCAGTAGAATGTAACGATTCATGGAATGGTAATGGGGTGTCGAATCCACCCGCACTGAAATTCGATAAAACAGCAGAATCTTTCATGTCCCGAAAAGTGTTGCAGCTTGCAGGCCTGGAGAGTTGGCTGCCTAAGGCTGCATCCCGTTCAATTCCTTCCTGTAAAAGTAACAAACAATGAAGTAGGAAACCAAGGACTATTCAGACACCATAAGCATCAATGTGTAGACCTTACCTGAAGAATATCAGCAAAACTCTTCCTTCTCGGTCCAATCCCAGGATAACCGGATAATCCAATCAAGTCTTCTCTGCCTTGATCTAGCCGTTGCACATTCTGAGAGCGGCCCTGGGCAACAGCATTCCTGAGTTCCATCAAATCATTCTCAGCCTGCTCAACTGGAACCCCTGGCTGAACCGTGAAGAGCGAGGAGGAGTTGTCGACTTCAACAGACTTCTTCCTCCATTCCCCAACAGGATCAAACACAGAGTCCCCGTTGTGAAACCTCTGAGCAACCCTCCAATCTTCTCTAGACAACAAAGGAGGCGGCAACCTCGGATTCGAATGCTCGTTGGAATAGTAATAGGAGAGATACTCAGGGTGCCAACGTAACTCATCGTCAGATAAAAGCTCAACCCCATTGCTAGTGCTAATACTGTTGTTGTTAACACCTCCAACATCTCTATGATCGGAGTTATTATTATTATTATTATTATTGTTCAAGTAGTGATTATCCATAGCCCTCAACAAACCTTCCACCGTAGGAGGAGCGCTACCGCTTCTGTGAACATCAATGTCTCGTTCACGGCCAAAAGTTTGGCGATTACGATGTTGTTGGAGCAAAGATTCGAGCTCCCTCTGGAAACGATCCTCGAGATCCACATTGGATCCTCCTCGATTCACACTAGTCAAATTTGATCTCGTATCCATGTAACTATTAGTAACCATCTCTTCCTTTCATCTGAAATCTTATATTTAGACCTAATTAAATCAATCAAACACCTGCCAACAAAAAAAACAAAAAAATCGTGTCGGTGTTACGGAATCGGAGAAGAAGAATCCATCGATTTCTATAAAAGAGTGATGATGATCAGAAACCCGATCGCGATCAAAAAAGTCACCTCTCACGCAATGTTTAAAAAATGTCGACGAGGAAAGAACGATAAGGTGGTTTCTCTTGTTTCGATTAGGTAGAAGAGACAAAACGAAGAGGAGAGACCTTAAAAGGGGACATTGATTGGGGGGGGGGGGGGGGGGGGTTGTAGGAGGAGGAATGAATGAATTACTCAAAAGAGAGAGCGAAGTGTGAGATAAGAAGTGACGACGCGATTGGAGGAAGAAAATAACAATTAAGGTGAAGAAGAAGAAGACAAAAGAGGCCTTAAAGCATGGAACTCTGAGATCGCCTTCATCCTCTCTCTCTCTCTCTCTCTCTCTCTGGTAAAAAAATTCTCCCAAACTGTCACTTCTCTTTTTTAGTATTTTTTAATCTTATTTTCTATTTGTTTCCTAATTTATATCCTTAAACAATAATATTAATCTGAAAAAGGGTGATTAGAAGATGCGGCTATTACGACACCGTATAATCTCTCTTTTATTAATCTGATAAGACAGACAGATACAAAAGATGAGAATCCCCCTCAGATGATCTAATTTAATAAAGAATCTCTTATAAATAAACTAATCATCATCAAAAACGTTTACTCCAATTAGGAGGGACAAAATTAATGATGTCATTCTATCCCTGTAATATTTTTATCCGCATCTGGTCCCCTCCCCTCTGGGGCTTATAATAAACTAGGCTAATAAGAAGCCCACATTATTACACTACGTGATTTTTTTTTTTAGTAATTAGTACCATACATTTTTTTTAACTGGTTCAATTATTCCAAACGAAACTATACATCCACATAGATTTTAAATAATCTCATGAATTTTTTTTTAATCCTTCTAAAATACACCGATGACTACGTATTGTCAATTTTAAAAAATTTACTCTCACTCAGACAAATGAATTAAAAACAGTTTTAACAGCCTATGAAAATAACTGAAAAAGTCCATTACAAAAAAAGAAAAGAAAACTCTTGCAGGCCACTCAAAACACTCCTTGGAACTCGGAAACTTTGATGTAAAATGACCAAAACATCCCCACTCTACTCACCCTCTATGTATGGTAAGTTCAAGAGGGTGAAATCGTAATTTAACGAATAAGTTTCCAGTACAGTGGATTCAGTTTCCAGTTTTTGATAAATCCATATATCATTCGCAATCATTTTCTTCTTCCTTCTTCCTTCTTCTTCCTTCCCATGATCGCTTCGCTTCGCTTCCTAACGCAATCCTCTTCACCCTTACTCTTTTGATCTCTCCACAATTCCATGTCGGTCGCTTCTATCCGCCGTTTAGCCGCCGGAGCAGCCGTATTTGCTGCTGCTGCTACCGGTGGCGCTGTCTACCTGTCTCCGTCGGTTGTCTCCAGCGACAGAGGCGGTGGTCCTGTTCTAGATTCGTTGCGGCGTATGATTGGTGATCCCGCCGCTACCGTACCGTCTCGATCTGCTCAAGAGTCTGCTCTGATTGCAGCCAGCGCTTCTAATCCGCTCGATGTTCTCGTCATTGGCGGTGGAGCCACCGGTTCTGGAGTCGCTCTCGACGCTGCTACACGTGGTCTCCGTGTTGGTCTTGTAGAGCGAGAGGATTTCTCCTCCGGGACTTCTTCCCGATCAACTAAGCTGATTCATGGAGGTAATCAAATCGTTCCTTTTTTTTTGAATTTTGTGTTTGCCGTTGGGTCTCTGAAGGAATTCGGATATGAAAGCTTTCTCAAATCATCGGATATACATAATTGCTTAGTTTACTAGTTGGAATTGAATAGTATGATCATCATGTGGTGCTCACTATATCATTGGTTTGTTCAATTGGCGAAATTAGATTTTGTGAATGTTTGGGTTTCCAATGCGATAATTAGCATTTTTGTGTTTTGGTTTTGTTACTTCAAATCATTGAAGGAACATGATTTATTTTAAGGATATGCGTTAATATAATTAATGCACCATTTGATTTAGTGCTCGTTTACACTTTTCTTGATTAGGGGTTCGTTACTTGGAGAAAGCTGTTTTCAATCTTGATTATGGACAGCTGAAGCTTGTATTTCACGCACTTGAAGAGCGTAAGCAGCTCATTGATAATGCACCACATCTCTGCCATGCTCTGCCCTGTATGACTCCTTGTTTTGACTGGTTCGAAGTTATCTACTTCTGGATGGGATTGAAAATGTATGACTTGGTCGCTGGACCACGCTTATTGCATCTATCCAGATATTACTCTGCACAAGAGTCTATTGAGCTCTTCCCCACTCTTGCAAGGAAAGGGAAAGATAAGAATTTAAGGGGAACTGTTGTTTATTATGATGGGCAAATGAATGATTCACGTCTGAATGTGGGTTTGGCATGTACTGCCGCTTTAGCTGGTGCAGCTGTTCTCAACCATGCCGAGGTTGTCTCGCTTATTACAGATGATG
The DNA here is from genome assembly GCF_030686135.1 of Camelina sativa. NCBI lineage: Eukaryota > Viridiplantae > Streptophyta > Magnoliopsida > Brassicales > Brassicaceae > Camelina > Camelina sativa. Next base: position 3,879,982 of record NC_141880.1, read on the forward strand.
CTACTAAGAGAATAATTGGTGCCCGAGTCCGTAACAATCTCACAGGTACGGTGACTAGCAATTTCGTTAATTCACTATTACCTCTGCTCTGCCATAATTTGTACAGTTCTTGATGAGATGCTTTTTTTTTTTTTGGCAGGCCAAGAATTTGACAGCTATGCAAAAGTAGTTGTTAATGCGGCTGGACCGTTCTGTGATTCCATTAGGAAGATGGTTGATGAAGATACAAAACCAATGATATGCCCAAGCAGCGGTGTACACATTGTGCTGCCTGATTACTATTCTCCAGAAGGGATGGGCTTGATAGTCCCTAAAACTAAGGATGGTCGTGTTGTATTTATGTTACCGTGGTTGGGAAGAACAGTAGCAGGTACCACTGACTCTAACACGTCAATCACTGCACTTCCAGAACCTCATGAAGATGAGATTCAATTTATACTGGATGCAATCAGCGACTATCTTAACATCAAGGTATGTCTAGTTTCAGCTTAAAGATGAATAATCAATTCGATTCTTGACTATCTCTCTAAACCAGTTCAGTTGATGATATAATCCATCATAAATTTTCAATAGGTTCGACGTACTGATGTTCTTTCGGCTTGGAGTGGTATCCGTCCATTGGCCATGGATCCAACAGCCAAGAGCACAGAGAGCATCTCCAGAGACCATGTTGTCTTTGAGGAATCTCCTGGTCTGGTTACAATCACGGGTGGAAAATGGACAACTTACCGAAGGTGAGGGGATTATAAAAATTAATAGGCAGAATGTTGTTAAAGTTGTGTTATTATTGCTCATCAGTAATTTTTTTTCAGCATGGCGGAAGATGCAGTTGATGCAGCAATCAAATCGGGAAAGCTAAGTCCAACCAATGAATGTGTAACGCAGAAACTACAGCTTCTGGGTTCTTATGGATGGGAACCTTCTTCCTTCACAACTCTTGCACAGCAATACGTGCGAATGAAGAAAACCTACGGTGGTAAAGTGGTTCCTGGAGCAATGGACACAGCTGCTGCAAAGCATTTGTCTCATGCCTATGGTTCAATGGCTGACCGAGTGGCCACCATAGCTCAGGTTCGGTTCTATATTAATCAGACTCATCCTTCTTCATGTCTTTCGTAGATAACATTTCGGGTTTCGGATTGCAGGAGGAGGGTTTGGGGAAACGGTTGGCGCACGGTCATCCGTTTTTGGAAGCAGAGGTTGCTTACTGTGCAAGGCACGAGTACTGCGAATCAGCGGTTGATTTCATAGCAAGGAGATGTAGAATCGCGTTCTTGGACACAGACGCAGCTGCGCGGGCGTTGCAGCGTGTGGTGGAGATTCTAGCAAGTGAACACAAGTGGGACAAGTCGAGGCAGAAGCAGGAATTGCAAAAGGCTAAAGAGTTTCTTGAAACTTTCAAGTCTTCCAAAAACGCACAGTTTAACGATGGCAAACACAACTAAAGCGGCCTCTCGGAAATTACACTACACTACTACTACTACTACTTATTGAATTGATTATTTACTGTTTTCCAATTTGTTGGATTTTTGGGTAGCGACTAGCGAGAACGAATGATAATAATACTATACGGATGGAATAATACTGCAGCTGGTCATGTTTCTCGGAATAAACAATTGTGTTATTGTTTCTAAATGAAGAAGAATACCCAAGACGGATGTTTATTTTTTTAAAGACTTAATAGTCTCTTCTGTTTGGGTGTTTTCAACAGTTAAAAAGAGTACTTAACCAAGGAGAAACAGGGCAAATCATGATTGGTACAGTTTGCTCAAAATCATCGTAGAGAGCCAGCTATACAAGTCCAGTTTGCTCAAAATCATTGTACAGAGTAAGTCAGTCATGTTTGTTTTGAGTAATGTTTGGCATACCAAAAGCCAAAAAGAGAATCTCAGATTTACCTTATGGTTTGTAATTCTAAAAAAAATCAAGATGAATAGCAAAATATATCTATTTTCGTTTTCACTTGGAACTTGAAAGGAATATATGATGAACTCACCTGGAATTGTTTTATACAACGGAAAATCTCTACCAAAAAATATTAAGCAAAACAAAGCTCTCAAAGAAAGGTCTTGGTTCCGTATTAGACAGATACTCACGAAACTAGACAAGAGGTTTTAAAAAAAATATATAAAAAAATATTGAGATACTCACGAAACCAGACTCTTATGGCAGTAGAAGCACTACGATGATATACATTTTCTGTCTCCTGCTTCTCCTTCAGGATTTCACCATTATGATTTTTTTCTGCAGCTTATGAGAAACCATGAAACAAATTGGCTGCTGGAGAAGCTTCTGTTTATTCACGGTAATCGGTGAATGGCTCGAAGAGTTGACATTAGTGAGAAAGAATTTCCAAAAGGCGGGATTGAGCATCTTGAGGAGTATCTCTTCCAGGAACATTGACCTTCAAAAGATTGGAATACCTGCAAGCCAAAGAATGTGATATGTATTCACAAAAACTATATTAGCCTCATTCTTGTGTTTATTTCGATGAATTTAGGTTAAAGGAAATAAGAAAGTTAAGAAGCAGACTCTGTGGGTGTAAACATTTGGTCGTGTTCTGCTATGAATGCGAGCAAAGCCTGCAGAAGATTATGTAGACATTTGAGTATTTGGTTTTCGGGACATAATAATGCTGACAACCACAAAGGAGAAACCAAGAGAGAAACAATCTCCTTTTTTGCTTACTTCGAATGGCATGTTAAGTAGTTCAAAGTAAGTACGGACACGATCTAGGTTCTGTTGTACAGTTTCACCATCAATATATGGAATAGCTGCCATGGCCTGCATAAAGTACACAGAAATTAAGATAGTGAATGCTGTTAGACATTATTAAAAATAGTGAGTGGGCTGATCTTTACCTGTTCCAATGCAATAGTGTTCCGACATATTTGTTGAACCCCGAAAAGGTTGATTGACCTCATGTCAGCCAAAGCCTAGAAAATTTCGTAATAAGGTCACACGGTATACAAGATTGTGATAACCTATTGGAGATCGAATGATAGTATGGTATATTCAAATATGAACTCGAAGTACCATATATCAAAAAAAATCCCATTACGATAAATAAAAATAGATCTACAAGATAAAAAAGAAAAGAAAAGAAAAGAAAAGGTGTACCTTAATGGACGCATTGGCTGCAACTCCGCATATGCCACCAAAAACATAATTCCTCTTCTCACCAGAGATGAAAGGCGCCATTCCCTCGTCCCTACGCGTTATCTGTAATAAAAAGAGGAAGCGTAAGAAACTTGGTGTAGAAATATTGGTTTCAAACCATTTTCATCTCGCAAACCCAGTTCAAAATTAGACTGGACACTAAACAAGGGTGTAATTCACGTAAGTCACAGCAATAAATTAAGATGACTTCATCATCTGGCTAACTAGATTAAAGTACTGATATGAATCTTTGATGGCTATGATACTAAACAATGCTTAGTAAAGTGCATTCCTGGAATATTGTTTTCTAAAGTTCATAGATATAATCATATAACTAACCTGTGAAGTAAGAGATATCACAAAGTCGTCTGGCTCTTCAGCATCCTCATCCTCCAGGTATTCCCTATTCGTCATTTCCTTTTTTACACCATAGTATTTCGTAAGTTTTACAGGTCAGATCGAATTCTCATAGTCATGCCACTTTCTTTACAAACGGAACATCAATCACATACCTGGAGATGAAAGACTGTTTCCAATTGCATCTCAACACGAAGAACCTTTAGGCAATCAGTCGCAAGTTTTCTGTACTCATCAGCAAATGATGCCAGATTCCTAGGGGAAGTTGCTTGATTTCTGCTATTATCTTCAGCTTGACTTGCCGCACGAGGAACTGCTTGTCCAAGCCTAAATATTTTGGAAATCAAATCATCAGAAAGACTAGGGAAGGAAGAGATGACTATCTTGCTCGACATGATTAAGGAGCACAACAGAAAAGGTAAAAACAAAATTCATGGAAGACTCATCAAACTATGCAAGCTTTTCTTTTCCACTTAACCAAAAGGTTTCTAAGTTTTTCAACAAGTAAAAGGAAGAAAAGATAGTGATCAGTCTAGTTTAGTCTCCTAGCAATCCTATTTTCTACTATGCATGTCCTTTTTTTCTTCCTTTTATAACATCATGGAACTTCCCACTTTTCCTTGTGTCCTTATAATATTTAAGATGTACTAAGAGATGAGGAACAGGACATGCATAAAAAATCTGATCCAATGAACTCACCTCTCAATAGAGTCTGCCACGAATTCAAGCGAGTCACTAAGAGAGGCTAACAAAATCAGTTTGTTGTCATCACGAATAAGATTATCCTGTAAGAAACACAAATAGTTTTTATCTTCACCGAATGACTTCTTTTACTAGAATAAGTTTCAGACAGCAAATATCTTTACCTGCTTGATAGGTCGCAAGCTCAAAAATAGTTCACTGAGTTCTACGTCAGTGGAAACAGCCTCAGAGTGAGAACCAGCATGACCAAGCGGAGATGGCAAACAAGCACTCGCCGCATCAAGCCGCATCAATTTCTCAATATCATGCCTCCCAATGAGCATGTAACTGAGCTTCTCTAGAACAGCCTGAAATATTAACAATAAAACCTATGGTCATAAAAGTGTGTACAAAAGAAGAAACGCGATACTTTACATTTAGGGAAACTAAAGAGGCATTAAATGGGTAAGAAATAGTGTAAGAAAATGCAAATTTTAATCAAAGATGGGGGAAAGGTCCATTTAAAACTGGCTAACTTCATATTCTTCCACATCTCTGTTTGAATCATAATTCTCAGGGTTATTTGCGTCTAAGCAAGTTCTGCTACATTCTCACACGCTGGTAAAATCTCTCACACGCTGGTAAAATAACTTACACTAGCACCGTAGGCTATACAAGACGATGTCAAAAGCCTAAAGCAGCATAGCTACTCAGTTTTCACATAGCCCAAACTGAACACTAGCTGGTTACACGATGTTCACTTTTTTCATTCATCTTAAGCAACACCTTAATCATTGTAGACTATAAAACCACAGTCATATCATCTAATTTATCCACCTCCAGTTGAATTTTTAAATCACATTACGCTGGCAAAACTACTTTTTAGTGTAAGATTTTGGACTATATCACGCAAACCCCTAAACCAGATGCCAAACATATAACATAGATTAGAAGAGTCAAATGAAGAGGACAACGAATAAGAAAGGAGGAAGATCCATGCCTCCATGTATGATGTTCGACATCTTTCAAATGTCCTCTCAAGAAATGTCTGAACATACTTCACAAGGTCAGTAGCAAATTTAGGCATGGCTTGAGCCCAGCCAAGAACCTATAAATTTGAAGAGCAAGTAGTTTCATCAGAACAGATATATCTTGAAACTTGGAAACACAAAAATGTATTCGATGAATTAGAAGTGAACACTACACTGATCCACTATTTTTTGGAAGATCAAACATATGAAAAGTAGCTTGCAGTTTTAAATGCATAGACCGACTTGCCTCTTTTGCAAGGAGATCTATTGCCAAAAGACCTTGTAAGATAGGTCGGCCTTTTTCTACGGTTGGGGTGTAAGTAGTACTTGTATGTGCACGGGGACGAAATGCGGCAGCGCCTGCAAAATGATTTTGAGAACCATGGGTTTTTAACCTTGAATTTATGCAAAATTACACACCGACATTACTTGTACTTTGTTTTATGAATTAGTGAAATGAAAATATATCTATAGTATATTTCATGCCAAAGAATCTTTGAAGATATCTGCAACAAATCTCAAAGACGCTTTAACTTTACATAAAGATGCCACATTGGCAGACCAATTCAATTAGTTTTACGAGCAAATGCTTCAATGACCACCTTGTGATGTCAAATCTCTAAGTCTTTAGGGCCCTAACTAACAGCTCACCTTTCAAGATGCAATTCTGTGTATACTTAATTACCCTAAAATAGCAACAAAAAACTCTATGATCAAATCTCTATAGTTTATGGGGGTTACTTGATATAGCTTGTTGTACGCCTTTCCTGTAGTCCACAAACATTTTCGGTAACAGGTGATCCTTCACAAAGTTCTCAGTGAATGTAAGCAATCCATCATTCCTGCATCAAGTATTGAAAATTATGGTGAAACATCTGGCGATGTCTAACAACTTGAGAAAACAATAATTTAACATTCATTTTGGACAGTGTGCAAGGTGTTTAGCTGAGCCAGGATGACAGTCTTCAAAGACAAGTGGAATTTTGAACTTACACAAGCTGGGAATGCTTTTTGGGCAACATTGAGGTGATTTTATCTGTAAACTGCAAGCCACATAGATCATTAGTCTACTAGAATTTTGACATTGAATGAGAATGGTTAGATCAACCAGAATCTAAACCTGAAGGACAGGCCGGTAAATAGATGCAGCTAGATATATTCCTTGTTCAGGCAAAACAGCTGCAGATCCGTAACCTTCCAGGGAGGCATTTGGAGCCCTCTTTCCCCAACCTTGACGAATGAGATCAGCTCCTGCCATCAGCAGATAACGTCATTAAGTCCACCAAAGGTGTTCTAACTAAAGAAAAGTCAGGATGATTGATTATTACCCTGATTAGAAATCGATACAGTTGCATCTGTAAACCGAAAGGTAAATGTTAGCCCATCTTCAGGTGCATCCCTGCAGACCAACATTATCAAACAAGCATAAATACCACTAACTTAACTGCAGAGCTTCACATGCATATATTTACAAATACCCTTGCAAAGCACTATGATGCGGACAAAGAACGCGACATGTTTTGTATGTTAAACAACGTTTGAACTATATCCTATATTGACATTTATAAGGATAGCTAAATTTCAACAACCTCAGACAGGCTAAAGATCCAGCAACCACAAATTTCAAATCTGTGTTATACTCTTCAAGGCTCAACTATACTAGTGCGCTGAGAAGAACCTAAATGACAAATCTTCAGACTTATTTTTCGTAAAAACCTTTTCATCCGATCATCCGAAGAATTCTCAACTCTAACATCCTCCCTACATTATCGAATGACCACACCAGTAGATTCACAGCCCAACACAAACAAGCTTGTTCATGGAAACCAAGCCTTTCAGAACAAAATCTTAAACGTCTACATGATAATGAGAAAACCATGTGGGTAAATGTATGAACTACCAATGCTAGTGGGTCACGTGCCTTTTGTCTTTCTTTGGAGCCTTCTTTGCAAGCTTAGCAGTATCTGCTGAAGCAGCTTCTGGAGTTGCTCGTAGAATCTCACATATGAGTTGTTGGCATTCACTCTTCATCATCAACACATAGAATTTCAACAAGCTTAAGTATAGGAACCCAGTAGTTCAACGTAGATTCATAAACATTTAGCTTCACGGCAAAATAGTAATATCGAATATAATAAGCGGACCTGTAAGATTGTCAAGGGAAAACTGATAGTATAGCCTCCAGTAGCTTGGCATGCTTCAGACTCGGTGTTCCAATTCACATCAGTAGGCAATGACTTTGGTGTGTTAATGTCATGTTGCGAAGCCTTCAACTCCAAAAGCTCTCCAATAACAACATGATTTTCTATAAAAGCAACAGTTACATAAATTTTGAGCTTTTTTGACTATGGAAAATGATTTATTGAGATGAGTTTGAGAGATGAATTTCTCACCAAATATCTTGACAATAGTATCTAAAATTGAGTCAAGAAGTTCTTTTGCTGCAGCCTGCGCTTTGCCTCCAGGAGCCATAAGAGGCGAAACAGGGCTCACAGCCAGGTGAGTTCCTGAATTTGATATCCCATTTTGAGGTTTCTCTTTTGCTAACCTGTAGGCCTCTGACTGTCCTTTGATAAAATGCAATCCGGCAGCTGCACTCGGATCACCCTGACTACAGGCGGACTTTGACAAATTTGTAGTCACCACATGGGCTTTAATCTTGGATATTATGATCTCATGAATTGTGGGTCGAAGTTTTTGGCTGCAAAAGAACACAAAAACATAACTAAGAAAAGTTCACAATTTCTAAGACGGAATGTACAATCTGCCATGAATTAACTTGAATGAAGAGTTGGATCCATTCATCTTTAAATTCAAGAATGATAAAGGTTCACTGGTCCCAAATATTACACATAGACATCTGATAAAGATAGTATCTAGTGATGACTGGGGTGACAAGTTAACTAACGAAATGAGGCCATCTACTAGCGATCTAAAACTAAGAGGCATTCAAGAAGTGAATTTTCTATAACTATATCCAGCAGTAAAACAGGAACAGTAGCATTTCAAAAACCATTTACAGAAAAATATGAAAATTATTAGAAAGCCAACCATATGATAGCACCAGCAGCTGCAACTTTGCCAAGCATGCAGAGACACTGAACAAGGGTCTGTAGATACTTCACATGCAGTGGCTCATCACTCTTTCTTACTGCTTCCTGAAACAAGAGAAAAGCAATGTCATGAGACTGAAAAAAATGGAGAGAAAATATGCTTTATGACTGCTTCACGAACACATACTATAAACTCGTCCGGAGTGGAATCAGAAAGCCAAGGCGGAAGGTGGTAAGCAAGCAATTTACTATCAGTGCCATTCCTGGCACTATCCGTGGTGGCTTCATCATGTTCTACGGAGTCCTCTTCATCATGTCCATCAAATGATGAACTAAAAAACACAATGTGATAAAAGATACAAACATTAACGAAGTCATGGAATACCAAAATAAGCAACGTATGTTTCGTATTTCCAGAACAAAGCAGCTTCTGCAATAATCAATTTACATTGTAGTTTCTTCTATCGAAAAATATTCTAATGAAGGAATTTTACAAGAAGAATCTCCACATAATGATTAGGAAATGATGAAGTATGGTAATATCAATATTAACAATCAAGCCGTAAGTATGGAGAATCACAACTAAACAGACAATTGTTAAACACTGATCACTCAAAATAAACTTTCTAATCTTTATACACGAATAAAGGTTCCTAATATCCCATGAAGAAAGAATTGAAGGGGAAAGTTGCTAAATCATACCTTTCATCATTAGAAGCTGTTCTATATGAACCATTTGTGAGCCATCTAACACCAAACTGAGTATCACCTTTCAGTGTCCGTGTTCTACGAGACAGTGGTTGTGAGCTCATTCGACTAGCTGCAACAGCTGTTGTTGTTGGTACTTCATCATCTCTTTCATATATGCTTGACGCAACTGAACTGCAGCATAAACATGGTCAAGAACAGAAGATTGTGCACTAACAGAAATGATGAGGCACACTGTTATGCACGCAGGCCACTGGAATCGAGGATAAAAAGCAGCACAGCTTCTGAAATTTTCGTTTACAGAAGCGAAGAAGAAACCTACCTGTATTCACCTCTATTGTATAGGTGCGCATGCAAATCATCTAGAATTTTGAAGAAAAGAGCTCCTCGCAACTTAGTTAGCTCAGATCTGACATCTTGAAGAGCACCAACCTAGGTGAACGAACAAGAATATCTATGAGTACAACATCCATATGAACAGTACATCCCTCGAACAGAGATTTGATGATACCATATCCCCATCAATGGATTTATTACAAAACAATCCTAGAGATCAAATTGAGAAAAAAGAATGGGAAGACCCACAATATAACCATGAAATTCTTTTCCAACAATTGTTAACACTAGTAGTAAGTAAATTACCGTTTGCAGCCCCTCACGCTCAAGCATCAGAGACGACTGGAGATACAGTTGAATAGCAGCGTAAAACTGCTTATCGGCAATGAGCTTCTCAATACGAGATGGAACCTGTTCCATGTTTCAAGAGGCAGGGCCAACATTTTCATCAGAAAAGCAGTTTCTTTTAAGTAACCCAAAGTGAAAAGAACAAGTAAGTACAAATATTGGGAACATATCATCAGAAACATATAAATCATAAATGAAGTATAAAACTTCAGAGCAGCGCAGAAACATAGCAAGCGCTATCCAATTCCACACAAAATCAACTTCGAAATGTTACAGCTAATCCAACCAACCTTAGCAATGCCCTCGATTTGGTCCAAAAGTGAGATGATGTGCCGCAATGTAACAGAACGATACCACAACTGGTGTAATTGTTTATTGCGTGCACCCAAGCTCTGCTTTGCTTCTGCTAAATCGTGCTTCAGGTCGCCAATTTTTTCAGTGGACTCACTGAATAATCGCAAGATCTGATGAGAAAAACATTGAAAGCAGAGCAAAAGAAGAGAGATAATCAAAAACAAGGTTTTTTCACAAATGAACTTTTACTAGATAAATTACTGCCGAAGTATTCTTCCAAAAGAAAATTCTACATGTAGAAATCGTAGAAGCAGCGATAGTTTAGTATGGATATTAGATTTGCATCTTTGGTATATCAAACGTGCTATATGGATGTCAATAAGCGGTAACAGAGGTTGCTGCTTCTGAAGAAAACGAAAGCAATATCCAATAAGAAGGAAGAGTTAACCTGGGAGTAGTTTTGAATAGCTTTGTTGAAACCACCATGATAAGCTTGTACAACTTCATCCACAACCTCCTCGACAACATCGCTTTGTTCCTTTAATATATGAATGTCACCTTCACGGTCTTTCGATGTCAAGATATGCACAACATGTGGCAAAGAGTCAAATCGTGCAGCAGCCCAGCTCTCATCTATTCGTGCCAGCTCCTCCCTAAGGTACTGCAATAACCATGACCACTCAGGCACATAACCAAATCGAGAATGGTGAAAATTTCAGTCGATTAGAAGAAAAAGAACCGACACACTCAATGTCTCTCTAAATTCCTTAAGGGGATGAAAGAACCAAACAATTCCTCCTTAAAGCCCGAACCTATGGTTTAATTGTTTATAAACTCAAGCAGGAGTGAGGAAAGTGAACTTACAGTTTTATCCGAAGGTACAGGCAAACCATTGAAAATCCCCATGCTGGCGAACTCACTCCGCTTGGCTTATTAGAGCCCAAAATGAGTGTTCCTCAGCACATTCCAATCACAAACTCTCTCTAGCTGAAATCAAAAGTTTCAAAAACCCAACACAAGTTTTAAACACATACTTGAGCTAGAAAACCACGGAATTAAAAAAGTCCTATGTTAAACCACGAGTACCAACAAAGAACCTAGTGAACCGAACGGAGGACATGAAATTCAAGCCAGGAGAACACAATGTAAACAAACAAAAATTCAATCATCACTCCTTGAGCAAAAGATCTATCAAAAAGCAGAGAATCATAATTCGAATTACAATGAAAATTCCAAACTGAAGACGAGACTATTTGGGGTATAGAAAACTTCCAAATCACACACTACGTCTCTGGAAGTAGATAGATCTAGAGAGAAAGAAAAAAAATAGAGAAACGAATTCGATTTCAGCTGAGAATCTTACCTGGGAAACGAAACCTCGCTCGAATCTGATCAGTACGTTCCCGATCACGAAGAGAAAAAAGCTAAATCTCTGAGAAAATGGAGAAGAAAAAATCTATACGCGTTTGTTTTGTTTCTCTCTCGTTTCCAAGTTCTTCTAATTTTCCTGACTTTTCTTTTCTCTCTCTCTCTCTATATATATATATATATTTTTTTTTTTTTCTGTTTTTTCCCTAATTTGTTAGTAATTACTATTATTTTAACTAGGAAACCGGCCGTGCGTTGCCACACGGGAAAATGAAAGTGTTTGAAGAGATTAACATTAGTCATGTTTTAGAAAGAAAATTTGATAATAATTTTTTTATTGAGAGTATTTCGATTATGGATTTTTTAAACTGGTTCTACGGCTATTCACTTTTCTAATTTATCAGGTTTTGTTAAAAACATTCTTCTATAATATTAATCGCTTTTTAAAAACATTCATCATTGGCTCTTTTGCAGGAAAGAGGAAAGTGCTAAGGTGTATAATTGTATATACATAAATTGGGAGTGCGTAACAGTGTTTCCTAGCTTCCTCGACATTGGAGTTGTCAGCTTGGCTTTAGTTTGTGTTATTATAACCACATCTTAATCTCAATAAAAGTATATCCTTCACCCAAAAAAAAACTACAAACTCCATTGTTATTTATGTTTTACCCCAACATACAGTATATAGAGACATTTATCAGCAAAAATAGAAATGTTCCAAAGTCAGCTCATTTATCAACTTTAAATCCAGATTCATATAAAGTGTCCAATGTGAACAAAACACAAATGATATGTGAGAAAAAATAGAAACATAAACATAATATATATATATACATCTACTGCCCGTTTTAAATTACACTTTCCCCTAAATTTCCCTATATATTCTCTACTATTTACTTATAATTTGAAGATGCATATGCTGCAAAAGAAATTATGTAGCAACTTAGTAGACACAATTAGGGTAGTAACCAAACCACAATGCATAGAAAGCAACATTACTTATTAAGTTACCAGCGACATGGATTTTTATGTGATACTTGGCATTTGATTCGACAACAACACCCATCTTGTGCTTGGTCTAGAGGGGTTGGTTCACTCACTCTACACCAAGATACTCCTTTATTACTTGGCTCGCTTTTCACAATCGACTCTCGCTTGTGATAAGCTAGTTCAGTGGAATGTTGATGCTAATGGTGCATGTGTGCTTTGCCAAGGTCATCAGGAAACCCGCAACCATCTCTTCTTCGCTTGTTCGTACTCCTCTCAAGTATGGTCCACTCTGACTAGTACTATGTTGGGGACTAAGTACACTGTTGTTTGGGATCAGTTGGCTACTGTGCTTCTTGACACCTCCCTCCCTCGGCTCCACTTGTTTGTTCTTCGTTACGTTTTCCAGACTCTGATCCACAGTCTTTGGCGTGAACGCAACGCAAGACGACATGGTGAAACTCCATCTCCCCCCTCCAGTCTCTATCGATTCATTGACAAGAGTGTCCGTAACAGGTTGCTCGCTTTGACGACGGTTCCGGCTATGAGCTTGGTCTCCAGCTCTGGTTTCAAACCCACCCCATCTAATATATAGTCTATCACCTTTTCTTTTGCTCCTCTGTTTCTAGTTTCAGCTACAATGTTGCATTAAGTTGTAAAATAATCTTTTTTTGGTGAATATAATTTAACATTCATACAGAAAAAAAAGACATGGATTTTTATCTGTCAAATACAGAAAAGTATACAACAACGTTTCCAAAACAACATTGTTACAATTTTTAAACTATAAACCTAAAAGAACATAAACAATGCCAAAGGCAATATATTAGACTTACGCTCATCATAATCCATAACAGATAAACCATTTCGAATTATGCAAAATACTTTTCCATCTAATCAAACATCCAAAGAATATTCCAAAAATTAAATATACACATAGGCGTTTTCAACTAAATTCGTTAAATTGGTATAATAACCCTTGGATGAAATATAAATTTTAATTGTTGCAGCATGTTAAGTAGAAACCGTAACATTGTTCTACTCTTAGTAAAGTCTCCCAAATCGAGCATCATTGTATTTACGAAGAGGAAAAATATGAGCGTTTTTACAAAAAAAAAAAAATTTTAAAAAATAAAGACCTTATGGAAAATGTTCACCAAAGTTTTTTGGACCTGTAAATCATTTTTTCTCTAAAAGGTTCACAGCTTTGTTGTTATTACTTCTTGTTCATTGAAATTGAATAGTTGAAAATAAATGATTCATCGTGATTGTACTGGACCCGCGACGGACTTCTAAAAGACTTTTTCGTTTGAAACACCGATTCAATTACATACATGCCTCTCTGACTACTCTCCCTCTCATCGTGAAGGGTAGGGGAGTTAGATAACACCCATAATATTTATAATATAAAGAAATATTTCCAGTATGTCTTTCTTACAACAAAGAACTTAACACTCTTTATGTCTGGAAACAGAGAAATCTCCTCCCTTCATCAAACAGATTCATGACCCCTTGTACGAAGAACTTTTGTTTTGAAAACGAAGAATCATTTTTTATTAACTTAAGAAAGGTAAAAAAAAAAAAGTCGTTGATTAGAATAAAAACTTTTCGAAGCAAAGCTGCTATATCATATCAAACGGATAGATAACAACAACAGGTCTACCGTTAGAGATGTTAATATGGGCGGCCCTGACCCGTTTAGACCCGGCCCTTTTAGACCCTGCCCGTTTAATGTAAAAAAAAGTCATACCCGTTTAATTATGTACCCATTTAAGCCCTGTCCCATTAACACCCCTTAAATTTATATCGACCCGTTTAGTTAATGGATGTCCCATGTCCCGATTATACTGGTATTTATTTATTTTTTAATTAAATAATTAATTAAGTTCAATAATACTACAATAAAATAATTTGAGTTAAAAAAAAAAAAGCTTCCACCATCGAAGAACTTCGATGTGCTTACCAGTCACCACCACCATCATCACCTCCGCAAAAGTAGATCTACTAAGAATATGAAAACTATAAAATTCAAAACTGTTACGCTCGTATGATGAGGCGGTGATTGGAGATAGAGGCGGCGAGGTCGGAGATAGAGGCGGTGATGTTAAAGTACAACCCTAAACTCAACGACAACGTTTCGCAGAAAAAACAAAAACTCAGAAAAAAAAAATTAAACGGGCTACCCATTTATGTTTTATCAGACCCGTCACGCCCGTGGATTTAAACGGGCTTACCCGTTTAAAACCCGTTTATTTTATAGTGTTAATAAACGGGTCACGGGTCTAATTTTTTATAACAGTACCCGTTCGGCCCGCGGGCTCTGAGCCCACTTTAACATCACTATCTACCGTCTATGACATGAGCGATTAAATGTCGATAATACTGCATAAGAAATGATAAAAATCAGAAACACTGATGATCTAACTAAAAAAAACTCAGACCGTGTCAAATCCAAACAAAAATGAGGTTGTAATCAGCAAATGAACTAATTCATCAAAGTCAATCTAAACAGTACATTATAATGATGGTTAATAATATCAGTTCCACAGAAAATCAACATATGGTTTTATATATTAACATGCCTTTACGACAATTAGTAGACTAAGCGACTAACTCAGAGGGTATGATGAATTGATCCCCATTCAAGGGCTAACCAATATAGTTCTCCATCTGTCGGAATGAAAGTGACTCCCATCTATAGATTTCCATATAATTTTAAGAATTACATTTGTATCAGAACGTACAAGTCAAAGGATTACTGGTGAGTTTAATTGTTACATTGGAAAATAATTAAGAGAGACAGAAGAGGTAAGATTACATAAAAGAGAACAACGTACGTTCCTCTCGCCATCGCCACTGTTGCAATTTTTAAAAATATACGTTAAGAAAATTAACAGAATTGCATTTGACATGTACTAACATGGAAAAGAAAAAAAAATTAAGAGATGAGAACAAATGACCACCCAACGATAAGGATGAATCACAAACATAAAGGAAGACTCACACGTCAACGGGCCTTTTAATATATATCAACGAAGACTCACATAAAGGAAAAATCACAAAGATTGAAGATGGAAAAGCCCTTGGTCAGCAAACGTTCAAACCTTCCTCCACAACCACCGGTAATGAACCCAACCTAAAGGCTAAAGCTTTTAAATAAACGTTATAACATTTCACCTCTTTTTCTATTAACGGCATGCTGCTGAAAATACGTATAAAATAAGCATCGTATGTTTACTCAATCAAAGAAATAAAGTCATAATTACACCATGTATACACGAAAAGGAGAATCAAAGATCGAACCCAGATCAGCAGTGTGAGTGAATGGAATACCAAATCAGGGATTCTAAAACAGAACAGAAACTAATCATACAAAGTCACACACGAATTGTATAACTCAAGAACCAACGAATCTATTAAACAGTGGCTATATTTTACAGTCAAATAAACGATGTTTTTTGAAACAGAACTCACTTGGTATAAGAAGAAGAGACAAAGCAAGACTTCACAAGAAGATAAGCAGAGAATATAATACAGAACAGGGATCACCCTAGAGGCGATCGAAATGAGTAGCGATGATAAGATTCTGTACTGGCGGCGAAATAATACATGGAGGCGAAATTAGGCAACGTTGCACACACTCACTGGAAAATGTGAGAATTAATTAGATCACTTTTATACCGTTTTGATTTTTAGGTTCAGTCGTTCAAATATTTTCAACATGCGAAACCGTAGAATGAACAACAGAGGAGGACAAAAATTAGAAGAGTTCATTGATAAATATATATATATATATATATATATATATATATATATATATATATATAAATTCTGAAAAGAGGCAACTCAGCAGTGTTGTGTCTTTTAGATTGTTGAGAACCACTGTGTCGGGAAAGACCGTTCGTTTTGTTTTAACAAAAGAGGCGACTTTTACTTTCATAAAACAATCTCGACTGTTCGTTTTGAAAGAGGTGACTCTTGCTTTTATTGTTTTCTTCTAGTTCTCAACCGTTAGATTATTATTATGACCTCAGCAGTCCCTCCTCTGAATCATGAAGTTTTTCGTGATTGTATTGTAAATCCTTTAGACACGGAATCAATTAAACTAATTTGGAAAACCTTCTTCTGAATCCTTTAGCCACAACGACGCCACAAACTCACTACCAACGCGCCCGTTGGTTTTGGTTGCGATTCTTTCTTCTCACAAGTTACACACCTTCGCAGCGAAGGTCCACGATTCATTCTCATCACTCCGTTTGCTAATAGATTGCAATTCTGTTTCAAACTAAATAATGAGTACCGATGGTAATGGTGTCACATCTTGTTGACTATGATTAAGAGGATTTTACGAAAACAAAGACTGAATTTACAATGGCAAGTAAACGGATGATTATATATCGCAGATTCTCCGCATATTCACTTCACACGTAAAAGTACATAACATAAGCACTGCAACAACGTCTGTTTCGTTTTAACATCTAATCGAACATTCAAAAAAATTCTAAATATAAAATCTACACATTTGAGAATTGAAACATTAACCATACAAAAATCTGGCAGGCCTACTTACCATCAACGAATCGAAGTCAGGGACAAACGATAGATTTGAAAAACTTAAGAAACAAAAAGTTTACAAAACAAAGATTAATGATGACTGGGTTTAGAAACTATAAGAAGCATCAAAAATTTATTCTGTAATACATTTGTTAAAACACCAACGAATACGCATATCTACACCAGACACACTGTTCAGTTATTGGATGAGAAGAGAGAATAAAAGACTCCTTGCAGTAATTCACGCCAACAAAAAGTATATAGATAGATTGTAAACCAGAACAACTGAAATGGTTGAACAAATTCCAAATATATAGATCTGAAAATAGGCAATCAAACAGATGTTTTTACATAGAGAAACGTTGATTCGGCATGACTAAACAAAGAGAAGCGACGATTTAGGGAAGGAAAAGAAGCACCTTTTCATTTAATAAATTAACGACATCAACTTTGATCTAAACCGTTAGATGAGAAAATAAAATAATCTCATCCGTTGGATTAAAAAGATGATGTCAGCAGTTTCTCAAAAATGGGTTTGCTATTATATATAGGAACATAATAATTAAATAATCTACGTTATATTAACTTGAGGCTTTAGAGAAAAAAGGAGCTCGAACTTTAAAATGGATTCGCGACCAAAAAATACTGGAGAGATGGTTTGGCTATTTTTGTCCCTTTTAACGATATGTCTCCCTGCAATTTTAGAGATATCAGTTTTTGAGTCATAAAGAGATTTAGTATTCTAAAGATGTCATCATGCCTCTCTCTTGGTTTTGACTTTCTGGGAGTACTGTCCTGCAATGCATGAACAAATTAATCCACATGTACGCATGTGTTTTGTAATAGAACGTTAATTATATAATATACTCTTTCACAACTTAACAAATTAAAAAGCCACGTACACTCATATATAAGAAACACTCATATATAAGAAACATTAACAGGTCATTCGCAGCAAAAATATATAAAATTACCTTGAATTAGAGATTGATGTTTGTTAGTTAAAAAACACTTTAATATAACAATTCTTTAGTTTTATTTAGTACTCATAAAACAATTTTTTCAAAACTTGTTTATGTAATCAAGAAAAGTTTATATATAATAAACAAAGAGATGTAAGACATAAATGTGTGAAATGTAAAGGTGTAAAATTAATAGATGTGAAACATAGAGGTACAACAAAGAGGTGTAACACATAGAGGTGTGAAATAAAAAGGTGTAAAAATTAATGGATGTGATTTTTGAAACCAGGAGGTACAACAAAGAGATGCAAAAATTAAGAGGTGTGATTTTTGAAAGATGGGGGTGCAACGAGAAGACACGATTAATAATTTTAAACCGGTGGATTAAAAATAGAACTAATCTTATTCGTTAGATTAAAAGTTGACACAAAAAAGTAGACCACCTTAAAACGATTCATGGAAAACAGTTAGAAACGAAACAGTACTGTAGCCTAGAGTGCTCGAACTTGGCCAACACAAACAACACAAGACAGCTAATTAAATCTCTAACACGACAATAACTCATGAAGCCAAACTCACTGAATAAGATATGTACAGTGGAAAGCTAAAGAAAGAGAATAATATTACAAGGAACAAAAAAAAAAAAAAGAACAAGCATATATAGCATAAACAAGTACCTCTATCCGTTGCTTCCACCAATCATCTGACATCTCCAACCTTCCCATATCATCATACCGAGCCTCAGGCCTATTATGAGTTAACGTTCTAAAGGTGGCGTACTTTTTCTTACACGAATCATACTTATTCTTAAAATGAGGTATCCATTTGTTAAATCCCCTCATTTCTCTTCAAACTTCTTCATGATGGTATCTTTTCCAGTTTGATTCATTCCTACACTTGTTCTATTTCCTTTTTTTCTCTCATCCGCATAAAGTTGAAAGAATAATCGAGTTTCATCATCCGTCCAACTCTAAAACGATGCATAAAAAAATATGAAACCACAACCACTAAGATCTAAACCAAACACTAAGATAAAAGCCAAAACACTTACATCTTTAGACATCTTCTTTCTCAAAACACTTGAGTTTTAACCTGAGAAATCATCAAAAGCCAAACAAACAAGTGTTAAACAAGTGTTAAACATATCAGCATACATGAGAAATCATCAAAAGCCAAACAAAAAGTGTTAAACAAGAAACTTTTTCACTTTCCAAATTACTTAAACAGAGACAATAAAGCCATAAAGCTACTAAATTCGTCTGTCTTGATGCAGACGACAAACAGAGTGCCAAAACAACCTAGAAAATTATAAAAATTAGTGGAAAGATTCACAACAGACATACAAAGCCACAGAAAAAAACAGATCTTAATTTAGACTCACGATTTTAAAGTTATGACCAAATTCCCAACACATAACCCGAATGATACAACCCTGCCAACAGTCAACTTTGGAATCAATTTCCCATCAAACCAAATGGACCCAGAAGACTATCTTTATATCAATGGAAAGATCTTGCTCTCAAGTTTTCAGAACATGTTTCAGACCTAAAATCTGAGGTCTGTAACCAAAAAAAACCAAAACCAAATAATCAACCTGTTTCACTTGACTTTATACCCTTTTTCCTCTAACAACAATACACTGCTAAACTCTTATCCGAATAAACTGCTAAACTATTATCCCAAATATGGTGCTAAATATAGCTTAAACAAAACCCAGATTCAGTTTCTATTGGTTCTGCTTGTTAATACCCTAGTTCTGTATCTACAACATTGAAACAAAGAAGCAGAGAGAGAAAGAGGTACTGAATTGGGCGAAGAAGAAAGATTGAGACTAAGCACTCATGAGCAACGAGAGATCGATACTAAGCTATACTAAGCTATCAAGAGTGAAATAGAGAAGAAGAAGCATGAGAGCTTACCATACTCACCAGAATTGAAGGCGACGAAGATGACGAAAAAGACGAAGAGAGAATTGTCTTTTTCGTGTTCTTATTAGGGTTAAAGGTTATTTTGTAAATCCTTCAACAAACAAGGGTAGTTTTGTCATTTGTGATATATGCCGCAACTATTTAGTCGTTAATCGCTGTATTAAACCGGTGATCAAACTTTCTAACCGCAGCGAGCAGCGGCAAACACAGCGTCATGCCGCAGATAGTTGTGACAACCAAACGAACACCAATACTTGCGTCTGCTGCAGCCGCAGCTATCTGCGGCAATGAAACGAACAGCCCCATTATATATAGATTGTGGAAAGTTATTATTAAAAAAAATGAGCATAATATTACAACTCCTTGTTGCTCTTATTAGAGATCAACTTAATCGAGTAACCAAACAATCCTTTTCTTCTTCCTCTCTTCGCCGATCACTGTCTCCTGCAGTTTCACGGCGACGGAACGATGAATCCACCGGATAAGAACCAAGATACTGTCCCCTCAGTATCTCACTCTCAACCCTCTACTCTTCCTCCACATTCGAACTCGAACCCCAATGTAGATTCAAGTTTAAATCCCTTTCCGACTTCGATCTCCACCTCAATCTCTAACCCTAGTTTTGAGCAGATGGTCTCTTTCTCCGCGCCTAAGAAACGAAGGAGAGGCCGTTCTCAGCGTTCAGCGTCGTCGTTTCATACCCTTCCCGTCCCTAACGTCCCCGGTAACGGTAGTTTCGTGTCACCTTCAGCTTCTTCTTCCGGTAGATTAAACGTAGATGTGAAAAATTATCCTGGTATTGGTGATGAGATCATCACGATCAATAAGGAGGCTACCACCGAAGCTTTGCTTGCTCTCACAGCTGGGTTTCCTGCTGATTCGCTTACCGAGGAAGAGATTGAGTTCGGTGTGGTGCCTATGGTTGGAGGCATTGAACAAGTGAACTACATCTTGATTAGGAACCATATCATATCGAAATGGCGAGAAAATGTATCTAGTTGGGTCACTAAGGAGATGTTTCTTAATTCGATTCCTAAACATTGCAGTAGTCTCTTGGATTCGGCTTATAACTACTTGGTTACGCATGGATATATCAATTTCGGTATATCACAGGCAATTAAAGATAAGTTTCCTGCTCAACCAAGCAAGTCTAATGTGATTATAGTGGGTGCTGGGTTATCTGGGTTGGCTGCAGCTAGGCAACTAATGAGGTTTGGGTTTAAAGTCACGGTTTTGGAGGGTAGGAAACGACCTGGAGGACGGGTTTATACCAAAAAGATGGAAGCTAATAGGTTAGGTGCTGCAGCGGATTTAGGAGGGAGTGTTTTGACTGGAACATTAGGAAATCCTCTAGGGATTATAGCGAGACAGCTGGGTTGTTCTCTTTATAAGGTACGAGATAAGTGTCCTCTTTATAGAGTGGATGGTAAACCGGTTGATCCGGATGTGGATATTAAGGTCGAGGTAGCTTTTAACCAGCTTCTAGACAAGGCAAGTAAACTTAGGCAGTTGATGGGTGATGTTTCCATGGATGTCTCCCTTGGGGCAGCACTAGAGACATTCAGGCAGGTTTCTGGGAATGATGTGGCTACTGAGGAGATGGGTTTGTTTAACTGGCATCTTGCTAACTTGGAATACGCAAATGCGGGCCTGGTATCAAAGCTTTCTCTTGCATTCTGGGATCAGGATGACCCATATGATATGGGTGGAGACCACTGCTTTCTGCCTGGAGGAAATGGACGGCTGGTTCAGGCTTTGGCTGAAAATGTACAAATCTTATATGACAAGACTGTCCAAACAATCAGATATTGTTCAAATGGTGTAAAGGTAATTGCTGGAAATCAAGTGTATGAGGGTGATATGGTGCTGTGTACAGTTCCCCTTGGTGTCCTTAAGAACGGATCCATCAAATTTGTTCCCGAGTTACCTCAGAGAAAGCTTGATTGTATAAAGAGATTAGGTTTTGGGTTACTGAATAAAGTTGCAATGCTCTTTCCGTGTGTATTTTGGAGCACAGACCTCGATACCTTTGGGCATCTTACTGAGGATCCGAACTATCGAGGTGAATTCTTTCTGTTCTATAGCTACGCCCCTGTTGCTGGTGGTGCTCTCTTGATCGCGTTGGTTGCGGGTGAAGCTGCTCATAAGTTTGAGACAATGCCACCCACCGACGCAGTGACTCGTGTTCTTCAGATTCTTAGGGGTAATAGAGTTACTATCTATTGATTGTCATTTGATTAAATTCAATACTTACCTCTGTTTTCAATCTTCAGGGGACCTACTCTCTGTTTTCCATTTTAACCCGATACGTAGGTCCAGCATTGTTAGTTCAGGATTTGTATTCCAGATTTGTTGAAGTAGATGCTAATGTATGAAAAAATTTCCATTTTAATGAATTTCAGGTATATATGAACCTCAAGGAATAACTGTCCCTGACCCACTTCAAACGGTCTGCACCAGATGGGGTGGGGATCCATTCAGTTTAGGATCTTACTCTAATGTTGCAGTGGGAGCTTCAGGCGATGATTACGATATATTAGCAGAAAGTGTGGGAGATGGAAGGCTTTTCTTTGCCGGGGAAGCTACAACAAGGCGATACCCTGCAACCATGCATGGAGCTTTTGTTACTGGTCTGCGAGAAGCTGCAAACATGGCTCGATTTGCAAAAGCCCGAGGCATAAGGAAAAGAATCGATAGGAACCCATCAAAGAATGCTCATTCCTGTGCCATTCTTCTTGCAGATTTATTCAGGGACCCTGATCTGGAGTTTGGGAGTTTTTCCATAATTTTTAGTAGGAGGAATCCGGACCCAAAATCCCCTGCGATTTTAAGGGTAACTCTAAGCGAGCCTCGTAAGAGAAACGAGGACCCAAAAGCAGATCAGCACTCAAACAAGATACTGTTTCAGCAGCTTCAGTCTCATTTCAACCAGCAGCAACAGATTCAGGTGTATACATTATTAACTAGACAACAGGCTCTTGACCTGAGAGAAGTCAGAGGTGGTGATGAAAAGAGACTTTACTATCTTTGCGAGACACTTGGAGTGAAACTAGTGGGAAGAAAAGGTCTTGGTACTGGAGCTGATTCGGTCATTGCTTCTATTAAAGCCGAGCGAACTGGTCGTAAGCTACCATCATCATCATCCTCAGGCTCAAAATCTGGTTAGCTCCATAAGTTCCTGATTTGATTACCCCATAACTTTTCTCTGATAGAACAGCTAGTGAAACTTTTTATTGTTGTTGTTGTTGAGAAGGTATATTAAAAGGGAAACCAGGTGCATTGAAGCGAAAAATGATCAGGTAAACTACAAGTTCTATGTGCTATACAATCTCTCTCACTATTTAAAGAAAAAGAAAAAACCATTTCTTAGAATTTTTTTCTGTTGCGCAGAAGGATTAAAGGACCAGTACCACTGAAGCAAAGTAATAACGGCGTCTCAGAGAATATAAGATCTGAGTCTTTAGCTAATGGCAAAACCTCCTCTGAACAACAACCTATGATAATAGACTCGATAGGAGGTAGCAGCATGCAACAAGTTGAACCCAAGTTGTTAGGCACAGGAGTTGCATCGAGTTCAGGTATATATCCATTCTTCTGAACTTAAAGTCCATCTTGTTCTTTTTGATATCATGATCATTCATTCACATCGGCAATATAAACAAACATGTAGGTGGTTCCTTACATGGTGAGACGATGAAAAAGATGGAATGAATAAAACAAACCCCGGCTTCTGTAGAAGAATCCTTATTGGATAATAACAATCTGTACTTCTGTAGTTCGGTCTCCACTCTCTAACCAAGCCGATGAGAACATCTGTAGTTAAAGTTAAGTTAGTTCATAAATCTCTGAAGTTTATGTTAACAAATTTAAATTATTAAAATTATCACTGAGATAACTTGTTGTCTATATTCTCGGGAATTAATTTGTATAATTTTAATTAAATTTTCCTTGTTTCATTACATTCGAAAATATAAAATGTGTTTTTTTTTCCCTTCAATCAAATAATTATGTTTCGAAAGATGCGCTTAGGCCATAGTTGAAAGTGAAAAAATGAAGAAGAAGAAGGTTCACCATAGCGACGATGAAGAGGACGACACTTTCTACTATCGCTACTCTTCCGTCGCAGCACCACCGTCTTCGAACCCTAAACAACCTTCTTCCTCCTCCTCCTCCGCCAAATCATCAGCTCCCAGCGGCGGATCTGGCGGCTTAGCTCCTTCGAAATCAACACTCTACGTCTCCAATCTCGATTTCTCCCTAACCAATTCCGACATCCACACTCTCTTCTCCACCTTCGGCAAGGTCGCTCGTGTCACTGTTCTCAAGGATCGCCACACTCGCCGCTCACGTGGCGTAGCGTTCGTGCTCTACGTCTCTCGCGAAGACGCGGCTAAAGCAGCGGGTTCCATGGACGGGAAGATACTTAACGGCCGGAAACTAACGGTTTCGATCGCCGCAGATAACGGACGTGCGTCGGAGTTTATTAAGAAGAGAGTGTACAAGGATAAGTCGAGGTGTTACGAGTGCGGAGACGAAGGGCATCTTTCATATGAGTGCCCTAGGAATCAATTGGGTCCAAGGGAGAGACCACCGCCGCCTAAGAAAAGAGGGCGGCGGAAGGAGGAGGAAGGAGAGGCTGAGGAAATTAGGGATTGGTCTGCTGCGCCGTCGTCGTCGTTGACTGTGGCTGAGGATGTATTTGAGGAGGACAATTGGGCTTCGGTGGTGGATAATGAAGCTGGAGAGAGGTTGAGAATGAGAGAAGCAGAGGAAGAAGAAGAGCGGAGGAAGAAGAGAAAAGACAAGACAGCTAGTTACTTTAGTGATGAGAGCGATGATGAAGATTAGAGTTATTAAGATCCATTTTCTGAGTTTGTGAATACTGAATTAGATAGAGAGAGATATATGATCATAAGCTTCAGAGCATCTTCGATTCACCTTTGTGTTTCAGATTCTGGATTTGAGTTGATCTGAGGTTTTGTCTTGATGAGTCTGCTTCTTTTGTCTAAGTGATTTAGCGTCCAAGAAGATACGTTTTCACCAGAAAGCGCAACTCTTTTGAGTTCTTGTTTGAAGATTACATCGTTGTTTTGATTTTAAGAGTACACTCTTATACAATCCAGTGTATCTCTGTCACCTATTGAGTTATATACAGTGAGATCAATTTTCAGGTTTGTTAATTTTGTAACAACTCCAATCAGAGAACAAGAGATTGATCTGGTTTTGTCTTCATTTGAGATTTGTTTGATGACTCTGGATATTTTGTCCAAGTGACCTTTTAACTAGAATAAGAAAACTTCTGTGTCAACTCTTAATATGATGATTACATTCTTGTGCATATCGCACTTCTTGATTTGAAGATTACACTATACTTTGTGGAATACCCCACTTATAGAGAGTCATGTTGCAGAAACCTGAGCTATTTCAAAGCTGTCTTTCCTCACTCAAAACTTTCAGCTGGACCCGCCCCTCGTCTGCATAGAAGAACAAGTGTTTATTTGTTTTATGCATTTCAAGATTCAAGACGATAGCTGGCTTTTGTGCAACATATTTTTGAGATTGACTAACCATTATTAACTCATGATCTCCCATGATTTCTTCAATTAGTTCAGAGATTGGTTTATCAGCACTGTTCGGAACCATAGCTGCAAACACAACGGCTTCTAGCCCTGCATTTTGATCCACCAGTTTTCAAAAAAGACATCAGTTATAAGTCTTCCAAATAATGTTCTTAATTCATGTTGAATTTGTATTGTAGGGGTACCAGTTTCTGGGAATGCATCAATGAACATCATCATCTCCTCTCCTGTCAAACCAGATAAGAAGCAGATTCGAGGTAGTGACTCCGCGATCTGCACATCAAATTTATGTAAGAAAAAACATAGAGTAACCTGAAAGGAAGGAAATAGAAAAGCCGCATGCCACATACCTTCACTCTCTTCAGGTCAGGCTGTTTTGTGTTAACTGCTTCCCACAATGAACGCGGGATCATATCTGCTGTACAACAGACAATCTGGAGTCCAAACAACAAAGGTGTTATGAAATCCCCCAAAAGTTTCAGGATTTTGCAAAAGTCAGAGAGAGTCTACTACGGATTACCTCCATGAATTCGCCATCGAGCTCCTTTAGAAGCTCTTGTATCTGCATTGCAAGATGATAGATTAATCCAAAGACTGAAAGCCATGCAAAGTGTAATAGGTATCTCCATTTCATTACCTTTTGCGCTTCATGAAGTTGAAGGCCAAGCAACAGCAGAACCTGCCAAAAAAAAGATAGGAATTAAAGTCTTTGTTATCATCACAGACTATCTAGGATTTAAATAGGTGAAAGAAACTGACTGGAGGGCCAAAGCGAGGATCTTGAGGATCCAAAGGTACAAACTTCGAATCTTCCTCAAGTGTCTGTGGAATATCTTGAGCTGAATTTCTAACACATAGCTTTTGCTTGAGCTTTGTGTGGTGAGATTTTTTCTTTTTACATAACAAAGAAGACGTAGTGAGGCCAAAGATGCGAGAAGAGCTTCCTAAGTACGTATATGAAGATGATGAAGGCCTTGAGATTGCAGACCCCAACGAAGAGATCGACATTGCTCCTCTTCTCCTAATCTCATCTCTACTATTAAGCTTGTTTGGATAAAATCGTTCCTGTAGCCAATCATGTGTTTGTCATGTGTCATGTAGAGAAACCGCATCAATGTCTGCTTGTAGTTTCATACAAGCCCACCGCAGCTAATTCCAGTTACATAATTCTGTATTAACCGCTTCTTAACTTAAGAATCTTAAGTTTTGTTACTTTCGTATCATACATTACGTTATTTCGGAAACAAACATAGAAACACACATTTCGTTGTATTTATTTTTTCCTTTTGGTGTTGGTGTCAGCAGAGTTTGATTGTTTTTTAACGAAACTGGGCAAACCCCTACATATATCTTTTCTATGAGATCAAATTACAGAAGGAAACGTCACACGCTCACACATTGTTTTTATGTTTGCTGCTTTTTGTGTTCATGCAACGCAAAAGAAGATGAGCTCACATCTGAGCAACCAGCTCTTCTCCCTGAGCAGCAATAGTAGCATCTTCAATAAGCGAATTCTCCATCCATCGCTTAAGCATTGCCAACGCAGCTTTTGGCTGGTCCATTGGAACCATGTGTCCTGCATCTCGCACCTGTAGTTGTATTATGTTTAAATCATCAAACCCTTTGTCAATAAGAAAACGAGCAGAGCCAAAAAAATACTGTTTTGCTTATGTAAGAAAGACCGACCTTAAGGAAACTGAGTTGTTCGTAAGTCTTTAATGAGCCTGCTTCTTTGCCATCAACCATAAACGGAACTGCTTCAGCTGCCCCAAAGTTCGTTTTCCCTGACCAATCCATCGCATTCACCCACCTCGAGTTACCTGCTCCAGTTATGTTTTTACTCAAACAGTTCAATTCTGTCTATTTCATTATTCTCACATCTGGATTTGATTATCTATGTTCGGGATCTTACCGAGCCAGTTGCAGATAAGATCATATTCTCCAGCATACACAAGAAGATTGATTCCATCTTCCAAGAGTTGGGGAATTCCAACCTCGAGATTCCTCATCCAATCCCTAAGCATTGCCTGATAGACTGAAGTACTGCAGGAGACAAAGTCTATGTCCCCAACACCAAGCGACTTCCTCACAGATTTCAGATTCAGAAATTTCTCCATGTTCGAGAAATCGTAGCACAGACTCCCCACACACTTCTTCCTGATGTCATAATACTACACAAGAAATGCGATGTTACTTGCATAAATATTAAACACAATTTTTTTGTCCAAAAGCGTGGACTTCTCTAGTGAATAGAAATTGTTTGCCAGAAATAATATTATCTAGAAATCCAATTAGCACCAAAAAAAAAACGAATCAGTTCTTTGGGCTTACGTTTACTCCACCAGCATGACTCATTACACCACTGAACAAGGCATTGCAAACAAGATAGGATGCCAAACAAGAAGTTGTACCATCAGTTCCTGAAAATCCAAAAACATAATACAAAAACATGGATTCAGGATCCGTCAAATACACAGAAATTTCAGAGACAACTTGATAAAGAACAAAGGAGGAAGGACCACAAAGCTTGATTGATAGTTGGCACAGTGGGACAATCTTTTCTAAACGATCATGCTCTTTTTGCGTGATCAAACCCATTTCCAAAGCAAAGTCAGGATAGGCTGGATATTGGAATGCAGGATCTGTAAGCCCATTTCCAATAGCAAATCCCTGCAAGGTTATACTTGTTAGTACCAAAACCTTCCATTAACACCTCAAGAGGGAAACATAATATAGTCACATGCCTTCAGGTTAACATGAATTCCCTCATTAGCCTTGTTTCCTTTATGAACTCGGGAAGCAAAAGCTGGAATGTAGTGCCCAGCGTACGACTCTCCAGTAATGTAAAAGTCGTTTTTTGCCAACTTAGGGTGCTCCGTAAAGAAAGCCTGAGGTTATATCAGGAAACGTAATCACATGTGTATCCAATTCATAGCTTGAAAGCAGAAAAATGCAGAACGAAAAGGAATTCAAGAGAAAATCCAGTGATCAAACCTGCAGAAAATCATAAAGATCATTGCTAACTCCAGTTTCGTCATGACGGATATCACTTTTGTCTGTCGTAAAGCTGAAACCAGTTCCAACAGGCTGGTCAACATACAGAAGATTGGAAACCTGCAACACGAATTCTCAAATCAACTCTGATGTGCAAATATAAAGAGGATTAAAGCGGTTTGGGAAATAGTAGTTTACAAGGATAATTATAGAAGGCAATAATAATACCTGATCCCATCCATACTCATTCCAAGTAAGAGACATGTTATTAGTAATCTTGAAAGGACCATTCTCGTAGAACACAGCCAGCTCACTGCTACATCCAGGCCCTCCAGTCAACCAAATCACAACAGGAGCATCCTTCTTTTTGCGTGACTCGAAGAAGAAGTAGAACATGCTAACACACACAAAGCGAACAAGTGAACAAACAAAGCAAATAAACAAATCCTTCTAGATTCTAATCCGTAAAACGTCAACAAAAACTCCAATGTTCAAATCAAACTAATTAAGAGCTAAGTTGCAAATATTAACTGAACCAAAACAAAATCAGATGCTCACGAGCACAATTATAGAGATGCATAAACCAACCAAAATCTAAGGAGTTAGATGATAAACCTTGCGCCACGAGATTTAGGGAGCTTGTAATAACCAGCATGATGACCTAAATCCTCGACAGTATCACCACCATCGGCAAGTATATTCGGGAATACGAGCTTACGTTCAAAAATTCCGGATCCCTCAGCGGCAGTGAGAGGCGAATCAGCGACATCGATCACATTCAGATCTTGCTGCGGGAAAAGGTTTAGCTCCCGGATCAACTTCTCGGCGCGCGTTGACAGTAAGTTTGACCTCTCGAAGGTGCGATCGTTCAACAGAAACGATGAAGACGGAAACGTCGAAGCGATGAAGACGACGAAATGCAAGAGAAGGCTGAGAAAAGTTAGTTTCTCCATTTTTTTTTTGTTTTCTCTTTTCGACTGAGCTTCTTTTTTGGAATCTCGTTTTATGAGAGACAAAATTTTGGGGGAGAAGAGAGTGGACACGTGGCGGAAAAGTATCAGGAAAAAAAAAGATCTTACGATACGTGTCCGAGAAAGTTGGGGCTATTTTTGCGAAATATGAGAAATAGTGGGTGTATCTGTTACGTTACAATTAAAGGTAACGTCAGGGCTAAGGCTAATCGATGGTTACGCACGCGAGTTGAATGGGAAGCAAAAAGATGGATGGACTTGGTGGGTCCCAGCCAATTTTTTATAACAAAAACAAAATAATTAAAAATAAAATAAAAAATCCGACCTGCCGGAATCGAACCAGCGACCTAAAGATTTCTTTGGGATAACCCACTACAGTCTTCCGCTCTACCAACTGAGCTAAGGTCGGTTTGATAAACTCATCAAGGTTATAACTATATATCATGTATTACAATTATATTGGTCACTTTATGGGCCTCACTTGTGCGTAAATCTTAAAAGCTCTGGATGGACCACAGATCCGAAAGCCCAATCCTAAACCCACTATTGTAAAGCAACTTATATAGCCCATTCAGCTAAAAGACGAAGACGACTGACTAAAGAAATTAAAGAACCGTCGGATTTTTTGTTTGACTTTGATTTTTTTCTTGTAGGTTGGTTTGGTTGGTTAAATTTGCAGAGCAAAAAGGTTGACGAGTTTTTCTTTTTCCATCTGCCGTGCGAAACACCAACTCCGCCTTTGGGCAAAAAACAAGGTTCATCAAAGTGTTTCAACAATAAACGGTAGCTCCTCCGTGGAAGGAACACGTGTCAACAAGATTGTCTAACTCTCCACGTGGCATAACCTGAACCAGTTGCGTAAACGGCTATGTTATCATCTTTCCCTCCACAATGGACCCTACTTTGCTCTCTGATGCAGTTTCTACGTAAATAGAGAGAGAAAGATGCTTTGATCCTTTGGAATCTTCCACTAGTTTCAGTCTTCACGCATCATAATATTCCAAAACAATGAAAAATGAATTAAAAACTCAATAAAACGCCGTCGTCTTGTTCTGCTTCATCATCATTCATAGCTCTTCTCCTCCTTAGCTTTTCCTTTTTAGCTTCTTCAGTTCTGCTTTTCAGACATACACATACACCAGTAGCTAAAAAAAACAGAATCTTTTTATTTAATTTATTATTTTAATTTAAAAGTACATAATTGAAAAAAAAAATTGTTAATTAATTATCGAGATGAGGGCGTTGAATTCGCGGCTAGCTCTGATCGACATCAACAGCTCATGGCAAGCTTCGCGCCGGTTAATCTCCGCCACCACAACCGCTTTTTCATCCGATTCCTCTTCCTCCTCCTCATTCCGTCGAACACGTGGTGGGCGTCAGAGGATCGCTTCATCGAAGTCTCCGGCGTCTTCGCCGGCTCCTGTTCGGCGACCATCTGACGGATTCAGTTTCGATGTTCGGTCGTCTCCGTCAGCTGATTCGTCGAACTCCGCATCGATCTCGTCTCGAAAGACACCGCCTACCGTGGAGCTCGACGCTTTCCTCGAGATTCTTCCTCCGACGACTAGGAAAGAGCTCGTCAAGCACGAGGCGATTGAGGAATTGATCGAAGTGGTTATGGATTTAGGGAGGAAGCCGTTAGCTAGATTCCCTTTCGGCGATTGGGTGATCTCAGAGCAGCCTGTTACACACCAAGATCTCAAGCTTGCAGTATCAAAGGTGTGTGTGTGTGTGAGTCTCTGATCTAACACATGCAACTAATTTCTCAAATGTTTTAGCTTATTCTAGTTTCTGATCTGTACTGTGTTTGAATCAAATGTTTTTTGATGAATTTGAGCTGATGAGGAGATGAATGTTTTCAATCTAGGTTGGTGATTTTTCAGATGATAACCGATCAGGGATTGACAGATCTTTGCATCGTATAAGTGCTATACGTAATCGGAAACTGCAAGTAATTGGTCTAACATGTCGAGTGGGTAGAGCTGTATCTGGAAGTGCAGAAATTATAAGAGACTTGATTGAAGGAGGAGGATCCATCTTGGTTATAGGATCTCCTGGAGTTGGGAAAACAACTTTAATCAGGTACATTTGATTTACATCCAGGTTTGAGCATCTTATTATAATGTGATGGTCCGATTGATTCAAGATTGGTTTGTTTGGTGGTTTGTGCAGAGAAATTGCTCGGATGTTAGCTGATGAACACAGGAAACGTGTAGTGATTGTTGACACGTCAAATGAGATTGGAGGTGATGGTGATGTTCCTCATTCTGGAATTGGACGTGCCAGGCGGATGCAAGTTCCAAATGTGAATTTACAGCACGATGTATGATGTCTCTTTTAGCCTTGTAATATAATATGGTGTAGTAAGGATTTCAAAAGGATCTTGTTTGTACTAATAATAAGTTCTTCATGCTAAAAAAAAAAACTCATGCAGGTTATGATTGAGGCGGTTGAGAATCATATGCCTGAGACTATCATTATCGACGAGATTGGTACTGAGCTTGAAGCTTTAGCTGCTAGCACGATTGCTCAACGAGGTGTTCAGCTTGTTGCAACTGCTCATGGGATGACTATAGACAACATTATCAAAAATCCTTCTTTGCAGATTCTTATTGGTGGAATTGAGGTATGACCCTTAGACAACAGCTTTGTTTCTTCTTCTTTTTTTTTGCCCTCTTGTTATCTGAGTTAACCTTAATTTGAGTTTATTTTACCCAGAGTGTGACTCTTGGTGATGAAGAAGCAAGGAAGAGAAAAGTGCAGAAGACAATTCTTGAAAGAAAAGGACCTCCGACATTTACTTGTGCTGTAGAGATGATTTCGAGAACTGAGTGTCGTGTTCATCAAAGATTAGATGTCACCGTTGATGCTATACTAGCTGGTAAGCTAAAAAAAGTTCCTCTCCTAACAGTATTTGAGTTAACAAGTGGAAAACTAAACCGAACAAACTTTGGATATTGTAGGGAAATCCGCTCCATTTGAAATCCGTCAAATTCGTGGCGAAGACGATGTTCCTCATAAGTTAGTGACTCCAATTCCTTTGGAGACCCTTGAAGAGGAACAACCTGCACCATTGCTCAATAGAGATTTCGTAAGTGAAGTTCTGTCTGACGATGAAGATGAGGATGAAGATTTTCTTCCCATTCGGTATAGTAAGGCCAGTAGTAACACATACACGAGCCCAAGAAGCTCGCCGGTTCATGTTTATACTTACAATGTAAAGAACCTTATCTTTTCTTCCCGTGTTTCTAAATATGTCTTTTCTGATCATTGGAAAATAATCTTGATCTTAAGCAGCGGAAGATACTAACTGTATATATGGCATCCTCTGTTTGTGTTCTAGGTCCTTGAAGCTGATCTCCTTCAAGTAGCTGAAGTTATGGGCCTAGACGACGAAATAGAAGTAACAGATGATGTTGGAGAAGCAGATGTCATTCTAGCCTCAAGTTCTGAATTGAAACAGAACTCATCGATCCGTCGTGTTGCGAAATTACACAAGCTACCGATATTTGTCATTAAGGTATCATCCTTCTTCTTGCATGACTGATGGTGACTCACTGGACTCCTTCGAATCATAATCTTGATTCATTTCTTTCTTCCTGTCAATACCTTGCAGTCAACTACAATGGCTCAGATGGTCAAGGCAGTCCGAATGATCCTTGGGAGAGAATCATTTGGCTCAAACCCTAAAACCATAGAGAAATCTTCTGTTGATGATATTGAGATCAAAGATGATGCTCCTGAGAGCAAACCCAGTTTAGAAGAACTGGATGCCCTCGAGGTAACTCTCATCTCCCTCCTGTAAATATCAGATCAGCCTCTTTGACCTACCAACTATTAATTTATTAGGATTCCTTTATCTTATGTTACAAAAGGCTCAAAACAGTTCAGTAATTATCTGCGAGTATAACTACTTAAACACCACTGTTTCTGAAACACAGGAGGTCCGTCTAGCAATCGAATATATTGTAATCCCGGGAGGTGAACCAGTGGAGCTTCTTCCTAGACGGTCAGATATAATAGTTCGGCAGCTAGAGCTGGTGGAGAGTTACCAACTCACAGTTGAGAACCTCGGCACTCACCTTAATCCGCGCCTTCAGATTCTTCCTCGCCGATCAACCAAGAAGATGTTGCCATCTTCATCCTCAAAGAATGCAACAGATGATAGCATGGGGAATACTGTTACTCGTCTTCCTTTCCTTAAGGATTGACATCTCTGACTTCAGCATATGGACTAAACTACATACGTTGGAGACTCTTGGACATTGTACATTTTACTGTAAGTCTTCGTAAATAAACTGTTTATGTTGTTGTCATTACCAATTGCGCAATTTAACGTTTACAAATGCAATGCTCTGTCTTCTTTACCCTAGGGGTAATTTGTAACGTTGAGGAAAAACAGGGTGCAATCTGTAGATATTTTCTTACCTAATAATATAGAAATTATTTAAACATAATTACAGAATGCTTGTTTTGTACTTTTGTTGGTTTCCAAATTAGCTTGAAAGTTCTCAGTTAATACCATGATTATTTTCTAGCATATAGATACAGTTGAAATGATACTCTGTTTCTGCTCCTGTGGGGTTTAGCTATATATATGTGGGTTACGAATGATTGATTCTAATACACATACCACTCTCTATACCAAAACCTAAAACTTCTCGAGATCGTAATACAAAAACTAAAACCAGAGGTCAATTCAGTAACATCTGTAGATAGATAGTATCATAGATGACTTCAACTACATGGTAGACGATCAAGAAAGACAAAGACCAAAAAAAAACAGAGCATTGAGAAGAACACGGAGCAACCCTCGTATCTACCCTCTTATTCTGGAACCGGAATCAGACTACGAACATAAACATAGCTACAAATTGATAGGCCACTGTAGTCATCGCTTCCACGTCTTCTTGTCTCAATTTCCCTGACGACACCACCTTCATCAATTTCGTAAAAAGTGAAGACAGAAACCTTCTCATCTTCTTCTTCTTCTACGGTTGCCTCACACCATGCCATGATATTTCTGTGCTTGCCGATGGAGTATCCCGGACGAGTATGGAAGTGTAACCGCGGAATTAGGTCAGGGCCAGTAGTGACATTGAAATAATTGGCAAACGAAACGACCTCATCACTCAACTTGTTTGTCATCCACACCTCAATGTCTCTTGATTCTCCTCCATCTTGTGTTAAGAAAGAGAGTCTATCTCCATTGAAACATTCTAATCGGTTACTATAGTCCCAAAAGTCAGGACAATCGCATACGTCCTTGAATATTTCCGCGGCGAAGTCAAAACATAGAATGAAATCACGTTCATCAGTATCTTCATATGCAAGCCAGTACATTTTTCCCTTCACAGACACACACTCCCACTCCATGTATAGATCCGCAGCAAACCCAGCATCTATACCTCTCCATGAATCAGACATGAATTCATAGATCTCAAAGACTCTATGTGTATCACAAGGGGGAGAAGACGACAGATTATAACCAAACCTCAAGATTTTGTAATGGTCACGAGATGCAACGTCGTATCCAACCCCGAAATAATCAACCGATGGTTCGATCCATCTGATTCTCCTCAAAAACGGATTCCAAACTGCGAGACGGACGTAACCTCCTCCTCGTTCCCAATCTTCACATATACAGAGCATGAGTCCATCACAATGAACCATCCAAGAAATCGAAAGCGGATCAAGAAACTCGTTTGGGATTGGTCTTTCTGTTAGGATTCCGGTCACCGGATCCATGATTTGAACCGCACAATCATCATCGATTCTTAGGAATCGTTCGGGAGTTTGAATGTGATGATCCAAATGCTTTTGTTTGAATTTTGTTTCACTGCTGATGAGAGCGTTCCATTGCTTGGACGTCTCTTTGAATCGGAACAAAGATTCAACCGGAGTTCTGCAAAGTATCTCTTCGACTAACTCAAACGGCAACCACACACGATCCGCGGGAGCCTGAGCCATGGGGACGTAACGTTTCGGAAGTAAGAAAAAGAGAGATGTGAATCGACTGAGAGAGATTGATTCTTGAAAGATGATAAAATGCTTTCTTGTTTCGTTTTTCGTTTTCTCAGTTAGTATTTATAGACTTTAAGCGCGAGATCAAAATTGAATTTATCAGCAAGCAAATTACGGTTCAACCGAACCAAACTGGTAACATTTTAACCTAAAATGAACAACCCAACCAAATCGGTTACGTGTTAACCGGACTGAAACGGTCAAGTTGTATATATTGCGTTTGCTCTGCCCAACTAATACGGTTATACCATACTCTTACTCCTTAACTTAATTATAATTAGGATTAATACCATAACTCGCGCTTAGTTTTGTTTTATATAAGTAGAATCCAAGATATATATCTCTACATATATCTATTTGAAATGAATTCAAGAAAGAAAAAGAAACTATATACAGTACAATGATTTTGAACCTTGACAATTTCTATATTTTTTATATCCAATATATATAATTCTTGATAAGCTAAAGGAGCTTGATATACATATTTGTTGAGATTTGTCGTGCTTAGAACATGATAAAACATCGATCACAATTCCATTACCCCAGAGTATATAATTAAACATGCTAAAAGATTATAGTGACTTCTTGTATGATCATTACAAAAGCCAAAACCTGTATTTAACTAAAGTCAAAACAATAGCTGATTTCAGAAAACATGGTAGCAGAATATCAACAAAACACAAAACAACCCTCATCATATCTACCGTCTTATAGTGGAACTGGAATCAGGCTTGGAACATACACATAACTATTGATAAGCGGGTCAATAATGGAGCTTGAAACTTCACGTCGTCCTGTCTCAATTTGTTTTCTTACACCACCTTCATCAATCTCGTAAAGAGTGATACAAGTATACATCTTATCATCTTCTTTTACAATTTGCTCGTACCATGCCATGATATTTCTCTGCTTGCCAATGCACCATCCCGGAAAAACCATAAAATCTAGGCACCGTACCATAGAAAGATCAGGGAGAGTCACAATAAAGTATCTGCTAAAAGAAACAAGGCCATCAGTCAACTTATTTGTCACCGACACATGAATCTCCCCTGTTATTTCATCTTGTTGTAACAGAGAGAGCCTATCTCCATTGAAACATCCTAATAGCTCAATATCCGAATAGGGCGGAGAAACGCATATGTGCTTGAATGTTTCCATAGTGAAATCAAAACATATAATGAAGTGCTCATTCTTCTTCTTTTTATTCTTTCTATCAACCCAATACATATTACCATTCACAGATACGCCTTGAACATTAGCATCTATATTCCCATCAAACTTAGCATCAATACTTCTCCACGAATCAGACTTCAATTCATACACGTGACAGAATGGTTCTGATTTATCACCATCATCATCATCCTCATCATCATCATCATCATCGTCGTCATCATCATCATCATCATCAACATCTTCATCACGATAAGAAAACCTCAAGATTTTGTAGTTATCACGAGATGTATTGCTGTATCCAATCCCTATGTACTCACAATTCTTGCGAGCAGTTAACCAGTTACGAGCCAATGGTTTGATCCATTTGATTTTCCTCAAAAGCGGATTCCAAACCGCGAGATTAGTGTCACCTCTTAATCCATGACACAGGCACAGCAGCAGACCAACACAGTGACACATACACATGAACATGTCGCGAAACACGTCTGGGATTGGTGTAACCGAGAGGGTTCCGGTCACGGGATCAATGATTTGAACCCTCTCACGGCTATCGATTCTTATGAATCGTTCCGGAGAGTTATCCAAGTGACTTTGCATGAATCTGTTGTCGCTGCTGATGAGATGGTACCATCTCTTGCAAGTCGATTTAAATCGGATCAAAGATTCAGTCGGAGTCCTCTGAAGTATCTCTTCGATTAACTCAAACGGCAGTGACGGTAGCAACAAAGGCTCTGCCATGAACGCTCTCGCTATGAAAAAATCTGTATGTGGCTTCTTGTTTCTTTCTCCTCCTTTCTCCGGCATGATTTTAACAAGGGAGAAGGAAACGTGAGGGCTATATTGTGACTAAACCAAAGTTATGAACCTTTTATTAACCGACTTGTGAGCAAACGAAGTTAACGAACCCTAGATAACGAACCGGTTACGGTTCTTTGTTTTTCCCTTGATTTTTAACCTGTAAGCGAATCGGTTACGCTATAACCGGACCCATACCAATCGAATTATAAGTAACGTTAAGGGCGTTAAACGATTAGGGTAAAATTTAACGTCCGAATCTCATATTAATTAGTTAGGGTAAATTTTCATTTCCTTTTCTTGGTTTCTAAGTTTCCTTTTGATCGGTCTCGCTCCTCCTTCTATATCCAATTTTCTGGTGTTCTTGTTTTTTTTTTACTATGATTCTTGTCTAAACTCCTTGTAACAAAAAAAAAAAAATTGGATGTAATATATGACCAAGAGTTTGCATCCATAGCAAAATATGCAGATCCTTTTTCCCTTCTAAAGCCTAAAACCCTAGACGAGCTCACACCACGGCCTAAGACATGGATAGAGTCATATATAGGGGGGATTCATAGAAAGATGCTGTCTCCGTCACATAACTTACAGGCAGAGGAGTATCCGGCCACGCGGCCATTGAAATCCTCGCCATCTTTGATAGCTTGGACTCCAACCTCAGTTCCCAATCGGTTATATATATCTATTAACTTCACTCTAAGAGAGTATCAGTTGAGTAAACTAGGGTTTTAGCAAATACTATATGTGACGCATGATTGATTCTGATAAACTACACATACACGATTAGATTATATACCAAACGTAAAACTTGTTATGATCATATAATACAAAAACTAAAACCAGTAGTTAATGTCAATAACATCTGTGTAGTACCTTTGAACAGAGCTTTAACAAAAAAAAGAAACAGAGCATTAAGAATTCGAAACGATCCTCATATCTAATCTACCTCTTATTGCTCTGGAACCGGAATCAGACTTGGAACATAGACATAGCTACAAACTAATGGGCTATGGTAGTCACCTTGTAAATGTTTTCCTGTCTCAGTTGGCTCTCGGACGCGATCTTCGTCAATTTCGTAAAACTTGATGGAAGTATACCACACACCAGCTTCTTGTACATATCCCTCACTCCATGCCATGATATTTCTATGTTTTCCAATGGAGTATCCCGGACGAGTCGAATAAGGATTCAACTGTAACCGTGGAAGACCAGGTCTACTAGTGACATTGAAATAATTGGTAAGCGAAACGACCTCGTCACTCAACTTGTTTGTCATCCACACCTTAATGTCTCTTGCTTCCCCTCCATCTTGTATTAACAAAGAAAGTCTATCTCCACTGAAACATCCTAATCGTCTACAGTTCCAAAAGGGAGGACAATCGCATATGTCCTTGAATGTTTCCATGGAGAAGTCAAAGCTTAAAATGAAATAATGTCTCTTCTTTGCAGCAATCCAATACATATTACCCTTCACAGACACACTTCCCCACTCCACAGCTACATCCGC
Organism: Camelina sativa; assembly: GCF_030686135.1. Classification (NCBI taxonomy): domain Eukaryota; kingdom Viridiplantae; phylum Streptophyta; class Magnoliopsida; order Brassicales; family Brassicaceae; genus Camelina; species Camelina sativa. The sequence continues at coordinate 3,918,791 of NC_141880.1, forward strand.
ATCAAACTCAGCTTCAGTACCTCTCCATGAATCAGTCTTGAATTCATAGATCTCACATGTTTTAACACGAGGAAACCATTTCTTATAACCATACCTCAAGATTTTGTAGTTATCACGAGAGGCCGTGTTGTATCCAATCCCGAAACGTTCCATTTTCTCGTAACAAACCAATGGTTGGATCCATTTCACTTTCCTCAAAAACGGATTCCAAACCGCCATACGGACGTATTTGTCTCGTCCGTGATTCAGATCATCACATCTACACAGCATTAGTCCATCACAGTGAACCATATAAGAAATCGGATACGGATAAAGAAACACGTCTGGGATTGGTGAATTTGAGAGGACTCTGGTCGCAAGATCCATGATTTGAACCGACTGATCGTTATCGATTCTTAGGAATCGTTCGGAAGTGTGACTGTGATGATCCAATTGCTTTTGCATGAACTTTGTGTTGCTGCTGAGGAGAGCGTACCATTGCTTGCACGTCGTTTTGAATCGGAGCAAAGACTCAACCGGAGTTCTGCAAAGTATCTCTTCGATTAACTCAGACGGCAACGACGACACACGACGATTCGCGGGAGCCTGAGCCATGGGAACGTAACGTTTTGAAAGAAAGAAAGAAAGAAAAAAAAAGAGAGATGTGAATCGAGTGAGAGAGATTGATTCACTTTAACAAAAAAAAAAAAGAGAGAGATTGATTCTTGAATGACAAAATGGTTTCTTGTTTCTTTTTCGTTTCTCAGTTAGTTTTTAATTACTTTAAGCGCGAATAAGGAAGAAGGAAACGAGAGATCATTTTGTAAACCCAACCAAATTGTGAATCTTTCTTAACCCTCATCGACTCGAGCAAGCGAACCGGTCACGGTAAAGCCGAACCAAAATTGTGATTTTTCAATCTTATTAGTTCTGACTTCTGAGTGAAGTAAGCGAATCAGTTAGTTTAAACCGGACTGAAATACCAACCGAATCAAATTAACCCAAAAAGACATTGGGCGTTTCCGAATTAATTTAAGGTAACTTAATTTCTTGGTTTCTAAGTTTCCTTTTACAGTGCCAAGACTCCCTTTTCTTCTAATCTTTCAAGAGTAGTTTAAAAATATTTATTAGGTTTTTGGATGCTTTAACGTTGATAATTGCATAACTTTTGGTAAAATAGATTTCTTCTGTTGAGTATGACAAGAGTGTGTGCATCAATTTGAAATTTCACATTTTATTTTTTCTCTTAATAAAAAAGTAACTCTTATAATTCAGACGAACAATTCACGGCCTAAATAGAGAGGAGGATTCCAGAAACGGCATTCTCAGATGTAATACCAAAACTAAACCCCGTAGTTAATGTCTGTATTTTATTTTTTTTGCCAAAAGTTAATGTCTGTATACATAGTAAAGAAACTTTGTTGATTAATTCCAACATACACGCATAGTAAAAGGCTTAACAAAAAACATATACCAGGGCTTAAAAACCAGTTCTCATATCTACCTCTTATTTCGGAACCGGAATCAGACTTGGAACATAACCATAGCTACAAATCAACGGGTCATTGTACTCACTGAGTCCATGTCGTCCAGTCTCAATTTGTTTTCTTACACCACCTTGATCAATTTCGTAAAAAGTGATGCAAGTATACCACTTATCATCATCTTCTTCATCTCCCTCACACCATGCCATGATACTTCTTTTCTTGCTAATGAAGTATCCCGGAAGAGCCATATCACCATGGAACTGTAAGGCCGGAAGATCAGAGCGAGTCACAGAGAAATATTTGCTAAAGGAAACAACAACGTCACTCAACTTGTTTGTCACCCACACGTGAATCTCCATCGATTCTTCATCTTGTGTTAACAAAGATAGTCTATCTCCATTGAAACATCCTAATCTTCGAGTCTCCCAAAACGGAGAACAAATGCACACTTCCGTGAATGTTTCCAAGGAGAATTCAAAACTTAGAATAAAAAACTCTGCTTCCTTCCTTAGTGCAATCCAGTACATACTACCCTCAACAGATACACCTACGCAATCCGTATCTACATCCACACCAAACTCTGCATCAATACTTCTCCACGAAACAGAGTTGAAATCATAGATCTCACACTTTGGATCTGATTCTTCAACACGACTAAAAGACACATCACCAGAAAATCTCAAGATTTTGTAGTTATGACGAGATGCCTTCTCGTAACCAAACCCGAAGTAATCAGTTCCCCAGTAACAAACCGACGGTTGGATCCATTTAATATTCTTCGGAAACGGATTCCAAACTGCGAGACCGGCGTCACCTCTTACTCCTCGACACATGCACAACATCAGACCATCACAGTGAACCATAGAAACAATCGGATACGTGTTGCGAAACACGTGTGGGATTGGTGTAACTGAGAAGACTCCGGTCGCCGGATCCATGATTTGAACCGTCTCATCAACATCGATCTTTAGAAACCGTTCCGGAGAGTTATCTAAGTGCTTTTGCATGAACTTCTTGTCGCTGCTGACGAGAGCGTACCATCTCTTGCACGTTGATTTGAATCGGATCAAAGATTTAGCCGGAGTCCTCTGAAGTATCTCTTGGATTAAATCAAACGGCAGCGACGGTAACAACGAAGACTTTGCCATGAACGCTCTCGCTGTGAAATGCTCTGAAATCGAATTAAAGGATTGATTCTTGGATAAGGTTTCTTGTTTCGTTTCTTCTCAGTTTATGGTATAATAAAGACTTTTAAGCGCGAATAAGGAAAGACTGAAACGAGATTAATAAGTGAACAGAGCAAGTGAACCGGTTACGAGTTCAACCGATCTAGAAAATTCAGGACCAAAGGTTTTGACTTTAAAAATGTTTCGTTACAAATCTAATTTTATTTAAAATAAGAGCCTCTACATGCAATTTAATGAATAAAGATTTACTGTTCTACCCTCGCAAGTCGTCGTAGTCCTCCTGGTATATTTTACTCGCTCACTCTCAGACTCTCCACAAGTCTCTTTTTTTCCCTCCGGGATTCAAATTCCGATTCCGATAAGGCGACAACGACGAGTCGATTAGGGTTTCGCAATGGTTCGAGCGAAGGCACTTAAAGTCAGCGATCACGCCGGGGGAGGTTCGAATTTAGAATTTCTTACGAATTCCTTATTCGCAATCTGTTCGTCTTCCTAGTTCTGTGTTTAAATTTGAAATAGAGAGCTTATGTTCCCATTTAGATGCTAGATTTGAGTTTCAGTAACCTAATCCGTTGTGGAACTTCGCTGATTGTTCGATTTTTTTTTATCTTCGCATTCGGTTGTTTCAATCACACTTGCTTGTAATTTCTGGGCGCAGTGTTGTTCTTTGTCGATTTTAGGGGTTTTCTTCAGTTTTATTTCTCGAATTACACGAGAATTATAGCTTTACCATGATTGATTACATTCAGATTTGATTTTGAAATCTGTAGAGAAGATGGTTCTGGAACCTCCAATGAACAGTGCACGAAGAAGAAATTTGGCAGATATTACTAATCTGCAGAATCAGAACAAACTAATGAATCAGAGACCGAAGCAGCAGCAACAAGCTATATTACTCTCTTCCAAAGAAAACGCTGAAAATCTTCAAAAGGCACTGCTTATTTCATCTTGGAGTTCATATGAATATGTTTATGCCGTTCTGTAGTTACTAGTTAGATGGATCTTTTTTTGCCTTTACTTTGAATGTGCTTATTCAGGTTTATCAACTTGTTTTTGCAGGAAAACGTGAGACTGATGAAAGTCGTCGTGGAGAGAGAGTAATCTTTGTTCGAAATCATGAAACTTGTGAGTATTGAGTATTTGTTGCTAATACTTATTGTTGTTTTGTGAATACAGTGGAGTCAAAAGTGAGCTGCAGAAACTAAGGATTAGCTTTCAGAAGGTTAAAGAACAGAATTTGCTTCTTGCCCAGGCAAACACTCGTTTATTGGCGGTACGTCTCATCTTTGTGTGGTTCAACTGGAAATTATTTTGGGAATTCCATGGTAACAGTGTGATTTCAAAGTTATTTTTCATTATTCTTTCCTGGCAGGAGTTCAATACAAGCAAAGACCAAGTATGCTTTTTCTGGAACCCAAGTTGCTTTTTAACACAGGCTTGCTTGATCATTTATAAGTTCCTTGGCTGAAATTTTCTGTGCATTTCAGCTGAAGATACTTCACCACGAACTTGGTTGCAAGAATGGGTTAGTCATGGCCAGGAAAGCACTGCTTAAGGTATGCTATTGATTTGTGTGTAATTTTCTCTGACCATAAGTACAAACTAAAGAGTTAATTACTTGAGAAATTGTCACCTTTTTCTATCCAGGAGCAAACCCTTCCATGTACACGTCATGCATCAAAGGTCAAGGTACTTATGAAAATTGGCTTTTGTGACCTCTGGAATGGGAAATTATGACCCTACTGCTCCGTTGTTCTTATGCTTTCTTCTGCATTGTTGTGACCTTCTGGCTGGTGCAAATGCTTGTTGTGTGGCTTGCAATACCTTTCAGCCAATTGAAGCTGATCATGAGAATGGTAAGATAATGCAACAGTCAAGCATGAAAATATAACCTTCTCGTTTTAATTTCATTGTGAATTTAGGAATATCTTAGCATGCTCACCTTAAGTGACTTTTTGTCATTTCATTCTCAGTTTCGGAGAGCTCCAACACTAACTCATTCCAAATAAATGAGAAACCCAACAATAGAAGGTCCGGTCTCTCTCTTGCTCAGTCTGATTCATGTTTCATCCATTGTCTTTTAGAAATTTTTGGGCAATCAGGTTACTTACGGATTTCTTGCTTTTCTTTATAGGATAATTTCTGGAAGGACGAATCCCGCAGCATTAGATATTCTTGGTAGACTGGGAGAGACATGTCAGACGGGAGACAACATTGACAACAAGAAGTTGGTCTCTGATGGTAACAGTGCCGCTGATAAAACGGAGTTTGTCCTTGATGCTGAAAACCATATATACGACAATGTCCCAAGCAAGAGGTTCATTTATTCAACGCGATTTGATGACTTAATTATCTATTTGTATTTCAGTATCTTATTTATGCTTTTATTTTGTCTTTTGGGTTGCTTTCGTTGCAGGTGTTGCGCAGGAAGGCAGTCCGCCATTTATAAAATAGAAACCGGTCAATCTGGAAAATTGCAAAGAGTGGTTGACGTCAAAGAAATTAAGGAGGATGCAAGGTTTGTTAACTGCCTTTTTTTCTAGGTTCACATTTAGGAATAACATTCAAAGCGGATGAAGACTAGTGCCAATGACTAGTGAGTTTCCACTCTCTCTGTCTCAAGCAGGTTCCCTTTGAGAAGACGTTCTGCCCGGTTAAAATCTCAAGAACCTGATATATCTGAAAGCTTCCATGAGTCACTAGAGACAGCCAGGAGGAGGAGGTCTGCCATAGGCGTTAGGCTCTGTTTATAAGTAGTGTACTTCTATGAATAATGGTAACAATGCGATTTGATTTTTTCGCAGGTCTACGGTGTTTAATATCCAAGAGCTGGGCGTTGTTCAAAACTTAAATGGTTTACATGACGATCAAGAGATTACTGCAAAGGCCGGGTTTGTAGAAGCAGAACGTGTTCTTTCTTTTTCCACTAACTGAATCCTGAACCAAGAATACTTATGCCACTTGCGCTTTATTTTCTTTCTTCATGGATGTCATTTCAGATGCTCTCCAATAAGACAGTCTATCAAGTGTAGACCTGCAGCAGGAGAGCCACATGACACGAAAGAGATAACCGGGTAAACCAGGTTAATTTTCTATATTATGCAGAACTACAGAGTTAATACTGTTATCTAATGCGATTACTTTTCGACAGGGTATTTTTGAGAAGGCGGTCTGCGAGGTTTAATTTCCAAGAGCTGGGTGTGACGGAGAACTTGAATGGGTTACATGATGATCAAGCGATTGCTGCAAATGCCAGGTTTGTAGAAGCAGCGCATATTCTTCCTTTTTTCACTCTTGATTGATAACTTATTCTTCATAAACCAAGTACATTTACGCTTCTTCTCTTATGGATGTCATTTCAGATGCTCTGCAAGCGAACAGACTACGGGGTCTAAACCTGAAGCAGTCGAACCACGTGACATGACTGAGACAACTGGGAAAAGCAGGTTTTGTAGTGATAGATACAATCTTTGTATTCTGATTAATTAAAGAGTTGAGACTGATATCATTATATAAAGACTGATATCTAAATGGTATACTTGACAGAGTCTGTTCAAGAAGACAATCTGCAAACGTTAAAACTCAAAGCCACATCAAAGAAACCGCAGATCCGCCTTTGCATGATGACATTGTTGATGAGTCTAGTCCAATGTCGTGTACAGTTTCAATGGAGGTTAAGGGAGAATCAAAGAACAAACTAGCAGGCGATGAATCAGAGGAGATGAGAAAAACAACACTTGGAAGACCTTCAAGGAAAGCTGCTGATCAAATCAAATCGTACAAGGAACCCTCACTTAGGGACAAGATGCGAGGGGGATTCTAAGTCTCTCCAGATCGAATATCGTCTCGAGCCTCTTATGTTTTTGTGATTCTGCGATTTCACTTTTGTTGAATGAGCTATTGCTTAATGCTATAATCACAATGTACATTCGTAGGTGTATTTGCTTCTTTAAATCAAAGGAGAGCTAGCGAGTGGTCTTGCAACTGTACAGGAAGCGGATTGGAAGGTTTAATTCGGTTCGATGGAGACTATCTGTGAAATTTTTTTTACTCTACTAAATTGTGAAATGTTGGAATATTTGGTCAAATCTTTAGGAATCTCAATAGTTTTAGGGAATCTCTTGATGTAATTTTGATATCTTACTAGATTTTAACCCGCGGTACACCGCGGGACAATTTTTTAAAAAATAATAACATTTTAATTCTTTTGTTTTTTACATTTAGTTTGTTTTGTTTAATTAAATAATAGTTTTGTTTGGATTGTCAATTATTAGAACAATAATACGGGAAATAAATACATAAATATGTAATTTATAAGCTATTGTCGGATTAAGTCACAATTTTATCAGTGATTTAATTGTTTTACAAAGTTAAATTACCCTGATTTAATATGTATAATATTCTTATATTAGTGGTATTGACCAAATAATTAAATGAAGATTTAACTCGTGTTTCAAAACCGAATTAATAATATTTTATATTTATATTAATGTTAATTCAAATCGTCATGTTAATAACATGTCCCGCTATATAACAACAAACCGTCATATTAATGGTTTAACCCGTATTTCAAAACCGTCATATTAGTGGTTTTGGTTGTGTGTTGTGTTTCGTTTGTGAAGTTGATATTTATACATGGAAAATGCTAGATGAGCAAGGAGTTTACGATCCGTAGCAATAAAAGAGAGATTTTAGTGTTTTCCTATTTGAGTTTATAACAATATCGCAGAATAATATTCAGTTTCTTAACACGGTATATACTATATTAAATGTTTTTGTTGATGCTAAAGTTAAATATACCCGATTATTGAGTTTCTAAAAGTTGGGTTCTCGTTTTTATGAATTTTATTAACGTTATAATAATCATTGTGATTGTAATCATTTGTTACTCAAACTCGGCTGTGTCATTTAAATTTAAGAGATCATACAGTTTCTAAAGATCTATTAAAATATGTTTGGAGATTTTTATAGGATTAAAAATTTAATGCGTAGAGTTATGTTTGGAAACATCAGAAAGTATAGATGGTGTCAAGCTTATTATGGCAATAAGTGTAAATAAATTTGTTCGATTAATATAATTCCATTAAATGAGTTTCCAGGAATTGTTATTTTAGAAAAATAGTTAGGGGTTAATATTGTAAATAAAATAAATTAAATAACCAAAACTTCAAAGGCATAACACAAAATGTACTTAAAAATAATAATATAGATAATCTTAATACTACAATCCAGAGAAGTGAGAACTACTGAATATAATCTTAATATAATCTTAACATGGTTGATATCTTTAATCTTAATATTCCTAACATGGCTTGGAATCCTTAATAGGCTCTCAACAGGCGACCGTATGTTGAAGTGGAATCCGTCTGTTGATGCCTCCTGTTCCTTTTGTCAAGCGTCTTTGGAAACACGCAATCATCTCTTCTTTCACTGTCCTTATTCGCAACAGATTTGGGGTACGCTCACCAACGGGTGTCTTGGAGTTCACTTCACTTCAGAATGGGAAAAAGTTCAGGCCCTCATTTCCGACTCCACACTCGACAAACATCCTCTATTGTTTCTCCGATACACACTCCAGGTAACGGTGCATACACTTTGGCAAGAACGTAAAAACCGTAAGCACGGTGAAATCCCCATCCCAGCTCTACGGCTTGGTAAACGGATCGACTTCTGGGCACAAAACCGATGACGACATTCTTATACTCTGGTCCACTGTAAACGAAACTTAAGATCAGTTACAAATGTGTTGTAAAAGAAAAGGTTTTTTGTTGAATAAAATTTTACATTCATTCAAAAAAAAAAAAATACTAAATATCTTATATAATAAGAGAATGTTTTTCTCAACTTCTACTGAAAACATGACATCTGGCTTATTATATAACTGACACATGTCCTCTCTTATTCTTAAAGGCCATTGTTTTAATGTTTTCATCAATGTTCTAAAATGCGCTAGGCGCTAGCCGGGCGGTGGACCACCGTTTAGCGTATAGCCGTATACGTGGCTGTATATACGGGATATATACGGTAAATATATTTTATTAAAAATATATATAGATATGAATATATTACATATAAATAATTAAATATATATAATAAAAACAAAGTAAATATCAAAATCTTTGCAAAAATACTCATAAAATTGTCAAACCAATAGTATCAACCTTTATATACAAGAATCCATTGGAACTTGAATAATTTCTGAAAATAATTACAAAAGACAAATATGCAGTGAGATTCCAAAGCAGAGTTTTACGATACCAAAACAGAGTTTTACGATTTCAAAACAGAGTTTTACGATATCAAAACTCTGTTTTACGATATCAAAACTCAAACTCAAACATAGTTTTACGATATTAAGAATTATAGTTCTTTAATTAACAAGACAACAACGGTAGATAATAAAGCCAAAAAAGAAGAATCATATAATCAAAACAAGAGAAGGAGAGTAAAAAAAACCTGAAGACTCTATGTATATAGAATGAAGTTTGAGAAACAAAAGTGTCATGGCAGTAGAAAACGATAATAAAGTTTAGGGTTTTATCAATTTATAGGTCTATATCTTGATTGAAGGTAAAAAAAAAAAAAAAAATTACCATATATACGCTAACCGTATAGTCGTCTATATATACGTTGTATAAGCAACCGTATTCAACCAACCCGTATTTGTTAAACGCTTAGCCTAGAAACGGTACAGTAGGTCACCGTATACCGTATTGTCACCGTATATACGGCCGCCTAGGCCGTATTTTAGATGAAAACTTTTCATATTGGACCTAACACAATAAGACCAATTACAGGCCCAACAAGGCAGCAAATATAATTGACAGCCCTTACACCCATCAGGAGGATACGAACCAAACAATGTCGAATTCACATGTACTCACCTTCTCACAACCATCGTTCCCAGTAGCTACCACCTCCGATGTACCTTCACAAAAATCTCCCAATCCTTAAGTTTCTTTGGTTTAATTCTCCTACTCCACTACCAAATTCTAAATCATTTACGATTTAATGTCTGTGTCAAGATCCCGAACACCTATTTTTGAGTTCCGAACTGTATGTAACATTAAACCTGTCCAAAATCGTTTACAATTATTTGGAATCAAATTTAAAAAATTTTAAAAGGAGTTTAGATCTGCACTACCAATTAGAATCATATGAACCATTATTATGACGTTATTTGTATTACTTATTACAATCTTTAAGGTAATTAAAGAATTCCATTGAAGTATATCCGTCATTTTCATCTTTACGTTTACCACCCAATTATAACGTAATAAAAATAACATTGTCATTAACATTTCATTCCAATCCCTGACTACTCTCCCTCAACCATTGCATTAAGTTTTTTTTTTAAATAACAACCTTTGACGACACTCACCTTCTCTCTCTCACACCATGGGTCAATATGATTGTTTTTCGGGTCATCCATATATGGGAAATTCGAGACTTTCGAAGAAACAATATCTTACTTATTGTTCATGATGAAATGTCTCATTCCTGATGAAAATGTATAGTATCTCTATTATTGTTCCTCTTGACCCTTGATATACCTCCATTTTAACACATTCATTTCGCCTTTGTTTCAGGATTGTGCTATACAAGCTTCAGTCCTTCCTAATCGTGTGCCTAAGTTTCAAGATCAATTGGTTAAGGCCAGTTGTACAACATCAATGATTTAGATGTTGTTGCATCCTCCAACCGTTATCATCGCACCAACCACAAATGGAGAATTGTTTTCATGGAGAAAACGTCTTTGGAGACTATTAAAAAACGACAATGCTCTATTAGTTTTGATTATTTTAGGTTCTATACTTTTTCAGAGTTGCTTGATATGGTAGACAAGGGTGAGGAGCTTCCAGGTTACAACCTATTTTGCACTGTTTGTATTTCTAGTCTCTTAGCTTCCACTTTGTTCTTCAGTATATGATTTATATCTACATTTACCCACTCATCAGATGTTGTTCGCCAAATATCCTCGTCTCGAACATTTGAAAACAAAGATCAGAACCACCCTTCGAAGACAACTTTCAATTTAATACTGACTAGCATTTTAGAAAGGTATTGATTTTTTTATTTTTCAGATTCGTTCTACTCTTTGTAAGTCTGTAGCTGTGCAACATTTCTGATGTTTGTTGTAGTGGTGACAACGTATACATATCTCTTTGGAGAAAACTTGCTGTCGATTCCCTTGCCAAACTTTTAACCCTAAAAGATGAAACAGTTGTTGTCACTGCAACCCATATAAACCCACGGAAAGTTGGGCGTAAGCGTTTTGTTTTTAACGTCCTAACTTTCTATCAAATATTAATTGGTTAACGTTTTAGTTTCTAAAACTTAAGACCAATGTATATGGGACTATGAATGAATATAATGCTAACAATGGGCCATATGTATTCTTGACAATTTCAAAATTAGAGCATGGCTTGATAATTTCAAAATTAGAGCATGGTTAATCATGTTTAAGATTTGATGTTCTTCATCATCAATTCAATAAACTGTGGAAAAGTAAATATTGTTTTAGTAACGTCCCATTATCGCCTGTAAATCCCAATAAATTAGCTAACATTTATATTCCAATCAGTTTCAATGTTTAGTCATAAATTTATATTCCAATCTCTTATTTCTCTTCATTTAAAATTCTATATTGTCCCATTAATTTTAAACGGCCAAATTCTGCTACTATAATGGTTGAATGACTGGTCCCTTAATATGTATATTTCATGTAATTATATTCTATTTCGTACTCAAATTATTGTTATGATTCGAGGAAAGTTCTAATGTCTCTGAAGCATTTTTCCTTTAGATCACGTAAATGATTTGCTCATTGCACAATTCATTTTTAAATCCCATTATCGCCTTTGACATCCCAATAAGTTAGCTTACATTTATATTAAAAAATCAATTTCAATGTTTAGTCATAAATTTATATTCCAATCTCTTATTTCTCTTTATCTAAAATTCTATATTGTCCTATTAATTTTAAACGGCCAAATTCTGCTACTATAATGGTTGACTGGCTGGTTCCTTAATATGTATATTTCATGTGATTGTATTCTACTTCATACTCAAATTATTGTTATGATTCGAGGAAAGTTCTAATGTATATGAAGCATTTTTCCTTTAGATCACGTAAATGATTTGCTCATTGCACGATGTGATTTGTAATTGATTTCAGTTAGACGAGGTGAAGCAGGCACTGACTAAGATCACGCATTCCACGTGGTGATTTGTAATTGATTTCAGTTAACCTGTGATATGGGGCTTCAATTTCAACATTCGCTTATGTCTTCACGTAACAACAAAATAAAGATGATGAGGATTTGCCTTAAACAATGTCGAAGTGAATAAAATCATCAAAAGAAGATCTTTATTTTATTTTATTTTTGGTTTAAAGCCACTGAATAGGCTTTGAAGTTTGAAGGATTTGTATCATTTTCCGTCTTGTGTAGACAAGACAAAAAGGTGCTTTTGCTGTGAGGGGTTACCAACAGTTAAAAGGGAAATAAATCACACATTATTTGAATCTGAGAATGAAAAATCTGCAACATTAAGGAATATCATATTTATTTTATAACTTTAAACTTCATCATCTTTAATAAAAGATTACTCATGGGATAAATTCAAAACTCAAAAATGATGGTAGATCTTGGCTATTTCTGTAAGGCCACAACGGAAACAACGTCCAAACAAGTTATTTTCATAGTTTGAAAGTGACATGTATTAATATGACTATATGAGTCTATAATCTTTAGTTGACAAATTACGTCTTGACCCAACAGAAAATACAAAGACGATGATCATTTGCCCATACAGCTTACATCAAGCATGTTACTATTCTCGAAGTTGTTTAAATATTGATTGACCATTTTAATGTTAAATATCATTTCAATGTTTACAAAACATTACATAAATTATCTATTTTGTAATCACAAAATTCGCCATAAGTGTATTGCAAAATGGTTACGTCCCAAAACAACATGTCCTATAAGAGAATTAGTCTAAGTTTTTAAACTTTTTGTTATTCAAAAAAGTAAACATAATTAATAAAATCCATTATACATGAGGTGTAGTTTAATTACTTAAGGACACATACTTTCCCCCCAAAAATTTATATCATTTTTATCAATAAAAAAAAACCAATTAAGAAAGCAAAATACACAAAGATGAAAATCTAACAGTTAAAAAATTGCCAATGGAACAAATATGAAGATAAGCCCGTGCGTAGCACGGGGCAACTTCTAGTATACATATAAGGCTTTGCAGCATGCGCCAATCTTGGAAGGGATCAACATACACTTCAATTTCTTACAAAAGTACTCACAATCCAAATAATTGAACTTCAATATTTCTCTTTAAATTACAAATTACCTCCCTATGTTAGAATATCAGTTCATAAGAAGCCAATCAATTATTTCCTAACATTTTAAATAAATCAAGTCTAATAAACTAATAATAATTTTAAATTTATTGTATCTTACAGTACATTTAGTAAAAGAAGTAGGGTAAATAGACAAAGTTACACTTACATCTTGATGTTGGGCCACTTCATTGAATTTGTTGGTCCATAGGTTTTCAAGGTCACAGCTCTCACACGTCAATCTTTCCTCTTATACCCTCTACTGTCAATTGACTAAACAACAACACCTCTTCGGTCTTGTACCGTAACCGTAACTACTCTTTTATGGATTATACGTCTCACTATTTCAAAATCAATATCTTCACCTAAAAAGCTCAATATCTAACACAAAAAAAAAAAAAAAACCGTCAGGAATATGCTATATATGTACTAAGAAATTGTTGTCCTAGAGTCGGAAGACGGATTATATCCTACAGTTTAGTTTAAGGCCACGAAGCAAAGAGAGACACTGAGAAGGACAAAAGTGATACACGGTACGCAATATACTGCCTTCTCTTTCTTACAAATGTGTTTAGATAATTCTATTTATAGGGGCCTTTTTGTGATTTTGTTGTTTTGATTACTACTATAAGTGTCCTTCAACGCCATTACTTGACATTTTATCATAAAAAAACGAATGGCTAAAGACTACGTTTCCTCCTCTGTTCTGATTCTTCTTCTTATTCTCTTCTATAGTCAGCGTACTTATTCTGCCTCCATTGTCAAGTTTCTTCCTGGTTTTGATGGTCCTCTTCCCTTTGAGCTCGAAACCGGGTTTTTTCTTTTCTCCTTCCTCCTGTGATTAATATACAATCTTAATGTTTGGAGATTACTCTAAAGTGTGTCATGTGTGTATGAATATGATTTTTTTGTGAATCATTAAAAAAGGTATATTGGTGTTGGCGAGGAAGAGGAAGTGCAACTGTTTTACTATTTCATCAAGTCTGAGAGGAATCCAAAAGAAGATCCTCTTCTTCTCTGGTTAAGTGGAGGACCTGGCTGCTCTTCTATCTCTGGTCTTCTTTATGAGAATGGTTACATCTTCAACCTTCATTCTTTTTCTATTCATATTATTCTTTTTTATACAGTATAAACACATGTTTTAAAACAGGACCAAATAAAATGATAAAAATCCAGAGAGAGAGAGTGAGAAGAAAACGATGTGTAAATAGCACACATCCACATCCTCTCTCTCTTTGTTTTTTTTCACTTAGACAGCATTGAATCTCGTGTACTTTTCCAAACAGCCAAAGTTGCCACCTTTCGTGCATTTTTACCTTTTAGATTAGACAAAACCCACCCTTAAGCCTTAAAACATCACAATAAGGACGAAGAGCAAAATCAGCTGTTCCAATCTTCTCTCACAGTAACTATTGTCCGGATTGGTTTCCTTAAAGCTTGATCCTCACGTGCCATGTTTGAATCAGGGCCTCTGACTGTGAAGCTTGAGGTTTACAATGGAACTCTTCCTTCCTTGGTCTCTACAACATATTCATGGACTAAGGTAGGCACAATGTGTTTTGTACGTACGTACTCATATTACGATCACAAACCCAATGGTAAACGCTTTGGTCGTTTAAGTTGTGCATCGTTTTTTTTTTTTATCAGGTTTCGAGTATAATATATTTGGATCAGCCTGTTGGAACTGGCTTCTCTTACTCAAGAACTCAACTTGTTGATAAACCCAGTGATTCAGGAGAAGCCAAGAGGATCCATGAGTTTCTTCACAAGGTCAAAAGACTAACTGAATTGTCTCTTGAAACATCTCTTCTTTGTGCACAGACCTTAAGAAGTTTTTTTTTGTTGTGCAGTGGCTAGGTAAGCATCAAGAGTTTCTCTCCAACCCATTCTATGTCACTGGAGATTCTTATTCCGGTAAGGTCATCCCGGCACTCGTTCAAGAAATCTCAAAAGGTATCATCTTATTTTTGCTTATCATCAAATCAATCTCCAAGCCCTTTTCTTTGAGCGTCTCGTTTCTTTATCAAATATATTAATTCTTCTCTTTATAACAGTATAAACACGTTGATGTAGGAAATTATTTTTGTTGCAAACCTCCAATAAATCTTCAGGTTCGTTTGTATTTGTTAGCTTCTTCTATACCTTATGTAGAGTTAAAAATTTGATAGGTTTCGTCCTTGGTACACTGACAAAAACAGGGCTATGTTCTTGGAAACCCATTAACAGAAAGTGAAATTGATTGGAACCATCGCATTCCATATGCTCATGGAATGGCACTGATTTCAGATGAACTATATGAGGTATGAAACATGACATGCTTTTGTCTCTTTTCTCCACAATTAAAGTTGATAACAAACAGTTCAAAACTCTTCTTTTCTTGCAGTCCATGAAGAGAATCTGCAAAGGAGAATATATAAATGTTGATCCACGTAACACAGAATGCTTGAAACTCGTGAAAGAATATGAAAAGGTACAAACACACACGCTCATGGAAATTTTAGGTTATGTTCTGTTCTGCAGTGATCTATCTAATAAAACTCACCACTAATTCAGACTTTTGTTGTTATTTATAGTGCATTGATAGAATATTCGAATCACATATAATATCGCCAGACTGTGATGAGAATCAAGAGACACCTCCTGATTGCTATGTAAGTAATCCAACTTGCCTTCTTAATCTTTGAGAAAAAAGTATTTTACAAGGTTGCGTTTGCAGACGTATCGGTATTTGTTAACAACCTATTGGGCCAATTACGAGAGTGTGCATAGAGCTCTTCATGTCAATAAGGTATTATTACACATGAAAAAGTCAATATATTCAGGCTATTGGTAACAAAGTGTCAAACTCTTTAAGAGGATCTATGATTGCAGGGGAGTATAGGGGAATGGGTGCGTTGTTCTCAGAAGAAACCTTACACTTATGACATTAAAAGCAGTGTACCGTACCATATGAATAACAGCATCGATGGCTATCCTTCTCTCATCTTCAGGTCAGATTTTAATTATAACCTCTTCCTTTTGAAGGGGTAGTTCAGGATTCAAGACTTTATTGAGGGTTTTTTTGGGTGAACAGTGGTGACCACGACTTGATGGTGCCTTTCCTTGGAACGCAAGCTTGGATTAGGTCTCTTAATTATTCTCTCACTGATGACTGGAGACCTTGGATGATAGGCGATCAAATCGCGGGGTATTACCATGAATCTGTTTCTTTTTTGTTTTTATGATGGGATGAACTCATTCTATCATTGTATGAGCTCATTAGACTCTCGCTTTCTTTGTGTCAGATACACGAGGACTTATGCCAATAAGATGACATTTGCTACAATCAAAGCAAGTCTTTTCCTCTTTTATTGTGTGTTTCACTCAATGTTTAAGTTTTCACATTATGTTTCTTAATTGATTTGTGGGTTTTGATTACAGGGAGGAGGACACACACCAGAGTACAGACCAGAGGAGACTTCTATCATGTTCCAAAGGTGGATTAGTGGTCAGCCTCTCTAAAATGAAGCCAGCTTTGCTATTCAGAAAGCAGTTCTACATTTCATGAAAAATGTAGAAATATGGCTTAATTTTATTTAAATTGTAGAGTTTCCATTCAGAAAACAATTATACATTTCTTCTATCATTTCATTAGTTTACTACACATTTAAAATAAACCCCAAATTTTCAGTTGTTTCTTTTTTTTTTTTTCGTTTGTTGGGTAACTCTTCTTGTTGGCACAAAATGATCAGTCACAATAGATAACTTGGTTCACGTTTATGTTCTAATTTTTGCATGGCCTTTAAAACTTATATTTCACATTTCTATATGGTCACATTTCTCCGAAGTAATTTTTAGGTTTAAAAAAAAATGAAATGTTGTCTCATTGCATTTTTTTTTTGTTAGTGCGTAGTCACTTTGTCTTTAGAATCCAGTGAAGCTTGCGAAGATTGCACTATTTCGAAACCTAGTCGTTTTCTTAAATTCAGTTGCGAATTCAACAAAAAAAAAAGAAAACAAGTTCCAGGTGTTCTTTTAGTTAATCTCTTTGATGTAAATAAAAAGCTCTAGCGGTGGGTAAAACCAAAACCTGACAGGTTTAGGCCACGAAACCAAGAGAGACAGTGAGAAGAGGGACAAAAGTGAATCACGGTACGCAATTGATTTTTTTTTTCTCTCTATGTGTAGGAGCCTTTTGTTCTTTTGTTGTTCTTTGGTATAAAATTAGGTTTTGATAATTGTCCTTCAAGGCATTAATTGATTTTTTTAATCATAAAAAAAGAATGGCTAAAGACTACGTTTCCTCCTCTGTTCTGATTCTTCTTCTTATTCTCTTCTATAGTCAGCGTACTGAGTCTGCCTCCATCGTCAAGTTTCTTCCTGGTTTTGATGGTCATCTTCCCTTTGAGCTCGAAACCGGGTTTTGTTCTTTTCTCCTTCCTCCTATGATTTATATAAAATCTTAGTGTTTCGAGACTAATCTAAAGTGTGTATGTGTGTGTGTGAATATGATTCTTTACAACTTGTGACTGAAAAAGGTATATTGGTGTCGGTGAGGAAGAGGAACTGCAACTGTTTTACTATTTCATCAAGTCTGAGAGGAATCCAAAAGAAGATCCTCTTCTTCTCTGGTTAACAGGAGGACCTGGCTGCTCTTCTATCTCTGCTCTTCTTTATGAGAATGGTTACATCTCAACTTTCATTTTTATTTACTCATTCTTTTGTGTCTGTGCTCAAAAATAACCAAAATGTTACTAAAATCGCTAGTCATTAACACACACACACACACACCCTCTGTTTTTAATAGAATAGAAAGCAATATTGGATTCTCGTTATCTTTTCCAAACCAACAAAGATGCTTTCTGTTTAGAAAAACACATTCTTAAGCCTTATTATAACAAAAGGACAGAAGAGGAATAATAGCTGCTACAATTTGTGCTCAAATCCACATGTTTGAATCAGGGCCTGTGACTGTGAAGCATGAGGTTTACAATGGATCTCTTCCTTCCTTGGTCTCTACTACACATTCATGGACTAAGGTAGGCACAAAGTGTTTGTATTCATATGACGATCACAACCCAATAGTATATGCTTTGGTCGTTTAATTTGTGCATCGTTTTTTTTCTCAGGTTTCGAGTATAATATATTTGGATCAGCCTGTTGGAACTGGCTTCTCCTACTCAAAAACTCAACTTGTTGATAAACCTAGTGATTCAGGAGAAACCAAGAGGATCCATGAGTTTCTTCACAAGGCATAAGACTAATTAATATTTAACTGTCTCTTTAAACATATATCTCTTCTTTGTGCATAGAGTTTTTGGTTTTTGTGCAGTGGCTAGGTAAGCATCAACAGTTTTCCTCCAACTATTTCTATGTCGGTGGAGATTCTTATTCCGGTATGGTCATCCCAGCACTCGTTCAAGAAATCTCAAAAGGTATCATCGTTTTTTTTTGCATATCATTGATCTCCAAGCCTTTCTCTTTATAACAGTATAAACACGTTGATACAGGAATTTATCTATGTAGCAAACCTCCAATAAATCTTCAGGTTCTTTGGTATTTGTTAGCTTCTTATATATATATATATATATATATATATATATATATATAACTTATGAAGCATTACAAATTGGTACACTGACAAAAACAGGGCTATGTTCTTGGAAACCCATCCACCGAAAACGCATTTGATAGAAACCATCGCATTCCATATGCTCATGGAATGGCACTGATCTCAGATGAACTCTATGAGGTATGAAACATGACATGTTTTTGTTTCTTGTCCCCACAATGGAAGTTGATTACAAGCATTTCAGAACTCTTATTTTTCTTGCAGTCAATGAAGAGAATCTGCAAAGGAGAATATATAAATGTTGATCCACGTAACACATGCTTAAGACTCATGGAAAAATATGAAAAGGTACACACACACACACAAATAGAAAAGTTAGTTGATGTTCTGTTCTGTCTACCTCATTACTAATTAGACATTTGTGGTTGTTTATAGTGCATTCTTACAATAAACAAATCATTTATAACAACACCAGAGTGTGAAGAGACATCTCCTGATTGCTATGTAAGTAATCTATCTCGCCCTCTTATTAACCATTGAGGAAAAAAAAAGTACTTTAGAGGCTTGCATTTGCAGACGTATCGGTATTTGTTAACAACCTACTGGGCCAATTATGAGAATGTGCACAGAGCTCTTCATGTCAATAAGGTATTATTACACATGAAAAAGGTCAATATATTCAGGTTTTTGTCATTGGCGCATACCTTACACTCGTGACATTAAAAGCAGTGTACAGTACCATGTGAATAGCAGCATCGATGGCTATCCTTCTCTTATCTTCAAGTCAGATTTTAACTTCTTCTACCTTTTAAAGAAGTGCTTCAGGATTCAAGAAAAAAAGAAGCAGGAATATGCTATATTTAGACACTGTTTTTCACCTAGAATCGGAACACGGATTATTATACACGACACTTCAGGCCACGAAATCAGGAGAGACATTGAGAAGGACAAAAGTGAATCACTAGTCTAGTCACTACTATAATTCTTTGATATATGTAATGTATAGGGGCCTTTTTGTTATTTTTGATTACTAGTATAAAGGTTTGTCATTTAGTTGATTTTATCATAAAAAACGAATGGCTAAAGACTACTTTTCCTCCTCTGTTCTGCTTATTCTCTTTATCTTCTTCTACAGTCAGCGTACTGATTCTGCCTCCATCGTCGAGTTTCTTCCTGGTTTTGATGGTCCTCTTCCCTTTGAGCTCGAAACCGGGTTTTGTTCTTTTCTCCTTCCTTCTGTGATTAATATACAATCTTAGTGTTTGGAGATTACTTTAAAGTGTGTCATGTGTGTATGAATATGATTTTTTTTGTGAATTATTAAAAAAGGTATATTGGTGTTGGCGAGGAAGAGGAAGTGCAACTGTTTTACTATTTCATCAAGTCTGAGAGGAATCCAAAAGAAGATCCTCTCCTTCTCTGGTTAAGTGGAGGACCTGGCTGCTCTTCTATCTCTGGTCTTTTTTATGAGAATGGTTATATCTTCTACCTTCATTTTTTTACTCACATATTTATAGTATAAACACATGTGTCAAAACAGAACCAAATAAAGCCAAGAGACTAGAGTTCAAATCGGTCTCCTTTTAGCTTCTTCCTCACGTGATCAAATCTACATGTTTGAATCAGGGCCTGTAACTGTGAAGCTTGAGGTTTACAATGGAACTCTTCCTTCCTTGGTTTCTACACCATATTCATGGACTAAGGTAAAACAATGTGTTAACGTTGATCACAATTCAATAGTAAATGCTTTGATGGTTTTTTCTTTTTTTCTTTTTTTTTTGATAACATGTGAATTATATAACCGGATGGAACATTGTTAAGTACGATACTTTAGGGGTATAAAACGGAGCAGCTATGACCAAAAAAAATTAAAAATCCATAGGAACTAAAATGTTAACTGGTTTAATAACCATTGGCGAACCATTGAGAAAGTAGAAGGCCGCATCCTTTCCAATACAGGCGAGCAAGGAGGGTGTCTCTAACACTGCGATCAATTTGGGCGCAAATTGCAGAGGGCGATAGTGATATGCCATCGTGGAGCCTTCTGTTCCTTTCCCTCCACAACATATAAATAGTTGCCTGAACCGCTATACCCTTTAGGGAGGATGAGAGATTTGGGGATTTGGACATTAACCAAGAGATCAGAGTGGACCAGTTGACAAAGATGCAGGGATGGTGGCTAAGACGAGACATGATGTTGAGCCAAACTTCTTCAGAGAAAGGACAATGAAGGAGAAGGTGATCTCGAGTTTCTACCTGAGAGTTGCAGAAGAGGCAATGTGAAGGAATGTTCATTCCCCATGATAACAACCTTGCTCTAACAGGGAGGCAGTCCATGTTAGCAATCCAGAAGTTGAATGCATGCTTGGGCACCGAGTGTTTGAACCAAACAGCTTTGGCCCAATGTTTCTTGTCTTCGGAGGGTCTAAGGTGATTCCAGGTTTTCTTTGTTGAGAAAGCAGGCAACGATTCATTTCCAACCACCTAATAGTAAGTGTCTTGGCCTCTGGAAATGTTTGGCGTAGTAATGTTGAGTAGCACATTACGCAAGGTTGCAACAGAGGGATTCCTGGTTCTGCTTGAAGGTAACCTCCAACCTTGGTTTGTGCAAGCGTCTGCTACTACCGCATCAATTGGAACACCTAGCTGGAGAGGGCCCGTGTTGCTCAGATAATCGATGAGAACTCCAACAAAAGACCAGATATCAAACCAGAAGCTGGCTGTAAGGCCATCACCTATCTCGCAGCGGAGTAGAGACCTGACAAGGGGTTTCAATTTAAGTAGAGAGCACCAAATCCAGCTTGAATTGTTATGCTCTGTCGCAGACCAATAATTTCCTCTTTTTAGGTGATATTCCTTCATCTAGGCTACCCACAAAGAACCACTGCTTGTAAAGAGAGACCAGATAAGTTTCAGATTTAGGACCTTATTCCACATAAGCAGGTTCCTTAACCCGAGACCTCCCTCTGATTTCGGTAAGCAGACCTTGTCCCAAGAGACTTTGGCGTGAGTACGTTGTGAGATGTCACCTGACCAGAGGAAACCATTACAGAGCTTCTCTATTGCTTTGATACATCCTTTTGGCAGGGAGAATGCCATCATCCAGAAGTTAACTAACCCATAGATGACAGAGGAAATCAGCTGTAATCTGCCTGAGAAAGATAGAGTTTTTACAGTCCAACTATTAAACCTTGCTGAGATCTTATCGGTGAGTGGTGAATAATCAGATTTTCTTGAGTTTCCTGGGGAGAAGAGGAAGACCAAGATATCTAATAGGATACTCGCCTGCCTTGAATCCCATTTCCAAAAGGGAGTCCGAGATGTTCTGACAAAGACCTGCATGAAAAAGCTCTGTTTTGTCTTTGTTCATTGCCAAACCAT
This sequence comes from Camelina sativa, assembly GCF_030686135.1. Taxonomy (NCBI): domain Eukaryota; kingdom Viridiplantae; phylum Streptophyta; class Magnoliopsida; order Brassicales; family Brassicaceae; genus Camelina; species Camelina sativa. Next base: position 3,940,736 of record NC_141880.1, read on the forward strand.
ATAGACGATGAAATGAGTCCAAAGCCTCTGTTATAGCCTGAAGGGAGGAACATGTCCCATCAAAGAAGAGCATAATGTCAACAGCAAAGGCAAGATGGGTAATTAGAGGATTCATGCCCAAAGGATGATAGCCAATACAACCTTGTTCGAATTTGGCTTTGATGAGGTTGGAGAAGACCTCCATTGCCATTACAAACAATGGAGGTGAGAGAGGGTCTCCTTGTCTTAGTCCACGTTTGCCTTGGAAGTAGCCACATAGATCACCATTAACCTTTATGGAGAAGGATGTTGTTGTTAAGCAGTTTTTGATCCAGTTGCAGAAGGATGGAGGAAAGTCTGCTGCCTCAAGTAGTATGCGGATGAAATCCCAACTAACAGTATCAAATGCTTTTCTCAGGTCCACCTTAAGCATTCCTCTAGGAGTGACTGATGCGCTATTTGATCCTTGAAATAGCTCTGTTGCTAATAGAACATTCTCTACTAGAAGGCGACCTTTGATAAAGGCAGATTGCGAGTTGTTGATCATATCTGGCAGGAGAATCTGTAGCCTACGAGCTATTATCTTGGATGTGATTTTGTAGACCGCATTACAGCAAGAGATTGGTCTGAACTCGCCTATCTTATCTGCTCCTAGCCTTTTAGGGATGAGAGTGATAGCAGTGGCATTCCATTGTTTCAGAATTTTGCCGGAGGAGAAGAATTCCTTAACTGCCAACGTGAGATCTGCTCCAATTATATCCCAAGTCGCTCGAAAGAACTCAACCGTATATCCGTCGGGCCCTGGTGATTTGTTTCGGGGAAGAGAGAAAGCTTCTCTTTTGATATCAACATCGGAGATAGTTGCTTGGAGGATTTCTTTTGCTGCTTGGTCGCATTTGTACTTCGTAAAAGAACGGATAAGCTCCTCTTCTTCAGCCGAGATAGAGCTGGAATCCGAACCTAGCATCCCTTTGAAGAAGCTGACACAGTGATTCTGAATCTCTGAACCCTCTTCAATTCTCTGGCCTGAGTCAGCTATAATATAGTGAATTTAGTTAATGCCCTTCCTACTGTTTATCATTCTGTGCAAATAGGAGGAGTTACAGTCACCACTTTCCACCCACTTCACTCGTGATCTTTGTAAGAGGAACTTCTCTTCAGCCAAAGCCAACTCGAACCACTTCTGTTGAGCTTGTTTCTCTAACCTTGCCAGCTGGGGAGAGGGATTTGTGAGAAACCTAGCTTGAGAATAAGCAAGAGCAGCTTGAGCCTCCTTAACCCGGTTCTCAAGATCAGAATAGTGCTCCTTGTTGAGTTCTTTTATGACCCGTTTTAAAAGCTTGAGCTTTTTGGAGAGACGGAACATTGCGGTACCTTCAATTATGGTGCTGTTCCAAAACTCAGAGACCCGATGAATGAAATCTTTATGCTGGAAGAGAAAGTGAGAAACCATAAAGGGCTTTTTTGATTTGTTAGGGACTCCTAACCTTAGGCAACTTGGGCAGTGGTCGGACATCTCAGGATCTCCGAAATAAGCAAATGATAAAGGAAACTCCATCTGCTAAGTAGCGTTAACCAATATACGGTCCAATTTCTTCACTATCGGATTGGTCTCACGTTTATTCCACCATGTTAAAGTGTTTCCTCTAGACGTCAAGTCAAACAACCCTGCATTTAGTAAACAACTCCTGAACTCCTGCATTCCTTTAGAAACCCTTGTACTGCCAATAGAACTCTCGTTAGGATTCAGGGTTTGGTTAAAGTCACCCATAGCAACCCAGGGTTTAGAGCTGATGATGGGGTCCTTTGCTAGCTCCTCGATCTCGTCCCACAATTTTTGTCTCCCATACTTGCAATTATCAGCGTAGATATAGGAGAACACCACCTCTTTAGAGGAGTTTGGCATACGCACTATACAAGTAATCATTTGGCCTGATTTAGAATGGATAGACAAATTAACCCTCTGGTCCCAAACAACCCATATCCTTCCCAAACAACCCATATCCTTCCCAATTCCGCAAATTCATAGTTCCCTTCAAAATTCCAGTCTGGAAAAACTGATTGAACATACTTCTGAGACTTCCAAAGCTTAACTCGGGTCTCTATTATACTACCAAAAGCAGGCTTATTATGCCTGAGCCACTTCCTTAGGCTCCTACGCTTTACAGAATTGTTTATACCCCTAACGTTCCAACAAAAGCTGTCTATCATCATTAATGTGATTTAGTTTTGGAACTCCTCCCCATGGAGTTTCTGAGGTTCCTCCTTTCTTTTTTAGAAAGCACCTTAGTGTAAGGTGTTTCATCTTCTTCACTTCTTTCTGTCTCGCTGTCTGAGCTTAATGGGGGAGATTCGGAGAAAGAGGCCTGATCTGATGAGGATGTGGGACTCTTATTCTGATGTTTCTTTTGCGGGTTCCTCTTTTTACTGGACGAGCCTGCTGTTCCTGTTCTGGAAGGAGAGCCAATCTCCACCTGAAACAATGGAGAGGAGTGAACCATCTTCTTCTTTATCTTGGCCCTCTTAGTTCGGCTTAAGTCTTCTGAGGATTCCGACTCAAGTGAGGATTGCTTCGCCACCCATTTAGTCTTAAGTTTGTCTCTACTGTCTTTCTTAGCATCTGCCTGCTCCTCCACTATAGGGGCAGAGGCTTTGCTCTTCCTCAGCTTTGGACAAGCCTCGAGAGGATGACCAGTTGAGTTACATGAAGAGAATGTGATGGGGGCAGTTGGGCAGCGTCTTACATTGTGCCCCATTTCGTGACAGTGTTTGCAGATTGGAGGGAGCCAAGGGCAAGAGACTGCGACACGATGGATTTGCCCAGATGAGAATTGGACGTTGACAGCCTCTGGTAGTAGGGATGACGGATTGACTACTGTGAGAACCTTTCCAACCTCGAGGTTTGTCATGTCTATTGTTGATTGATGACATCGGATTGGCTGACCTAGCATTCCAGTGATGTGCTCAAAACCTTCCTCTGAGAAGAAATGTGGCGGGACTCCTTTGAATTCTAGCCATACTGGAACTTCAGTTAGCTCCGGCAGTTCAGGATTCAGACCTGGTTCCCAGGCTGCAACAAACATAGTTTGTCCCTCAATGAGCCGCATACCTTGATTTAGGATTCTCTGCCGTGTAGTGGAGTTGGGAACGCGAATTAGCACTGTACGAGGACCCAATCTTGAGATTGTAATGAAAATAGCATGGAGCATACCTCTTGGGGAAAGGTTTCCGTGAAATTGACCAATAATAAATGGCTCCCATCTCTTATTGTTCCTAGTTATTACTTCATTAGGGATTTTGACACATAGTTCGCCTGATTCAAGGGTGAAAGCCTCCCCTTTCCTGGACAGCCTGTTGGAACACATAGTTCGTCGTTTAAGTTGTGCATCGTTTTTTTTTTTTATCAGGTTTCGAGTATAATATATTTGGATCAGCCTGTTGGAACTGGCTTCTCCTACTCAAAAACTCAACTTGTTAATAAACCCAGTGATTCAGGAGAAGCCAAGAGGATCCATGAGTTTCTTGACAAGGCATGAAATCAAAAGACTAATTTAATTGTCTCTTCAAACATATATCTCTTCTTTGTGCATAGAGTTTTTGGTTTTTGTTGTGCAGTGGCTAGGCAAGCATCAAGAGTTCTCCTCCAACCCTTTCTATGTTGGTGGAGATTCTTATTCCGGTAAGATCATCCCGGCACTCGTTCAAGAAATCTCTAAAGGTATCATCTTATTTTTTGCACATCAACATCAATCTCCAAGCCCTTTTTTTTTTTTTTTACTTTTACAATCTCGTTTCTGTATCAAATACTATTTTCTCTTTATAATTGCATAAACACGATGATGCAGGAAATTATTTATGTTGCAAGCCTTCAATAAATCTTCAGGTTCGTTGGTATTTGTTAGCTTCTTATTATATATACCTTATGGAGCATTAAAAATTGATAGATTTCGTCCTCCGTCCACTGACAAAAAACAGGGCTATGTTCTTGGAAACCCATAACACAGAAAGTGAATTTGAGAAAAATTATCGCATTCCATATGCTCATGGAATGGCACTGATCTCAGATGAACTCTATGAGGTATGAAACATGATATGCTTTTGTCTCTAGTCGATAACAAGCAGTTCAAAACTTTTCTTTTCTTGCAGTCAATGAAGAGAATCTGCAAAGGAGACTATATAAATATGGATCCACGTAACAGAGAATGCTTGAAACTCGTAGAAGAATATGAAAAGGTACACACACACACTTATGGAAATTTTACTTGATGTTCTGTTCTGTTTACTTAGTAAACCTCATCACTAATTCAGACTTGTGTGGTTGTTTATAGTGCATTGCTAGAATAAACCCACTACTAATAACAACACCAGTGTGTGAAGAGACATCTCCGGATTGCTATGTAAGTAAATCCATCTTGCCTTCTTATAAACCATTGAGAAAAAAGTATTTTACAAGGTTGCATTTGCAGGAGTATCGGTATATGTTAACAACATACTGGGCCAATTATGAGAGTGTGCACAGAGCTCTTCATGTCAATAAGGTATTATACATGAAAAAGGTCCTTTTCGGGTTATTGGTAAAACAAAGTGTCAAACTCTTTAGGAGGATCTATATATGATTGCAGGGGAGTATAGGGGAATGGGTACGTTGTCATTGGGGCATACCTTACACTCGTGACATTAAAAGCAGTATACCGTACCATATGAATAACAGCATCGATGGCTATCCTTCTCTTATCTTCAAGTCAGATTTTAATTAACTTCTACCTTTGAAAGAAGTGCTTCAGGATTCAAGGCTTTTTTGTAAACGTTTTGAGGATTTTTGGGTGAACAGTGGTGACCACGACATGGTAGTGCCGTTCCTTGGAACTCAAGCTTGGATTAGGTCTCTTAATTATTCTCTCATTGATGACTGGAGACCTTGGATGATAGGTGATCAAACCGCGGGGTAATACCATTTCTCTTTCTTTTGTTTATATGGGATCTCTTGTGAACTCATTCTATTGTTGTATGAGCTCATTAGATTCGCATTTGTTATGGCAGATACACGAGGACTTATGCCAATAAAATGACTTTTGCTACAGTCAAAGCAAGTATTTTCCTCTCTTTTTAGTGTTTTCACTCAATGTTTTGACAGCGGTTTGTTTTCACACTATGTTTCTTAATTGATTTGTGGGCTTTGATATTATAGGGAGGAGGACACACACCAGAGTATAAACCAGAGGAGACTTCTATCATGTTCCAAAGGTGGATTAGTGGTCAGCCTTTGTAACATGATCAAGCAAGAGTTGTATGTTAGCCAGAAAGCAATTCTACATTTCTCGTTTTCTCAATCACATATTTAACATGCTTGTAATACGCGATCACTACCGATTTTAATTGTTTTTCATGGTTGTTCTTAGTAGTTTATGCCAATAAGATAACATTTGTCATGAATGATCCATAGAAGAGAATCATTAATTTGTACAAATGACTAGTTCGATGGGTTTGCATCCTTGTTTAGCATTTATATATTAACTATTTTCTTCGTATTGTTTCTTATTGATTCATAGGTTCGGCCACGTAACTTAATTCTCATCAATAGTAGCTGTAGCTCATCATTAATATATACTAGACTTTGACTTTAAACTTTACAAACAACTACTATAATTTTTCTAATCTAATTGAATAGGGCCTTTTTGTTATTTTGATTATTTTGATTACTAGTATAAATAAAAGGTTTGCCATTAAGTTGATTTTAACATAAAGAGATTAGCCAATCATTATTCTGCATGCGAGGGAAACAAAGGTAGGCCTATTAGATGGCATGAAATCAAGTGTTTTTTTATGCATACAAACAACTTTCTAGGGTGAAAAGAAGCTTTGTATACCTTTTAAGATAAAGGGTATTTACCTCAAAATTTTAGCAGATGTCATGTACTTCTTTGTGGTGCAGGCAAAACTGGAACTGTTGAGATCTGCATCATAACACATAACACACATCGGTTTTGTTTAGTTTTCTATTTATGACGTACAAATATACCTCGGTGAATCAAGATGCATTACCTTTTTGTTAGCTGCTTTTGCACAGGTCGAGCTTTTAACTTGGGTGTGAGCAAGACCTCGTTTTGTCCTGTGCAGCAGCACAGCAGCAGCAGCGTTACTGTTTCTGGTTCTGAATTGATGGTTTGACTATCCATAATCAGTCTAGTAGTGCTAGCTATGTTTTTAACACTCGCTTCCCTGCAATGAGGCATTTAATCAACAATTATAAGAGGAACGTGAGACCATAGTTACATTGAAGTGAATCAATCTGATTTTTGAAACAATTTGGCTCACCTGTGTTGATTTCTCACCTTGAGAAAACTGCAGTCTGCAGTGGTGGTTTAGGCTAGGAATGTTCTCCTTGTTTTATATCTGCTCCGACCAGTGGCGGATCCAGAAATGTGTTTTACTGGGGTCAATTATATTAGTTATAAAAAAAATTTCCATTATAGTCTTCTATATAAAGTATATGTGTATAAATAAAATTTGCCTGAATAACTTTTAATTGTTTTTGCAACTATTTTTGTAATCATTTTTGTGATTAGAACGTTATTTCCTTCTTTTAAAGATACAAAATTTAATAAATATCAAAAGAAAAAAATAAAAATGGATGAAAAACTATATCAAATAGGTAAGTCCTTGCTGTGGCAAAAAAAACAGTAATAAAATGTAACAAATGTTGGTCTCGATCCAGATTTGGGGGGGGGGTCAAAAACAAAATTTTCTACCAAATCAACCAACAATATATTACAAATGCTAACCAAAATATCAAATATTTATATTTAAGGGGGTCAGTTGACCCCCTTCTTTCAACGTAGGTCCGCCAATGGCTCCGACGTCCGCATCCCCGAGAGTACCCTTGAATGAACAAGAAGAAAAAACATTTAGAATTGTTTCTCATCTAACTTAAGTACAGTAAGATCTCACAAATAATGGTATAAATACCTAGAATATGCAGTCTTTGTGTTGATCTCTGCATCCTTGATGGAGTCAGATTGGTAGAGAGCTAGCTAGCTATGTTCATCAACTTGTCTCCATGAGAAAATTGCCAGTGGTGGTTTTGGAAAGGTTGTTTTATACCTCTAACGTATCCCAGAGATTACTGTTGAACGAACAAGAAGAAAAAACAAAGAATTAGAATGGCTTCTCATATCTCACTTAATTAACTACAATTCATTCTCAGAAAGAATGATATAGAACCTGGCTTTGGTGTTGATCTCTCTGCATCCTTCGGTAGGATTAAGTTGTTATTTCCTGAGGCTAGATTTTCCTGAATCAGAATGGTGTAGCTAGCTAAGTTTCCCTGCAGTCAATGAGACAATCAACACACAAAACTAAAAACTGTCGATCACTACAATCAGTTTGAAGTTAGTTAAACTTGAAACAGAACAAAATACAGAAAAGCAGAAGATTTTTGAGATTACTTACAGAGCAAGAAGAGGATTTTTCCATCTTTGGCCATAAATCAGTAATGAGGAGGAAAGAGTTTAAATCACGTAGTGAGATACGGAGTGAATCAGGATGATTTTGTAACAATTTGGCTCCCACCTGTCTTGATTTTGCATCATCTATCTTTTGCTTTTTGACATCTTCATTTTCCTGAATATGTTTGATAGTGCTAGCTAGCAATGTTTTTTTTAACACTATTACCCTGCAGTGTGGCAATCAACACACAAAGATACAACTACAGGAGGAACATGAAACCAGAGTTGGTGGTTTCAGAATGGGTTATTAAGTATTTTACCTACCTTTACACATTATTCTGGTTAATGCCTTTGGCTTGAGACAAACTGTGACTGGTTTTTTCGCTTGAGGGCAGATGGATTTCTCAGGAGACCAGCTATCTTTCGGAGGTCCGCATCCCGGAGTGTTAACTGTTGAATGAACAAGAAGAAGAAGAAAAAAAAAAACGAACTAGAATGGCCTCTCATGATCTCACGTAATTTTTTTTGAAAAAGATCTCACGTAATTACAATACAATATCACAAAGAATAATATAGAACCTGGCCTTCTTGTTGACTTATGTGCTTGCTTCTGTAGTAGTAAGTTGTTATTTCCTGAAGCTTGCTGGCGTTGTGCATTGTAGCTACAGGTTCTAACACGGCTCGTACGTAATCCTGGTCCTCCCAATCCTCACCTGCACCATATCTGAAAAATCATCAGAGAGTGATTCTATATGGTATAAGACAAGAGACAGAGCTTATTAAATTCTCATAGTTTTAAGGTAACAAAGGAATTATATACTTAACACAGATGTTGGTGAAGGCATTAATATTAGAGGGTTTTTTAACACAGAAATCAGTTTGGTGTTGTTACCGTAAGCACGTAGGCGATGGTTTCGTTCTGAGTCCACGAGAACGAGCGAGAGAGAGAGCGAGAGAGTCAAGTAAATCGATCAACGAGCACCTGTTTCACAAAAATCGAACCAATAAAAAAAAAACCTAGTCAAAGATAGAAAAAAAGCAGTCAACATATCTAAGAATACGAACAAGAGATCATACCTCTCTTCTTTAATTTGTACGTTTGCTTGCACAGAACGGTAGTGAAGAGTCTCTCTATCCTTAATTTTGATTTCTCACTCTCTCAAAGAAAGAAGAAGAAGAAAGACGAGTAGTCTTAGTAATACTAATAATATTTATAAGCGGAGAGAAAATCACAAATCCTATTTCTTATTGTCGAGAGAGAATTGGCAAATTTCCTTTTCTATCTTTTTTCTTTTCCTTTTTTTTAAAAAATAAATTAAATTAAATTAAATAACATTAAAACCAACATACATGGGCTACCAAAAGGCAAAAAGCTCACAACTTTAATTTTTCAACAATTATTATAAGTCCACCATGAGCCTAAAACCAAACCCTAATGATGTTTATAAAATTTTCTCTCAAACCAAACCAACATACATAGTCTTTTTTCTCAAAATCTTCTTAGTTTTCCTTTTCAATTCCCTTTACATGATTTCTTTTTCTTATTAAGAATTAATATGATAGTCTAATATTACTTACAAAACCAACCTTTTCTCAATATATTCATTTCTTTTTTATTCTCCCATCAATATGGCTTATTATTTACTAGTCAGTTTTTTTTCTTTTTAATTCAATAAATAATATAAACATATAATATTCTTATATCCCTTTATATGAACTCATTTCGTGTCTTATGTTTAACTATTCATGTTTTTTAATCAAAAAAAAAAAAAAAAAAACTGTAATCTTTTGAGATACAAAAAAAATGTGGTATATATATTTTTGTAACAAAATAGTTAGATAACCATGTGGTGGGCTAGTGGTTTCTATCTGGTTAGAAGAGTTGCCCTGTTGGTCCAGACCAAAGATCAATTCTCCCCAGATGGTCTGAATTTACTATGTGGTCACATGTATATGAGTCGTTGCTTACGATCCATTTAAATATTCGGAGAGAAGGTTTATCCGTGGGCTGCACCTCCCCTATGGATTAGTCTCGGACCTATTCATAAGTCTCGGGATAGTTAGATGACACTATTGTTGGCACACGATGCTCAGCCACAAGAGTTTAATTGGGTCACGTTTATTATCTAAATTTTGCATGGCCTTTAAAACTTCTTATTTCATATAAAAAAAGACTATAAAAACCCTACATTTACATGTTCTATCACTTATCTAAATTTTGCATGGCCTTTAAAACTTCTTATTTCATATAAAAAAGACTATAAAAACCTTACATTTTCATGTTCACACTTAGATTTTGAAATAATGAATTGTCTCGTAGCTTTTTTGTTAATTATTACTTTGTCTTTCGGATTCAATGAAGCTTGCGAAGATAACACAATAATATTTCGAAATGCACTCCGCCCTGGTACAAATCTCAAAGTCAGTTGCGAATCCAACAAAAAACATCGAAGAGAAGGGGCAGTGAAATTCAAAAGTAACCCAGTTCGTATTGATTTCCAAGAGGCTGTATTTGATAGGACAACATGGCATTGCCTATTGCAACACGGGGCGTATTCTCAATACTATAGAGCATATAGAGGAAGTGCTCCAATTCGTCGATGTGGTGAGTTACGTGTATACATTGCCAAACCTGATGGGATCTACTTATCAAAAAATGCTGGTCCAGAAAAATTCGACTACCCTTGGAAAAAAAACTAAACTCAACTATTGTATGTTTTTTTTGTTCTTTTTCTTTTTTAATTATTTCTGTTTCATGTTTACGAAAGCTCCAAGTTTTTTTCTTCCAGTTTTGGTGTTTAAGAAGACATATGAATTCATTGAATTTCAATGCATCATATATGTATTTGATATATTTTGGGGGAAATTATATATGATTGATCATAATGAAATTTTAATTAAAAAAAAATACCTTTAAGGTAAAAAAATTATTTCAAATACATAATTTTAAAAATTTATATAAAAATTTATAAAAAATAACTGTATTTAGGAATCAAATATGATCAAAAGAATAATGAATCAATCTTATGTTCTGATTTCTAACTATCCACTAACACATATGTCTTAGTATTTCTTTCACATTCATTGTTTTCATATTTTTCAGATACTTTCTCGTCATTTTTATGGTCAATTTTCATTGTCGTTGTCATCGTTACTTTCATCGTTCGCTTCTTCGTCATACTCTTCTTCTTCCTCATCATTTTTTTCACTTTTTCAGCGTTCTCTCCATCTTCAGCAATGTATAAAATTCATTATTATGTGGTCAAAAACAAAACAAGAAATTTAAAACTTTAACAAAAACATAGCTCCATGAGCCGATGAATTAACTACCCTAAACAACATCGTTCACTTGACCTTCTGAACTCGAACTTCAAAACCCTTCTAGCATAACTTATATTGGTTACTTTTTGTAGGTAATTTTTGCTACAAATTTTACCTGTGGCCATATACCGTAACTATATACCCAGTTTTTACTAGTGAGAGCAATCCAGGTACATCCCACCAACAAACTTTCTTTCAACGAGAATTATGATGAGAAAGGTGAAAATCAAATAAACAAACAAAAAACGTAAAAGTCATTTTTGTTTCTACCATAGTAACAGTGATGTTTCCCAATTGGACCTTCCCATGTTCTGACTTGAATTTCTTCAGACGGTCCTGATATTGGGAAAATCTTATGAGGAAAGAAGGAACTAGAAAAGCAAAAGATATTCGCAAAAGATACTCGTTCCCTGACGTTAGTGGGACAATATGATAAGAGAGCAATGTGGGAGAAATAGAGGCATGTGACAAGAGCTAAAGAGAAAAATTTAGAGTATAAATAGAATTAGAGGAGGATTGTGAACATTATCCTGCGTAATTAGAGTTGTGAGTTGCGTGAGAAAAGGGAACAGAGCCTGCGTGCTCTGTTTGAGAGGATAAGAGTTTGAGAACTGTAGCTCACTCTTCTTATTTGTTAGGGTTCTTGTATTCACCATTCTTGATCAATAAATAAGTACTGAGAGTTATCGATAGATTTTATAGTTCTTAACTCTATCAATTGGTGCGTCATGACTTTGATCGCAATCATCGCAGAAGATTAGGTTTTCAAGCAATTTTGGGGTTTTGTTGCAATCAACGGATTCGAAGATTGAAGATGGTGATGGAGCAAGTATTATCGCCGATGACGGAGTTATCAACACTGGAGCAAGTGGCGATTGAATTTTACGATCAATTGTTAGAGGTGAAAACAAAGACTCGTTCATCTGCAGCTCGTATGGATTCAAAGTATGATTCTTTGGATTCAAAGATCGGCCAAAAAAATGATTTCTTATTCAATCCTTTCCGAGTAAAGAGATGATATATGATGTTGGTGGTTTAAGCGAACCAGAATCTGCAAGATCGACTTAATCAAGTACCATTCGCTCCTATGGAACCTTGCCTTAGTGATAATAGGCCTGGTATTAGAGAAAAGCTTCTCAAGAACATAGAGATGGCAGTATTTGAAGGCTTTGGGGTTTATGGTTGGATTGCGCTTCCTGAGCGTTTCTTTCGAATGGGTGGATACAACGATGTAGAGAAACTAGTCTTAGCTTTAGTGAGCTTGCAAGGAGAAGCATTGAGCTGGTACAACTTGGAAATTAACAGGAGACAGTTTGAAAGTTGGGTTCAGTTTTAGTCGGGATTGATGCTGAAATTTGGATCGAAGATTAGAGGACTAAGTATAAGTTTGTTTTGTATCAAACAGACAGGAACAATGGCGAAGTATATACAACGATTTAAGGATCTTTTATCACAAGTATTTGGGTTGGATGAGCAGAAACTAGAAGGGATTTTTCTCAATGGGTTAAGATGGAAAATGCAGAAGCTTGTTCATATGCAAAAGCCACGTAATTTGCCAGAGATGATGGTTGTAGCTAGAATATATAGTATGTACCTTCATACTCTCCAACCCTCTAGAAATGCAGTACACAAAACACCGATTCGATTTTGTATGTGAGATGGCATCCAAATGACTCCCATGAAAACATGAAATGGGTAACATAGTTGTTTACCGCACGACACTTTATTGTTTCATTCCTACAAATGTAAATAGTCGATAAATTTAATAATAGTTTCAAACGTATAAATCCTATATCACTATAAGAGGAATAAATATGTTTTACCTGCCATTTAATAGCGTGAAGACAACTTCTTTACATTCATTTCCATTTTCTTGATTTTTGTTGTCCTTCACATCTACTGCACACCCGCAAGCATCTATTTAAAATATCAGAAACAAAACTATTTAACACTCACATATAACTATTTTGGTAAAAAGGTTCAATTTATACTTTACTATGGAAGGGACCAATACACAAAGTTCCAAAATTCCTAAAAAATCTCTAGATTCCTCATCACAAAGATTTCATAACTATATTAACAGAGTCCAAACATCTATTTTGGCAAAAAGCCAGAAATTTACTTTACATTGAAATAAATGAATGTTCCAAAACTATTTAACACTCGTATATAACTAATTTAGTATAAAAGTTCAATTTGTATTTTTCTATGGAAGGGACCATTTCAGAAAGTTCCAAATTTCCTAAAAAGTCTCTAGATTTCTCAACACAAAGATATCAAATACTAATTTCATGGAGTTTAGCTTAAATTATTTAAAACTGTTTTAAGAAAAACGTACCAAAAGAGATGGGATGATGGATTATTCCACGGAAATATCATCCAAATCTTCGAATCGGAAATAATTTTTGGAATTTATTGATTGCAGCAGAGTCATGGTTGTTTCATTCGTAAACTTGATCTGATAAGGATGATGGTTATTCCTCTCCTTGAGGGTTGGATTGATGATTTTGAAATTCCTAATACCATATCATTCATCCTCGTAAATGTACTTCCGGAGCTTGTGTGGTGCAAAGGCGACTTCAATTGTGTCACCCTTCAAAGTTTGATAAACATTGTGTAAGAAAACTATGATTTAAGAACTGTTTTAACTACTCTAACATTTTTGTCCATGAGAAGAAGAACCCGTTTTGTGAAGAATTCGTTGACATTCCAAGAATTTATGACCTTGGCGTGGATACACCATCTCGTCCTTCCGGGATGAAGTTGAGATATAGATCGCTCTTCATGATTTTCACAAATTAGGGTTTTCCTGTTTATCCTCTGTTAACTAAAACGAAAAGGGGATTGTGGATTTGTAAGAATACAAACAGTCACGATTAAACGTTGCGTCTTATACGTTTTAGTGTCTTTCCTTTTTTCTAGACTATTAAGTATTTTAATAATTAATATTATATGTATAATAACAGATGAAGTAATGATATAGCTAACAATTATATTTTTCAAAACAACATTGATGAAACTAATAAAATGTAATGATGTGAAAAATTTAAAATAATATGTTCTTAGACCATCTACAATGTATTGGTGTAAATTTTCTTTTATAATATAGAATAAGACAATATTAGGAAAATGGTTTTCTCTAATTTGAAAGTTTATATCCTAATGACATAACAATCTCATTATTTGAGATATGTTAGAGTTATACATTTTAGTGTCTTACCTTTTCTTGACTATAAAGTATTTTTAAAACAATTAATGTTATACTAGATTCGGACCCGCACGTACGTGCGGGTATGTTTTCAGAAGTTTTTTTCTGGAAAAAAATAGTTATGTTGTTGTTTGTTGAAAATTTGTTTTGTGGAATTTTTGCAAGTGTTTTTCTTACAAATAGTATGCATGTTTGTAATATCATTTTGTGGAGGTATAATGATTGTAGTTTGTATTGATTGTTGCAAATTGTATATAATATGCCTAATGATTTCTATTTTCGATTCTTGGGTTTAGTTTTCTTTACTATACCCACTAGATTTTAACATGTGGTACACCGCGGACATATAATTTTTATTATAATTTATATTTATATTGTATCTATTTGTCAAATATTTGATGTTTTGTAAATAAAGAAATAACTAAATTTTTCGGTTGTTGTGCGGATAAATATTTATATTATTTTTGAACTCGCAATACACTTCATGACCATTTGTTTGTTATATTTAGTTTGTTTTGTTTAGTGTTTGAGATTCTATTTTGGTTTTTAGTTATTATAACAAAAAATAAGGGATCTAAATACATAAGTAATTTATATGCTGTGATTAAGTCACATTTTCCTAATGATTCAATTATTTTACACAATCTTAGTTAAATTAACTTGATTTTATGTTAAATATTCTAATATTAGTAGTGTTGATAAATAATTAAATGAGGATTTAACCCGTATTAACACAAATTTAATAATATTTTATTAATTCAAACATGTCATCTTTATAACTCATCTACTATATAACCACATTATATAGTATGTTAAACTTTTTAATTTTATATATTCGTAATAATTTATTTATTTTTATTAAGTTTATATATGTTAATTATAATATTTAAATAAATGTCAATCGAAGTTTTTCTTACGTTAATAATCAAATCTCACAGGTTTTGGAAAACAAAATGGGAATCAAATTGTTGTTTTCTTTGTTTGCGAATGATTCAGATATAGAATATCTTCAAAACACAACAAAATGTGTGGTTAAATATATGATAGTTTCTATTTCCATATTGATTACTGTTATTTATTTAGTTGGAATGAAATGTAAAATATTTAGGAAACAAAATCTGTAGTAATGTTAGTTTTGGAAATGTTTTAGGGGTTAATGTTGTAAATAACTTTTTAAATAAACAAAAGTAAAAAGACATAATAAAATGTATTTCAAAAATGTTAATATAAATTATAATGAAATAATATAGATTATAATGAAATTTGATGGATCAGTTCTTATTTATTTAAGGCCCATATTTACACTACTTTTTTTTATATTTAATGAATATATTGTGTTTGTATGTTTTGATGTTGTTTTAACTTTTTAACATGTATTTGTTTTAGTATACTTAATCTATAGAATTATTTGCTTACCGTATATGAATGGAATGTGTACGTACGTACTTCTTAATTTGTTATTGGGTCTTTTTTAGTGGGTATCTTAAACTGATGGGCCTCGAATTTGAAACAATGGTTACCTTAAATAGATGGCCCATGAGGAAGCTGTTTTTGTTTTCACCACTTGGGGAAAATGGAGAAGATGAACAGCTGTATCTTTTACAGTAGAAACCGATCGATCGGTTGTATTTTCTTACGCAAATCTCTGAGTCAATCCTCTTTAGCATCGAATCCATCTCAAAGTTGAAGCAAAGTAAAGAACCCAAAACCAATTAGGTAAGTCAAGATTGGTATTTGTGTTCGCTGTTTGATTCAGACGATTCAAATTTCCTTATTCAAAATTTGAATGATTTTATCGAAAGAGTGTCTGTAATATTCTTCAAGTTTTCGTATGTAATTTGTGGTGTAATATCATAGCCATACTCAATTATATATCAGTGTTTTAGTTAGATTCGTTCAATATATGATTATGATGTTTGAAATTGTTGTTATGTTTGCCTGAGAAAATGAGGAAAATATTGATATTATCCAATACTATTTTTAGATTGTTTTAATTCCTTGTAAATTTGTTTGTTAGATTAGATCCTCTTTGTGTTTCTTATTACATGTTTTCTTTATAACTCAATAATTTTGGGTGATTGTCTGATTTTATTTCTTTCTTTTAGCACAGGGAAAAATGGAACCAAATAAAAGACAAAAATGGCGAGGAAGAAGATCTTTACAGATAAGACTTTGTTAATCCGTTAAGCTGTATATTCAATCCAATCGATTATAATTTTATATTTGATAGTTTTGATATGTAATGCTTGCTGGTTTTTTCTGTTCTGTTTTAACAAACTGTGCTATATTTTCAAGTTCATCATTGAACATGGTTAGAAGTATGGTGTCTCGCCATAAAACTGCGAATAAGATAACTCCGGTTAGTCATTCTAAACTTTATTTTCTTTTTTATCTATTTCTTAAGAAAATGTTTAGAAATCACTTAAACAGAACAGAAGTCTCGGTTTTGTATTGAATAGACTATAGTTTTCCAATCTTTTCAAATATGAAAAACTCTTTCCTTGTGCATAATCATATAGTTATAGAAAATAAAAACTTCAAAAACAAATTAAAGTTCCCAAAGTAATAAGATAAAATTCAGAAATCATGGATAGATGACTGCAACCAAGTCTCATGTGGCATCAATCCAGCGGAGTTTATGGCTATCTGGAAGAAAACACAGTGTTATAAGTTCATCACACTATAATCACTTATCAAATAATCCTCTGTGACTGTGCATGCTTCGGTTACCCTGTTTTAGTGGATAAACCTTTTAGCTTTCAGAACATAGTGATATCTATCAAACATGTAATATAATCATCACTCACCAATCCTCTAGTACAAGAAGTCACGGCGTGTTATACATTCAAACATGTTATGCATTCAACCATGTCCTCTTGTTGTCCCAACACGATGATTGAGAATTATATCGGCCAACTTTGTACTGTTTCATCTTACGAAGTAAAGATTCCAATAGATGCTCGGAGCCATATGCTGAGTATTGTGAATAGAAGTCATGAGGAAGATAACCTGGAATTACAGTAAAAGCAACAACAATAACCATTTCTACAGGTAGTAATGTCTATTTGAATATAATTACTAAATATACAAAAGCTAATTAAATCTTGGAAATCAATTCCAAATTCCTCTTAGGGTCTATAAGGCTAGGGTCAAACCAAGATTGTACAGCTATAAGTGTTAGACTATATAGTATAAAGATGAGCTTACCTGGAGAATATTTTCCCTTCCATCATGTAGGTCTCCACCTGATATAGAGAAGCAATAGACTTACTAATTGCAGCTTTAAAACTAAGAACGTGAAAACTCATGAACATAAGGCTTAATCATAATCTAAATCCTTTGTCATTACCGATATCAGTTTGGTAGTTGCATTCATCAAACACCTGCAACCATATCGTGGCTTTGAAAACAAGGAACGATGGAACAAAAAAATTGAACATAAAAGTGGTAGAGCTAAAAAAGAAAACAAAAGACACTTGCATTGTTATAGTAGCCCATGTCGACACAAATAAAAGTCTGAAAAACTGAAGCCTCAAACACTGATCTGACGAAGAACGGGTTGGATTTAACTGTTACCTGCATCCAGATACATAGATAGATAGCATTTCAGTATAGATCAAACAATAAGTTCTGAAGCAGCAAATTAATAACAAAGATCCCAAATTTCAAATATTTCCACCAAGATAACAGAATTAGTGAAGACTGAAGAGTACCTAACATTTGCTTCAGGACATATAAATAAGACAATGGCAAATACTCTCCAATTTCCCTAAATTCTAAAGAAGAAAAAAGAAAGATCACATAACTCGGAAGAGAAGAAACTACTGCGTCTTCGTGCGAGGTTTCTAAAAAGTCCCTAATCAAACAACCCTGCGTATATAGAGCCGAGAAGAGGGAACATTTAACACATTGAACAGTTTCTGATCCCAAACGAATCACACTTTAGTGACAAGGATGCAGTTTAAGACCTTGCTTTCGGTTAGACGAGAAAATTTCAGCAGCACTCCGCTATGAGCATCAACATTAGGCCACGGGTGGTTCTTGACCTGTAACAGAGATCCAAAGATTCATAAAAACAAAAATAATCAGAAATCTGGTAACACATGAATGATAAACAGAAATCTGGTAACACATGATAATTTTAAATAGTACACATGAATGATAATGTTAAAGGTTTAAAATATGAATATGATACATTATTTATTAATGTTTGTTTTTGTTAATATACCGGGAAATATTGTCTTCTCCACATCTCAAATACTAGGTATTTGGGTTAATTATATTACTGGTGTCATCTATGGAGAGGTCGTAATTTCAAGGATCATCTATCGATGGGTGAGATGGTTTGTTAAGGAAAAAGGCATTTATGAATCTGTCAATGGGGGTCATGAGCCTTCCCATGCATTTCAGGTATAGTTGGTATGGTATAATCTGAAATTTGGGTTTCCATTGATAATTGTGATACTGATACCTATCTTTTTATTTTTTTGTGCAAACAATACTGATACATTTTTTTTTTTTTTTTGAACTAACAATACTGATACATATCTTCTTTTTTTTTGTCAAAAACTCATGACTGTTAAATACTGATACATATCTAATTACGTATTTTATTATAAAATAGTTCCTACTAATTCTTTTTTTGGTAAATAATTCCTACTAATTGGTGTACATACTTCTTGTAATATTTTTTTCTCTTTGATTCGAGGGAAGATGTAAGAATCAAATCGACGTATAGCTATAAATATTGTATAAATGATTAAATTCTCTCTTTCTCTCTTTTTTTTTTAACAGTCATGAGTTTTTCATTTTTGATATTTAGTACATATAGTTAATACAATAATACTTGTTGACATTTAAGAGGCATAATCATTAAATTTTTCTTCCAAACATGTACAACATCTGAATACAAATGGTAGATTGGTCAAATGAACAGAACAACATTTGCATCTATATCTAAAACTAACACTAAATTTAAACAATTTAACAACACCTTTGTATTCTTATAAATGTGTTCTCCGATGTTGTCCTCGTCACATGCATTTGATTTTTCCATTATTGGATTACAAGAAATTCCGTAATAAGTTTTACTTAATTTTTGTTTGTGCGTTAATTTAATGGTATCGCGGGAAGGCATGGCTAACATGAGCGTTCAAATGATTTGGGTCGTCTGGTTAAAGTAACTCTTTTCAGTTAATTATCGTTTGGTAGTCTCTCAATATATAGCCTTGCTTGAAACAAAACATAACGGTATTAATATAATATGCTTGCTTCAGTTCAGTATCATTGCCATGATCAAGACTTTTCTTTTGCCTGGTAACATGCATGCATTGCTTGAGTTTCCCTTAAGCCTTTCTCTCTGTCAGATATGTTGTCTTATGAAAGAAGACATGCTTTGCGTTGATAAACAAATTTGTTATTTTTAGCTAATAACTAATTAATCTGAGATGTCAACGAAAATTAAAAACCAATCTATGTGGGAATCTCAATGCGTATTTAATTTTGCTAGCTAGGGATGAAAAGCATGTACTTCAGAAATGAGAAAATATTCTCTCTGGTTTCCTTGTAGTAATCATTCTAGAGTAAATTTTGTTTTCCAATCATTTTAGATTTTCAATGCATATATTTGGTAAAAATATCAAATTTTTCTCTACTATTTTAATGTTTTGACTAATTAAAAATTAGAAAATATATTAAATAAGGAGTAAAATAGAATTATACTCCCAATCATAGAGGGTTCGCCCTAGTCGCTTCTCTCCCTGGTACAACTCTCGAGACTCCTCTTCCCAGCGGCGTCGACTCAAATCGGCGCCGCTGGGCTGTTTCCTGTTCACCGTTGTTTTCTCTTCTACTATCAAAACTGCATTTGGACCGCTTTTGAATTCACCGGAGGTTCTTCGTTTTACCACGCTACTCCGGCCATGTTCCAGCTTCAACTCATTTATTCCCTCTTTGCTCAATCGGTGGTTCGTCTCAACGAGGTGATTCTCTCAAGACTCCAGTCTTTCGATGAAAAATCTGAGATCTCTAGGCTCCATGTGTGTGCTGCTCCTCGCCTCTCTCACTGGTTCCCCTTGAAGTCAATCCCATCACCTCCTTCCTTCTTGGGTCCTTACCCCATCACCAAGTGTTCTACTTGGCTGATGCTAGAAGTGAGTTATGTTTTGACGTCGGAACTGCGCGAGATCTAGTCAATAAAAGCTTCAACCATGGTGACCTTGTATCCCCCTCCTACATCTTTGGTCTCTTTAGTTTGTGTTTTGGCTATGATCTCCTTCGATCTGCCGCTTTATCCAATGAAGTTTTGCCTCACAAATCAGACCACTAAGTTTTATGTTGATCTTGTTATTGGATTGAGTTTAGACGACTCATGCCATCAATGTAGCCCCCTACCAAATCTTCCTTTATCCCCTCGATCCAGGTTTGAGCCCAACTCTCATCCGCGAACCCTGGTAGATAGAGTATTTCGACTAGTCTTGGGTACATGTCTGATCATGAAGCTCATTATACCCTTTAGAAGTTTATCGAATCTACTCCGGTTAGGTCACTCTACCTCTATTTTGGTTGACCACAAACAATCATATAGTTGTGTAATTGCCTTTCTAGAATGGTTAGTTAAATCCTTTTGTCAAGATCAGCTGGAAAGTGTATACCAAAATCCCTTCGAATCCCTTAGTCTGTAACAATACCACTTGCCTCTTGGTTCTAACCTAGTGTCTATCTTAGTGCAACACAGCAAAAACGATAACAAGCTTTGTGTGGGAACCCTTAACCTCCATAGCTATGAGCTTCATGTGAAAGAGGACCCACCTGCTCTGTTACGACTTTGCTTTCCTCTCCCTAGGTTCAACCTTAAAACAATCATATCCTTCAGTCTCCTTGATCTACCTCTAGGGTGTAAGCTCAGGTATGTCTTAATATCACAATGCAATATCGATTACAAGTTTTGTGTTGGACTCCTTAACCTCCATGGCCATTGACTTCATGCGAGGGAGGACCCACCTGCTTTGTTACTATATTGCACATATCATCTTTGAGTCTTGGATGTAGCTTTACCCCATGTTATGAGAATTGAGCCAAAAACTGCTTTAAACATTGATCAATCTGTTTTGAACATTCTCTTAGCGGCGAGAGCATCCTCCCTCACTCCACCTATGTACCACCTTTGTAAATGCTCCGCTGCATATATTGCAAGAGCTATTGCTGATCACTTGTTGATCGAGGAAGTCGCGGAGCATGTCTTCAAATGCGTTTCCACCATGGTCCCAACAGATCTTTCAAGCTTTGCTAGCCTCCCAAATACTTGCACCTTCTTGGAAAACTCATGGAACCAATATCTTTATATGCTTCGTAACCTTGTTAAGCTTTGTAATCTTTTATGTTTCTCTTTGTATGAACCCTCCTCTTTGAGGATTTAAGTTTTAATGGAAGCTTGTTTGACAAAAAATAAAAAAAAAGGGAAAACATAGAAAATTGAGTTGTTTTCTTAATCGGTGTTAAAAAATCTTAAACGACAAGTTATTTAAAACGGATGGAGAACTTATAGATAATAAATTAAAAATATGAGCCAATAATTTACTCATTATTTATTAAGTTTAACTTGAAAAATCATAAAATTTCTTATAACCAAACTAAATTTAGGATCAACCCACCTGAAACTCTTCTTAATATGTCAACCCAAATCCATCAAATTTAGCAGTGTAACTGAATTCAACAATGGGAACATATATAGGGTTGTCTCAAAAAACAAAATTCTTTGATCTCTTTGTCCATCTTTTTCAATTAATTTGACCTTTCAAAGAAAAATAACTCAAACAATAAAGACGAGAAAATGCTTTCATATATGAATTCAAACCAACATATAGTCTTCTTTAATTGTAAAATCTAAATCCAAATTTTATCTATAAATTTCATCTGTTATTTAAACTTATTTTATAAAAATTCTACCGATTTTGTTTCCTTAGTTTGTTTTATTTTCTATTTTTACTGGTGTCATCTATTGAAGGGTCCTAATTTCAAGGATAAAGTGGTGATCGAAGCGTATAATGGTAAGACGCATTCTTGGGGGAAGGTAAGATGGTCTGTTAGGGAAACAGGCATTCATGAAGCTGATCGTAAGGAGAAGACTGCCAAATTCAGGTATAATTGGAATGGTAAATTCTGAAATTTTGGGTTTCCATTGATAATTGTGAAACTGATATACCCATCGAATTATGTATTTTATTGTTAAATAATTCCTATTAAACGTGTGCCGTAAATTGTGCACATACTTGTTGTAATATGTCTTCTTTAATTCTGATAATGTGTTCTTCGATGTTATCCATTGTATTAATAAATGCCATAATAATGTTTTGCTTATATTTTCTTTGTGTGTTACTAATTACTTAGTAATTTAATGGTCTGGCGCCTCACGGCCACGGGCATGGCGAGCATGAGCGTTCAAATGATTTGGGTCGTCTGGTTAAAATAATCCTTTTCAGTTAAATATCTCGTTTATCTCTCAATATATATGGCCTTGCTTGAAACAAAACATAACGGTGTATTAATATAGTATGCTTGCTTCAGTTGAGCACCACTGATTATATCATTGACATGATCAAGACTTGTCTTTTGCCTAGTAACATGCATTGCCAGAGTTTCCCTTAAGCCTTTCTCTCTCTCAGATATGTCTTGTCTTATGATTATGAAAGAAGACATGCTTTGCGTTGCTAAACAAATTTGTTATTTTCAGCTAATAACTAATTAATCTAAGATGTCAACGAATACTAATATGAAAACTAATCTATGCGGGGATCTTAATTAGTGTATATTTAGTTTTGCTAGCCACAGAATAGAGATGAAAAGCTTGTACATCAGAATCTAGGAAATACTTAAAGTAATACTCACTCCCGTATTAATTACTTGTCGTTTTAGATTTCCAATGTAAATGTTTGGTAAATATTCCAATTTTCTCCAACTGTTTTAATGTTTTAAACAAAAAAAATTAACAAATATATTAAAAAGGGAAACCAAAAAAAATTAACAAATATATTAAAAAGGGATAAAACAAAAAATTTAATGGTTTTTTTAATATGTGTGAAACAACCTTAAACGCCAACTAATAAAAAACGTAGAAAGTACACATATATAAAAATATGAGCATTAATTAATTTACTCATTATCTATTAAATTTAACTTGAAATTATGACTGTACCTGACTAATCATTTTAAGATGTCTTCCTCCATCTTTTTCAATTAATTTGACCTTCCAAAGAAAAATAAGGAAAATAACTGAAGCAAGAAAGATGAGAAAATGCTTTTATATATGAATTCAAGCCAATATATTATTTTCTTTAATTGTAAAATCTAAATCCAAATTTTTATTTATAAACTTAAACAGTTATTTAAACTTATTTAATAAAAAGTCTACCGATTTAGTTTTCTTAGTTTGTTTTATTTTCTATTTTTATTTTTAAATTAATATTACATGGTATATTGATGTATTTTGATTGACTAATTAAAGAGGAAGTGAATAAAAAAGGTTCACCCAAAAGTTATTTTTATTTAATGGTTAAAAATAAATTTAAACAGTGTACGCCTCGTTTTTAATTTCAGGTGAATCTTGTCTACAAATAAAATAGTAAAAGAAAAAAAAAATGATTTCTACGCACAGCCTTTCAAACAATATACTCAAAAGTTCAAAACAGTTATAAATCCCTTCAAGATATCTGCTACTCGAAACAAGAAGAACATATAAAAAAAAATTGCCTCATAAAAAAAAAATAAAGAACACAAAATGAAGTTTCATGCGACAATATTTCTGATGATGGTTTTATTAAGCTTATACACCGAACATGTGATAGGATCATCGTTTACTATATTTAACAACTTGAACCACGGACACTGGTTAAAAATACATTGTAAATCTGGAGACAACAATCTCGGTTACCACCTGAGACGCCCCGGACGTAACTTCTCTTCGCACTTCCACGAAAATGCATGGGGGACAACGCTTTACTGGTGTCATCTATTGAAGGGTCCTAATTTCAAGGATAAAGTGGTGATCGAAGCGTATAATGGTAAGACGCAGTCTTGGGGGAAGGTAAGATGGTCTGTTAGGGAAACAGGCATTTATGAAGCTGATCGTGAGGAGAAGACTGCCAAATTCAGGTATAATTGGAATGGTGAAGTGTGAAATTTTGGGTTTCCATTAATAATTGTGAAACTGATATACCCATCTAATTAGGTATTTTATTGTTAAATAATTCCTATTAAATGTGTGCCGTCAAAAAAAAAAAAACATACTAATCTTGTTGTAATATGTCGTCTTTGTTTCTGATAAATGTGTTCTTCGATGTTATCCTCGCGTCATGCATTGGATTTTTCCATTGGATTAATAAATGCCATAATAATGTTTTGCTTAAAGTTTCTTTGTGTTACTAATTACTTAATTAATTGAATGGTCTGGCGCCTCACGGCCACGGGCGTGGCGAGCATGAGCGTTCAAATGATTTGGGTCGTCTGGTTAAAATAATCCTTTTCAGTTAAAATATCTCGTTAATCTCTCAATATATATGGCCTTGCTTGAAACAAAACATAACGGTATTAATATAGTATGCTTGCTTCACAGTTGAGCACCATTGATTATATCATTGACATGATCAAGACTGATCTAAATTTTGCCTAGTAACATGCATTGCCTGAGTTTCCCTTAAGCCTTTCTCTCTCTCAAATATGTCTTGTCTTATGATTATGAAAGAAGACATGATGCTTTGCGTTGCTAATTTTGGCCCATTAAGGATTGTGAAATCCGGTTACAAAAGGTGTTCACAATAGGCCTTCTAAGCTTATATCCAGGTCCGATCTAAACTCATTTCTCCCCCAATCCTAGCCAAGCTTTGCGTAGCTTGATGGATTCACTTGTCTGAAGACTTCAATCGGAATGTCAACCACTATCGATGCTAGGTTCGTGCCAGAGTTATTTGAAAATTCTGATTTTGCCTCCATCTTCTCTGGTCAATAAAGCCATTCATTTGCAAACCATCATCGCCAGGAAGATGTCTCACATGCCTAATCGATTGAAGAGTAACGATATTATGACCCCGACTTTAAAAAGTGGTGGTTACCGGTACTTCTTCAATCCTATGTCTTCAGACCCCGTGATCACCGAGCCTAGTCAAGTCCTATATATCAACCTCGGGGAGAAACTCATTTCAACTTTTGCTCTAACTCTAATCCTATGTATTCCCAGGTATGATCGTGTAGTTCAAATGTTGAAGCCATATTTTAGCCAATGGTGTGATCTAGATTACGAACTCTATAGAATCCATCGGAGAAGTAATTCATCATTGTTGCCTTGGCATCCCTTTAACTCCTCCGAGAAGTCTGGGAATAGCATCCCTTGTGATGTTGATTCATGACCATTTTACTTGAGAATGTATGGCAATTTGCTCCCGACTTCAAGCTGTCTGTCCGTTGGCCACGGCTTTGGTTTGTCCAAGGTTGGTTTCGATTCTCAGATAGCTCAAGTAATCTTTCTCAAGCTCCAAATCTCTCTCAACTCTGCTGAAACCTTGTCAAACGTGTGAGAAGCACATGCTTGGCTCATTTCTTAAAGCTAACTCGCTTTTATGGAAGTGGGTATCTCATCATCCATTGACTTGTTTATGGAAGAAGGGTTGACAACTCTTGATTTCATAGGTACCAAAACTCTCCCAAAAGTTTGGCTCAAAACTCCGATCAAGAAACTATTGCCCATCAACATTATCTATCTTTGCTTCAATGTTGTGTTAGTATTGGGGTCTACCCTCTTATTGTATGTTCCTTTCTATGATTGTATGAACTCCTACTAATTTGATCAATGATGAATGCAAGTGTTGTGATTAACAAACAAAAACTAAAACAAAAACAAAACAAAAAATCTTCCTTCAAACTCATAATTGGTTGAAAAGTGTGGGGTACTCTCAGTTATATAATTACTTTTACTTTCTCTTTTGTATTAATTAATTTAGTTTCCTTGATTTCTTTTTTTTTTTGGGGTAAAATTCTCTTTGATTTCTCTATGGTAAGAAACGTGCGACGATGGAAGCAGACACGAGATCAAGAGCCACTCACTCAATAATTAAAAAAGATTTCTTCTTTCTTCTAAAAGGGAACTTAAAATATACGTACAACGGACTTGTTCTCCTTAACTCTCCCATTTTCCTCTCTTATTATGACACCGCTTTTGTGCTACTCCTTTTAATTTATCTAATTTTTTATTTTTATTTTTGGCAACGGGGTTTTATATTTGAGTTAATTAAAAATAATACATGTTGAAAAAAAATATGGTTTCCGATATTTATAAAAAAAAATGCATATTTTTACAAATTTCCCTTTGTATTTTAATAATCAGAGATTTATCAATTCAAGAACAAATTAATTAGGGAATGCTGTATTTTTTTATTTTTCTTTTCGCTAATCGTGGGGTTTTATTTGTTGTTGTAGCATAATATAATAATGTACGTATGAATAATATGAAATGTTTTAAACCATTTATACAAGAAAAGTAATATTATTCTAAACATAAAATTAATGTGTTCATATATTTGTCCCAGGTGGTAGATTTAGTGTTAGTTTACTGTATCATAATTAAATAGTGTTAAACTGTTAGTTACTATACAATAGTTTAAACGAAAAACACTGTGTGAATTTGTTGTCTTGAGTTCAATGTCCAATAACAACAATAAGCATTGAGCCGGCAGTGCAATTTTCAAATATATGATGAGGACATTCTACCATAATAATTGTTTTATACAAATCTGCAATACAGTATGAATATCCTGAAAAACACTACAAATGTTAGTAAATAAGACCACTCTCGGCTACTAACTAACATATCTGACTTTTTGGTAACAAAAACGATTGTTTAGCCGACAAAAAAAAAACGATTGTTTATGTTTTGTGTCTGGACGTGAACAATGGACAGTGGATACTAATTTAGTAAATAATGTTACAGAAAGACAATGAAAAGGTACCGTCAAATATAAACTAAACATCCAAGATACATATATACTAACTATGATATTTGACAATTAACATTTATCAGTGTCAGTATCTAGGAAAACCAGGCGTACGCTGTGATTTTTTTCCAATTATCCCATATTTGTTTACGTTTTGCTTGATCAATTCTTGCTCCAAAACTTACTTATGTATATAATACTGAATCTATATACTAGTATGTACTAATGTTTATTTGTTTATATATTATGGATTTATGGTTAATTTACATGCAATCCATGTTATCCAGTCGACTCTTCCCTAATCATTGGGAATAAGCGATAATTATTCACTATCATGTTTATGCTAATTATTAGCTACATCCAACAATGGAGAGTAGACTTTAGATAAAATTAACTCAGCTAAAAATAAACCCCATGTATATATAAAACGATAATGGCCTTTGTCTATGTGTGTGTGAACACGATCAGAAGGCCACTTATCAAGCATATATACTAAATTAACTAAAATGCATAGTTGATTATAAAGTTCGATCAAGTACTCGCATTCATCATATAGTTACATTAAAGGTAAAGTAAATCAACCTGTAAATGTAACAAAAAACGTATGATAAAAAAAACAAAACTTGTTTGCAAGAAATTAATTGTAGTACTAAACTATTTTCATTATACTTTCAGGCTACTGGATGTTCCATTCCCGATATTATTATCTTTCGTCTCAGTTACCAGATTGTCTACTTTTAAAATATTGATTGATAATCTGAAAAGTCCTGGAGATACAATGAGCTGCAGTTGCTGATTCGTTGTTACTTAGTAATATTCTTTACGTGAAGTGTGGGTGCTCTTCACATCATGCAACCATGAACAAGTCCGCATATACTTCATAATGCATATACACGCCAACATGGTGTTAACTGTATTATTATAAATTTATAATTATTGTTATGAAAAAGCGGACTTTCAGTTTTTTCTGGACTTTTTTTTTACTAGGTGATAATACATGCAATGCGGATGTGCATGTTTCTTTGAAATTGTAACAAAATCATCAATCTACAAACTACAAGGATGCAAACATTATCACCTTACTTGCACTCGGTTTCTAGCATAACTAATAAAATAAAATTAATTTTAATCACATAAACAAACAAATTAATTGATACATACATCGTCTAGTTTTTTTTGTTCAGTTCCAAGTTCCAACTTACAATCTACTCCATAAAACAACGTCGTTGATGTTATTAGGGATTTTGGCCAATAATGCTATTTTTGCTTAAAAACTTGTCAAAAATGTCACTTTTGGTTGAGTTCGTGAGAAATACCATTTTTTGGGTTTGGGAGAGGTGATTAAAAACAAATTTGCCCTCGGCTTAATAGAGGGGAAACGTTGGCAGGCAATTCAAACGAAAGGCTCACATTAATGAAGATTGGATATGAATTAATGGGAGCGAAGCTATGGTCTATAGAGTGCTTCAGAAGTTTAAAAAAGAGATAATGGTAGTTAAGAAAGAGATAATGTTCTGGCATTTAATCTGGGCACCTGCAAATTCCCTTGTCGGTTGTCAAAGAATGCTTTTTGGTCCAGGAACATTGTCTGTTGGAGATGGCTTTGTCATTGTCTATCGGAATTATAATGTCTATCGGAATTATAATGTCTATAGGCATTAGATTTTCAATCAGAATTCAAATGTCTATCAGCATTAGAATGTATATGGACAAGCCTCATTTTAGAGATGACAATGCAGTAGACAAAAAAATATTGCATTAGTAGTACATTTATATTAAAGATAGACAAAAACAACAAGAATACATGTCCATCTACTAGGATAAAGATAGAAGAAAAGAAAAGGGTAGACAAAAACTTCTGAGTAACAATTTCCACCACCGCATGGGACAGAGATACACGGGGAGGTAGACAAAAACAACAAAAAGACATGTCCATCAGCATTAGAATGTCTATCGCCAACGGAAAAAATCTGGTCGGTTGGATTTGGTCTACCGGACACCAGATCCTGTAGTGTGGACAAGTTTAATAGTGGTGGACAAAAACTTGGTCGGTTGGATCTGGTCCACCGAGCATGGGATCTGCAAACCTGCAGTGTGGACAAGTTTTATTGTTAGCAGTGTGGACATGAAATAGTCCGCTCAAGAGAACGAAAGACATAATAGGGATAGACAAAAACTTGGTCGGCTGGATCTGGTCCACTGGATCTGCAGAACTGCAGTGTGGAGAAGTTTTATTGTTAGCAACGGACACAAACCGGATGACCAAACAAATATAGTCCGCTTAAGAGAACGAAAGACATAAGGAGATGGACAAAAACCTGGCCGGCTGGATTTAGTCCACCGGATCTGCAGACCTACGCTTTTGCATGCCTGCTGTCACAGAGGAGGCAGGCGGATCAGACGGAGGTCTCGGTTGAAGAATTGTGTCTAGGAACTCTGGAACTCGTCTCTAATGTTTCCTTGTTCACGGTGGACGAAGGCGGAGGATTCGAGTAGATGAAAAAATTCATCATTGCATGCAGGAGAACTCAGAGAAGTTAGAGATTCAGTCGACAGCTTGATATTGAAGAAGGAGAAGATGGAAAGTCGACAAAAAAAAAGTTGAGGGTTATGAAAAGAGAGAGAACTTTGATCTTTTATGAAGAGAAAATAAAATAATAATAATTTGGAATTAAAAAAGTATAGAGAATAAGAGCAAAAGGGTATTTTTTAGAACTCTCTATGACAGACCGGAAAAGGTTTTCGTGAAAGTGGCATAGGAGAGAAAGATTGGCACTGTTCATCACATAATCGACACTTTTTCTCATGTTATTATGCTGATTAAAGTTCATATATCGATCGATTTTTCCTCTCTTTTCATTTTTCTTTATAAAATAATAATTAATAATCGATTAATTTTTCTACTTGATATAATTGGTCATTACGAAATTTACATTTCAATCTAAGAAGCTTAGTCATTATTAGCATTAACCCAAATTATTGTCTCAAGTCTAGGGAATAAGTTGTCGTCGTACTTAACGACAAATTAGTTGGACTTAAAGTTTTCCTTTCTTTGCGTGTATGAATTTCAAAAAATAAGTAGAATAGTGTATTTTTTCTTTTCTTGTTATACCAACATGTATGTACTTAGAGATGCGTACGTATACGTATTAGAAATATACTGTATATGACAAAAAGGAAATAACATAAAATATAAGAAAGAACATGGAGTGGAGTAATGGTAGAGAGAGAAGAGACGATGGGGGGAACCGTAGATTCCGTGAAAGACAGGCTTGCACTATCATTAATTTACACATTCGTTCACACAAAGTAATCTTTTAACCTCTCTACTTCAGTTTCTTCTATTATTTTTTCTTATCTTTTGATTATTGTATTATTAATATTTTCTCAACGATTGCGTAGAATTGATAGAGGATTCACATAACAAGATTCAAAGTAATTTATCAATTACCACAACCTTGTGTTTGGAAGTACTATTTAATAAAAAACAGTTCGTTCTAGCCGCACTCTCTCTGGCACAATCACCGAGGTTCGCTTCCCCGGCGATGCTGAATCCAATCAACGTCATTGGGTCTTTAGTTATGTTTCCTCGTTGTCCCCTCTGTCTTCTTAGCCCCGTCAATCTCTTTTTTAGTCCCCCTGGAGTCCTCTACAGATTCCAGATCTTGACTCTGAGCATGCTTCAGCTTCTTCCGCCCCCTCCCTACTCCCGACATCTGGTGATTTCTCTCGCTGCTCTTGCCCCGTTGAGTTCCCAGTCACCGCCTTCCCGGTTTGAGATCTTCAAACACCCCAACAGCCTCAGATTCCGCTCTTCTCACCGCCTCCTCCCGCAGTCAACATCGACATCTCTTCGCTCCTCGATTCACTTCCTCTCACCCAATGTGCTATTTGGTTGCAGCTGGACGGGAGCTCTGTCTTGACGCTGGAGACGGTGATTTGTACGCAGATATCTGCATCCCCGGCGTTCCTTGTTTCACCCGTGATATTTCTTCGACCCAGGTTTGTGCTTCATTCTGTTCTCGGAACCCTGGCAATTAGTTTGCTTTGTTTAAGAGATGGATTATACATGATTTGGAAGCTGCTTCGACCCTCTAAAACTGGCTTGAACCCAACCCCTTTAGACCCATGTGTCTATTTTGTGTTTGGCCATGCTCGACAGGATATCTCTGATTGTAGAACTTGCCTACTCAGAGCTGCACTTAACAAGCCTCTACCAAGCCCCAAATCTGTAGTACCAGCCGTTTCTTCTTGGTCAAGTCGAGTTTCACTCGGTAGCAGAACGCTGGTACCCTCTGATTTGCTTGAAACCTATTTGTGTCGAGACCAATATCTTAGTTTGGTTTTGAGGACTGCAATGTTGAGCTCCTTAACTGATTCCAACTCGCCAAGGTGGCAGTTTTCGACGCTTGCATCCTTTGTCCCTATTTGCCACCTATCACCAAATGGTCGACACACTCAGCTTCATCATGTACCCATGTTTGAATCATCTCGGTGTGTCACTTTTGAAGGAGACAGCTTGGAGAAACTGGGCATTATGACCCCACCTCTATGGAGTGGGGATTACCCATGTTTCACTAGCCTCTCCTCTCTATCTCGACCATGCTCAAAGCTTTCCAGAGTGCAAAGCATCCGCTTTTTGAAGCCTTTGCCTATAAGTTTGAAGACTAGTGGCATTATGATCACCATTCCAAGTGGTTACCGCAACCTCTCCAAGCTCACCCCACCAAACCACAGAACCACCACCACCATGGTATTGACCGATAACCAAAGCACTCTTATCCTTGCTCTCATCCATGGCAAAGCTCCTTATCCAGCTGTAGCCTCACACTTTGCCGCTCAGTCTTCGACTCAAGACAGTGGTCATCGTCTTTTCCATTGATTTACTCATAGAAACCGCTTAGATATGCTTTGATCTCACAGGTTTCAATTTGCTTTGTTGCATTTGGCTCATAGCTCTCAAGTTTTCAATGTCGCTTGCCTCTATCTTTCTATGTACTTTTATTGTCTTTATCTTTGGAGTGTGTCCTCCTTTGCAGTTGTGTAACCCAATCAACTCTATCTGTATGTTGATTTCTATCTAATAGAATGAGATATATGTTTGTCAAAAAATTAAAAAAAAAAAGATTCAAAGTAATTTTCGTAATTTACAACTGTAACATTAACTGTTTTTAGGGATAGAAATAGCGTGTCTAGTTAGAATTCGATATCCTTATTTTTCATTCACTATAATGTAAAATTCAATGTCAAGAACTAACAGAAAGTATTGTGCTAGAGGTTAGATCCAGGTTAACGACATGTAGTAGTTATTAATTTTTTTTAATTTTAAACATTGTGTTCGTTAAAGGGAGCCAATCCAAAAATACGTTGTTATTACAGAGTAAAAAATAAAAGGGGATAATGAAGAGGCAAAACATACATCACTCAAGTAATTGTCTAAATTTACACAATTTTTGTTATGTTTTGTGTCTCTCTCTCCTCTCTCTCCTCTCTCTAGCTCTTGTGTATTGTGATGAGTTTGCCAAGTTGGGAAGATTGTAATAGAGACAATAACAGAAGTACTAAAATTTTAGAGGTTGCAAAAAGACAAGTCCAACATATTCCACACACTTGAGAATGTGGTGTCTCTCTTTGACTCCTCTCCCTCAATCACTCTCTATTTATGTATGCATCTTTTCAATCCACACACATCTCTCTTAACACACACATATACATATTTATATATATGTAATCCGATCCCTAAAGCTGATCATCTTCATCTTCAATTTCAATTCTTTCTAATTCATCTTTTCTGATTGATCAATCCATATACCTCCCTTTCTTCTTGAATCTCTCTATATAGCCAATTAAATGGAAGCAGCTGCGGAGGCTGTATCAGCCGCTAGGGAGCAATCATTGATCCTTAAAGGGAAACGGACTAAGCGGCAACGTCCGCAGTCCCCAATCCCTTTCTCTATCATCCCTCCTATGTCTTCACAAGAGCCGGATGCTGAAGAAGAATCCACTAGTCTTGTTTCCAAGGAGCAGAATCTCAATGATGATATCAACAACAATAACAACAAGAATGATAACAATACTTTGATCAATGGTGTTACATCTTCATCTTCTGCCTCTTCATCTTCCAACAACAATGTGACATTAAAGGCCACCATTGACGAGGAAGATCAAGACATGGCTAATTGTTTGATCCTCCTCGCCCAGGGTCACTCTCTTCCTCACCACCAACCGCAACAAACAAGACAGCTAATGATAAGTTACCAAGAATCTGGTAACAACAACAATGCCTATAGATCCAGCAGCAGGAGGTTTCTGGAGACATCTTCATCGAACGGGACCACAGCGAACGGCGGAGGCAGAGCCGGTTACTATGTTTACCAGTGCAAAACATGTGACCGTACTTTTCCGTCTTTCCAAGCTCTTGGCGGCCATAGGGCCAGCCACAAGAAGCCTAAAGCCGCCACGGGTCTTCACTCCAATCATGACCTCAAGAAGTCTATCTACGATGACCCCGTTTCTCTCCATCTCAACAACGTTGTCACCACGACTCCAAACAACAATAGTAACCATAGATCGCTTGTGGTATACGGTAAAGCTAATAATAATAAGGTCCATGAATGTGGGATATGTGGAGCCGAATTCACATCCGGACAAGCATTAGGTGGTCACATGAGACGACATAGAGGTGCTGTCGTGGCCGCAGCAGCCGCCTCTACCCCCACCGTAGCGGTTGTGGCCACTACAGCTACTGCAAACACTGCTTTGTCATTATCGCCTATGTCATTTGATCAGATGTCGGACGTTCCGGTTCAGGTTCCGGTTAAGAGAGCAAGGAGCGCGGTTGTGTCGTTAGATTTAGATCTGAATCTACCTGCCCCGGAAGATGAGAATCGGGTCAACGGATTAAGCTTTGCTTCAAAGCAAGAAAACGAACAAGAACATGAACAAACACAACAGAAGAAACAGAGAGAAGAACATAAGTCTCTTGTCTTGTCTTCTGCTCCTACATTGGTGGATTGCCATTACTGAAATCAAAAATTCAAATCCTAAGATTCATTTATTGATTTTTTAAAGCAGAAATTGATGAATCATTTTTCTAAGAAAATTACTGATTCCTTGCTTGTACAAGACTTGCAAGATTCTTCTCTTCTTCTTTTTTCCTTGCCAAAGAAAACTATGTATTATACAAATATATATACTCCCATTAGGCATATGCAGATGCTATGTATGTAATTACATCCAAGTTAATGTAAGATCTTACTTTATATTTTTTTAATGAATATATATATATATATATATATATATATATTCCCTATACAGCGTAGGACGAACGTAGTGATTAAAGACCATGCACATTCTTACTTTATATTTAAATGAACATTCAACTAATAATACATATTGTATAACATATAGTGTATATATACATAGTATATATATATGTGTATTTCTTTTGATAAAGTATACTTATTTTTTATGCTATGAGCTTCGGTTGATCCATTAAATTCTTTTAGTCATGGAATGTATTTTTGGCTTAGAGAAAAAAAGGTTTAACCCTTAAAGAAAGAAAAGAAACTTAAAAGGTTCATGAAAAGGGCGTGACGGGTCCAACTCTTTTTGTTAAATTTTCATTTCAAACCGAATACTTGTTATCAATATCATGTTGACATTATACGATTTTATTTTGTTTACGCCCTTTATAGGTACAAAACCAGTATAATGTCAAAATCGTCTCAAAATCGTACGCTGAGATATGCAACTTTTTATCGGAACATAACACTTTTCTCAGCTCGTCAAGATTTGAGTGTATTCATTTGCTTCGTGAAGACAAATGCACTCAATGTGAGATATTGCTTGCACTTGTCTCCTCTCTGTTTTAGTTAACACACCTGTCTGTCATCGGAATGGTCTACAATTGAATCATGGGCCTTTAATATTTATAGGTTCAGAAGAAATTAAGCCCAGAACCCTAAACACGAGGCCTTTTTATGAGATTTTCTTTTCTTTTTAAAATGTCTTGATATTTTTAGCATTTTGTCCTTTTGGAGAGACAGTGGTGTCAGATAGCTGACAACCTAAAAATAAATAAATAACAAAATGGTGTTTTCTTTTTTACTTTTACTTTTCTTTTCTTCCACAATACAATTATGTATAAATAAAATACACATGAGTTGGATATTTCTCGATTTGAATTCTGCCTGCGAATTAGTTACAAAAACAAAGCATAAGAGACAAGAGACGTAGCGTATCAGAAAAAAATAAAGATAGTGCAAAAATATCATATAGTTTTTGGTACGCCTCATCAATTCCGCTCCATTATAACTATTTAGAATTTCAATATCAAAATGTTGACAACAAAAACTTTTAACATGTACCGAGAGGCTTATTCCATTTTCTAGAAGAAGAATAAACAGAGAAGAAAGTATATTTTTGTCTTTGTCCACCTTGACTATACAAGTTACAACAACCCCACATTATTCAAAAAAATTTAATCGTAGTTAGTTATTATATATTTCTTATAAATGAAATTAATCTAAACGAAAACCAAACTAGGGGAACTAGAAATTAAATTGAAAGAGGAAAGAAGAAAAATAAATAGAGTAAGATGATGATTCGTGTGGACCAAGTCTCTCTCATCCCCTTTAGCTTGCCTTATTGGTAAAGTATCCTTCTGCAAGCAAACGTATCTGTCACTCCTTTTTTATTTTTCACCTTCTACATTATTCTCATTTAACACTTTTCTTTTTTCTTTGGTCAACGTCTTTTAAACTTGTATACATAATACATCTCTATCTAAAAAGAAAACGACATTATTATCCTAGTTAAATAAATTTATTAAACTCAAAATGGGACATTATCACTGATGAGGGTAATCTAATCTCTTTCCTGGGTATGAAAAGAGAGAAGTCAAATTTCAAAATATGACCATTATATATGTATATTTTCCATCAAGGCTGTTTTCTTAGATTTTACTGGTATATATTTACCCTAACGTTCGTAAAAATTTTGAATTGCAGTATTTCATGAGATATATATACAATGCACTTAATATAAAAGGAAAGAAATAAACTCTTTTCTTTTGGTGAAAAATTACTTAACATGTTTAAAAGATTTATTAATATCACAGAACAATCTTTGATTTTTTATTTAATATTTTACATATTATTTAATTCTTCTATATCCACCACACACAATACATATTGTATAATCGTTAGATTGTTCGATTGTTGGATTGTTTTAGGAAAGTCATTTCGTAGAATATAAAAATTTTAAATATTTTATCGTAAAGAATAGTTACTTTTTTCAGACCACTACGACAGTGTTTCGTTTATTTTACTGCACAAAACGACAAAAACCTAAGCAGTAACGTTTCTAGGGTTTATTACTGCCAAACACTCAAAAAAAATTATAAAATTAAAAAAAAAAAACAAAAAAAATTAAGAATCGCAATCCGAAATTGTACTTTGTTTTCTAGCCTTCTAGGAACTCTAAAAGAAAGCAAATTTCTTGCAATTGAAGGTACCTTTAATCCTTTGTTTGTGAGCTTTTCTCTCTTTTTTTTTCCATTTCCTTCTCCGTCTAACTTTTTTTAATTGATATGTTTGTCTTCTGAGACAGATTCCAGAAGAAACCCTATTAACAAGTTCGGTCCTTTTTTCCTCCTTTTCGCTTCAAATGGGTCGCGAATCTTTGCCTGCTGTGTCCTCGCCGCCATCGGCGACTGCGCCGAGTACTGCCGTGTCGGCGACCTCGCTTGCTCCTGGCTTCCGATTTCATCCCACTGATGAGGAACTCGTGAGTTATTACTTGAAGCGGAAGGTTCTAGGCAAACCTGTACGTTTCGATGCGATTGGAGAGGTCGATATCTACAAGCACGAGCCCTGGGATTTAGCTGGTTCGTTCCTTGGGTTTCTTCCTCTTCCTCTCTTTGATTTGGGTTTTTTTTTTCCTGTCAAGACTTTGTGATTTTGTTGCTTTCCGATTTGGGATTGCGCTTATTCGTTGTTTCGTCTTCTGCCAAAAGTGTTTAGCTTTGTGAGAATCGATTTCATTTGCTGGGCAATTTTGTTATTGTTGTTGTTGCAGATTCTCTCAATTCGTACCTTTGATTATGTTTACGCAATTAGGTTATATAACACTGTGAAGAGACTTCTTAATTGGGGAAAAAGTCTAAATTTTTTGTCAGATTACTTAAGAATCACTGCTATTTTGTGCTTTCAGCTCTGTTTGCTTGCGTTTCAGGAAATGAAGTTTGTTGCTTGTGTGTTTGGTTTATCTATCTGAAGTGTTATATTAACTGTGGTTTTAAGTAATCTCTTCTGTTGTGATGTGTGTTTCAGTGTTTTCTCGGTTGAAAACTAGGGACCAAGAATGGTACTTCTTCAGCGCGTTAGATAAGAAGTACGGGAATGGTGCTAGAATGAACAGGGCAACTAACAAAGGGTACTGGAAAGCAACTGGAAAAGACAGAGAAATCCGCAGGGATATTCAGTTGCTCGGTATGAAAAAGACGCTTGTTTTTCACAGCGGGCGTGCTCCAGACGGGCTTAGGACTAATTGGGTTATGCACGAGTATCGCCTTGTCGAATATGAAACTGAAAATAACGGAAGCCTGCTGGTAACTCTACTGTCCAAAAAGAGTTGCTTTCGAATTTGGTTTATTTCATATTGTAAAAAGAATCCTTTCTAATCTCAATTCTTTGTCTGGGGTGTTGTGTTGAGCAGGATGCATATGTGTTGTGCAGAGTGTTTCACAAGAATAACATTGGGCCACCAAGTGGGAACAGATATGCGCCATTCATGGAAGAGGAATGGGCTGATGGTGGAGGAGCTCTAATTCCAGGAGTAGATGTTAGGGTCAGGGTAGAGCCGCAACCACAAGCCAATGGACACAACCAGATGGACCAGGTTTGTGCTTTCTTTATACTCAGGCTTCATGACCCTGAAGCTGAATAGTTTCCTTTTTTACAATGTTACTTCTATGCAAAAATTCCCTCCAAAGTGAATCATCTCTCATGATTCACAGGATATCATACTTCTTATATGCAAAAGTTCTTTGTTGAAATGAAACTTCTCTAAGTGCTGTTTCAGTGGGCTGAGTTACTTAAACTGCTTTAGTCCATTAAGATTGCTAGAAGCTCTTGTAGAACTCAGCTCAACCTTACAGCTTTGTCTAATGAATCGTCTCTCTTGATTCACAAGATATCTAATTTTTCTTTACAGTCTTTTTTCCTTGGGATTTATCCTCTGGTTGTAAGATATTTTAGACTTACAATCCTCGTTTTGCATAATATGAACTCGCACAATTGATCAGTGCATGTTTATCAGAATGAGTATCAACAAGTGAAGGATTTGTTGTGTTTTGGTTCATCTGCAAAGTCGATCAACTCATTTTGGTTTTAGATGTTTTATATCTGTTGGGGTTCACATAAGTTGTTATTGGTTGCAGGAAATCCATTCAGCAAGCAAGAATCTCATTAACATCAACGAGCTACCGAGAGATGGTACTCCAATGGATATCGAACCTAACCAACAGAATCATCGTGAGAGTGACATCAAGCCGCAGGAGCATAACAACCGTAATGGTTATGATGAAGACGAGGAAACACTCAAACGCGAGCACGCAGAAGAAGATGAGCGTCGTCCTTCAGTATGCATTCTCAACAAAGAAGCTCCACTACCTCTCCTCCAATACAAACGTAGACGCCAAAACGAGTCTAGCAACAACTCAAGCAGGAACTCACAGGACCATTGTTCGTCCACAATAACAACCGTCGACAATACAACCACCTTAATCTCATCATCAGCTGCTGCCACAAACACTGCCATATCTGCATTGCTTGAGTTCTCACTTATGGGAATCTCCGACAAGAAAGAAAACCAGCAGCAACAGCTACGTCCCCACAAAGAGGCTACTCCTCCTACTCCACTAGCATCTTCTGAAGAGAAGGTTAATGATCTCCAGAAGGAGATTCACCAGATGTCTGTTGAGAGAGAAACTTTCAAGCTTGAGATGATGAGTGCAGAGGCAATGATCAGTATTCTTCAGTCAAGGATCGATGCGTTGCGTCAGGAGAACGAGGAACTTAAGAAGAACAACGCCAGTGGACAAGCTAGTTAAAACACCTCACCACCATCCATCCAGGTTTCTTCTTCTTTATCTTGGCCTTTTAGCTGTAATCTTGGTAATAGTATGAGCTATGGATGTAGCTTTTTCAGAAACAGTATGAATCTCTGTTGTAAAATTAGGATAAAACGGAACGGAGCCACCCAGACGGGTCTTTATTTTATTTTTCTATGTTCTGCATCTTTTGGGAACATTTTCAGGTGGATCCATTGTCATATATTACCAACTATCTAGTCTTTTCAAACAGAAACTATCTTTATTTGTCTCAAAGGAATGTTCAGTCTCCATGAAAGAAAGAAAGCTTTTTCATTTAGTGGTCACGTTTGAGGGCATAAAAGTCAGTTCACATTTTGGTTCTGTTGCTTCATCATGGTTCTGTCTCCATGGTTAGCATAGAACTGGGAAGAGAGCTTCTTAGGGTAAACTCGCGATTAGTGGTAATGAGTGAGGGTATAACCGTCTTTGAATAATTCGGCTAGCGTTACGATTTATGGAGTTATGACACTGCGGCCCCGTCAACGACGTTAGAAGACTTTTGTTACACGTAATTTGCAATTATTTGTTTTGTTTTTCAAAACAAGAAAACAAAAAGCAAAAAGCGCTTGGTACGATTCAAGCCTGGATTCCATTTTCAAAATAAATAAATATATTTTAAGTTTTATCTTGTCAATTTAATTTCAAAACTTTCCTTCTGTAAATATATTAATTATTAGTTTTTCAATAGAATATTCCTTTTATATTAATAGAGAATCACCTCTATATTAATAGAGAATCACTTTGAAAAAATGTTGATGTGTCGTTGTCGAATAGCTTAAAGCACATTTTAGCAAATAAACTTTATTAATTAATCCTAATTATATATATGTTATCATAGACTTCTATAAAAATTCATTAAATAAATTAAACTATTTGTAGTCATTTAATTTGAAACTATATTATACTTTTTTAAAAAACAACAAATTAAATTCTTTTTAAAAAAATTAAATCCTCTATATATTAATAGAGAAACACTTTTGAAAAAATGTTGATGTGTCGTCGCTAGAGAGCTTGAAGCACATTTTAGCAAATAAACCTTATTAATTAATCTTAATTACATCTATGCCATTATAAACTTATATAAAAATTCATTAAATAAATTAAACTATTTGTAGTCATTTAATTTGAAACTATATTATACTTCTTTAAAAACAACAAATTAATTTCTTTTTTTTAAAAAATTAAATAGTTATTCATGTTTTATTAAATTAAATTTCATACAAATATTTTCACTGCGTTAAAATTATTATTTACGTTCAAATATTTCATGGATGAAACATCTTTTTATATAAAATAAACGTAAATTTGAATAAAACAAAAAAAAATTATTTACATATTTTATTTTATATAAACAAATATCAAATTCTAAATATAAATTTATTTGAATTGATTTATCCGCACTATGTGCGGGTTGTTACCTAGTATAGTATTATTCACCAAACTAATTTATACCGAGAAAATAAAGTTATAAGAATATGGAAATAAAAATTTGCGCCAAGCAGCTAAAAACAACATTTCAACAAGTTATCGAACTAGCTAGAGGTCCAAGATTTCGACGTGTCGCTAATTTATTTGCTGTCAGCCAAAAATATCAGAGCAGCGTCACTTTATACAGAGAGCAGCACACTTCCCTGGACGAGATATTAAAAACCTCAGTGCGTAACAACATACTACTATATTACTATCACTTGTAATATTTTCCACGGTGGCTTAGTTCTCCGGGGGATTCGTCTACGGCTCTCTTCTTCTTCGATTTGCTTGCTCTCTCTCTTTTTTGTTCTTCTTCCAAAATTCTAAAACTCTAATTTCCATACTAATACATGCTTGATCAACCAACCACATGTGGTCTTTTTATTTGGTGCATCTTACTTATAGTTTCATCTACAAGCCTACCTAGATTTACAATAATACTCAATGGAGTATTGTGTAAACATGTATACTAGTTGTCTTAATTTCTAACAGTTGATTTAAATGTCGACAGCTTTCATTTCCTACATAGGTAAATGGAATTTAATAGGTAAAATGGTTTGATATCTAGGTAAATGGAATTTAGTAGGTGTTTTTTAATTTGATTTTAAGTTTTTAACTGTAAATTGTTCTACGGAATCTATCTATGCTTAACTCTTTTCAAGAATTTATTACTTATTCACATTTATCTATCATTTATGAGTTTGTGTGACCCTTGTTGAATGATTGTACTTTTTTGATAGGTTTGTTCTTTTTTTTTTTCTTTTTTTGTTTCTTTAATATCTTTATCCAAGAGTTGTTTTTTTTGAACGACTAACGACAGTGTTTTTTTTTTAATTTACTACATAAAACGACAAAACCTAGGCAGTAACATTTCTAGGGTTTTATTACTGCGACACTCAAAAAAAAAAAAAAAAAAAAGGAAAAATGAGAAAAAGGGAAATGTAAATCAAAATTGGAATCGCAATCCGAAAAATACACAAGTTTCTTTCTCTACTGGGGGAACGCGAAAAGAAAGCAAATTTCTTGCAATTGAAGGTACCTTTAATCTTGTGCTTATCTCTTTCGTTCGTTACTTGTCCGTCAAATCAAAAACCCATTTGCCCAACTTGTTGTTTTTTGTGTTCGTCAGGTCAGTTTTTGGGGAAAAGGGAAATTGAAGAAAACCCTAAAGGACAACTACTCTCTTTTTAATGGGTCGCGAATCTGTGGCTGTGGTGACTCCGCCGCCCTCCGGTACTGCTCCGCGTACTGCTTCCGTCGCCACCTCACTTGCTCCTGGCTTCCGATTTCATCCCACTGATGAGGAACTCGTCAGTTATTACTTGAAGCGGAAGGTTCTGGGCAAACCTGTACGCTTCGATGCGATTGGAGAGGTCGATATCTACAAGCATGAGCCCTGGGATTTAGCAGGTTCGTTGGGTTTCTCTCTTTGTTTCTCCGTATCTCTACAATTTTGGATTTTTCTGTCAATTTTGTTGCTTTTGATTTGGGATTTTTTTTTTTTTTTTTTTTCTGGTCTGGGCTTCTCTCGCATGTTCTGACTCATTTCTTGGAAAAGGGTTTAACTTTCTTGGCTCCGATTCGATTGTTTCCTAGGAATTTTTCGATGCAGATTCACTGTTGTTACATTTTGCTATGTTTAGGCTTATAACACTCTGAAGACATTTCAATTTAATCGAATTCTTAAGTGGTTCAAAAGAGTTGTTTTTTCCCCCAGATTCCTTAAGAGTTATGCTAACTTGTGCTCCAGTTTTGTTTGCTTGTGTTTCAGGGAATGTAAAGTTTGAAGTTTTGAGTTAAGTCTGAGTTAAGTAATCTCTTCTGTTGTGTTTTGTGTTTAAGTGTATTCGAGGTTGAAGACAAGGGACCAAGAATGGTACTTCTAC
Source organism: Camelina sativa (assembly GCF_030686135.1). NCBI lineage: Eukaryota > Viridiplantae > Streptophyta > Magnoliopsida > Brassicales > Brassicaceae > Camelina > Camelina sativa. The sequence goes on from NC_141880.1 coordinate 3,983,182, forward strand.
AGCGCGTTAGATAAGAAGTATGGAAACGGCGCTAGAATGAATCGAGCAACTTACAAAGGCTACTGGAAAGCAACTGGGAAAGACAGAGAAATCCGCCGTGACATTCAGCTGCTTGGTATGAAAAAGACGCTTGTTTTCCACAGCGGGCGTGCTCCAGACGGTCTTAGGACTAATTGGGTTATGCACGAGTATCGCCTTGTGGAATATGAAACCGAGAATAACGGAAACCTGGTGGTACTGTATTTATCCAAAATGACTTTCCAGTTTATGGGTTTATCTGAAATTATTGTCCAAAGATCTTATCTTCTCTCAATTCTTTGTTTGGATGCAGCAAGATGCATATGTGTTGTGCAGAGTCTTCCACAAGAATAACATTGGGCCACCTAGTGGGAACAGATATGCACCGTTCATGGAAGAGGAATGGGCTGATGATGGAGCAGCTCTGATTCCAGGAGTAGACGTTAGGCTCACGGTAGAGCCATCGCCAGTAGCCAATGGAAACAACCAGATGGACCAGGTCTGTGATTTCTTCATACTCAGGCTTCATAACTCAAAGCCTGATTTGTTTCATTTCATTATCGCTTATATGCAAAGATTGTGAAATTCTCTCTTAAATGCTGTTCCAATGGGCTGAGTGACTTTATTTGAAATGGATTAGTCTATCTATTAACCAATCTACAATTTCAATGTTATTTAGTGCAATGTACAAATTTGTCTGATGCATCATCTCTCTTGTTTCACAAGATATCATATTTCGTATATGCAAAAACTCTGTGTTGAAGTAAGCTTCTCTAAGTACTGGTTCAGTGGGCTGGGTTAAAAAAATGGACCATTGAGTCTGTAACCAACTCTTGTAGAACTCAGCCTTGTAGGTATAATCTGATAAAAAAAACTCTCTTGGTAGAGAAGATATCTAATTTATCTGTGGTCCATTTTTGTTGTTGTTGTTGTTTCTTGGGCTTTTATTCTTAACCATGTTGATTACAAGATCTTTCAAGCTTTGCATCCTCACTTGACCAGCACTTGTCACTGTGCATGATATGAATTCACTTAATTGATCAGTGATAATGTTGGTTTGAAGTAGAATGATTTGTTGTGTTATAGTGAAAATGCAGTTTTGATCCTTCATCTGCAAAGATGATTGAAGCATTTGATTTCAGATATTTTGTGTCATCTGGGGTTCATAATAACTTGTAATTTGTTGTAGGAGATCCAGTCAGCCAGCAAGAGTCTCATCAACATCAATGAGCCACCGAGAGAGACGGCTCCAATGGATATTGAACCTAACCAACAGAATCATCATGAGAGTGACATCAAGCCGCAGGAGCATAACAACAATAATCACTGTGATGAAGCTGAGGAAACACTCAAACGCGAGCACACAGAAGAAGATGAGCGTCCTCGTCCTGCAGTATGCATTCTCAACAAAGAAGCGCCACTACCTCTCCTGCAATACAAACGTAGACGCCAGAATGAGTCCAACAACAACTCAAGCAGGAACACACAGGACCATTGTTCGTCCACAACAACAACCGTCGACAATACAACCACCTTAATCTCGTCATCAGCTGCTGCCACCAACACTGCCATCTCTGCATTGCTTGAGTTCTCACTCATGGGCATCTCCGACAAGAAAGAAAACCAGCAGCAACCACTACGTCCTCACAAGGAAGCTTCTATTCATACTCCAGTTGCATCTTCCGAAGAGAAGGTTAATGATCTCGAGAAGGAGGTTCACCAGATGTCTGTTGAAAGAGAAACTTTCAAGCTTGAGATGATGAGTGCAGAAGCAATGATCAGTATTCTCCAGTCAAGGATCGATGCGCTGCGTCAGGAGAACGAGGAACTTAAGAAGAACCATGCCAAGGAGAACGAGGAACTTAAGAAGAACCATGCCAAAGGACAATAGATGCGCTGAAAGATCCCCTCCAGGTTTTCTTCTTCTGCTTCTTGCCTATGTTAGCTTTAATCTTCCATCCCTAATATATTATGAGTCATCTATGTAACTTCTCTAGACGGATTTGCTGAACTGCGTGCGTGAATCTCTCTGTTGTAACATAGGATACAACGCATCCGAGCCTCTGAGCCGAATGTGTTTTATCCTTCTTTCTTTTTTATTTAGTTTGGATGTTGCTGCATCTTTTGAAAACAGTTTTAGGTTGCTCCTCCCTTGTCATATATGATCATCTATCTAGGTTTTATTCAGACAAAAATCTATCTCTGAAGAATGTTCTGTCTTTAAGGGCATAACTGTCATTTTCAAGGTGTATCACCATCTAGATTTCCGGACAAGATCTTTATCCGTTGAATAATGTTCCGCCTCAGGGTAATACTGTGGTTAATGGTCAGGAGTGAGGGTATAACCGTCATTGATCATATCCGGCTATCATTACGAATGTAGTTGCGTCAGCGACGTTAGTAGACTTTCGTTACACGTAATTTGCAAAAATTGTTTGGTACGATTTTTTTAAGCCTTTCTCTTTTTTTTTTTTCGGTTTCAACGTTACTTTTATAAGTACTTTCTTTATTTACTCTATTCAGCCAGATTTCTCAAATATATATATATTTCAAAAAAAAAAAATTTTTTTTTTTCGGCATATTTCAAAAAAGAATTTAGTCATGGATAATTTGATATCTATTGAAGTGGATAATAAAATCTTACTATATTATTCGCGCTAACCAACTACCTCAACAAAATTCTAGAGACTTGAAAACTGTGACTAGTCCCTTCTACGTGTCACGTTACTAAGGACTGTCACCAAAAAAGGAATCACAGCCAGTGACTTGATTGTTCTCCGGGCACACTTTCCTGGAAAATATTAAAACCTCGCGGTGTGAAACTTCTTCAATACGGTCGCGGACTCGCGGTCCTTCTTCTTCCTCATCACTCGTCTTCTCCGATTTGCTTTTTTTTTTTTTTTCCTTCTTTCTTTCTCATTTACCTCAATTTCTAAAACCCTTTTCTTTCCAAATCATTGTTTTGCTCTTTCTTTTCTTGATACAAATCGATAGCGCATCTCTTTTTAATTTTAACCAACCTTGTGTTTGAGTTTTTGGTCGACCGAATTAATTATATGGGTGGTGGCTCAGCAACGTCGCTCGCTCCTGGGTTCCGTTTTCATCCCACGGACGAAGAACTTGTTCGTTACTATCTGAAACGAAAGATCTGCAATAAACCTTTTAAGTTCGATGCTATCTCTGTTACTGATGTATACAAATCCGAGCCTTGGGATCTCCCAGGTCAGTTCTGTTCTTCGATCTCTTCATAATCCATCCATTTGTACAGAAAGCTATTATATTTATATCATTTAAGAGAATTCTGATTTTTGTTTTTTTTTTTTTTTTTGGTGGGAATGAATTTATTAGACAAGTCGAAGCTGAAAAGTAGAGACTTGGAGTGGTACTTCTTCAGTATGCTTGATAAGAAGTATGGTAACGGATCGAAGACGAATCGTGCGACTGAGATGGGTTATTGGAAGACGACAGGGAAAGATAGGGAGATTCGTAATGGGCCAAAGGTCGTTGGGATGAAGAAGACTCTTGTTTATCACAAAGGTCGAGCTCCTCGTGGCGAAAGAAGCAATTGGGTTATGCACGAGTATCGGTTGGTTGATGATGGACTCGAGAAAACTGGTGTTCATCAGCAAGTAAGAAGACTTGTAATAAGTTTTTTTTGTTGCCGTTTTTGTATATATGCAATTGGGATTGTGTTGTTGTTGTTGTTGACTTTGTTTTGGGAATTGTGGGAAGGATGCGTATGTGCTTTGTAGGATTTTTCAGAAGAGTGGCTCAGGACCTAAAAATGGAGAGCAGTATGGTGCTCCGTTTGTTGAGGAGGAGTGGGAGACAGAGGATGATATTATTACATTCGTACCTGATCCTGATCTTGGATGTGAAGATTATGTTTATGTCCATATGGATGACATTGATCAGGTTTGTCTTGTAGTTTTTAGGTTCTATTGCTTATCTTGATCCTTTACTGTTACCGTAATTGCGAATTTTTTTCTTTTCTCTTGATTGGGGATACGCAATATTTATGCATCAACTTATGGTCTGTCAGGCGCTAGAATGTTATATGTTTTGTACATGAATGACTAATAGGAGAGAGCATGATTGGGTGAGGTAGAACTGATATGAAGTCTTTGGTTTTATCAGGTTGTTTGGAACTTAGAAGCCTTAGGGATTTGGAAAATTCAGAGTGTTCTAGAGTTCAATCCTCATTTAGGTTTTGATTCTAAAGTTAACTGATATCTCTTAGGTAGCTTTTGGTCGATTGTTGTGTTTGTACTATCGAGGTTTCACTCTGTGGAATAAAGGAAGCTTATGCATATATCTCTATATCATCACTGATCTTATCAGATTCCGTACTAGGCTGTTTCTTATGTTCTTCCAGTTCTAAAATCGAAATTTATATCTTGCAGAAGCCTGACAACCTTGTGGTGTATGATGCCATTCCTCTCCCGTTAAACTTTAACCATGGGGAATCAAGCAATAATGCTGAAACAAACTACTCAGACTCCATAAACTATATACAATCAGGAAACTATGTGGACTATGGTGGCTACTTTGAGCAACCAGAAGAATCTTCTGAGAAAGATCAGAAGCTTATTATCCGTGATGGTAACCTTCATATTGACGCATTGTTTCAAGATGAAGAACATGGCTGTGGTGTCCAGGACGAGCACACGGAAAAATTGCAACCTTCTGGCAACATCTTTGGGACTGATTCATCAGGCTACAATGATTTTCCTGCTGAGAGCAACTATTTGACCGGTGGGGAGTTTCAGGATCCGAATAGTGATGTTCTGCAGAATGATGGTCTGTACCTGGAAACAAATGATCTCAGCAGTAGTCAGCAATATGGTTTCAACGTTGAAGATTATCTTACTTTCTTTGATGATGACGATGAGAATGCTCAATACTTGACTTTTGATCCTTCTGAACTGATGGGAGATGAAGATGTTTTTGTTGATCAAGAAGAGCTCTTTCAAGAGGTATGAAACCTTATATTTCGACTCGTTTTTGTTTCCTTTTATATTTGACTCACGTTTAAACCAACAGGTCGAGAAAGAGGAGACTACAGGAGACAAACAAGTGGTGGAAGCAAAAGAAAAGGATGAAGCATCTTGTTCAAAACAAGTTGATGCAGATGCAACAGAGTTTGAGCCAGGTAAAAAACCCTATTACCACAATCAGAACTTAACCCCCATATATATGTTAATAGGTGTCGCATGTTCTGTTTAAATGATTGATCAATTGCTAATAATGCAGATTACAAGTACCCGTTCCTCAAAAAGGCAACCCACATGTTGGGTGCTATTCCCGCTCCACCTGCGTTTGCTTCTGAGTTCCCTACAAAGGCTGCAGCTTTTCAGTTAAACGCAGGACAATCATCAGGTTCAGTTCATGTAACCGCAGGTATGATCACAATATCAGAGAGCAACATGGGCTGGTCATACGACAAAAACGCGAACCGTGACTTAATCCTTTCTTACCGTTTGGTCCAAGAGAATGCGTCCGGGAAATTAGGAAATAGTTTAACAAGGGCAATGTTAATCTTCATGTGTTTCTGGGTCCTCATACTCTCAGTTAGTTTCAAAGTAAGCACTTTGGTCACTTCCCAGTGATAAGTTCGACACTTTTTAAAACAAGACCTATGTGTTTGTACCCATTATTGATATAGATTTACTTGCAGTCTTCTGCTATTCTGTTTTGTTGTGTAACTATATTGAATAATCTCATTTTTGTATCATGGTTGACCGAAAAAAATTCATGGGTAAAAGTAATAGTATTGTTTAGGTAAATGCAATGTTTCAAAAACATATAAAAGTATCAGAGAGTAACAAGAAGACATTTAGTAATGTCGAAACACCCATCAAGCAAAAGATCGCAACACTCGACCTTTCCCCAAATTTCTCCGTCTTCACGCCTCTCCACTGAAATCTCCACACACCATATTTTATTTTTCAGAACAGAGGGATCATCATCGTCCACGATTTTCAAAAACAATATCAACATTTTACCGCAACTAACTATTTGTGACTGATAATCACCTAAGGGAAGTTTTTCAAGACCCTTCACCCCCCCCCCCCCCCCCCCCCCAAGTTCTTTGCTTGATATCATATGTTCTTAAAATATATTTATAGCCATCGTAGACGTACAATATGGGCATTGGCGGGAGTGACAAGATAGGGACCAACCGATTTTCAACCATGCATCTTTTGGTTCTCCGGTTAAGAGTATGCCAATGAGCTATATCGGTTTTGGTATCCTCGACGAGAACATACACACATTCTTCGGTGCAGCCGAGAAGAGACCGCTTCATGCATGTATAGCTGAGGCGACTAAACGAGAGATCGGAATTGCTTAGAGACGATGGAGAGAATCAAATGGTTGCATCTCGCGATACGTAGCGCTATACACTCCATGATGACGTCGTCATGGAAGTGACGCCATCACAGACGGTGGTGTCTTCTCCTTCTAATCTTCGGAAAGCATGTAAATATATTTATAGGTAAACAATGCGTATAATGTGCATGGGCATATGATGCTAGGATAAAAACAGATATGCAAATTTAATTTAATAGTTAGGGATTATGTATTTATGTTATGGGACAATAATTGTCAAAGGTGACATGATTGTGGCCTCTATTAAAATAATTCACATATTTGTTAATTATTTAATTATGTTTAGTTTCTTAAAATAGAAAAAGGAACCTTTTATATGAAAACTTAATTTATAATAGGCAAATTTTATAAATATGGCATGTTTTTGTGTACATTTTATTTATGTTAAAGAATTTTCTCCTTCTTATTTTACTATACAATTATTACACATGTACAAATTATAAAGGTCTTGTGAAATCCAATTAAATCAAATCATATGTGCATATATTCTTTAATACTGAGAATTGATTTTTAAAGTAACATTGTAGATATTCAGTTTTTGATTAATAGATTTGTATTTATAGTTGTAATAATAATCTAAGTTACTAGTGACTAGTGAGACATACATGTGTCTTACTCTTACTGACTCTAAAACATATTGAAAAAGGGTATGAACAAAACCTATTGAACAAAAATAGATCCAAAAATCTTATTTCTAAAGAAGTCAAATAGTTTGACTTTAATGATGCACATCCATCTGGTGAAAGTAAAAGACCTCAAACCATGATAATTTTCTCACATAACATTTGCAAGCCAAACTACAGTATCATGTATGTCCCTAACGACAGCTCAAGATCCTTCTTCAAAAGCAGTGAATTGTAGAAAGTCAACGAGCAACATAAGTAGTACACACAGAAACATATGCATATGCTTAAATAACATATGTATGTGAAGCCCAAATGATCTTTACGGTTTTATGACTCTTCTTGTTTCATCTCGGTCTTAATGGCTATAGCCAAGTGATCATAAGCTTCAGACCAAGCTCCTTCCACTTCTTCATTGTATTTCTCCCCCAGCCCCTCTTTTAATGTCCTTAGCAAAGCTTCTTTTACCACCTGCGTTTACGTTTTTTTTTTTTTTTTGTAAATGCAAATCTAAATAAAGTAAAGTGTATTTATATAGTACTATATATTTAAAAGAGACCTCGAAGTGAGGATCAATAACGCCACTTTTCCGATGAATAGAGCCCAAGTATTGGAGGGTTGTGTCAGCCACCACCACCTTTCCTTTCTCTCTCAGCTGTATTGCAGTTTCACATGTCTACACCCAAATTATAAAATAAAGTCAGAAAACTCATAGATGTTATATGCAACGTCCTAAAGTCAAGAGGTAAGTTCCAAACAGAGTCATGCACAAGCACAAACAAAAAAAAATTGAATATCCAAATTTGGTTTCTATGGTTCTATCCTTTTTTTTTTTTTTTGTTCACATATGGTTCTATCCTATTGTAGCAATTAGCAAAAAAAATTTGATTATCCATAAAGCGAACCGAACGCTTGGAATTCTTCAGTAACAATTATTTCTTGATAGAAAATGTGTGTTATATTTTAAAATAATGTATATAAATTATCTTTACTAATATGAGAATTTTGTTTCTCAGAGAAGAAGACAAGGCCAACTAGCCAAGACCAAACAAGATTGATCACAAACCGTGTGCAGCACATGGCTGCGTCAATAAAAGACAAGAAATGTAGATTCACACTACTGTATTTTCTATAATATACAGAAAAGGAAAAGAAAAAAAAAAGATATGGTCGTATCTAATACACATATTATCTGATGAGTAGATAGAGATTCTTGAGATGTAATAATGAACTAGTCTAATTTGAATCTAAGAAGTGTTAAGATGACGATACGAATATATGTAAGTCACATATAACAAAATTGAAAAAAGTAAGTAATTACCATCTTGAAGACTTTAACAGCATGAGCTTTGAGTTTAGGATTATTGTGAGGGACTTCATCTGAGTCTCTTAGAAAAGAGAACAATCCCTTTGCTGCTGGTGCTATCTCAAGTATCCTATCACAATTATATTAATCTCAGATATATACACAACATATAAAGCTCATATACGTATATATCTATATATATAAAAATGCTTATTTATATGTATGTAAGTACTGTGAGAAGAAGTGAAGGCTGTATTTGGGGATGTCTTGTTTAAGTATCTCCCAAGACTCCTTCACCAAAGCTTCTTGCTTCACTGTAAACTCAATCTCTCCCATCTCTTTCTCTCTCTCTTTATCTCCGACAGTTTGAAGACACGAATATTTACGTGCATGTTTATATATATGGTATTCAATGGTCCTTTGGTTGGGTCTGTGAGGTATTTACTGTAGAAGATTCTCTCAATTATATTTTCATTGAAATTGTTTATTTTAAAACTGGAGGCATTATCTCTAAAAGGCATTATCCTCTGTTATTTGATGGCAAGTTCAGGTGAAGAGAGGGACAATTTTTTTATTCATATGTAAAGATAGCGTTTAGAAGGTTTAAAAAGGTATAGAGTATGCTTTGTCTCTATAATTTTGGTGGGTTGTAAACTTTATTGGACTCATTAGTATGCTTAGGCATACCTTATCTAATATAACTAAATCAGTTGGAAAAAAAATCTCTAAAAGGTGGACACGCGTAGGCGTAGCCAAGAAATGTGGATACAGGATACATATAAGATAGTATGTCCGTACGCGACCAGTCTAAACTCTAAAGAGACGTACTCGATTCCAAAATATTTTAAAGGGAAAGGAGAGAAAAAAAATGGAAATAATCAGTGTCATTAAGATTAACAATTCCATCCTTGCATAAAAAAGTTCATGTCCAATTAGATTAATACACAAATAAGTTAAGATTAAAAGGAACAAACAAAGATAAATAAAAACTTGCGTTGTCTAGTCTTCTGCGTTATATCTTGGGTTGAGCACACATTAATGATCAGAAAGAAGAATGAGAACCACGATGCTTTTGAAATTTGATTCAAATGTCACAAAACAATCAATAGTAACTTTAAAACATCAACTTATTTGCTGGGTCTCCCCTAGTTAACCAACATGGTACCGGCGATGAACTATGTGATCTCTTTTACCTAAATCCACACAAGCAAATTTTAATTACAAAACCTTAAACCCAAATCGACACAAATAAGGGTTCAACGCAAATACTAGTTCGATTCCTAATGTAAAACATTACTAGTTCCTACAACAAAATTAGCGTAATGTCAAAGTTTTTTTATACGTTGGTAACTAGTACGCTGTATTTGGGCCATATGTAACTTAAATGATCTAAAAACATGTCCAGCCCAATCCGGATCTTCAACCCCATTAGCGCACCAATCTTATTCACCAAATAAACGAAAACAATCAAGAATGAAACTTTATTTTACTCGTTAAGTTTTTCCTAACGCTCCAACAGAACCGAAGAGCAATTCATAATCATCAAAATCCTTTCTTTGACCAATTTTCGTTTACATTTAAAACAAACTGACACTGGATTAAATCAGCATCGACGTTAATTAATGTTGTTTAAACCTTGATTATATTGTTCCCAAAAAGTAAAATAAATAAATCTATTAATCAAGAAACTTTGTTGTAGCTCCTCTTATATGCGACATGATGATACCATCGGCGTCATAGATACACTCTTTAATTTAATAAATCTTATTATATATATAACTCAAGCAATGATAACAAGTGAGATATAGAAACTTACACTAATCATGAAAGAAGTAGCTTATGTTCTAAGACAACTACTTGTTTGATTCGGTTGCGTAGACATGGCTCCTTCTTCGTTGCAGGACCATCATATCATTACTATATATTTAATTTCCATTCAATTCTATTGGTCTAATGAATAACGCCCCAATTAATTCCATTTCAGGGACATTTACTTACTTGTATATTTAATTTTCCATTTAATTGTGTTGGTCTGGTGAGTAGAGGGTAATCGTCTTCTTTAAGTTGTTGCTTCTAAAAAACAAAAAGGTTGTTGAAACTTGAAAAGAAATTCAAGAGAGACGCATACGCATGCATGAACGCATGAGGTTTACATATCAGAAAATGTAACATGCAATTTACTTTGGCTAGTCTACCACAGTACCGTGCATTTACTAAATGCTATACATACATTGATTTAGCTTATCGTATTGTACTCTTTGCTAAATAGAACTGAAAACAAAAAAAAAACCACACAGACGCTAAGAGAGAATAGTAGAATTTGAAATCTTTTGGAACATTAATTAGTTTTACCCAAATACTAAACTGAACCTGAAACATTATCTTTTAATTTATATATCAAAAACACTCTAACATTACTGAAAATATGAACGAAAAGTAGTAGCTTTTAAAAAATTGTTCAAAATAAAGGTATTCTTTAGTAGAAATTCCAAAATTTAAGCTGATATTTAAATCGTTAACAAAAAAAGAAAGTAGTAATAGTTCACTAGATCGCTTTATGTGATTGTAAAAACTTTACATAATTAGGCATCTGCAAAATGTTCAAAACAGTCCGAATTGAAACATGTTGTTGTTGGGTTTGACAAACACAAAACAAATGGGCCTTAATGGGCCAGACGAAATTGGCATTAAGGAAAGGAGAATAAGATTCTGGAAATGATTTGGCCCAATGCATACATGTATAAGTGTGTTTCATCGATCAATAAAGTGGAGGTAGGTGAGAGACAAGACATCAAAGAGAGTTCTAGAGAAAGAGAAGAAAAAAGGGTTCTTCTTCAAGAAGCTTTCTCCTTCTTTGTTGTGTTCTTGTTTTTGTATCCTCTTGTGTACCAAAATCTGTAAACCAAAGAACATCACAAGTTAGTGGTGTGTGTAACCTCTTCATATAGTGGAAGTTGTGGGAGACAATTCCCACCCGAGACGTACGGGTTAGAGGCCGGGAACTCGGTGATCAAATTCTCTTGTGTCATCATGTGTCATGTTCAAGTTTTAGATATGTGAATCTTTAATCGGGTGTGAGGCGATGAGGGACCAAAAGCAACAATTATCCTCACAAGTGGTATCAGAGCACAGGCTCTCTGATTCATAAGATCTAAAGGAGGAGGAAGAAGATGACAGTTAAAGGTTGAAGTCATCTTGTGTGGAGGATAACAGATTCTCAGGTGAAGGTTGAGTCTGTAGCAGAGATCTCAGGTTAGGAGATCAGAAAGATCCTCTAATGACACGACACAAGAGAGTTGCATCAAGGGAGAGTTATGGTTATGGTTCAGGTCCAAGTATGCCAGCATAAAAAAAAAAAAAAAAAGTTGGAGACTAGTGCAGAAGACACAAGATCTTGAAGGCGTTCTTGATCTGTGAAGACTAAATCAACGGTGAGTTGGTTTAAGGTGGAGTTTCTCTGCAGTAAGTTCGGTTCAAGTTTAAGAAAGCATGGGTTAAGGTGACTAACTCAAGGCTGTGGAAAGAGGAATCGAATAATCATCCAAAAGGCTCAAGTCGGCGCTGCCATCACAAGGTATTTGTGATGTTCTTTACTGAAGTTTCAGGATACTCAAGGCTGCTTAAGTTGAAGGAATCTTAGCTTGGAAGAACACAAGGAGATAGACTGAGTTTAACAATGGAGAAGTCAAGATTTTTTGCTGTTAATCAGATTGTATCTTGCTTGTCTGGTTGTTGAAAGTCAGTAAGTTTGGTGTTCAAGAAGGATGTTGAAGATTCAAGGAAAAAAATCAGAGCAGATGAGTATGAGGCTAGAAACTGCTTGAGGCAAAGCAGGTCGATAACTCTGAAAGAATTCAGTAAGGTTTGAGAGGTGTTGGGTGAAGAGTTTTAGTCTCAGGTTTAATGGAGGTCAATGCATGGCTGCATTGACAGAAGGAAAGGTTATACTTGTTTTCCTTTGGCATCACAAGAAGAGAATTGAGGGCTGGTTGTGAAGCAGGCATTGATGTGTTAGTGGATTCCCAAATACTAAGGAAAAGTATTGTGTGGAATGGTGTTTTACAGCGGTAAAAGGGTTGTCACAAGTGTGGTGTGACAGGAAGTTGCTGTAAAAGGGAAGTCTTTGGTGTTATGGTTTAGCAAATTGATAAGAGATTAATATTGAGTTTCCTAGTGGAGAAACCTGCTAGTAAAAGAGGATATTTAAGCACAAGAGCTGAATGAAGGTTGTATCAAAAGTCTTCCAAATGGGATCAGTCTGGAGGCGGGTTCCATCAGTGATGATGATGGCGGTACAAGATGGATTCAGGCTATGGTTGTTGAAACAAAGGCAGTAAGCTCAATCTCAGTTTTGCTAAATGTGGTGGTTACAGCAAGGAAGTGTGGCAAAGGCTGTAAGCTGGTGATGAGTGTAAGACAAGTTCAAAGGAGGCAGCAATGGTTTTGAATTTGTGAGTGTGCACTGATGCAGAATAGTTTGAGCAAAGGATGAGCAAAGAAATTTGTGTCGAAAGTCTTCCTAGCTAGGTGGAGTTAGGCGGCGTGTTCTGTTGATAACAACAGCGGTACAAAGTGATGCTCAAATCAAAGGTGCTCAAACAGATGAAGAGTAAGTCAAAGACTGTTTCAAGGAAATGAAGCATGAGTGACTTAAGAGTTATTTCTGCAGTTGATTCAACAGGAAGTTTACTTGTCAGCAAGGTTCTGTTTAAACAAGATGTTTGGATCAAGGTTTGTGTCGAAAGTCTATCTAGCAAGATGGTAGCTTGATGGCGGGTTCTGTTAGGCTTAACAGCGGTACAAAGAAACGTCCAAGGCATAAGAGTTTAAACAGAAAGGTGTTGGAATCATGGATTGTCTTAAGGGCTGAGGCAAGTATGATTCAAGTTTCTGGCAAGTGGTTTACTAAGGGGTTGAATCTAAGATCAGGGCACATGTGACATAAAGGAAATCAAAACAAGGTTCCACAGCAAGTCACGGTTCCAAGAAATCCAAGGGAATGGAGAAAAGAAAAGGTACCTGTGAGTAATCAGAAGTCGCAAGGTGTAGACTCTGATTGTAGGTGGAGCTGTATTGAAGAAAGAAAAAACCAAGTTAAGGTTTCATGGTGTCTTACAGAATTAAAAAAATCCAGAGACAAAAGAAAATGATTCAAGGTACAATTGTTTACCTGGAGTCATTGGAACAGCAAAAAGGACGAAACAGATCATCGGAGTTGCTGCAAAGAAAGGAAAATGCAGAAGTGTGAGGAAGGGAAACAAGCCTGCTATGATCTCCTCAATGTCGTCTGAAGGAAGATACAGCTCCAGGTAACCCCAATCGACATTATACGCTGACAGGAAGAAGAACAGAGAAACAAGTCAGCTTTGGGAAATTAAAATTAAAACTATGTCGATAAAAGGAGATTAGGAGGGTTAAGGGAGTTACCTGTAGGCATCTGGTATTACTGTGAAGAGACTTAGATTCCAGGTGGAGCTGTTGGTTAAGATTCAAGGAACAACAATTTAGTTCTTCATTGTTAGTTCTTGAATTTGAAAGTATGAGCCAAGAAAAGGTGACCGATAATAAGAGGAGTTTGGTTACTTGTGGAGACTGGAGAATCAGTTGTCGAGAGTTGGAGACTGATTCCAAGTGGAGTTTCTGAGATGAAAATTCAGAAAATCCAAGTAAGGATTTTGGTGGCTCAAAGGGGGAAAACTCCAGCAGCTAGAGAGGAAGATGATTCATGGTTAGGAGATTACTTGAAGTCATCAAGGAGAAAGAAGAACATGGGATGTTCAACACTAGAGCTGCTGTGAGAGTAGACATGAAACTGAAGTTAGAGTTTCATGAGTCTTTTGGAAATCGGAAGAGACAGGGCTGTGAAGGAGTTACCTGGAAAAGGTTGTGGAGCCATGATGGAGAGTAATTGGTTCCAGGTGGAGCTCATCACCTAAAATGGATTCAAAATGGCAATTCTCAGAAGATCCTAATCACTAAGTGTCAGGAAGAGACAAGAGAGAGATTAGAGGGTACCTGAGCTGGACGGTGACGGCGATGGCGTGATTCGCGGGTGAAAACGGAACAGCTCGGGAGAAGAGGCATGGATAAGAGACAAAGTTGATGTCTCGGGTTCTACAAATTAAATCACCAAAGAGGAAAGAGAAGAGCTCCACCGGTAGTGATCGCAGCTGAAGGAGATTGCCAGCGAGAATGGTGGTGATACATGGTTCATCGAACCAAAGTTGAGATATGGAGATAATGTCTCTTGATTCACCGGAATTGGGAGCCGCCGTGAAACAGGTGGAGACTGAAGCTTGGCTTCGCCGGAAAACATGCAGGGATGACCGGAATTAGCCTCCAATTCCGCTATACCATGGGGAAGTAAGAAGCTACATCTTCTCCATGTCGAGAACGAGAGGGCTCGGTGAAAGAAAAAAAAAAAACTGGTTGCCACCGGAGAAGAGAGATGCTCACCGGATAAGGAGGCGGAGTTTGTCGGAGGAGGTTCGCTGAAGTTTGGCTTCACGAACAGAAGAAGAGGAGAGGTTGGTTTCAGATTTCTTGTTGTCGATGAGTGTTTTGTTTTGTCAAAAGGTGGAGATTGTTGTTGGGTTTGACAAACACAAAACAAATGGGCCTTAATGGGCCAGACGAAATTGGCATTAAGGAAAGGAGAATAAGATTCTGGAAATGATTTGGCCCAATGCATACATGTATAAGTGTGTTTCATCGATCAATAAAGTGGAGGTAGGTGAGAGACAAGACATCAAAGAGAGTTCTAGAGAAAGAGAAGAAAAAAGGGTTCTTCTTCAAGAAGCTTTCTCCTTCTTTGTTGTGTTCTTGTTTTTGTATCCTCTTGTGTACCAAAATCTGTAAACCAAAGAACATCACAAGTTAGTGGTGTGTGTAACCTCTTCATATAGTGGAAGTTGTGGGAGACAATTCCCACCGAAGACGTACGGGTTAGAGGCCGGGAACTCGGTGATCAAATTCTCTTGTATCATCATGTGTCATGTTCAAGTTTTAGATATGTGAATCTTTAATCGGGTGTGAGGCGATGAGGGACCAAAAGCAACAATTATCCTCACACATGTTAACACATGCATATATTCCCGGTCATTAAACAAAGTATCCAAGGTTCATTTTTCTTAAATACAGTGTGGTGACTTTGAAATCATAAAGAAATAAACAATTGAGTATCAACTTCGAACTTTGAAAACTTTAAGAATATGTTCTTTCATACTAATACAGAAATGAATTGCTTAATGTCTTCAGATCCCGAAGTTGCGTCCGCCGCTTTACCGGCCGGTCAAAAAGTCAGAACCAAGCCATGAATTTCTGACCAATAAATTTGATTAATAGTATAACTGAGTTAAGTATATACATGTGCATGCTTTTTAATCTGTTTCAGTGTACAGTGAAAACATTAAAATTTTTAAATATATATATATATATATTTCCATCGTGGCTTCATTATCTTTGCGTTGTTGCTTTCACAGTTACACGTAGGACACGTAACTGATACATCTTCTACCAAATTAACACCTAAACACTTTACATCAACTTTGTATGAAACTATAGTGAGTATTAAATTAATTTTCTTTGATTTGTTGCCCTCGTCTGCTTATTTAAATGCAACGATTTGATATTTCAAAGATTATGTACCACCCACTGGACAAGATAAAGTTACATTTTCTCATACATGCATGCATCATAACACAATCATTTTTTTTTCTTACCATGAGATATGTTGATTCTTCATAGTCGCTGCGGATATTTTTACATCGGTCACTATAATATAAACTCATTGCAAAACTTAATCAGTAGTCAACAATGTATATAGTGAAACTATTTTTTTCCATGTATTTGGATGATAAAACAATCTCATCTCTTATAAATGACATAAATATCACAATTATTATATATGGATTCACTTATAATATATAAAAAAAAAAACTTGGCAATTGGAATTAAATTTCATTTATTATTGAATTTACAAACATCGACCCCTCCATATGCGAAATTAATATGCGGTTGCAGAAAATTATCCATCCAATTTCATAATTAAGTAAATTAAAAATAATAAAATCAATCACCAGCATATAATTTCACAATATTTCTAGTAAAACTGTAAAAAAAAAATGTAAATATTGAATTAAGCCTCATCTGGGAGCACAATAAGGATAACTCCTCCGCCGTTTCGCCGTCGTCGACGTCTCATTGTATACGGAGGAGAAGAAACGGTCAATATCTTCCCGATTCATGACAATCTCACAAGTCGAGACTAAAAGCTTCCTCTTGCACGATCTGATCATCCGAGAAGCCGTAGCCGACGGTGCTGACGGTGGTGGCCGGGGTTTTCGCGGCGCAGGAGGTGGAGAGTCTACGACGGAGGGAATCTTGTGTTCTTGGGATGTCGGTGTACTGCAGCTGAGGACATCTTCGTCATCACCTTCCTCGTTCTTTGCTTTTGAGGTTTTGGATCGGATCTTGATGGGCGCTGGGAAATTGAATTTGGACAAATCTTGTAGTAACTCAAGATCCATACTTTACAATTGTCTCTGTCTTTTTTTTTTTGTTTGTTTTGTTGGGATTAACTTTTCTTGTGGATGTAGAGAAAACTTCTTAGAGAAGTGAGAGGTTGAGATGGGTTTGTTATATGTGTTTGTGCCTTTACGTACACCTATATACATACATAAAGTTAGAATGTCCCATTTAGAAATGAGAGTTACCTTTTAGCATAAAAAAAATAAATTAAAAAAAGAAGAAAAAAATAGAGTGGGGATAAGTATAAGGTAAAATATATTACTATGTGGGAAGGAGAATGGAAGTAATTTCCGAATTTAGAAAAAATATAGTTTTACTAGGGATGGTAAGTTACTTGTATGGTTGTGTATTTCCAGTATTTATATGTATGTTTCAACTACCAAGAGAGTAGAGCACATGTGGATCACAATTTTGTAAGTGTTGCCTATTTTTATTAATAATCATTTAAATCTTTGGGGATCATTACCTTAATTGTGATGGTAAATTTTTGTTGTCCAAAAAAAATTAAATTGTATTAATTTATTGAAAGGTAATAATAAATAAAAACAATTACAAAATTCTGAAAAAAACAGATGAATTTTTGGCAAAAAAGTTTACAAAAGACAAATGAAACTCTTATAAGCGTGGAAGCACAGTGCGAGTGAATTAAGGAGGGCCATAACTCATGAAACAAACGCAAATGGTGTTCTCGTACCATCGGTCTCCTATCTAAAGACTTGTGGGTTATGGTCTCAACAATAACATTAAAGTGTGTCTATATAGAAAACTTTTACTTGATACTGTAATAGAATTGAACCATCAAAATAAGAGTAATAACATCTATAGGTAGTAAAGAAAAATACACACATAAGCTATATATTATATATACACAAATTTTAGACCAACGTCTTATCTTAGATCTCAAACATAAAGTAATTGGTTAAAGATGTGTCTTGTACCTATTACAACCCAAAGACATGGCATGTGATTAGATTTAAATCTAAGTAGTCCATGTATCATTATATTTTATGTAAAACAATTAATTGCAAAAAAAAAAAAAAAAAAAAAAATTGATCGCATCAATTTATGTATCCTCTTATTTAATATTTATTAATGTACAATGTGAGAAACTGTATATTTTTTATGTGACATTATGATTTCGAGATATATGATGGACCACAACGTTTTACACGCCTAGTTAAGAAAAAAATATATACTCCAACTGTAGCCATGCCATAGACAAATCATTAGGCTGTAACATGAGTTTGCTTTGCTTACTCCTTATTTCGTATATACAAATATAATTATACATTAAGTCTAGTTGGGTTTTTCACCTACGTCTTAGTTTTAACCTGGTCTGTTCACAAAATCTAATAATTTAATTACAGCAGAAAGATCGATTTGGTACGATTAAATATCAGTTTAAATTTTGCTACGTTGTTCATTTATCTTCTTGTCTTCATTCTCTTGTGTCGTATTTGAAGTTAGACTTTAATACTTGGATCACTCCGAATTAACATGTACACACTAGCTGGCTGTGTATATATATATATATATATATATATATATATATATATATATATATATAATTTACATTTGCTGAGTAATTTTACGGCAAAATATGACATATGTTTTTGGACATGCCACGCCACGTATCGAGTTTGGAAAAGCATGTGGCGATGATACGTATAGGGTAGATCTGTGTAAGTGAGTCAGTCAGTAGTGTAATATCCAAATTTAAAAGTACAGAAGTGGAAAGATCTATATGATCAATCGCAGGATCTCAATCTCTCACTTCTTTTTTTTTTTTTTTTACTTTTCTCTTTTTTGTCAACCTTTCTCCTCTTCTTATCGTGTTCTTCCCTTTTTTTTGGGTTATTCTATTTTTTTTGTTTGTCTATTGACATTGACACGTTTTTTTTCTTTGATTTACAAGGACAGAGATACATAATTATGAGGAATCAGGATAAGCCGATGTTATTTGTAAGGCCACGAAACCATACAATCACAATCAAACAATCTGTAGCATTTTAGAATCCGTCAATTATAACTGATGTTGAAGTTTCGGTGGTCCAGTTACGCGCGGTTGTTAAAACTTTGGTTTATGTTAGAAGTTTTCGGTGGTCCAGTTATCGAGTTACGGTTGTTAAAACTTTGGCCAAAACCGAACCATCTCAAATCAAACCAACTTTTAGATAGATTGTAAATAGACAAAAAGAGAATCGGGAAATAAAAACAACTGATTTGAAGTCTAAACTGTCCTACAAATTTTTTTTAAATGCATTTTGTAATCAAAACCTAATATTAAAAAACAAGTCTCAGAAACTCAAACTACAATGAAAACCATAGTTTAATGCAGTGTAACGTAGATCTTGTCTGAATTAGTTTTAGTATATATTTCCTATAAATGGAAAATTCATGAACCCAACGAGGGCATAAAGAATAATCAAATTAAAAGGCTCCTAGATCTAGGTATAGTACTTTATTAATCGGTTACAAGTTCTATCTAGCTATACTCTCAGACAAAAAAAAATGGTATAGGATATTCATAATACTGAAATTTATACAACTTGAGTTGGAGGAAAGATTCTCACATATATATTTTCGAGGCATAAGACACGATGACCCTACATCACAGGATGGGTACTAGAAACGAACATTGTAGAAACAAGAATCACTGTTACATGTTGGTAACGAAGAAAACGAACCTAATTGATAAGAATGAATGTGTTTTCTTTTTGGCAAATCCACGTAGTCCTCAAATTTGTTGCATATGCATAGGATTCCAAATCATTTATGTTTGTAAAGTTTATATTATACAAGATATAAAGACATAAAATTAAATTAGTAAATATATCCACATTGAAGAAGACAAAATAATCATGTGTCTTTTGTTAAATCACATGAAAATAAACTGTTTAAGTAAATCTTAGATCCGAATTTAAATAATTAGTTTCATAATTCAAAAATGCTTTCCAAATTCGTAGTAATTAATATATAATCTTACGTTGTGGGACATTTAAATTCAAGAACAATACAATGTTCCTAATAAGATCCATCCTCATATATATGACTCATTTAGGATAGCAAATATCACACTTCGTTTAATCCTCAAACACTAGCTACACTATATTTGGGAAAATTTTGATCAACAAGAACCATGTTTTTAAGCATAAACGAGATTACAAAATCTATGACTAGCTCGTAAATTAAAGGTTATAATATTGTTGTTACATTCAATTGAATGAATGAAATGTTTTCAAGATTATACTAAATCAAGTTTATATCCGAAATAACTGATCAACTTCGTGTTCCTTGTGTGAGTTTT
Source organism: Camelina sativa (assembly GCF_030686135.1). NCBI lineage: Eukaryota > Viridiplantae > Streptophyta > Magnoliopsida > Brassicales > Brassicaceae > Camelina > Camelina sativa. The sequence goes on from NC_141880.1 coordinate 4,003,355, forward strand.
CACTTACATTTTATGTATCGATATGTGAATGGTAATAAAATAATATGAATTTTGTTTAGCATCCACTGCCGCTTTTAAATTTTTATTTGTTGTAATGTACAATGTCGACAAAGAAAGCAAGTGAAACGTAACGTGCATGGCCTCCAAATCATGAATTTATTCGTAAGAAATATCAGTACGCATTAGACTAATAATATAATACTGTATAAGTTTAAACAATAATATCTCAAGAATAAATTGAAAAAGCATAAAATTCCAAAGAATATATTACCAATCGACACCAAAAAAAAAAAAAGTAAAAGATAAGGAGCATGATGGGCTCTTCCCATGGATGGTTTAGAATCTTCATTACCAATTGTCTCCCCTAGTCCCTATTATAGCTAAGAGATATTAACCGTGAACGAGTCTATCAATCCATACATTAATTATCACAACTACTTTTATTATCTAACCTAAAACAAATAATGCAAGAGACTAATTAATGATAGTAATTTTTACATTCGATCTCATTACTGGACGAAGCCGCATGAAAGTCCCAGCAAAACCAGCAGCTTCATGCGGTAAACATGAATCTTTAGCATCCTTTTCTGAAAAGTCTGGTTTATGTTGGATCTGGAGTAAAATCAGGAAAGTACATTTGATTTTTTAAAACATTAAAAAAATGTACTCCTATGAAAACGTAGACGAAATAATTTATTTTGGAAAAACAAAACATGAATAATCCATATATGTGGACCCATATTCTTTTGGTGCTATTGAACAAAAGAAAATTTCTCTTACAGTCTAAAAATAGTTAGGCCAGTTCTGGTTTTTACAGGATCACACTTCGTTTAGTTTGTTTCCACTATACAGTAGAAGAGTGTTTACAATTAAACCGGTCATTAAACCAGTAAATTAAGCGGATCACTAATTATATAGTTAGTGAACTTTTTAATTAGCCTAATTGAGATACCTTGTTCGTGGGTCTCGATAGGCTTTTTATCAGATCAGGCCTAATTGAGCGTATTCTAAGGCCCTATCTCCATTATTTTCGTTTTTTTTTTTTTTTTTTTTTTTTTTTTTTTTGTATTTTTCTCGTAAACCCTAAAAAATTCAAAAACCCTCAAATTGAGTCTTGAGTGAGGATCGAAGTCGGAGCTCTCACTATCATTCATCCCCTTCAGCGCATTAACACATTTTTCTGCTAAAACCCTAAATAGCTTCACCGCCGTTTGTTGTTCTTTCTCCGCGCCGTGTTCTCTAAAATCTCAGGTGAAGGCTTCTTCGATTTGAACTTTGTTTCGTTTATAAAAAATCTTCAAAGATTTATCTCTATCTTCCTAGCTGTTTCTGTTCTATTGTGAACCATAGATGAGACTGGGGGCTAATCAGAATTAGTCAGGATTTAATGGGTTTTCTTAATTGTAATTGAGTTGTTTGATTTGTTTAGGTAATAAGAAGGAGCAAGATGGAGCTCAGTTCAGAGGATAACAATCTTACGGAGAAGTTTTTGCCTCCTATTGAGCAGGTACTACCATCTTTGTGTTTGAATTTCTGACAGTTTACTATTTGTGGGTTTTAGTAAAGTTGAAGACTTAGATTCAAATTTGTATGCAGGAGAGCGATGTTGAGTTGGAGACTAAAGTTAAGAAATATCTTAGAGGAGAAGGTGCTAATCTTGAGGTATATAATTTGCATATATAGCTTTGCTGATTGTGGCTTTGTTGATTGTGGCTTTTGCTTGTGTTCTGCAGACACTGAAAGATAAGAAACTAAAGACTCAACTTGCTTCGAGGGAGAAGTTGTATGGGAAATCTGCCAAAACTGCTGCTAAAATCGAAAAGGTAAGTTTACTCCTTCATTCAGCTCTGTGTGGATCTTGTTTGACCCTTTTCCGCTGCTTCATGAAAATGATTGAAGCTGTTGTGTATCTCTGTTTTGATGTTGATAGGTCAGCTCGTTTTGACTTTAGTTATTGTCTTGTGATGTGGTTGTATTGTTTGGTGTGTAGTGGCTCTTGCCTGCTGAGGCAGGTTACTTGGAGACTGATGGTCTAGAAAAGACATGGCGAGTCAAGCAGACAGATATTGCCAATGAAGTAGATTTACTCAGCTCAAGAAACCAATATGACATTGTGCTCCCAGGTAAATGCACAATAGCTTCCTCTGCCATATCTTTTGTATGTAAATTTTTAAAATTTGGTTTAGTCTCTGTGATATATACTCTCTTTACAATGTTAGCTTCTAATTCATTTTACTGACACTGAACATATATAGATTTTGGCCCATACAAACTTGATTTCACTGCAAGTGGTCGGCATATGATAGCTGGTGGTCGCAAAGGCCACCTCGCTCTAGTAGACATGATGAGTATGAACCTAATTAAAGAGATTCAGGTCTGTTTTATTTTATTTTATGTTAATCTCTTTATCAGTGCTTGTTTATTTGTAAGATTTGGTTTGGTTCTCAACACATCTTGATGATGTCCTGCAGGTAAAAGAAACAGTCCGTGATGTTGCATTCCTGCACAATGAGCAATTCTTTGCAGCTGCCCAGAAGAAGTATGTATTATCAATGCTAATAAACATCACCTACTGTACGCCTTGTGCTTTGGAGGGTGCTTTGTCTAATATCTTGTCTCGTAAATTTCGATAGGTATGCTTATATATATGGGAGAGATGGAACTGAGCTGCATTGTTTGAAGGTGAGATTTATGCTTTTCGGTTAAAAAAAAAGTAACTTATGCCTAGTGTTATTTGGTTATTGACTCTAAACTTTGTGTGTATACCAGGAACGTGGTCCAGTGGCCAGACTTCGGTTCCTAAAGAACCATTTTCTTCTTGCATCAGTAAACAAATCTGGGCAGCTACATTATCAAGATGTAACCTATGGAGGCATGGTTGCTAGTATCAGAACAGGTAAAGGCCGAACGGATGTAATGGAAGTGAACCCTTACAATGGTGTTGTTGCCTTGGGACATTCTGGTGGAACTGTCACAATGTGGAAACCCACTAGCCAAGCACCTCTAGTCCAGATGCAGTGTCACCCTGGGCCAGTCTCATCTGTCGCATTTCATCCAAATGGCCACCTCATGGCTACATCCGGTAAAGAGCGCAAACTCAAGATCTGGGATTTACGTAAATTCGAGGAAATTCAGACTATTCACGGTTTCCATGCCAAAACGCTGAGTTTCAGTCAGAAAGGTTTGCTAGCAGCTGGAACTGGATCTTTTGTTCAGATTTTAGGAGATTCGAGTGGTAGTTCTTCATCACATAACTATAGTAGATACATGAACCACTCCATGGTGAAAGGTTATCAAATCGAGAAGCTTATGTTCAGACCATATGAGGATGTTATTGGGATTGGTCACTCGATGGGTTGGTCTAGCATTCTAATTCCAGGGTCTGGAGAACCCAACTTCGATTCTTGGGTGGCTAATCCATTTGAAACATCGAAACAGAGACGGGAGAAGGAAGTCCATTTGCTTCTTGATAAACTTCCACCTGAGACAATCATGCTCGATCCTTCAAAGATTGGTGCAATGAAGCCATCTAGGAGGAAAGAAAAGCCATCAAGAGGAGAGATAGAAGCTGAGAAGGAGGTGGCCATAGAAGCAGCAAAGAGCACTGAGCTGAAGAAGAAGACGAAAGGAAGGAATAAGCCGAGCAAGCGGACAAAGAAGAAGAAAGAGATGGTGGAGAACGCAAAGCGAACATTCCCGGAGCAAGGGCACAACAACACTGCGTCTAAAAAGAGAAGAATCGGTGAAGATGCTGCTGCGGAGCTACCGGCGAGTTTAAAAAGGTTTGCCAGGAAAAACTGAATGGGGTTTGCCACCTGAGCGTTTTGATTGTCTTTCTCCTCACTTTGCAATTTTGTAGTATGGGAATCGTTTTGATATTGATGTTTTGTTTTAGACAGAATGACAGATCATGAACTATGTAATTTATTAATGTACGTCAAAATGAGATCGATTTTGGAGACCAAATTAAAAGCGAATGTGCTTGTCATGGAGTATAATTGGAAATGCCAGAGATTGGTGTGTATCGAACCAAACCAAGGCTTTTGTAAATCGATCCATTGAATATCTTTTGCTAATAATGTTCCGCAGAAGATATGGCCTTCGCTTACTTTTGCTTCCAAGTGAAATGTAACGTGCATGGCTTCCAATTCCAAATCATGAATTTATTTGTAAGAAATATCAGTACGCATAAGAATAATAATATAATACTATAGTTTAAACAATTTCGCAAGAATAAATTGAAAAACCATAACATTCCAAAGAATATCATACCAATCGACACCAAAAAAAGAGAGTAAAATATTAAGGAGCATGATGAGCTCTCCCTTGATGTAACCAATTGTCTCTCTAGTCCATATTATAGCTAGAGATATGATTCATATGAACCGTTATCAATCCATACATTAATATTAGAAATACTTAAGATTAATGAATGAAGCAGATTCTCGAATACTTACTAGACAAAAAAAAATACATAACAGATTCACAAATTAAACAATTAAGCAAAAAGTATAACAACCAACACTACTTAGACAAATTGTGTACACTACTTTGTTTGAAATAGATTTGAGAATTATCATATGGATGCAAAAGACCTTGTTGGAGATACATCCCTTCATTTGGCATGTAGGAGTGGTGATGATTTGCTGTTTTTTAAGGTATGGTTCCAATTTGTTTTTTAGTTTTTTAGTTTTTTTTTTGCGATTCATTCTGTTTTGTAGTAATAATCAATGGATTTATTACACTTTGTAATAGCTTCTAGTTGAACATGGGGCTAATGTTAATGCTCAAAATCGCAATGGAGATGCGCCTCTTCATTTGGTATGCAAGGGTGGCTTCTTGATGAGTCTTGAGGTCAGTCATTGGATTATACTTTTACTCTCATTCAGATTCTCATTGACTGTGGAGCATATGTGAATTACTCCAATTAAACTGGAATGACGCCCCTCCACAGCACCGTCACATCAATTAAAAATATGCCTTACCTTAGCTTCTCATTGGTAAAGATACTGATTTGGAGGCTCGTAATACGATAGGAGAGACTCCACTTCACATGGCATGTTCTTCTCTTAACTTCACTTGTGCTGAGGGTAGTTAGTATTCTTCCCTTCCTGTTTCCTCTCCCTCCCATTCATTGTTATTCTGATTGGAAACTGGACATTGTTGAAACAGTATCTACTCAAAAAAGGAGCAAGTGTCAATGCTCTTTCTCTGAATCGTCTCACACCTCTTCATTATGCGTGTGGTGTTGGCTGTGAACCCCTTGTGGAGGTTAATTTTCTGACTACACATTCCTCAAGTTTCATTTGTATTGATGTTATCTAAGGGTTTCAATTGCTGCAGGTTTTTCTTGAGAATGGAGCTTTCATTGATCCTCCTAGTGAGTACCTAGGTACACCTCTCAATGCGGCTTGTCCCTTCAATCATCCTTCGTGTGTTGAGCTCCTCCTACTCAAAGGAGCACACACCGTGTTCAAAAACCATCGAGGGCATACTCCTCTTTTGACAGCATTGGTTAATAAATCATTGGCTTGTATGGAGCATCTTTTGGCATGGGGCGTTGATACAGATGCTAGAGACTTTGCTGGAGCTACAGCTCTCCATTTGTCATGTAGGAGTGGGGATGATTTGACGTTTTTAAAGGTACGGTTCCTGGTTTTGTTTTTTGGTTTTTTTTGTTTTTTTGGCTATTCATTCTGTTTTGTCCCAGTAATAATCAATGAATTTATTTACCTTTTGTAATAGGTTCTGGTTGAACATGGGGCTAATGTGAATGCTCCAAATCACAATGGAGATACTCCTCTTCATTTGGTCTGCAATGGTGGCTTCTTGATGAGCCTTGAGGTTAGTCTTTGTGTTTTAGGTTTTAGGCAGCTTTACTAACTATGACTCTATGACTAATGAAATCCAACTGATTTATGCCAGGTTTACCTATTGGCCGGTGCTGATACAGAGATCACTAATGATGTTGGGGATACAATAAGTATACAATCTTGCTTCCTATTTATACTTGTTCTTTTATTTCTCTATATCCTCTCCTCTACTCATTGGCTCTTTTATTCAATACAGCCTCTGCACAATGCTGTGGCAACAAGTGTGGAGACTCAATATGTGCTATAACACAGCGGTTGCTCTTTGGTGATGTTGATACCTCTGTGGAAAATTATCTTGGAATGGTAAGATGCATATATGTTTTCAAATGCTGTCCAACATTGTATCTATGCATATATCCCTCGACTGACACGTTTTCAGCTTAGTGGTTTTGTCTTTATCTTATAAAATTAATTTTGTCTTATCTGAATTTTGCAGACAGCATTTGATGTCGCCGTTTATGCTGAAGTCAAGGATCTGTTGGGATGATGAACCTGTTTAAAGTTTTTCAATGTCTCCAAAATACATATAGATTTTCTTGGTTGAAATTTCTTGAAAACATTAGGTTATTTTGACTTGACAATAATTGAAAACTTTTAATGTCGTTTCCTCTGTTATGAGCTCTGATATCTTGATTTCGTTTTACCCATTAAAAATTTGAAGAATAACAATAATGAATAAAGAAGGTTACATATGACATTTTGAACCATTTTATAATATTATAAAGCATTCAATTTGAATAAACAATAGTGAACCATTGTGAGAAAGAAATTCATTTTCATTATCCAAATGATCATCAAACCATGTTTAGGTTTCGCAAGTTCGATGAAGCTTGTCTATTTTCATGCATGTTAAAACTAATTCCGTGTTTGACCCTCTAGTACAAGGAGAGGTTCTGTAAATGGCCGAGGTTTCTTCGGCAACAAATTGTGGTTTAGTTGCCGCATTCAATCGTCTTGTTTCTCAAATTGTAGTGGAAGCTGATGCATCCCTTTATAAAGTAGTAGAGTGTGATTGTTGGTAGGTGCAGGACAGTGAATGTGAATGTTGGGAAGACTGTGAATGTAGACCGTGCTATGAGTATGAGCATGAGTATGGAAGGAACAATGGAAAGCAGTCTTGTCCTCAGTGCAAGACAAGATACAAGAGAGATAAGGGTAGATTTTGATTATTTTCCTTTGTGTTTGTGCCACTTTTATGAGTACTTTATTTGGTTAGTGTGATTTTGACATGAGTTGATCATTGCTGTTGAAAAGATATGTTGATCTTTTTTTTTAGTTTAGGTAGTCCTGCCACTCCCGGAGTTAGGCATGTCAATTAGGGCTAAAGCCCGCCGGCTGGCCCGATCCGACCCTGAAAAACATCGGGTTCGGGCTTAAATATATATGTCCAGAAAAAATCGGGTCTTTAGGGCTCAGCCCGTTTGGGCTATATGGTTTTCGGGCTTATCCCGACTGGGCTCGGACCAGCTCGAAAACCCCTTTAACAAATATATTTGTACCTTTTTTGTTAACATTTTAGTATGATTGTAATATTTGATTAATAATTTATTGTAAATAAAATTTTAACTCAAATCCTAGTTTTCATATTTACTTAACAACCATACTTAATACTTTAAATTGTTTATCTATAATATTTTATATGAATTATATATTGGTTTATTTGGTTAAAATATCAAAATTTTATTTAGTTTTATAACTTTTTCTATTAAATTAAGTTGGTTGTAGTGAATATAGATGAGTTCTTAAATTTTTGATTGATTTGTATTATAGTGCACCTCCAAACACTACTTTTTAAGACTTATAAGTTTGAAATTTTGATCGGTAAGATACGCCCGAAAAAGCCCGAAAAGCCATGTAGCCTTGTTAGGGCCGGACTCGGGCTTTGAAATATAGGCTAGGAAATATTTCGAGCCTGGCCGGACCGGGTTCAAACATATGCGGGCTTTACGGATTTCGGGCCGGGCCGGGCCGGATCGGCCAGCCCGATTGACACCCCTACTCGGAGTTAAAGACGAGGATGATGGCTTTGCTATAGAACAAGGTGCTGGTGAGTTTAGCTATACAGAAAAGCCACATAAGGATAACATATCAGAGCGGATTCTTGGATGGCATCTTACTAGTGGGAAAGGGAAGGAGATTGGACACTCTTGAGTATGACAATCAGGAATCTTATTCCTCGTCTCACTAGTACGCAGGAGGATAGACTCTATGCATTCTCCTTCTTCGTGTCATTCACATTAAGCCTAGCTAGCTTGAGTTACCTTGTGAATGTTGGGATCTGGTTTTGCCTCTCTTATTAATTGGTCTCTGAAGAGTTTTCTGCTGCTTCACCTGAAAGACTGTCTGTATCTTCTAATCATCAGATACCAATGATCAATCACGTAGTTACCCTTTTTTTACTAATCTGACCATTATATATATACGTACCAAGGGTTCTCAATTTTGTCAGCACTAAACCCTGTTGTATACTTGAAGCAAACAGAAGGATTGTAGATCCGGTTAGGGAGTTTGGATCAGTAGGATTAGGCAATGCAGCCTGTAAGGAGAGAGAGTTGATGACAGGAAAATGAAGCAGGAGAACAAATCTGGTCATGTGAGCACTCAAGTTACTTCTGAAAGGGGTTTAGGGGATATTGATACCAGCACTGATGGCTTTGTTGACGAATCTTTTCTGTTATCTCTTTGGTCCTTGAGGGATGCTACATTTTCTCACTCTTGACACATCTCAATCAAGCTTGGGATTCTTTTCCGTATACCATGCTTATTTCTATGGACCAGAGCAGGTCCTGTATTCTAAATAAGTGATGTGCTGCTGATCCTCTCTTTTTTTTCTTCTTCTGAATTGTGCAGGCATGATAGAAGCACGGAAACCTCTTTCAAGGAAAGTAGCTGTACCATCGTCACGTATAAATCCCCTACAGAATGGTTATAATGGTTGCGGCTTGTAATCCTTTCTTACATTATCGTATCACAAATTCAGTGCCAAATGCATTGGTTCATGGCTGGTATCAGTGATATGTGAGATGGTTCGCCATATCATGGATTTTAGATCAGTTCCCCAAGTGAACCTTGATCGACTATCTTTGGCTGTGCCTTTTTGTCTGTTTTTGATTAACGGTACGCTGCTAGTGATTTACCTGTGAACAAGGTTTCTTGCTGTACTTTTTGTATGACGGTGCTTCTGTGTTATCATGTGAATCACTAGCAGAAACATCCGAGTTTGCACAAAAGTTCCTGGAAACAACACGATGGACCATGCCGAGAACAGGGATGTTGGAACGAGGAGTTCGCTTTTCAATCAGTTTCCAGCACAACCGGGTTTCTTTCAGATCGGTGGTTTTTTTTTTCTTTTCCGTTTTTATCTATTTCTGCATCTAATGAGAAATACTCTCTTCACACTACTACAGGTTAGAGTTTCAGGCAGTCCTTACTAATGAGAATAAACTAATGAATCTCGGCACAGATTCACTGCGGCCACGAACAGCTTAAGTATGTATAGTCATATGATTTCTTAACCCAAGACAAGGATTGTCTGTAAGTGAAACAATCCGCAAATCATCACTTTTGATTCCTTCAGTACACCAAAAGTCAAGGGAGGGATGGTACAGAGCTCTTATGGAATTCACAGTCGGCACACTAGCGGATAGCAATGGCCTTTAGAGAAGAAACCTCCATTGTCGAAAAGGCTCCAAGAAATCACATGCCTTGCCTTAGGTAAACATCTCTTTCTATTCAAAACTGCAACTTCATTAAGAATTAGACCAACTGTTGTGCAATTATATATATGTTGAAACCGATGACATGACAATTTCTTCATGTTGGTAATAGTTCTGATTCTGAGGGGAGATGTGGCGACTCAAGAGGAAAGGCCATATCTGTTGTTTCGTTGCAAAGTTTCGAGGGCGGGATGTTTTTTTTGGAGGGTCACAACAACAAGTGGACTCAAAGTTCCAAGGCAGTGTGTCATGAAATAAAACTAAATACATTTTGGCTCAAATGAAAGAGGTTTGGAGTATATGTGGAAGAAATACGTTAAACTTGAGCCAAAAATACAATTTACTCAGTGCCTTTAAGGGTACCAACGTTAATGTTGTATGGGAGAGAAGAAAGAGTCTATGATATAAATATAGAGGAAGATATGTTCTTATTGACGACCAAGGACACAAGGAAACAGCAAATAAGATCCGGAAAACAAACATAACAAGTTCACGACCAAGCATAAAAAGAGAAAGAAGGACGAGAGAGACATTGGATTGTTCAAGAGAGATACGAAGTATAATCAAGCTCTGGACTAGATAACCAAGGATTTCATGCTGGTAACGGCAGCCAGGTGGTGCTCCTTGTGATTGTCGGACTGTTCTGCAAAGACCACTGTGGATCATGTCGGTACCTGGGGCCATGTCCACGTTCCAACTCATAAAGCCAAGACAAAACTTGAGGACGAACAAAGTCGGCAACAGTATGAACATCGAGAGTTAGAGGGAATGCGCAGTCTTCAAGAGCCAAGATGGCGTCGAACTTGGTAGTAGTAGAAGAAGCAGCAATCGCATATTCCGCTCTTAGGGATCCCAAATAATTACTTCTTTTAAAATATCTCTTTGCCAATAAAAGTTCCCCAGAAGAAATGGCTTTCGCTCGCTCATCTTTCCACTTCGTGTTTCCAGTTCGTGGCGTCTTTTATTTTGAATTTTTTTTTTTTTTTTCCTATGAGATGTTCCGGCTCCAATACTACAACATATTTGGGCTCCAATCCTAATATAATGATTTTGAGTCTAAATTTTAGAGAAAACTAGGTGGTATTGTTGGACCATTTGTTTTGTTGGTCTTGTAGATTAGTGAAACGTAAGAAAATGATGCTCTTACTTGAGCCTGAAACATATGCGTAAGAAGAAGAACTTCGGAAACAACAAGGTCCAAAAACATAAGATGGTCCGGAACCGGATAACAAAGAAGCATACATTATTAGTAAAATAAAATAAAATAAAAAAAGCTGATAGAACATTCATTCTTCAACAAGTTCATATATCAGCGATAATCAAAAAAGCCATTTTAGATAACCAAGGCTTCCATGCGTCCGAGATTTTCACAATCCACTCCTTGACCAACATCACCTTCGAGGCTGAGGTCATATTGACGATCCAGTTCCTCAAGCCAAAGCAGAGTCTCTGGTTCAACAAAGTCGGCAATTTCGTCTTCAGTAACAGGTTTAGGGAATGCGCCCGCGGCCAAGTCGTCCCGATACTGGTTCATCAGAGTAGTAGGACCAGCATCATCGTCCAGATTCGCCATGTACTCCCTGACCCTTTGGAGAAAAGCCAAAACAGGAACGCATCTCTTGGCAAAAGTAAACATACGCGCAAGAGCAGACACTCTCAGGGACTTGCACTTGTCCCGCGAGTCAAAATCATCCGTGCGAGTGAAAAGAAGCTGGCGTACAAAGTCATCGGAGACTGATTTGACCATGTCCTCAGCATCGGAGACATCAGATAAAGCTAAAGCGTAGCGTGCAAGGTTATAGCGCTCATGGAGAAGGAGGGTGTGCGACCGATTAAGAGTATGGGGGCGAGGAAACTGGACTAAAACCTCATTGAGCATCTCTGAAAACCTTGCCTCCGCAGAGCTGATCTTGAGCGCATAGTGGTTTTGGATATCAAAGATATGATCATCATCACGGAAACGACGGAAGCACTCTGGTCTCCGAAACTCTAAACCGATGGCTCTGACAAAATCGGTTTCATTTGGAACCACAGCAGTTATCTTCTTGAATTTGTTCTCCCCCATTAATTTCTGCACAAGCAACCAACCAAGCAAAATAATAGGAATTACGATTCTCTTTCTTATTGTTCATCTCTCAAGGCAAGTGAAGGCAAGATTTGGAAAAAAAAACGTGTGCAATTTTAATCCCTAAGCAATTTCTAAAGACACAACACACATCACAAGAACCCTCAAAAAAAAAAAGACCGTGAAATTTTTACCAAACACAAAAGACTTGTCGGTCAATCAAGGCCCCAGTTTTAGGGTTTAGGGAGCTTGCTGAAGAGACTTGCGATGAAAAATATAACGAGGATGAGCAACAAATCCCTTCACCAGCTTTACAAAAACTAGCTAGGGTTCCCAATCGTTTATGGAAGCTACATGACCAATAAATTTTTGCTTGAGTTCGAATCCCATAAACCTCCATCTAATTTTATATTTTTGGTGTTGGCCTGTTGGGTTCTTCTTTCTCCCTTTTTTCTAAGGCCCAATAAAGAGTGTTCCAAGGCCTACCCAAAATCTCAAATTTTTTTATTTTTATTTTCCGTTTCTCGGACAGCTAAATTTATATTTTTTTAATTGTTGAGTTTGTTTTGACGAAGAAGAAGAAGAAAACAAACGATGAAGAAGAATGTGTCACATTCATCCGATTCTTCTACTTCACCTCCCCTTCATCAAATTCTCCTAATTTCTCTCGTCTCCTTTTCATCCCATTGAAAAAAAGTTGTCACCTTTCGAAAATCGGAAAAATATAACATTTAAAGCTTTCAAGATCATCATTGTCCATTATAGATCCCAAAATGGGTCTCATCATGTAGAACAAGTTTTGTGGGATGTTGACAATGGACAAGGAATTTGATTCAAAGCTTGCTCTTCAAGGTAATTCATCATCAAATGGTGGTGGTGAAACTATTTCCAGAAGCAAAAGCTTCGCATTTAAGGCTCCTCAGGAGAATTTCACCAGCCATGATTTCGAGCTCGGCAAGATCTATGGTGTTGGCTCTTATTCAAAGGTTTCATTTTTTTCCTTCTCGATTCATGAAATCAATTCACATTATTGTTGGCTAAAAATTTGTCCTTTATTTGATTCTTCTTCTTATGTGTGATTTGAATCAGGTTGTTAGGGCAAAGAAGAAAGAAAATGGAACTGTGTATGCCTTGAAGATCATGGATAAAAAGTTTATCACCAAGGAGAATAAAACAGCTTATGTCAAATTGGAAAGGATTGTTCTTGATCAACTAGAACATCCCGGGATTGTGAAACTCTTCTTTACGTTTCAAGATACACAATCACTATGTAGGTAGTTTCTATTCATTCAAGCGGCTCTGTTTCAAATACAACCATGAAATTTTATTCACTAGTCTCTGTTGCTTGAAGGGATGTGGTTATGAGTGATATTGGTTCCTTCTTGTTTTTTTTGTAGATATGGCGCTTGAATCTTGCGAGGGTGGGGAACTTTTTGACCAAATCACCAGAGTAAGATACCACTATTCAGAATCTTGGAGGAGAGTGATACATAATTCTCAAAATGTAGTTGCATTATTGTTCTTTTTTTGTTTTGTGATGTGTTTGGCAGAAGGGTCGTCTATCAGAGGATGAAGCTCGGTTCTACAGTGCAGAAGTTGTTGATGCTCTTGAGTATATACATAATATGGGACTGATACATCGAGATATCAAGGTAGCTTCGTTTTCAGAGATCCATCTTTTTTCTTGACCCAACAATAACACTATTTGCTGATCCTTTCCCTGAATTTTGAATGAGTAGCCGGAGAATTTGTTGCTAACTTCAGATGGACACATTAAGATTGCTGATTTTGGCAGTGTAAAGCCAATGCAAGACAGCCAAATTACAGTACTTCCTAATGCAGCTTCTGGTAATATGAGTTCCATGAATCATTTTCTATATGCTTAAGCTTAAGGTCTTTCTTTGAGATTCAGGATTTTAAGCATGTCTATATATTCGTGACTTCTGCAGATGATAAGGCGTGCACTTTTGTCGGAACGGCTGCTTATGTTCCTCCTGAAGTTCTAAACTCCTCTCCAGCAACTTTTGGGTAAGAGATTATTGTTAGACCAAACTTTGACCACTATGTGATGATGTATGGACTTTTTTGTTGTGAAGTAGCCTTTGATTACTACACGCCTCTTACTTAGAACAACTTTTCTTTGGTATTTTCTGGAACATATTCAAACAGAAATGATCTCTGGGCGCTTGGCTGCACTCTGTACCAAATGCTTTCAGGAACTTCTCCATTCAAGGATGCTAGTGAATGGCTCATTTTCCAAAGAATTATAGCCAGAGATATAAAGTTTCCAAATCATTTCTCAGAAGCAGCAAGAGACCTCATCGACAGATTGCTAGTAAGATAAGCTTCACTTTTTACCCAGTCTTTGCTAAATCAGGGATTACAAGTCAAGTTCAAAAGCCATCGTCACCAATCTTTTTTTGTGTGGGGCTATGGTTCATCTTAGGATACCGATCCTAGTAGAAGACCAGGAGCTGGATCAGAAGGCTATGCTTCTCTCAAGAGACATCCTTTCTTCAATGGAGTTGATTGGAAAAACCTAAGGTCACAAACTCCTCCAAAACTAGCTCCAGATCCTGCGGTATATACCTCCTTTAGTTACTTTCTAACTGGCGCACCAAAATGTTTCCCATCTTGTACTTCTCTTGATCTAGCTTTTCTTTCGCAGTCCCAGTCAGCATCTCCAGAGAGGGATGGTTCTCCATGGAACCCAACACATGTTGGAGATGCTTCAGTCTTGCATAACGATGGACACGGCGGACATTCTGAATCCTCAGGTTCCATAACTCGGCTTGCCTCCATAGACTCTTTTGATTCCAGATGGTGAGACACTACGAGGCTTTTACATATTTCTGACACACTCTTGGTTTTTAAAGTCTAATCCGGTCTTCGATTGTATGCTTTGTAACAGGCAACAGTTTCTAGAACCAGGAGAATCAGTTCTAATGATATCAGCAGTGAAGAAGCTACAGAAAATCACAAGTAAGAAGGTGCAACTAATACTCACCAACAAACCGAGACTGATATATGTTGACCCATCAAAGCTTGTAGTAAAAGGGAACATAATCTGGTCTGATAATTCTAACGACCTCAACGTTCAAGTCTCAAGTCCTTCACATTTCAAGATTTGCACAGTAACACACAATCCAATGGCTAACTTCACTTGTTCAGTTTTTTTTCCTATGCAAAATTGATATGTGATTGTTGATTCTTGTTTATGTTTTGGCAGCCGAAGAAGGTTTTATCGTTTGAAGATGCGAAACAAAGAGCTTTGCAGTGGAAAAAGGCAATTGAAACTCTTCAAAACCGTTGAGACTCGTAGCTGATGATGATGTCAATTCATAAAGTCCCTTTTTCCCCCCATTTCCTTGATTCAATTGATTACACCTCACTGTATGCATACAAGACGTTTCTGGAGCCCATACTGACAGATTTATGAATGACAGTAACCAAAGTAACACCTAAGCTAATATGGATTGGTTTCTAGTTTCAATTTTGGTTTGGTTCAGTGTTACTCAATTATATTTCGTAAAGTTTTTGATTCGGATTGTCTTGATTACGGTTTAATCCAGTAGAACATTTTGCTGTCCAATGCTAAAGAAGAAATAGAGAGTTAAGAAGAGTCATTGTATGACCCAACTTGTTCGAACTAAAACACTCTAGAAGTTGTATGGAATTATAAGAAAATAGTCGATTTATTTGAAACTGTACATCACTTTCACCCAACTTTTTTTTCACTTTAAACCAAAAAGAATCATAGATCTAAATTAAATAATTGTTTAGTGGTTAAGAAAAAAAATAATGCTTTTAGCTATACACAAAAGTAACAAGATGAGAAACTCCCTTGTTCCAAAAACTCAGGGTGTCACTGTCAGTTTATGGTTATGCTCCCGCCTTTTCTTCAGACGGGTTTTTATTGATGATTCTGATCCTCCATTGGCTTTATACTGTTACAAATATCACAGCTTTCTTCAGAATTTAATTCTTTCATTTAGATTGGAAATAGCTATCGTCGATGGCAAGCCGGTCAAACGCATCAAAGTTTGCTTTTAACCCGACAAACTGACTTCCAACATGAGCACATCCCGCTTCAGGCCATCGACATAATCCTTCTCTTGTACGCAATGGACACAAGGCTTCACAAACTCGTCCTACCGGGTTTTCAGATCTATTTTCTTCAGACATAAGTGAGATTGATACAGAAACATCTGAGTTGTTCCCTTGTCTGTTTCGTCTCCTAGGGTTATTCTCCAGAGAGCCTGCCCTTGGGTCGTCTTCAACATCAGATCTACTGAAGTTAATCTTGCAGCCGAGTGATTGTACTGCTCGTGTTAAAGCTGCATATTCCTTGGTGGCTCGGTTTGCTGATTCCCTAGCTAACCAACTCATATGTCTTTCTCTTAGCAACTCTGCACTTAATGACTCCATTGCGAAAGATATCTCGTCCACTCTTCTTTCTGCTGCTTCTTTCTCCTGTTTCGAATCAATTAGAATGTTAAAAGCTTTGATACACTATATAGCCAAAGAGAGAAGGTAAGCAGAAGATGAGTTAACTACGTCACCTTTTGCATTTCTGAATATTTCACTGTCATAGCTCTACATTGGACCCCGATATCTGCAGCTTTAGCTTCCTCGGGACAAGCCCAGCGGAGATGGAACTGTGGCCAAAGGGTAGGAGCTAAAGATGCTGCCGGAGGCAATAATGGGCCATCATATTTCAACGGATCATAGAATGGGTTACAATGGACATGAGAAGTTGCACTAGATGAACGCAGATCGGTCAAGTAAGCCCATATGCATCCACATGCATCAGCAATCCCACATTGTTCCCTCTCTTTTTCACTGAAATTTATACCAGATCACAATTGGTCAAACATAATACATACCAATTGGTTTCTACAACGGAGCTTCAAAAGAAAATTTTACCTGTTGCATAAGAAGTTCCCAAAACGACATGAAAGCAAGCAATCCATAAAATCTACCAGGAAAGTCTGAAACACCAAATATTACGGCAAAAGTAGTAGTACTATTACGGGAAGAAGCTGAACATGAAACTGTCAGAAATGTGTTCGGCTTCATACATACCGGAGAAAACTCAAAAGCACAAGGATACATCCGCATTAGCTGTGAAACGCTATCAATCCACTGGAAACACATATGTGAACATAGTATAAGCTGTTGGTCGGCCAACCCATTGAAATAGATCTAAAACAAACCAAAAAGTTACTATAATTGCAAGATGAATAGCTGCTCGCTCACCTGAATAAATATAGGCGAATAATTGTTATGCCCATGGGAAGAGTTTGAAGATTGTGAGGCTGCTGATCCTGAAGACTGACGCACAGGAGATGAAGGGAAACTTCCAGCCGAAGAAGACTGTCTTGGTAAGTCAAAATTACCGGATCCTGATATGTTAGGCATTCCTACACGATCCGAAAACGGGTGACCAAAGGCAAGCCAATCCTTTTAGACAAGAGCCTGATATGAGTTTAAGAGAAAAAGTACATAAGAAAATGGGGTAGCAAACAAGAATGTTGATGCACAGTTAGTGAGAAAGAACATATGACTGATACGGTAAGCATTTTCATTCGGGGAAAAGCGATACATGAATGGATATGAAGAATAGAATTCAATATGCTACTCCCAGTCTAAATTGTAAATCATTGAATCAGTCTAGTTACCAATTTTTCAGTTGTGAAACATACTCTATGAGAAACCATATCAACTAAAAGTCAAACCTAAATTAAAGACTTTCGTAAACATAGTCGCATACAAAAACAAGAACTCAGAAACACCAAATCAGGACAAGGAATACCTGAAACCCAGCAAAAGTCCTGTAGTATGGATCAAGTAATATGCATGCAAGAGAAACCAGCTGAGTTGTTCTGTCCCATCCATCACTGCGCAATGACATATGATGAATCATGACATAACAATCATAATAATAATAGAAGCTTTTGATTAAAAGAAACGCATCTTCATCTTATTACAGGTATATAAATTGGTATCCAAATGAAATAGTTAGCCGGTGAGGTGAATCAGGTATCTAACCTGCAGTGCACAAGAACTGATGCCGACTCCATAGCAACACGTGCAGCAATCCATGCTGCGCCAGCTAAAACGTTCTGGATGTGTATCAACCAACCACTGTCTCCAAGTAAAGATACTGAAGCAGACATACTACTAAGATTGCCTCCTCCCCAGGTCCAACCACCGTGTCTCTGTAGATTCCACGCATACATATATCTTAATGATTAGCGCCATAAAAGTGTAATACATCATCTTGTATTCCCCAACTGAATCAGTCAAAAAAGTTCCTGGATATTCAATACTCACCAAGAACGATGATCTCCCATCAGATGATGTTGTACCGTGCATGTCTAAATAATCTCTAAGGCGGGAAAAGCTCTCCCTCATTCCATGTATATTGTCTATGCCAAAGAAAACAATCTGCAGAAAGAAACACCGTCACTAAAATCATGGTATTCCAGAAGATCAAGACTCTAAGCATCAAAACACCAAGATCATTTACTTACTTCAGATTGGAAATAGTTTGACGATGATTCTGAGCCGCCTCCCATGGCTCCATTTGCTAATGCATTTTTCCTAGGTCTTGCATCGGCAATATATAGCTTCCTATGAAGTAGAAAAAAAAAACAAGATGAGAAAAGTACATCTTTGTGAATAACTGAAAATATCCCATATGAGCTCAGTTCAACACTAGCTTGTGAATGCTATCCAAATAGGAAGTATATTAATAGAAACCAAACCGACATATTGATGCCTTTAGAAGAAAATACCGTGTCCACCAAGACCAACAAGAGTGTGAATTTCCTTTTATGAGATGCATTCATAATCCACAACTTTAACTCTTTATAACGAAGCATAAAATACAAGACATAAGAATTAACCAAACTAAGGGAACATCAGAAGCTCACCTTCGTTCTCCCTTTGCATCAGCTAACTGAGAGCAGAATGCAGCAGCAAGTTTTTCATCAAAACTACTGTTGGAGTTGAAACAAATTAAACTTCAGAATCTATCACTTTGTGAACTTTGAAATCCAAAACTAAAACTAAACAATTATCCAAATGTTTCCTCGTGATATTGAAAGTCTGATATACCTCCTCATATTCATCATAAGACCCACAAGAGGTTGTGATGAGCGTGCTATCACAGCTCCACTTCCTGCAATTGAGGCCAAAAAGCATGTCATTTGGAGACAATACGACCATCATTAAAATGGAAGCAGCCAAAATATATGCATTTCTACCTGGCTGACACCACGTGATCACAGGTAAACGACATCTTGCCCGGAAAGAACATGCTTGGAGCAACTCTTCATCACTACCAACATAGACTTGTTATTTCTTTAATTTATAATTCTCAATAGGAACATGGTCTTGTTCCAATGCGCAAAAAGAGACATGCCAGATAAATGAAGAGAATTTTCTGGAAAGCTCTTAAAATATGAAGACAGTAGTACTCCCAGTCTAGAAGGTATAGATAGAGAATTTTTTTAAATCCTGAAAAGATATCAGTGTCATACCTTATGGATTTTGGAACCATAAAGGCAAATGGGTACGTCTGACACAAGTTATAATTGGAGTTCAAGTCACTTATTCGCCACAGCTCATTGGACAATGTGAACGAACCATCTTCAATCATATCCGCTGATGCTCGTATTGAACTTTTTCCGAGAAGACGGAAATATTCATTAAGCAATCTTTCCTTTGGGTTTGCGTTACCAAATTTGGAAGGCCCACAAGCAAAAGTATAAAGATCCCATACTCTCTCTGGCTTGCTACATTTCAGTAATGCATCAAACACTGAACGTCTCTGCAAAAGTATGAAAGGTTAGACATATTTCAGGGAGAAATGAGTAAGGCAGCATAATAGTGAAATTTTCACCTGCTTGGTTCGAGGACGAAAACCATAAACAATAATCCTCATGTCTTTTCCTGCACCACGCAAGTGATCATAGCATCAAATAAAGTTGTAAGAAAAGAAGAAAACACTTCAACTAACATCACTATGGGAAGATGTCTATTGTCCAAGATAATATTCAGACGTTAAGACTTAACAGTCAAGAACGCAATTCAAAACCGGAGCGGATTTTGAGCTATGACACAAAATCCAGACAAAACAAAACCTAGTCTAAATCAGATATAGCAAATGATCAAGTCCGGAAACATACCAGTGACCTGTAAAAGACGTCGTGGTGGATTCCTGTCAGACTGACGAGGGTTTGATTGAACTTTCAGCACCTATGTTCACCACCCGTGAATCAGAAATACATAGAATAAAAAATGTAAAAGCTACAGAGCCTAACTAAATCAATATTAATCACATAGCTCTGTCCCCAGGGTATAGCAACTGACCAATTTGTTAAACTTCTCAATAGTTGCCAATGGAATTGTTCCAAGTGGAATGACCTTTCTGGTTCCTTCACTCTTCACAAAGAGAAACAAAGAATATATTTGTTCAACAGTACTTAAAATTTGAATAAGTAAAGTTCAAGACCTGTATTCTACATTTTAAAACTATCACATTGGCCAAGGAAAAATAGAACAAAAAAAAAAAGAAACAGAGGAAAGACAAAATCATACCAAAAAAAGAATACGGAAATTTGTCACCAACAAGGTCCCTGCCTCATCAGTGTTGATAAGCACAACTCCATAACCCTGTAAACAAGGTCCAAATATCAGAGAAAAGACTCAATTATAATGGGACATAACCAATACTGGATTCCACACTAATCCACAAACAACACGAGTGAAGCAAATTGCATACCAAGTCTCAAAATTTCAATAGCCGGATATGGTAACAAAGTTCCTAAAAAGGAAAATTCGAATAAAAGAGATCACTTTGACCAAATCTTTAAAAAAAAAAAAAGCATACCTCGACGACGACCTTCTCCGATTCCAGCAAGCAACTCAAATTAGCAAAAGAGCCTGACCCTGAAGCTGACTGCGGCGACCCATCAATCAAAAAGAGAGAGAGAACCAAACAAGAAACATTGAGCAATCAATTCAATACAAATAACCAGAATATGAGCTTTTTCGCAAACTTTGGAAAAACGACATTCACGTGTTGTCTGTGTAAATTGTGGGTTAAAAGGGAAGAAAACGTGAGAAACCCTAAGAATCAAAGAGGATAGAGAGAGAATTGAATTACATCGAGTTTGGTCCAATCAAGCGTATCCCAACTACCGGTACCATCCATCATCTTCTCTGATTCCGAATAACCACGCAGCGGCCTTCCTCTTACTCGCCCAGACGGTGGTCTCGGCGGCGTCATCAAGAGAAGAATAATGAGAGAAACCAGAGAGAAAGAGACGGTGGTGACGAAACTTTCACCTGCCGATCAACGGAGCAAAACGACGAATTTGTTTCGCCACAACAATTTTAATACGACACAGCTTTGGTACGGTGCTGTCGTGTTTTTTTTTTTTGTTTCATCTTGTACTTTATTTTGTTAGCGTTATCTATTTGTATTTTACTATTTTATCCAGCAAATTTATTAAAAGAAAAAGAAAACAAAAAAAAAGCAGTCAAGGCAATAAAATTGAGGTCAATTTATAAATATTCATCAAATCCGTATATGTTTTTTTTTTTTGACAATAAAATCCGTATATGTTTAGATATTAAACAAAATGAAAATGATACAACAAGGAAAAAAAAAACATATGATTTATTCAAATTATTAGTTTATAGTGTACAAAATATCTTAGAATTATATAAAGTTAAAGTTTGGACGGTAGAAGAACTTGTATATCTAGTTGTCCACGATAATAATATGTCACCGTCTTAAAAACAAATTACGAAACCATCCACAGGTGTGTGTATATCAAACAATTTGAATTGGTATTAAACATCAACATCTATAATCTTCAACAAACAAAAAAAACCTGCAACAATTAAATGACAAAGTATTTGAAAATATCTTGTTCTCCTGATTATTATTTTGTACTAAGTATTTTTATTTTAGCATACATAAATCACTACAAAACCTGAATACTTGGAAAAAAAATAGAAATCACATGACCAATAAAAAGGAAAATTTCCAAATTATAAACACAAAGATGTGTTTTTAGTTTTGAATACATTTTGCACCATTTCCTGGTGCTCTACCAATGTCCGTTCATGAAATTACAATTTAGCATTCATATTCATATGGAAAAAAAAAATTACAATTTATTACTGGAAGATTAGTTTACAAATTCTCCCAACTCAAGTTTTGTAAAATTCACAAATTCCACCACTTCAATCCAAATGATATGTCGGTGCTTTAACTTTCAATATTTAACCACCTTTTAAACCTAAGTCAATCTGCAAAACATAGCATGTTGCCTCCTCCACCACTCAAGAGGCAATAAAAAAACACTTATAACATTACATGACATAAGTCAAGTAACGACCGTTACAAACATTTAATTTTCGATTAATCTAATAATAACTATATTCGTATTTACAATTCTTTTCACTCTTCTAATTAGCTTCATCTTCTCCTCCTCTTCTTCTTCTTCTTCAATTCCTCCAAATTAAGCTTTAAAAGATTTACTCCTATCAGTACTTTCTACTTCTCATGCATATTGACTTGTTCCCTAATCATGTCTTCTTAGCCATTTTTGCGATTCTCATATCCGGTTTAGTTATAAACCATTAAGTACCGGAGACACAATTCGAACCGCATAAAACTCCCGCCAGGCCCACTAGGATGGCCGGTGATCGGAAACTTGTTTCAGTTTACTCGCTCGGGGATACAGTTTTTCGAGTACGTCGAGGAGCTCGTAATGATCTACGGTCCAATCTTCACTCTCAGGCTAGGGACTCGAACAAACAACGATATCATCTCCGACGCGAGTCTAGCACACGAAACATTAATCCAACGTGGAGCTCAGTTCGCGACCCGACCCGTCGAAACTCAAACCCGGAAAATCTTCAGCTCAAGTGAAATTACAGTCCACTCCGCGATGTATGGACCCATGTGGAGGTCATTAACATGGTTCAGAACATGCTGGGACAACCAAGGATCAAATCCGAGGCTAGAGACAACCAAGGACTCGACTGGGTGGCCTTTTGGTGCTGGACGTAGGATCTGTCCGAGGATGGGAATGGCTACGGTACACGTGTATTTGATGATAGCGAGAATGGTCAATAGTTCGAGTGGATCGCGTGTCCACCGGATAAGTAACGATGTAGATTTTGCCGGGAAGTTGGTGTTTGCTAGCTGTTGTGATGAAGAAGCCGTTGAGAGCCACGGTCAATATAGAGTTTAAACATAAAAGCTGCGGGATTAATTAGCATATGAACATTTGTAAACTCATGTACACTCCAATATTATTCAATAAATCTTATTCAATAAACACTCTCATGTCAAAACTGATCATATATGCATACTGGGTACTCATATCATGTTTTGTATTCATGATCTTGTAGGAATCTGTTGTATATGAAGGTAAAAACTTAACTATGATTTGTAACTAAAGCATAAGATGGTAATTTGGTAGAGAATCGGCATGGTGCTATAAATGAGAAGAGGCTTGTATTAGTCTCGGTGCAGAGGTTTAAACTTAAAACTTGTAATTAAGTTGCATGCATCTCAGAAGATTGATGTAACAACGTCAGGAGATAAAAAAAGAACTCATAATTCAAACTGAAAAAGTAAACGATGACATGTATAAAATCACGTTCGGAGATTTTTTTTTAAAAACCTGTATTACCACTACTGCACTTGTCATAAAAGACAAGACTTTCGCGTCGTACTTCTTGTGCATACCAAAAACTTCAGCCTCATAACATTAAATGCGATCCCAATCACACAACCGTTTTAATTCCATTATGTTAGAAATGGAAGAGGTTTGTATTAATCTCAGTGCAGAGGTTTAAACTTAAACTTGTAATAAGTTGCATGCATATCAAAAGATTGATGTAACAACAACATTACTTTGGTGTTGACAAAAAAAAAAAAAAACAACATTACTTTGGTGAGGATCAAGTGATGAAGAAAGTGTTGATCACGCTTAGAAAGCTGTATTAAGTTCGGAGATAAAAAATTCACGTTCGGAGATAAAAAAAAAAAAAAAAAAAAAAAAATTTAAAAACTGTATTACCCTATTGCACTTGCCATAAAAGACAAAGACTTTAAATTTGCATCGTACTTATTGTGCATACCAAACTCAGCCTAACATTAAATGAGAACCCAATCACAAAAACCGTTTTACTTTAAATTCTCCTCACCTATATTATCATGCTCCCCTCTGTTTTTATACCTTTTCCTCTGCTTCTTCCCTTTTCATTCCAAATCCTCCCCATAGCTACAAAGCAAACAAGAACCTAAAAATGTCTCTCTTTCCGTTTACCACCACTTCATTTAACATCTCCCCTTCACTCTTCTTGACCATCCTCGTATCCACTTTGGTTCTGCTGATCCTCACGCTCAGGAGCTCTAATTCAAAGCACGTAAAGCTTCCTCCAGGTCCTCCGGGTTGGCCAGTTGTCGGGAACCTCTTCCAATTCGCTCGCTCAAAAAAGCAATTTTACGAGTACGTTGATGATGTAAGGAACAAATACGGTCCTATCTTCACGTTGAGGATGGGGAGTCGAACGATGATCATCATCTCTGATTCAGCTATCGCCCACGACGTTCTCATTCAACGCGGACCAATGTTCGCAACCCGACCCTCCGAGAATCCGACCAGAACCATCTTCAGCTCCAACACTTTCACCGTCAACGCTTCGGCTTACGGTCCCGTGTGGCGGTCCTTAAGACGGAACATGGTACCGAACATGCTAAGCTCGACAAGGTTCAGAGAATTCGGGTCGTCGAGACAATCCGCCATGGATAAACTCGTGGAGAGGATCAGATCAGAAGCTAAAGACAACAACGGTCTTGTCTGGGTACTAAGAAACGCAAGATTCGCTGCGTTTTGTATTCTTTTGGAGATGTGTTTCGGAATCGAAATGGACGAAGAGTCGATTTTGAACATGGATCAAGTGATGAAGAAAGTGTTGATCACGCTTAACCCAAGACTCGATGACTACCTCCCGATCCTTGCTCCGTTTTACTCCAAGGAGAGAGCAAGAGCTCTGGAGGTTCGTCGTGAGCAAGTTGATTTCATCGTTAAGTTCATCGAGAGACGACGGAGAGCGATTCAGAATCCGGGGACTGATAAAACGGCGTCGTCTTTCTCGTATCTTGATACACTTTTTGACCTTAAAATCGAAGGCCGTAAAACGACGCCGTCTAACGAAGAGCTCGTGTCTCTCTGCTCGGAGTTTCTCAACGGAAGTACTGATACGACGGGGACTGCGATCGAGTGGGGTATAGCACAGCTGATCGTGAATCCTGAGGTTCAATCTCGGCTCTACGATGAGATTAAATCAACGGTTGGAGATCGTAAGGTTGAGGAGAAAGATGTGGATAAAATGGTCTTTTTGCAAGCAGTCGTTAAGGAGATACTCCGGAAACATCCACCGACTTATTTTACGTTGACTCACTCCGTGACGGAGGAGACGACGGTCGCCGGTTACGATGTTCCCGTTGGGATTAACGTCGAGTTTTATCTCCCTGCTATTAATGAGGACCCGAAGCTTTGGTCTGATCCGAAGAAGTTTAACCCGGATCGGTTTATTTCGGGTAAGGAGGAAGCGGATATAACCGGTGTAACCGGAGTTAAAATGATGCCGTTTGGTGTTGGCCGTCGGATTTGTCCGGGTCTAGCGATGGCGACCGTACACGTGCACTTAATGCTAGCGAAGATGGTTCAAGAGTTTGAGTGGAGCGCTTATCCGCCGGGAAGTGAAATTAATTTCGCCGGGAAATTGGAATTTACGGTGGTGATGAAGGAACCGTTGAGAGCCATGGTTAAGTCAAGAGCTTAAAATTTGTTTGTTTGTTTTTTTCTTAATTTTTTTTTTGATTGATTATGAAAAGTTGAAAACGTTGTGTGCTGCTTACATCAAAGGGAACCTATAGTTTTGAACCTATAGAATGCTCAAATATACGAATAAATTATTTGTCTTTTTCTTTGTTCCTCAATTATTATTATTATTATTACTATTATTTGTAAAACTGAGCTAAGTTGATATTGTGTTTAGGCACCACATAATAATAACAATCATAATTTCGTTACCTACAACGAAAATATCTACCAAAAAGTAATAAAGCTAAGCTATCTTAATATCACTCTTCAAAAATGTTCGATAATTGATCTTTTGATAAGTCTAAAGTTTTCACTTTTTACGATGCAAAAGCAAACATTAAACATCTGTCTATCACGTAACCTTATGAATTACTCAAGATTTGGAACGGGGATATGATATAAAGGATTTCACATGAGAAAGGACAACATCACATGATATGGGACTTCCATTGAGTCGACGTTTAAGAGGCCACATTGTGTGGTGTCGGATGTCGACGTTTTTAAGCTAAGATGCATGGAATCAGGAGGGGAAAAACAAAAATTTTCTAAAAAACAGGAAAGGGATACATGTTGGAAGCGTATGTATATACATATATGTTTATATACATATAGATACATATGTTTACGTACTCATATATATATTTATAAAATTCTTAAAAAAAAAAAATCATTGTAATAAAATGTTGAGAGTTGACACATATAGTTGATGTCGTTATATTTTTTAAAAACAAAGTTTTATTACTAGCAACGATTTCATATTTTTATTAACACCACACGCTTCCAACTCTGAAACGTCCGATTTCGTCGCGCTTCCAAACATCATATTTTGGGAACCGCGATTCCGAGTCGATTCCAGGCGATTCCCAACGTTTCTGCTTCCGGAGCGAGAAACGCCTCATTTTCCACGCTCCCGTGCTTCTTAGTTTTTAAGAGCCGACCAAATTAGCTCAGATTATATAACTTGTTGGGTGGGCTTGCATTGCTTAATTTGTGCTGGAAAAGCCCATAATCTTAGCCCAATAGCAAATACCACAATTATCACCTCTCTCTTCCTCGCTCATTCTTCTTCGTCTTCTTCTTCTTCATTCGAGAGCATACTCAATCAATCCTCTTCCTCGCTTTGTTGCTTTGGGTAAGCTTCTTCCAACGATGAATGCAACTGATCTTTGGGAAGAAATCGAAAGTTCTGAGAGGTACTTCTGATAATTTCCTTAAAATTCTTATCTTTTGTTGTTTGCTAATTTTTGCGAATTTTGGTTTCCGTACTTGGCGATGCGTATAATGAGAACTGCAAATTTACCCAGAAATAGTGTTAACATGAATCATCTGTTCTGGTTTTTATTCAATTATGTGTAAAAATTTTCAGAAAGACCAATTCATCTCATACTTGATGCTTACGATGATTTGCTCAGTAGTAATTCCGATTGCTCTTTGTTTGATGGGTTTAGTTACCTCGTGTGCTCTATGTATGAAGAGGCAAATTCATCATCTTCCTCCATACTGAAAACAATATTTGGAAACATTGATGTTTTATCTGAGGAGGAAGCTCTTGGTGATCACCAATTGCATGATCTGTTGGAATCTGTTGGTATGGTTTTAGTCCAATCCTTGCATGGAATCGGAAGGTATGTTTCCTGACTGTATTTTCACATTATCTAGTTTGAGACTAGCTCCTCTTGATTCTGTTTGGAATTGGATGCTTTAAGGAGCTTTATAGTTTCCAACAAATTCCTTTTTTTTTCATGCAGGACAGTGGAGATTGTAAACGAGTTGAGAAATGTGTTTGGTGAAATTGCAGCTATCCCTGTTCAAGTTCTTCTCACTGGGTATCTTTCTTGTTCTGAAACTTTCACAGTATTTAAATCTTATTGCGCTTGAAACAGAGTATATTTGGTTCTTTATGTAAGTAGGCTTCAGAACTAGGAGTAAATGACATTCATAACCAAAGAGGAGAGTGAGAGAAAATATTTAAAAAAAAAATACTTGAGAGTTCGTATTATTTGCTAACTTTTACTTATTAGGGAGAGTACAATACTGTTCTCTGAATCCATTAGCATAGTAAAAAGTCACAGAACAATGTGGTATATCTCAAGTTTATTGATATTCTCTCTCTTTTTTCCCCCCTTTAGGATATGCCTTCAAATATCAAATGGTTCATACTCGGGTGTAAGTGAGATTCTGCAAGATTTTTTTAGCATATGGGTTTACAGAGACAACCACTATATCCTAAATGACGCTGGAGTAAGTGCAAAAGGGTTCCATGGGAAAACATCTATGGATATTGATGAGTTCTTAGAAGTTGTAGAGCTGTATACCTTTGGAGTTCTTGCAAAAGTTTCTGATGACGTGGGTCTAGCCGTTTCATGGGTTGAGAAAGCTGCATTGCCTGAGGATAGACGACATGTACTATTGTATCTTTTCATGAGTTGTGTATAAACTTGTAAATGTGTTCCTCGTACTAAGATGCTACACTCAAATCTCTGCTTCAGGGGCTTTTGAGAAGATTACATTCTTTACTGTCTCTCAAAACAACAAACGTTCCAGATGCTAGTTCTTTTGAGGAAGATTCCAAGGATTCTTCTTCTTATGCCGTAGTGAATAAGCCCAAGGATTCCAAGAATTATGATATTGATTCTGGCCTGAAACTCACTAAACAACATGAACCTTCGCCACTTTGGTCATCCCATCCTCTAAGCCTCAAGCTTGGTAATACCCAATTTAGCATGTCCAAGGGAAAGGTTGCTATAAGCCTTGTTGGATTAATCATATGTTATGCTTTGAAGAGAAAACGAGCTGCTTTGATACGGTAAGAATTCCTCTAAGTCTGTTTCTGAACATCTGTACGTGATGAAAAAAAAAATACACTGTGAACCACAAAATAAGCTGTATGTGTGCTCGTTTACTTGTTTTAGGATCATTCGCAGACAGATGGAGTCTACGAGAAAAGCATTTGTAGATTTCTGGAAGCTTGCTTTTTCATACCAAGTGAATCCTCTTGCAGCAATTCAATCCATACCAAACAGCACAACATGAGACAATCGATGCACAGTAAGATGGATCAAATAAAGCTGCATCCTTTTTAGGTGAGTTACTTAAAGTGTGTCGTATATAATTAGTTCCAGTGTATGGAAAATGTCTTTCTATGTTAAACCAATACTAGCACATGTAATGGTAAAGATAATATACCAAAGCTGTCTCAAATATTTTCAAACATTGGTCCAAACTTACTTTATCTCACCTCATCCTCTTAAACCAGACTGAAATCATTGAATAACTGTATAAATTTTAGTTTGCACGCATATCTATATTGCCCCATACCTTTTTCAATTTTAGTATATTAGTTTTAGCCCGAATGCATATATGCTATATTTTAAAATATAAAATTTAACCGATTGTTCTTAATATCGCTTTAAAGTAAACAAAATTAATACATAGCTAGTGGCTTATAAAAAATCGATAATGAAATGAACCATACGATACAATTTTCTTTTTGATATTCTTTTTCAAAACCATACGATAAAACTTGGTGGAATTTAGAAACTAGCTACAGACCAGGAGGGGGTATATGAAGATAAAATTAAGAAATTGTGAGTGACTTACAAAAATTGATAGTGAATGAACCATTCGATAAACTTTTCTTTTTATATAAAAAAAAAATCATACGATAAACTTGGTGAAAATATATAGAAACTAGATAGAGACAATATCTAGGGTTATATACCATATATATGTTATATATATTTGAAGAGAGGAAGCAAAAAAGCAAACGAAAACATTAAACAACAATCAAAGGCACTGTACTGCACCTTCTTCCTTAGAGAGATCACAAACACAATGGTGATGCCGGACGGCTTTCCAAGGGATTTGTTAGAGGAGATACTTTGTCGCGTTCCGGCCACATCTCTGCAGAGGATACGATATAGTTGCAGACTATGGAACAACATATGCGACACTAGGAGATTCACAAGAAAGCACTTCCGTAAAGCCCCGAAGCAGTGTCTGATTCTCATGATGAACGAGTTTAGGGTTTCTTCGATGAGCCTTAACCTCTTTAAAAATCCATCCACACGTGCACTTAGCTTGCCCGACCCTTGTTTTAGTTCAGAACAATTCGAGATTTCCAAAGTCTCACACTGGGAGGGATTATTACTATGCACCAACGTATACCAAACTAGAATCGTGGTTTGGAACCCGTGTACTGGTGAAACCAGATGGATTCAAACTAGACAAACTGGCGGCACCTGTGCTCTTGGATCTTACCATGACAAGAATTCTCACGGTAAGAGCTACAAAATACTGTGCTATAATATGGGTAAATTCTACCCGAGACCAGAATTTGCAATTTATGAGAGCAACTCTAACTCATGGAGGACTATTGATACAACCCTTGAGTGCCACGTAGAACATAGTGAGTTCTGCGTGTCTTTGAAAGGAAATACTTATTGGGTTGTTTCAGCTGTAAAACAGAAACAGCTTGGCGTATTCTTACTTGCTTTTGATTATACAACTGAAACATTCAGACGTCTCTGTCTTCCGTATCAGTGTCCTAGTTTTGAAGTAGTGTCTCTATCAGTTGTTAGAGAAGAGAAGCTTTCGGTGTTGTTGCAACGCGACGCTAGATCAGTGACAGAGATATGATTGACAAATAGGATTGGTGAGACCAAAGTGGTGTCGTGGAGCATGATCTTACACATACCACCAGGTGTCCCGCCCGATTTTAATTTCTTTACCGGCGTAACTTTCTTGGTCGATGAGGAGAAAAAAAGTCGTCGTGTGTTGTGATAAATACATGGTAACCGACTTACACGGCAAAAACTTGGTCCACATTATTGGATGGGGCAATTTAATACAAATTGATTTTGGATTTGTTGAGTGTTGGCCATTTCTGTTTCATTATGTTCCAAGTTTGGCTCAAGTATAAGAGCCAAACTTTTTGTTTTCTTTCTTTTTTTCAGTGTTACATCATGGTCGTCAATAAACTGATATTTTCACTATATAAGAAATGTCTTTTTTTTCTTTTCTTTTAAAGTATTATGATCAGAAAGATCTCTATTGTTGCTTCTAGATCTTTTTTTGACATATACTTCACTTTATCCAGTTCTTGGGGTTTTGGGACAAGTAACTTCGTATAGTTACAACAAAACGGACGATTGGCAAACCGAGTAGCTATCTTCAACCCTCTTTATATTTACGACTTCCACATGTTCTACCAAAATGCTATGGCCTATCAATGCAAATTAATATGCATATACAGAAAAACTTTAGGTTTGTTGTCATGTTCATAAGTATTACTTTCACGAAGTCATATATATCATATTTGATTGTCATATTGTGTAGGGTTTTTGTTATATAAGAAAACTTAGGTCTGTATACACACTTTCTCTTTTTAAATAATGTTCATGAGTTCGTGAATATGAATTGGCTATCATCAAGAATGCAACCAACTAATTAAACAAATATATATATCAGGACTAAGTCAAATCCCTTAGGGGCTAAACCCTTTGGTTAACAGTGTCACTATTCTGTTTTCTATGATAAAGGAGTAAGCAGAGTATGTGTCATTTTGTTTTCATCTTTACAGCAAACTTCTAGTCGTCCAATTTGATCTCAACAACACTGAAAAAATAACTGTCAAACTTCCTTAAACTTATTTGGTCCACTGTCGACAGTACACTTTTTTCCAGTTTAAGTACGAAAATTCATTTTCTAAATTAAATTTTTGTTTTTAACAGAGTATTGTTTTTCTAAAGTCTAGACTACCATTGAAGTTTGTTTTACAACTAAAGTCTAGACTAGAAAACCGCAACTATAAAACCTTAAACTAGGATCTCTCGTTAAAAAGCTTAATTATGATATATAGTTCTTCAAAACTTGTAAGAATATAATTCATCATAGCTTGGTAAACACCCACCATGAGCATCATCATCAAAAAGCCCGAAGTTGTCCTGCGAGTAGTGTTGGTAATATTGATCCGGAGGAATTTGGTCACCAAAATGTGGCTGATGTCCCATAGACTTCAAGTTGGACCCAGGAACGGTTACATTGTCCGCATGTCCCAGAGTCACGTCATGGATACTCGAGCGTTTCCCCTTCTTACTGTCAGAACTTTGCCTTAAGTAATACTTCTGAGCATGGCTTGCCACTTGCATCGGGCTCCTTGTCTTCACACATTCCCTCGAGATGCTCTTCCAATCTCCTTTCCCGTACTTCTCTAGTCCATCCAGAAACAATCTGATATTTATCATTAAATCAACCAAAGTCCATAACTAAGAGCATCACATCAAAAAATAATCATCTATCTAATTAGCAAATTAATACGTGATATATTCGTTCTCCACCTAGCTCTAACCAAAAAAAAACCCTAGCTAATTCATTAATCCTTAGCAAGATTAAACTATTAAATATGGACTTGAATTCCACAATCCAAAGAAACCCTTATTGATATAACTAACCTATGTTCCTCTGGTGTCCAAGGAATTCCCTTCTTTCTCCCCGTGCCTTGGCTTTTGGACTCAGCCGCTTTCTTCAGTGACACGTAATCGTCATCATCATCCCGGTACTTGGGCAAAGGAACCTTACCTGTTTCGATCTGCTCAACATCGTAGACCAAATCGTCGTAGTAGAACTTCACCTCCTCCACCGGTTTCCGCAGATGCTCGGCGATACTCTCCAAAATAGACGGCGAGCCCTCCGGGAATTGCGCCAGAGCAATCTCAAAATGCTTGTTATCTTCCTTCGTCCACCGCGGAATCGAAACCATAGTATCCTAGAATGAAAAAAAAAAAGAAAAAAGAGAGAAATCTCGACTGATAGAAGCAACAAAATTATAGTGAGAAATCTGCTGCTATTTAGGGTTTTTCGTTTCTTGTCAAAATAATCTTGAGAAATCATTTTAGGGAAAATCGTATATATAGAATTTTTATAATAAAATCAAATGAATTATAATAAAATCAAATGAGTGTTATTGGTATTGATTTAAATAGAGTTTTAAAGATTAATTTTAAATGTAATGTAGAATGATTTTATTCAGTCAAGATTTTGTTAAACTTTTTTAAAGTTTAGTGTTATTAGTTTGTGAATTATAAAAAGTCATTTAAAATATTAACAAACCTGAGGTTATTGGATTTAGATATTTATAAAGTTAATAAAAGTTTTGTGTTATTAAATTAAAACAAAAGAATATAGGATTATTAAAAAATTTAATTATTATGTTATTGGTTTATGATTTTATACATTTTTCACAAAATAAAATTATGGAAAATATCAATGAAAATATATAGAGAGATTCTTTGGTGCAAGATTTTAGAAAATTAATCCACAAAACTATAAAAAAATCTCTAACAATCCTTAAATATATTTCACTTATTTGTTTTTGATGATTTTATTGAAATTTTTAAAATTCTTTATAAATTAAATTTCAATAACACCCTTTAATCCTCTTATTTACTTTTACTTAACAACAATACTTTTTTTTTTAAAGTGCGCAAATCAACTTATATGCGCACAATGTGGCCCAAAATGCTTAAAAATTCTCTACTTGTTTTCGCAATTTTTTATAATTTATTGTCAAAAGTAGGGTCATAGAAGAAGATACAGGACTCGGAGTCGAGGTCACAGCATGCTGACCAGAATCTAAGCCGAATTGGTTCTCATGTATATATATTGATGTGGTTGGAAAAGGTCAATGATCCAGTGAAAGACATAAATGGTTATAATATTTTTTTTTTTTAAGAAAATCATAAGAATTTTCAAAATCCAAAATTTAAAATGGACAATTCGAGGGTGAATAGACTGTCCACCATTTGAAAATCCAGCTTAAAATTTGTAGTTTCAAAATTTCAACTTTCGATAGATCCAGGAACTTGAGAAAGATTGGTCAAAATACCAGAAGGATCTTAAAACATTTATACTTTTTTCAAAGCAACCAAAACATTTATAGTTTGTTCAATCCTTCATCAATGAGCATCATCATCCTATATATATGTACATCATCATCTTATCCGCCCGTATACACACACTTGATCATCGTCAACCAAAACTCACCACATATATACTCCTATACTTGATATCATCATTAATCATCCTATACAATTATCAAGGGAAACACATGTCCTCCTCCTATTGAAACTACCAATCCTATATAGATGCAGAAAACGAACCAGTCCAAGTTCCGTCGCTTCTTACATTATTGTATAATGGACATTAAATTCGAGAAAGAATAAGACTGTATTTTTATCAAAATCCGGTTTAAAAAATTGGGTAAGAATTTCTTAAAATCCAATGGATTCAGAAACTCAGAGCTAGATTTTTTTTTTTAAAAATGTTTTTAAGTTTTTGAAAGCCATCATTATTAGCTACTCCATTTTAGATTTCGGAAGAAAAAAACTGTTTTCATAATATTGAATTAGGAAAACTAGTTTTTATTGAAACTTTTCCATCAACTGAAAATCAAAAACTAAATAAATTGCCTTTCAAGTTTCTTTTAACACCAAACTCTATACGAGGAACCAAGACTCTAGCTAAAACCATAAACCAAAATATTTCCCAAAAAAAAACCTTATGCCTTACATAGTTCGTCAAAGCCTGCTAAACACCCATCAACATTATCATCACAAAGGCCCGACGTTGTTTTGGGAATAATAGTTTTGATACGGAGGAATTTGGCCACCAAATTCTGGCTGCCCGCCCATAGGCTTCAAGTTGGGTCCAGGGATATCTCCCAGAGTAATGTCATGGATACTCGAGCGTTTCCCCTTCTTACCGTCAGAACTTTGCCTTAAGTAATACTTCTGAGCATGGCTTGCCACTTGCATCGGATTCCTTGTCTTCACACATTCCCTCGATATGTTCTTCCAATCTCCTTTCCCGTACTTCTCTAGTCCTTCTAGAAAAGACCTGAAAATCTCATGAATCAAACCAAAAGGTCCATAACCAAGATCACATTAAAACGAACTAACAATCATCTATCTATTCTACGTTCATCACCCTTACCAAAAAAAAAACCCCCTAAAGCATCAACCGTTACCATGCCATAGCAAGTTCTAAAACTGCATACTTTCCCTAGTCAAAAGTACTAATTAAACCCTAATTTTGTAATCCATATAGCGAGATAGTATTTTGACTAACCTGTGTTCCTCTTCTGTCCAAGGATTCCCCTTCGCTTTCTCCTTGACCTTGTTTTTGGACTGAGTCGCCTCCTTCAGTGACTTGTAATCGTCCTCTCGGTACCTAGGCAAGTCAAAGTTATCCGATTGGATGAGCTCAACATCGTCGACCAACGCCTGGTAGTAGTAATACACCTCATTGACCGGTTTGTTCACAGAATGGGCGATTTTCCCAAAAAAATACGGCGAGACAGCTACGCCCCGGTATTCGTTCAGAGCTTTCTCAAAACGCTTGTCCTCATCCCTCGTCCACCTCGGACTCGAAGTCATAGTAAGTATCCAAGAAAAGAGAGAGAGAGAGAGATAGAAATCTAGAGAGATCGCTAAAGATCAGGAATCTTATAGAAGCAACAAATATAAATCGTTGTCAACGCAATTTTCTTGAGGGTTTTCTCGTTTCCTATCAGATTTATAGTGAGAAAATAATACGAAAATTGTAACATTATTCCGCATCTTCGCTTTATTTAACAAAAGTAGCACGATTTATTTTTGTTTTGTTTTTAACCCCGCATATTATTTATCTGACTGATCAATACTCTCTTTCTTAGAATTTTTTTTTTGATGCGTGTGTTCATCATCACACAAAGAACAAAAAAAAGTTGCATTAACTTTCATTACAAGAAAGAGTTCAATTTATAAACTTCTTATAAATTTTGGTCTTATTTCATCATCATCATCATCACCCTATACGCTTGATCATCATCAAGTCAAAACACATATACTCCTCCTATACACTTGATATCATCATTAATCATATCCTATGCACTTGTACATCTTCAAGTGAAACTCATATCCCCCTAGCTATACCGAAACTACGTACCAAACCTATCTAAATACTGATGAAAACAAGAAAAGTTCCTTTTTTTTTTTTCTTCTATCCATTGCTTCTTTCATTCTTTACACATCTCAGGTCCAAGACAAGAGCCTCGGGACGGCGGATGATCATCATCATGCGGAGGGTTATGCATTCCAAAATCTGGCTTGCCTGTGATAGACTCCAAAGTTATGTCAAGGATAGTCGAGCGTTTCTTCTTACTCCCCAATTGCTGCCTTTTGTAATACTTCTGAGCATGGGTTGCCACTTGCATATGGTTCTTTGTCTTGACAAATTCTCTTGATATCATCTTCCATTCTCCTTTCCCATACTTGTTCAATCCAGCCAGAAACAATCTGAAAACACCATTAACCAAATCAAAAAAGCCCATAATCAAGATCACATTCCCTCACAACACACACATTAATTAAATAACCTGCCAAGATTATAAGAAAGTGTGATATGAACCTGTGTTCCTCTTCTGTCCAAAATCTTCCCTTTATTATATGTATGGGCTTTCTCGCTTCCTTCAATGACACGTAATCGTCGTCCCGGTACTTGGGCAAAGCAATGTTATCCGATTCGATCATTCCAACATCGTAGACCAACGCTTCGTAGTAGTACTTCACCTCCTCGAAAGGTTTCTTCAGAAGCTTGGCGATATTCTCTAAAGAAGACGACGAGTCCACCAGGGATTGAGCCACAGCTATCTCAAAACGCTTGTGTTCGTCCCACGTCCACTGCGGAATCGAAGCCATAGAGTAGTATCCAAAGAAAATGAGATAAAAAAAAAAAAAAAGAGATCGTGAATGTTTCAAGAATCAAGAAGATCGTTTTTGTGGAATCTGTTACTGAAGAAGAGCGAGCGTTGTTTGTTCCTTTTTATTTTTCAGAAGCTGAGAATTTATAGAGGTGGGGGAGTCGCCGGATTAAAACGTAGGTGAAAATTACAAACTTAGCCCTCAATTTAGAAAAATAAACACGCGCGGTTTCGTATCTAAAACCGCAAACTTGACTCATGAGCTCCATTCTTGTTTGCTTTTAGACGCAATTAGGGTAAAACTTGGTCTTGAGAGTAATTAAGGAGATTCAAGTCGTTTTTGTTTCCTACTGTATTTAACTTTATAAAAGCTCCATTTTTCAATTTATGTTGTCTGTTTACTCAATTGTATTTAAATTAAAATACTTATGTTTTTCTTTTGTCAACTATTGTTTTAATGGTTAAAGAAAATAAAATAGCTGACCACAAAAGTAAATAAAATATGGTTTACAATACATAGATGCAAATCCCAAATTCCTCACACTTCTAATAAATAAATAAATCAAGGGCCTTCAATACTTTAGGCTTTCAATTTGTTTTCACAAAGCATTTTTATATTTAGTTGTTAATACGGTCATAAAGATATCACGTTGAGTTGGAGGGCTTAGCATGGTGAACGAACAACTGGCTCTTGTTGTGGCTGCCACTGTGGATGAATTAGCTCTTCTTGGCCTGTCGAGTCCACATTGTTGTCCACCAGAGTTATGTTGTTGTGTCTCCGTCGTTTCATCACATCATTCACAATTTTGTTGTCCACCAGATCAGGTATGTCGTTGGCTCTTGGCGAATCTATCACATTTTTCTCAGAGTTTTGCCAGTTGAAATACTTATGTGCATACATTGCGACTTGCATCGGGTTCTTGGTATCCAGTAAGATAGCAATTTTACGCCAGTCTTTCCCATACCGCTTTAAACCGATCAGAAACCATCTGCATTACAATTTTTCACATCAGCCAATATTTAATAATGTTTCACAATGCAAAATTAGTTAAATGATCAAAATTGACTCAAATGTGAATAATAAAATAAACTAATGTCTAGACAGAGAAGGCGTACGTCTAGCTAGATCCACAAGATACTTTCGCTAATCTATCAAAACCACTTGATCAACATGTATGTATGTAAATGTAAATTCCACTAAATAACAAAAAAAATCTGAACTCATCAATCATCCTTATATATGTACTGACTCGTGTGTTTCTTTGCTCCATTTAGTTCTCTCTGCCTCGTAGGAACTCTGAGCCTCATTTAATTCATTAGGAAAAGCTATTCCTCGTAAAAGATCATTGACCATTTCCTCGTAATGCTTCTTAACATCAGGCACCGGTTTTTGCAAATACTCGGCAATTTTCTCGAAACGAGTAGGCAAAAAGGCAGAGAACACCACTAGTGAATCCTTGAACTTCTCGTTCTCCTCTCTCGTCCATGAATTTTCAGCCATGAATCCCAAAATAAATTAGAGAATGATGAAGTTGACAACCAAAAAAAATATTTATGAATTTGGAGAACTATCTGTAATATATAGATAACTCTTGCAAGGGATATATATAGCAGCTTATAAATTAACTCAAGTAACAAAAAGATAAGCATATGACTTGTCTTCTCTCTAACTGAGGTGTCTTAAGTTTTTCCTTCTTTTTTTCTTATATTAAAAGGTAATTTTCTGATTTTGCTATGTTGCATACTATGTCTTTGTTTAATTTCTTTTCCTAATTTTACTGTTTATTCATTTAGCATATATCTTTTTATTAAAAGTTATGTATTTTACTACTTATCAAGAATGAAAATTTTACAACCAAATACATTATGATATGTACATATATGTGGTTTTGACACATGATAAATTTTTAAATATGACGTCATATTTATAGTACAAACGTTCTAGAAAGTGAAAAAAACAAATATAACATAAAAAAATAAATACTCAAATTTTTAATTTTGTAAATTAGGAACA
Organism: Camelina sativa; assembly: GCF_030686135.1. NCBI lineage: Eukaryota > Viridiplantae > Streptophyta > Magnoliopsida > Brassicales > Brassicaceae > Camelina > Camelina sativa. The sequence continues at coordinate 4,041,686 of NC_141880.1, forward strand.
ATACTTTCCTTGGTACAAAAGAAACAAAAAGTAGTTTTTTTTTTTGTTATATAGTAGATTTTTCCCAAATCCATAGAAATACTAAAACTTCATTATAAGAGTCAAATTGGGATAATCCTAAACTCTCAACCTCGATACTCATGCTAGAATTATAATCTCATTTTATGAAACCTTGTGACATAGAATCAACGATCATATGATGGATTTTTCCCTTTCATCTCGGAAGCATGCAGCTTAACTCCTTGTGAAGGGTTTGATGTCTCTTCACATAAATTAAGGGCAACAGACCAACAGTAATCAATCATACTTTTTTCACCAAGTTGTGAATAAATTGTCCAGCCACTAGTCCCGGTTACTTCTGGTCATTGTGACACTCAAATGAACAGCACGATCGGACGATCGTATTCGTTGATTGCAGTCGTTAACAAACAAGTTGTGAATATTATCGACAAGTTGTGAAAAAACAATATCATAAACAAACAATTAAGCTAAGCCATTACCGGGAAAGTGGCAAAACAAACAAATAAAATTATGTGCTTTGAAACTTCTTAAAATATAAATATTGTGTAGACTAAAACAGATTACATAATCTTTGAGTTAGTGTCTTTCTAGACTATGCTTACTTGATTTATTTATTTCAAATTAAAACTAGGTTAACCAAAAACAATAAGAAACTAATTTAGTGTTCCCCAAATCTTGTAGTAATAATTACACCCAAAAGGCAAAAAGCATCACTCCTTTATTTTATTTTCAGTCTGATAAATTATTTTGCAAATCTCTCTCACACTATTATAAAACCACTGCTTTCAAAACATTATAATCCGATACATATTGATCCGACCCGAATCCTAAATGGAGGCCCAATACCGCAACTACGGCGGAGACACCTCCTTCTCTAGCCTCCGCGTCTACCTCAACTCACTCTCCGACACTTCCTCCCGCTTCTCCCGCCGCGCCGTTTCCGTTTCCACTTCCTACGACGAGATGAGCCGCGTACGCGCCGTCTCCGGCGAACAGATGCGTCGCACTCTCCGTTGGTACGATCTCATCGGACTCGGAATCGGCGGAATGATAGGCGCCGGTGTCTTCGTCACCACCGGCCGTGCTAGTCGCCTCTACGCTGGTCCATCAATCGTCGTCTCATACGCAATCGCCGGACTCTGCGCTCTCCTCTCCGCCTTCTGTTACACCGAGTTCGCCGTCCACCTCCCCGTCGCCGGCGGCGCTTTCAGCTACATCCGCATCACATTCGGTCAGTAGTACATACAACACTCTCCCGCCAAAATTGAAACTCACAAATCCGTAAAAACTTTTTTTTTTTTGCCGTTTACAGGCGAGTTCCCGGCGTTTATAACCGGAGCGAATCTGATAATGGACTACGTCATGTCAAACGCCGCCGTTTCGAGAGGGTTCACCGCTTACCTCGGATCCGCTTTCGGAATCTCAACGTCGGAGTGGAGATTCGTCGTCTCCGGTCTCCCAAACGGATTCAACGAGATCGATCCGATCGCCGTTACCGTCGTCCTCGCCGTCACTTTCATCATCTGTTACAGCACGAGAGAGAGTTCGAAGGTGAACATGGTGTTGACGGCGTTACACATTGCCTTCATTGTGTTCGTCATCGTTATGGGTTTTTGGAAAGGAGACGTGAAGAATTTAACCCGACCCGATAACCCGGATAACCCGTCCGGATTCTTCCCTTTCGGAGCTTCGGGTGTGTTTAACGGAGCTGCTATGGTTTACCTAAGTTACATAGGATACGACGCCGTTTCGACAATGGCTGAAGAAGTAAAAGACCCGGTCAAAGATATACCAATGGGAATCTCTGGCTCAGTCGCAATCGTCATTGTACTTTACTGTTTAATGGCTCTGTCCATGTCAATGCTCCTCCCGTACGATCTGGTCCGTAACGTTGTACATTAATAATTTTGTTAATATTTCTATTGGTTTGGTAGTAATGGTATGGTGTATGTACGCATATTTAGATAGATGCTGAAGCACCGTATTCGGCGGCGTTTAGTAAATCAGAAGGATGGGAATGGGTGACGAAAGTGGTTGGGATTGGAGCAAGTTTTGGGATATTGACGTCGTTGTTGGTAGCCATGTTGGGTCAGGCTAGGTACATGTGTGTGATCGGACGGTCAAGAGTGATCCCTACTTGGTTTGCTAAGGTTCATCCCAAGACTTCTACTCCAGTCAACGCTTCCGCTTTTCTTGGTAACTTTTGTCCTCACGCACTCTTTAAACATTTGTTTTTCTTTTCTTGCTATTTAATTAACATCTAATCATATATAGAAAAAGGTTAATTTTTTTTTGAAGGTAATGTTGGAATTTTGCTTATGTTTTTTCTCTGTTTTTATTTTCATGAAAAGATAAAGAGACCATTGGAAAGTGGGGACATCCATTTTTTTAGGTTTTTTTGTTTGTTTGTTTCAATGATCGATCTTTTTTGGATTGAGCGTAATGTCAATCATACTTTACACGTGAATTTGCATACATATACGTGTAAGGAAGGGGAAAAACAAAAGAATCACAATCTTCCTCAACTGAATTTGATTGAGATTGTGGTTTTGTAGCTGTGTGTAACTGTGTCTCTCTATATTAATGTATGCCGTACTCTTATGTTCTTTTGTGTTTTTTTTTTGGCTTTGGGTCTTCATATAGAGTATCGATCGAATACGATAAAAAAAATGTCGCCCTCGTGTTCACCAAACGGGTTCAAAAGGTTTTAATCTTTTCAACGGATTTGATTGTGACGTATTGTTGAGTCTCTTTGGTCTCTTTTTGTCCTTTATTGAAAATTGTTATGTTCAGCTTTTTTTTTCTTTGGTTCAAGCACTCAAATTTTCGAACTTTTTTCAACGTTTACGCATAAACATCTTTTTAAGTCAGTTCCTCATCAGTCTGCATGATAATGTATATAAGTTCATCATTATTGGTGCGTAAGATCTTGGAATCATTAATATTTATATTATGTCTGCATAATAATGTGAGTTTTCCCCACATAAATTGAGTCGTGGTAACGAATCAATACCCACTTTATTTTGTTCATTTGTTCCGTTAAAAGTGCTCATCTAAAAGTCTTGGATACTATATTTTATAAACCAGAAAACTCAAGTTTGATCTATAACCTTTTTGATCAAAGACCAAGAGAGATATCTTTAACGTGGAATAAAAACTCAAAATCTTTCCTAAATAGGTGTCTTATTCACCAAGTGAACTAGTGGAAGAGATTCTTGCAATATCTTCATTTTATTACCAAATCAACTTTAGACATCTTGGAATATATCTGCGTTATCACATACTAATCTGATTGATTAAACTCGCTAAAGAATGCGGATCTTGGCATATCCTTTCTGCTTAACTCTGTATTGTTATCTATACTGTTTATTCAGGAATATTCACGGCTGCTCTCGCCCTCTTCACCGACCTAAACGTCCTCTTAAACCTAGTCTCTATCGGAACGCTCTTTGTCTTCTACATGGTGGCAAACGCCGTTATATTCCGCCGTTATGTAGTGGTGGGATACACCAAGCCATGGCCAACACTCTCTTTCCTTTGCCTATTCTCCATAACCTCAGTTTTTTTCACCTTAGTCTGGCAACTCGCACCGCCAGGGCCACTTAGATGGTTCATGCTCGGAGCCAGCGCGGTCACGGCTATAGCCATCGTGCAAATATTCCATTGTGTTGTACCTCAAGCTATGATCCCTGAGTTTTGGGGTGTACCGTTGATGCCGTGGACTCCATGCGTTTCGATATCTTTGAACATTTTCTTGCTTGGATCGTTGGAGGCTCCTTCTTATATCAGATTCGGGTGCTTCTCGGGATTGGCAGTGCTTGTGTATGTGTTTTATAGTGTTCATGCGAGCTTTGATGCTGAAGGAGATGGGTCTCTTGATTTCAAAGACATGGAAAGCCTTGAAAGAATCAACAGATCAGTTTTGTGTTAATTAAAATGCTTGTTTAGTAAAATGAACTTGATGACAATTTTGACCCAAAAAAAAAGAACTTTGTCACAATTTTGTTGTCTCATTGTGGATACTTAGGCAAATTTCTCTTTTGAAATTTAACAAAAACTATTCCATTTTGTGGTAAACAAGTAGAGGAGAGAGACTACACTAGAGACTACTATTGGTATGATAATAACACGGACTTATTGATGTAACATTTGCAAAATAGGAGCTTGTACAGTGGTGAGTTTGAGGTATGAACTGATATCATCATGTTATATGCAAATAAATAACATCAAATGTCAAATATGTCATGTAGTTTATTTAAAAAAATTGAAAGAAATCTGAAGTTAAAAAGAAAAAAAGAAAAACTTGAGTATATGTTTGCTCAAGAGAAAAATGAATACATATATGTGAAAGTGAAATATAAACGGAAGTCAAAGCAAGCTATGCAGAAGCTAGTGAAGAAGCCCATTTCTCAGAGTAGTCAAAACCTTCATTTCTTTGCCTTTCAAGACGTGACACTTGAGTTGAGTGTGTTTATTTCTTCATCTTCGTTGACTTCCTTTTCTTTTTGTCAAAGATTGTATTTTGATTTTCAGTTTTTTGACATTCGCTTTACAGATTTAATAGAATATTTTATTATCCTCTAAAAATCACATATTCGAAACCCATTAAAATGAAGACAACTCCAAAATATAACTTACTTAATATTCTATCATTTTTTTATGATGAATATTGTGTCAAGTTATGTGATCAAATAGTGTTTTGATAAAATGGATAGATAATCATAATATGCATAAGTTTTGATACGAATATTATTAGAAGATAAAGATGTCAATAAGTTTGTGGAATAGATGAATTGTTTTTTTACATATTTCTTATAAGTTTAGAAAAGGGATGAGACATTTGAGTAGACGCTAAAGACAAGACAATAGTAAGGCTTGGCCATTTGCAATATCGTTTATATACTCCACCAATAAAAAGTAAAATAAAGTTTGTTTATTCCATCCCGTTATGTCGAAAATGTAGGTGGTCCACTGTGTTATGTTAAATCATGGGTATTGGATAAGGCCCATAATCGGTCCGATTGATTCATTGGATGATCTAATTGTGGAGGACGTGATGCTTAATTTAACCGGACTAATGTGAGAAAGACGAGAATAGCCTCCACTTATACGTGTGTGTTTGTTCGTGAAAGCCCATTTACTTATTAGATCTTCCAAGTCGTTCCATGCAGGCACAAATACAAATGGGCCTCATATTAAAGCCCGTTGAAATCAGTTTTATCGGATAATTGACTTTTCTGACGTGTACTATTATTGTTGGTTAAGATACACTGTGTTAAAATAGTCGCGAGTATAGACGAGTACAATCATCCAAAAAAAAAAAAAAAACCCTAACCATTCGTTGAGTCTCTTATTAATACACCACAAGTCTTTCGCCAGCTCCCTTCTTTTGCCTCCTACTGTGTTTTTTGCCGCCGATTCCGCAGGCTTCTTTACTCTCCAGCTCCGGCCAAGCCTTACTGGTACGTTCTCGTTCCCTTTAAGCCGCACTTCATTATAGAGGATGGAACACATAGGAGAATTCAACAATCTTGTGTCTAAATCTCGATTTTAACATTTAACATTTGCGATATGTGTCTGAGAAGTCTCGTCTTAGATTGTGCTAGATTCATGTAGAAAGAGGTTGTGAAAATTCATTCATCTTATATTTATCTCAGATGCAGCTTGATTTTTAAAGTTTTCCATTTAATTTTGAGTTGCAATGCAGCTCAATTTTGGATCTATTTAGATTGTATCATTTACCTAAATGTTGGCATTTCAAAAAATAACTGAAATTGAATCCTGATTTTGATTTTTACGGCAATAATCATGTTTGATTCATCTCTGATAGTGTCCTAACAAATATACCTGACTCGTAGTTAACAGTAATTAACACAGTTTTTTTGCTACTCTGCCTAAGTTTAGAGGTTGACGTATATGTGGGTTGTATACAATAGAAGTTCAATCTTCTTCTCATTGTTTTGTCTTAATTTTGTTGGGCACAGGTAAGCTTGTGAAAAAAGATGGGTCGTGTTCGTACCAAAACAGTGAAGAAGTCTTCACGTCAGGTGATTGAGAAGTACTACTCACGTATGACTCTTGACTTCCACACCAACAAAAAGATCTTGGAAGAAGTCGCAATCATCCCATCCAAAAGACTACGCAACAAGATTGCTGGGTTCTCCACCCACTTGATGAAACGTATCCAAAAGGGTCCAGTCCGTGGGATCTCACTCAAGCTACAAGAGGAAGAACGCGAGAGAAGAATGGACTTTGTCCCCGACGAGTCAGCCATTAAAACCGATGAGATTAAGGTGGACAAAGAGACACTAGAGATGCTTGCTTTTTTGGGAATGTCTGATACTAGTGGGTTTTCTACAGTGGAGCCACAAGCTTTTGCTGCACCCGGCAACAATTTGTTTAGCAGGCCAGCAAAGAGATACTAATAAGGAGACTTAGAAAGACGAGAGAGTTTGGTTAATTGGTCTTTAGTATGAGTTGAATCAACATATGGAATTTTACAGCTCTTGCTTTGTTTTGACTTCTGTGTTTTGATTTGGAATTGCATTTAGTTGAAAACCATATACTTAATTTCGGAGAAAATATTTTGAGGTTTTGTTTCACATAATCGATATAATTCACATAACCTCTTCATATGTGATTAGCAAAACTGAAAATGGACTTTATACACATGAAACACATAAATAAAGAAAAAGGTTACGTCCGTAATTATATATGAAGAGTCAAGGACATAATCGTCCAATTAAATATATTTTTCCCAGTAGCGTCGAAATTGAGATTTGGGGAGTCGCCTCTTTCTAATGGCATTATTATACTACCGACCTCTTCCTCTCTTACATCACTCAACATCTCCGTCTGTGATTCCTTTTTTCCGAAATTACCCCTCGAAACCTCTCAAATTCTCCAGTCTGCCCTTCCTCCACCGTTGCAGCCAGTCTCCAGCCACTTCTGCTCGGTGTTGTTGTTCTTCTTCGTCGTCGTCGTCAATGGAGTCTCCACCCGAAGGTTACAGAAGAAATGTCGGTGTATGCCTCATGAATGATTCCAAAAAGGTGATGATTGATGATTGATGATTTGATGAATTCATCGGAGACACTCAGATTCTTCATCTTCTCTAATTATTTTGGTTTAAGCTGATGATAGGTTTTGTTTCTCAAATTTTAACTGCAGATTTTCACTGCCTCGAGGTTGGATATTCCCAGTGCTTGGCAAATGCCTCAGGTAGAGAGAGATCTCTCAAGTGATTTCCATTTGTTAAAGATTTGAATCTGTTTCTTCTCTAATTGGATTCAAAATTGTTAAGATAATGGGGTTTGTTATGGAATCAAATTAGTTGAATAATAGGATCGTGTGTGTTGATGTTGTTGAATAGGGTGGAATCGACGAGGGTGAAGATCCAAGAGCTGCAGTTATGAGAGAGCTTAAAGAAGAGACTGGAGTTCACTCCGCTGAGATTCTTGCTGAGGTCTTTTTTTGTTTTTGCTTCTTTTTTTTTTTTTAAACCTTACATATCATCAATCAATCACTAATTATGATGATGTTTCTAAGAATTCATATTTTTCCTTTTTTTTTGGCTATAGGCTCCTCACTGGATAACCTATGACTTCCCTCCTATTGTTAGAGAGAGGCTTAAGGTCCGATGGGGTTCTGATTGGAAGGGTCAAGCACAGAAATGGTTAGTTTTTTTTTGGGATACTCAGACAGAGATGATCAAGAATCATGTCATTTCATTTCGGTTCTTGTTCGTCCACATATTGGGAATTCCTCAGGTTTCTTCTGAAATTTACTGGGAAAGATGAAGAAATCAATCTTCTTGGCGATGGAACTGAGAAACCTGAGTTTGGTGAATGGTCCTGGACTTCTCCTGATCAAGTCATTGAACAAGTGCGTACAATTTTACTTTTCTTTGTATATTCAGCTTAACATTTTAGATTCTACTACTTCTCTACTCATCTTCCTCTTCTATTTCCATCATTATACAGGCAGTGGATTTCAAGAAGCCAGTGTACAAGGAAGTCATGTCAGCTTTCGCTTCTCATCTTTAAAAAAGAAACATTAAACTAAACACGTTGTTTTAAGTTTTTTTTTTGGGTAAGAAACTCGAGAATAAGCAGTTCCTTGACATAATTTGCTTTTTAATATTACAATTCTTGTTCCCTCTCGTTTTCTTACTTGATCTAAGCAAAAGTGTGAAATCGTATCATGTTCTTATTTTCTCATCAAATATCCTCTCGATTTGATCTGCTACGACCTTAGCAACAACCTCAGGAGCAAACTTCTGGATCATGTCATCTCTTCCATGCTTTCCTTTAACCTTAGCCTCATCCGGATTATTCATTACATGCCTCATTAGAACCCTAAGCTTATCCACAGATGGCTCTGCCCATAGCTGCCCTTCAAAAGGACCTTCCTTTACTTCACTCATCTCCTCAACCACCAACGGGTAACTATTCCGCTCTGTCAGATACTCAGTTGGTCCTGACCAGTTCGTTGTTATCACAGGCAATGACATTGCCATGGCTTCCACTATCGGTCTTCCCCATCCTTCGCCTCTTGTAGGCAACACAAACGCATCAGCCGCTTTGTACAACCGAGGCAAATCAACTTGAGCTATGTGTTTATCAATCACATACACAGACGGGTAACCATTTCGAGTCTCTTCCATATCCAATTCTTCTACGAAATCTAGAATCTTGTTCCCGAAATCGCTCTCCGAGTGGTACGCGTTTGTCAGCAAAAACAGAGCAACACCGTCTTTACCAGAGAACTCTCTCAGGTAAGCTTTCAACAACACATCCCAACCTTTTCTCTGCTCCCACTTAAACACACTCAAGAACACAAACCCCAAACCCGACTTTTTAATTCCGGAACCCAAAACCAAATCCCCAATTGCCATCAGATCCAATGGCTCATACTTTGAAGGATCGAAGAAGGCGACATCAACAGGCTGCACAATCTTGACAACCTTAGAAGAATCAACCCCACTTTGAACAAAAGAAGAGACATGAAACTCAGTAGGAACCCAAACATGATCCATCTGGTTACATCGCTCCACATGCTCTGGATTGACTCTATCAGTCTCAAACATTGTTCTACCAATCACAGATAAGAAATCATCGTAACCAGTAGGAGGACAAGGAAGAGTCTCGAACAATGGTGGATACCAAGCACCAGGCTCGCTATGACAAACAACGATCGTCTCGTTAGGTCTACACTGTGTTCTGTACATTTCAATCGCTAGCTCTTTAGTCTCCTTAGCTAAACCATTCCAAAACTCCACAGATTCTAGATCGCCATGGTGCTCGATGGTGATTCGAAATCTAGGGTTTGTGAGATTTCGACGAAGTGATAAAATGTAAGACCAAGCTTCTGAGCTGTAACCACCACTTGAGAGAAAAGGAGCCATCCATAACACGCAATGGGAGGTAGACGAATCTGTGTTCACGGATTCGGAATTGGATTTGGGGGCTCCGTCGTAGAACCCTAGAGGATAGCTATAGATGCGGTTCGCAGTGAAGGTGAATCTCAGACTTTGGACTTTGTAGAGATCAGTCGTAGTGAAGCCGAGTACGATTATCGAAAGAAAAAGGAATAAGATCGATGAAGAGTAGACGAACGTTGAGAATTTCCATTGTTGCTTGCTCTGATCTGGTGGTGGTTGATCCATCGATGACGACGGAGCAAGAAAGAGAGAGAGGGAGAGGGAGATTCAAAGTGGCGAGAGGCCCATTAAGATATCGGTTGGCCCATTGGATTACAGAAAAATCTCAATATAAAAATCATACGTAATATTATAAAATTATGAGTTCAACCAAAAGGTAGAGACTTAGCAAAGTTATATTATGCACAAGATGAATGGGAAAATACTAAGGTCTAAAATAAAGCTTAGTAGTAATCCACTCCAACAAAGAGATATGGGCAGAACTTATCCCCGGAGAGAAGCTCGTGGCACCGCTGGTAATCCAAATTCATCCTCGGCCTGTTTAATCACATTGTTTAACGGTGTCTCATTAGCTATCCATCAGAAGGTAAATTACATACACTTGAAGCATTTTGAAATCTTAAGATTTAAAAATTAACCTGAACTCTTCCATGTGGAGCTCCACTGTGTCCTGTTGGTGCTGCAGGCAAGTTAAGCTCGCTATCGTAGTCAGTTTCTGTATCGGGTTGGAGATAAGAAGGCATTCCATCTGCTTCAGTCTCGTTTCCCATGTCAGATTCAAGAGCATCAAGCTCTGAAATACATCAATATTAGGTGTAAATGATAGGACTTAGGATAGGGTTGCAAGAGATTTATCTTAAAATCTCCCCATTACGAAACGACAAGGAACATTACCTCCCATGAGGTCATCTTCGTCAAGGCCATCAGGAATATTGTAGCTTCTACCAAGTGTTTCTTGAATTTCAGAGCTCACATCCATCAGATCCATCATCTCATCTTGCAGATTCTGTACCATCAGAGATAGTGTCAGGCAAATCAAACACCAGAGAAAAGCTTGAAATCATTTAATAAAACCAACATTGTTATAAGTAACTGAAAAAACGTACATCAATATCTTGAATCTTTACGGTTTTCATCATTCCTTTCAACTCCTTGTTTGCAGATTTTAGTGCTGTCATCTGCAATAGATACACAAAACATTCAAACACCACTTTAACTTTTGTCAGAATCAATCATTTGAAACATTCAATCATTTGTCAGAACAGAAGTTAAATACAGTTTGTTGAGCATCTTTGAGGCCTTCAGCAGCGAATGAAACTTGATCGAGATTGAATGTTTGATTATAGAGCATGTCGCGTTGTCCTTCATACCTAGTTTCAGCAAAATGTAATCAGGTGGTGTTTATTATCTACCAACCATATCCTATAAGCAGAGTAGCAGGCAAGAGAATGCTGAATCAGTTAATATTAACAAATTGAGAAAGACTGACATTTTCTTCTGCTTGAGAACCCTCATAGCACGAGCTTTGACAGCTTCTTGAGCAGGACCAGGTCTGGTCTTTTTAATCTGTTCTCTGTATTTGCAGAGTTCAAAATCAAGCTTCTTAATCTTATCTTCTACCGAATCTCCTCTTTTGTTTATCTGACCAAACAAAATAAAACATAAAAACAAAACTCAGTTTTCTTCTTCTTCATTTGGATCTTAGTGGGGGTTCTTCCAATAGCTCTTAAACCTTCCTAAGGATTGGTTCTCTATCTAAATATATCAGTCAATCCAAAGTATGAAAATCTCAAAACCAAATCACATTACAGAAACGATTCGAAGATGAAATTTCCGAATTGAAACCGAAAAAATATTGAAAAAAATAAATAAGAAACGAGAGGGAGAAACCCGATCAGAGGCATCCTGAATAGAGGGAGGAGGCTCTGTGTTCTTTTTCGCGCCGAAAACTCTCCTCATCTTCTTCTTCTTCTTCTTCTACTCGGTGAAGAAATCTTTCTGGGAATATTCGGATGAGACAGAGAGAGAAATCGAATTTTTAAAGAAGAAGACTTGTCTTAAAAGGGTTTCGCAATTTCCTTAAAATCTGTTTGGATTTTGAGTAAACGAAACTTTTTAAAGATTTGGTCAACGAGAAGCTTCCTAGAAGAAGAAGAAGACGGTAAAATCGATTTTGGTTCGGTTTGGTTCAATTTTGCAAACCGAGTTTATCATATGAATCATACATTTTAGTACCGTAAACCAAAACTGAAGAAAGATTTGACCAAGTATTTATTACAAACACTACAATAGAAGAGAGAGAGAGAGTTTTTTTTTTTTTTAAGGAAAAAAAGAGAAACAGAGCTTACTACTCTTACAGACTCGAGTATATTTCTTCTGAGAATTACAAAACTTTCCTACAACTTTTATAACCCTGAACAAATTTTAACTCCCGAAATCCTTGCTATTGTTGACACGGAATACAAAAGAGATGATGAAATAAGCATAAACGCAAAGGGAACCCCCCATGCTCTTACCTCTTTCATCAAACGACAGATCTGCTCTGCATCCCAGTTTACCCGAGTATATATATTTATAGCCAACAGAAAGACCAAAAAGGCTGAGATTATATATGATTCTCTTCATGAGCCCAGCTATGCATTTTCTTGTGTGGTGTATCATCCCCCCCTAGTGCTGCTTATTTCTTCCTGTTGGTTTTCTTCGCTTTAAAGATTCTGCGTCCTGACTTATCGCCTCCTCCAGTGCTGCCTAGTGAAAAGCTCCCACCTCCTTGAAACTCTAGACTCTGTGATGCCTGGAAAGGTGATGCGTTCTGTGGCGTGCTTGGGATCGGCTGCCCTCCAAACTGGAACGGGTTAGCCATTGATGAAGGCTGTGTCGCTGCTCCTCCGCCAAAGCCAAAGTTAGGTTGCGGCATCGTGACAGCCGGTTGTCCAAACATTGGCGGCGCTACCATGGATGCTTTATTAGCTTGGTCTGTGTCTTCTGCCATGCTGTCTTCCATACTTACTTGTTGGTTATTATTGTTGATACCATTTGTGTTATTAGGAGCACCAAATGCAAACCCGGAATTCGAGTTACCGAACACAGACTGTGATGGATTCGCTGAGGGGGCTGAGTTACCAAATACCGGCTGCTGCGGAGTGGTAGGACCGGTTGAGTTGAAACCAAAGATAGGTGAAGATGATGGGGTGTTGGTAGATGCACCAAAAATGGGAGCAGGAGTGCTTGAACCAGTAGCAGCAGAAGATCCTCCAAAGTTAAAGGTGGGAGATGAAGAAGGGGTGAACGAGGAACTAAATACTGGAGCAGAGTTGGGAGCTTGCCAGCTTGACCCAAATAGGGGAGAGCTTGTTGTACCACTAGAGCTTGCAGAGGAGTTTATCGAACTCAGTTGAGGAGTTGAGCCAGAAGCAAATACAAATGGAGAACTGTTTGATGCAAGAGAAGAGTTCCCAGACGAACCAAATGTTGGAGCAGATGCAGACGAACCAAACTGGAAGGGGGTGCTTTGGGTTGATGTTGTGGTTCCGCTGCCAGTATTACCTGTCTGAGCATTTGCAGCACCGAAAAGATTCGAGGCCTGAGATTGAGAGCTAGCAGCAGAAGCTGATGAACCAGCATTAAATCCAAAAATACTGCCTCCGGTACTGGCAGCTACACTTCCAAACATGCTACTACCAGAGCTTGTAAATGCAGGAGGGTTAGTACCAAAAATATTACTTCCGGCATTATTACTCCCGGCATTAGTAGCTGCCGAACTCACAGAAAATTTGCCTGTCTCCGTCACAGGGGTTGAGGAAGATGTCACACCAAATATTAAACTTCCAGAGCTCACAGGAGCAGATGATGCAGTAGTAGATGGGTTTAATGTGCTGCCACCAACCACAGAGGATGTCCCACCAAAAATATTTTTACCTGCATCTGCCACAGCAGGAGATGAGCTTCCAAACACAAAACCTGGCGTGCTTTTATTTTCTGAGGACTTAGCACCAAAACCGCTGCCAGTGCTCGGCTCTGCTGAAGCCATTCCACCAAACTTGAAAGTGTTTGTATTTTCAAATGTTGACTTTTTTACTTCAGACTCCTTTGAGATCTGTCCGCTAGATTGAGTTACAGCTGGCGCAGAAAATGGAGCTGCATGTTCCCCAAATTTGAAAGGTGATGTAGAAGAGGCGGGAGGTGCTGCAGTTGATTGTGAGTTGCTATCGTTACTGGTATCAGCAGGCAACTTTCCAAATATACTAGAGGAACTGGGAGTAGCGGCAAGAGACTGCACAGTTGACGGAACATCACCCACAGAATTATTGGAAGGTATACTTGAGATAGTAGGTGGGAAGGAAGGGATTGAACTAAGAGACCCATTATTTGGAGGTGGACTGACAGCGTTTGCTCCAGCTGAGAATATACTACCATTGAGGGTTGACGCAGCTGAGGTAGTTGACTCAGCTCCAGAAGCACTGTTGCTGAAAGTTTTCTTTGATTCAGTTGGTTTTGCCCAACCCTCTGATACTCCAAAACCAGTGCTGCAACACGAAGAAAGAAAGTCAGAAGCCAGTAAAAAATTTCATAACCAATATGGGTGAGCTTCGCTAGTTAATAGACACGAGATGAATAAGTGCCTATCAAACTAGGCCAAAAAATAGTCATGCCACCAACCTGCTCGTCTCATTTAGCTTGATGTCTGCAGATGCACCAGCGTTTTGATTTAACAAGTCAGTGGCAGCCGGTGATGAGAAGAAGCTGGGAAATACAGCATCAGCTTTTTTAGGCTCTTCGAGAGAAATAACTTTCTCTTTTGAGGTAAGCTTGCTAGGAGAAATACTCGATTTGTCAGTCTCTTGTATGAACTTTGAAGTTGGCTCTGAGGCCATATTACTTTGCTGAACAGCTTCAGTGGGCAAAGCCGAGAACTTGAACCTTCCAGTTTCCAGAGATCCATTAGAAGTACCCTGAGATGCATCACCATTAGATATATATGCTGTAGAGGGCATCGCTTCAGAGGGAGTAAGTAGTTTCTCCCCATTAGGCATGCTGATACGACTTTTCTCTACTTTGAAGACATTCTGTTTTTCTACCACTTCAAAGGGAGTAGATGCCGCACCATGATCATCATCCAAATCCAAGAAATCCTGCATTATCGCAGTTGTATATATAGACTGGTCAAAGGTGTGCCATAAAAATATTGACAAAGGAGAAATATGAACTGAACAACATAATATTTGCAGCTAGAGAGGTGTTACTATAAGAAATTAACATTCTGGAAATATAACTATAAGAAATAAAAAAAGTATACCTCATGCGCACTCATTCGAAATGCTCTCTTTTTTGGAGGATGCTCTACAAACGAATTCGTGAGAGGCAAATAGGCACCTTTACCAAGAGTCTCCTGATCTTGAGTGGAACCTGTTTTGCTTGTGCCATCAACAGTACCACCAGTCTTCCCACTCGGGGCCAAAACCTCTCTGGAGCCACTCTCTCTAGATTTTTCCTGCTTTTGATAGCTAGAATCTGGCAAATTTTCCTTCTTCTCAGGAAGATTATCCAAGAACTTTGGTGCCTCCACATTCTGTAGGCTTTTGAGTGCGGGACCACGTAGCATGGATGGTGATAACTTACTTGGTGATTTCTCCTTTGTTGGAACCAGAAAATCAAGCTGTTGAAATATTTTTGAAGCCATATCACTGGACTGGGTAGGAACAAGGTTAAAACTTGAACCAGGAATATTCTCTGCACTGTCTCTAGATGTATGTGTAGTTTTTTGTCCACTATTGGCACGGACAGAAAGTGGGCTCTCAGAAGCAGGAAGAGCCAAGCTTCGGGACGAAAGGTTAGATTTTTGACGAATCCTCCTTACAGGGCCCACAGATCCTACGTCATTATCTAAGGCTGAGCTCCTCCGTTTAAGACCCTACAAAATTAAATAAAAGTCATGTGAATACTTTGTTTCAGAGAAAGATCTGAAACCCGTTTAATGCATAGTCAAAAATGTTCTCACCGATTGAAACCCTTGCCTAGAACCAGAAGGTAAGCTTCCTTCCCATGTACCTGGAGATGCTTGAAAAAGAGACCCAATCTGGAAAAAAAAGAACACTATGTAAAATTTGAAGCAAGTAGAAAATTTAATAAATAATTATGGCTCAAAACTGAAACCTTCACAGTGGACTGAGGCCTAGAGTATGGTGTTCTGGCCATGCTATAAACAGCAGATCTTCCCCGAGATCTAGGGGTGACAAAACCATTTTCCAAAGGTCTTTGTCCAGAAGGCTTTGGTACCAGTGACATTGTAGGTGACTTCTGCGGAAACGGGGTTCTGTTCAGGAAAACAGAATCTTCCCTACCCGCTTGACCACGCAATCCCAACATAGAAGGAGTAACTTCTGAAGGTCGGCTACCCATGTAGGCCTTTGCAAGCTGTGCTGGCGAAGCAACGCACTCAACGAGAGCCTGGTAAGGATATCATCAACAACAAAATATTAACAACTCCACCTTGTATGAAGCTCAGCTAAAACAGACTAGTATATTTAATACGTCTAACAACTTTCTTACTCTCGAACTTCCAGGAGGTGTTGAAACAATGGCGTTCATACTTCCATTATTTGGATGCGTCCTATCCCTCTCATGTGATGGCGGATGTCTCACAACATTACTCGCTTCATTTCTCTGCTCCTCGTTCACAGTGGACGAATCAGGAGCTTTTGAACGCAGCAAGGTAGTTAATCGATCAACTTCAGACCTGTAAAATCATCAAAAGTGATCAACAGATTTTCAAAACATAAAAGTTTCACAATAGTTCAAAACGCCAACAGGTCTAGAAATGTTGAAATGAACACACCAAAAATAAAAACGAGAAACAATAATAGGGAGTTTATATTCATTTATGAATGCTGAATCAATCAACAGATTAAGAAATTTTAATTGCATTAGGAGGAAATAGTTACTCTACTGTAGTGTACCTTGTAAAAGTTTTCCCCTGTAAGATTTTCTCAAGATCTGTAAATCCATCTTTGGTTGGATCAACAGATGCATTGGTATCTTCCATCCGAATAAAATCACTTTTCTTGGACAGCTTCACATAACACATCAATAAATAAAACATATGTTACACTACAGAGGATAAAAAAAAACAACGAAATCCAAAGAAAGAAGATGTTTCATCTAAAGAAAGCTAATTTACTTACATTGGAGACGTCCTGCTTGTGTTCTACCTTCCTCTCCAGATTCACATCTGGTCCATAATAACAGAAACAATACACATTAACAACGTCCACTTAGAAAAGCGAGGAAAGAAATTCATTAAGTGACTGCTAGCAACAACCGGCTAACAATACATACACAACCTTTATGTACTTCTTAGTTCTGAATCACTTAAAAAAAACAATGGGCAAATGCCGCAAATCTAAACGCTAAAAAAAATCTACAATTCCTAAATCAAACTTCTCTAAGTACCTTAAAAACAGCGAATGAGATTTAAAAAAAAAAAACTTTTGCATCGAATAAAGCAACAAACCCCATACCTCTTTCTGGAAGCTGCTTCTGCTGCTCCGGAGACTGTGTAGGCGTCTCACCTGAGACAAGGCGTTTACGGAAAACCGAAGCGAAGAGCCTATGAGCACTATAAGTAATAAGCCTCTGGGCCGGATCCACTAATTTCGACAACCAGCCGCCGCCTCTGACATCTCCGCCACCAAGTCCAGAGTTCCTCACGGAAGTCGGTGGTCGATCATACGGAGTTTTCTGAGACCTTCGAGCCGTCGGCTTCCGGGCTTTTCCACCGGTTCCAAATCCGCCGCCGTAAGGGTTGCTGCTTTCACCGCGTGCCGCGCTCGCCATTAAGCCACCAACGAAAAAAGAACTGAGAAACGAATCTAGGGTTACAACGAACCTTTCCGCCTAAGGAAAAATCGGAAAAAAAAAACTTATTGAGAAAAGAGGGATTTGAAAAAAAATTCGGTGAAATTAGGGTTTTTTTCTAATTTGTGGCACCAAAATCGAGACGAAAGAGCGAACCCGAAGAAACAAACAAAAAAAAATGTTTAGGGTACCAAAAAATAAAATTTTAAAAAACAAAAAAAAAACGAGAGGAGCGTAAAGCAACGCACCTTAAAAAGGGTATATTCGTCTTTTCAAAAAGAAAACACTACCGATAGCGACCGTCATATAAAATACGGACACAGATCATTCTCATCCGTGAGCTTTAACTCATCTGATGGTTAAGATTTAGCGTTTGACAATACTCCAGTCACACTAAAAAAATATCTCCGATTGAAACGGTGAAACTTAGTGGGCTGGGCTTTATTGGACAATTAGGCCCCACAACCACTCACTCGCGGATGAAAATTAAAATTAAAAATAATAAAAAAAAAAAAAAACAAATAACAAATGGCAGCAAAAAAAGTTACAGGCAAAAACTATGTGTATATGCATAGAAGTACACAGTACAAAAAAACAGATTTACCTAAACCAGTCTAACTGACAATGGTCTCATCAAAAATGTTGAGAAGAAAACACACAATCAATGATCATCATTCATTAAAAATAATAGACGAAGCTATTGTTGTTGTTGTTTTTGTTGTAATATCTGACAACTAATGTTTCAGAGATATGCTAATGCTGTTATCTAAACCCATCTTCACTGGTCCTCCCATTATGCTTCCTTTCTGCATCATTGCCACAAACTCGTTGTAGTCTATTCTCCCGTCCTGCAAAAACGACGATTCAATGTTTTTTTAAGATGTCTTATCAATGTGACTCTACTGTTAGGAATGATATAATGCATTTATTTGTTGTGGCTCATCATTGTGTGAGAATAGGAGGTTTTACCTTGTCTTGATCAACATCACGCATCATTTCTTCTATGCGAGCATCTTCAACACCAAACTCCTCGCATGCTTGTTGAAGCTCGTCCGGGGTGATAAAGCCGCTCTCGTCCTTGTCAAAGTAGGAGAATGCAGCGAACAAATGGTCCTCTCTCTCTATTTTGTTTAGATGCAATGTGGCCGCTATGAACTCTTTGTAGTCTATTGTTCCGCTATTGTCCACATCAGCCTGAAATATAGACGAAACAGAACATACACGGTTAGTGCAAAAAGTGGAACTAAAGATCAGGAACTTCTACCACTAGACCGGTTAATCATAAAAGAGAATTTAAAGTAAAGGAAAAGAGCTAAAGTTCGGATTAGTGTTCTTGGATTGAGACTTACAGCTTGCATTAGATCAAGAATTTCTGACTCTTTGAGATTGGCACCAACTCGTTTTAGTCCTGCTTTCAGTTCTTCGAAAGTTATCTGACCACTATTGTCAGCGTCAATCATCTTAAACATTTCTTTCAAACCAGCTATTTCTTCTTCAGATAAGCTCTCGGCTATGACCTGCAACAAGTTTAAGAAAGAGGCAAAACTTATTATATCTTCTGTGTTTTTCTTTCTTTGGGATCTTGTTTAGAATTAGAAATACAAACTTACTCTTAGAGCCATTTTCTTGAACTTGTTCATTGCAGAAAATTGCTTCATACGGCTAAGAACAGCAGAGTCCAAAGGTTTATCTGGAGCCACACCGTCAATTTGTACCCATGGATGACCTGTTCAGAAACAAAACTCCTTGAGATGAAGCAGAACGGTGAAGTTCAAATACAAAAATGTATTTGGAAAATCACCTAGCATGTGTTTGTGAGACAATAGACCAGGAAATGAAGTTCACAGTTGAGAATGGTTTAAAACTTACATAATACTTGATGCGCGGTTAGTCTTCGCTTGGGGTCGCGAACAAGCATTTTCCTGACCAAGTCTTTTGCGCTTTCAGAGATGCTTGGCCATGGATCAGATGAAAAGTCAAGATCACCATGAAGGACCTGCTCGAAAATACCTTGTTCGGTTTCTGTATAGTTCATGGAAACAACATTTGCTTCAGAGCCTAAAAAGAGCAATCATATGCATTTATCTACAATGGGATCTCTCTTACCTGCCCAAAAAGGAGGAACTCCGCTTAACAAAATGTAAACAATCACACCAGCACTCCACACATCTGATTCAGGACCATAACGCTTTCTAAGAACCTCTGGAGCTACGTAATACGGACTACCAACAACATCTGTAAAAACCTCATCTGCAAAAGTGGAAATAATTTACAATTCAAGAATCAAACGTAGCTGTTGTAAACTGAAAGATCAAAGACAAAAAGCAACCATATAAATGCAAACCTGGCTTAAAGAACATTGAAAGTCCAAAGTCAATCGTTTTCAAGAGAGAGTCTTCCTCTTTACTAACAAATAGAAAATTCTCGGGCTTGAGGTCTCGATGCATGACACCAAGAGAGTGACAAGCCTCTAAAACCCCAACAATGGTTCTCGCAAGCTCAGCAGCTTTCCTCTCTGTGTAATGTCCACGCTGAATAATCCTATCAAAAAGCTCGCCACCAGAACACAACTCCATCACAAGATGTACCGCCACAACATCCTCATAAGCTCCTTTAATGGAAATAACATTTGGATGACCAGCCAAGTGATGCATTATCTGAATCTCTCTTCTCACATCTTCAACGTCCTCATCAGTTAAAAGCTTCCTCTTGGAAATCGACTTGCAAGCATACTCGTTCCCAGTACCTTTCTCAAGGCATAAAAACGTTGTCCCAAATTGCCCTTGTCCAAGTTTCCTTCCTAATGAATAGAACTCTTTAAAGTTTTCAGTTTTCCTCTGCAACACTGACTCAGTTCTAACCCCTGCACTGGACACTCTCCTCATATGTTTAGGATTCTTAGGTTCAGGTTTCGTCTCCGGCTTGGATTCAGACTTTGTTTCTGGTACTGTCGCCTCCGGCTTGGACTCAGACTTTGTTTCTGGTATTGTCGCCTCCGGCTTGGATTCAGACTTTGTTTCTGGTACTGTCGCCTCCGTCTTGGATTCAGACTTTGTTTCTTGTATTGTCGTCTCCGGCTTGGATTCAGACTTTGTTTCTGGTTTTGTTGTCCTCGGCTGCACAAGAACTTCCTGCTTGGTTTCTTCAGGAAGAGCTTTCTGTTTGCTTTCATCAGGAAGAACCTTCTGCTTGGTCTCTTCAGGTTTGATCTCTGGACCAGGTTTCGATATGGTTTCAGGATTGGTCCTTGGGTTTGGCATCGTGATAGGCTCAGGGGGCTTATTCTGGACTTGATCAGGTGCTGGTTCTGAAGCTGCTTGTTTGGCAAATTCTGCTTTACCATGAGAAGAAGAAGAAGCTTGCTCAGCTCCAAGCCGTGGTCGCCACATTGCAGCCGAGACAGTTTGCAAGAAACCATTGCCAGAAATGTTTGGTCCAACGCAAACATTACCCATCAAAATATCTCTCTACCTTATATTATCCAAACACTAACACTACAGAATCGCATTCAAGCTCTCCACATCAAGATCTGATCAAAAGAACACAACTTTGATCTGATCTGATCTCATATTCCTAATGATCATAGACACTATAACTGAAAGTCAAATCTCTTATAATCTAAGACTCGCGATCATGCAGTGATTTTAAAACTTCGAATACAGATTGAACAAGCAAAAAAAAAAACCTACTCAAGGTCTTCCTCAACAAGAATCAATAGGCCAGAAGATACTACACAAGACAAAAATCGGGTTTTCAAAAGGGTGATAGAAAAATCAAAAATTCAAAGGGACCCAGAACAGAGAAGCGATGCAATGAAACGAATCCAGACAAGGGAAATTATCTGAAAACAAAGAGATCGATCTGGGATGGACAAGAAATCGAGAATGTTTTGGTTTGGTCGGAAAATAAGCGGGGGAAATCGAGGGATGGCTTATTAGCACTACATTTGCATAAAACCTTAGGGAGGTGTAATCTTGTTTGATAAGTCAATTGTGGAGAAAGATGAAGATGATTAATCGTGTTTGAAAAACGCGTCTGGGTTTAATCATCAGCGAATTTTGCGTTCCCCTTGTCTTAATTAATGTGTATTTTTTTTTTCTAATTCTCAAATCGTTCCACCATCAGCAGGCCATAGAATAATCAGACCCAATTTTACTTTGTCAATCTCTCAAGTAGTGTAATAAGTAATTTAGAACATTGGTAATGACATAACCTGAACATAACGGATTATTATTAACTGAACTTTAGTTTGTTAGTTACAAAAAAGTCTGTAAGAACTGTTCAGAAACAAAACCCAATAAAGTAGTTTCTCATGCAAACACCAATGATGCCAAAAAACCTACGGGTCAAAGATTGTAGTGACAAATTTGATTTTCCAATCATCATCAGCTTTAGCTTCCATCTTCTTTGACCCATATATAACCATGGTCTCTCAAAGAAGTAAGACAGGTTATGGATGATCTGCGATAACTAACCCGATATCGCTTTGTAGCCTTCTTTTTCCAGTAGTTTGGCCAATGTGTTGTCTCCGGTTTTTATAATTCTTCCGTTCTCCTGAAACCCCAGCAAGATACATCAACCACCAATACAAAAAAAATACAAAAGTGACTCCGATTTTGGTCATAAAAACTGAGCCAATATGATCTTTGTGGACCCAGTAAAGAAGGCTGGTTTGGCTACAATACTTACCATGATGTGTATTTGAGTTGGTTTGATGTAGTCAAGTAGGCGTTGATAGTGGGTTATCATCAGAACAGAGTTTTTTGGTGTCAAAAGTCCATTCACCGCCTTTGCCACATCCTGAAGTGCATCAACATCCAACCCTGAATCAATCTCGTCCAGTATAGCCAACTCGGCTCCAAGGACCTGCAAGGACAGGAAGAACGTTACCAACTGTTGCATTAGTGTACTTCAAAGAGGAAAACAAACAAATAAACTATGTTCATGTTTATCAATAAACCAAAAATTCCCACTCCTCGGGAGCCAGAACACAAGATGACACAAGAAAGTGCCTCAGGTTTCGAGCCTTAGAGTAACTACCATGACATTCTTAGGCCAAAGCACAAACAGTATATAAGCTCCAGATAAGGTAAAGTCTCCATTGCTTGCAGTTGCAGATATTTTAAGAAAAGGAAATGTAAGGAGATATGAAGAGATATAACCGTCTCCTTTCAGCTAAAACTGCAGTCAAATAGTTTTTATAGAATACTAACTGCTACCGTAATTTCCACGTTGGTTTATGAAGATACATGTACCTGCTTAAGCAATTCTACCCAAATATCTTGAAATTTCTAATTATTAGCCTTGCCGTTTTAACATGATACATGAGTACGGAAGAAGGATGTGGTCACAACTGAGAAACAAGGGAAAAATGAAAGCAATACCGCCAACTGTAGAATCTCGTTGCGTTTCCTTTCACCGCCACTAAATCCTTCATTGACATTTCTGTTGAGAAAATCGGTCTTCATGTTCACAACTTCAAGTTTTGACACTAAGTGGCTGTAGAACTGCATGAACCATGTGAAATCAGTAAGAACTAAGACAGAAGATAGGCAAATAGACAGTTTCTGCAAGGGGGACCAATCGGAACAGTGGCAAACAACAAGAAGTAAAAAAGAATGCAAACTAAATCTAAATCCTCTAATTAGGCAAAGCACCTGGATTGGATCAAGCTCTGGCTGACCGAGCTTTCTTTTACGAGCATTGAACGCCATATTCAAGAAATCCATATTGCTAACACCAGGGATCTCAACTGGAGACTGGAAACTCATAAAGAGACCAGCAAGAGATCTTTCCTCTGGTTCCATATCAAGCAGATTCTGCCCTTTAAACACAATACTCCCACCCGTCACTTCATAATCAGGATGGCCAACAAGAACCTACAACAAATAAGGCTCCATGAGAAAAACAAACACGACTATACACCACAAAGAACTATCCTGAGATACAAGATAACAGATAGAGAATCATATTCAAACACAAGTAAAAAATTTCACCTTGGAAAAGGTGCTCTTCCCTGAACCGTTCTTCCCCATCACTGCGTGAACCTATGAGTTGGTTAGCAAAACCACGAAAGAAACCATAGATTACAATCAGCAGAATCAGATATTTCTAACATAGGACAATTCAAAAACGTCGAATTTTCACAATTTTAATGTATTCTTGACTCATTATGTCAAACTCAAACAATTCTCATATGATGAGACAACACTGATGAGAATGAGATACCATGGGAAAGCTTAAGCTTACTGGTGATTAAAATTTAAGTCAACCTAGAAAAACCGATACGCACCTCTCCTTCATAGACAACCAAATTGACACCTTTGAGTATCTCCTGCCTCGATTCAGCAATCACAGCTCTCAAATCCCTAACCTCAAGCAACGGGATCCTACCTCCGTCATCGCGATCTTCCACCAACGAATCCGAATCAACGGCTGAGGATACCGAAGACGCAGCAGTAATAGTTACTGGACGGCGAGTGGTTCTCAGGGTTGGAGCAGCGGCGGCGGAATTAGCTCGGAGATTACAGAAGAGAACACGAGAGGGCGAAGTTCCAAACCGAACTCGCTGAGTAGGAGGAGGAGGTGATGAAACAGTTGGAACGAATTGAGCAATTGAGTAAGCGTGACGGAGCTGTAGATTAACGCCGGCCATGGAGAGAGAGATATTGCGGCGGAAGAAGAAGAAGACGAAGACGGTGGAGGTTAAGTTATCCGGTGAGTGATGTGGTTAGGTCCAGGGAATCTTAATTTCACGTGTTGAATGCCACGTTGTATATCTCTATATATACAGTAGGCGCTATTAGCTAAAAAGGAAATAAATAAATAAAAACGACGTCACTTTGTGTTGATACGGCATCTTCTTAAACCTTAAAAAGCTTCTTTCCTTGAAGTACAAGAAACCATATTACATATGATATGAGAGAGACCTTGGGATGAAGAAACAGACAAAGTCAATACCCTAAAGCAATCCTAAACCCAAACCCTCTTATGGCTTCTAACTGTATCTTTATATACAACATTCAAAAACATGTTTCTATGTTTCATATTCAGTTCGGTTTATTACTTAAAAGTTTCAATTTTTTTTTCCTGACATAGTAAACTGTTGTTACATGGCTGCGATATTCAAGAGACCAAGGCCTGCCGGTGGTCATCACCCGCCACCGCTGGCTCCGACTGTGAGCAGTTTCAAACCGAGAGCTCAATGGACTAACTCTGGATCTTCCATTTTCCTCTACGTCAATCTTCCTGGTCTTTTTTTCTCTTCTTTCTTGTGTTTTGTGTCTTTGAGTTCAATATTTTAATTAATGATAGTCTTTATGAAGTTCTTGTTTATTGTCTGGAATGGGCAGGGTTTTATAGTGATCAAATAGTAATAAAGAGGGATGAGAGGACGAGGACTGTACAGATTCAAGGCCAGAGACCGCTCTCTGCTCAGACTAAGGCTCGTTTCAATGAATCTTACCGTGTCCCCGACACCTGTGACATAACTAAATGGAGCACGTCCTTCTCACATGGACTCTTGACGATCGAGTTTCCAGCGATCGTGGAAGGTGACAAAAAGGTGAAAGCAGTCCACGATCAGGGCAAAATTGGACAGAGGTCTAATGAGGCGAAAAGTAGTCCTAATGGGAGTACCTTGGGGCGAAAGAAACCTTTGAACGAGGAGAAACAAGCGGGGACAAGTCAAGAGAAAGCTACTCCAACGTTGAATGAAGAAAAACCCAAAACGTATAAGTCAGTGGTTGAGAGTAATAGAGAGGTGCCAACGGGCAGTCGAGAGAAGTCTGAACCGAAAGTTCAAGCAGGAGAAGCGATCCCTAACGTAAGGGGCAAGGAGGGTGCGAAAGAAGATAAAGTGGTTCAGAGAAAGGAGGCTGCTCAAATGGGTCAGCAGAAGATTGGACAGAAATTGAAGGAAGAAGAGGCTAAACGTTCACCAGCCCTTGGTACTAGCAGCTTAAAACCCAAGGTACGTGCGATAGAAGAGGAAGTAAATGAGGGAAAGAAAGATGCTGATTTAAGTCAGAATAAGACTGGACAAATGGTGAAGGAGAAAGAGATTATACGTAAATCACCAGCCGTTGATGCTAGCTTGGGACCTAAGGTACAAACTAAACTTGTTGAGAAGAAGGGACATGGTGAAATAGGTCAGAAGCTGAAAGAGGGAGGAAAGGTTAACGTCGGACAAAAGGAACAAAGGAAATACACAAAACCAGTTGTTGGTGATGAGGCAAGAAGAACAGAGAAAAAAACGAATCAACCAGAGCCTGAGCTAAAAACAAAAGAGGGAGATGAACGAACAGAACTGGATGTTGATGATGGCTTGATAAACAAGCAGGATGAGAAAAATGAGAATGTTTGGGATATAGTAGGTGAAGGAGAGATCCAAGAGATAGTGGGGCAAAAAAAGATAGAGGAAACCGGTTCAGCCAAAGATACAGGAGATCATAAGGATAATGCTGAAGCTGTGGAACAAGAAACCGGTCCATTACTAGCCAAAGAAGGACAGACGAAGACCAACATGGATCCTTCTCCTACGGTAGGAGGAAGAGGAATGGGTGAAGAAGAGAGCCGGGCATATGACATATCTTTGGTGAATGTTGGCGCAGCTGCTCTTGTGATTATGGGATTTGGTGCTTATGTCTTTGTACCACTTGTAAAATATTTCTCTTGATTTGGCTAACAAGAAAACAAAAGTGATAGAGAACTGTTGGTTTCTGTTGGTTTAGCATAACCAGAGTTATTTGTTTCAACTTTTCTGAAAAAAATGATATTAAACCAAAGAGAATGTGATACTGATTGATGTTAATAACTAACTTCGATAATGATTTTCTTTTCTTCTTGTTTAGTAACATAGGAAAACAAAAAGACGAAGAGAGGACTAAAGCACATAGACGCTATGTACTGAGCTGATCATGGTCACAAAAACTGGTTGAATTGGGATTGTAAAATTTACAGGCTAACGGCTTCTACGATTCCATTACTTGGAATTTCCTCTGTATCTTCTTCATCAGCAGCAGAGATCAGAGAAGCAGATTGGATCTTTCCGGCATGATCTAGCCGCATAAGAATCACTCCCCTGAGAAATTAATAATCAAATGAGAAAAAATAAACATAAACAGTAGGAATGTCTGTCAAATTAAGGGAATAAACATATACCGCGCTCTACGAGACTGGATGGAGATATCCCTGACTTTGATCCGGTTCACAGTTCCGCTTTGACTCACCAGAACTACTTGCTCATCGCTCTCTCCATCCTCTGCAAAAAACAACCATTGGTGAGGTTCTATATAATCAGCAAATACAGTACCTATAAATCCTTATATCTGGGAGAGTGTATATTTACCAGCTAAGGAGTAACCAACCACGAAAACAGCAGCCAAACAATCATCTTCCGCAAACTGAGATGAAAGGAAAAAAGATAAATTAGCAAACAAACCTAATAAAAGATGATAATAATCCAGATCATACCTTGCATCCAACTAAACCAACCCTGTTCAACCGCGAACGCTTGAAGCTACTCAGAGAAACACGCTTTCCGTAGCCATTCTCACAGACGAATAATAGCCATGGACCAGTGGTTTGTTTCCTGCATTTGTTTTGGGTTAACAAAGTAAAGAAGACAGTTAAACATTAACTAAAAGTGATGAGAAGTTTCTAGAGCAAATTTCAGCAGATATAACTTAAGAAAAACGTACACAGTTGAAATATCTTTCGACTTCTCTTCCATATCTTTCCGCAGAGATGCAGGTATGATGTCCATGCTCGCCATCTTATCCTCTTTCCTAAGTCTCATGGCAGTCACTCCTTTTGTATTTCTGCTCAGTGTACGAACCTAGTATACAACAGTCATTAGAGTTTGCTCATGTAACAAACCTTTACTTGGAAAAAGAATCGAGAACCACAACTTACACCATCACATGTACTCAAGACGACCATTCCATTTTGGGACGCCATGGCCACAAGATCATCGCTTGAGCAACAACGAACCCATTTCAATTCATCACCAGAATTCTAAAGACAAATAATTATCTTAGAATAACCTTGTTAGGAAGACTGTACCCAAAATTAGACTAGAGGAAAAGGGACAAACCAATTGAATTGCTATGATTCCAGTTGAGCGTATTCCTGAGAATAGTTTCAAAGATACTTTCTTGATGCAGCCATTCACTGTAAGCATCAGGAGATAGCGGTCTTCAGCAAACTCACTAACCGGAACGATGGAGGTTACTCTTTCACCTTCCGACATGGATAATATCTGTTTCCCCAAGTCACATGAAAACAGCGAAACATTAGCCTTCATCGAATTGTAATATTTTTTCGACGTTGCAGAAGGAAAACATAGATATACAAATATGTAAATTACCTGAACCAAAGGTGTGCCAGCTGCATTGCGGGAGCATTCTGGAATTTTATACGCACGGGTCGAGTAAACTATGCCCCGGTCGCTGAATGTAAGAACAAGTAGAAGCAATAAATTACAGAACAAGGCAGAAAAACAAAATCCATGTGTATGGCAAACACAAAGTCGGTTTCCGTTAAACATACCTGAAGAAGAGGACATGGTCATGTGCATTACAAACAAGAAAATCAGACATTGCATCATCAACTCTCAGTTTCCCAACAGATTTGCCAATCGTTCCACGATGCTGAAGATTGAATGTATCAGGCTTCATCCTCTTCACATAACCCTTTTCGCTGATAGCCTATAATCATCCAGAAATCAAGAGTTACAAAACAAACAACAAAGTTCTCAGAGTTGAGAAACTTTATAGGTTTAAGTATGCAACAAACCATCAGCATCTCTTCATTTGGAATAACATCTATATCTTCCAGATCACCACTGTCAGAATCTTCCAACATTGAACGCCTGGGACTTGAGAATCTGTCCTTCAGCTCTATTGCTTCTTGTTCGATTAACTATAAAAAACGAAGGAAAGAAAGTAGTAAGTAACATGAAAACGAAGCAAACGAAGCAAAGAACTATATTGTGGTTACAAGAATATCATCATCTATCAGCAATTTTCCTAACATTGTCCCAGAACAGCAACATATATGTACAGTAAGCAGCTTTACAAATATATTAAAAAGCACCAATTACTGTTTCTTGAGTAAACAGAGGGGGCCATTTTAGCAAACAAGAAATGGAAGAAGCATTAGAATCATTTTACCACATCGTTATACATGGACCAGAGTTTGAACCTCCGTGGACTCAAACAATCAATATTACAAAATTAGAGTATATATACTGCGGCATCTATCATTTTAACAGCGTCTACGTGTTCTAATATCTTCAGCCAAAAGTACAGTAATAGATAACAAAAAAAGTGAGTACGTCACCTTTAAGATATTTGTTCGGGTTGATAATAGCGACTCCAACTTTGTAATTTGCTCTGTCAGTGAACTACTCTCATCAGTAAACTTTTTCCGCTGCATACATATGAAGGGATAATCTAGTTAAAGCATTTTCAGGCTTTCAAGTTTCATAAAATGAACTCAGAGAGGATAAGAAAGCACCTCAAGAGCAGTTAGCCTTCGAAGACTTATCTCCAGTATAGCATCAGCTTGTTTCTCAGAAAGACCATATTCTACATACGTAAATGTTTGAATATGTTAATTTTTATCTATGGTATCTTCCCTTACAATAGGGACTTAACAATCATAAATCCCTAAAACAACTTTATCATAAACGTCAAATCTTACAATGAACGAGACTCCAGCACTTCCACATAAAAAAAGACAAGAAATTTATTATGTTCGTCAAATATAATTATGGACAATTGTACCACAAGATGTATTCTTTTGGTAGTGCGGATCTAGACTAAGTCTACCAGTCCACCTAAGAAAAATTGGCTCTAGTTTACTTTTCTCACTATTACTTTTCACCTCCCAGTTCTCGCTCACTTTTCAAAATTTTGTTTACACATCAACCTATCATATGCAGTCCAAAAGTGTCAAATAGAGTATATTCTCGAAGTAAAATAGAACTCACCGCTTTGTAAAGCAGCAGCAGCAGACGAATGACTTGAGGCGCTTTTGATGAGTTGAATTACTTGATCCATATTGTCAAGTCCAACCACAATACCCTAAGCATATATACAGTGAAGATATTAGAAGAAAAGCTTTACGTAGTGAGATAATGGTCTTCATGCGCTAATTTAAGAAAGTCAAACATTTCTAAACACACCTCAATAATATGCTTTCGCTGTTGGGCATGAGAAAGCTTGAATCTTGCACGCCTTTCAACAACAGAACATCTGAAGTCTATAAAGGCCTACACACAAGCAAGAAACATAAATTTGTGATTGCAGTAGTAATGAACTAGACATTCTATCTCTGATCTTCACTTTTCTATTACTCCTAGTGGGATATGTAGATAAATGATATTACAAAGACAAGTAGTTACCTGAAGTAAATCTTTCAAACCCATTAGCTTGGGTTCTCCATCACATATACTGTAAAATACGTAATATCACAATCCAGTTATGATCATTAGAAGCTTCACATACTCATTAGAAGAGTTTCAACGAGTCATCCTGGGAAACCCCCAAGTTTCTTTCGTAATGCCCATTCTATCAAGAAATACAAGAATGTCTATCATACTACCCTATTCCATGACCCACCCATATATCTCCTAATAATTAATTTCATTACTGAGATATAAGAGAAGCTGTTGGTTAATGCATTCACTATACCCATCTTAAATCCAGAATTCTAGTTGATAACGATCCTTATCCTTAAGGTTTCTAGAAGGAATATCTAGTAGTGTTCCAAAATAATGCCGAACTGAAAGACTTTGTTGTTAAATTTTTATACAGAAACTGCAAAAGTTTCTCTAGATAACAAATGTTGATTTCATTCTATGTTTCTTCCACAACAATGGTGTCTTGGGTTATACACAACAACATGCAAAAGAAAATGTTACTTCAAAGCAACTCACCCAACCATGTTGCAGCTAAAGCTTGATTGAAGGGCAGTATGCCGGTAAAGATTATTTAGCACAAGTGCAGGATCTCCTCCTCGTTTGAGCTATACAGAAGTATTTGGATATTATGTCAAATCATTACCTTCCGATACGAAAATTTAAAGCAGACTAATACATGATACATCGAAGTGCACAGAAAGCAGTGCAATACCTCAATAACCACACGCATCCCATTACGATCACTCTCGTCACGTATATCACTTATGCCCTCTAGCGTCTGAAATTAACAAACACCTTTCATCAATTGATGAAAAACAGACTTCGCAAGCATCTAAGGAAAGTGAAATACTAGATGTAACATACATGTGAATAAAATAAGTACATATTGGTAAGTGAAGCAAAAATAAACATTAGATGTTGCAAGTTTAGTTGTACCTTATTTTCAACAAGTTCGGCAATCTTCTGGACAAGCGTAGCTTTATTTGTCTGGTAAGGAATCTGCAATAAATTCACAATCAAGGCATTACTCGACTGTTTTATACCATTAAAAACTGCTAATAAACTTTTTGAAAGCCTCCTCCTTGGAGATCTGTACATTAATCTGAAAAGAACTAAACTGATCACCTCTGTGATAATAACTGCATTCCGTTTTGTCTTTGCATCCAGCAATTCAACTTCAGCTTTTCCTCTAACTACAACACGCCCTCGGCCAGTTCGGTAAGCATCCAAAACCCTTGACAGCGCATCAACACAATATACAATTATAAGGATCCGACATTACAAAAGGCATATGCAAACTATTATATTTTTTTTAATAAAAGTATTCAACAAACTTGAAAATAATTTTGGATGAGTAAATGAACTACATAACAGGTAAGCTTTCCAAAACATAAAAACTCAGAAATACATGATAATTGAAAAGAATGCATAAGACAGACAAATAAACGAAAACTATTTACTGGACCATCCTCTTCACTCATTTTGTAGGTACCTTACATAGGTACAGCTTCTGGAATCTGTTCGTCATAGATCTAAACAAAAAAAAAGTGTTTTTCCATTTCCATAAATAAAAGTTCAAAACTTCAGAAGTATGTCCTTCTATTTGATCCTATAGATAGCATGCCATGCTCATATACGAGAATTTTTACTAAATCAAGTACTGCCTACTCACAGAAAAAAATAGCAAAGGAGGAGAAACTGGAAAGCAAAGAGTTACCCAAGGTTTCCCATTATTATTCCTCCAGTTGGAAAGTCGGGTGCAGGCATGTATTCCAGCAGTTCTTGCAGCTGGCCAGTCAAAGAAGAAAGTGGAAACAACATCTTATGAATTGTCTACTTATAAAGCAGAGAAGTTTTCACGTAAAAAAAGAACCACAATATTGACAGTCACAGAAAAGCAAAGAGGAAATGATTGATACCGTTGCTTCTGGATTATGGATTAAAGCGCAAAGCACGTCTACCAACTCCCCAAGATTATGAGGGGGAATATTTGTTGCCATGCCAACCTAAACAATGTGAAATGATCAAGATTCAATTGCATATAATAAATATCTCATACAGCAGAAAAAGAAAAAAACTCATGAGATTAATTATAGAAGCCTAGAACAAAACTAAGGAATTCAGATTCAAGATTTGTTTGATTATTATACCGCAATTCCAGAAGCTCCATTCAACAACAAAGCAGGAAGACGAGCAGGCAACACTGCTGGTTCTTTTTGCGAGTTATCAAAATTGGCCACAAAATCAACCTGCAAAACAAAAGAGGTTAAGGACCATCTAGTTGAGCATCGGTAAATTGGGCAATAAGTCAACAGTGAGGTTACCGTATCTTGGTCCAGATCAGACAATAATACTGCTTCTGCCAGTGGCTGTAGAAACAAATAGGAACAATAAGGTGAAAGACACTAGTAAAAATACATGTTCATCTGAAGACAAGAGAAAAAGTCGAGATGAAAGAAACAGTATAGAATATAGACAGCCAATGAAAAAGGAAAACAATTATCAATTTGAGGACAAAGTAAGGTGAAAGGCACTCACATCAAGTCTGCATTCAGTGTAACGCATAGCTGCAGGAGGATCTGCATCTATTGAGCCAAAATTTCCATGGCCTTGGATAAGTGGACATCTCAAAGAGAAACTCTGCAAAGAACCAAGATGAGAAAAATGAATGCATTAAGATGAAAAAACGTAACAACTTTGGGAAGAATCAAGTCATGCCTGAAAAGGGAAACATTATCTGAAGACTGAAATTACATGAACACGGACTGAGACATTAGTAGTTGCTTAAATTACCTGAGCCATCCTAACAAGAGAATCATATACAGCCGTATCTCCATGCGGATGAAATTTACCAAGAACCTGAAAATTTACAGAATCCAAAATCACAATCGTTCTTCAGAATAAGGAAGTTTACGGAAATCGAAGGAGAAAACATGTCGAAAGATCAAAACTTACCTCTCCAACAACTCTAGCACATTTCTTGTATGGTTTTTTAGATGACATCCCCAATTCATGCATAGCAAAGCTGGAAGACAAATAATCGAACTTCAGAAACGAACAAAATCACCGAATAAGCCTTTAAAAAAATTGAGTAGCATTAAGCGGAACGAAGAAGTCACTCAACAGAATTCTCCGATGTACTGGTTTCAGACCATCTCTAACATCAGGCAAAGCGCGTCCAAGCAAAACAGAGAGCGCATACGACATGTACGACTCAGTAGCTTCCTTGTGAAGCTCAAAAGGCACAATACGAGAATCGTCATCGGAAACCACCAAACTGCCATTGTTAGACCCAGACTCAGCCTTGAGCTGCTCATCCGCTCGCTTAGCAGCACCGACGACGAACTTGCCGGACCGGGAATTACGGGAGGAGAAGAAACGGACGGCGGAGGGTTCAGTGCGGCGGAGACGGCATAATGGGTCGGTGAGGGGGAATCGGTAGAAGGAGCGGCGAAGGAGGGAGGAAGAGAGACGGAGAGTGGAAGAGAGAGACATGAGAGAGTTGGGATTAGGGATTGATGCAGTGGAATGGCATAATAATGGAGTCATGCCCCAAAAAGGGTTTTAGGGATTTTTTTACAAGTGATATGGATTAGAAAGCTAAAACCCTAGAGAGTGAGCCACACCGGAGGATTTTTCCCAGGCGCCAATTTCAAGACTTTGGGCGGAGGGGGCTTTCTGTCCAAACATAAAACATCTATGTCATTTTGTGATATCTGTTAGTTTTATTTCTAAATCACAGATTTTTGTTTTATTATTGGAAACACTTAAAATGATGAATTAGAAAACATTTTAGTTTTACCCCAAAGTTTGTGATTGTTCAAGTTAGTCCAAAACGGTACAGTAGATGATTTACATTATGCATTGTCAAACAAACTCTTCGTAACAACAAAAAAGAAATTGTCAAGTGATGCATCAATTTTACAAACTTTGCAAAATCTCTCATGATAAATCTCCGAGCCGAGAGACCAGAAAGCGAATCAAAAGAAATGAACAAACAAGAACCAATAAAGCATGAGAGTATTAAGGGACAAAAATCCGAGTTTGAGTGGCTTTGATCAGAGAAGAACACGAGCAGCGTCACCTGCTTCACAGATGAGAACAGGTTTTCCTCCATTCAGATTCTTAGCAAACTCAGGTTGGGCCTTTTCATATTCATCCTTCACATATGTAGCAGCTGCCTCTGCTTTCTCTGCATCTACAAAGGCCACACAACATCCCCTGAAACCTGCACCACTGAACCGAGCACCATATACACCAGGAGCCTCCCGGAGAATCTTGTATAGCTGAATCAGTGGCTCCGCACCTTCATCAAAACTCGCAGACTTTAAAACCAAATTTAAGAGACATATCATGTCTGTGACAGGTCACTTGTGGTATGTATACACTTTAGGATATGTTGCATCTGGGATAATAGGAAGGCATAAGAGTGTACCGCATTCGTAATTCTCAATAGAACTCAAGCCGGATGCTGAAATTAGCTTTCCAAATTCTTCAAGATTACCTGCAGCCCATGCTTCTCGTCCTGAAATATTATAAATAACAAATCACAATCATTCAAACAAATCCGTATAGCATCATAAAGAGGTTAATGAATCGTTTCTGTAGTAAAGAAACTTCTGTAAGAATTCAAGAGCATTTGCCTTTGATAACCCGCATGTTTTCTGAGAAATAATGCTCTGCTCTTCTAGCTAAAACCGGTTCCAGCTCATGCTGCACGAACAAGTATGATTGTATTACATATTTATATAGGGATGATTTAGGTGGAATCTGCTTTACCACAAGCTTAAGAATATTGTTTTCATACCTTGTGAGCTTCGTAGACCGCATGCTCAACTATTCAGTGGGACAGTTACAGGCATGGCAATAAAGAAAAATCTTATCAGCATGCAACTAATAAGAGACATAAATTCCACACTCAAAAGTTTTTTTACCATTGCACAAGGTAGGTTCTAGCTCACTGTTCCCAGATGCACTGAAGAGAACACAAATCAAGAGAAGGTTGTTAATCTTGTGATGCAGAAATATGAATAGAGAGAAATGGACTTTGCAGCATTTCCACGTCAAAAGAAGTGAATATGTAGATAAATATGTGAATTGAGCAGATTTGCACATACGTCAAAAGAACCTTTGCAGCCTCTCGACACTCAGAAACACGCAGATTATATCCTGGGTTGGTGGTCAATGCCTGCCTTAAGCCTGAGAATGCTAACAATATCCTGAACGGTTTCTCCAGTTCAGGAGCCTGTACAAGCTCGTGGTTCATAGTCTGCATATCTTAAACAGATTTTCTGAGATGACAGTTTCTGGATGGATATAAAGGTAAGCAAGCAACATTCATGTTTCCATATCTATGGCTGGTTAGGAAGTACTTCTTTATGAGCCTCCTGATTCTAACCATTCATTTTCCTTTTAGTAGGAACTCAGCATTGAAATATATAAAAATTGAAGAAATGAAAAGATTAAACACTTGTTTCTTGTGAGATCTGAGAACGTTGTCTATCTCATTTGATCGCGTATCAGAATTTCAGTTTAGAAATCAAAAATATCTCAGGCTTCCCATCGGAACTTGCGCAATAGAACAGTCCTGGTTTTACCACATGAGCAAGCTTCTTGCTTATTTTGCACAAATCAAGAAAATTTTACCTTGCAGTCCATGTATGTTAGACACCCATAACTCGAAAGCAAAATAGCTGATTGATCCAGTATTCCATTCTTCAGACCCAGATACCCGTTCTCAATAAGTCTGCAGAAACAAAATAAAGCACATGTATATCAACCAATTTGCAGCACTAATTGATGGTTTAATAAAAATGCAACTGCTCATGAAACAATACAGATGAGCTTTTTAGTTGCATTAGAGGGAAAATTGTATTTACCTGTCATATTCAATATTTTCTGTCGGGGATACAGTCAATTCGTTTGCATTCTCTAAAGCTAGCAGGTACGCCACACCAACCTGTCACATTTCTGGCGATCATAAAATAATATACAAGATTCATTTTCCAAAAAATAAGAAGTAAACATCATTCCTCATATGCTAAAAGCGTTTAGTTACTGGTAAAGGACAGGAAAAGTTCTCTTTCCGGAGAAACTCCTGCTGTACAAAACCTGGTGGGATTTAGTTACTTACAGCAGCTGATGAGCTAAGCCCAGAACTATCTAGTCCATTCGAGCCACTGAGGTAACCAACAATGCCCTTCAAAGATCAAAAAAACTACTTAGAAACACATTAATATACCTTTTGCTTAAAATACAATTATCAATTATGTCAACTATTATGGGGAAGCATGGCCTAAAAGATCAGGTATGGCAACCAAATAAGGGTAAATGTGGAACACCAGAAGATCACACGGCAAATGTGCAGGCTAACCTCATTCCCTTTTATTGTTCAACTTTATCTATAGCAATATCAAGAAAACGAAACTTAAGTTTGTTACCTGTTCGAGATTCTTTTCGCTGGTCTGTAATGCATAAACCGCTCCTCTGGCATAAGTGCCCCAAATGCTTTTTTCCTTCGATGGCGATGGGGTACTTGCATCATTCTTGTTTGCTAGGCCTATTGGGTGCTGGATTTCATCTACACTATAATTCAAAAACCCGAGAAGCTAAAATAATAAAAATGCATGAAACAGAAACTAGAAAAAAAATGCAAGCTCAACACTGAGTCACTGATACTTTGTTTCCCTTACAGCGCTAAGGGTCCTCAATTTCCAATGAATTGTAGAGAAATATGCGCAAAACAAAAAGGTTGAATCTGATAAATGTCTAAGACTTAAGTGAACGATAAGTTTATCTACATACATATAATAGTTTTGCTTGCAAGATCGAAATACTGCCAAAATACCCAAGATGAAGACTTTCTCAATAACATGTGGCTTAGTAACCAGCTAATGCATGTCTGACGATGGACACGGAAGTTTGAAAACACTAATGACAAGATGAGAGATCCTGAAACATATACACACCTGAAACATTCTTCTCCTTCAAATTGTGCAGAACGCAACTGGACCTGCATAAATATTAGAAAGAGAATAAATGGTACAAAGACATCAAGGCTCGAGTGAACGCACAGACAGAAGGAACTTTCCGAACTCAGAAGTATACCTTAATCTCAAGCCTACATACCACATTCATTTTGAAAAGTTTCCAATTCATTAATGCTACGTCGGGTCAGGTGATAAACAAAAAGAGACCAGGACACAATATTCTACACTACTAGAATCTCCATCTACTCTCAAACTGAACCGAGCCCAGCATACCAAATGCTAATTTCGGAGAAATGCATTATACCATCAACGGGGCGTTCATCCAAAAATCTAGAATGGTGCTTATTTGTGCAAGAATTCAAACAGGTCAAGCATACCAAAACACATAAGAATCATCATAAGTAATACAAACCTTAGTATCGCCTGATGGGACAAAACCAAGAAGGATCCCTTTATTAATCGTCATAGCTGATACAGTTCCACCCTGCCAATACCAAAGATGATTCACAATTAGAAGGAAAGCGTATGAATCAGAGAACTCTAAAACTTGATCAAAACCGTGATTAAAATCGCTGTTATAACAAACCAACCTGGTGATCAATGTGAGCTCCTAAAGGACATATACGATAAGGTGAGACCACCACTCGAACTTCTCCTTTATCTCTTCCAGTCATCTGTGACACTGCCTCCTTTATGGAATTTAACTGGGAAAAAAATGAACGATATCGTAAGATTAACACCAGAATCAGATCCCAAAATATCCAAACACAGGCAACAAACACTCGCGACAATTCACATTGAGCTCGCCATACACACACACACAAACACTAAATAGAAAATTGTTCGATCACAAGTCCGATTTGACACCCGCCGGGAAAATGTACGACCAAGAGAGAATCATCTCCGACGATACTAAAATCTAACCCAACGGAGGATATTGCCACCGATTTAACCAAAATTTCGTAGACGATAACAAGCAGATTCGTGCGTAAACAGAGAAGAAGAAAGAAAAAAAACTGACGAATAACCTCGGAATCCGTAGGCCAAGACATCGCCGCGAAGCTTTTTCCCAGATGAAGATCTAAAAAATGCAAAGATTGTTTCGTGTGAGTATCTGAGGAGCTGAAATGGAGACGAAGAAGCGGGCAGAGTGAGTGAGTGCGTGATGTGGGAGTAACCGTGGAAAGAGGAAGATGACCAAATTTGGGTGCTGTTTGGTAACACGTCTAATTATATCCAGCCTTTTTAGTTTATCCCTTGGTTTATAAAAAAGGCTTGGTTAATCTTATGCTAATTTTCATGTAAATCAGTCTTTTTATTAAGCAACAACAACAACACACATCAAATCCTCTTATGTATCATTTGTTAAGTACTACATTTTTTTTTAAGTACTACATTTTAGCAATGTGATTCTTGTATTTTATAATCCTGGCAGATTAACTAAATTAGAGACAAGAATTTGATTATATATATTCTGGCTCAGCGGAAAGATTAAAATTAAAGGTCAATACAAGTTGTACATGTATTTTGTCATTATTGCTCAAAAACATGGTTTGAAAAGTTCTATAATAGGAGCAGGAGAAAACATCTGCCGACAATGTCAGGGGGGTGAACAAATGAATCGATTAATTTTTTAATTGGTATAAATATTATTTTGACAGCTATGTATCAAAATTAATTAACCATCCAAATGTTGACAATATAAATATTGTAATGTCAAAGTGTAGGATTTCAACGGATTTATAGTTTTTAATACTAACGAATCAAGTAAATCTATGTCTAAAAACAAAATGCATTCATTCCAAACGACATGCATTTGTGAAATTATTATTTTTCATTCGTTACATTTATACGATTTTATAAGTAATAATTGATTTGTTGACTATTGGTTCTGGTAGACGGTCCTCACAACAAATATGAACGAAAAAAAAAAAGACCATGGGTGAACGTGAATAAATAACCCCAAAGAAAAAAGGAAAAGAACAATAAATTGAGCACAAATTAAAAAACTTAAATATGCTTCCAATTAATTTTTGTAAACTAAACGATACAACTCGTTCAAAAAAAATCGGTAAACCCATACAAATTTGTAAAGCTACACACTTGGATATTATGATGTTTTCTACATAGTGTATACAAGATTACGTCAATGAAGATAATGAAAAATTATTTCATTTTTTAGTTGAAATTTTAGGTGGTTCACGAAAAAAAATAACAAAAAAAAACTTTTCTAAAATGGATCAACTATTAAATTTTGGATGGAAATTTCTTTTATCTATTTTCCTTGGTAATCTATTATTAACAATTTCTTTCCAACTCTTTTTGCTCTAAATTGAAAACGAATCCAATATATTCATTATTTTTTTAAACAAGAGAAAGAAACAAAGATAAAATTATTCAGAGATAATTACAATATGCTTCCTATGATAACCGGGTTCATGAATTATGGTCAACAAACCCTATGAGGTGCAAGGTATATTGGTCAAGGTTTCATGATTACCTTATCCCACACAAATCGTTTACAAATCTTCGTTTTTTTTTCTTTTTCTCTATCGCTTTCCCATTAAGTACAGCACTTGTTGAATCGATAGAGAACATTTTCTTCTGTATCAATATGAATCTATTATGAATCGATATTATTACATTTCGGACTCTGTTATGGATTTCTGACCACATTCTCCATAGGGCCCTCTTACCTCTTCCTTCTCAAAGCTCGGGTTATGGACGAAAGAGAAGAAGGAACCGAGAAGAAAGTATCAGCAACAACATGTTTTATTGCGGGACAGCTCATGATGTTCATATCCATCTATTATACGCCTCTTTAAAACCTAAATCCAACCGAAAACATAGTGCTATAGTGGCCAATCTTAAACAAGAATGTTTCACGCCGTCGACGCCGACATGCTTATATATATGGTACATAAAACATGAGAAGCACTTAATACATTCTTGGTATTTTAAAGCGAGAATTCTAAATCCCCTTTGTGCCTCGCACGTAAGTTGGTTAAGGTCTATTCAAATTATTATATCTTTTTCTATGTATTTATATGACTCTCCAACATCTCCAAACATAAACTAGCACGAAACTTCAAAAGAAAAGAGAAAAAAGAGAGAGAAGGAGGAATAACGAAGATGTCCTCCACTTACGGCAAAGTCGACGAGTGTGAACACGTAATGCTCGAAGCTCGTCGTAAGACGAGGAAGAGAATTGCAATCATTGCTGTATCACTAATAGTTCTTGCCATAATCGTGGTCGGAGCCGTGTTGGGAACCATGGCTCATAAGAAGTCATCAGAGACAGTGGAGATCAAGAACAACGGAGACTCAATCTCCGCATCCATTAAAGCCGTTTGCGACGTTACGTTGCACAAAGACAAATGTATGGAAACCTTTCGATCAGCTCCAAACGCGAGCAGTCTCAATCCAGAAGAGCTCTTCAAATTCGCAGTCAAAATCACAATCGCCGAAGTTTCAAAAGCTCTCAACGCATTCTCTTCCTCCAACGATGAAAAGAGCAACATCACCATGGATGCATGCACTGAGCTTCTTGACCTAACGATAGATAACCTCAACAACACGTTAACGTCATCATCAAACGGTGACGTAACGGTACCTGAGATAGTCGATGACCTCCGTACATGGCTGAGCTCGGCCGAGACGTATCAAGAGACGTGCGTGGAAACGTTGTCTCCAGATATGAAGCCGTTCGGAGAAAGTCATCTCAAGAACTCAACAGAGATGACGAGTAACGCCTTAGCGATCATCACATGGCTCGGAAAGATCGCTGACTCGTTCACACTCCGAAGGCGTCTGTTGACAACCGCTGACGTGGAGGTGGGTTTCCACGTGGGTAGGAGATTGTTGCAGAGCACGGATTTGAAGAAAGTGGCGCACATCGTGGTGGCGAAGGATGGTTCGGGGAAGTACAGAACCATAAGTAGAGCTCTAAAGGATGTGCCTGAGAAGAGTGAGAAGAGGACGATTATATATGTGAAGAAAGGAGTTTATTTTGAGAATGTGAGGGTCGAGAAGAAGATGTGGAACGTTGTGGTGGTCGGAGATGGAGAAAGCAAGAGTATTGTCTCTGGTAGACTCAATGTCATTGATGGAACTCCCACTTTTAAGACCGCAACATTCGGTAAAGTTCAAACAACACAATATCATTACTTATCATCCAAGAAAGTGGCTCATGTCATAGTTGGTATCTTTTATGCTCTGTTTTTTACTCTGTTCTGTATTGTGCAGCTGTGTTTGGAAAAGGGTTCATGGCAAGAGACATGGGCTTCATCAACACAGCCGGTCCATCCAAACACCAAGCCGTAGCTCTAATGGTAAGCGCAGATCTCGCTGCCTTATACCGTTGCACAATGAACGCATACCAAGACACGCTCTACGTGCATGCACAACGCCAATTCTACCGTGACTGCACCATCATTGGAACAGTCGATTTCATCTTCGGTAACTCAGCTGCAGTTCTCCAAAACTGCCGGATCCTCCCTCGCCGGCCAATGAAAGGACAACAAATCACAATCACGGCTCAGGGACGTAATGATCCAAACATGAACACGGGAATCTCAATTCACCGTTGTAACATCTCTCCGCTCGGTGACCTAACCGAAGTCAAAACGTTTTTAGGTCGACCATGGAAGAATTTCTCGACGACGGTGATAATGGATTCGTTCTTGCACGGTTTTGTTGACCGGAAAGGTTGGTTGCCTTGGACCGGAGATTCTGCGCCGGATACTATATTTTACGGTGAGTATAAGAATAACGGCGCTGGTTCGTCGACGAGGAATAGGGTTAAGTGGAAGGGGTTGAGGTTTCTTAGTACCAAGGAAGCTAATAGGTTTACGGTGAAACCTTTCATCGACGGAGGAAGATGGCTTCCGGCTACGAAAGTGCCGTTCAGGTCCGGTCTCTAAATTTGTCTATTCCGATGATGAGATTTCCAATTCAAATCTCTTTTCTTTTTTTGGATATTTGTAAAATTTTAATTTGTTCATTATACTGTAAACATTTTCAGTGTTACTCTTATTCCCTTGTAAAATTGTTTGATTAATTGATTTAATTCAACTTATATTATTCATAAACAATAAATAAAATTAATATATTGTGATGGTCTAGATCAAATCTCATCCACTATATAGCTTTCTACAAAATTCGAGATATATCTAAGTTTCGATTTAGAACTGATTGGTTACTCAAAACATATAGAAACTTTTATAAGCATGCCTAAATAAACATGAGAACAACTCCCATTGACTCGTCTCGATAAAATAATACTTATATATGCTTTAAAAAGTAAGAGCAAATCCAACGGTGCAATTGGACAATCGTTACTCAGAAACAAAAAAATATACATATTTTAATTATATGACAACATTTTAATTTTTTATTAAAATTTGACCACTACCAAAGAGACACATGTACATATAGGTACCCTCCTACATTCTCTCTCTTACTTTTTAAATATTTGTTCTTTTCTTTTTTTTATGAGAAATTGGTTGAAGAACGACCGCTGGATTTGCTCTATTCGTGTACCGTGGTAGCTATTTTATTTCAACCGACGATATTTGATTTGCAAATCTAGATCTCAACAACTAGTAGGACTGGTGAAAATTTATCGCTTATTTTTATAATTGAGCAAGTACGTAACGTATATTATTAAATATGGGTTTCATATAATATGGTGTTCTTTTCATTCTTTGCGAAGCAAACCACCATAGAAAGGAATATCGGTTTGAGGCAACCATGTATCTCCCATGGTAAAGTTGTAGACCGTGAAGTTCATGGCTTCTGCCAAGTTCAATATATTGTACCCTAACCACTGCACTCTCTGATTCGTGTTTGCCCCTGGTCCAAAGTTACTGTACTCACCGTAGTAGATTGTGTCTAATCCAGTTGTACCGTTCCACTCGAGCCATCCGACTGGTTGGACAATGTCACTGATATATGATTGCATGAAAACCGTCCTTGCGTAGGGCTTCCATGGTCTACCTAAGAATGTCATGGCAGAGTTAGGCTCAGCTGCAAGATCAGGGGCGGCTTTTATTGTACAATTGATGATAGAGATTCCGGTGTTCTGGTTTGGATCGACTCTTCCATGGGCTGTTATAGCGTTCTTTTGCTTTGCCATTGGTTTTCTAGCATATATGTTACAATTTTGAAAAATTGCGGCTGCGTTTCCGAATATGAAATCGATGGTACCTATAAAAGGGAAGAAAACAGAGGACATATATGAAAACCTATCGGTTACTTCAATAAATATATATGTGGTATAGAAGAAATGGTGGCTCCACTAGATTGCACAATTCACCTCCCTGTGGAGGCAAATAATATGTTAAAGCAAGGACCACATGATCATTCCAAATATAAGAATCGATATATATTAATATGATTGACAAGTTTTGTTTTTTTTGATAAGTTCAAACTACCAAAAAAATATCTAGAATTTGTAAAATTTGAGCCTAGTTTTTAAAATTATATCCCAACAACAGTTAATAAATAAAAGAAAGTATGGAAAAGAAATTATATTACCATAGATATCGCATTCGCGATAGAACTGTCTCATAGAATGGACGTAGAGAGTATCTTGATAGCCTTCAAAACTACAACGATAGAAGCTTGATCCTTCTGCGTTGTTCCTCAAAGCCACAGCCTGATGTTTTTCAGGTCCGGCTGTGTTTCTGAATGTAACATCAACCGCCATGAACCGCTCTCCAATTACAGCTAGAAAATAGAAAATAAAACATATATCATAAAGTAAACTGCTTGGCACAATAATCCAAAAAAATAAAAGAAGAAGATAAAAATACCAACCAAAGCTCGAGCAATTATACGTAGTCCAACCGTCAATAACGTTATGGTTCCCAGTAATAATCGTCTTATTGATCCCATCTCCGATAAGCATTAAGTTCTTTTTGTTCATCTCAACAACAATATATTCTTCATAGACACCTTCTCTTGCGTAGATAACAAAGTAACCATCCTCTGGTCTAGTGTTATTAGGTGCGGCTGCAATAGCTTCCGTGATCGTCGTGAAGTTGTCGGATTTGTACGGACCGACAATCACTGCTTTACTCACGAGGATGGAACCGCCGCTCGTCTGACCTAGCTCCCCTAATTTCCGGCTAGCTTTCCGGCAATCTTTGTCGTTGTCGCATGTTTTACGTAAACCCTATACCAAAAGAAAAAAAGTTCCATCAAAATAATTTTCAGAAGATTTCATACTGGTTTGACTATGATTAACATCAAATTAAAATAATTCGAATTCTGAAATAAACTTTTTCTTTTTGGTTCTTAATACATGATTATTAGCATATAACCTCGTGCCTTGCAAATCAACGTTTATTGTAGCCACATATGAAATGACGGTGACAATCTAATGAGTATGAGCGCATGCACGTGAATACAGTTGGATTCGAATATGGACCATATTGATGTTTTTTGTTAAAGTAAAAAAATGGGACCCGTTTGATCATTGTTCAATTTTGTACTAAAATGTGCGTCGTCCATGTGACATTTACTCTCTTTTACGCGTTCTGGCTCACACACACAACAAGACCACATTCACTTATGACTCGATCTAGAATATTAAGATATGCACGAATACAATTCCGTGCGTCCAAAACTAGCAAATTCATACCGTATCTAACTTACTATGTCATCCTACGAGGCTTATTCAATTATACACGTACGACCAAAAGTTTAATTTTTAGATAACATATTTGAATTTATGTGGTGATACAT
This sequence comes from Camelina sativa, assembly GCF_030686135.1. Classification (NCBI taxonomy): domain Eukaryota; kingdom Viridiplantae; phylum Streptophyta; class Magnoliopsida; order Brassicales; family Brassicaceae; genus Camelina; species Camelina sativa. The sequence continues at coordinate 4,086,168 of NC_141880.1, forward strand.
CGCCATACTATAACACAAACTACATGTTCGTCCATACAAAAATTATTATATATCTCTGATTTAATTCTTTTTTATAATTCAGGAATTATATATATCTTATAGAAAGAACAATAGCTTACATTTATACTGTTTTTGATATTTCCTCTAATTTCTGTTTTAATCTCTACGCCAACCATTTTAAATTAATGTCTATATTACTAGATTATTAACAACTTAAGAATATGTAGAGGAATAAGCTATACTATAAAGTATAAACAGACAAAGAATTAAAAACAAACTTAATTAGTTACCTTAATCAAAGTCTCGAGCGGCTCGCGATAGGTTGAGTTCCCACCACCAAGAATCTTTCCTTTAGAGGCTCTAAACGACCTCTTAAGGTTACGGTTAAGCGCGTGGCTCACAAGCCCCAGCGAGATACCGTAAAGACGCGTGAGATTCCCCATCGGTGATCCTATCGCGGCGGCGAATCCACTCTTCGCCTCCACGAGTCCGTCGAGACATGTCTCCTGATTCGTCACCACACCACTGAGAAGACTGTTCACATGCTCCACAAGAGCTGCGGTCATCACCTGCGCGGACTTGAGCTCCGTCGTGACGGTTTCGAGGTAGTTCACACTCAGCTCCGATAACTCGCCGCAGTCCGCCACCGCGCCTATTTCCTCGGGCGTGGAGGAGCCTGGTTTGCTTCTCACTCGCCTTGCGTATCCGGTGATGGCTTTGGAGAGACGGCTTGCTTGCTTGAGGCATTGTTTTATCGTGAACTTGCCGTAACTGTATGGATCAGACGGTGATGACCTGACAGCGTTGAGGATCGAACGGCATAGCTTAGGGTATGGAGTTGACTTACAAGCCTGAGAAGACGACTGTGACTGTGACGGAGGCAAAGTAGGTGGTCGTGACGGAGGCTGTGAAGGTGACAGTGACGGGGACATAGAAGGTGACTGTGAAGGAGGTTCTTGTGTTGAGATTAGCAAAGCCAATGAGAGGAAACTAACAGACAGTAACAAAAGAGAAGAAGAGAAGTGTAGTGTTTGCATTTTCATCTTTTTTTTTATCTTTCGTATGTATTTATGGTATCTGTTTTTGTGGATCTGTATAGCCAATATATATAGACTCTACGAGGAGGGTTGTGATATTTAATGAATGCATGGATTCGAGGGAAACTGAATTATGTAATTGCATGTTGGTCTAATAATTAATATACACGTATAGTTTCGTTTTTGGTCAAATAAAGAGAACTAATTGTTTTTTGCAGCTGGTGGTCCACCGTCACGATGACCGGACTTGGGTTGACTTGGTTAGTAGAAGAGTTTTTATTACATGTGATTTAACCGTGAAATTGGGGTATTTTAGAGCTTAATTTTTTGTTTAGTCCATTTAGATATGCCAGTTGACACTGTAAAAGAATTAACATTAATCAGTCATGAACAACATGTTGAGATTAATTTAACTTTATTACAATTTTAGAAGTTAACAAGCTGGGTTGACTTGATTAGAAGGGTTTCCACCTTATTATATGATTTGACCGTAGATTTGCATGTGATGTGTCGGGGAGCTTTTAGACAAGGCAAGATGGTGAAGCCTAAAAGAAGTCGTCACTCTCTAAAGCCAAGACGGTGGAACCGTGTAAGTCTAAAAGAAGTCGTCACTCTGTCTAATCTATCACACAATTCACACTTACAAGTTATGGAGTCCAGTTAATATTACCCACTCTTCCTATTAATGACCTTGACAATAACCATCATAACCCAAAATCAATATTTCTTAAACTAACAAATATTTTGTAGGAACCCTCTACTAGAATTTGTAGGAACCATTGGAAAAATATTTTGCTAATGGCATCATTTACACACCTACTAATCTACTATATTGATATATATATATATAACCAACACCGAATGCCAAATTAAATTCGGGATATTTGGTTTCAGTTCGGTCAGATACATTCGAACCAAATAAACCGAACTAAAACAGATTTGAAACTCAGATCGATGTGTTTCCTACTCCACAAAACTAAAAAAAAAACGTGAAGAAACGTTAATTCTGATTTCAACTGACTAGAAGCTTTCCCACTAAATAAACCAACAAAAAAAAAAAGAGTTATCTATGAGAGGGAATGTTACAAGGAGAAGAAAAGATTCAAGTGGACCTCAGATCAAGCATAAACAACAGAGACCGAGTCTAGTTCACGGCCATGAACCCTGAAACGGTAAATGCAAGTGAGTGAAGAGCTTCCATGGTTGGATGTGAAGTCTAGCCTGACAACGTTGACAAGTCCCGAGTAACCAGAATCTGCAATGTCGAATGTCTGTGCGTTGGACCTGTCTAAGTCGTAACTGAATTCTGTAAGACGGAGCATTGTCTCACTCTCCGTATCTTTGTCTTCTAGCCATCCTGATACTCGACAATCCTTTGGGGCGCTTGATCTGTCAAACGCTACGGCCTGTTCATTTTCATGGTGCATAACCGTAAAATCAGTGTAAAGTTTTAGCCTTCAGATGAAAAAATGATCAGACAAATGTTTACAATGGGAAGAAATGTGTGACCACCAAATTACACTCTCTAAGCAATGCGACTACACTCTCCAATTTTTCCTTGCCAACAATATCCCAGAACAAAGGACAAGAACACAACGATATATTGATATAATTCAAAGGAGCTGCTAAAGCTAGTGAGTAGCAGAAAAGAACATATGGTAAAACTCTACTCAAAGATGGAAGGAAATCAATACTGGTTACGCAACTAAGATCCTCTTTAACGCATCTTTACACAGCTACGCCGTAAACTAACCCACAAGCTACAAAACCAAATTCACAAAACTAGACGTACATGGCATCTCATACCAAAACATTTATCAAAATACCTTCTTCAGGGCTCAAATCAACCTATACAAACTGATTTTTTTGTTAAAGTGTAGTATAAGATGCAAGAACTACCTTAGAGACATGTTCCAAGGTAACGGCCTCTGGTATTATCGGCGCTCTTAGCCTGATTTGGACATAGCCACTGCTTCCTTTCAGAGGAAAACACTGTCCAGGCTCCCCGAAACTCGGAGTTAACATCTTAACCGCTTTGCTATGAACCCCTCGCATGCTTGTCCCAAACCAATTACCCCGACTTCCAACAAGATATGGGTCCGAATGCCCCATTACAAAAGCCCCAGCAGACGCTAACGCATAGTCTACTCTACCAAGGCCATCTGCAGCATGCTTTCCAATCTCTTTCTCCACTACCCCACGAGCATAAGCCCTCAATTCATCAATGTTAACAGCAGAATCATGGACCTTATTACCCTTCTTCAATTCCTCGTAAACCCTCTCGATCTCCTCTCTAGACACCAAAGGTTTCGCATTGAATTCATCTACGGAAGCCTCTAATGTCTCAGTCCTAGTCTCTACCTTCTTCAACTCACCCTGCAACGCAGATGACGTTGAATCGATCGTTTGCTTCAACGCTCTTGATTCGCTTTCCATCTTCTTATCAAGAAACTCGACTTGAACCTGCATCATCTTCGTCGTCGTCTTTACCAAACCATCAACGGCCGAGATACGACTCTCCAATTCCGATAACACCATCTCCGTTTCAATCGGAAAATTCGAAGAAGACAGAGACGTATCCTTAAGAGTCAATTTCCTAATCAATTGAATCAACCCAACGATTAACAGAAGCGCCCCGAATTGCTTAGCGAATACCCTAACCACTCTCTTCCACTGCGCCTTGTCAGTCTTATTCCCCTGAACCTTCCGCGTTCGACGCTGCGTGGTTGTGGTCGTCGTATGAGCCCCCGTCGCGGTGGATCCTGACCTCCTCGTCACCGGACCTACGTTGTAACTGCTAGATCTCTCAGCGGCAGCCTCGGCGCGAATCAGATCCTTGTTCGACGACTCTCCAATTGCCGCATTGGCGGCATGCGATTCGCTCGGCGGGAAATCAAAATTAGATTTCTTCTCACCGGCGAGAACCGGCGTCCGCTTAACGACCGTCGTTGGAGTACCGGTGAGAGACACCGTCGACGCCGACATAACAATTCACGGTTTTGCTCTACAGAATTCGAAATCCTCTCTTCCTTTGGATTGAAAAAAAACCTAATTTTTGACTACAGAGAGAGATTTCAAAATGGAACCCCTTTATATATATTTTTTGGGGACAAAATACAAAAATTTCGAAATCTCAAAGTCGTTTCTTCTTCTGCTTCTTCTGGGACGTCTTTGTTCATCCATCCACACATTTGTTTCTTTTGCGGTGGATACGAAATCGAGAACGCAAACAAGAATTGTAATGGGCTTTAATAAGCCCCACGAAAGAACTAAGCCCACCTTCATACAAAATAAGTAGGGCAAGCAAACCCAATAATATACAATTTGACCGATGTTCTTAAGCCCACCTTCATACTAAATAAGTAGGGCAAGCAAACCCAATAATATACAACTTAACCGATTCAGTCCGGTTTACACGTAACCGATTCGATTGTACCATTCTTTACTAGTTTGGTTCGGTTGAACCGTAATCTGCTTGCTGATAAATTCAATTTTGATATCGTTTTCCTTCTTTTACTAATTCGCGCTTAAAGTCAATAAAAAGCTAACTGAGAAACGAAAAAGGAAACAAGAAACCATTTTATCATCTTTCAAGAATCAATCTCTCTCACTCGACTCACATCTCTCTTTTTTTTTTCTCTTTCTTTCAAAACGTTACGTCCCCATGGCTCAGGCTCCCGCGAATCGTTTGTCCTCGTTGCCGTCTGAGTTAGTCGAAGAGATACTTTGCAGAACTCCGGTTGAATCTTTGCTCCGATTCAAAGAGACGTGCAAGCAATGGTACGCTCTCAGCAGCAGCAACGCAAAATTCATGCAAAAGCAACTGGATCATCACATTCACTCTTCCGAACGATTCCTAAGAATCGATGATGATCGTGGCTTCAAATCATGGACCCAGTGACCGGAATCCTAACAGAAAGACCAATCCCAGATGAGTTTCATGATCCGCTTCCGGTTTCTTGGATGGTTCATTGTGATGGACTCATGCTCTGTATATGTAAAGATTGGGATCGAGGAGGAAGTTACGTCCGTCTCGCAGTTTGGAATCCGTTTTTGAGGAGAATCAAATGGATCATACCATCGGTGGGAATATGATCATTTCGGGGTTGGATACGACGACGATGCATCTCGTCACAACTACAAAATCTTGAGGTTTGGTTATCTGTCGTCTTCTCCCACTGGTGATACAGATAGAGTCTTTGAGATCTATGAATTCATGTCTGGTTCATGGAGAGTTATTGATGCTGTGTTTGATGCGGATATAGTTATGGAGTGGGAATGTGTGTCTGTCAAGGGCAACATGTACTGGCTTGCTTCAAATGTGTGGATAACAATTGTTGCCAGAAATTTGAAGCAAGCCAGTACATGTTGCCCTTGACAGACACACATTCCCACTCCATAACTATATCCGCATCAAACACAGCATCAATACCTCTCCATGAACCAGACATGACTCTATCTGTATCACCAGTGGGAGAAGACGACAGATAACCAAACCTCAAGATTTTGTAGTTGTGACGAGATGCATCGTCGTCGTATCCAACCCCGAAATGATCATATTCCCACCGATGGTACGATCCATTTGATTCTCCTCAAAAACGGATTCCAAACTGCGAGACGGACGTAACTTCCTCTGTATCTATATGCTAGACAATAAGTAAGGTATTATCCGAGAAATTTCAAGCTAATTTGGAAACCAACAAAAGTACAAAACAAGTATTCATTCAGTAGTCATCCTTAATTAATTTCTATATTAAGAGGTAAAGAAATATATATACACAGATTGCACCCTGTTTTTCCTCAACGTTACACATAAAGAAGACAGAGCATTGCATTTGTAAAACATTAAATTAAAATTGGTAGATGACCAACAACATAAACAACAGTTTATTTACGAAGACTTACAGTAAATTATTTATATTTATTGTCATCGTTAACTCTTCAGAGAGTGGTAGTTTTCTGATGAGTAGAAGAATCAGAAATTGGCATTTTTATCTTTGCAGATTCCTTCAACAAATCGAAAGAAGAGAAGGAATGTGGCGGGAGAACAACGGTCAGATCCTCCTCTGCCATCTCTAGCAAGCTTTCATGTGGCACCACCTGCAAAAAAAGAGTCAGAATTAGAGCTTAAGCAGTAAGAACAGGGGACTTGTGATGATGATGATTTGTCTGTTTCTTGATTTTATACCTTCTCTGGCTGTGAGAAGGAATTTTCATCCATCACATTGGTAGATGTAAGTACTGTCTTCTTTGATCCCGAAACTTTCATCACGTGCGGGTCCAATCCAGTTACCAGCACTTTCATATTTACTGAGGTAGCTCCGAAGTTTACTGCCTGCATATGAATCCATAGTTAACAGATATTGAAAAGTGAAAACAGTTTCTATCTTACTTTCTTTTTAGCTCAGAATGAGAGTTCAGGATTGAAGTTCCTGCGGGTATTTCTCTCGGTTTACCTTTAAGCGTATGTAATCTTTGCCATTGTTTTTCCACGAGATTGCGGATGCGACAAGAGAAGAAGAGTTTCCCTTGAGTGCTGAAGTGAGAAGAGTTGCTCCACTTGACTCTGCAAAGAACCGTTGGACCCAATAGCTAGGAGTTCCATATAGATGAGAGGAATTGAATACTATTGCATCAGGGTTCCACCTGAAACCCATTAAGATTGTTGCTTTAGCTTCCTTGGTAACCATAAGAACGGAAAAAGCAGTAGAAACTAAGTGAGAGATACCGTCTATCGTTTGTGTTCACAAAGAGTGGTGCATAGCTAGCCATTTCCACAACGTCACTGCAACAAAGAAAGCATCAGATGGTTTTATTCGTTCCATGTTTTTAGTTGCGATCAAAGCCCGGGAAGAGGAAGTTTGAAGGAAACCTATTCTTTTCAAGACCAATGAGAAACGCAGCTTCTCCAAGAGAGGCGAGAAGGCTTCCCGTACCAGCATCTTTTCCAGTCACAGCATATTCACTGACAAAAGCCTGCAAACAAAAATCACAAAGTGAGCATAATGCTGAAAGCTTCATCTTTTCTTTTCTTTGGAATTAAGTTGTGTTATAATCTCTCACCTTCGGGCCATTGCGTGAAGTGCGGTCAAATTGATGATACATGGAAAACAAATTGCTAGCAGAAGTGTAAATCTGTGACAAAAGGAAAACACTTTTTGAGACGAAAGAGAGAACACAAGATAACATTTTCAGGTTCTGGCCAGACAGAAATTTTACGTGAAAGTCATAGTAATCAGCTGGGTGGTCGAGCGGATGAGAAGATCCATCGCAGTTGGAGATGATTTTGATATCTGGGTAGGCTTTTTTTATAGCATCATAGAACACAATATAGTTTCCTGCAAAGTTGTAATCTCATTTAGTGTCTCAAAGATGCTCAATAAAAGTCTTAAGTGAAATGTGATCATAAAGAAATTGCAAAACCTCTGTAGTATGTTTTTCCACAATCTTCATTTCCAATGGCAACGTATTTCAGTTCAAAAGGCTCTTGGCGTCCCATTTTAGCTCGAACAGATCCCCATGTTGAATTAGCATCTCCTCGGGCAAACTCAATACCGTCGAGTGCTTCCTGAAACAAAAAGAGGAAGAAGTGTTGGTTTTCTAGCTTCTTCACTAGTAAAACAGAGGAAGGTTTCGTAATCATACTTGAACAAAGGGCATGATACTGGCAGTTTCAACTTCATCATTATGACTTATCCCTGCAAAAAGGTTAACAATTAAGGTTGATAGATTTGGAATACAAAAGAGATATTAGTCAGAGAATGAAAAAATACCGTTGTTAAACACCCATATCGGGGCTGCACCAATGTCTTCTGCCAACTGCAAGAATGTTCATTTAAAGTTTATATCGAGCTTGCAGAATAATTACAGATCCAAAACTGAGGAGCTAAATAGACTCAAGAGAAAAATAGAAATTTCACTTGAAAGAACTCGAAGTGGCCAAGGCCATCATCGGTCCAATACTTCCAAACATCACCAAAATGGCCCGGTCTCTCTTCCCAAGGTCCTACGGTTTCTTTCCAGCGGAATGCATTACTTAACCATTCACCCTCGACAAAACAACCACCTACGTTCACAAAGATCCAGAGTAAAGAATAAACTTTAGCTTATTTCATCTTAAGTCGTGGTTTTTACCACAATGAACTAGGAAGTGTGTATCTGGACAGAACAAGCAACAAAAACACTATTACCATAAATATTACCTGGGAACCGGATGAAACGGGGTTTTATATCAACCATCATTTGGAAAAGATCGTTTCTGAAACCATGTCCCTGCAATCAAACCAAAAAGAATGAATATTTTGTTTCTTCCAACATTTTCTCTATATGCAATCTCTCATCTCAAGGTTCTATAGGGAATCAGAAAGAAGGAGAAAGAACCTTATAAGTATCCACTGGCATGGCCGAGACTTGGTCAATCCATATTGACCCTTTCTTGGTTGTTGTTAACTGAAGTCTTGCACTAGGATCTGTCCCTTTTGCCTCCAAAATAACCTCTTTTTTAGTCCATTTTGAAACATCAGATGCAGAAGCTCTGCATTGAAACAAATGAAAGCACACAATTGAAACTTTCACACATTGAAACAAGAACAGGAACGTATGCAGACTTAACTGAAGAATCTGAAATTGTTTCTCACGTGATTTTTTCAGAAGCAAGAGTCCGTGATCCATTCGAGCTCGTCAACGACACAGACAGATCGATATCACCAATTGAACGCACATAAAGAGCCACCTTGTACTTCTTTCCTTCTTGAATATTCTAACAGAAGATAAAAAATGAAAGAACAGCTAAACCCATACTCTTGACACCGAGGGAAATAGAAAACCAAGCTGTCAAAGTTTTCACAATTATCACTCACCATGCCCCAGTAACCAGGGTTATAAACTCCAACACCTCCTGATGGACAACCTTGGCTATCACAGAGCACATCCATTCTCAATGCAATTTTATTCCGTTCAAAGCATGATGAACGATCTGTAGCTACATATATGGATGAATGATCACCAACAATGGACCATGGCCAAATATTAGACGGTATGTTTTGCCCACCAGCTTCAAACCCTGGAAACCAAAGTTTTTTGCTTAAGAGTTACTACCACCTTGATCCCATCATGTAAAGAAAGAAAGGAAGCCAAACAATGTTTGATTCCCAAGGATTTTCAGAAGTAATAAGCTAAAAAAGAAGAAACGAACCTCTGTTGCTAACAAGTTCGGCCCATAATCCACCAGCACCAGCATGGTTGATCTCCTGTAAATGATTTGAACATATAGCATATAAATTTTTCAGTTACACATTGTGTATATAGCAGAGATCTATTGGGGACTGTAACATTAACAAACCTCGAAGAATATGCCAAATAGCGTTTCAGGAATGGGTCGTCCAGCTCCATTAGAAGCATCAACTTGCAAAGTGACGGCTGGTTTAGGATCTTCTTGAGCATCAACAACACGAAGGCTTTGATAGACGAAGCAAGAGCCAAGGAGAAAAGAAAGAATGCAAATACTTCTGAGCAACTTCCAAGACTCCATATCCATAATCACCACATCCAAATAAACCAACAACCTACAACATTTATAGAAACATTGAATCTTTATTCAACTCAATCAGTTAGATTATCTAAAAAAGCCTCAAAAGAAGGTAACAGCTAGAAAAAGAACACTACAGACAGTCATGGGTGATGACATAAGATAAGAGGAAGATAAACACAGGAGAATTATATATAGGACCCATCACTGGTTTTTGTCTCATTGGAACTGGAACAAGATAGAGTCTTCTAAATTTAATGTATGATGAATTTGGGATCAAAACATAAGATATACCAAAGCCATAAATGAGGGCTAAATTAGAAAAACACAAACGTTGTTAAAAATCAAGAGTGGCTTCTCAATCTCAACTCATAAAGTCAAAACCTTCAGAGACATTAGATCACAATTGGCTTCAAGAACTAAACAAGACAGAAACAGAGAAAACTCAATATGCTCAAATTCAGAGGGAAAGGTTCGTTTTTTTTTCTTCAGATTCTACTTATCAAAGCTCTAAACTTTATGACTAAGATTTGAGAATGCACAGTGAAGAACCCAGAATTGAGATCAATAAGAGAAGGGAAAACAAACCGGTTTGGAATCAACGACACAATGGATATGATCGAAACGAGAGACAAGAGGAATGGTGGGTGAAGGATATAATATATCAGAGACAGAAGAGGGAGGAGTGAAGGGTATAAGAAAGAATGTTTTTTGTTTGCTTTGGGGATTGATTTGCTTGGAGTAAGAGGCAAAGATCAGAGAGAATCCTTGCTTTCACGTTAGATCGAATTGCTTGTTTTCGTGGAACAAGTGGAAGTTGATTAGAAGCGACGACTACTGAACGTCTGAACCTCTCTACTCTTTCACCTGTTCATCTATTTCTTTTTTATCCTTTTTCTATTATGGATAATGATGTTTTTTTCTACTATGGATAATGTTATCATTATTATCTATATTCTATACTAAAGACTGGATAATATGATACTACTTTTTTTCATAAACCTACCAGATCATTTTGGTTGCATGTCATCTTCAATGGAGTGGACTGAACTGTTTTTTTTTTTGTTATTTCTTAATCAGAAGATCACGGGATTGAATCCACACTAATCTCCGGATTTTAAGAAAGAATGGAATATTTCTATTTCGTAAGAGAAGGTTAAAACAAAATTTACATGCGTGGGAATTATATAATAACCTTACTGATGAATTAACATTCTGTTTTCGGACCAACTATGACAAATTATATAAACAAAGATAATGATAATGTTTGGTACATCAACTACAATTAAACCTGTTTAAGCTTTTCTAGTTTCTAGCTCCATCCATCTCAAGCTTTTTTTTGAGAAAATTTTCTCGAAGATGACCAATTGACCATCAACTGTCTTGGCTTATCATCTTGAGGGTTTACTTGAAAGGTATTTTGGTTAGTAAAAACAGAGAGCTGTACATTAATAACTCAAGAAACAGAGTCATTTGATGAATTATATTATTAATTCTTTTTTTTGGACCAACTATGATAAATTATGTAGACAAAGCTAATGATTATGTTATTGTTTGGTACATTAATAACAAGCAAACCTGTCTAACCAATTGACCATCAACTGTTTTGGCTTATCATCTTGAGGGTTTACTTAAAGGTATTTTGGTTAGTAAAAAAAAACAGAGCTGTACATTAACAGAGGTATCATCTAAAACATGTTGTCCTTCGAATTGTGTGTAAAGTGTAACCTCGAGAAATTTGCTATAGATGCGAACGTCGTAGTGTACAGCCATGTTTATCAGTTTATTATCCGAGCCGTGAGTCAATATCATAATTTTGTTCTTTACGATATTTAGTTGTATACATTCTTTTTGGTTATATTTTCTCTTTGAAACGTATCTGAATAACGAAATTAAACAATAAACAAAAAAAAAAAAAAAACAAAAAAAAACCAACTCTTGAAATCTAGATCCATCATCACAGGCATCTGTAACTTAAGAAGATACAGCAAGATCTGGAAAGAAAGAAAGAAATAAAAACAAGAGTTATGGTTTTGAAGTGAGAATCAAACAACAATCATGAAATCAAGAAGAAAAAAAATACCAACTGATCATCTGATGAACATACAGTCAAACGTTCGTAACATCAACAAAATCTCTATGACGTCATCACGGTATTGCTTTGTCTACATTTGGGAAAGAGCGATGGCGTCATCACTTTTTCCAAAATTGTAGACAAAGAAGCACAGAGATGACGTATCGTTAGTATTCTACTGTGGTCGCTAGCCGCCCTCAAATCTAATCTTTGCGAGTTCTGCTGAAAACGTGTGTGTAAATATATATAGGAGGCTACTCTAGGGTACAATCTGGAAACCCTAGAAGAATCTAAAGTGAAGTCGCCGCTAAAGGCAGTCAGTCAGAGACAATACTCGAAATAGAGTGGTGTGACTAACTTTGCAATATATGGGCTAATAAGCCCAATATCAAAAGCCCAATGTTTACGCCGCGGTGATGCCTTCCTTAAAAACTTATCTTGCTACGTAAGAAACCTCTACTACATCAAACTAGGAATTTTCTTCTTTTGACGAAACGAAAAGCAAAAGGGTCTAAGTAAGGTCTTTGCTCACCAGATCTCATAGTGTTTCGTTAATCTGATTTGTTGTTCTCCACAAAAAAAAAAAACTTGTCATCAGAGATGCCATCAGAAGCACGGATTTGTTGTCGATGCAAGGACAGGATCAGTGCGTTGCCTGAAGATTTGCTGGTGCATATACTGTGTTTAATCCCAATAAAAGATGCGGTGAACACCATGCGGTGAACACCATGCGGTGAACACCATGTTCTCTCCTGTTCTCACCCGAATGAAGAGTTTCTGACATCTTTGTCCTCTGTCACGTTTCTTACTTTGAGTCCTATCAAGGTAACCATTTTGATACCATTCGGCTCTTTACTTCTCTTTGTTTGTGATCACATTGCTGCGTTTTACTTATGTTGTGTTCTGTTTCATGCAATTAATTGCAGGTCGCAGTTTTTAGTGCCATTAACTTCTCTCGGCTGATAAATTTTACTTTGCGGACCAATTATTTAGACAATTGGTTGGAACCACTTATGCTTTTGCTTCATAAAGCTCCTAAACTAAAAGCTCTTAAAATCATTTCTGTAAGTATATACCTCTCTCCCCTCTTCATCGAACAAGTTTTGATTTTGATGATGGACTTCAAATTTATAGTAAATAAATCCTCTCTGTTTCATACAAAAAAAAATCCTCTCTGTTGCTTCTCAGAGTCAGGGCCATTTCCAACTTTCGTGGAACCAACCGAGTTCTGTACCGGGATGCTTGCTGTTTCAGGTTGATATCTTTAAGTGGGTAGGCTTTGGAGGAAGAAGAGCAGAGAAAAAATTTCTAGCTTTCATCCTCGCAAACTCAAAATGTTTGAAGACGGTGAGAATCTCACTGAGACCTTACAAGGCTGATGAAGTGAAAAAGAAGATAATGGAGTTGGAGGAGTTAGAATCTATGTATAGGGTTTCAGCATCAGCTCAGGTTCAGTTTTCTGCTTGCTTGCGTAAGAGATGTAGAGAATGAACAAGAAGAAGAGTAATCAGGTTCATTTTTTTTCCCTTCTAATGATTCATTCTATTTATCATGTTGGTTTCATTATTGTTTCAACCAAAAGATGATGATAATATATGTGTTCTTTTTTCATGGTTTTGTTACATCAGAAAAATATTTTATGGAGGTGAGGTGAAAATCTTTTTTTTTTTTTTTTTTTTGGCTCTAAAACTGTTTCTGAGTTTTGGTTTTGCATATAGCTAAGCAACTCTTTCTTCAATTATCTCGTCCTAATTTTCTGATTTTATTATGACAATTTTGGCTGGTGAAAATGCAGATACCGAAGCCTCTTTGATCCTCACTCTCTTAACACTCAGGCTTCATAATTTGTGGTAGTTTCATATGCAGATGTTTTTTTTTTTGTCAACAATATGCAGATATTCTAAACATTCAAAATATGTAGATGTTGACCTGAAAAATATTAAAAAAAAAAATTCTCTAAATTTTCTCAGAAAATAATAATTTTCATTTATATATGTTTCTGATAAATAAATGATTTTTATTTCTTATTCAAGTACATGAAATTCCATTTATTTACATGAAAGACATAGAAGATAATTAAAAACCAAAAGTTGGTTTTGTAAAATCAGAAGTTGGTTTTGTAAAATCAAAAGTTGGTTTTGTAAAATCAAAAGTTGGTTTTGTAAAATCAAAAGTTGGTTTTGTAAAATCAAAGGTTGTAGAAGATAATTAAATTTTAAAACTAATAGTTGATTTTACAAAACCAACCTTTGAGTTTGCAAAAGGAACTTTTGGTTTTTAATTATCCTCTAGATATATGTCTTCCATGTAAATAAGTAGAATTTTAATTATTTTCTTCCTTTCTTTTTCTTATTAAAAACAAAGAAATAGTTGGCAATGTCTTGGATATATTTCAAATGACATAATCTTATAAAATAAGTAAAAAGTAAAAAAATATATATATTTAAAACTTCCACCTTTTGAAATACAAAAGAAAAAATGATTTTTAAAAGGAAAGTGTATATTTTGTTATAGTTTTATAACAAAATCTACTATACTTAAAATTTGGTGGTATAGTTTTATTATATTATTTTCGGTAAATTTTTGTATTAACAACATTATTTAACTAAATAAACCACAAATTTTGTTTGCTATATAATTTTAACTTTTTGTTTGCTATATAGTTTTTTTTGGTATTTTTTGTCGTATATTTGGTGGTATATTTATTTGTATAATATGTTGTTATATTTTTTTGTAAAATTATACAAATCATTAATTTTTTTATTTTATTTATCGAAAATATATAAACATAAAAATATTATTTGTAGGAAAAAAAATATATACTTTTAAATACTCTGGTCAACGCTGGATTCTGGTATTGATCGAGTGTGTAAACAGAGCGATGCGAGGGACAGATTTGGCCGAGACCCAAAATCTATAAAACATGTTGTACATCAAATTTTGAGTAACAATGTTGCCAGCTTTCTTTTTTTCTTCAACAAAAATGGTCTATGTATCATTCTTTAATCTAGAGAAATTTGCTATAGATGCGATCGTCGTAGCCTCGTAGGGCACAGCCATGTTTACCTCCGTGCCATGCGTCAATATCATAATCTTGTTCTTTACGATAGTTAGTTGTCTACAATCTTCCTGGTTATATTTTCTCTTTGAAACGTATCAGAACAACGAAATTCACCATTAAACAATAAAACAAAATAAAGAACAACTCTTGAACTCGATCCATCATCACACGCATCTGTAACTTGATGAAGATAGAGCAAGATCTGGAAAGAAAGAAATAAAAACAAGAGTTATGGTTTGGAGTGAGAATCAAACAACAATCATGAAAATCAAGAAAAAAATAAAATACCAATCGATCATCTCATGAACATATAAACACATTCGCAGTAACATCAACAGAATCTCTATGACGTCATCACGGTATTGCTTTGTCTACATTTGGGAAAGAGCGATGACATCATCACTTTTTCCAAAAGTGTAAACAAAGAAACACAGAGATGACGTGTGTTGTTACTATTCTTCTGTGGTCGCTAGCCTCCCCCAAATCTAATCTCTGCAACTTCAGCTGTAAACGTGCAGTTGAGATCTTTAAATGGAAAGGCTTTGGAGTTTGGAGGAAGAAGAGCAGAGAAACAATTTCTGGCTTTCATCCTCGCAAACTCGAAATGTTTGAAGACGGTGAGAATCTCATCACTGAGATGTTACACGGCTGATGAAGTGACGATAATGGAGTTGGAATCTATGTATAGGGTTTCAGCATCAGCTCAGGTTCAGTTTTCTGCTTGATTGCGTTAGAGATGGTAGAGAATGAACAGGATGAAGAGTAATCAGGTTCATTTCTAATGATTTTCTCTGTTTTTGAGTTTTGGTTTTGCATATAGCTAAGTAACACTTTCTACAATTATCTCGTCCTAATTTTCTGATGATTTATTATGACAATCTTGGCTGGTAAAAATGCAGATACATAAGCCTCTTTGATCCCCACTCTCTTAACACTCAAGCTTCATAATTTGAACATGTTATTATTCTCTATCTAGCTAATTTGGTAGCTATTAATTAATGAATATGCAGATGTTCTAAACTAGCAAAATACTGGTTTGAGATGAAGAACATTAGATGATCATCTTTACTTGGGAATGGATTAATATCAAATATTAATCCAACAGTTAGAACGTTTTCATTGTTGTTCAACGAAAAGATTATGATATTTGATGACAATATGATCCTTCTTTTGATATGATCCTTATTGTAAATGTTCTTGTCTTTGCTTACAAGTGAACCCACATTGGGCCTTCCAATTTCTCCAAAAACATAATTATTTATTGACAATGACATACTAACAACAGTATCACGTATTTTAAAAATATAGAAGAAAACTGAATAACAACAGTATCACACGTATTTTTAAAAATATAGAAGAAAACTGAATAGAAAAGAAACACGTTTTTATTGCCAAAAGAGTGATCAATCTTATTATGTTCTTCCAAAGTCTAAACTAACACACCGAATCATAACTTATACACTAATCAAAAATTTGTAATCACGATAGAACCACAATTTCTAGAAAAATAGTTATAGCATTTTCTAAAAAGAGAGGCAAATCAAAAGAAAGGATCATCAACCAAACAAAACAAACCAGTTGTAGTCTGGTTTAGGTTCACTTCATCGATTCTAAGCTTACCGTCGGTCGAGTATTGGGATATGAATATATGATTGACATTAAAAAAATAAAAAAAATAATGAGAACTCAAAAATTGTAGATTTGGTAAAGTACTCTTTCATCATAAATTAGAGATTGGAAAGAAAAAAAAAAAGCTGAGAAAAAAGAAAAAAAAGAAGAAGATCCACCTCGAACTTCTCTCCATCTTTCTCAATCATCATCTAATTTCTCAGATTCCGTTTCTCTCTCTCTCTCTTTCTCTCTTCTTCTTCTTCTTCTTCAAGCCATACTCTGATAAAAATCCAACCTTTATTTCTCATTCTCTGTTTAAAGCTTCACACTTTGTAAACTTTTCAAAAGTTTGTTTTTTTCTTCCCCCACCCCCCCCCCCCCCAGATCGAGTCTCATCTCAGTGGGAATTGTTACTTTCTCTCTATGATCTCTAATCTACAAATGTTTCTTGGTTTGTGAAATCAAACAGTTAAAAAATCTTAGATTTTTATAAGCTCTCTGTGTTTTTTTAATTTGAAGATAATGAGAGAAGAAGAGTCAGACTGGTTCGCAAGATGGGAAGAAGAGTTACCATCACCTGAAGAGCTCATGCCTTTATCTCAATCTCTAATCTCACCCGATCTAGCTCTAGCCTTCGACATACGAAGCCCTAGTCACGGAAACAATAACTCAAATCAACCTCACCATCATCACCAAACCGCAACAACTCCAACAACACCTTCTCAGCTTCAGCTTCCTTCTTCTCAAGCCAATTCCTCAGCCGAGTTCGCTGCAGATTCAGCAGATCTAGGCTCTGGTGGTGCTGCAGGAGACGAACCCGCAAGGACTTTAAAACGACCTCGTCTCGTTTGGACTCCTCAGCTTCACAAGCGTTTCGTTGATGCGGTGGCCCATTTAGGGATTAAGAACGCTGTTCCCAAAACCATTATGCAGCTTATGAGTGTTGATGGGTTGACTAGAGAAAACGTTGCGAGCCATTTGCAAAAGTATAGGCTTTATCTTAAGAGGATGCAAGGTTTGTCTTCTGGTGGTGGAGCTGGTTCAGATCCGGCTACGGATCGTCTCTTTGCTAGCTCACCTGTGCCTGCTCATTTTCTTCATCCCAATCGAGTTCCGAGCTCTGATCATTTCATGCCTTCTTTTGTTCCGATCGCTACTCTTCAACAACAACAACAAATGGCTGCTGCTGCGGCTGCTGCTGCAGCTGCCTCTAATCCTCATTTACAGCCACCTCAGTTCCACCACCGACAAATCGCAGCCGCTCATTTTGGCTCTCCGACGAATGGTGGATTCCATTCACCCACGAGTAATGGACAGTTTGGTTCACCGACGAGTAATGGGTTTGGATCACCAACGAATGGGAAGTTTGATCCTTCGTTCTTGGCGAGGCAGACTCAGCAGCAGCAGCAACCAATTCATAGAATGTCAACACCATCATTGCATAGTCCAGTTGGTAATTACGTTGAGGATTTGGAATCTGCTAATGCTAATGGAGGAGGCAGAACGGTCTTAACTTTATTCCCAACTCGAGACGATTGAAAACTCCAAATCTTACGGTAAATAACAAGATTCTGATTCTTTTGTTACCCTTTTGTCTTTTGTAAAACCATAGCTTGCAATGTTGATCTGTAGTTTAATAAATGTGTTGGTATATTTGATTCCTTTATAGGTTCAAAACGTCTCTGCAAGTCATCAAGAACATTGATTTGAGTCTGGTCTTATCGCGTGGCGTTACTCTGTGCAGTCTTTTTAACATTGATACAATCCGGGGGGTCACTATGTGGTGTGATCAAGTTCTGTGTCTCTGAAGTGGTCTTTCAGGTTCACTGCTTGTTTGTTTTTTACCCTTGTAGCTTTCTTCTTTATGATTCATGTAAAGATGAGTTTACTCTTGTACATCCGTACAGTACGGTACGGTCACACTCAAGGTCTGGAAAAAGAATCGATCTTGATGGGAAAACATAAAAACTTACTTCACAAATGTTCTCTATGCTTTCTCATTTGTTGTAGATTTGTTCTTAAAGCTGAGTTGCTATAACTGTTCCATCCCCTTTTTAACCGGCAACTGTTATAATGTGTTGTTAGAGAAGATAGGTATATGTGATTGACCAGTGATCAATTCATTGATGCAAATAGTTGTACAATGTAAAAAGTATGATCTGAATGATGAAGCAGGGAATAAGCTAAAAGAGACAAAAGACTATGTGGGAAGCAGAATCAGAATCCAGGATCTGATGCTCTTATTACATCCTTAATCATACCCCAAACTTCATTACTACCAATTATAAAGTCGTATATAATGGAATCATTGAATGGACCAAACCCAAATAAAGTATTATCGATTATTGATTTTTTTTTCTTTTATAATGAAAGTTAGAATTATTTAGGAGTTGAGTGATTTAAAGCAATGGGTGGTGGGTTCATAGCTGGCATGTCTGATCTTGTCTCACCCCATCCTTTGTTTATTTTCTTAGCTTAAGAACAAAAAAATAAAAAAAAATAAAATATCTAATATGGTTATTCACGTAAAGAGTGTGTATTTCGATTCGGTTCTATTGTTTTTTTCCGACTAGGAAATTGTCTAGCCAAATTATCTATCTAAAGTGACCAAATGAAAGTACAAATAATAATAGAATAATTTTATAAATCTTGATTGGTTTTTCTCTCCATAAATCTTAATATAAATCCTAAAATGTTGATTACTAAATCCAAATTTATCCATAAGTCTCTAATCCAATCTTGTGATTTGAGACCATCGGTCAAAGGAGAGTACTCGAGTGTTTGATTATTCGTTTAGGAATTTTGGGGAAGTGTCTTCGTCTCTACAAACTTGGAGAAAAGGACCCTCCAAGTCTTCACCACCCCATATTTATATGTAACCAAAAAAACAATAATCAAGTTGTGTAAAATTTAAGATCTCAAACGCGAGAGCATCATTTTCATAGAAAGATCTCATTTAAGAATAAGTTCCTTTGAACAATTTGTTTGGTTCACCATAAGAGTAACGCCAATCATCAAAGATTTGGTTTTTTAACTATATAGTCTGGTGTTCATTCAAAGTTTGATAATAATATAATTCAAAGGAAAAGAGAAGATGATGTCTTGTTATATAAGAAAGAAGAAGCCATTGTTCGGAACAGAAACAGAGAGCTCCTAAAGGCTAATAATATCTATTAGAATTCTGCTTTTCATACAGACATTGAAGTACTCAAACAACCACCACTCTTTCCGTCAGGGATTGCTTGCAGAAGGATACCTGCAGGGCAAATTGACGAGTAAGCACTAGATTTGAGACATATCAATCAAATGGCGAAATGAACAACGACACATTAACTACCAAACCTGAAAAGATTTGTGTCTGGACCATTCAACGACTGTGCATAGTTCAGAGAGGGTGAGTTTGGCCAAGTTGTATAAGAAGCCGGATTATTAGTAAAGGGACTCAAAGCAGGGTTAAGCGGATGCCCGTAGTTTAAGTTGGCTTGATGACCTCTTGGCATCTGAGGGAAAACCCCATCGTGAAACGGGAAGTGGATCGGTATTGGATTGAAGCTTTGGCCAGACGGCATAACTCTAACGTACCTAACAAACAAGAGAAAGACCTCTTTACATTGCAGCGCGTAAACTAATTAAAAGTTCTTGAATAACACCACTGAAGAGATGGAATGGTTTACCTGTAACCGGGATCCACGACATACCTGTCATAGCTCCTGTCATAATCCGGGTCATATCGATCTTTCTCTCTATCTCTGATAATGGCAACTCGAGAAGTCCTTCCAGAATCTCGAGTAACAGCATCAACAACAGGGTTGTTATTATTAACCGCCACTTCAGTCTCATTCTGGTTTATACATGTGTTGTCCTTCCCTTCAAGAGGAGGGGGAGGTCGTAGTGATAAAGAATCTTCAGAGTCAGAACTGCTAGGGCTGTTAAAGATCCGAGCCCGGGCTTTATCATACTCTTCTTTCCTCTCCTCAACACTTCTCAAAAGATTCTGTTGAACTTCTGATCCACTACCACCACAACCAGATCCTCTCTTAGGTCTAGGCTTGATTGCGATTTTAAAACCCTCAGGTTTACCATTCTCAGGTTGTTTCACAGGGATTTCAGATAAGCAGACACAAGGAAATCTACTTTCAGCTGTTTTTGTCACCAGGATTCTGTTCTCGGATCCATCTCCAGCACCAATACCATTGTCTAAAGCCATGGTTACTAGTCCATAATGCTGAGCAACTCGATGTGCAGCAAGACGAAGGTAGGATGTTGGAAACGGCATTAATTCGAACTGAAGCTGCTCAGGGTTTTGAAAGAACTTTTGTATATCAAGCTCCATCCGCAAAACTAAAACACAACAACAACAACAAAGAAGCAACCTTTTATAAACAACCACATCTGAATAGAATCTTTCCAGATACAGAAACTAAACTTTAAAAAAAGTGTTGAAATTTGAAGAAGATCAAATTAGACAGACACTAAATCCAAAAACAGAGTGTTCATAGTGTGCCAATGAAACAATCGTAATCATGGATCTAATCAAACCCTAATCACAAAAAAAATTGAAAGGAACATCTACAGCAAAAAAAAAAAAAAGGATCGAGGATTAGAGAAACTCATAAATCAGACCCAATTCAATGAAACCCTAGAAAACTAGCACGAGACCAAAATCAGATCAAACCCAAAACAGAGAGGAAAGCCAAAAAAAAATTGAAATCGTGGGGGGGGGGGGGGGTAAGGTGAGAAATTGACTAAACTGGTGAGACGATGACGAGGATTCTGAAGAGCCTCGACCAGAAAAGGATCCACCATAGCTTCCTTCTCGGTCATAGAAGCCATAGATTGGAGAAAAAGCTTAATCCTTTTTTTTTTTTTTTTTATCTCCTCTGCTTTTTTTTGAATCCTCTGCTTCTTCTTCGATCTTTGAATTTTTTGGATTTTCTCTATCTCACCGGACCGGAGATTAGAAGAGAAAACACATCAAGGAAACGAAAAGGAGATAATTTCTTATGAGCATTCTGAAGAAGAGAAGAGAGAGAGAGAGAGAGAGAGGGTGATGAAGGGGAAGATAGATGAAAAGACTTTCTCGACCTTTTATCTCTCTCTCTCAAACCTCTATCAAGTTGGGAAGAATATAATGTGACAGTTGCTGTTTTTTTTTTCGTTATTTTATTCATTTATGATTTATGTGTATGTGTGTTTGTTTTTTTGGTGGGTTAAATTGTCGGACTTTTTGGAAAAATAAATTTATTTTTATATCGAGAAGTGGTTTTTTTTTTTTTTTTTTTTTGTAAAAAGTTGATTTGGTGGAATCATAAAGTTTACTCTATTTGAGACTTTGGGTTGGTGTTAGTATATCCCAAAAAGTCCAAGACTAGGGTGGTAACTCATCAAATAGGAGCAGTTAGTCTCGAACGTTACGTAAATCTACTTGAAAGTAAAAACCGCATAATATGGTTGGTCTAAATTAAAGCTACTAGTTGTGAAATGTTGAAAGGCTTTCGCACTGGTTTCGACGTTTCGTAGTTGCTGCCCCTATTTGTACTTCAGGTCCGGAGACTTGAGTTGTATAAATCCGCTCCAAGCCAGTCCATTGTCCAAAGTGCTTATATATTTGATACCAACATGACACGTACGTATATAAAATCCATCATCGTACTTGTCTGTGTTGTAAATCTTTGCTGAGTCGCTGACATAAAAATTAAATTTTATTTTAAGATAATCTAATAAATGTGAAAATCTTTTTTGTTGGATTTACTTCCTTTATAGAGAAGATATAGGCTGGTCAAAATTAAACGCAGTTTCCTTGTAAAGTTACTCCAAAAACGTCTCATAGACCACGGCGCGTGGACAATGTTCACCTCATACGACACGCGCCACTGTCTTAAAACCTTCTCTTTGCTTAATAACGTAAATAACCTTTAACTTTTACTTCTTCTTTTTGGTTTTGCAATAACATTAAACATAAAAATCTTTTTCTCTCTCAAACGATGGCGATCTCACCGGTACTGTTCATTGGTTTGATTTGCCTTGCAGGCGGTGCCTCTATTTTTCCGGCGGTCGAGGCGATATGGTTATCGGTTCCAACATCAGGAGTGAAATGCGTCTACGAAGAGATCCAAGCCGACGTCGTCGTTGTCCTCGATTACATGTGCATCGACGAGGGTTTCACTCAACTTGGTCCAACATTGGATGTTCAGGTTTGTATACTAACCATATATCGATACATATATATATATATGTATACTCCAAATCGCATGCTTGTATCCTTTTTAAACGATATATGCCAGAAAGAATATGTTATAAGATAATGATAAATAGGTTTAGATAAACAAGAAATTTAAAGTTGAGATCACCATTGGACTGGTGATAGATTTGTAGGATAAAAATCAACTAGTCACCCACAAAATTCTCATGAACCACTTATTTTGTTTCTACCAAGAGATTTTGGATCTGTTGATCGCTAAGATTGATAAAATAAGGCTTTGGTGTAGAAATGTTTTGTAGAGTATTGGAGTAAAGTAAGTGAGAAAGAGAAGTTATAAAATTCAATTTGATGTCTTGGTTAAATGTAGGTAACATCTCCGTATGGGAAGGAACTGTACAAGACAGTAAACGTGACGTACGGTCAGGCTGCGTTTACAACGAGTGAGAGCGGAACATTCCTAGCTTGTTTATCAATGCATCACGACCAGACACATCACTCACTCAATAACTCTGTCATCGTCAATATTGATTGGAAGATTGGTATCAGAACCAAAGACTGGGATTCTGTTGCTAAGAAAGAAAAGATCGAGGCAAGTCCTACATTAGTCTTCAATTAATATATATCTAATTACAATGTTCCCATAGAAACACATGTGGTTGAATATATTATATATTGTTTATTTGTAGGGTGTGGAGCTTGCTGTTCGAAAATCTACAGAAATAGTGAGTGGTATTAAGGCCAACATACTCTATTTAAGACTCAGGTTATTAATAACTTTCAACTCAATCTTATTTATATGAAATATGCAAAGAGGATTTAGAAAATGAAGATTAATTTATGAAAAAAATGGTGCAGGGAAGCATATATGAGGGATATAAACGAGAAGACAAACAAGAGGGTAGCGCATCTCAGCTTAATGTCTTTAGGACTCGCTATTTGCGTTTCAGTTATTCAAGTTTGGCATCTCAAACGCTACTTCCTCAAAAAGAAGCTCATCTAACTTCATTCTATACTATTATACATTTTAGAAAATTTGCTCTCTCGTGCTATCTTTGTGGGGTAACTATAGAGTGGACATATCAAATCAAATAAAGAAAAACATGTTTTTTGTGCATGGTATTATTTTTTTATCTATCACAGAAATTTGATTGAATCATCTAGGAAAGATTGATTCATTCATCTATATATAGACCACGAATTAATCGCAAATACTATTTGCCTTGATTTTTGCATCGTGGTAATTAATTGATACTTTGAAAGAGGTAGAGGTAGAACTCTGGCTTTGAACTTTGAAGGGTGGACACATTAAGAGTACATATGAGTGACTTTAATAGGTAGCCGTGTCAAAGGAAAAATGATCCTTATTAGAGTTATTAGGTCGTTTTTTGGACATCAATGCCAGTTTGAAAGTACGATTAATAATGTCAAAACTGTTAACATTACTACTGTAATAATTTTTACAGTAACATGTGTACTGTCATTACCTTTTGATAATGACTAATTGACCATTGACCAATAACGTCAACTCTACGTGACGCGCATGTTTAGTTTTGCCGCAGGTTGAGATGCTATTTACATCTTTCATCTTTTATGTACCGTTTAGTTATATGACTTTGGGGAAGTATAAGGTTCCTACAATGCGGTGTTTGGGTGCCTCGATTTTACATAATTGGCCACCAAAATACATAAATTGATGGTATATATGCTGTGGTGAGACATTCTAATCTTATATTATAGAAAGGGGATCGTAATGGCAGTAGACAATTATATACATAAATTGATGGTATATATGCTGTGGTGAGACACTCTAATCTTATATTATATAAAGGGGATCGTAATGGCAGTAGACAATTATGTAAATGGAGATATCCAAACACCACCTTGTAGGCATATTTTAAAAGAAATCTTTATTTTAATTTCATAAGCTTTTTGAAATCTTTATTCATTTCAAAATAATATCTAAACATTAATTTTAACCAAATTTATTTCTTAATTTCTGAGATTATGTTTTTCTTTTCTTATCGTTTCATATTATTTTTACATTTGAAGACTTAGTCATTTGGAAAGTTGATTAAATATAATCTTAGTTTTGTTTTCTAAAACTAAAATTTATGCCACTAGCTCATATATTCAAACTTTCAAACTAAGAATCTAGTAAATTCATCAGTGTAGATCTGTTAACGTGTCCGCATATACGATTAGGTGCTATAAGCACTTGTCTACCATTAAAAAAATGTGAAAGGTATATCTACAAATCTGACACTTTATTTTACTTTTTGTTTCCTAAAACTAAAATTGATGTGAGTCATATTTTAAAACTAAGAATCTAATAAAATTATCGGTCTAGATCCGTCCACGCATACTGAGAATCTAATAAGTATCATCGGTCTAAATCCATCCACGCATCCGCATATATGATTTGGTGCTAAGGTCTTGTCCGCCATAGAAAAAATTATCGGTCTTGATTCGCCCACACATACTTAGAATCTAATAAGTATCGTCAGTCTAAATCCATCCACACGTCCGCGTATAAGATTTGGTACTAACGTCTTGTCCACCATAAAAAAAAAGTGAGAGGTCTATCTACAGATCTCCAAATCTGTGAAGAAATTAGGGTTTGGGAGTAAACAACAACCAAAAGAGCAGAGCTGAAAACAACCATGATCCGGCTTGGGTCGAAAGAGAAGAGGTGTTACAGTTCACCACCTTTGACAAGGTCCCAAACCTACCCGTTGGAGAGGATTCCTCTAGATATGAAAGAGGATATTCTCATGAAATTGAAGGGCAAATGCATCTCGAAGTTCATCAGCATTTCTAAATCCTGGTCATCGATAATCCGTAGCAAACGTTTCACCAACTTGTACCTGAATCGATCTTTGGCTCAGCCACGTATCCTTCTCTCATTGACCCACCATGGAGACAATGAGATGCAGCTCTTCTACTCTTGCTCTCAGGAGGATCCGTCGTCTGATCATCAAACAGTCAGTTGCCCCCCTCTGAATCACGATAACTTGTTTGAATTTTCTCCACCTGTCTGCGGCTTGCTGTGTTGTCTAAATGATAATAATAAAGTGATGATTGGGAATCCTACTACTTGTCAATTTATTACTTTGCCGAGAGTCCAAACTGTGAGGAAAGACATAAGCTACTTCTTTGGATATGATCATGTTAATCTTGAATACAAAGTGTTGTGCATGACGGCGTCACGCAATGGTACAGCAAGCGATGTTGTGTCGCAGGAGCATCAAGTTTTCACTCTAGGAGCTAGGAGAAAGAAATGGAGAAAGATCGAATGTAAGCATCCCCATTATACTTCTCCTAGAACTCAAGGGCTATGCAGCAATGGGGTTGTGTATTATCTAGCTTGGATCCAACTTGATCTGTATCTGATACGCTTTGATGTGAGGTCTGAAAAGTTTAGTCTCATTGAGTTACCCAAGGGCGGGAATGTCCAATATCTGTCGCACTACGGCGAAAAGATAGCTGCGGCGAATCTGTTAGTCACCGGTACACTTGACTTGTGGGTTCTTGAAGATGCCAGCGAACCACATTGGTCAGAAATTTCAATTGTGATTCCTTCTTGGACAGATTCATATGGTCAGTTTGAATTTTTCATGTTAAGGGGTAGACTTGGCACCGGCGAGCTTGTATTGGCACCGGTCTTTGTCACAGACCCGTTCTTCATACTATGTTACGATCTCAAGGAAAGCAAAGCTAGAAAAATCCAGATGGAAGGAATTGGGACTCACTCAATGCGTATAAATGTCTATCTGGATCATGTTGAGAGTCCTATGTTTCTGGAACTGTAAGGTAAATCATCTGTTGACTATTGATGACTAGTTCTTTGTTGTTGTTGTCTGTTGAACTAATCTCTCTCTTTCTCTTTCTTTTTTTTTTAATTTTTCTTTCAAGTTTTTGAATTAAGTTGTCGGATATTGTTTGTTTAAGACTAATCCTTATTGGAATATGATCAACAATGGTTCTGTATGCTTTTGAATTTATGCAATTGCAATGTTTATGACTTGTTTAAAATAATTTATGATTTTATGTGGGGGCTTCGGTTTTTTAAATTTATTTATATTGGGGAGAATGATGAGTTTAGTGTTGTTGGCTATATGTATCTTTATCACCCATCTTATAAATCTTTTGCGTAAGAGCAAAATTACCTCAATAATTACTTTTAATATTTTTAATTTTGTTTGACTAAACCATCACACACGTTCGTGCTCGGAAATTTTATGTAATTTTACATTATGTTATCATAACTTATTGTTTGAAATCATTTCTACATTTGAAAATCTACATTTGGTCATTTTAAAAAGTTAATTGACTCAAATCTTTGAGACTTTTTTTTTTGTTTTCTAAAACTAAAATTTATGTCATTGGCTCATATATTCAAACTTTTAAACTAAGAATCTAAATTTTTTTTTATCATTTGTAGTCATTTTCACATTTGAAAATCTACATTTTAGGCATTGAAAAAGTTAAATAATCGATTCTAATTAATCTTTGAGATTGTTTTTTAATTATATTACCTTTTGTTTCCTAAAACTAAAATGTATGCCAGTTATATTTCCAAACTTTCAAACTAAAATTCTAATCAAATTAGATTCGTCCACACGTAGTAAGAATCTAATAAAATAATCGGTATATCCGTCCACGCGTCCGCGTATACGATTAGGTGTTAAGGTGTTGTCCACCATATAAAAAAAGTGAGAGGTCTATCTACATTACCTTCAGAGATTTTATGTAACTTTACATTATGTTTTAATTAACTATTGTTTGAAATCAATTCGACATTTTGGCCATCTTGAAAAGTTAATTGAATCAAATCTTTGAGACTTTTTTTTTTGTTTCCTATATCTAAAATTTATGTCACTATAGCTCATATATTCAAACTTTTAAAATAAGGATCTAAATATAGTCTTATCAATTGAAGTCATTTCTACTTTGAGAATCTACATTTTAGCCATTGAAAAGATTATTTTTTTTACTAACTTTTTGTTTCGGAAAACTAAAATTTATGTGAGTCATATTTTCTAACTTTCAAACTAAAAATCTAATCAAATTATCGGTTTAGATTCTTCCACGCATACTAAGAATCTAATAAATATCATCGGTATATCCGTCCACGCGTCCGCGTATACGATTAGGTGCTAAGGTGTTGTCCTAAAACTAATATTTCTATGGTCGTATTTTTTAACTTTCAAAGTAAGAATCTCATCAAATTATCGGTCTAGATTCATCCACATATACTAAGAATCTAATAAATGTCATCGGTATATCCGTCCATGCGTCCGCATATACGATTAGGTGCTAAGGTGTTTTCCACCATACAAAAAGAAAAGTGAGAGGTCTTTCTACATGCAAATCTCCAAATCTGTAAAGAGAGATTAGGTTTTCAGAGTAAACAACAACCAAAAGAGTGAGCGGAGCTGAAAACAGCCATGATCCGGCTTGGTTCAAAAGAGATGAGGTCTAACACTTCACTACCTTTGACAAGGTCCCAAACCTATCTGTTGGAAAGTATGCCTCCAGAAATGAAAGAGGAGATTCTCATGAAATTGAAGGGAAAATACATCTCCAAGTTCATCAGCGTTTCTAAATCCTGGTCATCGATGGTACGGAGCAAAGTTTTCACCAACTTGTACCTGAATCGATCTTTGGCTCAGCCACGCATTCTTCTCTCACTAATCGACCGTGGAGACAGGGAGAAGCAGCTCTTCCACACTTGCTCTCAGGAGGATCCAACTTCTGATCATCATACGGTCAGTTGTAACCGGTATCATGAATTTTCTCCACCTGTTCGTGGCTTGATTTGCTGTCTAAATGTTTATAATCTAGTGATGATTGGTAATCCTAGTACTTCCCAATTCATAACTTTACCGAGAGTCATATCGATGAGAAAAGACACAAGCTGCTTCTTTGGATATGACCCTGTTAGTGGTGAATACAAAGTGTTGTGCACGATGGTACCACGTAGATTTCATCATCTACGTGGAGCATCATCAAGAGTTATTGCGTCGCAAGAGTATCAAGTTTTCACTCTAGGAGCAAGAAGAAAGAAATGGAGAAGCATTGAATGTAAGCATCCCCATCAAACTCGTCGTAGAACTCAAGGGATATGCAGCAACGGGGTTGTGTATTATCTAGCTTGGATCCAACTTGTTCGGTCTCTGATATGCTTTGATGTGCGGTCTGAAAAGTTTAGTGTCATTGAGTTACCCAGGGACGTTCAAGTCCAACTTCTATCCAACTACGGCGAAAATATAGCTGTAACGAATCTATTAATCAACGGTACACTTGACTTGTGGGTTCTTGAAGATGCTAGCAGACAAGTATGGTCAAAAGTGTCAATCGTGATTCCTTCTTGGAATGATTCATTTAGGTGTTTTCAAACAGAATTCAAGTTCAGGGGTACACTTGGCACCGGCGAGCTTGTATTTGCACCCAAATTTGTCACAGACACATACTTTCTACTATGTTACAATTTCAAAGAAAACAAAGCTAGAAAAATCAACATCCAAGGCATTGAGAGTCAATTTACTGCTAGAGATGTCTATTTGGATCATGTTGAGAGTCCTATGATTCTGGAACCTTTAAGGTAATCATCGGCTGATGACAAGTTGAACTAGTCTAGTTCTATGGTTACTTCATGTTGCCTGAACTAAACTCTCTCTCTCAACTCTCAAGTTTGAACTTTGAAGTTTCAGTTAAGTTGTTGCATATTGTTGTTTATATTTAAGACTTGTCGTGGTTGGATTTTAATCAGTGGTGGTTTTGTGTATGCTTATGGATAATGACTTGTTTTAAAGAGTTTTCTGTTGGCTATAGATGGATCGTTATCATCATCTTCAACAAATTTATTTATAAACTTTTTTTTGTAAATTTTGTTTGACTAATTTCGAAACCATCACCCCCCCCCCCCCCACGTACGCGTTCGGAGTTTGATATACACGCGCATAAAGCGCGTGAATTATAATATTCTCTTAATTCTTAAGTTTTTTATTCGTTGCCTTACATAAGCCGTGTGGAATCATCGAGAAGCGAAACGAAGAAGAAAGAAACTTTCAAAAAGCCATCGATGGTGACGACGGAATCAACATCAGTGATTGTTCCTCCGCCGGAGATACCTAATCTGAACCCTTACATGTTTTCGGAATCCGATCTCGTTTCTGTTCCGCCGCTAGATCCTCTTTTCCTATCTGATTCTGATCCGATTTCAATGGATGCTCCGATCTCCGATCTTGACTTCTTACTAGACGACGAGAACGGAGATTTTGCCGATTTCGATTTCCCGTTTGATAGTTCCGACGATTTCTTCGATTTCGATTTGGCGGAGCCCGCGGCGGCGGTGATCCCTGAGGAGATCGGGAATAATCGTCCCAATTTGGACTCGTCGGAAAACAGAAACGGCGACGGAGGTTCTGAAGGAATATCTGATTCTGTTCATTCTCAGGTTTCATCTCAAGGATCCAAGACGACTTTTGTGAACGACACCGTTGACGCCGCGTTATCCTCCCCTGAATCTAGCAATCACCAGAAGTCTTCCGTCAGCAAGAGGAAGAAAGAAAAAGAAGACTCCGGCGGCGAATACAGGAGCTGCAAGTATCAAAAGTCCGATGATAAATCAGTCGCTACGAACAACGAAGAGGATGATGACGACAAGAAGTTACTAAGGCAGATTAGGAACCGTGAGAGTGCTCAGCTCTCGAGGCAGAGGAAGAAGCAACAAACAGAGGATCTTGAAAGAAAAGTGAAGAGTATGAGTGCCACCATTGCTGATTTGAATGGTAAGATGGCTTATGTTATGGCTGAGAATGTAGCTTTAAGGCAACAAATGGCTATTGCTTCTGGTGCTCCTCCTCCTATGAATCCTTATATGGCTGCACCGCCTTTACCGTATCAATGGATGCCGTATCCGCCGTATCCTGTTAGGGGTTATGGATCACAGACTCCATTGGTTCCCATTCCTAAGTTAGCTCCTAAGCCTGTCTCTAGTGGTAGACCTAGGAAGACAGATAGTAAGAAGAATGAGGGGAAGAGTAAGCTCAAGAAGGTTGCTAGTATTAGTTTTATTGGGATTTTGTTCTTTGTTTTCTTGTTTGGTACATTAGTTCCGTTTATGAATGTAAATTATGGAGGAGAAAGTGGAAGCTTTGGTGGTTTGTCTAAATATGATGGTCACCGGTATTACAATGAACATAAGGGGAAGGTTCTTATGGTAGGCGATGGTTCTGATGTTAGAAGAGAAGGTGGAATATCTGACGGAAATATACATTCTAGTAGGAGGATTCATGGTGATAGCGATAGTTGTGGAGGAGTTGATTATAACGCTCATCCGAAAGTAGAGGGACGACCAAGTTCAGTGAGAAATGTCAGTGACCCTCTTTTTGCTTCTCTCTTTGTCCCAAGAAACGATGGGCTTGTGAAGATTGACGGGAATTTGATAATTCACTCTGTTTTGGCGAGTGAGAAAGCAACGGCTTTAGCGAAGAAGAATGTCACTGAAACAGTAAAAAGCAAAGAACGATTGACCATTCCTGGTGCAGTGTCATCTGCATTAGCTGTTCCTGAGGTAAGAGGAAATGCAGCAATGCTTTCTCAATCTTCTGAAGGACAAAGGCTTCACCAATGGTTTCATGAAGGTGGCTCAGGTAAATTTTCGTCTCTGTGCAGTTGTATTAAATGGAGTGATCTGGATTTTTAACTCTTTGTTGCATTCTCTTACAGGGACACTAATGGATTATAGCATGTGTACTGAGGTTTTCCAGTTTGATATTGCTCCTGGTGCTATAGTCCCATCATCAGTCGCCAACATTTCAGCGGAGCATCTAAAAAATGTGACCACCCACGGCAAGAGGATAAAGAACAGGAGAATTCTCGAGGGACTTCCGGTTTCACTTGTGGCATCTGAGCTCAACATCACCGGAACCCAGACGAACAAAGATACTCAAAACAAGACGTTTAATGGAAGCACTAAGAACAAACCAACCTCATCATCCTCCATGGTTGTCTCAGTGTTGCTTGATCCAAGAGAGATCGTTGACTCTGAAACCGATAGAGTGGTGCCTCCAACCCAGAAATCACTTTCCCGGATCTTCGTGGTGGTGCTTCTTGACAGTGTCAAATACGTTACCTACTCATGCGTTCTTCCTCGATCGGGTCTTCATCTCGTAGCCACTTGATCCGAGTTACTTAGCTCATCTTGACCTCAGTAGGCGAACATGTAACTTGTTTATATATACAGACCTTATTGACTTTTTTTTCCCCCTGTTGTAAAACTCTATGGTTGAAGGTTTTGGATTTTAATGTTGAGAGAACCACAAAGTGAAATCCTTGTTTTACTTTGGGCACTTCCCGTCGCTTTAGGCCGGAATAATACATCTGATAACTAATGATCTTTTCTTTTTTTTAAGATATAATATACAAAAGAAGCTCTTGGAGCATATATTCAATTGGGATTTAAGTAGAAGGCTGCACCCTTTTGTGCAGCAACATTCTATAACAACTCTTCCAGTTCTGTTTCTAGATTCCATATGAAATTCATTTTTTATACACTTAAGTTTTGAGTACTCTGTTGATACAGTTTACTAGACATGTTAATGTCGTTATTTATGAAGCCCGGCCACTATCAGCATGAGAAGGACAATCCATGGAATAGCTGGTAAAACCGCATTCGCTGCTGCCAAACACAGAAAAGAAGAAGCCTTTTGATTAGAATTGCGAGTCTACGATTTGATATATCTTTTGCTACATTGGAAGACTTTCTAAGTAGCAACTTACATGAAGAGGACTGCGATTGAGGATGAGCATCTTCTTTTGCGTGAGGTTCCCTTTGTTCGGTTATGGGTGGTTGAGCTGCATGTGCAAACACCACATGTGGTAGAGGGGCAGAGACTGGAACTATATGAGACTTGGCTGCAGGAATGGGGGCCGGCGAGTGCGGCTGATGACGTGGTACACCAGCAGAAGGAGCAGGCGCAGGTGTGGATGAAAAATGCATGTGATACTCCTTGAAATGTACTCTCTTTCGTCCTCTATTCCCTAAGTTGCAGGACGGAGGTGCAGACGGAGCTATCCTACGGTTTCTCTGAGGAGCAGGAGAGGCCACCGGTGAAACCTCGGGAGCCATATTTGGGCTCAGATGGTGGTGATGATGATGGTTGTGATGGTGATGATGATGGTGATGATGATGATGATGGTGGTGCTTGGAATGGGGACTAGGTGAGGGTGATGGAGATCTGGTGCCACTATCACTGCTGTTTGGCAAGAAAGATGAGAGACGAACTTGCTTGACCTTACCAAATATGGTGTTATTCAGGCCGAGGTTTTTCGAGCGTGAACCTGTGATGGTATCAGTCAGTTGTTTCAACCTTGGGCTCGAATTTGAAGTCCCGACTCTAAGCAAAACCGATGAGTGAACAGTTGTAGGAGGAGACACGGTTGACCCTTCTGAATTCGATAAGCTTACATACAAATTCTGCATTCAAACAAAATCCATGTTAACAACTATCTAACTCAAGGCATTAATTCTTGCTAATGAACGCTTAACTTCAACGTGAATGAAAGATTTAGAAATGACAAACCTCGTATGGTGCGAGATTCAGCCCATTCTTGAGTTGACTAGCAAGGGTATTGAAGTTTATCTGTATCTGGTGAATAGAGTAATTTAAGGTAAAGTTGAAAACAATCTTGAACTTCTGCAGAGGAAAAGCACTTTGAGGTGGAATCACAGTGATTCCTCCTGGAAACTTGAGCACTTCAAAAAGGAAGGTTTCCCCAAACAAGGATTTCGTAAGCTGGAGAGTAGATTGATTTATGAGCACCGATTCAAACATCTCTTTGATAGAACTCAAGGACAAAGGTAATATTTCCCGGTAATCTGTATCGTGGTCAATTCCAAACACAACCTTTGTCATGTTCAATCCATCTGCCGGTTCAAAAGCCAAAATAGTTACCTGTTGTTTCATTAGAACCAAGTCGGATCAGAAGCTAAAATTCATGATATGTAGTATTTAAAAAAAAAAGTTAAGAACAAGATGAAACATCGTACATTGATGGATACGTAGCTCATCTCTTGAAAGATGTCATCCCTAAGCTGCAAGATATTTTCATTAAGAAAAGAAGCCGGTCTATTGATGCTAAAACTGGCTACTATAGCATGACCTGCATCAATAACAAAAGAACAATATGCTAGATGTGAGAAACAATTAACAAAGAACCTCATCACTACTCATGACCTGCATCAATGGCTTAAAATTTTTTTTTAAAAAAACAGCATCGATCATCTCCCATCAGTCCTAGACCTAGTTATAACTTATGAGAAGACAGTATTCACTAAACTTGGAACTCTGGATGAAAAGAACACTGAGATAATGTACACACATCATTACTCTGTCAACAATAAACCGATAGCTTCTACTTAGATTGCATCAATCGAAAATTTTCACAAAAAAAAAATCTCAAAATAGCTTAAAACAAGTAAACACTATAAACCTATGTAAGTATCATCGACTAACATTGACTCTTCCCTGACATGTTAGCACAAATCACGGTCAAATCTCCTTCCCAAAATAGCTATGTAATTAATAAATTGAGAGGACACAGATGATAGAAACGTATAGACCCAAATCAGTGTTGATACTAAGAGTTTAACCCATTGTCCAAATAGGAAACTTTCACTCAGCAGTACAAAAACCAAAAACAGCTTTCATCAAAAATTGAAAATTACCTCTAAATCTGGGATCGAGATTGGATTGCTGAGGATCAACAGGAAAGGGAAGCAACAAAAACAAAGCAGAGAGAAACAAAGAGACGGAGAGAATCAAAACGAAGAAACATTTGAAACCAAGGAAGCTAGAGGAGATCCATTGGGAACACACACAACACCGAGCATTCCTCCTCCTTCTCTCCGTCGAATCGCCGGTAAGTTCCTCGCCGGCGACACGGAGGTTCACATCATCCTCGGTTTTACCCATTGGACAAAAAAAGAAGAAGCAAAGCTAAGGTTTCATGAAGCCGTAGTAGCAACAGAGAGAAACCCAACCCAACCTTGTACATCGGTGGTGGGTACACCCATCATCCTTTTAGCTTCCACAGCTCAACCAAAATTAAAAAAAATAAAAAAAAAGCCCTAATTTTTCACCAGAATTAGCTAAAAAATTGCCCCCTCAGATTTCACAGAGATTGAAGAAAAAAGTTTCCAACTTTGGGAATTAGAGCATACGAAATCGTTTTTGTATTGTTCGTACTTCGTAATTCCCTTACCCAAGAACAAAGGCTTCACTTTAATTTTTTTTTATTTATTTAAAAGAAACAAAAATCGCAAAAACGCAGAGAGTGAAGTGAATTTTTCCGATTTCAGATTATAAAAAGTATTTATTATATATTTCTCTCTAAAAAAAAGGATTGGGTTTTGGGTATTGTGAGGGTTTTTCTCTCTAAATATATATATATTTCTCAATAAAATTTAATTTTCGACATATACACTTTCTTAAATTCACTTTCATTTTCCTTAGATTTGATTTGAGACTGTATTAATTATGATAAGTTGTACGTTCACATTTACACAAAAAAAAAAAAAAAAAAGAGTTGGTCGTTTTGGGTAAGACCACCGACAGAAGAGTGTTGAAGACTTCGAACTACCATGAGACCCGTATGGATAATTGGTTTTAATACATTAATTATCCTTAAATTCATAGGTTAGTTAACATTATATAACCTATGAAATTTATGTTACTAAAAAAAAAATCGTATTGGATAATTGGTTTAATACATTAATTATTCTAAAGTTATATAGACTCGTGACACCCATCTTTTCTCAAACTGTCCAAATTAATTGTACTGACTAACTTCTAACCAAACATTATTATTGTCTTTTTTTTTTAAATACTATCTAATACAAACACATTTTACGCTTACATCATGGAGGCAATCTCTTTTCGTTTAGAGAGGAATGGCGTCTCAAGATGAAGAAAAAGGTGGATTTTTTTATTTCCTTGGTCACCTCAGCCAAAATGGGTGGAATGGCGTATGATGTACTTTGCAATGGGAGAACAATTTTTCCGCATTCAAACGATTTTCTTTGTGATCTTAATAGAATTTTTTTTAGTTAAAAACATATTTCATCGACGAAAAATTAAGCATCATTCAAATAAATACATATAAAGATCATAAAAACATAAGCTTGAAATATACATGATGGTTAAGTTTAATGATGCAAGTAAATACATATTAAAATCTAAGATTATTCAGATCTAAGCATTCACATTAGCAGCTTTCTACAGTAGAAGTTGTGACCAAAAACATATTGGAGATTAGATATTCCCTTTCTTCCAAAAAGTTGCGGAGATCCTTAAACAAAAAGAAAAAAAAACACTGAACTTACATCAACACACTCAATTTTTCCGCTAGTACAAGCAAAACATGAGGGGAGTGACTCCATCTACGGCTAATGCATCTATTTTTGCCCATGCCCTTGAGAAGTGGCTACTCTTCTTTGACGAGTACCATTTTGATTATTGTTTAAGATGGTGATCCTTAGAAAGCTTTGACCAGTATCATTTGATCATTGTTCAATTATAATAAAATTTTAAGTTAACATTATATAAACTATGAGTGATCCATTTAAAAAGAAAAATTTATTCAAAAATTGTTTATAGTACAAAATAAACAAATGTATTTTAATACATTACATAAGAGTAAGACTACAATGTAGCTAGAAAACCAACTGTTGAAAAGCCACATTTAAAAAAAAAAACATTATATACTAACATGGATTATAATACAAAAGCATCTCAATGGAAAGGTGATCCATTGTGGTTTTAGGCCAAACCAGAAGACCTGAACGGCCACAGATACATCAATGGCTTTTTCCAGCCATTATTCCGGTCTTCTGGCAGTTCTTTGCGACACACCGGGCAAGTATTACGCTGGACTAACCACGGGGCTATACATTCTGAATGGTAGATATGTTTACACGGCATCTTTCTTGCATCCGATCCTATTTCAAACCGGTCTTGACAAACCGGGCAACACAGATCCAAATTACCGATATGCTTCTGCCTGATTTTGATCTTTTGCAACGTGTTGATCGCGGCTAGTGAAGCTGGAGGAGGACCACGACGGTCTTCCGCTGAGAGCCGGTTAAACAGCTCTTCGAAACTTAGTTGGTCTCCTCCAAGAACCGATCTTCTGTTGTTGCCACGGTTACGAGCTTCTTCTTCAAAGGCTAATCCAAAGAAATCAAAAGGGCTTAGTTCCACGTTCTCATATAGCCTTTCAAGAAAGACGTCACCACAGTGAATGCAAGCTCCTCCTCTTCTTCCCTCTCCTTGAAGACGAACTCCTCGTCTACAAGTGTTACACCAATGTGTGTTTTTACGGCTGGTCGTGGTCATGGATCTGCGAAAGAATAGATTCTTTTTCATCAAATCATTGTCAAGGACCGTTCATAGCAAAAGATGAAAATCAACCATCGTGTGCAACTCTTGTGGTGTACTAGGTGAACATTCCTAACTGAGCAAGCCTGAAGACCACAAGTCCAAATTTCGAAGTTGGGAAATGAACTAAATTCAAAGTGATTATGAGTGAAGAGTTCGAAACTTTTTGGGTATAAAAAATAATGGTTTCCACTTTTCAGATTTTAAGATATAACCCTAAACAACTTGCCCAAATCCAAAATACAAACACTAGGAGCACAATTTGAAAGATGCACAAAACACTAATGTATACAAACAAGACAGATCAAGAAAACGCAAGAAAATCTTATAAGGTTGCTTGTAAGTATAATTTCTCAATACATACGTCATTGATTACGAAACTGGTAATAACAAAGAAGCCACTAGATTCATGATTCATATATACTACTACTACCTTCAAGTTTTGTAATAGACAAGAAATCGATTAGATGGTCTAGTGGACTAAAACTAAACATAAACAAAACAAATTTAAGCTATGGACTATATTCGATTAGATGATTCATAAACAAATTTTATGTAAAAACAAATATCATGAGTCAAAAGATTAAGCTATGGACTATATATATATATATATATATATATGGAGCATAAACATAACTTTTGTGATTGGTGAAAACAAAACGAATCAAATCTTTGCTTACCCGAGTTAAAAAAAAACTAAAAATGGATCGATCCGACAAACTCGTGAATCTCCAAGTGCGAAAGAAGATTTAAAATAGAAGAAAAGGGAAACTTCTGGAGGAAGAAAAGTCTTCTACGCAAAATAGAGTCAAAGAGGATAATATTTTGACGACGAAAGATCAAAGACATCTTCAAGTAGAAAAAAACATGTGGCTGACGCTTAACAGAAGAGTCAAAACACGAAAACTAACAGTGAATAAATTGTGGGACTATGAACATTGCTTTCGAAACTAAAACACATAATATCATGACACCAATACGCGTTATCTAGACTATGACATTTGCTACTTTTTATATAAAAAATGACATTTGTTACTTTTGACGTATTCATTCACACAAAAAATGTAGATATCATAACATTGAAAGATGACATTGTTTGTATATCAGGACATGTGTTACTCATTTGAAAAGTGTTCACAGAATGTTGAAAACATATTTTAACTTCTTTTTTAAAACACACAAAAATCCCATATATATATTTTTTAATACTAATCCCATGTGTTAATATTTTCCTTAATCAAGGTGTCATTATTACATCATTACTACTGTAGTATAAGACAACACATGTATTTAATAAATAAATAACTAAATTAATGAGATCATTCTCTATTAATCATCTAATAAAAAAGCTTATTATATACAGAAATTAGAATTAAATTAGTGGGGTTCTTTTTTTTTTTAAGTGGAGAAGTTAAACGTCAAAGCTGTGTTCCTCCTCCAAGTTGTGTCTTCTTCTCTCTTGTCCTCTTTTTTTTTTTTTTTTTTTTTTTTTTTTTTTTTTTAATTTGACTCTCAATCTCTCTGTTTCTTTAAATTTTCTCGGGAAAGTTCTTTGTCAGATTCTCAGGAGAAAAAAATAAATTACAGCACAAGAATTGAATCCGTAAAGATATCAAAGTAGAGTTAATTAATTAGGTTTTTTTTCTATCAGGCGGAGAGAGAGAGAGAATGATGAAACGATCGGAGTCGTTGGATAATTGGAGAGAATATTTCCGGCGAGGAGATTCTGATATTTTTGGGATTATCGATCATGCCATTATGGTCGCTGCTTCAGATTATCCCAATGAGTTCAAATCCAGGAGAGATAGTATCGCCGAGCTTTTGTTTTCTTATAGACTGAGCCGCCGCCACCACCACCACCTCGATGTTTCGATTCATGGAGACCAAGAAGAAGAGTTCGAGCATTGTCCTGTGACGACGGTGGAGACAGTTGGAGTTGAAGATGTGAGGAAATTGAACAAGAAGAATCAGATTTATGAAGAGGAGGAGGAGGAGGATGATGATGATACTGTGATTGTTGATGAAGTCATTAGGATTAAAGATATCTTGTTCAACAAAGAAGATGAGGTTTTTGGTCTCTTTCAATTTGTTTTGAGTTATATTATTATAATAAGCTGTGTTGTTTCATTTGGTTAATAATATGAACAAATCTTGATTTTTTTTTTGCAGCCAAATTCTGTGTTGCTTGAATGTTTGAGAAAGCTTGAGTCCATTTCTATGAATGTGGATATGCTTAAGGTTTGTGTTTTCTGTTGTTTCTGATAATAATGTGTGTTGGTAGAATGCTATGGAGTGATTTTGAGGGTTTTTTGTTTTCGTTCTTGCAGGATACTGAGATTGGAAAGGCTGTTAATGGTCTGAGGAGACATAGTTCTGATAAGATTAGCAAACTTGCAAAGACTCTTTTCGCGTATGAGTTTTTTT
This sequence comes from Camelina sativa, assembly GCF_030686135.1. Lineage (NCBI taxonomy): Eukaryota > Viridiplantae > Streptophyta > Magnoliopsida > Brassicales > Brassicaceae > Camelina > Camelina sativa. The sequence goes on from NC_141880.1 coordinate 4,125,548, forward strand.
TTTTTTATAATCTTGTGCTTAGTTTCACCTTTTTATCAAATACTCTTTGACATTTGTGATGTGCATTAAACTTTGTGTGAATGGTTCCAAGAGAATCGACCTCTGCTGTTTTGATTTAGATGCAAACCTGGCTGCCTTTGTAGGATGTCTATACATTGTCATTAGAAGGGCCTTTGGTTGATCATTAGGAAGCTGTTTTTGTGCTAGTTTGGTAGTTTACTTAGAACATTTTGCTCTTCTGCACTTTCTGTCTCCCGGTGTAAAGATTGAAATGTTTTTATATATGGGATGGCACAGAGAGTGGAAGAAGCTAGTGGACCAATGGATGAACATCCCGAAGGAAATTGCTGGTAATTTAAATAGCTCTCACCTCTTTGTTCGCTAGTCACTGAGAGCAGGTTTTGTCAAAGATTCTTAGTAATTTGGTTCTTGCAGGCGCTGAAGGGACGCCAGAGTCTGTAAACCTTTCAGTTATTGATGAAGAAGAAACCTTTCCTTCTCCTCCACATGATTTAGATATCTATGCTCCTGAACCCAATGGATTTGAACTCTCTCAGGTTTGTTAACATCTTTCTCCCTCGTCATATTTTTATTTCGGGCATTATCCTGACAAGTTTCTTCCTCTTGTCCTTGTTTCCTAATGTCTTGTGTCACTTGAAGATCTTAGATTGCTTGGATTGCGATGGAAGTGAGTTAGTACACTCTTTGGTACTCTGTTCTCTACTGTGAAACTCTTCCTTATATATTGACACTCATGGTGGTGAATGTTTTCAGATCCTCGTCATAGTGTGGAGTCAGAACCTGAAAGAAAATTGCAGAGTAGCTCGAGGAGGAGACCTGGGGGTACAAATGAAGCCAGTGTTGTAGGGAGGTCCAACAAGGATCAACAGATGAGGAGAGAAGAAGCTGATGTTAGACCTATAAAGCACTCAGCCATCGATTTTGGTGAGCCTAGAAAACAACCAAAGCAAAATAGAGAACAAATGGTACAAAGAAAACCGCTTGCTGTTGCTGAGCAAAAGCGGAAACTAGCTGGACAACAACAACGAGATGTGAGTGTCTTAAGGGTTAATGAAGCTGTGGTGTTTGATTTTTTGTTTTGTTTCTAATAGCAACTGTCTTTGTTTCTTGTCTCTATTCAGAAACTCAAAGCTCTGGATCCAGACACAAAGTTTGAGTTTGCAAAGCGGAGACTCCAAGAGAGCTACCAACATCATGAGAATGGTTAGTTTAGTTCTCTTAAAGATTTCAATAGCTCCACTCTTTAATTCAATACATTCTTAATGCTCATTTGAATTTTAACAGCCAAGAGACAGCGGACGATACAAGTACTGGAAACTATCCCAAAGCAAAGTAAAGTTCATAAACCGCAACTCAAAAGACCCGCACGAAGATAATTCCATTTTTCTTCGGATGATCTATTTATACAATTACTACAACCATTCAAAAACGTTATTATACAACAGAAGTGCATTGGCAGATCCAACATAAACTTAGGACGCTCTTTTCTTTTGTCTGGTTCAGTGAATATCCGGTTTGGTCCGGTTTTATGACAAGAGACCCTCATAATTGTGATAAATGAATAATCCTTTGTTATACTTTACTTTCTTCTTGTTTTACCAAGGAAAAAAAAAAAAGACAGGTCTTACCGGGGGGCACTTTCACAGATTACAAGTGTTAGAAACAATTAGTAATTAACAATTACATAACGACCGCATCTCGCTTTTGTTATCTTCTCACTTTGGGTCTAATAAGATATAATTTTGCCATATTTAAATTATACGTTTGTATTGTCAGACACTCCATGCAATTCCAACTTTCCAAGTACTCTGTGAGGTACACCGATCCGGGACATGTGAAAAAGGAAAGTTTTAGGACATGAATGTTTAATGGTTTTTAAGTTGGTTTTAGAATTATAGTTTTTGGATTTTTTTTTACCAAAACAAGTTTTGCAAAAGGAAAAAAAAAATTATGTACTTGAAAAAAAACAGTGAAAAAATCTTGGTTTTTGGATTCTTATTGAAACTTGGAGAAAAAACTCCTAAAACCAATTCCGTATTTGTAAGGGAATCTAATTTCACAAAAAAAATTTGATTGGATAAGTATTAGTGTTTTTGAGAAACTAACTCGAAAATATATTCCTAAGTCCAATCTGAGTTAGTAAAAGTATACTGTAGTGAACGTGTGCTTGAATGCCTTTTCCTAGTTGAATATTGTAATGAACTTGTTAAAGCGTGTCACGCACGCAAATTATTTATATATATAACGAGACAAGAGGGGTTGGCTAGTACTGTAGAAAGTAAAAGAAAAAGTGTACGTAGCTAAGCAAAGCATGACGAGAATGTGACCTTCCAGGGGATTTGGTAGAGGAGATATTCTCTAGAGTTCCACTGAAATCTCTGAGTGTAGCACGATATACTTGTAAAGCATGGAACTATTTATCAAGAAATCAGATAATTGAGAAAACAAGGAAACAGCATCTTGGGTTCATGGTGATGGATTCTAGGATTTATTCAATGAAATTTGATATCCAAGGACTCCGCAGCAACGACGGCGAGGACTTTGTAACTGGTCCATGTATAAAGCGAGCAAATATACTCAACCAAGTTGAGGTATTTAACGTCTTTCATTGGGATGGCTTATTGTTCTGCAACATCAACATGTAATGTAAGTCTAACTTTGTCTATTTACCCTACTTTCTTTTACTGTAAGATACAATAAATTTAAATTATTACTATTAGTTTTATTAGTCTTGATTTATTTAAAATGTTAGGAAATAATTGATTGGCTCCTTATGAACTGATATTCCAACAAATAGGGAGGTAATTTGTAATTTAAAGAGAAATATTGAAGTTCAATTATTTGGATTGTGAGTACTTTTGTAAGAAATTGAAGTGTATGTTGATCCTTTCCAAGATTGGCGCATGCTGCAAAGCCATTCAGTAGTTCTCACTTCTCTGGATTGTAGTATTAAGATTATAAGATATCAAAATTACATCAAGAGATTAAAAGAATCCCTGAAACTATTGAGATTCCTAAAGATTTGACCAAATATTCCAACATTTCACAATTTAGTGGAGTAAATTTTTTTCACAGAGAGTCTCCATCAAACCGAATTAAACCTTCCAATCCCCTTCCTGTACAGTTGCAAGACCACTCGCTAGCTCTCCTTTGATTTAAAGAAGCAAATACACCTACGAATTTACATTGTGATTATAGCATTAAGCAATAGCTCATTCAACAAAAGTGAAATCGCAGAATCACAAAAACATAAGAGGCTCGAGACGATATTCGATCTGGAGAGACTTAGAATCCCCCTCGCATCTTCTCCCCTTGAACGATTTGATATTATCAGCAGCTTTCCTTGAAGGTCGTCCAACTGTTGTTTTTCTCATCTCCTCTGAGTCATAGCCTGCTGGTTTGTTCTTTGATTCTCCCTTAACCTCCATTGAAACTGTACACGATATTGGACTAGACTCATCAACAATGTCATCATGCAAAGGCGGATCTGCGGTTTCTTTGATGTGTGTTTGAGTTTTAACGTTTGCAGATTGTCTTCTTGAAGAGACTCTGTCAAGTATACCATTTAGATATCAGTCTCAAGTGTCAACTCTTTAATTAATCAGAATACAGAGATTGTATCTATCACTACAAAACCTGCTTTTCCCAGTTGTCTCTGTCATGTCATGTTTTTGGACTGCTTCAGTTCTAGACCCCGTAGACTGTTCGCTTGCAGAGCATCTGAAATGACATCCATAAGAGAAAACGTGGAAGCGGCGTAAATGTACTTGGTTTATGAAGAATTAGTTATCAATCAAGAGTAAAAAAAGGAAGAATATGCGCCGCTTCCACAAACCCCGCATTTGCAGCAATCGCTTGATCATCATGTAACCCATTCAAGTTCTCCGTCACACCCAGCTCTTGGAAACAATATATCGCAGACTTCGCAGACCGCCCTCTCAAAAACACCCTGTCGAAAAGTAAATCGCATTAGATAACAGTATTAACTCTGTAGTTCTGCATAATATAGAAAATTAAACTGGTTTACCCGGTTATCTCTTTCGTGTCATGTGGTTCTCCTGCTTCAGGTCTACACTTGATAGACTGTCTTCTTGGAGAGCATCTGAAATGACATCCATGAAGAAAGAAAATAAACCGCAAGTGGCATAAGTATTCTTGGTTCAGGATTCAGTTAGTGGAAAAAGAAAGAACACGTTCTGCTTCTACAAACCCGGCCTTTGCAGTAATCTCTTGATCGTCATGTAAACCGTAGACCTGCGAAAAAATCAAATCGCATTGTTACCATTATTCATAGGAGTACATTACTTATAAACAGAGCCTAACGCCTATTGCAGACCTCCTTTTCCTGGCTGTCTCTATTGACTCATGGAAGCTTTCAGATGGATCAGGTTCTTGAGATTTTAACCGGGCAGAACGTCTTCTCAAAGGGAACCTGCTTGAGACAGAGAGAATGGAAGCTCACTAGTCATTGGCACTAGTCTTCATCCGCTTTGAATGTTATTCCTAAATATGAACCTAGAAAAAAGGCAGTAACAAACCTTGCATCCTCCTTAATTTCTTTGACGTCAACCACTCTTTGCAATTTTCCAGATTGGCCGGTTTCTATTTTATAAATGCCGGACTGCTTTCCTGCGCAACACCTGCAACAAAAGCAACCTAAAAGACAATATAAAAGCATAAATACGATACTGAAACACAAATAGATAATTAAGTCAAATCGCGTTGAACAAATGAACCTCTTGCTTTGGACATTGTCGTTTATATGGTTTTCAGCATCAAGGACAAACTCCGTTTTATCAGCGGCACTGTTACCATCAGAGACCAACTTCTTGTTGTCAATGTTGTCCCCCGTCTGACATGTCTCTCCCAGTCTACCAATAATATCTAATGCTGCGGGATTCGTCCTTTCAGAAATTCTCCTATAAAGAAAAGCAAGAAATCCGTAAGTAACCTGATTGCCCAAAAATTTCTAAAAGACAATGGATGAAACATGAAGCAGACTGAGCAAGAGAGAGACCAGACCTTTTATTGTTGGGTTTCTCATTTATTTGGAATGAGTTAGTGTTGGAGCTCTCCAAAACTGAGAATGAAATGAAAAAAGTCACTAAAGGTGAGCATGCTAAGATATTCCTAAAATTCACAATGAAATTAAACCGAAAAGGTTACATTTACATGCTTGACTTGCATTATCTTACCATTCTCATAATCAGCTTCAATTGGCTGAAAGGTATTGCAAGCCACACCACAAGCATTTGCACCAGCCAGAAGGTCACAACAATGCAGAAGAAAGCATAAGAACAACGGAGCAGTAGGGTCATAATTTCCCATTCCAGAGGTCACAAAAGCCAATTTTCATAAGTACCTTGACCTTTGATGCATGACGTGTACATGGAAGGGTTTGCTCCTGGATAGAAAAAGGTGAAACGTTTGGCCTTGGACACAGTACAGACGTCGAACCAAATTTCTCAAGTGATTAACTCTTTAGTTTGTACTTATGGTCAGAGAAATTTACATACAAATCGATAGCATACCTTAAGCAGTATTTTCGTGGCCATGACTAACCCATTCTTGCAACCAAGTTCGTGGTGAAGTATCTTCAGCTGAAATGCACAGAAAATTTCAGCCAAGGAGCTTATAAATGATCAACCAAGCCTGTGTTAAAAGCAACTTGGGTTCCAGGAAAAAAGCATACTTGGTCTTTGCTTGTATTGAACTCCTGCCAGGAAAGAATAATGAAAAAGAACTTTGAAATCACACTGTTACCATGGAATTCCCAAAATAATTTCCAGTTGAACCACACAAAGATGAGACGTACCGTCAATAAACGAGTGTTTGCTTGGGCAAGTAACAAATTCTGCTCTTTAACCTGCTGAAACATAATCCTAAGTTTCTGCAGCTCACTTTTGACTCCACTGTATTCACAAAACAACAATAAGTATAAGCAACACATACATGTACACAATACTCACAAGTTTCATGATTTCGAACAAAGATTTCTCTCCACGACGACTTTCATCAGTCTCACGTTTTCCTACAAAAAAAACAAGTTGATAAACCTGAATAAGCACATTCAAAGTAAAGGCAAAAAAAGATCCATCTAACTAGAGAAGGGCATAAACATATTCATATGAACTCCAAGATGAAATAAGCAGTGCCTTTTGAAGATTTTCAGCGTTTTCTTTGGAAGAGACTAATACTGCTTCGCTCCATGGTTCACTAGTTTGTTCTGATTCTGCAAATTAGTAATATCCCCCAGTTTTCTTCTTTGTGCACTGTTCATCGGAGATTCCAGGACCATCTTCTCTACAGATTTCAAAAACAAATCTAAATGTAAACAATCATGGTAAAACCTCGAGTAATTCTAGGAAAAGAACTGAAGAAAACCCCTAAAATCGACAAAGAACAACACTGCGCCCAGAGATTTCAAGCAAGTGAGATTCAAAAAACCGAATGCGAAATGGGAAATGAGAAAAAACCCCAATTTAAGACTCGATTAGGTTATTGAGATTCAATTTAGCATATTGTTCTTGTTCGATTTTCAGGTGTGCTTTAGGCGTCATACACTTACGGGCCGGCACTTCCAGGGGATTTGGTGGATGAGATATTCTCTAGAGTTCCATTGAAATCTCTGAGTGTAGCACGATATACTTGTAGTAAAGCGTGAAACGATTTATCAAGAAATCAGATAGTTGAGAAAACAAGGAAACAGCATCTTGGGTTCATGGTGATGGATTCTAGGATTTATTCAATGAAATTTGATATCCAAGGACTCCGCAGCAACGACGTCGGCAAGGACGACTTTGTAATTGGTCCATGTATAAAGCGAGCAAATATACTCAACCGAGTTGAGGTATTTAACGTCTTTCATTGGGATGGCTATTTGTTCTGCGTCATCAAAGACAACAGGTGGCGCGTGGTTTGGAATCCGTATTTAGAACAAACCAGGTGGATCCAACCCATACACAAGTACCACAAATTTCAGAGATCAGACATGTTTGCTTTCGGACACAACAACGATAACAATAATAACCGTAATCACAAAATCTTGAGGTTTTTGGATCCTCTTGTGCGTCCAGACCTCGATCTCTTTTTCGAACTCTACGATTTTAACTCCGATTCATGGAGGACTCTTGATGTCAATCCCGACTGTGATATCAAAAGAGGCGTGTCCTTGAAGGGAAATACTTACTTTTTTGCTCAGGAAAAAAATAAAGGAACCGTCAAATCCAAGTTACGTTGAAGTGTTTTTACTCTGTTTCGATTTCACAGCAGACAGATTTGTACCGGGCCGCCTTCCTTTGCTCTTTCACTCTTGCATGTATTGTTTAGAAGATGTGACTCTATCTTGTGTACCTCGCTGTCTTAAAACAACGCTCGAATTCAGCAATGGAGATATGGATGACAACTAAGATTGAACCTAATGTGGTAACATGGAACCATTTTTTGAGAGTGGAGCGCGATACTTTGCCGGACAGAGGTCACTTTCGGAGCTTCTTCATTGACGTAGAGAAGAAAGTCGCTATGGTTTTCAATTCCATCGGATCTCAATGGTTGGAGAGATATGCAGCTTACATTGTTGGAGAAGAGGAATATCTCATATCTGTGAAATTCGGAGAATTACCTCCGGATTCTTGGATACTTTTGAAAAAATATAAATAATATTACCCACTTTTGTTCTGTTCGTATGTTCCAAGTTTGGTGCAACTTAGACGAATCAACCAACGGGGCAAAAGGAAAGAAAGAGATTATTATTATTAAGTAAGTAGTTCCATTTGAAATATGCTCTTTGACTTGTTTCTTGTATCATCATCATCTTCTTTGTGAACAAGATTTTTTACTGCTAATCAAATAATTAACTTCCGTGTTTGCTATTTATCATCTAATCTTTCTATAATATATAAAGAAGTTTGTTTTTGAATCTTTAAGCCTCTTTTCAATTGTCCATGTCAGTTGTTAGATGTGTGAGTAATGCAGAGGTTCATGTGGAAGTAGAGGGATGCTATTGCCCTCTTGTCTGATGAAGACTGCACAATCCCTCATGACTTTGATATTCAAGATGTTGCTGGCTTTGTTCCTCCTGAAACTCTGCGCTGGCTTGAGGAATTGGAACTTGAAGAGAGCTTCAAGCTCCCAAGATAATCAACCGGACGACTGTGCAAAACTTGCCCCACAAGCACAAGGAGCGCCTAGTGGATGATCTCAGAGCTTCATTTGGTACGTTGTCTTTCTTCTCGTTTATAAATCAATCTGTTGAAGAATCAATGTCTCTAGGTTTTTATATATTATCTGGTCTTACCTTGTTTCTTTAGGTCTAATAACATCAATTCTTTCGTCCCAACCCCAAGTTTTGATTGAGCTATAAAAAATAGTTTCATTTCATGATACAATGCCTTGAAACTTTAAGTTCGATCCTTGTTGTTGTGACCCTCCAAAAGCATTCTCTAGAAACTTTGCAACAATAGATATGAACTCATCTGGCTTTTCCTCTTGAGGAAGATGACCGCATTTCTTAATTACTTCAAACACCGATCCCGGTATGGCTCGTGCCAGCTTCTCTGCGTTCCATGCTGGCACAATCCGGTCCGTATCTCCAGTCACAATCAGAACTATTACCAAGATATATGGTGTTCAGAGATATAAACGCACAACATTGGTTATAGTTTTGTCACTACAATCTAAATGAAACTACAGATTTAAAGAGAAGGAGATGTTACTGGGGCATTTGATTTCTTGCAGTCTTTTCGACAATGGAGGTTTTTTCTCTGAGCCATTAGTATCTGTTATTGTAGCGACGGTGAATTCCACAAGAGATTTGTCCCATCCCTTGGCTTTTAGAGGCTGTTTTTTTTTTTGCAACAAATGCAAATCAAATTTTCAAGCATGTAACATGACAATGCAGAAGAAATAAATAAAACCCTGAAAACACCAAATTATTTTTACCTTTGTGTAACCCTGCACGACGTGATCCGTCACTTGCTTTGAGTCATACCAAGCGTTTCTAACAGCTGTTACTCCGAATTTATTGATTGCCATTCTCACCTAACGAAAAACCAAACACCTTAAACACATAAAGTAAGATCATTTAGAGGTTCTAGAGTCTAGACCACTCTTTGCTTTGTCTAAGAACATATGAAGATGAGATGACTGGTTGAGAATAAAGGCAGTACCAGCATTACTCCAATAAAGGATCTGAGGAAAGCTGCTAAAGCTTTCTTGTATAGAGAATTAAGCATATTCGCCATCCCTGTTACCGCTCTTAAAATTACTCTTATAACGACTTTGGTCAACTCAACTATAGTCCCTAGAAAATTGCTCGTGGAAGCTTCTTTGCCTCGGTTATCTCCAACATCAGTTTTGACCACAGGACGAGGAGCGAATATAGCTGGAGCAACTAGAATGAGAGCAGCAACACGCTCAGGAGCTTCAAAGTAAGAATCTACAGCTACAAGGCAACCTGCAGAATGCCTAGAGCCATATGAAAAACAATCTCAGCTTATGGTGGCACTACTTAATAAACAAATGCAAGTACTGTAAATGGAACCTACTAACTTACCCCACAAGAATGGCCTTCTCGGCAGCAAGAAAATCGATGAAGTACAGCGTAGTGAGCACGGAATACACCATGGAGTAGGGATTCAAAGGTTTTGCATCATTGGTAGTACCACTAAACGGGTGAAACATCCGAGAAGTCAAGCCAAATGCTGGTCTATCAAAGGCGAGAACTTTAGAACGGACAAGCCGAGCCAGAGGCTTCATAACTCTGTTCCAGGAGAACACAGAAGCGCCAAAGCCGTGCAATAGAATCATGGGGAAGTCTGTTTTTCGAGTTTCTTGAGGATCGAGGCTTGTAGTTGAAACATCATCAGAGAGTGTTTGTGGGTCAAAAACTTTGTGGTGTATATGAACACCTTGAAACTCACAGAAACAGCTGTCTGGATCAGCTAAGTTCATTGGGTCCTGTTCTGTTTCAGCCTCTATCTCCTCTTTACTTTGGGCTCCGGCATCTAAATTACTCAAATAAATTAAAAGAAACACATAAGTCAATCTAATATATTATCCAATTGAAACTAGAAGCTCAAACTGTTTCAAATTTAGCTGAAATACTGAATCTTATAGGTGAAAAACCCATAAACATCAATATGGTTACTGAACACGAATTATGAAGAAACAGGACGGTTTTGAGGAGAAGCAGTAGAAAGAAAGTAACAATCATTTTTTTGATGTGTTTAGGATTAGTACCTTGGAAGCCGCCAGAGAGAGAAGGAGAAGAAGAAGCAGCATTGGAGACGATGAGACGGCGAGAGGGTTGGACGGAGATCAGGCGAGACATCTGAAAATGGGTTCTAGAAGAATCTAGAGTAAGCTTATCGTTGAGAGATAAGGAAGCGGGAGGTAAGAGAATCTGCTTTGGTTGGTTCAAAAAGGTGTTTATATTCATCGTTCCTACAAAAAAAAAAAAAAAAGATAACTTAAAAAAATGTAAGAAGATTTGTTTCAGATTTTTTTGAAATAAAACTGAAAGGTAGGAGATATACAGTGTTTTGTGACTTTTGTCTTGTTGAAATCTTGTTGACAAAAAAGTCTGGTGAAGTTCTGACTTCTCCAGTTCTCTCACCTTTCAATCTATTGGACAAATAACGATCTTTGGATAAAGAAAAAGGACCTAAACGTAAAAACCCATTCTCATCTCATCTCAATTCGTTGCCACTTGGCAGTAATATGATGCAAGATATGTATTCGAAGTTTCTTCAAGTATCTTTACTACTCGCAATTGTATCGCCGTGGGGTGGTTGTAACTTACCACCATGCCTTAATTCTCCTCCAATCGAACCAAATTGGTTTGATTCCCACATACTCTAAAACGGAAAATAATCATGAGGAAAACATTCAATGGTGAAGACAGTAAATTATCCACAATAAACGGAGAACTCAAAAGGGTGCAAGGCTTACAGGTCGGTATGATTTCGGTTTATCAAACCGGTTTACAGACTCACACAGAGTATAAACATGACCGGTTCATACAACCTTTTACAGGATCACTGACCACACAACAACATAAAAAAAGCATATAAGCAAGAAAGAAGCTCTCCATTTATCATCCCTTCCACTGATCTTTCTTGTTCCGGATTTCCCTGAGTGTATCAGTGGGGGAATTGCAACCAAGTTTCTCCTGCAAAAATAACAATTTTGATCCCAAGATGCCACAAGAGTAAAGTTTCAATATCTAGTTATAAGTTATAACTGATCAAAACCAAATAAACAAGAGCCTGCACACAAGTAATCTAGCCTTGTTCAGAGAACGTGAACTGAATAGAGTTAGTAGTAACCTGTATCTCTGGCTTATCGACACGCATAAATGGATTTGTTTCGAGCTCTTCCTCTAGTGTTGAAGGGATTGTGGGAAGATTTGCTTGGCGCTGTTGACGGGCCCATGATAACTTCTGCTGTATCTTCTCATTGTTTGGTTCCACAGTTAGAGCAAATTCCAAGTTCTTAACGGTGTACTAAGAATCATAAGAAATGAATGGCGGGTTATTCAGTTTATATGCATCCACCATGTTATGAGTTAAGAACTCAAAAGACATACTAAAGCTGTTGATTTTCTTACCTCATGGCCGCAGTAAACCTGCGTTGGTTTAGGTAATGCAGCCAAGGTCACACACAACGACTGATGCATCTGTTCAGCTGTCCCTTCAAAAAACTTCCCACATCCAGCAACAAACTGTATAGAGTCAAAGTAAACTGGAATTAGTAACAGAGATTCATGATTTGGTAGAACATAAGACAAAATTGTTGAGGACTTGTGTGTGTGTGACTAATGTGAAACCTTTAATAGATTTGTCAGCATCAGTTGGAGATGAGTATTAAAAAAAATGAGTCGAGTTAATAACTTAATCTAGAGAAGCTTATTTTAACTTATTACTATGTCCAATTAGACATAAAACTGCGATAAAGATCTATGAAGAACATATAGTGTATAAGGTAGGGGAGAACAAGAGGATCCAGCTTTATGTAACCACTTACAAGTGTATCTCCAGTGAATACAGCTGGGTTTTCACCTTCTTTACCAGTAACATAATAACTAATGTGACCCTTGGTGTGGCTGTAACAAGAGAGAAATGACTGAGTCAATCAGATCAAAGTTAAGATAAAATGCATCTTCTAAAGTCATGAAAACAGGAACATACCAAGGGGTGTGGAGAGCCAAAATGTTGACATCCTGACCCAAAGACAACTTGTCACCATTATCAACCGCATCAGTGCATCCCTTCACCTTATCCAGAGAACCTCCATATACTTTGATCCCAGGCACCAACTGCTTTATCTTCTCGTTTCCACCAGCATGATCCCTTTTCTCATCACATCAAAAAGTACCCAAACATTAGACTTAAACTTGGTTAGGCACCATCAGGCACCAATATAACTACAGTAAATCACTAGCTCAGTTGAAATTGGTAGCTTATACATGGTAAATCCCTTTAATTAGTTCTACTAATGTTGATGTTAATGAAGCAAATTAGATAAGTTTACCAGTGATGATGCGTGGTGAGTACGAATTTGATCTTAACCTGGTGCTGCTCAGCAGATGCGATCACTTTCTCCGGATCAACTGGATCTACAACCGCCGCGTCTCCGGTGCTCTCATCGATAATCCTGGTAATAAATAAATAAAAAAAAGAAGAAGAAACAAATCCAAAAATTGATGATGAATCGAATCAGATAAAGAAGAAACGAAGAAGAAGGAAGAAAGAGAAACGAAATAGCTCACAGATAAGAGTAGTTGTCTTCTAGACAAGGAACGTGGAAGATCTTCATCGTCTTCTTCCTTCGATTGATCGTTGTGATCCTCAACCGCCTGAATCATCTCACTACACAAAAGTTATCGAATTCGGTTCACCAGAACCGGATCGAACCGGAAACTATGACCAAGTTAATTCGTAACTGTAAACCGAACCAAAATCGAATCGAGACATTCGCTTTTTATTTTTTTTTCCTTTTAGGTTATATCATATTTGGGGAAGATTCGTCGTCTCGTTACTACTGTGGAATTGTTGAAATTAATCTGGGAAGAGAAGAAGAAAATGGGGAAGCAGCCGGTGAAATTGAAGGCGGTGGTTTACGCACTTTCTCCGTTTCAGCAGAAGATCATGACTGGTCTCTGGAAGGATCTACCGGAGAAGATCCACCACAAGGTCTCTGAGAATTGGATCAGCGCCACTCTCCTCGTTACCCCTGTCGTTAGCACCTACTGGTACTCTCTTTTTCTCTTATCAATTGATTGCGAAACGAATCTTTAGAGAGAGAGAGTTCCGATCTGGTGATTGTTCGTCGATTTGGTTGTTGTAGTACGAGTTTTGCGGTTTTCTGTGTCATCGAGCTTGTGCATCGGAAATGGATTTAGGGTTCTTCATTTGTGTCATTGTAGTAACAAATGAGAAATGATAGGAAGTAAGTTAGCTGGAGAAGAATATATAAGTAACACAACCATTGAGAGATATGGGAAACAACTCTAGAATTTTCTCAATTGTGAGTCTGTAATTTTGAAACTGAGTGTGCTAAAGAGGCTCTCAGCTAGAAATATCTATCAGGTAACAGTTAGTATTGTGGAATTGCATCTCAAGATGTTGAGGAGGATTTTAATGCTCTGCTGTAATCAATTAGCTAATGTGTGATTCCATTAAACCAATTGAGTTCTTGCTTGTTAAGCTAGTCATTACTTGTTTAATCTTCAAATACACTAATGAATGCAGGTATGCTCAGTACTTCAAGGAACAGGAGAAGCTTGAGCACAGATTCTGAAGCACTCCGTTTCTACAACAACTCTATATAGTTTGAAGTCACTCTTTTTGGTTTCAAGCCTATAATTTTCTTTATAAGCTTATGTGGGGAATCGTCTGAGTCAGTTTTTCTGATACTCTATTGTTAAATAAATGTTTTGGTTTCATGACAATGACTGTTGATGATGTTCATCTTTCTTTATATGGTATGGAATTGGATTGAATCGTATTACAATCTATTGATCCCTAGTATAACTGAGGACAAACACTAACGCAGTGTATGTATGTTTCGAGACTAGGATTGCGTTCATTCATAGACAATATTTCCTTCACATTAAGACGTTTCTATAAAAACGTTTACTTACAGAGTTACAGTACATTGATATTGACACAGTAACTCATAACAAACAAACTATACACACCAAAGAAGAAAAATAGAGAGGATAATAGAAACATTGCTCAAAACGGTCCATCTCAACAGTTGATTCCACATACCAGCACGTCTGGTCCGGTGACTCTAGATATAAACGGATCAACCCGAACCCACAACAACGAGAAGATCGAAGCTAGAAGGACTGACCAAACCACAATAATGGTTGGAGTCCGGTTCTGTCGGCCCATCAAACCCTTGAGGAATGGGTATAAGTGAACAATCACCCAAAAGGCAAAGAAGAGCTTACCAAAGAGGGGTCCCCAAGACTGATATCCACTATTGATAGCATAAGATACTCCTGCAACCACTCCTACAAGGTTAATAAAGAGCAGAGTTGTCGGTGGGACTAAAAGTGTTGTCCATTTGATCATGTACAGCTCGGCGGAGTCACCATCTTCATCTGAGGCTTTTGAGGTGACTGTGAAGTTGGTGTCAATACCAGCGAAGACTTTAAGTAGACCTTGGAAGACTGCAAAGAAGTGAGCTGATACACCACCAATGACCCAAAACTGCTCGTTTCTCCACCATTCATCTATGCCCACACCGCTCCATCTCATTTCCAGTATACCCGTAGCGAAAATGGAGAGAAATAGAGACAGAAACCAAATGCTTGCCAAGTTACTTATCTACAAATAAGACAGGAATTGAAACAGCATCGCTTAGACCATTAATACTTTCGCCACTTCACTCATCCAATTAAGGAGTTAAGTTAGACCAGTGAATATCGAAGTAAGACAAAACTTATCATTCACGAGGCAGTGAGAGCAAAACCTGAGGAATAATGAATTGGTTGGTGAAGAGACAAACGGCAGGCAATGTGCAGTACATGAGGAGAGGAATGGAGGTGATTGGATAGATGGCTGTGTTCACATATGCAAACCTCTCAAGAAATTTCAGCCTCCCTCCATAACCGTACCAGATTGGACAATGCCGACTGAAGAGGATCTCTACTGAGCCTAGAGCCCACCGGAGGACTTGGTTGAGTCGATCAGAAAGATTGATTGGAGCAGATCCTTTGAATGCAGGTCGTTTAGGCATACAGTAAATCGACCTCCAACCACGGGTATGCATTTTGAAGCCGGTGAGAATATCTTCTGTAACAGAGCCATAGATCCATCCGATCTGAACAATTGTCAACAAAAAGTCAGATATCAGAATATAGACAGGGGAAACACTAACGCGGAAATAATAGAATAGAGTTAGGTAAACACCTCAGTTCCCCACTCTGTTTTGTCCTCATATCCACAGCTAATGACATGAATAGCTTCTTTAAGAAGGTTCTCTGGAGTTGCAGATGGAGGAACACCTCCATTTTCCATTAGGGTAGAAGCAACAAAAACAGCTGATTTTCCAAATCTCTGTTCCAAGCTCATTTGCGACATCAAGAGTGCCTTGTCATCGTCCAACCCAGGATCTGACAATTGCAAAATATACTCAAATGCATTTTTACTCAGCATGTGTGTTAACCAAAGTCTCAGAATCAAAATGTTTGGAGAAAAGAGGTTTACCTTCAACTCCCTCTTCTATATCCTCGAGGCTAAACACAGGGATGGTTGAGTCCGTGTGCTTACCAGATTTCTTTTTGTCAGTATCTTTTTTAGATTTGGCATTCTTCTTTCTCACCCCACAAAGTCTAGATAAAAAATTTGCTTTCTTGTGTTTTGGTTTCACTGGAGGTTCATAACCATATAATGCAGTTCTGTTGAAAACACACCCAGTTCCCACATATACTGGTCCTTGAATCCCATCTAAGCCTCTCAAATTTATCTGAAGAGCATATCACAGAAATGTTAGTATAAATGTATAGTAACATAGACATAAATTCAAAGACAAGCTTAACTTACATCGAAGAAAACCGTATTACGGTTAGCATATCTATCGTTTTTATCAATACCATCAAATCTCTGAGGGAACTGGACATAACAAACTTGTTTCCCAAGGTTTGGGTCCATCAGGAAGCACATAGCTTCTCTCAAGGCCTTGCTGTTATTAATGTAATGGTCACAATCAAGATTCAATAGGAAAGGTCCATTAGTAAGGACTGCTGAAACTCTAACCTGTTCAAGTGAAGAGAGAAGAGAGAGTACGCTCATTAGATGCGACAATAGATAACAAAGGAAAAGAAAAATTCAATGATCAGAAACTTACAAGTGCATTCATAGCACCAGCCTTTTTGTGGTGCTGGAAACCTGGTCGCTTTTCTCTAGAAACATAGACCAAACGTGGGAGCTCGTTGCCATCAGCGTCCAGTCCACCATTTTGTCCTAAGAAAACCTGCACTCAACAAATGACAGTAAATTAGTAATAACTGATGCCACTGGAAACTAGATTTAGTGGCAAACAAATCCCTGTTCTTCCTCACCTGGATCATTCCTGGATGGTCCCTTGTGTTGTTTCCAGGCCATGGCGTACCATCTTTCATAACCCACCCTTCTTCAGGAACTTTCTGAGCCTTGGAAACAAGTGCATTTATACGGATCTTGAATTCCTCATACTCCCTCTGCCAGAAATAGAACATGTAATTATAGCATGGCAAAAGATAAATATGAATGTTTTGAAAGACTAGGCTATAAATTTTACCTTCATAGCTCTGCGATCTTTGACAAATGATGGATGAACTTTATCCTTCAGGTAATCAATTTTCTGAGCAAAGTACCATTCTGGAGCTCGAGGCTCAATACTATATTTCTTGCAGAAAGGTACCCATTTCCGTGCAAATTCAGATGTTTCTGCTAGTGATTCAAATGATAACATAGCAGCACCATCATCAGAAACATAACAAGACACCTTATCCACCGGGTAATCAACTGCCATAATAGAGAGTACTGTATTGGCTGTCACCAGAGGAGGCTCCTTCAACGGGTCAACAGTACTCACAAAAATGTCCACAGCTGCTAACTGCGATGGTTCGCCTTCACGTTCGTATCTGTAGTGAAGTAGAGGATTAGCAAAGACCAAAAGGCAGGCTAATATTTGAGTAACAGCATCATAACAGAGAAATAAGGAGACCTTAAAGATAGTCTATCAAGGTAAGTTTCCCGGTTAACAGGAAACCACTTGGGGAACTGATCAAGAATCCATGACATGGCGAACCAGATCTCACATATCACTGATACCAACCATATACCAAATGCATTTGGCACTGGATTTGTGATACGATAATGTAAGAAAAGGCAAAGGATTACGAGCCGCAGCATTATAACCATTCTGTATGGATTTATACGTGATGAAGGAACGGATACTTTCCTTGAAAGAGGTTGCCGTGCTTCATCATTCCTGCATGATTAAGAAAAAGATCAACACATCACTTATTTGAAAAAGAATCCCAAGCTTGATTGAGCGGTGTCAAAAGTGAAAAACTGTAGCATCACCCGACACAGAATACCTTCAGGGACTAAAGAGATAAGAAAACAAGTACTCACAGCAAAGCCTCGTCAACAAAGAAATCAGTGGTGGCATCAATATCAGAAGCAGCTTGAGTGCTCATACGACCAGATTTGTTATCCTGCTTCATTTTCCAGCCATCAACTCTCTCCTTCCAGGCCACATTGCCTAATCCTATTGAGCCAAAATCCCTAGAAGGATCAACAATCCTTCTGTTTGCTGCAAGACAATTACACAACAGGGTTTAGTGCTGACAAATTTGAGAATCCTTGATATGAATATGATGGTCAGGTAAACTACGTGATTGACTGATATCTGATGAGTAAGGAAACTGCTTTCCACTAGCTATAGTAGAAGATCTAGACAATCGTTCAGGTGAAGCAGCAGAAACCTATCAAAAAAAAAAAAAAAAAAAACGAGAGACAAAGTCAGATCCCAACATTCATAAAAGGTCCACTCAAGCTATCTAAGCATGATGTAAAATGCCACAAAGAAAGAGAATCCATAATGTCCTACCTCTTGTCTAATAGTGAGCCGAGGAACAACATTGTGAGAGATCTCTTTGTCATACTCAGAGTCTCCAACCTCCTTCCCTTTCCCACTTGTAGTAAGATGCCATCCAAGCATCCGTTCTGAAATCTTTTCGTTCCGTGACTTTTCTGTATAACCAAACTCACCAGCACCTTCATCAGCAACATCAAAGCCATCATCTCCAGGAATAGCAGGACTACCTAAACACAGAAATCGATACATTAACAAATGATCAACTCATTCAAATTACACAATAACAAAAAAACCAAAAAAATGTACCGTTGAGTCTCTTATATCTAGTCTTGCATTGAGGACAACACTGGTTTCCATCTTTCCTTTCATACTCATAGCAAGGTCTACAAACTGGGAATGAACAAAAATCACACGCCACAAAGGGCTCCTCCCCATCCACAGTCTTTCCAACATTGTCACTACAAATCTCACAAATCTGCTCACCAGCGTTACTACTACTCATCATCTTCCCCTAACAAATTCGTATACAAACTAAACTCAATTAGGAAAACCTAAATTATATATAAAGAATGGGAAGATAAAGAGACGAAGCGATTAACAAACAATACCGTCGTTTCTGCTTCTGAGTCCATCTTAATTTATTATCTTCTTTCCACTGAAGCGTCGGTACTGTTCAAAATCTTCCCAGGGGGAAAAAAAGAAAAACAAAGAGGTCAGCTCATCGGAATGGTCGGCGACGAGGATACTCGAATTTTAGAAAAATACTTTACCATGAAGATGCATAAAAATCGAGAAAAATTGAAAACAGAGAGAGTCAGAAAGAGTGGTTTCGTCTTCGTAATGTAAGACTCACACACTTATGACTCTCTCTGAGGATCATCAACAACTCGTCTTCTTCTTCTTCTTCTTCTCCAGACTCCAGAGAGTTTTATGGAGGAAGCTTACAAAGCTACACTAAATTCTCTCCCACACCGACAACTTCAAAATTTGTCTTTTGTGTGATTACATTCTTCTTGTATTTCTTGTACAATTTCTTTTTAGCTTTCTCTACACGATTTCCCGAAATTTAATTCGGGTTACACGTTAACCGGTCTCATTCCAAAATTAATTACTTTAAAATTAATTGAGTTTAATGACGCATTTAATAAATTAAAGAAAACATATTTTTTTTATTTCAAAATCAATTTGTGAGATAACGCTCTCTACCACGAAACTGATCATTATTATAGTTTCTTAATTTTTGGTTTAGATAGAACCGACGGAAACGGCAGCTTTGATAAGTAAACCGAAGAGAACAAAAGGGTTAGAGAAGAAAGGAGAATGGTCGCTGTCCAATTCGTAAACTTGGCTCGGTGGCCACCTTCTTATCATCGCCTCTTGCTGCTCCGGTTTCATGACTCGGTCATGTAACGTCTTTATGTACACACGCGGCACGTGCTCCTTATCCTCTTCTCCTTTTGTTTCTTCCTCTTCTTCCAGTTTTGCTGTTGTTAGCGCCAGAATCGGTGCTGGTCTCATCATTAATGCAGCCAAGGAACATTCCTTTTACACCAACATAAGGGACCACAAATTTTGGATTGGATAAGAAAATAGATATGTACAATTGCATAGTTTATTTTTATATATGTTTTATATTCAGATTAATTGTAACGTAATCTTTGGATTTCTAACCCCTAGGATTTAAAACATTAAGTCTTGGATCTTTGAGCTTTCTATATGAGAAATGTAACAGTAGAGAAACCTGTTGAGGACTCATGTGGTAAAGGAGTTTTCGTCGGAACTCATGTTTGATAATAGCACTGGTAGGAGGATTCTCGGTTCCTAAGCCGAAACTGAGCTCGTAGACATCACCATGTTCTGATAGTTCAGGCACTCCCTGCAGTGTGGCAAAGAAACATAACGTCACACGCAAGTTAACTTGGCTTTAAAGAAATTTGTTGGATCTTTACATCTTTCATATCTTCATCGGTTTGGAGCCCGTATTTGAGCATCGAAGCTCCGATATAGACAGCGAGAGAGATCTTCTTAGGGAATCTCTGTATCGCGCTTGTCACGCTAAGTCCTCCTGCACTGTGACCCACAAGTATCACCTGACAAACCACCAGAACAGAGAAAAAAAAGAAACAGAGTGAGTTTGCTTCAGATTCAAGGATTACTTCTAGTGAGTTCTGAATTAGGTTTTTTACCTGTTCTTCTTCGGGGGAAGAGGAGAGGAAGTCGATGAGTGGTTGGTTATACTGGTCGAAGGAAGTGAGAGTGTCGGCGGATGAAGAATCTATTCCGGATGATTTTAGGTCGATGCAAGTGACGTCAAAACCAGAGACTTCCATGAGACACTTGATCTTGTACCAGCACCATGATCCTAAGCTCATGCCGTGTATTAGCACAAACTGTGGTGGTTTTCTTATCGGTTTGAGTTCTAGGGTTTCTTCTTGATGATTCTCCTCTGCCATCGATATCGATTACGTTGGAGTTTAGCCGGAGGTTTTTTATGGGGTTCCCCTTCTACAGAGTGCTCTGTGTGTGTCTTGTCACACAATTGTCAAGCTCATATATAGTGAAAAATATCTTTTGTGTCTTTCCCGGTGAGTGAATTTTTATGGTATAACTATATAGTATAATAAATAATTAATATACAATTGTTACTATTAAGAAATGACCACCAAGTAGACCTTGAATAGAAATTTGATAAGGAAAAAATGTGTATGATTTGTTTACTTTTGCATATTTTCAGCTTAACAAATCCAGATTTTTGTCCAAAATTAATCCGAACAACCAATAAGTTCAAAATATTTTATACATAATAGGATAAATCAGTTAAATAGTAATTTGTTATAAAGATATTCCAAAAAGAACCAATTTTTTTTTGTTTTGCAAAAGAATAAACTTTGTCACCATGTAAAAGAAATAGATATACGTACATGAATTGGTTCTTTGTTGTACAATGCCATATATTTTTTTTCCATGTAAACACTTCCTTTTGCAAATTCTGAATTTGATGCAACTCGTTAGTCGTGTGTTTTGATAAAATTTAATCTTAAATTAGGTGTATGTTACGAGAATTAGAAGGGAAAGAAATTTGAAGGGTCTTTTTAAGGGATATATACTTATATAGATATATCATTTTGGTTGTGGATCCGACTTTTGTATATTGGTGGTCACTTGGGTCATTGCATATTATTATAGTTGGGGTAGTCAATGAGTAATAAGTGTGTTCTGACTATATATTCTTATAATTGGTAGTACTATTTACGTTTTATCCGCACTGATTACGTTTCTATCGTCTAAACAATTTATGACTAATGACATGCCATAAAAAAAAGTTATATTCGACGTTTACACGATTACCAGAAGGTACGTACTGACTGATGAGGATAGAATGATTCTCAATCTCGACTAATAAAGAAAAACCATTTGATAGCTGGATTCAATTTGATGTGATAAAGAAAATATATAGTCATCGTTATTGTAAAATGTTACATAGATTAAGGTATGTCACGTGTGTTATCACGACCCGTGCTATGATTTTTGTTTTGTTATTTGATTAAAAGTTATACTAGTATATCCCATAGCTAAATTAATTATGTAGGGTACTAGCAATATTTTCCGGTCAGTTTTCTAACGCAAAAAGATAAATAATTTCCATTGACCAATTTAATGCTTGTAAGCTGTAACTCTAAGAAGAAGTAAAAGTTTAAAATTATTGACTCAGTTAGTTGGTCATATGCAATTTTCACGTTTATAATTTCATTTGAAAATATGCACGATGTTACATCTAATAACCATCACATGGAGTACTAATTAAGTAATTTGATTAACCTCAAGTACTTATTTATGTTCTCTAGAGTTTTTTGTTCTTCTAATTTTTGTAAGAATTTGCTTTTTGAATTTCTTTTATATAAACCTCTGCTTAATGATCAGTATATATATCGTGGCAAAAAAACAGCTAGCTCTTCGGTTCTCTTTGTTTGATTTGGTTTAGAATTTGAACGTGTCTGTTCCTTTTTTTACAAAAAGAAAGAAAGTAAATGCAAAGTTAAACAAGTAAGTAAACTACAAGTTTTTGTGTAACTAAGAATCGGATCAGACAATCTTAATTGACTAAAGAAAAAGTATGTGTCGTTAATGTTATGTATAACCATTAAAATACAAATGGAAAAGAGTTGAGACTTTTGTGCAATTGTTTTTCTCTTCAGAGTGTGTGTATTTTGTTTCAAACGAAGTAAAGAATGATGAAAGAAACGAAACTATAGGTGCAAATAATGAAGCACTGATTGAAAAGGTTAAAAAAAAAGGAGAAGTGTCACAACACAAACAAAGATGAAAGATATCTCCTCCTCCTTTTCAGTGGGTAACGAAAGCGTCTTTTACTGTTTTTCTTTTTTTTCTCCCCGTATCTCCCTATTTTTCGGTTTATTTTGTAACCTATATTGTAACTCAACTTTATATTTATAATTTTTCTTTGTCCATGCTAGACAAAAGAACGTGTGAATGAAAATGACATATACAAGAATTTGGATTAACTCTAATTGTTATTTTCTACTATGCCAAATATTCCATATTTTGAGGGTCTTCTACACATGCCTTTTTTTTTTTTTTCTTTCCCTCTAGCCATTATTAAAGTTCTAACGAAAAAAACGTGTAGTGCTTAAAAACCAGAGAAACATCCAAAAGAAAAGAAAAAAAGACTAGCTAGAGAGTAGAGATAATTCAAGAAAATAAAACTTGTGAATTTCTCAACATTCATCAACTGTTTACATTTTTCCAAAGAGATTGTATGATCGCATACTATTTGGTAGACCGACCTATATATCTGCTATAACCATAACTCCAGAAAAAAAAAACAATCATTCAACAAACGTTTAGCTTTTTCCTTTCTTATGAGAAAAGAAAAGGAAAGGATGCAATAAGTGAGAGAGATGACATATGAAATGGTCAGACGAGAGACATGTGCCGAAAGGAAAGCCTTTTCGCCAATTGTCAGTGTCTTTGTGGACAAACGGAATCAGATTCATTTTTTTCCTTATCTATTTTGTGTAAACTTTTTTATATTTTACTTTTAAGTTTTATAACCGAAACTGCGACTTATTTACGTACTAGTTCGTTTTGTTTGGAATATCATAAAATGTTTTAACAAATTGTCTCATAGTTGATAAAGGTTTAGACCATATATAATACACCCCAAAGTACATGATACATATATGCAAAGGGGTTTATATTTTAATTTTATCAAACGGGTCTAGTAAGATCAGTCGAAACCCATCATGAACTCTCGACCATGCAAAATTAGCGATTACACTTACTGAATATAAATCGAATCTTTTAACAAAAAAAAAGAATATAAATCGAATCTTGAATACTAGCTCCAACTACATGTTGAATGAATCGATACTTTGCAATAGCATGTGTGCGCTAGATTAGATATGCCATGCCCATGCGTACTTGTTGGTGATAGTACTACTATCATCAGTGGCCGATGCAAAAGACTATTTTGCATAGGGCACAAACACATATAATTAATAATAATAAATTTTTATTATAAAAATGTTACAGATATACTAATTTGACAGCATCAAAGTATATCTTCCATTTTAACATATTTTAAATTTTGAAATGAATAATGAACCCAAATTTTTGAAAGTGTTTCTTTTATTGGTTTATAATTATACTTAATTACTTATATTATATGATATATATATATATATAATTTAATAATTAAAAAGACACATTTACAAACTTAAAATTCACAATAAACTATAAATATATGTATTACATTTAAATTCACTTATCTAAACATATCAAATAAATTTAAACTCTAAAAATAACAAATGAACTAGAAAAGAGATAATATTGTTTGATGTTATTAATTTAGTAGTTTTATAACATTTTTAGTTAAGTTATATGTATACTAAACAATTAAAATACGAATTAAATTTGTTAAAGTTAAACTAGAAAGAAATACAAGAAAAAAATAGAACTGAAAGTATATATATAATTTTATTGAAGAAAAATGCATGGAATTGTCAAAAGAATAAAAAGGAACATGCTAAAAAAACATGCACACAGCCTCGAACTGGTGGCCTTGAAGTAACATAATATTTTCATTTACCAACTCAACTAAAGATATCACTTGAAGATTTCTACTGGGTAAATTTTTAAAAAGAGTATGGGGCACGTGCCCTACCCCTTTCCTCATGTAGATCGGCCCCTGACTATCATAGTAGTGGACGAAATCCCATTTCCCTTTGTCTGAAAAAGTTCCTTTTAAAAATAAATTCAAATACGATTTCTTATTATAAACTGTCAATCATTGTGGATTCTCTAATTATCATTGAACAGTTGTTTTATAGTATTAAGAAAACAATACTCATGAGATTCTACGTAAACATTCTTAACTATTTCTTTTGAACAAGTTTAAAAGTAATTTTAAGAGACAATTAAGGTAAAAAAACAGAAAATTAAATGATTTTGGGAAATGTAAGGTTGTGAAATCTTTTACACGAACACAAAAGTCAAAGTGCATTACATCTCCATTTTATATTTTTAGGCTTTTACAAGTATTTCGAAAGTTTGAAACCAAAAGAACCGGTCTTTTACTCGTAGCCCTAATTTCAAAATCCTCTTCACTGCTGCTACTATTCCCCTGTAAAGCTCTCTCTCTCTCTCTAATCGACAAAATCTGGGTTTCTCCTCTCTCTCTCTCAACAAAATCAAAGTTCCAGGTCAGTAGAATCTCTTCACTCTATCTCTCTGGTAATTCGGAGTTGGGTGTGAGACCATTCGATTTGTCTCTGATTTAGGGTTTTGTAATTCTACTGTTCTGAGCTCTGCTTTTTGGTTTACTGATCTTCTTCTGAAATTTTCCTCTGTTCATATGTTAGATATGGATATTAGTTTTACCACAAAAGAAACAGAATCAGAGAATAAGAAGGTTGACTCATCCTTGTGGCCTCATCATTCTAAGTCATCAATAGCAGAGATTTTGACAGGTATATATATATATATATATATATATATATATTCTGTTCATATATGATTTGGTTACATGTTGGTATTTGCTTTCATCCACAGAGATTAATCAGAATGTTCAAAGCATGCTAAGACTGATTGAAGATGGAGAAACCGAGTCTACGGAGAAGTTTCTTTGTTTCTATCAGTCTCTTGGTGAGACTTACAACGATTTGAACCAAGAGCTCCTCAATGGCCTTCTCAAATTTGATTTTAACATGCCATGTTCAGACCACAACAACAATGCCTCTTCTCTTGCAGCAACTCCACTTAGCTCCTTTAAGCCAGGAGCCTCTCTACCAACGAGTAGCGAGATGTTGCAGCAGAGCTTGAAACTAGATGGTGAGGTTGAGAAGAACCACTCTGCGTTTTTGCTTGCTGATATGTTTTGTGCTGAGCTTGAAACTGCAAGGAGAGAGTTAGAAGAAAGAAACATAGACATTGAAACTGAGAAAAGGCGTGTGAATGATTTAGAAAGTAAGCTATCAGAATCAAGTCAAAAGATTGAGTATTTAGAAAGCGAGCTCGACGTGGTTAAAGAGAGTTTAGGTGTATCAGAAGCAGAGGTTTCAAAGCTGTGGGAAATGTTGAATGAATGCAAGGCCGAGAAAGCGAATCTGCAGAGTGGTAATGCTGCTGACTTGTTAGATAGCTTAAGAGCAGAGTTGAGATCTAGAGATATCCAGATTGAGCAAATGGAGGAGTATTTGAACCAGGTGAGTCTTAAAGACACTGAATCAGGAACCGACAAGAATGTTGTGGAAGATCTGAGGGGTAGAGTTGAAGTACTGGAGAAACAAGTAGAGTTGCAGAGAAATGTGATAACAGAACGAGAGGAAGAGAAAAGAGAGGCTATAAGACAGCTCTGTTTCTCACTTGATCATTACATGAGCAGATATATTTAGAGCTTGTAAGATCACTTTCAGACAAGAACAAAGGTATGTCTTGTTAAATAAATTTGTAGAAAGTCCAAAACTTGTAGAAGTGATCATGTGCTTTTTGGATGATGCAAACTAATATCTAACTTCATCTTGTAATCAAAACTAGTGCAGAGCTAAACACATGTTGCATCTCATCTTCTTCTTTATGTTTTTTTCATGCATTGAAAGAGTTCTATGATGCTACGACAGAACTTTGGGATATCATTTCAACGAATGAATTATATCATTAATATTTTAATACCGTAATTGTCTCATCTTAATAGGGATAAAATATTACAGAAAGAACCTATTTTAAACTTTAGTTTATGATTTTGCGACTTAACTTTCCTTTGCCAGAAATCAAACGCAACTTTCGTGACTCCTCACTTATAATATTAGCCGTCGACGAGTTGTCACTAAGTACAATGGCGAGCGAATCACTGAAGTTGTCCATGCCGTCGCTAATAAGGTGCCAAAACCATGCTCCCTTGCCTGCACCGCCTTTTTGCGCAGACGCATAGACAATGTCATACGTTGCCTTGAACACGGCGTCTCTCTGGTCCTGTGTGTAGCCTGGTGTGATATTTGGTTTCCCGAATTCTCCTATGATTAGAGGTTTCTTAAGAATGTTCTGGGCATCTTCGATGTGTGCTTCGAGCCAATTTCTCAAGAAGTCCATTCGAGATTTCTCATCCAAGTTTGGAAACCTGAAAAATCAAAAGATTTGGAATGGTAATGAACTTGTAAACCATTAAAAAAAACGTTTTTCTTCTCATATAAAATAATTTGATGATAAATAAATGGTTTTTAGCTAGATGTATGGTACTAAACACTAAATCTTGATTATATGGTAGTACAAGTAATTATTAACTTACCATTTGTCAGGGTAAGAGTGAATCGATGCAAAATCAATGGCATCGACATTGTGATTAGCAATGAAATCAGTTCCAAGAACGTTGGCTGCAACCGGATTCAGAGTTTTCTTTCTTTGAGGAGATGAGTCACCATAGAAGCCTTCAAGACCAGTAGAGAGGAGATGATTTGAATCAACTGATTTCACATAAGGAGCCATTTCCTCAATCCAAGCCATAAGGGTTTTCCCACTTGGATCTGATCTGCATTGTGGGTCGTTCATAAGCTCCCAACCCATAATGGTTGGTTCATCTTTGTACGCAACTTTGGTAAATGTATTCACTCTGTTAACCATAGTCTACGACGAGAAAGAAAAATCAAAGAGATCATAGGTTATATAATATAATTCAGGGTCTAAAATATTCAGTAAGATTAAAGAAGATATAAAGTTGAGTTAAATAGTATGTTGTACCTTGACGTGGTTTTTGTAGTACTGTTTAACAAGAGGGTTTGTGTAGAAATCGTCATCTGAAGATACGTTTTGACCTATACTTTTAGCCCAAACAACGTATTGTATCCTCCCTCCGAAGTCAGCATAGTTATTGACAAAGGTGATTATCATTTTTATACCGAGTCTTTTTGCCTCGGCTATGACAAAATCCAAACCCTTTCCACCAGGAAAAAATTAACACAAATTATTATTTTTCTAAAACAGATATTTATATTTTAGTTGAAAAGCGTTACACTTGATTAATAATTTCTACACTTTAAACAAGCAAGAGAAAACAGCATAACTAACACATATTTATTTCAACAATTTGGTAAATTTATATTTGCGTTGAATATCAAATCTTGATGACATCGATCTATAGTGGCTTAAGGCAATTGTTTTTTTTTTTTTTTTTGTCAAAAGAATGGCTTAAGGTAAGTAAGCTAATATGCAAATTAATTATTTTTGAATTAATCTCTCTATATTAAAAGATCTACTTACCTGAAACGTCTTTTCATCGTAGGAACCAGGGGAAGTTTGGAGACCGCGGTATATGGGGCCATCGCGGAACCCCCAGGTGCGGGCTATGGTCAAACCGTGACTTGTCGCATTTTTAAACGCATAAGTGATATTAAACCTTGTTGTCGGATCGGTAGCTTCGTACGCGAGCCAGTAGGCATTGAAACCATTGGCGTAAAATGGTTTCCCATTGAAAATAAATTGTACGCCTTTCCTAGTCACGAACCCATTACTCGACGCAGCTTCGACTCCTCCTAGATCACTATAGTTCTGTGCGATCACAATCGCTAAAAACACTACAAAACACAAATACTTCATATTCTTGATCTCTACTTTTTTCTGTTTTTGTGCTCTATTGTTTTCAAATGTATATAGAGTTATATATATAGAGGACCATATATAAGTGCTTTCTTACAATTACAATGCATGAACATTCACTAATTGATATTGGATTTAATAATATAAAAGAAAAGTATTATACGTGTGTATAAGTAAATCCAAGAAAAAAAGAAAGTATTATACGTGTATATAAAAGAAAGTAAAAATATATATATATATATATATAAAATAAAGTAAACAAATGTAATTACTATGTGCACATAATATAAGAACACATTACAATTTTTTATTGAGATAATAATATCACATTGTGATCAGTTATCTACTTATTATAAAAATAAATTATTTTGCAATCTTTATTTCAAAACTGTTAATATTGACTAATTTCTATTGTGGTCAACGTTTTGATTATCTTCCTAATCAATATTGGCTACATGTTTATTCTTGTAAATCACCTTCTTTGGTTCTTTAATTTTTCCCCTTGCTATCAGTCAGCAAATTTGTTTGCTATTCTATTTGTAAAAGTTGGATTTTCTTCTAAATTAAACAAAATAAATTATAATCTATGATGACATTTGGGAAAAAAAGAAAAAGCAAGAAATTTGGGAAAATATTCAAAAAATGTTCAAAAGTATATAAGTTATCTTATTTTCGAGGTGCTAGTTATTACATGTTAGTATATTAGTATAAGTTACTATCAAATTTTAAAAAAGTAACCACGAACATTAACGCAAACACGAAAGTTATATATAAACACAGAAACATAATTAAGTTTTTCGTTTATAATTTAAAGCAAGCATACATACTCAATGGGGGGATAATATTTATTTGTGAAGCCAACACAAAAATTACGGATAACACGAAAATAAATACGTACAAAGCTAAACGCCAATATTAAGAGGGAAAAAAAAACACAGTTGGTATCTTAAACGCAAACACATTCAAATGTATCTTAATTCTTAACGTTTAACTCTGATGCATACGCAAAATAATAAATGCAAAACTACAACTTAATTAGATAATAGTGCAAAATGTAAAATCTGAACGGATAGTACTTATATATGTACGACGCTGACTTACTAAATATTTCTCAAAAAAAGGAAAAAATAAACTGCTAAAGTCAAGTGTTAAGACAACAGTAAACGATATATCTTAAAGGCACTGAATCAGGAGCCGACAAGAATGTTGTGGAAGAACTGAGAGCTAGAGTTGAAGTGCTGGAGAAACAAGTTGAGTTGCAGAGAAATGTGATAACAGAACGAGAGGAAGAGAAAAGAGAGGCTATAAGACAGCTCTGTTTCTCCCTTGATCATTACATGAGCAGAGATATTAAGAGCTTGTAAGATCACTTTCAGGCAACAAACAGCAACAAAGGTATGTCTTGTTAACTAAATTTAATCCAAAACTTGTAGAAGAGATCATGTGCTTGTTGGATGATGCAAACTAATATCTAACTTCATCTTGTAATCAAAACTAGTGCAGAGCTAAACACATGTTGCATCTCATCTTCTTCTTCATGTTTTTTCATGCATTGAAAGAGTTTTAATTTATAATGCTGAGACAGAACTTTGGGATATCATTTCAACGAATGAATTATATCATTAATATTTTAATACCGTAATTGTCTCATCTTAATAGGGATAAAATATTACAGAAAGAACCTATTTTAAACTTTAGTTTATGATTTTGCGACTTAACTTTCCTTTGCCAAAAATCAAACGCAACTTTCGTGACTCCTCACTTATAATATTAGCCGTCGACGAGTTGTCACTAAGTACAATGGCGAGCGAATCTTTGAAGTTGCTCATGCCGTCGCTAATAAGGTGCCAAAACCATGCTCCCGTGGCTGCACCGCCTTTTTGCGCAGACGCGTAGACAATGTCATACGTTGCCTTGAACACGGCGTCTCTCTGATCCTGTGTGTAGCCTGGTGTGGTCGTTAGTTTCCCGAATTCTCCTATGATTAGAGGTTTCTTAAGAATGTTCTGCGCATCTTCGATGTGTGCTTCGAGCCAATTTCTCAAGAAGTCCATTCGAGCTTTCTCATCCAAGTTTGGAAACCTGAATAATCAAAAGGTTTGGAATGGTAATGAACTTGTAAAACATTTTTTTTTTTTTTAAACGTCTTTCTTTTCATATAAAAGAATTTGATGTTAAAGAAATGGTTTTTAGCTAGATTTATGGTACTAAAAAGATGAATCGTAACCACTAAACACTAAATCTTGATTATATGGTAGTACAAGTAATTTCTAACTTACCATATGTCAGGGTAAGAATGAATCGATGCAAAATCAACGGCATCGACATTGTGATTAGCGATGAAATCAGTTCCAAGAACGTTGGCTGCAACCGGATTCAGAGTTTTCTTTCTTTGAGGAGATGAGTCACCATAGAAACCTTCAAGACCAGTAGAGAGGAGATGATTTGAATCAACTGATTTCACATAAGGAGCCATTTCCTCAATCCAAGCCATAAGGGTTTTCCCACTTGGATCTGCTCTGCATTGTGGCTCGTTAATAAGCTCCCAACCCATAATGGTTGGTTCATCTTTGTACGCAACTTTGGTAAATGTATTCACTCTGTTAACCATAGTCTACAACGACAGAGAAAAAATCAAAGAGATCATATATAGGTTATATGATTCAGGGTCTAAAATATTCAGTAAGATTAAAGAAGTTATATAAAGTTGAGTAAGTTAAATAGTATTTTGTACCTTGACGTAATTTTTGTAGTACTGTTTAACAAGAGGGTTTGTGTAGAAATCGTCATCTGAAGATACGTTTTGACCTTTACTCTTAGCCCAACCAACGTATTGTTTTCTCCCTCCGAAGTCAGAATAGTTATTGACAAAGGTGATTATCATTTTTATACCAAGTCTTTTTGCTTCGGCTATGACAAAATCCAAACCCTTTCCACCAGTAAAAAATTAACGCAAATTTTTTTTTTCTAAAACAGATATTTATATTTTAGTTGAAAAGCATTAGACTTGATTGATAATTTCTACACTTTAAATAAGTAACAAGAGATTTGCTCAAAAAATAAAAAAATAATAAGTAACAAGAGAAAACCGCATAACCAACATACAGTATTCAATTCAACAATGAAAATAATTTTGGTAAATTTATATTTCTTTGAATATCAAATCTTGATGACATCGATCTATAGTGGCTTGAGGTAATCAACTAATCAAGCTAATATGCAAATAACCTATATTAAAAGATCTACTTACCTGAAACGTCTTTTCATCGTAGGAACCAGGGGAAGTTTGGAGACCGCGGTATATGGCGCCATCGCGGAACCCCCAGGTGCGGGCTATGGTCAAACCGTGACTTGTCGCATTTTGAAACGCATAAGTGATCTTAAACCTTGTGGTCGGATCTGTAGCTTCGTACGCGAGCCAGTAGGCATTGAAACCATTGGCGTAAAATGGTTTCCCATTGAAAATAAACTGTACGCCTTTCCTAGTCACGAACCCATTACTCGACGCAGCTTCGACTTCTCCTAGATCGCTATAGTTTTGTGCGATCACAATCGCTAAAAATACTACAAAACACAAATACTTCATATCCTTGATCTCTACTTTTTTTTTTTTTTTTTTTTTTTGTGCTCTATTCAAATGTGTATAGAGTTATATATATAGAGGAACATATATAAGTGCTTTCTTACAATTACAATGGATGAACATTCACTAATTGATCTTGGATTTACTTATATACACGTGGCATCCATAATATAAAAGAAAGTAAACAAATATTATTACTTACACATAATATACTTCACTATATAATGATCATTTATTGAGATAATTAATATCACATTGTGATCAGTTATTTACTTATTAGAAAAATAAATTATTTTGTAATCTTTATTTCAAAATTGTTAATACTGACTAATTTCTATTGTGGTCAACGTGTTGATTATCTTCCTAATCAATATTGGCTACATGTTTATTCTTGTAAATCACCTTCTTTGGTTCTTTAATTTTCCCCCTTGCTATCAGTCAGCAAATTTGTTTGCTATTTCTATTTGTAAAAGTTGGATTTTCTTCTAAATTAAACAAAATAAATTATAATATATGATGACATTTGGGGAAAAAATAAAAAGCAAGACCATTGGGAAAATATTCAAAAAAATTGTTCAAAAGTATATAAGTTATCGTATTTTCGAGGTGCTAGTTATTACATGTTAGTATATAATAAGTTACTATCAAATTTTTAAAAAAGTAAACACGAACATTAACGCAAACACAAATGTTATATATAAACACAGAAACATAATTAAGTTTTTCGTTTATAATCTAAAGCAATCATACATACTAAATGGGGGAATAATATTTATTTGTGAAGCCAACACAAAAATTACGGATAACACGAAAATAAATACGTACAAAGCTAAACGCCAATATTAAGAGGGAAAAAAAACACAGTTAGTATTTTAAACGCAAACACATTCAAATGTATCTTAATTCTTGACGTTTAACTCTGATAGTCTGATACATACGCAAACAAATAAATGCAAAACTACTACTTAATTAGAATAGTGCAAAATGTAAAATCTGAACGGATAACACTTATAAATGTACGACGCTGACTTACTAAATATTTCTCAAAACAAGGAAAAAATAAACTGCCAAAGTCAAGTGTTATGACAACAGTAAGCGATATTTCTAAAACTAGGCACAAACGGTAAGTGCAAACGCAAAACTATATTTTGTATTATTTTCATTCAAAAATAAGAAAAGCAAAACGAAAAATACAAATACGCTCCATAAAGACAAGTTTGGAAGTGGTTAGAAGTTTAAGATTGTTTATACTTTTTAATCTTAATTTTCACGAACAGGATTGTTTATTTTTTTTTGTTAAAGAAACTGGATTGTTTATTTATACGTCAACAATAACAAAATAATGAAAAATGAGTTTTCCGTTTATGAAGTTATAAACGTGAAGCTATAACCTAACCTGCTCCACTACGAGAAGTCGAGAACGCTACTGCCAAGTGTCGTCGGATTGCAGAAGTACTTTGTTAAGTAATATCTGACTTAATCTTATAATCAAAAACTATTGCAGAGCTGATTAAGCACATATATATTGCACCATCTTCTTCTACGCATTATCTTATTGAAAGAGTTACAATAGATGCTTAGACAGAACCGTGCCAAGATATTTTGATGCCATAGAAATGTTACAACAGAATTACAATACAACCTATTTGCTGTGAGTAGGCAGTAGGCACGGCTCTAGCATAAACATTAAATATATCTTATATTATACTATTCGTTATATATTATAAATCATATTTTTCGCCTATGCTCTGCTTAAAGAAAAGTTAGATACAATCATATCGGTATATGTAACTGAACTTTTAATATTTAATCATTGTTGCGAATTTATTAATTCGATCAAGTATTACACAAATTGAAGACCCTGATTAAAATTTAGCTTTAGAATTTTGCGAGTTAACTTTATTTCCCACCAATCGAACCCAATCTTTTTGACGCCTCACTTATAATCTTAACCGTCGACGAATTGTCACGAAGTAAAATGGCTGACGGATCGTCAGAGTTGCTCATGCCGTTGCTAATAAGGTCCCAAAACAAAGCTCCCGCGCCCGAACCGCCTTTTCGCGCAGACACGTAAAAGATGTTATACGTTGCGGTGAACACGGCGTCTCTATTAGCTAGAGTGTAGCGTGGTGTGTCCGTTCCTACCCCGAATTCTGCTAGAATTAAAGGTTTTTTAAGAATGTTCTGCGCATCGTCGATGTGGCCTTGGATCCATTTCCGTGAGAAATCCAATCGAGACTTCTGATTCAACTTTTGAAACCTGCGCAAATCCAAAAAGCTTGAAATGGTACTCGATTTGTAAACCCTAATAATATTTTCATTCTTTTAAATAGCAAATCAATGTTAAAAAAAAAGTATTTTTAGCTCTGACATACGCTTAGGATAGATGAATATATATAGTTTTACATACTGATATAGTGATATGGATATTTAAAAAAAAACGTTTAAATTGCAATTTTTCAAAATAAAAACTGGAAAAATCCGAATTATTGCATGAATGGATATAAAAGCAAATTTGTTTTTCTCTAGGTTGATTTGTTAAACAAGAACAAAAAAAAAAGAGCATGAATAATAGATTTCTGAAAGATTGTTTTGTCTAAATAAATGTACAGTATAAAACTTAGTATGGGCACTGTTGCATACCATAAGTCAGCGGCACAGTGAGCCGATGCGAAATCAATGGCATCGATATTATGATTAGCTATGAAATCAGCTCCAACTATGTTGGCTGCAGGCGGATTTAAAAAAGTCTTTCTTTGAGGAGATGAGTCACCATAGAAACCTTCATGACCAGTGGAGAGGAGATGGTTTGGATCAAGTGATTTTACATAAGGAGCCATTTCATTAATCCAAGCCATAAGGGTTTTTCCACTTGGATCTGATTTGCATTGTGGCTCGTTCATAAGCTGCCAAGCCATAATGGCTGGTTCATCTTTGTATGCAACTTTAGTAAATGTATTCACTCTGTTCATCATAGTCTACACAAAAAGAGAGATAAAGATATCATAGGTTATTATTATAAATTTTGCCCAAAAAAAAAAAAGGTTATTATTATAAACTATGGTGTAAAAAATATTTTGTTACGAATCTGAAGAGATTAAAGTTTGGTTAATATGTATTTTTTTACCTTGACGTGGTTCATGTAGAACTGTTTAGTAAGTGAGTTTGTGTAGAAATCGTCATCTGAAGATACCTTCTCGCCTTTACTTTGAGCCCAAGCCACGTATTGTTTCCTCCCTCCGTAGTCACTCCAGTTATTGACAAGGGGGATTATCAATTTTATACCGAGTCTTTTTGCTTCGGCTATCACAAAATCCAAACCCTTTCAACAATGAAAACAAAAACTAATTAATTAACAAAAGACTAACAAATATTTAGGTTGAAAAGGCTTCACACTAACCTGAAACGTTTTTTCATCGTATATACCAGGGGAAGTTTGGAGAGCGCGGTATATGGCGCCATCGTGGAATCCCCAGGTGCGGGCGATGGTCAAACCGTGACTAATCGCGTCTTGAAACGCATGAGTGATCTTATATCTTGCGGTCGGATCGGTGGCTTCATACGTGAGCCAGTAGGCATTGAACCCATTGGCGTAAAATGGTTTCCCGTTGAGAATAAATTGGACGCCTTTCCTAGTAACGAACCCATTATTAGACGCTGCTTCCACTCCTAGACGATCATTATAGTTTTGTGCGATCACAATCGCTAAAAACACTAGATAACACAAATACTTCATATTGTTTTTTCTAGCTACTTTGTTTTTGTGCTCTATTATTGTCTTCATGACTAGTATACGTAGTTATATATAGAGAGTATAACCTGAAACAGAATCTAACTGTTTTTAAATAATGAAAACAAAATCTGCAAAGAAGAAATAAAATAGTAAATGGTAACCAAAAAATTATATCTTTTATAATATATTAAATATTAAATAAAGTAAATTTCAATGATAATACTAACACTACTTTTAATCTATATATAATAATTTTTACATTTGATTTTAGAAGAAAATTTGTAAATTAAATTTTAGATATATCATATTAAATATTAATAATTAATATTAACCTACAATAAATTTTAAGAGTAATTTAAAATAGTTTTAGCTTTTATTTATGATATAAACTTGAGTCTCTTAAATTTATATTACAATTCATATAGTTTTGAAATAGAGCATTAAGATTAGTTTAACATAAAATTATATCAAAAATATTTTTTCTGACAATATATTCTGAAAATATGAAAATTATTATATTACAAAAATGAAATATTATTAATTAACATATTTTGTTTATTTTAAAATAAAAAATAAATTTTAATATTTGTTCTTTTTTTTTGTTCCATTTGTTCCTCATCAATTTTGGAGAGCAACATTTTTGTTTAATTGTTCATTATCTTTTGAAGAATGTAGATGACGTGGAGGAAAAAATATTACTTTCAAATGGTAAAAAATTTGTGGAATAAAAAATATTATCATATTACTTCACCTTCTTTTCCTAAATTGTGGTTACCAATTGAATACCAACTACAATGCATGAACATTCACTAATTCGTGGATTACATAACAAAATTATACACGTGACAACTGTAATATACAAGAAATCGTCAATAAACAATAATTCTTACATATATTTATCAAAAATAGTAACAATAATTTTTTATTATTATTATGATTTCTTACCTTATCATTAAATTTAAAATAGTAAGTTATTTTGTATGTTGACTGTGATCAACAACATACTGATTGTGATTATCTTCCTAATCAGTATTGACGTAACAATTGGGCCAACACTTTTATTCTTATAATCACTTTCTTTGTTCTTTTCTCCTTGATATCAGTCAGCAAAGTAGGTAAAAATCATGTTTTTTTCATATATGACATGAGTTGAATTTTCAATTTTCAGTGGCAGTTCATTCCAATTATGCTCATTTTAATGATTCTTTTCTATAAACGAAAAGTAGTCTTTGAGTTTTATTATATTTCAATTATATTAGGATTTTCTCGCATAGTTTAAATTTCCATTTCCTATAATACATTATATAAAAAATATTAGGTGGACATCATACTATAACTCAAATTTGGTTAGCATTCCAGAATTTACACATAAAATTCTGAAATTTTAATCTTATAATCCTTTTGTAAAAACAATTTCATCTGTCAAAATTTAGCAGCTATTCATAAAACTCTGAATTTATTTTAAAAATCCTAAAATAATAAAATATTTCTAGCTATAATTAAATTTTGATATATATGGGTCACTACGATAACGTTACTTAATAAAAAGCTGGGAGACCCAACAAGGCCCATATATATGGGTCACTACGAGAACGTTACTTATTTCTAGCTATAATTAAACTTTGATATATAAGGCCCATATATTGCCACTGCCAAGTAGAGAGAGAGAATGAAGCAGTCCGTACTCCGTAGGGCGTTTGATTAAGTGGTTGTGGAAGTTCCCACTGACTGAATGCAAACACGAGAAGAGCCGTTAAATTAAACGTTCGCTCGTTCCCATTTATATTTCGAAATACTATCTTAAAAAAAAAAAAAATCACAATCAAAATAAGGGTAATAAACAGTAAAAAAAAAAATCCGATCATCATGAATTACTCGCTTTTTATTTTTGTTGTCATTATTTTTTTTAATAAGAAATCATTGGATCCTAGTTGCTCCGTACTTCTTCTGTTTTCTATAAGTGACAATTGTTGGTTGGGTTACCGTTTTTAAATAAATGATCATTTTATTATACATCATATAATTATAATATCATTTTAACCACACAAAAAAAAAAACATTTTGGATCTTAGATCCACAAACGACTTCTCGGAACGAAGACCATATCCGGTTAATTAAATCCATTATCCGTTGTCGGTAATAAAACTCCTAATCTTTTTTTCATTACAACAATTTTTTTTTTGGGAAGAAAACGTAAAAAAATCAGTAAAGATTTGTCTGATTTCAAGAAAACCCATCACACTAAATTCACCAGCTCAAGAATATGTGTAAATTAATCACATTAGTTTGCACACACAAAAACAATTATGTAACCAACCAACAAAAAACCAAGCCCACTTGAGAGAGCATATTTAAGAAAAATCACCAATCATGCATGTCCTTAATTATGTGATGGAAACTATACCACGTCCTCGTCCCGGCGGGAAACAGCCATCGGCGACGGTTGCTCAACGAGTAGCGATTGTCTGCAAGTAGGGCAAGAGGAACGCGAGACCAGCCAAGTATCTATGCACCTCACGTGGAAGCCATGGTTACATTTAGGCAAAACCCTAACTTTCTCTCCATCCACGAAATCTCCTAGACATATCAAACACTCCGTAGCTTTCATGTCAATGTTCCCTGATCCGTACAATCCAACAGGGATTTGCTCTAACGCCCGTTTCTTGATCCCCGTTGTAGCTGCTAAACGTCCCGAGTTTGCGTTTGCGTTTGAAGCGTTTGCGACTTGATCATCCGAAGTGAGTCTCCGAGTGATGCGTAGCACACATCGCAAGGCAGAGTTGAGGCTTAGAGCACAGATTAAAGCGCAGAGTAAAGCAGCTAAAATGATGACCATGTTAGTGTCGAAGTAGGTGTCGTTTAACCCTCCTCTGGTTTTAGGGGTTGCATCGGCGGGTGCGTTTGCTTGCGGCTCAAGTAGCAACCGACCCATCTTTGAGGTTCGCTCGAGAAACAGAGGAGAGAAAGAAAAAAAAAACTTGATTACTTCACCTTCAAGACTCGTGTTGTTACATAAATCGGATGACGAACGAGATGGAGAAGTGGGATTTAATATCCCTCATGATCTCAAGAATCCACACCGAGTTTTCTCTTCACTCTCTTTATTTCGTCTCAAAGCTTTGATATTAATTTTGTTCGATCTGAAATCAAATCTTTCTGATTTGTTGCTTCCTCGTGACTTGTAAAGATGAGGGGAGGCAGAAATATTTATATCAAGTTGTGATAAAAGAAGTCATAAATAGATTTATGGGCGACTCTCTTCAGAGAGTTATAGAGAGATGATGATGTGGTTGGTCCTAAATTTTAAACTCTATAATTTGTTAGTATTATTTATATATGTAGCAAGTGAATGGTCACTATTAATTTTGTTTGTATTCTTTAAGGTCAATTTTTATTCACTCCACTAACCAATGTAATTTTTCTTGTCGTCCTATCGAGAATCAGTGGTTTACATGTTAATAGAAGCAAAATCCAAATATAAAACCATATGTTGAAATCATGGTCATTTGAAAAACATGCGCTTGTATAATTAAGATCCCTAGATTAGTATGAATCTTGTTTTCCAGTTTCTGCTATACAAATTAGAGCATGTATTGAACCACTATATATCTTATACCGTAATTGTATATCCTAAAAGTAATTTTGATTCTATTTGTGGGGATGCCATTCTTTGTTGTGTCTGTGTGTATTATTAATTTGGATAAATACTGAAAAGATAGAGCAAATAAGAAGAAGACAAATAAGAAAACGATTAGTTTAGTAGATATATCATAATTGACAACTAACAAACTCATTAATACTAGTGGTTTTAAGAACTTTGGAATCAAGCTAAAAGGAATTAATTCTCAAATAAGAAAAAACGACAAATGAGAT
Organism: Camelina sativa; assembly: GCF_030686135.1. Classification (NCBI taxonomy): domain Eukaryota; kingdom Viridiplantae; phylum Streptophyta; class Magnoliopsida; order Brassicales; family Brassicaceae; genus Camelina; species Camelina sativa. Next base: position 4,164,964 of record NC_141880.1, read on the forward strand.
TGGATGTAGAAAAGCAATATTGGATTATATAAAACTGTATAGTTGGGGTATCATATTCCCAACTAATTAATCATGACGAATATAATTAACTTATCATAGATTTATTCCATGGTTTTGGTTTTCTTATTATGGGGTAGACACACATCGTTAATAACCTATTTGGATTTGTGTAGTTGGACAAGGTCAGTAGATTTTCCATTAGTTTGGTCGTTGCCAATTTCATATAATGGTTATGTAAAAATTCGAAGATGAACATTTGTGTGTATATATGTGGTTGGTTCACGAATTGAATGGTCCATACGAAATTCATGTGTCACTTACGGGTCCACAAGTATAAGAAGAAGTCCAATACAACAAACACACTATATTTAATTAATGACGAAATACAAATGATGAAATTAAATAGAATTACGAGTTCACGCAAAGGTCACAACACTTGTCTCTCTTTAGCTGCAATAGTTCCAATAGTTGATAACAAACACTCCAACGTGTGAGACCATATATATCAACCCCCATACACGAGTCTATTGTGTGTATTTACTATGTCTATATACCAGATTCAAATACTTTGGTTAGAAGTTGTTACAGGTCTCGTCACGTATTCAGAAAATTTAAGGTACTTGTATTTAATTCGTATCTGTACAGATAAGCTACTCTACTATAATGTCAAATTCATAACATCAATCTATATATGTCTAATTCGAGTAGTTTAAGATATTATATAGTTATTATTTGAATTTAGTTGGTGACCATTTCATACTAGATCTAATGATATAAATTACTGAAGCATGTCCACCTACAAAAGTGTGTGACATTAACACATATTCTTCTAATCAATATAAAATATAGTAGGTGGTCATTTGAGATGGGAGACTGTTTGTATTATTATTCTAGAATATCCATTTTTATTATATTATACATACAATGAAATTGATAGTAGTTGAAACTTTGAAAGAGATCATGAGATATATAAGAATAGTATTCGTAGGAATACGTAATAGAGCGCTCATGGAATTGATTACCTACTGATCATTCGTATACTAGTCATCATTACTTGTGTTGAGTTTTGACGTCAGACTTGCAGCATTAACTAGTGCAATTAAAACTGTGTTAGTGACATTCTTCTATTGATAATTTCGTATGACCAAAAGCTTATGTGACGTGAACAAGTAACAACTGACCTAGCAATACTGGGCTCATATGGGCCTTTAACCTTGGGCTGGTACCTCCATCCGTCTGAATGTCACAGAGAATATTGTTAAACGCCACGGCGTCGTTTCAGGCACCTCTACAAAAGCCTTTTTATCAGTTGTGTTCTAGACAAAGCCAAGAGTTAAGGTGAACGAAGAATCTTATATTCATTTAGTTATGGCGTTTAGTTATACTACACATGGTGAATAACAAGAAAACACAACTAATGAGTGAACAGCTAAACAAAAAAAACAAGTAAAACACATTCTCAGTATCACCAAAGTTAAGCTCATGAATCTTTATCCTTGGATAAGCTCCACGAGAGTCTGCTTATAACATTTTCGTCCACTATTTTGTAGTGGTGAGACAACCGCCTGTGTATCGACCCGCAACACTTGTCTACTTTGCTTTGGTATTTACTGTACAAAGCCGGTATTGTTACAGATAGGATGGTCCCTGTTCACACCAAGAAATAATAAACTTTCATATAAGACTTTTGGTTCACTGCGTTTAAAACAGCAATGTCTACGGGAACTAAAACGAGAGATTAAAAGCTAATGAATTAATGGGGGGGGGGGGGGGGGGGGGAGAAACTTAAGGATCAAAAAAACAGAAAAAGCTTTTTCTATCATTTGCATTTAGAGATCAAGTTACTAACCGATATAAACAAGAGTGCAGAGAGATATATAGCTACCAATGGCAGAGAGAAGCCACAGACAAATCACCACCTGCCAATGAACAATTGTCAGCCCAATTGTTCAATGCTTAATGGTTTCCATTATTGAAAGGATTTGCTTCATAACCTTAAAGAAGAGTCGAAAATCATTGCCAACTGTGACATCATGAGCCATTACAAGCAAGTGATTGAGTTTTATACGGAACGAAGCTGCAGCACTATTCACCATTTCCTCTGATAGAACAAGCTCTGGCAACGAATGCCCCTGTCTGCTTATAAAAGAGATAACAGGTAGAGATCATCATCAGTCACATAACAGCAAAGAACTATGGAAAAAGACTGGTGAAAAGTAGCGCTCACCTATTCCTAAAAGCAGAAACCCTGGCATGGACGAATGATATAATGATCCCGATCAGTAAGACATCTGAAGAAACAGATAAGAAAGGCAACCCTGAAAGCTCGAATATAAGCCAAGCTACAGTTGATACAATGAGAACCCCAAAAGAAAGATGACGTTTCCTCCATAAAAGCAAGTCAGCAGCTGCATCAAAGAACATCGCCATACAAAATCGTTAAGAACTATACAAACACTGGCTTTTTTGGCTTGAGCTACGAACTGACGCACATCCAAATTACATATTCAGCTAATTCTCATTCAAGATCAAACCTTAACCTAACTTACATCTGCCAAAATTTTCCATCTTCTACTTATACCCAAAATGCTAAATGTACTTGCAAACATGACAATTTCTTCATACCGCGAAAATCAGACACCCTAACTATTCTAAGTACCATCTCCAATATGCATTTGGGAATGCACTTTGCCCAGCAAAATCAGAAACCCTAGATTTCCATAGTATCATCTTCAACACTAAGTCGATGAATCCGAGAAATTGTCATCAGAAATTACCCAAACAATGAAAAAAAAGAAACAAATTTCGAAGAAAGAGCTCGCCTTTGCCACCGCCCATGAACTGATGAACCGTAACTTGGCGACCCAACAATCGGTAATCCGATGAAGATCCTCCTTCATTTCTTCCGTCGTAATCACCATCGTTTTCACTTATACTCTCCATCGAGAGACTCCCAAAAAACCCAAATCAACCAACCAAATCCTCCCCCAACTCCGAATCTCCAAAAAATCTCGCCTCCTTAAAATCTCCGATCTCAGCTCTGGTTCTGTGAAGGAAACTAACTAAGATTGATGATCGACAACGATTTCGTTGTCATCAAGGAGGAACCAAATAGAGAATTCGCTTTCACATGCATCGATTTCTAAATTTCAACATCTCCCTTTCTAGTCAACTTTTCAACATTTCCTAATATATTTTCCTGGAAAAACAAAAACAAAAACAAAAAACCGAAGAAAATTATTACTATATATTAATAAGGCCTTTTGGGCTCACAATCGGCCCATATCTTTTACAGCGACAAATAAGTAAGTCATCATAACCACGATCATATGTTTACGTGTCAAACTGTCACTTTATTTTTATACGTGACAGGCAGTGATATTATCATTTCCTCTCCACGTCTACACACACTTGACATTTTCATATCTGAGACTAGAGAGGAAGGAGAAAGAAGAATCTTCTTCAACCCAAACACTGTCTAACAATGGCGATTCGTTGTGTTGCGAGTAGAAAAACCCTAGCCGGCTTGAAGGAGACGTCATCGAGGCTGATTGGATTCAGAGGAATCCAGACTTTTACGCTTCCTGATCTTCCTTACGACTATGGCGCTTTGGAGCCGGCGATTAGCGGAGAGATTATGCAGATTCACCACCAGAAGCATCACCAGACTTATGTTACTAATTACAATAATGCTCTTGAGCAGCTTGATCAGGCTGTGAACAAGGGTGATGCTTCTGCTGTTGTTAAGCTTCAGAGCGCTATCAAATTCAACGGCGGAGGTATGTGTGTGTGTGTGTTTGTGTGTCTGACATTTTTTTTTATTTTTCCCGATCTCGATTTTGATGAGTTTGTTTGTGTTGGATCGTGTTTGAATTGAGTAAAATTTTGATGAAATTTAGGTTAGTTTGCAAGTTAGGGCCTTGTGATCCATTGAAATGAGCCTAAGAAATTAGGAATTGAAGTAGTTGATGAATAGAGTGTAAAATTGGGATGAAGGTTTGTCTCAGAGTCAATCAAGTTTAGTCGGTAACATTAGCTGGCTTAGAGGTACCTTGGGGTCTGCTGGGTCTTGAGCTTTGAACCAGTTGGATTGGTTTGATAGCTATGGGAAATAAGTTTAGGATTATGTTCTGTGCTAGAGGATGAAGCTCATTTGGGTCTAATTCTAATGTGCAGGGCATGTGAATCACTTGATTTTCTGGAAGAATCTTGCTCCAGTCAAGGTGAGTTTTGTTTTTTGAGTTTTTCTTATCTAATTTTTGTCTATTTAATTGGTCTGAGTTTAATGGTGTCTTTTAATATATAACAGGAAGGTGGTGGAGAGCCACCAAAGGGATCTCTTGGCAGCGCTATTGACACTCACTTTGGCTCCCTTGAAGGTTTGGTGAAAAAGATGAGTTCTGAAGGTGCTGCTGTTCAAGGCTCAGGATGGGTGGTCAGTAGTCTAATCTCACCTTCTTCCTTTTTTTTTAATTTCATTGTCTTACAGTGTTGAATCTGGTGCTTTTTCCTTTTAACCATGATCATTGATTTGCGTTGTAATTCTGTTGATTGAAACAGTGGCTCGGTCTAGACAAAGAACTGAAGAAGCTTGTGGTTGACACAACTGCCAATCAGGTAATCCATGATCTGTAATGTGCGACACTGATCTGTTCAAAACGGTTTTAGCTTTGCCAGCGTTCTTAAGATTCATAAATATATGTGATTTTGATGGATTTTAAAGAAGAGTTTGGTTGGTTGCAGGATCCATTAGTGACAAAGGGAGGAAGCTTGGTTCCTCTGGTAGGTATAGATGTTTGGGAGCACGCCTACTACTTGCAGGTTAGAACACTTTTTGATCCCTTAAGACTCATGTCTAAAGCTTATAAGATCAATGTTCTTTAAACAACTCTTTTATTAATCTCTCTTGCAGTACAAAAACGTGAGGCCGGAATATCTGAAGAATGTATGGAAAGTGATCAACTGGAAATATGCAAGCGAAATTTACGAGAAGGAGTGCAACTGAATCGTTACATAAAAAGAGGAGTCACTTCCAGTTCTGCTATGCTTTTAAGGTTGTCTGAAATAACAATGTCTCTCTTTGGTCTCTTTTTGAGTTAGCTCAAGTGAGTTGTGTGGCTATACGTTGTTTGACGAATACTTCCAAGAATAAAAAGCTTTGCTATTGTTCTCACAAGAAGTTGTTATTTGTTTTTATGAAGAAATCAATTAAAAACCTAAATTTGTAGCGAAACTTGGAATTCTTGAATAATGCATAGTTGCATACACATACTTTGGTGTATAAGAGAATACCAAACAAATGGGGTTATTTTAATTTAAAAACAATTATCTTATGCAATTGTGGAAAACGGATCATAGTAAAGTACTATAAAAAAAAGTCAAATTTACATGTTTTTCTTTGACCGCTGATTATGACTTTCAAATATTCTTTAAGATGTTTCTCGGAACCACCATATCAATTCAAATGATATACTATCTTGAACGACTCTAAATAAAATTAAAGAAATAATCTTGAGAAATTAATGAAAGAAGCTGATGAACAACATTTATCAAGATAATATTTGATAAAAATCGAGATACAAAATGTGAATCTTAAAATTCTTGATCATTTTTCAACTTAGAAAAAAAAAAAGACCAAACCAATCCTAATCTTCTAAACCCTTACAGTAATTTTCTGTAACATTTACAATAATCTCTATTCGAAAGTAAACAAATCAAAGAATCTCTCTAAAGAACAAAAAAAGTAAGAATTAGGACAGAGGAAACATCAACAAAAGATGACGAGACACAACAAAAGAAACAACAGTTGTAATTAAGTATTGATGTCGTTAGTTTTCCTGCTGGGTCCAGACGACGGATGAAACCCTCTCGGCAGAGCATTCAATACCAACGACCCGAATTTTCCGGCGACAACTTGAGGAGCAAGCGAAGAATACTCCGTCTTTCTCTCCTGTTCTCCTCCGCAACCCACCACCACCGCCGCCTTAGAAACAGTAGGGATCTCACCGGAGAATATGACACCATCGGTGACCGGAAGAAACTCTCCCGGTAAAATCCTAGCCGTCGATAGAGAAACGGAGATGAAAAGTATAATCAAAAGCAAAGATCTGTTAATCGCCATCTTTATAAAATAACCTTTTTGTGGATTCTGTTTTTGATTAGTCTGTCTTGGTTTGTAAGATGAAGAAGTGGGTGAAGATAAAAGAGAGAGTGTATAACATATATATATGGATGGTGATGGAGTTTGTAAGGTGAGAAAGGTCAATGGGAGTAGCAAAAAACTTACGCGGCAAGTGTCGGACTTACAAAAGTTAAAAGTTGAATGAATGAATGAATGAAGCGGTCCTTTCCTCTCATCGAGTCCAACTAAAATATCATTTTTATTTTGTAACGAGTTAAGTTTTAGTTTTTACCTTTTTAAATTACATTTTTGGTTGAAAAATGCAAATCAACAAAGATGTGCTCAGTTTACATATAGGTGTCTAGTGTTATTATTTATGTTTAAAATTTTTTAAAATTAGAAAAACAAAGAGTGTGTGAGAGAGACCATTGAGAAACAAAAAACGTTTTATAGATGAGTCGTCGTCGGATATACGAGATCAAATTTTTTATTGTGCCGAAATCGATAGATTGATTACTTTATAGTGCATGGTCTTTGTATTAACATCTTATGAACATTTTTAATAACATTCACGAGTTCCATCATCATTTATAATACTTAATTAACAAGAATATTAAACAGGTACGCAACTGTTTTTTGACATAGTTTGTGAGTCCTATATATTTTGTCGTTTGGAATCAAAACTATACAAATATATTCATACAACTAAAGTAAAACATTTTCTTCAATGATATTTCTTCCAAACAAATTAATGTTACATAACAAATCGAAAATTAAAAAGAAGATAAGATATGTAATTATGACATAATTATGATGTATACACTTTTTAAGTCATTAATGGAGTTTCCAACTGCTACCAACAAAAGCCGAAGCCCACCGTCACCTTTTTGACCGCGTTCTTCATCTTGTTCCCCAAGTCTCTCCCATACGCTCACACTCTCACCGTCACACACACACACACATGAATCTACACTTTATATTAACGTGTGTGTGAACATATATAACTATTGCCTCCTTTATTAGATGAGCCAAAATTTTCAAAATTAGTTGTAGATAGCACGAACGTCATTTATGGATATTGCGGTGGGAACTTTATATACTTTATGGTTTGCTCAAGAGAGTTGAATTTTTTTTGTTTTTTTTAATGTGCGTATAAAGCTGACATATTCTCTGTAGTTGGTAAAGGTATAGAAAAAAGCAGATTTAATAAATTCTCTAAAGTTTTTATGTGGTCGTTGGGCCGAAAACATAGACCATAGGCCAATGATATTGGAAATGGAACAATCATTCATTTACATGAGCTAAGTGTTGTCTTATGTCCCAAGATCTGGTCACTAGTTCTTCTGATGAGTAGTGTCGTCACTTTACCAAATGTTATAAATACTTTATCTAGGTATATAGACTGTAGCTAAGATTTTTAGCTTTATTAAGACCTTGAGAGGAAGATAGAGTTCATGACAACAAGGCGGATTAACTCGCCATATAAGGTTTTGTAACCATCAGTAGATTTATTTAGAATATACAGAAGTCAAGATTTCTTATTTGATACAATAAATACATATGCTCTAGTGATTTTCAGGTTCCACGGAGGGCACGAACACGTTCTTGAATCAATTTCCTTTCCCAATCTGCAACGTCTTCGAATGCATTCTCGGGGAGACTCTCAAATGGCTCTTTCCAGGGATCGTTCTTGGCAAGATCATACGTTGCACCGCGGATGGCTCCTTTGTTAGGCCCACATGGACGCTTCGATACCAATGTGTCATAAGCAGTGTTAAGCTGTTCCAAAAACACAGAATCAGATAGCAAAAAACTTCTTGGAGTGAAGTTGAGTGAGGGAGACCTTTTTTACTTACGTTCATGTCGCAGAACCAATACATATAAGCAATAGAAACCCCTGGAGCTCTTCCCAATCCAGCTGAGCAATGCACGTAGACTCTTCCTTTACCTTCTGAAACCGCCCATTCCAAAGAAGAAACAGCTTTTGGAAGTTGGCTCCTCAACGAAAGCGGATCAAAGTCTTTTGCCTGACAGAATTAGAAATTGATAAACAAAAAAATTAAAAATTCATATTCACATGATTTCACAGGTTGAGAAGGCAAGAAATGTTCCTTACGGGCCTTCTCATGTGACGGATTCCAAGCTCCTTACATCGTCTAACAATGGAGTCTAGATCGATTCCCCAATAGTCAATGTCCTTGTCCTGCTGCAAGTTAAGTATGTAAGCAACATTCTCTTCCTGCTTCAAGTGATCTATGTCCTCAGGTTTCTGTGGCTGTGACCCAACAATCAGTTCATCTCTTATCAATGTATAGTTCATACCTGAAGAACAGAACAAAGACCAAAAAATGTGAGAAAAAATCATCACATAAACCTTGTATCCACATGAAACACTAAATCCTTGTAACACAGCTACTGAATGTGTTGCCCAAAATACACTAACCTGTGCGTTTTTTTAGCTTTCAGAAAGGAAAAAAAACACTAAATCCTTGTAAACACAGCTATCAATTTCATAAATCTGTTTCAAAGTTCAAGAAACTGTATACACCAAAGTTCTTGGAACTTAAACAACTACACTCACCTTCCTCAAGAACACTCTCTCAGTTCAAATCTAATCAAACACTAGCCAACCTAACCACAAAGTCAAATGAATGAACACTGTTCTACTCTTGACAAACAAAGAAAGAAATCATTAATTATGTAACAAAATCGAAGAAAAGATGTATACCAAGATCATGATGATATTCATAAGGGCTCCTCATCAATCTCTTCATAGCTGTATTGTAATCCTCCATTTTGTTCTTGGAGCTAAGAGAGACCCCATTTGTTCCTGAGCTTTCTCCAGAGATTTTGCAAGACACTCCCGCCAGATTTCTTCTGTGAAATCTCAGATCAAACGACGAAGAACTGAAGCAAGAAGATCTCTCAGTTTCTCGGGAGTATCTAGTCACCGGGAAAATACAGCTCTTGACTCCAATCACACTCATCGTCTCTCTATCTCTCGTTCTTCACCTGATTGCAACATTGAAATCTGTGCAGTAACATATGCGTTTTACAATAATGGCCGGGTGTCACACAAAACGATAGCGACATTTGTGTTATTGGGCTTTTAATTTAATGGGCCTTTTAATAATAAGTTATATAGCCCATTAAGTAAAACCCTAATTTTTACCTCGCCTGTATACAAAATCGAAACGAGCCAAAACCTAAGTTCCCTCCTTCTTCGCCGGCACTTGCCCATCGTCTGCTTCCCTCCTCCCAAGCCGGCGAAAATTGTGAGTTAATCTTCTGTTTCGTGAGTATACATTCATTTGAATATATGTATTCATCATACTAGATCATTCATTTGATTAGATAGACTTAGACGTGTGATCATGTGAACTTCAATCATTGCTTACTAGATTGTTCCATCTCCCAGGAATCTGGTTTTAGATTGTATCTTTCTTACAACTTATCTGTATTTTTGGATTTCAGACCAAGAGGACCAAGAAGGCTGGAATTGTCGGCAAATATGGTGAGTATTCAGTAACTAATCCTTGGCTATATATAGCTGTTGCTGTGAAGTATACAACTTTAGAATTCTCTTGGTTCATATGTTGAAAGCCTAAGCGTTGTTTCGATGGTTGGAATTGGCTAATAGCATTTGCTTAAAGTATACAACTTTAGAATTCTCTTGATTCATATGTTGAAACCCATTGACCTTGTTTCCATGGTTAGAAGAATTAGTATCAGATCACGAACAGAGAAGTGAAATGTCTCTATAATAATGTTTGAATCCTCAATCTTATCTGTTGAATTTGTTGTGTTTGCAAAAAGGTACACGATATGGTGCCAGTCTTAGGAAGCAGATCAAGAAGATGGAAGTGAGTCAACACAGCAAGTACTTCTGCGAGTTCTGCGGAAAGGTACTCTTACTCTTATTACCATCTCTTGAGTAACACATTGTCTTTGAATCCAATAAGGCTTTCAGTTTGCAAAGATTTTTTGCTTTTCAATTTTGTGAAATGAGTTTTTGTTTTGGTTATGTAGTACGCCGTGAAGAGGAAAGCTGTTGGCATTTGGGGTTGCAAAGATTGCGGGAAAGTGAAAGCAGGCGGTGCATACACAATGAACACAGCAAGTGCTGTGACAGTTAGGAGTACCATTAGACGATTGAGAGAGCAAACCGAGAGCTAGATCCAGAGAATCCTAACCTTCCCATCACTGTGAGAAGTCCTTTTTGTTCTATCAAAATATCAAAGTTCCATCGGCATTTATCTTGATTCAGATTAACTAACCCCCTTGACTCCTTTTGGGGTTTTGCCTTTTTGTTTCTGTATTGAACCTTCCAATTCTTTTTCAATGAAGTTTACAGTTTGGTTTATATGTGTAAGAGCTTAACCTTACCAATGTCAAAATTTCTACAGTTTACTTTTATTTCTCCCACCACATTTTTACACTTTCCTCTACAAGAGAAATAAATCAATAATGCAATCACTAGTCTTTTCTTCCTAACAAAGAAATCTAAAGACCAAAAAAATAAAAATCAAATGTAAAAATCTAAACGGTAGTAGTGTCATTATCAGTCTCACTAGCTTTGACAAGTCCATTGTTATGATTAACCTCTTCTTCTTCAACTTTCCTTTTCAAAAACCCAAACTTCACCAAACCTTCTTCACCCCAATCCCATAGATGCAACACGATGTAGCTCCCAATCCCACCGATCAACCCGTACGCGACTGAGTAAGTCAACGGCATCAGAATCATCGTCACGAATGCCGGAATCGCTTCCCTCATATCTTCCCAATCAATCTCCGTCACCGATTTCATCATCATCACTCCCACTAATATCAACGGCGGACCAACCGCCCAAGCCGGAATCGAAGCTAGCAACGGCGTGAAAAACATCGCTAAGAAAAAATAAACCGCCACCGTGATCGCCGTCAGCCCCGTCCTCCCACCTTCTCTTATCCCCGTCGACGATTCGATGAACACCGTCACCGGAGATGTACCGAGCAAGGACCCGATCACAATCGCGGACGCGTCGGACATAAACGCGAAATACTGTCCGGCGAAATCTCCGTTCTCGTCTACGAATCCGGCGAATCTAGCCATCGAGTAAAGCGTCCCCGTCGTATCTAATATATCCACGTAGAGGAACGTCACCAGAGCTTCCCAGAAATGTCCTTTGCTCATACCGGAGAAGCTCAAAGCTCCGGCGGTGTGTTTGATGACGTGTACATCGACGATCTTTTTGAAATAATCGTGAGCTGCGTCTCCGGCCGATGTGTTCGGAAACGCCGTTACCTCCGTGTTACGGAACCACGAGATCGCCGTCACGAAGACGATCCCGTAGATCATAGCTCCTTTCACGTTCTTCACCAAACAATAAGCTATGATCACGAATCCGACTATACCTAACCAAAACGTCGGAGACTCCATTCGTCCGTGAACACACATAATATCGCCGGAAACTGCTCCTCCGGCGAGTAAACTAACGGTTCCGTTAGCCGACGTTATAACGGGAGCTAAGGATACTCGTGACGAGGTTGGACAGGCGGCGAGAGTGACGAGAGTTGACGGACTATAACCGACTAAACCGATTCCTTGATTGTTCTGTAAACCGATGAAAGCTAAGAAAAGTCCGATTCCGGCGGAGGAGCTGATTCTGACCGGTTTAGGGACGAGTTTCGCGAGCTTTGCTCTGAAACCTATAGCGGAGATGAATAGAAATATCAACCCTTCGATGAACACGGCGGCGAGTGCTGTCCGGTATGAGATTGAACCGGATCCGTGAAACCCGACGACGGTGTAAGCGAAATAAGCGTTAGTTCCCATTCCCGGAGCTAAAGCCAACGGGAGATTCGCCATCAACCCCATGATTACGCATCCGATTAGTGAGGCAGCTACGGTGGCGACGATTAGATCCTTTCGGATTCCTTCAACGCATGCGGCGTAACCGGGATTAACCGGGTTGAATTTGCAAGAAACGTCGGGTTGGAGTAATCGGAGACCCGGTCCGGTACACTGAGAAGGGTTGATCGTTGGGTCAGAGCAGAGAGGGATACAGTCGGAAACAGAGCAAGTACCACCGGAATCAGAGAGGATCGAAGCGTTGACGGCGAGGATGTAAGCCATGGTTAAGAAAGTGGCGGTACCAGCACGGAGCTCAGTGGTGAAAGTTGAATTACGTTCGGCGAGTTTGAAACGTTTACCAACCCGGCTCGAACCGACGTAGGTGTTGAGCCGGTTTAGTAGCTTGGGCTTAGGTCTAGTACTAGTAGTAGTAGAAGGTAGTTGCTCCATTAGAGGAGATGAGATGATCACACAGAAAGAAGTACAAGAAAGAAAAATACAAAGTTTTGTTTAGTTTTTTGGGTTTTGTAATCTAGTGAAAGAGAACAGGGTTGTGCTTATATATATCAGAGAGGATTATATAAATACAGCTGTGTGTGTAGTGTATAGTGGGGGAGTTTTAGGGAGCTTTTGATATGATTAGAGAAAGAGGAAAGATTCTGGTTAGAGAGGAATGGGATCTTTAGAAGAGAAGTATCTCACATGTAACCATGTGTCCAGGATTCTTGCTCACTTTTATTTTTCTTACATCTTGTAACAGTCAGTTTTGTACTTTTTTAATATATTGATATGCAATCTCTGACTATTATTGAATTTGTTTAGTATTGTTGTAATTATATCATGTAATCAATCACACGTATTTGTCGGGAAGAGTATTTTCGACGCTTTTTTTTACACTTAAAAGATGTCATTTTCTTGATATTTAAGTACTGTGGCTTTTGTAGTTTTGTATCAAGTTTTTTTTTTCTGTTATAAATGGTCATCAATATGCAGAGCTTTATTATTAAAATTGTTTATTATGATTATGGTGTGTATGGATATGTGGCAACTACACACAATTGCGGCCAAGAAGGTCGCGTTACAAAGTTGGCTACAAAATACAAATGTGAACAACTCTTAACTAACCCCCTATTATATATTTGACCAATTGACTTTGACCTCTCAACTTATTTTTTTTGGGTGATATATAATTTTCTAAATAGACATCATTTCGCAAAATTGTATTGTTTTTTTTCCAAAATTTAAATGTTGGTTTTCGAAAATATATTATGTTTTTTTTTGTTGATCATTTATTTTTCAAGTGGATCATCGTTTGAGTAATCTTTTGAACTCAATATGTTGGTGGGGAAGTCAAAGATATCGGTTTGACTACGATTGATCGACTTCGTGTAGTTTGGTTTATATAATCGAGCTTATTATTTAAAAAAAAATTTCTTAAAAACAACACTAAATATTAGATGAATCACAAAGGCTTCAATTGGTGACCAAAATTTAGGAAAAAAACGAGAAGGAATATCACATTCTTTTTTATTCCACAATTTTTTTACCATTTAATAGTAATATTTTTTTCTCTACATTCCTCTACATTCTTCAAAAAATAGGGAACAATAGAACAAAAATATTCCTCCCCAAAATTGATGAAGAATAAATGGAACAAAAAAAACAAATATTAAAATTCATTTTTATTTTATAATAAATAAAAAATATGTTTATTAATAAAATTTTAATTTTGTAATATAAAAACTTTCATATTTTTACAATGTATTGACAGGAAAAAAAAATTTGATAGGAATTTTATGCTAAACTAATCTTAAGGCTATATTTGAAAACTGTATGAATAGTAGAACAAATTTAAATTACTATTAAAATTTTATTGTATGTTAATATCAATTATTAATATTTAATATGATATATCTAAAATTTAATTTACAAATTTTATTTGAAAATCAAATATAAAAAAATTTATTATATATACATTAAAATAATATTAATATTATAATTGAAATTTAATTTATTTAATATTTAATATATTTTAAAAATATTTTTATTGTTTAGTTACTATTTACTATTTTGTTTTTTCTCTGCAGATTTTCCTTTCATTGCTCAAAAACTGTTTATTCCATTTCGCATTATTTTTTTTATTCCTTTTCTTTTTGTTCTTCTAATGGTTACCAGTTGAGTAAAAGCCATAGAATCTTATTTTAATTAAAAAAAATTAACCAAATTCTAAAATGTAGATATTGGGGAAGACAAGAAGATCATCAGAAAATAGACGTCTCACTATAATCAAGATGTAAAGAATTCAAAGAAGTAGTTCATTCATTTTTCTAATTAACAGCACGTGGACGGACATAAATAAGAAGAAAAACTCCAGTTTTGTGATTCTTAATATGACAGAATATTTAGTCTTGTCAGTATAATCATATGTTCCTCCACGATCTATAATAAGGGAAAATAAACTACTATACATGAGAATATATAATCTGTTTTATGTGTAGTTATTTTGATTAAAAACCTAAAATATTTGAAAAGTAGTTCATGAATAAAATGGTAAGATGATACCTATATATTTGAACTAGAACAAATTAATGTAGATTTGAACGTAAGATATCTTTTGGGGGCCATCCACTTATAAGTGTGTCTTTGTTACGAGTGCCATGCTATTTATTGTCTAGGTCTCACTATCAACTTACAAGTAACGACACTTTACTGCATATCAATTATTTGCGTAGGCCGCAGTATTTATTTCCATAATCTACTACTTCAGCATTCGACAAAAAGAAAACGTATTAATAGATTTTATATATATATATATATATATATAATGTATAGCCAGATTATAAACAACTATTTACCATTGTCAAAGAGTGGTCCATCTACTAATCTACATATGGACTAACCAATCTTCCACGTACTGTGCAAGTTGATGTAAGCGTGTGATTAGAATTCAGCAATTGGTATATAAGGGCTTTTCTATATTTACGGGTTATGGTTTAAACTTTTAATTGTCAAAAAAAAAAAAAAATAGCCGTTTAGGGTTGCGGGTTTCAGAACAAGCGTCTTATATTGATTTGTAAATTTGAAAGCTTGCATTCTCTTCATTTTTTATATATATTTTTGGGGTAATTCAAGATTCTATATATAGTTCCCTCTCGTATGTTCCAGGGTTAGAACTACTCTACCTATGAACATCTGCTTTGAAAAAAACAAAAAATTAATATATAAGGACGAACGTAAATATGATATGGTCATCTTAACTATGCTATGCCATTTAGGAATATATGATGATGATGACGACGAAGGATTAATCGAACTATCGAAGGAAGATACGGTAGTAAGAAACTTGGATTAATTATAGTCGTCGTCGAGGCTTTACTATATAGTATATATGTTGAAGACTTTCACAGTTCCAACCGCATCATTTCAACTAGAAGATGGTATATAAAAAATTTATGTGTATGGAAGGAAAGTTTACAGAATTACGTCATGATATTGTGGCACAAGGAAACGAAGATAAAGATTCATCAATTCATGGATGATCCCAAATAATGATTTAGTCACCTTGCATGCTAATATCCTCCTCACAAGTAGTAATTCTTAATTATCGCGAACACAAAAAGACCATGAGATAACACAAAATGCTAGACTTGTGGTGTGATAGATATTTTAAATAGTTCGTTCTACCATCTCAGTCCAAATATTTTTGAATCTTCATGTTAATATTTTTCTTAATTTGAAAAAGTATATATTTACGTATTAAAAAAAGAACTAGTATTTTACCAAAAAAAAAAAAAAGAACTAGTATTTGTTTTGCAGATTTGTAGTATTAATCATTGTAAAAATAAATAGATTGGTGGTGGCCGACTTCACGTGAGGAGATGCCCTCATTGGAGTATTGGACAGTCATTTTGCTTTTGGAGTAATAAATTTTGCAATTAATAAATGCAGTTCACCCACTTGATAACAAATTTTGATTATATATTTTTTTGGTGAAGGTTCAAAACATTTTTATGTTTCTCTCGATCATAATCCGACGGCTCCACCTTGTCTGATTTTATCTCGTCCACATAACTAAAGGTTGGTTTCTAGATCCTCGATTGTACTATTCATTAAATATGTTTTAAAACAACAAGAGAAAGGCGATTGTACTAGTTTGAGTGATGTATCTCCATTCGTTTTCTTATGAGTTATGGCTTTTTAAATTACATGCACTGTTTTTATTTTTTAATGAACTTCAAATGTGTGTCTGTAAAATAATGATCAAAAGATGGAATATCGTAATCCAGAACCAAAGAGACCATCAAGGTCTCGCATACAGCGAGCAGGAGATGTGATCATTCCTTGTGGATTAGAATCATTCTTTATAGGCATTGATGTACTAACACACTAAAGATATGTATATAAGAGATATATGTGTACGTAAGTGATGGTCAATGTTAATCTTATTCTAAAAAGTCGATTCCTCATAGTCGAATTTATTGTAGCCATGTATATCATATCATTTATGATTTATCCATCAATATTCAATACCGTCAAACATCAAAATAAATGTCTATCATTACAAAAAAAAACTGCCGTTCAAATAGTATTGACGATCCCGATAGAGTTAAAAAAAAAAAACAGTAGTATATGGATAGTGAACAGAAATTTAAAATTTTATATATACTTAAAGTCAGGTTCATGAATTTTTATGTCGACTATTTAAACTGAACTGATGATTGATATAATTGTAACATTTTTTGCGAGTGATAAAACACTTGCGAGTTACGTACGACGACTAAGATCAAAGATGCAACATCAGATTATTATATTGTTTTGAATTAATGCTTACAAACTAAAACTCCAAAGCAAAAACATTAATAAAACGACCACCACGACTTAAAACATAAGAGTTTTTAGGTCGGTAAAAGGAACACAATTCTCGACATGTTTCCACTTTGTATCCAACTTACAAATTATAATTCTCTTTTCTTTCGGTTATTTTTTTTTTTCTATTGGATAAGTAACAAGTACAGTATATCGTAACTAAGTAGGTCATCCCTTATAAAAAAAAAACATGAAGTATTGTATTTTAGAATTATCATTTTTTATAAGCATTATAAAAAGTCTTATTTATAACTAAATAAAAACTAAAAGAAGAAATATGTAAAGTTTCATGGGAAAGTATCGTTCGACCACTCTTTTTGTGCTATCAGATTTTTGTTCGTCTCCACATGATTTTGACAACCAACAAGGCACTATCATATATGAATCTTCTTCCCTTCTTAATTTTCATCCATAGCGTTATATTTCTCTTCGAAATTTCCCTATCTTGTTTTTGTTATATATTGGTGTTCTTTGGTATAGATGAATACGAAGATGACAAAATTTATGGACAAGCCAACAAGAAAAAAAAATATAATTTTTCCTTCGTATGGCATCCAATCCATATTGGATTTCTAAAGTATAATTCAACTAATAAATATTTAATTTTTTCCATTACAAGTCTATATTTTAAAAAATCAAGGTATTACATGATATAAGAGAATATGAAAGAAAAGGACAAAATGGAAGCTGGTAAGTAATAGAGAGGAACAAAACAAAGGGAGCATAATGGAGTTGGGCTCAATTAGTCACTTTTTAGAGGACTTTTCAAAAAAGTCTTCCTACAACATTTTATTTGTTGGTCGTATCCTCTTATCGAATAATAAACTTATCAATTAGCTTAGTGGATTTTTTTTTTTTTTAAATCATTCAGTTCATTAACCATTCATTAAACTACCCACAAGTTAAGCAGCTACTGTTTCATGCAACTATATATATGTACGTACATCTATGCACAAAAGGAATTAATAGCTTGAGATTATTTTGTTGGAAATTACACATATATATATATATTGACCTATTTGGGTAGTTAAGTGCGTGTGTTTTGAATATAATTTTGAAACGTAAGATTAGGTGCAGTGGATTTGTGGAAATTAAGAAAGTTTGATCAGTGGAGGGGTTTGAACTTTTTAATGATGGAGTTGGCCAAACCAAAGTGATTAGTGGCAAAGCGTTAGCCTCTACTTTTTTCCCCTCTGGTGTTTCAACTTTCTTCTTTTCTGAAAAAAACCCACTGAAAATTCATTAAGTACATTAAAACTTTTATTGGTCACTTGTTAATCATTAGTATTTCAGTGAATATTTTAAATAAGCAATGATACAGACAACTATTTTTCATGACTTTTTTGGCCACACCATATTTAGATTCGAATTTGGTTCGTTGTACTCGGTAGCTTACGGCTAAAAGCCTAAAACATATGGTCTTAAAAAAGATTTAATGAATCGATTGTAAGAAAAATTCGACTTTTCAGGATTTTTGAAATTAATCGGTTGTAGACTTTTGATCCAATTTCTCTAAAGTGTGTAGGCAACACAAGCAACATCTTGTCCTTATGTGTGTTAGTTGGCTTATTTGACTTAACTGAAGATCTCTCTTTCTTTGAAAAGTATATGTAAGGATTATATATGTATTCTTCTTCTATATGAAACCTAGCTATATAGGGTTCAAACAAAACACAACTGATCAAACTTTTATGAAAACGTATATATAGGGTTCAAACAAACACAATATATCACAATTTAAACGAAGACGTATAAATAGGGTTGAACCTTCATATTATTACCATATCACAATGAATTGTTAGGATATTATATAGGGTTCAAACAAACACAATGGATCAAACTTGTAACAAAACGTATATATAGGGGTTTAACCTTCATATTATCTCCATGTCACAATGATTCGTTAGGATATTATATAGGGTTCAAACAAACACAAAGGATCAAACGTTTATCCAAAACGTATATCACAATGATTCGTTAGGATATTTCATACGAAACTCGATGTATTACTTTGTTGTAGTTTGTACTTTATGATTGTATTTGTTATCTTCAAACAAAAATATCAATTTATGTCTATTATGCAAGTAGGTTCTTTATTTATAAAGGATGACAATGAAAGGGGGAAAAGCTAACTAATTGTTACAAGAAATAATGTGGATGATCAGCATTTTAATTCATTTATAAATATACTACTGTTTTTTTGGTTATATCTTTTCCATATCCTCTATCTCTATGCGTCAAAATCAACATTTTGCTGGCTGGGGAGAGAAGTGGACCCTCATTTTGTTTGGTTATGTTTTTATTTGTTTGGACAAATTCGTTTAAAAGTCGCATTACTTGCAATCACACCCAGTTTAATTCATATATATGAGAATAAATTAAGATATATATATATATATATATATAAAAGCTATGATCCAATTGGGTGAATACAAATTTCAAATTCTTAACTCCTAACTTTCTTATTTGCATCTCCTTTATTCTGTTTGATCGTATATTTTTGATAGGTTCGAAGAAACGTGTCATTAACATGATATACATTAGTTTTGATTAGTTTCGTTAATTATCTTAGGAAAACCATTATATTAAAATGTTCATTCTGTCGGATGAGAACTTAAATATCAATATCCAGAAATAAATAGTTACTTACTTTTCAATAAGTTGTCATGACACAATTTTTTTATAATTTATACGCTAACAAAAGCGAAACTTTTAAAGAGACTTGCAAAATTAGACTACGAACTTGAGTCAATTGCAATGTTAGACGTCTTTTTTTCTCTCTCCAACATTTGCCACTTTCTTCCTATTAAATCTTTGTCTATTCATTTTATTCACAAAAATGCCATTATTTCTGATTTATTTGAATTTCTTGCGAAAATGTTTATTACATCCATATCCTCGTCTTCTTCTTTTATTTACGGTTGTGTCACCACCATCCATTTTCCAACAACCATGAACAACCAAATTTGAAGCTCTTAAAGCTTCAAGAACCTGAATTTGTAAGCTTAAATAACACCCAATGCTATGAGAACTTCATTTTCTTCCATCTCCTCTCCATTTTAATCCAAGAAAATTTGCAAGTGCATTCATCTTGTTATATGTCATGATTCTTGGATAGTGATTAAATTGGTGCTGGGTTTCTTCTGTGGTGACTAAAGACGACGTTCTCGGTGCTTGACATTGCGAAACAACCACCGATAATGTTATTTTCCGGTAGATTTCGTGATTTTCCTTGATTTTTTTTGCGAAATTAGACTTCATTTGTTAGTCTAACCGTCATAATATCATGTAAAGTCTACTATGTGGTCAAATTTGCAATAAAAAATTTATTGAGTTTCGAGCCCGTAGACTGAAATTTCAGTCTCCTTAATTTCATTTGAAAATAAAAAAATATGGTTCAGACTCCATTATAATCTTTCTGTCGGCTACTTCGTTTGCAGTCTACTAAGGTGTATTTTTGCAATTGACCAAATTCTTGACTTTTTAGTTATGACTGTCGGACGAAGTCTTCTTCCGATAATAAAAGAGTAGACTTCTATAGTGGCTATTTTTGGATTTGATCAAAATATAAAAACATTGACCGTCATATTATTGATAGAAAATTAATTAGTTGACTGCAAAAGAAGTCTACTAGTTAAAAAATTAAAATGTTGGTCAACCCCAAAAATGACCACGGCAGACTGCAAACAAAGTCAACAATCCTGGAGACTTCGTACATAGTCTACTTGGCGAAAGTCAAACTTGGTCAATTGCAAAACTAACCACAACGAAGTTTACTTTTTCTAGTTGACGGATAGATGAAGTCTACTTGTTAGCTAGAAGTCTACTACAAAGTCAATGGTTTGGTCAATTGCAAAAATAGCCAGAGTAGATTGTAATCGAAGTTAACTTGTTGAAACTTTCTAAGAAGTCTACTCTGTTCTATGTTTTTAATTGCAAAACTGACCAAAAAATTAACAAAGGAGGACAACAAAGAAGTCAACTATCCTAGTGTACTTCATCCGGTGTCTGCTTTATTAAATTGTAATTGCAAAAATAGACCACACAAAATAGACTTCAAGGGAAGTATCTTCATAGAGGCTAGTTTATGTCTACAAAGTTGACATAAACATGAAGTCTTCATAATTTGATAACCAAGTTATTGCAAATTGGTGAATAATTTGAAAGATTTTCTTGTTGTATTCTTTGATATATGATATGTACTTGCCTCTGTATGTTTTTGAAATGATTATCTATTATACATATGGAGAAATCAAGTTTTTGGTTTTCTTAGGCAGTTAGGTTATTAACTTAGACTTATTTTTGAAGTCAACGAGTTGGAGTTCTGTGTGAAATCTGTATAATTGAAAAAGTCTTTAATTGAAAAAAGAGTATGATTGCTTCACAATCCATCTATATATTGGTTGAGAGAGAAGATTCTTGTTCCTCACAAATCTGTTTACTACATTGCAATGGTGAGAACTAAGAAACTTAAAAGGAACAGTTTCATATCCTGATTTAGTTTTTCTTTATAATTTTGTTTTTGTCTTCTCTTCTTTGTAGGTCGTAAACATTGTGTTGAGGTTGGCGTGGCTGCAGACCGTGCTGGATTTCAACTTCGTGTTCTTACATTGTGAAACTATGGTTGCTCTTCTTCCTGCTCTTGAGATCATACGTCGTGGTATATGGAATTTCCTTAGGTAACTTCTGAAACCAAAAAAATTTAATCACTGTGCTTGCTCCTTTTAAAGCATTTTTTACTTAAGGGTTCTTGCTTTGTCTAGTTGTGAAGGTTGGAGAACGAGCATTTGAACAATGTGGGAAAATTCAGAGCATTCAAATCAGTTCCGCTACCACCATTCAACTATGATGAAGAGGAAGATCGAGATAGTTAAATCTTAGATTGTTATCAAATCAAGGGTTTTTTTCACATGAGTGGTACTCCAATTTTGTATAGTTCCTTGTAAACCAATAAAGAAGTAGGAAATGAGCATGATGAGTCTTCGGATATAACAATCTTTTCTACCTAGGGTTATTATTGTTGTGCTCTCTCTGTCACAATGGGAGAGAGACCTACTAAACAAACAACAGCGATCACACATGTGAGCTATTTTAACTATGATACACCAATAATTACCCTTGAAACACTCTAAGAAATTATGAGGTATTGACACAACAAGCGTAAGAAGCATGAGCATATTGATCTTGCAGCAATAACCCAAATAGTTTGCCAAAACAGCATCAACTAAGTATATCATATCACTCGAGTCTACTACTAAAAAAGCCAAGGTTGCTGCCTCTTGATATCCAACAAGGAGTGATCATATTGAGAGCCAATCTATAGGAACAGGTTTAAGAGCCTTTGGCCCATTTCTTATCCCTCTCTTGTGTTTAGAAATCTGCATTTTTCATAAAGAACAACTTTGATTAACACTATCATTCTCCAAGGAAAAAAAAATACACATTTTCATACTAGATAGCTCTGAACACCCAAGAACATATGAGCCTTAAGGAACCAAATAAATTTAGAACTGAGCTTAAATCCAGACGCCACAATAATTCACAACCCTAATGAAATTTTTAACATTTCAGAAGCAGGAAAACGAAAAGGAGAAAAACCAAATAAGAGAGACTGAGAGTTCCGTGACCTTCTTCTTAGGCACATCCATTAGCTCCATGGATCCGCCGGTATCAAAACTTGGAAGCCCGAATCCGAAACTCTTTTCATCGATTGAACCCGGCTGATTCTGATCGAACTCAGGCAAAACCAGCGGCGACATAGAAATGGGGCGATCGAAAGCCATTGCTCAAACGGAGAAGATACGAACTCAGAGATCTTCTGAGTTCAGATCTAGTACCAAAAGAAAACAACAAGTAAACGATGAGTCGTCATTAAAATTTGGAAATGAGAAAATCGATAAGGAGAAGAAGTTGAGAGATGGATTCTTACGAGAGAAGCTGAAGTAATACCGGCAGCGGCGTCAATATCATCATCGACATCGTCGTTCAAATTCCACCAAATCTGGCTATGATCTAGCCGCCGCTACAATCTTCAGATCTGTCAAAATAATAAACCACTCACACATTAATACACTGATTAACGAGAAGCAAACAACAAAGCATCATAGGAGAAGACAAAGAAAAGAAGAAGACATTACCTGTCTAAAACTCGAGATTAGGGTTTGGACTAAAAGGTCGATCTCTACACCATGTTTGACAGAGAGAAGAGCTGTAGATGAGGAAGATGAAGAAGAAAGGTGATTCTGATGATGATTTGATGAGAGACAGATTTTTTTAGTTTCAGAATCGCTTATCGCCAGAGAGAGAGGCAGAAGGTGGAAGAGAAAGAAATGAAAATTATTAGGGTTAGGGTTAGTGAAAATTTGGTATATATAACTCGGTTAATTAAAACCGATCGATTATGCCCTGCCGAACCGAACCGAACCGGTAACCGAATTACCATATTAATTTCGCCGATCAGTTTATTGATCCTCTCACAGATGCTGCCGAAAACCAAACATCTCGGTTTAATCGGTTCGGTTCTCTCGTTCTGACCGAACGCCCATGACTAATTATTAATAGTTAATGGCATAACAAAGTCAACCACCAATAGTCTATAGAGAAGTCTACTTAAGCCTTTCCTCCCTTAATTTGACTCATTTATATGTAAATTTATTTTATTTCAATGCAAGAAGTCTATGTGGTTATTATTTTTGGTCAATAGATTTATCAAATTATTTTTTATAAATTTTTTAATTAAAATTTAAACTATAATTAAGGAGTAGACCTACCTTTATGTCTTCACATATATTCAATTTGTAATCTACCTTAAATAAATCTATTGTAGACTTCCTCCAGGTTACATCTGTCATTTCGGCTTCTGTTCATTATTTGGTCGTAAGGGAGTCAACTGTAATTTCAGTACCCTTAGTAGTTATGTTTCTCAAATATTGAATATGAGGTCTATTACTGCATTCAATGTCAAATAAAAGTATACAAAATGCAATTGTCCCAAACTTCTATGGTAATTTTAGTTTGTTTACGAGAGAGGAAAAAAGCAGGAAAAACATCAAAAGAAATAATTTCTGTAAAGTAAAACATTGAGAAATGATTATCTTTTTGATATAAAACTAAAATTGTATTTCTAACCAAAACAAAACCAATATCATTGGACTAGTTTATGTTCGAAACTTTTATCGATGCATTAAAAAAAAAAAAAATTACAAGAAAGCCTAATAGCTAGCTAATGACATTGGGAAATCTAATCATTACAAGTTTAGGTTTATGCACAATGTAACAAAGAATAAGTCTGTCAAAGAACATTCTGATTATGATTAGTACAGCAAACATAAAGAGACCCCACTTTTCTTTATTTTTTTTTTCTCTTTATAAAATAAATCCCCACCCAATAAAATGTCGAAATGAGTTAAAAATACATTCATTAGTTAATAATTAAGAGATAACTTTATAAAAGTTTTGCGTTTTATGCGATTCTGTGGAGTACAATTAATAGGGCACATGTCAATCAAATTCGCAAATTGAATCAAAGGTCCTTTTAGATTTTGCTTGTAACAATCAAATTGCTCCACTTATCCATTTCCCAAAAGGAAAACATCTTTTTTTATTTATTCTCTTTCAAATTCAACCTACAAATATGTATGCAATTCCTACATTGTACCATCGAGGCAGAAAGTGAGATCCTGAAACATAATCACGAATTATATTACTACCATCATTGGTAATGGTACAACTAAACACAGTCAGCTATTATACTCCATAGTTCATACTCAATATACATCACTTATTGTAGACTTAGCAAAAGAATTTCGAAAAAGTTAGATATGGTAGGACTTTTTACTGTACAATGTTTATGAAACTTAAATTATAATTTGCCATTTTTTTTTCCCATTTTTGATGCCTATTCTTTTAATCTAGTTTCTACTAATGATAAATGGCCACATGGTGAAAATATATGGTTTTTCGTAGGCAATACTGAAACACAAATGGGTAAGTTTTTAGTTTCACCACTTCTGCCTAACAGTCACTGTTTCCAGTTTTGTCTTTTGGGTTCTACTTTATAAGTATCTGATTCGTTTTTAACAGCCCACCATTGATGCCATTGTCCGAAGCTCCAGGAATGTTTTCTTGGGTCCACTTTCCCATCGCTTTCTCATGAAACTCCACACAACCAAAAATGTACAATGCAAAAGAGTTAACAACATTGGTCTTGAAACAGCCAAAAAAAAAACCAACGAAAATGGTGATAATACGCATGCTATTTCACTCGACAGATCCGGTTTGCGTCTAGTATACCAACCATATGTATAAAGTTATAAACCATAAAGACAAGAGCTTAAGAGATTATATGAACCTAGCCTAACTACTATATGCTGCGATTCAATGCTTTAGAATATGGTATCAATGGTTAGCTTTCTTTTGGGCGGTGATTTTTCTATGATTTGTTTCTCATGCTCCATAAATGTAGAGCCTTTGTTGGCAAACAATCTTCTGAGGTTTATCACAGATAGCTCGTAAAAGTTTCCAACTGCAAGATCAGCCTGAACCAGATCATACCTGCAAATTTGTTTTTTGATAAAAGTTAGATGCCAGAATGCTTCTGGTTGGTTCCCAAAGATGGGTAAAAGAGTAACTTTATTATACTTACGCCCGATGAGCACCGATTAATCCAACTGCCATCATTGTACAGTTGTGAGCAGCAGTTATACCCCTAGGATCATCCTCGAACACAACACATTTCGACGGTTTTCTATCCAACTGCATAAAAAGTTTGTAATCTTTCACCAAACAATTAAAAAAAATTATCTAGGATTCACAATTGAAATTGTAACAGTACCTTCACAGCTGCGGAAAGAAATCTGTGAGCTATAGATTCCATACCATCTTCTTCTGAAACCACTGCCTGAAATAGAAAATGAATACAAGTGTCAGCAAATATAACCATTCATTTGCAAAAAAGGAAATGATTCTCTAAAGTTATTACTCGCCTGGAAATAAGTTTGAAGTCCCATCCGTTCAAGGGCATTAATCATGTTTTTTCGATCAAGATTTGAGACAACAGCACAGGGAATCCGAGCAGTTGAGACAGCGTCAAGCCAATCTCTAAGTCCCTCTTTTGGTTCTGTGAGCTGAAATATAGATGGCGAAACCAACTCAGGGAACCTAGAAATGAAAAACATCTTAGTAAAACAAAGATTGGTAAAGAAAGACCTTACCTTGAGAAGATTATCATAATATAATTCCGATAGCCTCAGTTTCAATCTGTTGATTTTGCTTTGCGTTTTCTCCCAAAACAACACCTGAAATTTTATTGGAATCAACTACTGATTAAACCCCTTTCCTTCTGATATGAATCAAGCAGACACATAGAGTCGTTATGGCTAACTCATATATATAAAAGAATACTACGAGACAAGAGTTATGAATTCACACAAGAACATTTATGTCACTGTTTGCTTAAACTTTCATATCCAAGAAAATGGCAACTGCGAACAGAAAAATCAAACCTTACTCAGCACATGGTCAGCGCCAGCATAAAGCATCTGTCTTTGGATATCACCCTCCTCCACAATTTCTTTTCCTGCCAAACAAATTCATGTACATATCTAATTTGAGAAATGGGTTGTTATATATGAGTAAGGTAAAAGCAATTCCTTTGAATTTTAAAGCATGCCAGATAAAGACCAAACACACGAGATTATCTTAATACAGCAGCTCACATATTAAACCTCTACATAACAAGAGAACTATATCCTGCAATGAGCATCCAGAGCAATCTGTATACCGAAAGGAATTGATTGTTATAGACGCAGACTCGCCGAGTTTTGCATTTGGGTTTACTTGCGTTTTAAAATCTAAGACAGTTTTCCAAATTTTGTTGCCAACTTCTATTAAAACTCTAAAGGTTCTTAAAACACTGAACGGGAAACACACTATATTAACATCTAAAACGTAAAAGAAAAATGCAAAACAAACAATTGAGGCCTAGAAGGTAATCTAAAGTTTGAGTTCATTGAAATCTTTGGTTCACTCTCGCGACATTCCTTAATAGGGTGCAGGGGGCATTACAATTGCATGATATCTCTCTCCACTCACATGTATGCAAAAAGAAATTAGGTTATATATAGGTAAAATTTAAAAGCAGAAGAGCAATAAAAGCTTACCTTCTTCTGAAGCGAGCTGCTTCCAAGCTTCCAACTTAAGACTTCGAGTATCAGCCTATAAAGTTTGAACAATAAATGGAGAAATGAGAAATTTTGACTTCAGAATCCAAAATTAGTATAGACCTCATGTGATTTACCACCTCACATGAAAGCATCATCTAAAAAAGCAATTATATTCTATAACTTTTGCCAACTCGTGCCATACAAGAAGAATAAGAAACTATATCTAAACTAGGCCTAAAACTAGTATGCATGGACCACGCAATTCTATCCTACAACTTCCTAGAACTACCAAACAATAGGGCAGCATCATCTAAACAAAACTAAAAACCAATATTTACAAAACAAATCTTCATGCCCCACCAGAAGAAGAAGCTATCTATCTTAGGTAATCTAGTTATAAGCAACAAGAACTTCAATCAAGTAACTTAGCAAAGAAAAAGATGGTGTCAAAGAATTACCACAACATTGTCCCAAGAGAAAATAAGTCCATAGGCTTCATCTGGTTTCATTGCGTAACGTATTCTTTGAAGAAACCCATCTTGCAACTTCTCATTCCAGAAATCCTACTTACACAGCAAAATAAATAACTAGCGAGTTACCAACTAGACAAGCTTTCCATAAGCAGCTCTTTTGATCAAAATCTCAACAAATAAAAAGATTCAGAAGCATTAGTAGCTCTTACCACATCCACTTTGAGAGGACCATCTTGTCTAAAAGTCTCAAACCCTTCTCCATACTCAGCTCCAATCGCCTTAAAAATTCCAACAAAATCATCAATAAATTCATCAAATTGCCACTTCTCATCCACCAAAAACCCCAGAAAACAGAGACTACTCTGAGCTATTTGAAAGACTTACCTCTTGCACAAAGAGTTTGTTTGGTTTGAGAGGGAACCCATTAACGTCGCCGTTGAGATCATCAGACCCAGATGAACTCCTCATTACCATACGCTGCTTCACAAGCTTCGTCTCTTTCGGTATCTGAAAAAAATAAAAGCCCAGAACTTTAATACTATACACAATCGAATTCGAATCAAAGACAAAGCAGGAACAACTAAGGGATACTAATACAAACCAAGAATTTGAGATTCGAGGCGAAATTAGAGCGAGGGAAGCGGAACGATGGTTCGGAAGAGATGAGTAGAGACGAAGGACGAGTACTGCATGAGCAGCCCATGATCAATTTTTTTAATTAGGGTTTCTTCGGAATCAGATACTGAGAAGATGATTGAACAAAAGCATTCGTTTTTATAGTTTTGTTGTGAGGTTTATTGAGTAAATTTTAGGGTTCGGACACGGAACTATCTAAAAGCCTTTGTTCTGGTTCATACGTTTGGAGCCAGACAACGTAGAGAGAGAGATAGAGACAGAAGGTGAGAGAGAAAAAAACGCTCATATCTAAGTGGATCACACCAAGTGTGACGTTTTACTTTCTCGGTGTCAGACGTCGCGTCGTTTTCATGGATGTTTAAAAACACCACGAAGTCTGCATCTGAGAAACACTATGGACCTTTGTTGGGTTTTTTTAATACAAATAGGGACGTTAATGGGCCAGTCTAAACTTTTTCGAACAAATATAATAATGCGATTTCTTGGGACAATAATGGCGGCCTGATCGATGATGCTAAGTTAAACTGCTACCAAGAGAAGAAAGAAAACAAGAATCTGAGACTTGTTCTTCCCCCAACGACCAATCTCATGTTCCAGCAATTTCACACCAAACCTTTTTGATTTACACGCTTATCGGTTCTTCTTCTTCTTCAAACTCTCTTTTTTTGAAAATTCATAGTCTTCTTGAGTAACGCAACTTTCTAAATTTTTCTGGGGTTTTTTTTTTCTCTGTAATTGTAGTGGAATCGAATTTTTGGGGGCATTATTAAATTCGATTCAAACGAGTTTCCCAATTAAGGGTTTGATTGATTCCTTTTTCTTTACCATCTTTGTTTAGAGTCAAATCTGAAGACTTGTTTGGTTTCAACGTGCTGAAAGAGAAGCTTCGTTGGCAAGTTGGAATATTTTCTTCTTTTTTTTTTCTTCTGGGTTTTATATTCTTTGCCAACAATGTTTAAGCATATATGCCTTCAAGAGTAGCTCCTGCTTTATTCCACAAGATTTGATCTTCTCCAAGAGAGAGAGAGAGAGAGAGAGAGAGAGGGATACAATGGGATCGAATTGTGATGAGAATTCGAAAGTAGAGATTGAGGAATCTAATGGTTCTTCTGGTAAAACTAAGGTTCCTCCTCCTTGTCCTCTTGATCTTTCTACATCTAGAAGAAATCTGATTGGTGGTGATGGTAAACCTAGGAGATGGTCAGTTAGTGCTTTGCCTGATTCCTCTAGTAGAATCAAGCTTCTAAAATTTGGTTCCCCTTCTGCTAAATTCAAGAAAATGGCTGAGGATAGAGACGAGGTTTCACGGTCAGTGACGAGCTCAAGTAGCGGCAGCAGCCATAATTTCAGGGAAAGAATCAGTGGTGTGCTTCACCGGAAGATTGATTGGAGTTCTCTGGTGAAAATGGGTAAAGAATGGATTAAGAATCCTATAAACATGGCTCTCTTTGTGTGGATACTTGTCGTTGGGGTCTCTGGTGCTATTCTCTTCATGGTTATGACTGGTATGTTGAATCATGCTTTGCCTAAGAAGTCACAGAGAGATGCTTGGTTTGAAGTTAACAACCAGATCCTTAATGGGTTGTTTACTTTAATGTGTCTTTATCAACATCCGAAACGGTTTTATCACTTGGTGCTTCTTTGTAGATGGAAGCATGATGATATTACAAAGCTTAGGAATGCTTATTGCAAGAACGGGACTTATAAGCCTAATGAATGGATGCATATGCTGGTTGTTATCATTTTGCTTCACTTGAATTGTTTTGCTCAGTACGCGCTTTGTGGTCTTAATGTTGGATACAGGAGATCAGAGAGACCTCCCATTGGAGTCGCTATATGTATCTCTGCTGCTATTGGAGCTCCTGCGGTTGCAGGTTTGTACACTATACTAAGTCCACTTGGGAAAGATTATGATGATTCACATGAAGACGAGGAGAATCAACTGCAGCGTGAAGAAGGGTCTGTGAATCGCCGGTTTACTTTAGAGAGGAGGTATTCGTTTGCTTCTGCTTCCACAGGGGTTGGAGATGGAATGTTTCCCGTGAGTGATCCTCAGTGGAGTGGTGGGATTTTGGATATTTGGGATGATATTTCATTGGCTTACCTTTCTCTTTTCTGCACTTTCTGTGTCTTTGGATGGAACATGGAGAGAGTTGGGTTTGGGAACATGTATGTTCACATAGCGACGTTTATTCTCTTTTGTTTGGCACCTTTCTTTATATTCAACTTAGCTGCGGTTAATATCGATAATGAGACGGTTAGAGAGGCGCTTGGGATATCTGGAATCCTTCTTTGTGTGTTTGGTTTGCTCTATGGTGGATTCTGGAGAATTCAGATGAGGAAAAGATTCAAACTGCCGAGTTATAAGTTCTGCTTCGGTAGAGCTGCGGTTGCTGATTGTGCGCTCTGGTTATTCTGTTGCTGGTGCTCTTTAGCTCAAGAAGTTCGGACTGCTAACACTTATGAGATAGTGGAAGATACATTCTGCCAAAGAGCTGAAGAGAAGAGTATGGTATCTCCTCTGCCTCGTGAAGACGGTGTGTTTGATCCTCGGTTTGGTCTCGGGAGCTCCCCGAAAAACATAAGCGGAGCTAGTTCTCCAAGCCCGAGCAGGTTTTGGAAAGAGGTACACAGTCCAAATGTACAGACACCTAGAGTAAAAGAAGAAGATAAAAGCGAGGTTGTTCTGACTCCACCTTCTCCTCTGTCTATACACCGAGAAGCTTGATATGGAATCGGAAGCCACTGGTAACTCTCCTTCTTTTTTCCTCTTATGGTAATGTATAAGTTTGATTTGAGGATAACTTTTGAATACAAGTCTGTTTGAATGATTACATGTGAGCTGTAGACAAATCCTGTAATGTAAATTTTTTCTGTCATACTTCAGTTAGACCTTTACACTTTACAGGCTTCACTTTTGGTTTCGAATACATGGGTTAGTAGTAAAGTAGTAAGAACCTGAGATGAATTCGTACATGGACCGTGAGAGATTTTGAGTCTGTCATGTTTCATCGTTGGTCCAGGCACATCTTGTGAACACACAGTAGTCTTTTATTTTTTCCTCTTGGGGTTAAATATGGGCAATTCTCACATAGGATTTTGAATTTGTCCAATTTTGTTATGATATGGTTGGATGTTTGGGTTATTCGATTTAGAAATTTGGAAGGAGCAAAAACGATGTGTAAATATGTGATGTACGGAAACCAAACTAAACTGAAAAAGGAAAGAAGCAAATTTCTTCAGACAAATTATATATGCAAAAAAAATTGTCTGAAGAAGTATTCATATAAGGTATGCATATTTCAGAGTATATGATACCGACCACGTCTCGGTTCTTGATGATATTATTGCATACCTTAGAGAACCGGACTTATTGCGGTTTGATTATGAGCCGAACCAAACTTAACTGAAAAATTCAAACCGGATACAATCAAACCGCAAAATTGTCATTTTAGAGAAAGATCAGAGTATGAGCATTGAGTATGCACTATGCAACATTAGGAATTATGCGTCGCTGTATTAAGAGTCATTTTCGTGGAGAACCACATCACTAATCCACTTATGGATAGTTAATTGTTTATGTACAATCAACTTTTTGTATTTTCTTGTGTAATCAACTTTTGATGAATTAGTTAAAGCTTTAAGCCCTACTTTAAAAAGCTTGCCTTTATCTTTCCTTGTAAAACGCTGAGTAAATATCAAAAGAGAGTTATGACAAAAACAAAGTTGCTTTTTTATCATCCAATCAAATTTTAGTTTCTAAAAGTCTTAAGTTGGTTTAAAGAACAAAACATCAACCAATATTGACAATATTATAGCTTAATTTCTGTTGCTGCTCGACATAAAGCCAAAAGACTCTATATATATTTCACATAATCTTTAACCAATTTAAACTTTCTACGATTCCAAAATTCTTCAATACATTCCCCTGTTTGTTAAAAGAAAAATACGTATAAATGTAGTATAGTAGTATAAATCATCGAAACGTGTCAAGGGTACACACCACATTCACATGACTAGGCCAAGCTATAGGTGACCATTCTGATCTACGTGGTCTTTGATCGACACGTGTCAAGGTGGTCATGCATGATGCTGCCTTCTGATTTCTGAAACCTTTGTGATCGGTTGTCCCGACTGGCCGACCAACACACTCGTTGAACACGTTTCTTTACATATTTCTTAATTTCTCTACCAATCATTTTAATAGAATACTAACAAGAAATCATTTCTTTATTATAAATGAATAATTGTCCGTTAAATGTTTCCTCCAATAATTTGACTACATGAGCCTAGGAAAATATCAAAAATGAATTAATTTTGTATTCTGGAAAGTCATTATTGAAAATTAATTTAAAGATTTTTTGTTAGTGGATTTTAATTAAAATACTAATTTTTAAAAAGTTTGTAAATTAGTGGATCATTGATTTTTAAAAAATCAATCCATGTGTTTGTTATATGTTCAATACTTTCTAATACTAGCTGAAAACATATGGTGTTATTCTCTAAATGAGTTTTCATTAGATTTAACAAAATAATTGATAACATCTTTTATTATTAAAAATTGCACAAATATACTAGTAAAATTTTGTGGTTTTAAAAATCATCATAATAATTAGCTATAAATTGTATAGTTTCATTTTAAATATTCCCTCTGTATCATAATAGTTGATTTTTAGGATTAGCACTAAGATTAAGAAAAATAATGTATGGTGTATTATTATTAATTACTTTTATTTTATATTTCTTTTAATACTTATTTATTTATATTTTTCTTACACTTGTCATTCAAATGTATACATATATTTAATTATTTATTATAAAAGTAAAACATTAACTATTTTTTTATTTTTAAAAATAAAAATGTTTTAAATACATTAAAAATCATCATTTGTGATAAAAGAAAAAATCCTAAAACATCAACCTTTTTATAATACAGAGGAAGTAATTTTTTAAACAAAATCTTACATAAATTTCTGAATCACCTAAAAAACTTTCATAGGTTTGGCCATTTGGGTTTGATAAAAATTGATTTCTTCTCAAAATCATCAACTAAAAGTCAAGTATATACATACTTAGCATAAGCAAAATTCAATTAACCTAATAAATATTGACATAATACGACGACTGTGGGGTCAAAAATTAGCTGGCTCAACTCCCAAAGGGCTTTATCTCCGGGTCCCACAATCCAGTTTAACCCAACAAAAACCCGACACGTGTCAAGGCAAAGCTGAAAATCCGAAAACCTTAAAAATAGGATTGGTTGTAGAGAATCAAACCCCAACCCCGTATCATCCGCTATATAAATCCCAGTTTCATCATTCATACCATTTTCAAAATCCTCCGTTCATCTTCTTCTTCTTCTACCTTTTCGTTTTTGTTTTTAAATAATTCGCCAACTTCGATTCCAGAAACTCGCCAAGAACTGGATACTCTGGCGGAATCAGAGATCAAGAACCGAGACGTGGTTCTGAAACTGTATGAAGCCCTGAGATCTCGCGACGTCGACTCTGTTCACCGGATCCTAACCCCAGATCTGGAGTATTGGTTCCACGGCCCTCCGCCGCACCAGTTTTTGATGCGCATGCTCACCGGAGGTGTCTCTCCCTCGTTCGAGTTCGTTCCTCTCTCCGTCGTTTCGTTCGGATCCACCGTAATCGCTGAAGGCTGCGACGCCGCTACCTCTGTCTCTTGGATCCACGCTTGGACCGTAGCGAATGGGATAATCACTCAGGTGAGGGAGTACTCTAACACTTCTCTCACCGTCACGCGGATTGGTAACGTTGTCGCTGGACGACGCTCCGCTGAGATTGCTCCGTCGCATTGTCCCTCCGTGTGGGAAAGCCAATTCTCGGGTCGGTCTGGTAAATCCGTACCCGGTTTGGTTCTTGCTATTTGAAGGAATTTGGTAAAGTAACAGCCACGTCAGATTATATAACTAAATAAAGGCTGGTTACGTGTCGTTGTGTGATTGGTTTGTCTGTTTTATGGGTTGAAAAAGATTTGGTTGCTGTTTTAAACGCGGTGTGTGCGTTTGAAAGCTAACGCTGCGTTTTTGGCTGTCGCTAGTTCTTTTAAAATTTGTGTGCTTTTGTATGTTTTTAGTGGGAACAAGAATGGGGAAACCCGAATGGACTTGTTGTCCCGTTGTGTCTGATGTAACGTTTGGGTATGTTACAATCGAAATAAAAATGTGCTTTTGGGATCTTTTGATGATATTTTTATTAAACGTTTTATAGTACACGAAACCATTAATGTCTCATATTTGTGTGAATTTGATAAACGAGCTAAGTTAATCAAGATAGCTACAAAACAAGTTGTAAAAAAAGAGTTAATTACATTTAGTGTTGCGTTTGTACCTCAAATTTTTAATCAATCAATTCAATGCATGACAAATTTATTTGGGTTTAAATTAGACTCGATACATATGAGTTCAGTTTAGTTGCTAATCTTATCTAGCATCACGTGTTTAGAGAGATTTATGTAATGCACTAAGGATTAACCAAGTTTGCTGATTGGTTTTTTTGTTTTTTTGGTAGTTTATAGAATTTTTTTTTTTTTTTGGGAAAAGTTTATATGAATTGACATCGTAGTTTGTCTTTTTTAATGGAAGAAATATAAATACAAAAGTGATATTATAATGTAATCGTGGACGCAAATAATTTTTAAAAAGAGGTAAAATTATGAAAGAGAAAGATTAGGGGAGTGGGAAGCAACGAGGAAGGTCACTTGTGCGTCTTTTTGTGGATGTGGACACCCATTAATTGTCGTGATCTCTCTTTTGGCGTTCGTATGGTCAAATTGGTGTGTCGACGATTGGAACGATTATAACAGAACGGAACTATATAAAAAAACATTAATCAAGTTGGAAGATAAAAGTTATAAAAGTCTACATGGGCGTATTTAATAGTATTTAAATTTAATCGTGGGATAATGTAGTGACGCAAATGTTGACATTCATTGAAACTAGATGTGTTTTTTCTGAGATAATGTCCCATGATGCCCCAAAATTTTCATAAAATGTTATCCAAAAATACTCATCAATTTCATGATACTATTAAAGTATTAATATATATTGATGTACCCATTTATAAAATAAAATAAACAAAATGTGACTGACAATTAGTAGAACTCTATGTCTAACGTAGATTGGAAGTATCATCCGCGATTGTTTCGTCTGCGATTGTTTCGGCCGAAAGGGTTCATGAACCACTTTGGTTTGTAGGAAAGCAATATGTATCCAATCGTCAAACCACAGAAAAGACCAGGTATGAATCCTATTGCAGCTGTTATCCAACTAATCACCTCTTCTTCGTCTTCCGGTGTTTCATATTGTTGATGCGATGGTGGCCTGTGAATATTTCTGCAAACTTCGTCAAAAGAAGGGCCAAAAAGTCTCAGGTTTCCCTCGAAAGAAGAGCAAGCCTGCGTTCGAAACTGAGTGCCTCCTGGTACTAGACCTGAAAGCTGGTTATGAGAGAAGTTCATGTACGCAAGGAATGAGAGGTCCCCTAGCTCTTGTGGAATTTCTCCTGAAAGCTTGTTTTGGGAAACGTCCAACGACTCGAGAACTGTCAGGTTCCCCATAGATGAAGGGATGCAGCCGGTGAAAGCATTGTTTGACAAGTTGAGCACACGAAGCTCTTTCAATAGACCGATGGACTTTGGAATCTCTCCTTCAAATTTGTTTCCTGAAAAGTCGATTGCTGTTAAGATTTTTAAGATACGTACTAGCTCCATCTCTACACCTTTATTCATCAAAACCAATGAATCATAGTAATAGCGTGATCCCCCTCTCATGTACTTTTCAGAAGACTGATCTTCGTCGGGCTCAAGTGATGACATAGCAGTCCACTTCGAAAAGTACTCTGATGGCAAAGTTCCATCGAAGTGATTATGTGATATGTCGATGATTCGCAACTGAGGGAACGAGGCTTGATGTATCGGTCCATAGAATGCATTGGAGCGAAGGACAAGAACTTGCAGCTTTTGTAGAGAACCCAACCAGAACGGAAACGTGTCGTTGATTCTGTTGCTTTCCACGTTCAGAACTTCGAGAGTAGAGAAACGATTCAAAGATCTTGGAAGCTTTCCCACAAGTTGGTTATGGCCGACGTCAAGCGAACTTAGACTTTCAAATATTATATCCTCTGGAAGACCTCCACTAAGATTATTCTGCCGAAGGTTTAAAACTAAAAGATTACTCTTGAGATTTCCCATACAACGAGGGATTGAACCGTTTAACTTGTTTTCAGATAAATCGAGAGTGTTTAGAGAACGCAATTCGCATATAAATGAAGGAATCTTGCCCGTAAAGTTGTTGTTGGAGCCAAGCAAGTAACTCACAGATGGTTTCCAGACAGAGGATAGTCCTTGTTTCTTCTTTGATCTTTCGAAACCAATGAAAGTGTTGTTGGAAAGATTCACGTAGTACAAATTTGGTAGAGTCCATAACCAGCCAGGAACTTGACCTTCGATTTTGTTGTTGGAGATGTCTAGAAATTTAATTCCATGTAGGGTTCTTTGGAGCTCTGCTGGAAACTCGGTGATACCGCAGCCTGACAAGTGCAAAAATTCTATCTTCTGTGAAGGGGGATTTGAAACTGAACTCTTGTTTGTTGTTGAAACATGGTTGCGTGAGAGATCCAATTCGGAGAGCCATTTGAAATATGATAAGATATCGTTCAAGTCAATCGTAGTGGTGGTGTTCAGATATGATAGGTCAAGATATTGGAGTGACTTGAGATGCGAGAAGATACTAAATTCAACTGGGCGGCCTTGGGTGTCGAAATGAGAAAGGTCAAGAGACCAAAGGTCGGGATTGGCCCTTTGAAGTTGTTGTTGCCAAGGTATAACGATTCTAGGTTAGATGGTGCAGAAGATGTATTCCCAAACTCAAGAGTGCCGTTGAGTTGGTTACCACTCAAATCAATATATGTCAAAGAAGGAAGGGTGAAGAGAGAAGAAGGGAGAGTTCCAGAGAAAGCATTTTGACC
Source organism: Camelina sativa (assembly GCF_030686135.1). Classification (NCBI taxonomy): domain Eukaryota; kingdom Viridiplantae; phylum Streptophyta; class Magnoliopsida; order Brassicales; family Brassicaceae; genus Camelina; species Camelina sativa. The sequence continues at coordinate 4,202,051 of NC_141880.1, forward strand.
TGCTGCAAAATATCCCCAATTTGACAGTGATGAGATATTAGGAGGAAGCGAGCCACTGAACTGATTGTTGGAGATAAATAAATCTGGCAACCCTGTCAAATTCAATAGTACAATGGGAAAATTTCCACGGAGCATATTGCTATCAACAAATAAGGTGGTCAGCTGGTTTAGATTGCCAATAGAAGATGGTATTTCACCAACGAGATTGTTTTCCCAAAGGTTGAGATAGGTGAGTTGAGTAAGGTTTCCAATCGAAGACGGGATTTGACCAGATAATTGGTTATCAGAAAGGTGGAGAGAGGTGAGTTGAGCAAGGTTTCCAATCCAAGATGGAATTTGGCCAGATATACGATAAAGCCCGAGAAAGATGAGTTGAGTAAGGTTTCCAATTGATGGCGGGGGTTGACCAGAGAATTGAGTATGCGAAAGGTCGAGAAAGGTGAGATGAAAAAGGTTTCCGATTGAATATGGAATCTCACCAGAAAATTGATTATTAGAAAGGTCGAGAGAGGTGAGTTGAGTAAGGTTTCCAATGGAAGATGGAATCCGACCATTGAAATTATTTCGAGAAAGGTCGAGAGAGGTGAGATGAGAAAGCTTTCCAATCGATGGAATCCGACCACTTAAGTTATTTCCCAAAAGGCTGAGATTGATAAGATTAGAAAGGTTTCCAATAGAAGATGGAATCGGACCACTGAAATGATTTCCCGAAAGGCGGAGATTGATAAGATGAGAAAGGTTTCCAATGGAATCTGGGATTTGGCCATTAAGATCATTAGATGAAAGGTCAAGAGTTGTTAGAAAAGGGAGTTTTTGAAGACTGCTATTGGAATGAAACCGGCCATATAGGCCGCTGCAGCTAAGGTGTAGCTCCACCACATCTCCGGACTTGGCATTGCACTTGATACCCTTCCAGCTACAACAATCACTGTTATTCACCCATGGCACCGTCTTCGGATCATCCAGACAATATTCCTTAGGCTCCCCAAACTGAAACTCATTTTTGAAAGCGAGAAGTGCATCCCTTTCTTTGGGACGGCACAGAAAATGCTGCCTAGTAGGAGGAGCCGCAAGCACGTCTTTGAAATAACTAATGAAAAAGAAAATAAAAGAAAGAGTAATAGGAAGAATACTCGTCCAGTTCAATAAGCCTTTCATTTTTACTTTTCTTGAATTTAAGAAAATAAGAGAATGAAAAAAACCAAGGAAATTATGAGATGGTAAATAAATAACATGGTTTCGTGATCTTTTTTATATACATAATCATAATACACTCTCCTCCACAAATATAATAAATCCAACACAGCTTGACTGACTCACTATAACTAGCCTTTCTATCTCTATCAAGTGTTCTTTCACGTTGAAACGCAAAGACTTTAAAAAGTCTTTACGTTTGAATAGTCAATTTCCGCACATTTTGTCTTACTCTAAAGTCTTAATTAGGTTAAGATGAAAACAAAAACTTCAAAAAAATCAAAAACAAAAACAAAAACAAAAACTGTTGAGATGTCAAAAAACAAAAACTGTTGAGATGTCAAGATTGTTTGTATCAGTTTTACCTTTTACGCCAAAAAAAATAATAATAATAAGAAAAGGCTAAGGCCCAATAGTATATGGAGATAAAAATAAAATGCAGTCCCATCTGACCACATGCCACCGAATTCAGAAAAGTATAAATGCTAGATTTTAATTTAACCTATATTACTTTTATTATCCCCAACTTTTACAATTATACAATAGAATGTTACATATTCTAACTCAAAAATTGATTTATATTTTATATTGTATTTACTTGTTAAATTTTGGATGTTTTATAAATATAGCAATAATTAAACATTTTAACCGCTCAAGCGGTTAAAATACTAATATTGATTTTTCAATCTATGGTACATTATATAACTATTTTTTTTGTTAAATTTAGTGTTTGAGATTTTATTTAGTTTTTTAGTTATTAGAACAAAAAATAAAGGATTTAAATATACAATAAGTAATTTATAAGTTGTGATTAAGTCACATTTTCATAATAATTTACTTATATTACACAATCTTAGTTAAAGTAAGTTTATTTGATATGTCAAAAATTCTAATATTAATACAATAATAAAATAAGGATTTAATCTGTATTTTAGCACATATTTAATAATATTTTATTAATTCCAACTTGTCTTTTTTCTACCATCCTACTATATAACTATATTGTATAGTATTTTAAACTTTTATAAGTTTTTAAATATTATAATATTTTAAAGTTTGTACTAAGTTTATATGTATGGAAATCAAAGTTTTTATCTATATTAACATTTTTATCTACATTAAAAATTGAACCTAACACTAACAGGTTTTGGAAAACAAAATGGGAATATAATTGTTGTTTTCTTTGTTTGCAAAAAATATAAAGATATAACATTTTAAAAGAACAATAGAAGGTGTCATTAATATATTATATTTTATGTTTTCATAAAATATTGATTGCAGTTTGTTTCATTTCTAGTAAGAATGAAATTTAAAATATTTAGGAAACAAAATATGATGTAATTATTATTTTGGGAAATTTTATAGGGATTAAGATTATAAATATATTTTTTTAAATAACTGTACTTATTCCTCTTCCTTCCTTTTTTTCTTTCTATTGGCATTTGTAAAACAAAGCAACAAAAATACATAAAAAAGAAAAGAGAAAGGTAGAGAGAGTAGAAAGAGAGCCCTCTCCAACCGGTGTTCAATTTCTTGACTATAATATAAACAAGATAGTTAAGAATATGTATCCATTTCTCATTCACCAAACGAGAATCCATACGAGCATGGTCATGTAGTTACCATAGAACATAGTTATGGTATAGTTTTAGAATTTATGGTATAAGGACAACATCAAATCCATACAACCATGACCATGTTGATACTATTAAAATTCATAGATACAAGTTACACATGTGTTTATTAGCATATCCCAATGTCTTTTCTTCTGGACACTTTGATCATACGTATCTTTGTGGTCATAAATTGACAAATATGGTGTTTACAAAAAAAAATATTTACAATGGTGAACAAACTATTATATCCATATCAAGTTTTTTATTTGTTCAAATCTTTGTGGATATCATGTAATATATATGTCTTAAACATGTAAGAAACTTATCAATAAAGCTTACTATTAACCTTGAATAATTAATGGTTTGATAGTTATTCATTACTAATTTACTAAAACACAAACTCTTTTGATCAAATTAGTTTTCATGTGTTTTTTTAATCATCAAACATAATTAAGTGTCCATAAATGATCATCCATTTATAAGTGAACACATGTTCAATTGCAAATGATAATGTAAAAAAATCATTTAAAATATAACAAAATGCATCTTGAAATGTAGAAAAAATATAATTATAACTTATCATAAAAAAATAAAAATAAAACTTTATATTGAATATAAGTAAATAAAGTAACAACATAGACATAAAAGAAAATGAGATGAGTGAGAAAATAAAATACATATATAATCATAACAATATTAATTCCTTCCTTTATCTATGTACACTCACTTTTCTTTAGTCATAATTATCTACATCTTGTTGCAATATGAACCGTCGGATCTAATCATTTAGTTACTTTATTTATCTATTATTTAATACACAATTAAAGCACCCATCAACAATCTTTTATTTTGTTACACTGTTGCAATAGGTTCAGGATTAATTTTGTCTCAAAATAACGTGAACAGTAGAAAATCGGGCAAAAAAATACACTTTGTATTGAAAGTAGGTAAAAATACAAGTACTTACAAAGTAGGTCTACACGTAAATCTCTTTTGATAATATAAGAAAATAAATAATAATTCTCAATACTATAGGTTGTATTCTATTTTTCTTTGTCGTTAAACATTATGAATAACAGATTGTTAACTTTTTTTTCTCAAAATATTAGATTTTGTTCAAATGTTGAATATAATCTTTAAAATGAGACTTTTATCTTAATAATTAAGTATCAATTAATTTTTAATATAAATTAGTTAAAATATTTGAATTCTTTTGTCATCTAAATCTGATTTAAATTCAACTAAATTATTGCATTTTGAGTAACATATTGTTATTTCCCAAACATTATTTTTTTTGCCAATGTATTATTTATTGAGTTAAATATGTTTCATTATGTGTTAATTTGTATTATCAACTAGTCTCTCTGTCTCATAAATATTGATGTTTATAAGCTTTTACTTATTTAAAAAAATAATAATTACTCAGTTTAAATATTTTTTTTTATTTGACTAAAGAGATATTATTTAGTTTTAAACTAATAACATTTAAAAATTTTAAATATTTTCAATAATTAATTCTAAAAATTTATAAAACATTAATCTTTGTGGGACAAAAAAATATCCGAAAAGATCAATGTTTATGAGACATAGGGACTATATAGTAAGGATTCAATTGCTTACCCGTATTAAGAGCGAGTATTTTTGTGGTGACTATTTCAACACATGTCATCACCTGGTTTATGTTCTGATCCGCTCAAGTTTTAATAAGTGTCATGTCACACTACTAATAGTCTCATTAAAAATATCAGAAATATCTAGACAAAGTTATAAATACCACTTCGACCCCTTCAATTCCTAATTTTTGGTAAGAAGTTAAAATCTTCCCAAAAAAAAGAAAAGAGAAACGCTAGATAAAACTACAAAGAACGCGAAGAAAGCTTCCGAAGAAGATTTGATTTTTGATCGATTTCATTTTAACAACGAACAACAAAGATCATCTGCGTATTAAAGAAGAAGAGATTTTTGTTTTTCCCCATTAAAGAAGAGACTCGACTCTAAATCCTGGAGTCATTCACGAAGGGTATGTTTTCTGATTAATCTTTTCTGGGTTCGTCGATTTCTTCGCTCAATTAGTCTTTGGGTTTGATGATTTTAAGGTTTTAGATGTTTTCGTACTCATCGATTAGTGAAAATTTTCCACTTTTCTAGGTTTCGATGTTTTAAAGAAGATTGGGATTTTTTTTTTTTAATTTTGGGGTATTTTTATTATAGAAGATTTCTTTAATTTTTTGAGAGTGGCTTTTTACAATCGTTAGCTTGCTCCCAAAGATTCGGCAAAAACAAAAATTGGAAAATTTCAGTTCCGATTTTTTCCTTTTCTATTAACTAAAGTAAAACTTGGTGACCAAGTAAATATACACCCTTGGTGCCCAAGTAGTTGTTTCTGTGCCTCTCTCTATATAACTATAAATTCTCTGTTTGACTCCATAAGTTTTCTGTTTTTGTGGAATTGTAAGAAAGAGACTGAGTCGAAACTTTTATTTATTTATTTAACCTATCTTGTAGATTCTGTGATTGCGACTAAGAGGACGATGGCTATATATGATCAAACCGGAACCAGTACACAGAAGAAAAGGAAATCGAGGGCTCGGGCCGATGGTTTAACAGTAGCTGATAGGTTAAAGAAGTGGAAAGAGTACAACGAGACTGTCGAAGCTTCGATTATTATACAAGGAGAGAAACCCAGACGCAAGGTTCCTGCCAAAGGGTCTAAGAAAGGTTGTATGAAAGGTAAAGGAGGACCCGAGAATCCGCACTGTAGTTTTAGAGGTGTTAGACAAAGGATTTGGGGTAAATGGGTTGCAGAGATTCGGGAACCTAATAGAGGGAGTAGGCTTTGGCTTGGTACTTTTCCTACTGCTGAAGAAGCTGCTTCCGCTTATGATGAAGCTGCTAGGGTTATGTACGGTTCTTTGGCTCGTCTTAACTTCCCGCAGTGTGTTGGTTCTGAGTTTACTAGTACGTCGAGTCAGTCTGAGGTGTGTACCTTTGAGGATAAGGCGGTTGTTTGTGGTGATGTTTGTGTGAAGCAGGAAGATAAAGATTGTGAAAGTAAACAATATAGTCAGATATTAGATTTTCGGGACGAGTCTGGTGAAACCAGGATGGACAATTGTGCGGTTGGACATCAAAATGTGGATACCGTACTGAATTACGATTTGTTGAAAGAGTTTGAACAGCAGTATTGGGGCGAAGCTATGAAGGAAGAGGAGAGACCGAAGCAGGAAGAAGAGGAGAAAGCAAAGCAGGAAGAAGAAGAGATGCAGCAACGTCTACAGCTACAGCAACAGCTACAACAGGAACAGGAACAGCAACAGCAACCTGATTTGCTTACTGTTGGAGATTATGGTTGGCCTTGGCCGAGTGATCAGGAGCTTTGGGATCCTAATGAGTTGTTTGATATCGATGAACTCCTTGGAGACATAAATGAAGACATGGTACCTGGTCCTGGTCAGAGCGAGGACCAAAACCACATATATTCTGTTAGTTGTGATTTGCATCCGCTTCATCTGGAGCCACACGATGGTCACGAGTTCGATGGTTTGAGTTCCCTGGATCTTTGAGAGTTCTGAGGCAATGGTCTACAAGACTACACACCATAATCTTTGGATTGATCATAGCAGAAACAAGAAATAGGAGTTAATGAGCTGATTCACAATGAAAAATATTAAGTAACTCTATAGTTTTTGTTATTTCCTTCGAACATGAAGTGTTGATTCTCATCTATTGAGTTTAATATAGAGAACGGCAGGGTTACTCTTTTTCTCCTTTTTGTAGAACAATAGTGTACATACAAAATAAACAGAAAATTTAACCATAATTTACAATTACAGTTCTAAATAAAATCTTAAATATAGAGAAAAGAATCATGGATAAAATAACTTAGCAAAGAGAAGCTCATTCCAAGTATCTTGAAGACCAGGTAAACACCAATGTATGCAATCCGAGTAGCTAGACGGATTTGCTAGCTGCTCCTTTGTCAATGGGCTCCATTGCTTCTTGTAGATTGATGTGTGTGCGTCTTTCCGATAGCCGGAGAGTTGTGTGATGTTAAGTACCGTCACCGGAAAATCCGCTCTGTTGTCTAGTTCCTCTCCTATCACTTTCATTAAGGTTTTGCTGCAGTCTGAAGGCCAATGGTTCATGTCTTGGATCGGAGTTGTCTGATTAAAACAATTATTTCCTTGTTCGCCACCCCAATCTTCGCCCCTGGTCATGGAGGTAGAAAATTTAATTCTAACGCTTCGTTCAAGCTAAATCTTAGTCTCGTTTCAACTTGCGGATCAAATCAAAAGCCACATTTACTTGAACTAAGATAAACCGGATCCTTCTAAACCTCATTGCTCATTTCATTCAATACCAAATCCGGACTAGATTATTCTAAGGCTCTAAGACATATATCCCCTCCTCAATTCTTACTGGTTTTGAATTTGAAGCAACTGTTTATAGATGACTAGAAATCACAGAAAAGATGAAGTTACTGACTTGTAGTGAGTAGGAGACATGGTAGCAAAGAAAACCCTTGTCTTCAATGGATCCATATTCTTCTTCACCCATTTAACCATCGTCTTCAGTGCCATTCGATACGCATCATCGCTCTCCATCTCAACAATTCTCTTGTTCTCATCCTTGAATGAACCTTCCCTTCAAATTACAGATTGAAAAAGACAATCAAATCACAAAAGTACTGAGGCATACAGAAAAAATATCTGAGAACCTATTATTAGAAACGATGATAAGAGTTTATGCCATGATTGGGTACATACAAGATCTTCATTTTGAAGCCAGTCCTCCACCACAAGTATGTGTTGAACACGACTATATCAGCACCACGCCAATGCCTACCGTGTTTGTTAATCGAGCCTTTCCTCACAATCCGATCTGATACTCTATGAACAGTAGCGTTATCTGAATTCGATTCTAGAAGAAACGGTGCCCAATAGAACTCAATCGTTGCATTGTAATCCTACATAATCAACATACCAGAAGAATCTATAAGAATCCTAGCAAGAAATATTCAAATCTAAGCTTTAGTCTTTGTCATCCTCATACTCAGATCTCAGTGATAAACTGTATCATCACATTCTACACAGAGCAACTTCAATGGATTCCACAAGAATTTTCTAAATCTGAACCAAATTACCTTGAGAGAGAAGACGGTGAGGGAACCAAATGTATCCATTGATTTAGAGTTTTGTGGGATTTGTGAATGAAGAAGACAGATCAAAGAAACATACATTCCTCTGTTTAACGAATCTCCAACAAACATCATCTTCTTCCCTCTTAAGCTCTCCAACATCACCGTCGCGTTAAACCTATAACACATTTTAACAACAACAGAGCAAACCGATCTGAACATCAACCACCGTTGCAACCTAATCGCATTCAAAATTTCGAAATTGAGAGAGAGAGACTAACGAAGGAAGTGAGCATGATTCAGGTTGCCATCTCCATGACTGATAATCACTATCGGGACGGCCATGCGTGCGGCAAGTGAGCTGCGGCTGAATGTACGGACACTCCGATTCTCTGTAAAACGGTCGCGTTGACCAGTCTTTGACCCAATTCCCTTTGAACACATCGCATCCTTCCGGCGTCTTCCCCACCGCAAAAGCCGGCGGCGGAGGTGACGGTGGTGGAGGAGATAGTAGCGGAGTAGGCGGTGGAGGAGATGGTGGCGGAGGCGGAGGATGTTCGTCGACTACAACAACGATAGCGGATTGGTGGAGGATCGTAGGGGAATGAAGGGATCGACGGGAGAAAGAGATGAAATCGTGGCCGTAGATGAAGACGGCGAGTAAGATGAAAACGAATACGGTGTAGAAGAGGTAAGTGAGACGGCGTTTTCTACGGTGAGACGGTGATAACAACAACGGCGATGTCATTTTTTTTTATTTAAACGTTTGATTTATTTCTTTTAATACACTTTTTAATGCCTTTCTCGGTCTTCTATGTATTGTAATGCCAAAATTTGATTAAAAATGAAATTTGGACTATAGTGAATTAATTGTATAGTGTATGATTATTAAAAAAAATAAAAGCTATAGTTTGTTGCACTTGCACGATCCAAAACCAAACCCCATGTTACACAGCCCATAATTAGGCACGACAGTTAATATTTTAATTCGAAAACTTAGGAATATATAATTTATATGTTCGTAACCCTTTTTTATATTACTAAAATAAAATAAGAGTTTTTTTTTTAATTAGAAGGAAAATCTATGAATTTCAAAGCATAAAGAAAGCAAAGAAAGCCACTAAACTTTTTGCTAATCACATGTTTAAGCTTTATAAAATTGATCAACAAAACAACATTCAACTTTACATTCCAAGGCCTTATAAGCGTTTAATAAGACCCAATAAAGAAGAATCCAACTTTTTTACTTTAAGGCCCATTATAGAGCATCTGATCTCTTTCTCTCATCTTTCGTGTAAGTTTTTAACTTTACAAAAACGAAATTTTCATGTCGTTTAGATTCATATTCACATTAAAAGAATGATTGATAAATTTCATATGCTCTGTTTTTATTATATGTCATCATCGTCTTCTTCCTCCGTTGACCTCTCTCTCTCCCATCAAAAATGCGAGACCTTCTTCGCGCCTATTTCTCTCGAAGAACTCTTGTATACATTTACAATCTCTTCTTCTCTATCTCCCGTAAGCTCCTCACTTCATTCCCTCTCTCTCTCCTCATGCCCGAATCCAATGACGGCGCCGACGCAGAGTCTGAGGCTGTTCCGCTTCTAGATCTGTCTAAGCCGTCGTTACCTATATCTTTCCCGATCAAATCTCTTCAAGACCTGAAATCTCGTTCTTACTTCGATTCCTTTCACTTCCAGTTTAATCGTTCAACCGTTCCTCTCCGGGGAAGCTCCGATGGCTTACCGGATCGTCCAAGGGTTTTGGTCTGTCACGATATGAAAGGAGGGTATGTAGATGACAAGTGGGTTCAAGGGTGTGAGAACGACGCTGGGTTTGCGATTTGGCATTGGTATTTGATGGACGTTTTTGTTTACTTCTCTCATTCTCTGGTTACTCTTCCTCCTCCTTGCTGGACCAATACTGCTCATAGGCATGGTGTTAAAGTAAGTTGTCTTAATACTTTTGGATTCTTAAACTTCCAAAGTTTCGATTTTTTGGTTGAGATATCTCTGAATTTGCTGATTAGGATTATAAATTAGAGAATTTGATTGTCTGTTGAATTGGGTTTGTATGTTGTTTGAGTATTTTATGGGAAAAAGTGTTTACTTTCATGTGTTTATGGAAACATAAAGGTATTGGGGACTTTCATCACAGAATGGGATGAAGGAATAGCTACCTGCAAAGAGATGCTTGCCACAAAGGAGTCTGCTCAGATGTATGCAGAACGTTTGGCAGAACTTGCTGCTGCTCTAGGCTTTGATGGGTGGCTGGTGAGGTTCTTTTCGTTTGCTTTATTTTTCATTAATATATTTATGTTCTAATCGTCTGCAATTGTAACTTGCAGATTAATATAGAGAATGAAATAGATGAAGAACAGATACCAAATTTGAAGGAATTCGTAAGCCATCTAACAAAAGTCTTGCATATATCTACACCTGGGGCTTTAGTCATATGGTGAGTTGCTCAGAAGTCTTTCGTTGTTCATATTTTGACAGTGTCACTTTGATCTGATAACTTTCTGCAGGTATGACAGTGTCACTATTCGTGGTAATCTTCAATGGCAAGATCAATTAACTGAGCTGAACAAACCTTTTTTTGACTTATGTGATGGAATATTCATGAACTATACATGGAAGGTCTGTCTTTCGGTTCGATTAATCTCTTCATTCTCAGTTTCTTCTATATGTTTTGTTTTTTTATGAGTGAGTGATGATGTTTAGGAGAACTACCCACAACTATCAGCTGAAGTTGCAGGGGACAGAAAATTCGATGTCTACATGGGAATTGATGTCTTTGGTCGGGGCTCTTTTGGTGGTGGGCAATGGACTGTATGTCTCCGAAACCCTTTATGATTTTGCTTCTCTATTGATGACTGCGTGAAAACCAATAATGTGTACATGAATATTTTCTTCCTTGTCTTATTCTTTTACATGCAAGGTAAATGCTGCTCTTGATTTGCTGAAGAGACACAGTCTGTCAGCTGCCATGTTTGCTCCTGGATGGGTATATGAGACTGCACAACCCCCCAACTTTCATACGGCTCAGAATAAGTAATGCTTTATATTATTTGCTTTCCTTGTCGTCTACAAATTTTTTACTACCATTACTGTGTTTGAGCTCCATTTTACTTTTCCTACTGTTGTAAAGGAGATGCTGGATCTTATTATCATTCATGTGTTTTCTTTTCAGATGGTGGTCACTTGTCGAGAAGTCTTGGGGAATAGTCCAAACTTATCCACAAGTCTTGCCTTTTTACTCAGATTTCAATCAGGTAAGGTGAGAGTGAGATCCATCAAGTCTTTTTTTTGTCTTGTAACACTAACAGCACAGTGAATCATTCATTGATTTTCTTGGTTATTATTATGTTCAGCTATGTTCTGAAACTCTCTTCTCTCTTTTGTTCAGGGCTTTGGTTACCATGTTTCACTCGAAGGTCGCCAACTGTCAGATGCTCCATGGTACAACATTTCTTGCCAAAGTCTTCAGGTTCAACCATCTTACTGTATTTAGTTTTACCTCACAGTTCTAATATTTACATGAACCAGAAACTTATCCCGTCACAATATGACAATTAATCTTTTTGATCTGGGTTTTGTCTCTCTTCTAATCTGATCTCTGTCTTTGCACTGTTCTTCATGTCAGCCTCTCCTAGAATTCAATGAAGACAACAAAGATATCATCCAGGTTACTGTTGAGTGAGTTCTGGCCCTTATATTATCCTCATATTTATTTCGGCAAAGACCAAAAAGGGAATTTCTTTTTTTTTTTTGACATTTCTGAGCAAACATTTAAAGAAGAAGTACTATGAATGTGACAGCGCTCGTGAGGCATCTTTTAATGGAGGAGGGAACATTCTTTTTAGAGGAAAGCTCGAGGGAGATACGTCTTTCACAACAAGGCTCTTCAAACCCCATATTCAGCTTTCATCTTCCCCCATCACAATATCCTTCTCTGTAAGTCTCTGCTTCTAGATACATTACACTATGAGATCTTGTTGTTTTTACTAATGGAGAATTTTTGGAGCTGGTGCAGGTGAAATCAGATGAAACCTCTAAAATTGGAATCCTGCTTTCTTTCTCATCTCCATCACATGAAACTAAATCCATACTCGTGGCACCACAAGAACCCATCCGCAGATCCGACGACCTGCTCTTACAGCGTCTCACCACATCACCGCAGACTGTATCCGAGTGGACAGTACACGAGACAGATCTTGTAATGGATGGTCACACACTGACAGAAATCTCTGCCTTTTGCTACAGACCAGAGAATTCGACAAAGGGGGCAGAATATGTTGCATTGCTTGGTCACATCTCAATCAAAGATCATGTTCAGTACCAGCAGAAACCTGAGACTTTACTTCCAGCGTCGTCGCCGTGGGTCATCGAAGCTCATAACATAGAGCTTGTACCCGGTAATTCTGGTTCCAAGATCCTCAGGGCTAAGCTAGAATGGAGACAGAAAGACCTTGAAGATTCTGTATTCCCAAGGTACAACGTGTACGCAGAGAAAACGAAGTCGACTGATGTAAGACCGAGGAAGGTTCTAGAGAAACCGAGAAGCGAGACAGTGTTCCTTGGTGTTGCTCACGTACCAGCCTATTACGTAGCGGAACTGGTGGTAGAATCGGAAGTGAAAGGAGTCCGCTTCGTAGTTCAATCCTGTGGTAAAGATGGTTCATGGGGCAAGCTGGATGATTCCCCTACGCTTCTAGTTATACTGGAAGGTCTCTAAGATTTGTCCTATGTGGTTTTGCTTGACGCCAAAAGCTTAATATATGATACCTACTGTAACTGGGAAAAACAATACAAAAATGAAACATACTGTAATTATCAATTAAACACATATAGCAAATTACTGCATGAATATCGCATTAATTTTTATTTATTTTTCCTCAGCAGATCAATGATGATCTTTGCAACATTTTTAGTAATTCTTTTTGTTGATCTATTTTTATATTGGGCAGCTGTTGTTGATTAATAAATATCTTACTACAGTATTATTATAAACCATCGTTTTCACTTAGTTTCCTTGTCAATGTTGTCATCTTACGTTAGATAAATTACAAGACGCCTTAATTTGCTCAACGGCCGATTCTAGAGAGACCACGCGTATGCCACAAGCCTTTTCCCGTCTTTCCACGTGTCTAACTAATAGTAAACCACCTCATTTACATCCCTTGACCCATCGCCGTCTCTTATTAAACCTCCTCTCTCTCTCTCTCCGTTCGTTCGCTTACTCCGACGTTTAACAGAGACACTCTCTTATTTGTTACTTTTTCTATCTCTACATCTCGAGAACCAATGTTGCTCAAGGCTTCTCCCGCTCTCTCTCTCTCCGGCGGCGGAACGAATCTGTTTTATCCGTCGAGAAATTCGTCGAATCCTCTGTTTTCTTCTCGTGGATCTACGTTTTCTGTTAAGGCGGCGAAAGGAACGAACACGAAGTCGTTAACCGGAGTTGTATTCGAACCTTTTGAGGAGGTCAAAAGGGAAATGGATCTCGTTCCCACTACCCCTCTTGTTTCTCTCGCTCGCCACAAGTTTCACGAAGACTCTGAATCTGCGATCAACGATCAGATCAAGTATTGCTTAGTTTTTTTTTTGTTTTTTTTTATAACCTAATTATCATAGTTTAGGACTGATTCAGCTTCGATTCACTTATCATGGTGCGTCTGTTCTGAATCAAAGATTTAATTTTGCTTGTCAGAATCGAGTTAGTTTGGTTGGTTAAATTGGTTATTACATGACGGTGTGTCTGAATCTTAACATGTCTTATTTGCTTTTGTGTGAATCATCATCATAGCGTGGAGTACAATGTCTCCTACATTTACCATGCCCTGTATGCCTACTTCGACAGAGATAATGTCGGCTTGAAAGGTTTCGCAAGGTGAGTTCCTTTATTGTAAAGAAAACCGTATTTGTGTCTCTTCAGCTGATGGATCATCTTTTTGTTGTTGTATGTTTTACTGATAGGTTCTTTAACGATTCGAGTCTTGAAGAACGAGGTCACGCTGAAAAGTTTATGGAGTATCAGGTAAATTCAGGAAAACTATCAGGTAATGGATCTTTGATAGTGTTGCTTATGTTTTGATGGATTCGATCTTCAGAACAAGCGTGGTGGGAGAGTGAAGCTGCAGTCTATTTTGATGCCCGTCTCTGAGTTTGATCACGAGGAGAAGGGAGATGCATTGTATGGTAAGTTGATTCATATTATATCACTATGGTCTTTTATACATTATGCTCTTGATTGATGATTCTGACTCTTTTTATGTATCAGCCATGGAGCTTGCATTGTCTTTGGAGAAACTAACTAATGAAAAGCTTCTGAAGTTACAAAGTGTAAGGACCTTATCTTTTCATCATTAGAATTATGAATGCTAAGCGTTAAAGCCATGATTGCAGTAATCACAGGGCAGGCTTTGACAGTGAAAAAAGATGATTAGATTTATCTCTCTCTCCTGTTTGATCCTACAGGTTGGTGTGAAGAACAATGATGTTCAGCTGGTTGATTTTGTAGAATCTGAGTTTCTAGGCGATCAGGTAAAACACACAAAGTTTTAATATTATCATTACATTAAAGTACGCAACGATCTTCCTCACGTAACCTGTAAAAACAGGTTGAAGCCATCAAGAAAATCTCAGAGTACGTTGCACAGCTAAGAAGAATGGGAAAGGGTCACGGTAAGTCCTTTTAAACCCATAAGCCTCAAAACTGCAATTTCACTTCCTTTTGGGTGTTACATTAACTCCCCCTTCCGGTGTGAAAACTGCAGGAGTGTGGCATTTTGATCAAATGCTTCTCCATGAGGTTTAAAGAAGTAGAGCTGCAGCTTTTGATGATGATGATTCTGATTCGGTTACAGTCTTCCTTGTGCTATACAGCACCGTTTGTCCTTTCTTTTCTTTGGTTTTGTTTGTTTAACCGATCTTTGGTTTTGTTTGTTTAACCGAATGGTTGAGAGTGTTTTAATGCTGCTGAATAATGTAATAACTCGTAGTCTGATAATAAATGCAAGTCCACTGCTTTAATGCGACTCTTGCCATATACTGATGACTGTAATTACGGATTTGGACGTCATAACTGTTACTAAAACTCCTAACCAATGTTTTGAAACCGACTTGAACTGGACTAGCTCTTGGGTCACTGGGTCATTAGGTCAACCGGGTGCGACCACGGGTCAATTGAATAAAATATGTTTAATATTATAAAAAGAATATCATGTTTAAGAAAGTACAAAGTTTAATAATAATAATAAAATGATTAAAATTTTGAAATTTAAATAAAAAAATAAAGAATACTAAGAAAACTTCTTCAAAAATAATCAATTGTTCTTACGCAAAGTTCGAGAGATGACAAAGAAGTTGAAGACGAGAGTTGTGTCTTGAGTCATGTGTTATCGTCTAAGATCTAAACGAATAAAAGATTCTACAAGTAATTGAAACTGTGAATCTCTATACATTTTTTTAAAAATCAAGTAGATTTTTTTGAACCGTTAATCGGCTGGGTCAATCGGTTCACCGGGCTGCGGGTTAATAACGGTTTTTTCTGGGTTTTGCCAGTTTTATTACTATCGGTTATTAGCACTATACCCGAACCGGTAAAGTCTCTGGGTCGCGGATTAACCGGTCGGATTGGCCAGTCCGCGCCCGGCGTGAAAACATTGCTCCTAACTTTTCAAAAGATTGAGCTTGGATTTTGTTTAGAAAGAAAAAAACTTGGTTTGATTTTGGTTTAAATGCCAATCACATACTATGACATAGAGATCCCTCGTCGGTCGGAGCCAACTACGTGTCGTTATGACATACGAAAACGGCATGACCTTGGAAAAAAGATTGTCTCTGTAAGAAACCCACCAAAACAGAGCCAAAATTGGAGAATACGAAGCGACTTCACAGCTTTAACCATTATTCAAGAAAAAGAAAGCTCTTCGTCAATGGAAAATGTTTCACCTTCCTCACCGATCAATCCACACTTCTTCCAGCCTCTTCTTCCTGGATTCCACAGCTACCTCGTGATCTATCTCTCTTTCACTCTCTTTCTTTGCTACGCTTAAAATACTGTTTGTTTGATCTCTCTCTCTCTCTCTCTCTCTCTGGATTTCTTTTGTTGCAGAACATTCCCATGTGTTTCTTCTTAAGGCACATAGATGGACCAACAAACGAGGACAATGCGGTGGTGAAGCTGAGATCGGACGTTTCTGATATAACCTGGCAAGTGAAGATGGAAGGTCGGAGACTCACCAAAGGCTGGAAAAAGTTCGCCGCCAGCCATGACCTCCGAGTCGGCGACATAGTTGTTTTCAGACATGATGGAGGTTTGTTGTTCCATGTCACGTGTTTTGGACCAAGCTGCTGTGAGATTCAATATGATTACGATGATGTTATTCAAATATCCTCTGGTACGACTTACGAGCTCAATCCTCTTCCTTTGTCACAAAACCTTTTAGTATCAGTATTGATTATTTGAGCGAACCGGATTCAATGATGTGTATACATACACACTGGTAGTTTGGTTAATTCTCATTCAAACTTGAACCAGATTCAGATTCAGAGAATAATCAGAACATAGCAGATGAAGGATCTTCATCAGATCATCACTCTTGTTTTGTAGCACGTGTCACCGCATCGAATCTACGCAAAGATAGTCTGGTGAATGATTACATCTGCACTGCACTGAAATATTTCTCTTTAGAATCTAATCATATACTGATATACACTCTCCGTAAGTTATGCAGTTTCTCCCTAGAGGTTTCTCAAGATGTAATGGTTTGATGAAACGTAAGTGTGAGATCATTCTATTGAATGAAGATGGGATACCATGGAAATTGATCCTGAGTCATAAACCAGACGGCGAGGTTTACATCAGATTAGGTTGGAGAAGTTTCTGCTTCGAAAATCGACTAAGAGTCAACGATGTTTTATCACTTAAGCTTGTGCAAACCGGTACAACACCTGTTCTCCAGCTTTGTTCTTCTTCTACGACGAGCCAAAACAGATTCTTGACACTAACTCTCAAACCATACAATCTCAAGAAGTACAAACTAGTAAGTAAGTTTGCATCAATCATTTCAACATTGTTGTCAGATTTTGTAATGTTTTCGAGTTCTATGGTAGTGTCTACCGGGGACATTTGTGAAGGCGAATGGTATCGAGAGAGCGAGGAAAATAACTCTCGTGGATCAATACAATATCAAACGGACGACGAGTCTTAAACCGGACGACAAACATGGAAAAATGAGATTGGGAAAAGAGTGGAGAGAGTTTTGTTATGTTAATGGAGTGAATATAGGTGAGTCCTTCAAGCTAGAACTCATCAAGGAAACAGAAGACACAGCTACTCATCTACTTAAGTTCTGCTCCAAAGTCGTCAACTTTCCCTGAGTTTGTATTGCTTTTGTAGAACCTACCTGAAATGTACTTTGTTTTGTGGTTTTTGGCTGGTTTGTAACGAGATTTTAGCAGTTTGGGATGAACAATGGAAAATGCTAATATTTTGGCTTGGCTTGTCTTGTTTCTTTGATGTTCCAGCTCAAACACATCATCCTCAAGTATTGAAAACCTTCCAGATATCAAATACCAAATCTCAAAATAGATATCAGATTGAATAGATACTTTGTAACACATCAAAAAAGGCAGACACATGGAATGACACATCCAGCTAACCATTCAAAGGAAGTGAAACAAACTGAATAACAGTTATAGAGTTGATTAATATCTGAAACTATGCTTGCAGACCTTATAGAGTAACTTATCTTCATAATCTATATAGTATATATACATACAGAGGGGAACACCGTTAAACGAATACTTACATTTCTTCGGACTCTTCCAATAACTTCATCTTCTCATAATAGAGATTAGAGAGCATATGTTTAGTACATCAATGATCTCTTGGTCTCTATACTTTTTTCTTTCACGGTTCTTAGATTTAGGATCCTCCACAAAGTCCATCTACCCAAAACAAATCCTTCTACTCATCCAGTGTCAAATAACAAAAACCACTTTAATCCAAAAAATATATATTTTATTATTATTTACTAAACAACATCGTTTATTTGGCAAACAGTCAAAGTTCATATACTTACTGATTATTTGCTAAACGACAACGTTTAGGAAGCAAGAGACCTCACTTAACCTTCTGAACAATCTAGAAGGTTACAATAGATGCCGACTTCTTATAGTCGTCAAATTGATTCCGTCGATTTGCCGAAAACTCGAAATTCCTACTCTCTCAGTTGATATCTCTCGGCCTCATGGCGAATCCGGCGGAAGAACTCGACGTGAATCCACCAATCCGAGAACCCCAAGAAGAAGAAGAAGAAGTTGAAGAACTGAACGGAGAAGAAGAAGAAGAAGAGGATGATTACGAAGGAGAAGACGATGATGACACCGAGTCGAAATCTCAAACACGCGAAGGCCGGTCCAGTGTAGACAGGATCAAAGCGGAATCGCTTTTCCGTCGGATGCGAGCTGCTCCTGTGCCGGTGCGTGTCCACGACGTGATTGTCAAAGGGAACGAGAAGACCAAGGACCATATCATCGAGGCGGAATTGGAAGCTGCGAGAGAGGCGACCACGTTGCAGGAGCTTCTCGAAGCTTCTAGGGTTGCTAATTCGAATCTCCGAGCGTTAGATATCTTCGATTCCGTCAACATTACGCTCGATTCTGGTCCTCCTGAGCTTCCTGGTACCACCAATGTTGTAATTGAAGTCGTCGAGAGCAAAAGCCCTCTCACCGGCCAAATTGGCGTCTACACTAAAGCTCAGGTATTTGCTTTAATAGTAACAATTCACTGCTATGCTTCAGTTGAGTTTGTTTATTCGGTATTGGCTTCGATAGAGATGAATCTGGACTGATGATGTGCATTACTATATTATACTTCTGGTTGATCTTAGTTGGACATAACTGTGATGCTTCTTGTAGGCTAGATCATCAAGTCTTGAAGCATCTTTGAAGTATAAGAACATTTTTGGCTATGGAGATATTTGGGACGGGTCTATAGTTCATGGCTATGACAACTCTGCTGAGGTTGCCTTGGGGATGTATCTGCCAAGGTTCAGAGGATTTTCTACTCCTTTTACTTCTCGTCTTTACCTTTCGACTCAAGACTGGCTTAAGTTTTCATCGTATAAAGAACGTTCCCTCGGTCTTTCTCTCGGTCTTATCTCAAGCAAGTATCACGAGCTGGTCTACACGATTGCGTGGCGTAATCTGATAGATCCAACCCGAGCGGCATCAGTTTCTATAAGGAGGCAACTGGGACACAGTCTGCTTTCTGCTTTGAAGTATACTTTCAAATTTGACCAGAGAAACTCATACTTGAGGCCAACTAGTGGATATGCTTTCATCTCTACTTCTCAAATTGGTGGTCTTGCTCCTGATAGCCGAAGCTTACGCTTCTTGAAGCAGGTTGGTCCCGAAGTTGAATTTGCTTATACAGCAAATTCTGTGGTACCAGTCCCTTGTTTACATTCATATCTTCCCTAGTGTAGTACGTCTGAAAGTTATGTTCACTGTGAGAGGAAATAACAAGAATCTTAGACCTCTGATACGTTTTAGCAACCATTGTCATTGTTTTTCTCAGGAAATTGATCTTCGATATGCTGTTCCGTTCGGGGTTTACAACGCTGCTCTCAACTTTGGTGTGTCTGGGGGTGTCTCCTTTCCGTGGGGAAGCGGGTACCAGAACCGCCCTTCCTCTGTGCCAGAGAGATTCTTCTTGGGTGGCAATTCATCGCCTCTGTGCTCTTTAGGTGGACCATCCGCACTATGGGGATTCAAGACCAGAGGACTTGGTCCCAACGAGCCAAAGAGGAAAGGCGATAGTGAACGGGATTTTGTTGGAGGAGATGCAGCGGTGACTGCATTTGCGGATCTCTCATTTGATTTGCCAGTGAGATGGTTAAGAGAGAGAGGAATCCACGGGCATGTGTTTGCATCTGCGGGGAATATGGCAAAGTTATCAGAGAATGAGTTTAGGAACTTCACTGCTTCAAAGTTCTTGGAGACATTTAGAACTTCAGTTGGTGCTGGAATCGTCTTACCAACTAGTGTATTCCGTATGGAGGTTTGGTTCTCATCACTACTCTCCCTTTTATGCATTTTTATCGAATGAGAAAGTGCAGTGATTAACACCAAAATTACCCATCGTTTGTTTTGTTTTTGTTATGAGACAGCTTAACTACTGCCATATATTGAAGAAACAAGAACACGATCAAGCGAGATCAGGGTTTTGCGTGACATTCTCTGCCTCGTCCTGAGAAATTTAGCTGAAGAAGGTACTCAAATATGATATTATGGCATTTCATTTTTTTTCTTAAGCCATGTTCCAATGTTTGGCAGAATCTTTGATTTTACGGTTGAATCGAGGTAACTTTACAAAGCGAGTTGATTTTTTTTTGTTTATGTTTGCATGGATTTCTCATTTCTGGATCCACGAAAATGATAATAAAAGAAATTAAAAGAAAATACCATTGAACCAATTGGTTGAATAACGGCCATTATTTTTAATGATGCTGATGAACTCTTGACGCTGTGGATCATTACTAGGAGGATTAGACCTGTTAATACTATATTCAAGAAAATTAAATTAGCGTAAAGAAGATGGAAGGCTCTTGGAACTCGACGAGTATCATTCATACTAACTGTCTGTTTCTTTATCTTCTCTCGTAATAACTATCCTCATCCGATTTTTTCTTTCTTCACTAAGACGTTCCTAGTTGTTTTTTTTTTGTGAATAGTCTTTAATTTGGTTGGACAAAGAACGTTTTGAAGTTTCCTGTACGTAATTAAAGTAAGGCACGTGTGGAAATTGACTATTCAACACGTACGATTTTAGTTATAACAAATTAAGCTGTGTTGGATTTATTTTTGTGGAGTAGGGTCTATTATTATGTATGTTATCTAAAGAGATGCACACGAAACCATGCCACTTAAATTACCCATCAGAACTTCCACCTTCGTCTTGGTTTTTTCATTATCGTTATGCAAGAAAACTAAAGTAATAAAGTACAACCAAAATGTGTGGAAATTCACTCAGATTTGTACTCTGCGATTAACAGAACTCCTCGTATTACTATTTATGTTTATGTACATAAAGAAATGGGTGCGAAACCATTCTTACTTACCATCGCACTCGAAATTTTCTTTTTCGTTATTGATATTCAAAAAGGTTAATTAAGCGTATAGAAGGTTGAATGAAAGGTTCTTGGAATTCAACGAGTATCATTCCTGTTACACTTTATCTTCTTCTTTCATTCATTCATAATTTTGCGGACGTGCTTGCGGTCTGAGGCACTTGTGTTGTCCCGAACAAAGGGATGCACTTCCCGCTTTCAAAAACGAGTTTGAGAGTGCGAAGCCTTCCTTTGATGATCATTGTTATCGCAATAATAGCCATGTAAGCCCTCATCCGAGGACGGAGTCATGGAGGAATAAAGAATGTTGTACTTAGGAGGGTATCACGTGCAGTGCCAAGTCCGGGGAAGTGATCGAGGAAGACCTTAGCTGCAGCTGCCTCCATGGACGGTTTTATTCCACTCGCAACCTGCAAAACCTTCCTTTTCTAACCACTCTAGACCTTTCATATAACGATCTTACTGGCCAAATACCGTCTTCAATTGGAAATCTTTCTCATCTCACCTCTCTCGACATCAGTCATAATCAACTAATGGGAAAGCTTCCGAGATCCTTGATCCGTTTCTCCACTCTTGAAGATCTGAACGTGGGAAGCAATAAAATAAACGACATGTTTCCATTCTGCTTGAGTTCTTTGCCGAAGCTACAAATTATTGTCTTACGCTCCAATGCATTCCATGGACCAATACATCGAGCCTTGTTCCCTAAGTTGCGAAACGTGGACATATCTCATATCTCATAAGTGGAACTTTGCCATCGGATTACTTTGTGTAGTGGAGTGGTATTTCAATCCTTGGGATGAATAAAGGTGTAGAGATGGAGCTGGTACGTGTCCTAATTCCGTAACGCCCCTTGAGAGTTGTTAAGTACCAACAATTCAAATAAGAGGTCGTTTTCGACCAAATATATATAAATGAGGTATTTTTCTTTGGACATTTTAGACCAAATTTATGTAAATTAGATGGAGTATTTTGAGAAGACCCGAGAAAGGGTTTTTCTCTCTCTACGATTTTTCAGAGAGAAAGAAACTCTTTTCGATCTGTTTTTTTTGTTCACTGGATTGGTTTTTCCCGGCTTAGTTTCCAGTGTATCGGGCTCGCTTTTGGCATCTCCGGTTTTCTCAACAGAATTGGCTGGCTTTTTCTCCGGCAACAGTAACTCCTTTAGCACCGTTTTGGTCGGCTCTTTCTCCGGCAGCGGTGGCTACCTTAGCACCGCTTAAGCGGCTTTTCTCTGATAGATCCGCCGCCTTTCTTTCGGCGGTGTTTGGTTTTAGCTTTTTGTTGTCCCACTTGATTCGGTTCATCTTCGGATCCGCCTTTGATTGCTTCTATCATTCACTTGGTTTGATTTTGAAGTAATTAATGATGATGCATGTTTCTATGCCGAAGTTTGATGGGTCGATGGAGTTTGTTTGGTTTGCAGGTTTATGATATAGATTCTTTCTTGGAGATTGAAAAGTTCTTTTTTGAAGACAAAGAAGATGAAACTCTGCTTTGGAGTCATTTCTCAGCAAAATTGGAATCCGCTGCTTTTTCTGGGTGTAGATTGAGATTCCGGTGTAACTTTCCGGCGATTTCGACCGGAATCAAAGTTTTCTGGCACTATTTCCGTCTGCCGGTGATCGGAGACTCCATTCTTCGACTTCCCACGTGTCACCTAGCATGTCTCCCTTTTGCCACGTGGTCCGTGATCCACCTTATCTCTTCCGTCTAAAGGAAGAAATTATATTTGGGCTTGTGGGCTTTTGTTTCAGTTGAGTTGTTTTGTAGAATTGTTCTTTTGGCTTGTAAATTTGGTTTGTTTAATAGGCTTTACTCAATAAAAGACACTCTAGTGAGAAAAAAAGATGGAGTATTATCAGTTTTTTTCCGTAAAAATTTATCGCATTGACGGATTCGATAATATCCGTTAACGAACGGATTGTTAAGTCGTGTGTTTCGAATCCACTAATATTTTAGAATTTTTTTTTTGTCTAGAATTAAAAAAATTTTAGACCAAAAAACTTCAAATATTTAAATTCTTTGGGATAAAAATAGATATAGGATATTTCTGGGGGTTTTCCAATTTAATTTGGTTGGACAAACAACGTTTTTGTAACGTTTTTGTAAGTGTCCTGTTCGTAACTAAAGTAAGGCCAAAATGTGTGGAAACCGACTATTCTTTTTTTTGTTTTCCGCCACTAACCCATTTCTTTAGATACTTTTACGTTTTAACGTGAAGAACAGTTCGTAGAAAGACTAGCTGTGTTGGATTTATCTTTGTTGGAGTGGAATAACTAGTCTATTATTTATGTATATATATAAAGAGTTGGGTGCGAAAGCATGTTAATTACCATCACAGTTTCCAGTTGTTTTTATTTGCTTTTTTTCATTATCAATATTCAAAAAAGATAAAATGGTGAAAGGCTTTTGGAACTCAACGAGTATCATTCCTCTTACTCTTTCTTTTATCTTCTTTTTCATTTTGAGTGTTCGCGATGTGTTAACAGCTTCTAAAAAGCACTTGTGTCCTCCCGAACAGAGGGATGCACTTCTCGATTTCAAGAACGAGTTTATTGAGGTTCGGAAGACTCCCATTCATCATGAGTGTTGTGTCAATAACAGCCGTATAAGCCCTCATCCAAAGACGCAGTCATGGAGGAATAACAGCGATTGTTGTAATTGGGAAGGTATCATGTGCAATGCCAAGTCCGGGGAAGTGATCGAGCTAGACCTTAGCTGCAGCTGCCTCCATGGACGGTTTCATTCCAATAGCAATCTTCAAAACCTTCATTTTCTAACCACAGTATATAAAGGAAAAATACACATTTTATTAATTTTATGTTTTATATGATGATTCACTATATTTAAATTTTAAAATAAAAAAAAAGATGATAGGAGAATAATTTTTTTTTATGGAATAAATCTTCTAAATATCTATATTAATTATAGAATATTATATATGGATATTTAAAATATTTTAATTTTGTTTGGTTATAAAGATAGTAGAGAGAATTAACTAAACTTGTTTGGATATGAACATAAATATTAAATGACATTAAATGCAAAAACTTTCCAAAAACATATTTTTGAGCAAAAACTGCTACAAAAAATACTAGTGTAGATTCTAAAACTATACAATAATTATGTTCTATGGTAATTACGTGACCATAGTCGTATGGATTCTCGTTTGGTGAATGAGATATGGCTACATACCTAACCAAATTTCAAAACAACAGTCTGAGAAAAACGAAAGAGAAATGGATACATATTCTTAACTATCTTGTTTATATGCTAGTCAAGAAATTGAACACCGGTTGGAGAGGGCTCTCTTTCTACTCTCTCTCCCTTTCTCTTTTTTTTTTATGTCTTTTTGTTGCTTTGTTTTTCAAATGCCAATATAAAAAAAAAGGAAGAGAAATAAGTACAATTATTTAAAAAAACTATTTACAATCTTAATCCCTATAAGATTTCCCAAAATAATAATTACATCAGATTTTGTTTCCTAAATATTTTACGTTTCATTCTAACTAGAAATAAAACAAACTATAATATATTAATGACACCTTCTATTGTTTTTTAAAAAAATATTCTATCTTTGAATTCTTTGCAAACAAAAAAAACAACAATTTTATTCCTGTTTTGTTTTCCAAAACCTGTTAGCTTCAAGTTTTAATGTAGATAAAAATGTTAATATAGATAAAAACTTTGATTTCCATTTTTAAAATAATATTATTGATATACATATAAACTTAGTAAAAACTTTAAAATATTATAAATATTTAGAAACTTATAAAAGTTTAAAATACTATACAACAAAGTTATATAGTAGGACAGATTAGAAAAAAGACTGGTTGGAATTAATAAAATGTTATTAAATATGTGCTAATATATGGATTAATTCCTCATTTTATTATTTGTATTAATATTAGAATTTTTGACATATGGAATCAACTTACATTAACCAAGATTGTGTAATATAAGTGAATCATTATGACCAAGCAGTTGGCCTGTGGCATGTGGTCAAATGGGACTGCATTTTATTTTTATCCATATACAAGTAGGCTTTAGCCTTTTCTTATTATTACTTTTTTTTTGGCGTAAAATTGATACAAACAATCTTGACATCTCAACAGTTTTTGACATCTCAACAGTTTTTTGAAGACTTTAAGAGTAAGACAAAATGTGCGGAAATTGACTACTCAAAGGTAAAGACTTTTTAAAGTCTTTGCGTTTCAACGTGAAAGAATACTTGGTAGATAGAAAGGCTAGTTATAGTGAGTCAGTCAAGCTGTGTTGGATTATGTATATAAGAAAGATCACGAAACCATGTTATTTATTACCATCTCACAATTTCCTTGGTTTTCTTCATTCTCTTATTTCTTTTAAATTCAAGAAAATTAAAAATGAAAGGCTTATTGAACTCGACGAGTATCATTCCTGTTACTCTTTCTTTTATTTTATTTTTCATTTGTTATTTCCAAGACGTGCTTGGGGCTCCTCCTACTAGGCAGCATTCTCTGTGTCGTCCCGAACAAAGGGATGCACTTCTCGCTTTCAAAAACGAGTTTCATATTGGGAAGCCTAATCCTTCTTGTATGGATTTAAGCATTGAATCTCATCGGAAGACGAAGTCATGGGGGAATAACAGCGACTGCTGTAGTTGGAAGGGTATCAAGTGCAGTGCCAAGTCCGGAGATGTGGTCGAGCTAGACCTTCGCTGCAGTTTTTTATATGGCCGGTTTCATTCCAATAGCAGTCTTCAAAACCTTCCGTTTCTAACCACTCTTGACCTTTCATATAATGATCTTACTGGCCAAATCCCATATTCGATTGGAAACCTTTCTCATCTCACCACTCTTGACCTTTCATTTAATAAATTTTCGGGTCTAATTCCATCTTCAGTTGGAAAGCTTTCTCATCTCACCTCTCTTGACCTTTCTGATAATCACTTTTCGGGTCAGATTCTTTCTTCGATTGGAAATATTTCTCATCTCACCTCTCTCCACTTTGCTAATAACAATCTCGATGGTGAAATACCATCTTCTTTTGGCAATCTAAAACAGCTGACCAGCTTGGAAGTTTATCTCAATAAGCTCAGAGGAAATTTTCCCATTATACTATTGAATTTGACAGCGTTGTCGGATTTAGATATCTCCAACAATCAGTTCACAGGCAAGCTTCCTCCCAATATCATTTCACTATCCAACTTGAAGACTTTTAGAGCAAGTTACAACGCTTTCACTGGAACTCTCCCTTCTTCTCTCTTCACCATTTCTTCTTTGACTGAAATTCATTTGAGTGATAACCAACTCAACGACACTCTTGAGTTTGGTAATATTTCTTCACCATCTTACCTACAAACTCTATCCATTGACAACAACAACTTTATAGGTCCAATCCCGAGATCCATGTCCAAATTAGTCAACCTTTTGTCTCTTGACCTTTCTCATTTAAACGCGCAAGGTCCAATTGAGTTTAGTATCTTCTCGCATCTCAAGTCACTCCGATATCTATACCTATCCCATTTGAATACCACCAGCACAGTTGACTTGAATGATTTCTTATCATATTTTAAGAGTCTCCGTTCATTGGATCTCTCAGGCAACCTTGTTTCAGCTACAAACAAAAGTTCAGTTTCAGATCCTCCTTCGCAATTGATAATCTCTTTGCGCTTGTCAGGGTGCGGTATCACCGAGTTTCCAGTGCTCGTAAGAACCGGACACGAATTGGTGGCTTTAGACATTTCCAACAACAAAATCAAAGGTCAAGTTCCTGGATGGTTATGGATGCTACCAAACTTGGAATACGTGAATCTTTCCAACAACACATTCATCAGCTTCGGAAGATCAAATACACATGCACTAGCCTCTGTCCGGAAACCATCTATGATGCACTTGCTTGGCTCCAACAACAACTTCACGGGCAAGATTCCTTCTTTCATATGCAAGTTGCGTTCTCTAAACACTCTCGATTTATCTGAAAACAGCTTTAATGGTTCAATACCTCGTTGTTTGGGAAATCTCAAGAGTAGTTTTTCAGAGCATGCATTTGAAAGTCTAAGGTCGCTTGACGTTGGTCATAACCAACTTGTGGGAAAGCTTCCTAGATCGTTGATCCGTTTATCGGCCCTTGAAATTTTGAAAGTGGAAAGCAATAGAATCAACGACACATTTCCGTTCTGGTTGAGTTCTCTAAAAAAGCTTCAAGTTCTTGTCCTTTGCTCCAATACATCATCAAGCCTTGTTCCCTCAGTTGCGAATCATCGACATAGCACATAATCACTTCAGTGGAACTTTGCCATCAGATTACTTTGTGAATTGGAGTGCTATGTCATCACTTGGGACAAATGGAGATCGGTCGAATTTAAGTTACATGGGAGATGAACTTGGCTATTACCATGATTCAATGGTTTTGATGAATAAAGATGTAGAGTTGGAGCTGGTACGTATCTTAAAAATTTACACCGCAATCGATTTTTCAGGAAACAAATTTGAAGGAGAGATTCCAAAGTCCATCGGTCTAATAAAAGAGCTTCATGTTCTTAACTTGGCAAACAATGCATTCACTGGCCGCATCCCTTCATCAATGGGGAACCTCACAGCTCTCGAGTCATTAGACGTTTCCCAAAACAAGCTTTCAGGAGAAATTCCACAAGAGCTAGGAAACCTCTCATTCCTTGCGTACATGAACTTCTCTCATAACCAGCTTTCAGGTCTAGTACCAGGAGGCAATCAGTTTCAAACGCAGCCTTGCTCTTCTTTTGAAGATAACCTGGGACTTCTTTTTGGCTCTTCTCTTGACAAAGTTTGCGGAGATATTCACACACATCAACAGTATGAAACACCAGAATTAGAGGAAGAAGACGAAGAGGTAGTTAGTTGGATAGCAGCTGCAATAGGATTCATACCTGGTATTTCTTTTGGATTTACGATTGGATACATATTGCTTTCCTACAAGCCAGAGTGGTTCAAGAACCCTTTTGGCCGAAACAATCGTATACGGAGAAGCACGCAACTCACTAGAGAGGTATTGTTTTGACTTTTAAACGTACATTTGTTAGCTCAGCAGAATGAAATTATTTTTGTTTAACAACTGTTTCGTTTTTAATAGCCTATCTGGAGAATCTGGACGAGGAAAGTCAAAGTAACGTCAACCAACCACTCTTTAACAGCTCTGTCCAAATCCAGATTGGTTTAGATTTCGGTTATTGTTCCCAAACTGGCCAGTTTAGCCTTTAGATAAATGCACATGTAATTTTTTTTTTTTTTTGCTATGTTATCTTTACTTTTCCTAATTATACTCTCGCATCTATATATACGTATGTCCGTTGTTCATATCGATTAGTTACAGATATACTGAGCAATTATTTTACAAACCTTATACATGCATTGATATATTCAAAGTCAGCTCAGTCGTTCCTTATAAGACGTTGACGTAGCTATTTATTTGTCAGCGACCTAGTACTCATTCAACACATATTACAGAGAACTTACAATGAGAATGGAGAAGTGTGTTTTGATGGTGATATGTGTTGTGTTATGAGTTTACAGAGAACTTACAATGAGTAATGAGTTTCGTTGTGGCTTAAGGAGAACGAGTGCTGATGATATGCTAAACTTTGTGAAGACTGAAGACTACTAGAAAAAAGTTAGGAAAGCCTCTGAGATTATATAAATCACTATGTTTTAGGGTTAATTTAAGAAATGACAAGATAAGAAGATTTAATTAAGTTATTGACTATTTGTTAAGTTGCTATTAGCAATTTCTTCTTAGATTATCACTTGTTTTGTATATTTGTACTCTCATTCACAAAAGGTTGAAAGATTTTATAAGGATTGAAATCTTGTAATCTTTCAACCTTGAAAGAGTACTCTCATTATAAGGATTGAAATCTTGAAAGATAGCAAGATTCTTTAGATTAGTAATCTCATTATAAAGGTTGAAAGAGTACTCTCAATTATAAGGATTGGAAAACTTCAAGATCCGTAACGTTTTTGAATGTCTGATTTAACAAAAAAGAAATTTAAATTTGCGTTGATTTTTCTTGTTATTGGTATATTCTCAACTATAATGAATGATGATGAGTAGAAGAGAGGAAGACAAATAAAGAAGGGGAAATTGGATAGTGAAGGGGACGGTGGTGGTGGTGGTGGGCTTCTCACTCTCTCACTTTTCTTGTCAAATGTCTTGTCTTCTCCATTTCCACACTCCAATTTATATGCAACCTGTGATTTCTTTATTATTTTGACATTCTTTTGATCAAATATGTATAATCTAAAATAAGAACCAAAAGGTGATATGTGATCAATTCTATTTGGTTTTAAGCATCGGCCACCTTGAAAGAAAAGAAACTTCATCTTCAATTTGGAGCAATTTGAAATCTTTTTTGTTTTTTCCTTGATTGACTTATTGGTTTTAAGCATCGGCCAACTCTCAAAACAGAGAAATTAGCTGATTGGTTACTTTTAGTCTCTGTATCTCTATAGTACCTTGTCCTTTGATTTTTCAACATTATACTCAAAGCTCAATACCAAAAATCTCAAAGATAAACCAGTATATGATTATGATTTATGACCTACGAGCTTGGACTCGAACTCACAACCAATCATGCAATTAGCAAAGAAAAGCTTAAGCCAACACAAATGATGAATAGGCCCATGCCGTGTCCCATTTGTTCCCCTATTACTTTCAAAATCACTCTTCTTCACAAAAAGTTGAAAGAGTCTTATTAATATATAAAGGAAACACGAGATAAAACTTCAGAAAAAACGAGAGCCTAACATTTACCACCCAATATCAAAACAAACAAAAACAATTTTGAGATGAGAGGGCATGAGCCACGATCAAGCTCATCTTGTGCAGCCTGCAAACTCCTCAAGAGACGATGCACACCCACTTGCATTTTCGCTCCTTATTTCCGCTCAAGTGACCTAATAACTTTTGCCAAAGTCCATAAAGTCTTTGGAGCCAGCAACGTCAGTAAGCTTCTCGGTGAGGTTCCTGAAGAACAGAGACAAGAAACCGTCAACTCGTTGGCTTATGAAGCTGAGGTTCGTCTCAAGGATCCTGTGTACGGTTGCATTGGAGCCATAGCTTCTCTGCAGAAGAAGATGCTTGAGCTTCAACATGATCTAGCCGTTGCTCGCACTCGACTACTTGCCCATTCTGGGGTCAACAACCACGTGTCCCAGTTGGATAATTCTCCTGATCTCGCTGCTTTTCTCGATATTGTACCTTACAGTGACTTGATGTTGCTTGATGGGTCTACTAGTCTTGATGCTTACTTGTATGATCTTGGACAGCCTCCTTTTGTATAGGCCTTATCTCTCTATCATATCTCTTTTATCAGCTGTAATTTGCACTTTATTGACAAGTCATCTTCGAGAATCCAAAGTATATCTCTGATGTATGAATTCCAATATGCACAATCAGATGCTTACTTTATCTTTTGTAAGCAAGAATCGAGTTTAAACTTTAAAAGTAACCATCACATGCGATGAGATAAGTCAGGTACATGATGAGCCTTGGAAGGTCAGAGTCCTTACCAGTTTTGGATCAAGTGGTAGGCCAACGAGAGTAAAGTGAGGTTTTTTAGATGCAAAGCTTCTTTGTAAGTCAGGTATGAATAGGAGAGCACATGCTTATGCATCCCCAAATTCTACCAAACATGAAACATTGATAGATATGCTTCTGCGATGTTCCTTTTTGATGCTCCAATAATTCAGCCTCATGTGTCACCTCTTCTACCTCAGGTCACAAGAGTCTTGTCCTGGAGATTCCAGAGTGCTGCAAAGTCACATAAGCAAACAGCCAAATCAATAGCTTGGTGGGTTTTGATCAATTCCAAACTGAATTATGAATGACTCTGATAAACGAGTTCTCCTCAGAACCGCACTACGCATCTGGTTAAATCTAGGCGTTCCTGAAACCTGATTAAGCAGAACACTAATTGCAGATCACAAAAAGAGGGATGAACACTATTTGGAACTGCAGGCACTGATACACAAACCATCATACATTGATACTTCACAAAAGTACATCTTGATATGTCAGATACTACGAGAGTTCTTTTGGTAATCCGCATTGCTACTACCAACCAATGTACTCTACAATGCTAAAGAAGAAAATGGGAAAAAAGCAAAAAAAAAAAGCATCACTCTAACTTAAGAAAACCTAAAGATCAATAATAATAACATCTTCTCCAATTCGTATGCGCTTTAGATCCAAACATTGCTCCCTTGCCTCACCACAGTAAGTAACTCCTCCACAATCTATAATCCTACAACTTCTTACCTGTACAACAAAAACAAAGCACCAACTGAAGTTTCAGTAAACTCAAAGATTGATCTCAAAGAGCTTCAAACAGAAGGAAAAATGAAAACTTTGACCTGAACAAGCTCTTCGTTTCCCAAGTTTTGACTTCTCAAGCTCCAATTGCATCTCCATCAACATGTTCATTCGTTGTAACTCAAGGTCCTTTGCAACTTCCATTCTCTGCTTCTCCAATTCAATCATCATCCGCTGCTTCTTACCTTCGATTCTTTCAAACGCTTCCCCTAATTTCAGAATCGATCTCGCCAGCTCCCTAAAAGCCGATCCTTCACTCAGATCTACATCTTCAACTCTACGATGCTTCCTCACCACAAAACCCCAATCACCCGCATCATCATCATCTTCATCGTCATCATCATCATCATCGTCGTCGTCGTCAAGAGAGCTTCCCGTGGATTTAGATCCAGCAGGATTCAAATTAGGGTTCATCAACGCCGACTTAACAACGCCGCCGGAAGGTTTCTTCACGACCGGACCGATCAAGAAATCGAGTCTATCGAAGAAGCACCAAGCCGACGAAGGCTTTGCCTTCTCAGTCTTGTACTTCTTCTTCAACGTATCGATCCGGTTTTTGCACTGCACGTCGGTCTTAGGCCGGCCGTTACCGTGGCTAGCGTTAACGGCGTCGGCGACTTCTTTCCAATCGTTTTGCCGGAGATTGCCACGGTTGAGATTGACGTAACGATCTCCCCAAGCTTCGATCAACGTCGCCGTAGCGTCCTCGCTCCACCAATCCTCTCTCCCCGCCGGTAAACGATTAGACCCGCTCTGGTTGTGAGGCTTCGGGTGAGTCTCCGGCGTCGTCTCCATCTCGGAGAGGGGAGGCTAAGGTGCGCGGTGGAGGATTGAGGCTTAGGATAAGAGCTTTTTGTGTGATTTGTGTTGGATCGGATTGTTTTTGGGTAGAGAAGAGAGAGAGAGAGTAAAAGAGAAAATTACGGTTAAAAGACGATTTTGATTACCGGCGGTGACGTCATCAACGGCGATTATCTTCTTTCTCTCCTACCTCTGCTAACCGGATCCAACTACTCACCCCTTGTAACCGGTTATCGAGAACCGGTTTAGTCATAAATTGAGTCATATGTACTAAGAGTATGGTCAATGTCAAGCTTCGTTTAATAAGGGTAACGATGATATAGATTACATAGTTAAACTGATTGACAATGGTGGTTTAGGTTTTGGAGTGTGTTTCCTGTAACATTTGAAGCGGTTTGGATTAATGATTAATTTATCTCAATAGTTCATTAATGTCATGATTAAAAAGAAATGTTATTATGGAATAATAATATTAAGAAAAACCTATTATAGGTTTGATGTGTTACAGTAACTAGATCATTTACGTTACGCTATAACAAATCGGAGTTTGGAAGTGAAAAATGGTGGGATGTAATTAAGGAAAGATTGATGGGTAGACAAATCGTTAGGTAAGGGAGAGCATCCCAAACGTGTTTAGGTCTTTATAGACTATTGTATGTTAAATGTTTCGTGCCGTGTCTTGTCCAATTGTCTTTTTGCTGTCTTACCAGTTGATATGTTAGTCCATGCCTAACTTACTAATGCTTTTGTAACTACGAAAATAAATGTCGCTGAAATGTTTGAAAAAGGCTGAGTTTTGTTGTTGTTGTTGTTGACTTGTTGTCAGACTTATGATGGTTTCGATGAAGAGCTAATTGAAGAAATCCGTAGAAATAAGCATTTGATTTTCCAAGTAAATATGCTATTACATCATCATTACTGGAAGAACCAAATCATGGTCATCTAGATCTTTTGCAGCACGTACGTTCAATGTAGTAGTGGATAAGAAAAAGTTCAAAGAACAAGGAATGTTTATGAACTTAAGATCAAATTTACATGCTTTGCTTATGTTCTACATAATAGTTTTTTTTCGAAATTATTGATTGGCTTCCATGTCAATGACTTTTGAAAATCTTTGATGCAATCGATCTATTGTTACTTTTAAATCACGTTACAATTGTATATCAAATATCACATCTTGTTTCCAAGTAATCGAGTTAATCGTGTTCGATGTATAAACGGTACTGAAGCAACTAAAAAATGTAGCCAACTTAATTAAATTCTGATTTACGCACCTAATTTATAACAATGCTATTTATTTTCTATTGTTGTTATGTTGCTACTTGCTACGTACTTGCCAATTGCTACTACCACTTGGATCTTGAAAAAAACACACAAATTATTGCATGTTGCCTAATATATTAATTCTTGAATAATGTTAACCAAAATTAATTAAGAAAAAAATACAAACAATATAGTAAAAAGTTAATAAAAA
Source organism: Camelina sativa (assembly GCF_030686135.1). Classification (NCBI taxonomy): domain Eukaryota; kingdom Viridiplantae; phylum Streptophyta; class Magnoliopsida; order Brassicales; family Brassicaceae; genus Camelina; species Camelina sativa. The sequence continues at coordinate 4,235,749 of NC_141880.1, forward strand.
AAATAAAACTACACTTTCCTCCAAACCTGACTCTTACTTGTACATACATACAGTTGTACTACTTGTGGAAGCTTCAGTTAACTCAAAATAATATTCTCTCTGCTTATTTTTATAAGAAGTATCAATACAATCACGTGACGACTGACGTTAACTGTATTACTATATATAAATACATATCACACCGGGTTCACAATCAACGTCCATAATTAAGAAACACTTAATCCATCGCCAACCGGCAAAAATGACGTCATCTTCACCGTCTCCACAAGCCTCCATGCTTTTGTACTGGCACGATAGCCAATACGACGACCGCAACTTCCAGATTCATGGCCGAACACTCTTCTTCGCCGTGGCTCTGTTATCCGTCGTCTTCGTCTTCGCTCTACTCACTCTCTACATCCACCGGAGCTGCCTACCACACACTCCCGCCACTATTATCCACGAGCCGTCTCCTGATCAACACACGCTCTGCGTCCGAGGAGGGCTTGATCCGGCGACGATTAGAAGCTTGCCCGTGGTGCTTTTCCGGAGAGAAGCGGCGGAGGATGAGGATGAGGAGGAGGAGTGTTGTATATGTCTCGGTGGTTTCGAGGAAGGGGATAAGATGAAACTGCTTCCTCCGTGTAGCCATTGTTACCACTGCGAATGTGTGGATCGGTGGCTTAAGACCGAGTCGAGTTGTCCGCTATGCAGAGTTTCCATCCGAGTGGACTCGTCCATGTCGTTGCCAAGGCAATGAGACAGCTAGAGTGATAGTGATTAAAGATATTAATATGTTTTTTTTTTGTCATTGGGTGAGTCAAAGATATTAGTTAACATTTTGCATGGCCGTGGATGGAGAGGAAGATATTTTATACACACACACACGAATGGTTATGGTTTCTCTAACAAAATTTAATTTTCCTATTATGTCTTTATCATTGATCGTAAGTTTTGATAAACTTCTATTATTAAAAACGTACAATGATGGACATTCTTTGTGTAGATAATCTATAATTACAAGGGTAAATTAGTTAAATATTAAATGATATGTTATTTTATTATTATTGCACACTATGTGATACAACATTTACATGGTAAAATTTGTGCTATATTTTTACAAATAAACATGATATTTTTCCAAAATCCATAATTATTTGAACAAAATAACATGTTGTTTCGATTAATATGTTAATCTTCTCAAACTTGCAAAAGACCAAACAAATGGAATGTATTTTGGGGATTATCCATAGTTACTTAACTAATAAATAAAAAATTAATGGTTATCTAAATTGTAGTTAAAAAAAGATGATTAGAAAGGCATCAATATGGGCTTTATTGGCCATTAAATTAGGATCGAACAGGCCCAATACTTGCAAAAGGAGTAAACGAGTGTTTAGGGTTTCGCTGTCCTATAAAGAAGTAATATGACTGAAAGCAACAAAATCTTTCTGATTTGTCGGCCGCTCATTTTTGTTTCGTGAAATCTGCATAGAATCAAAAGAGTGAAGAAGAGTGTGAATTCGCCATGAGGGCTAAGGTGAGTAATGGGTTTCAGTTTTTGTATGGATTTGTTTGATTCGTGAAAATTAGAGTAATAGTGGGTAATGTTTGTACCGGGGATTACACAGTTTAAACAAATAAAGATATTGTGGGAAAGAGCAAGCAAGTTCTTTTATTAATCGGGGAAAACGTGAGATCGTCACTTAAAACGAGTCGAGATAGAGCTTGTTAGTTCACAAGCGAACTAGCAAGCTTAAAGGGACGAACTGAAAACAAGAATGAATTATACGAAAGACAATAGCAGTTTTCGATGCAAAGTGTTGCTCTGTAGGTATTGTCTGCGGGTCAGGATCCTTTCTCCAATAGATGTCTCGAGCTATTTATAAGCGAATGTAGAGTTAGAGCACTCTAGGGTTTTCTGTGTGAAATCCCGAGATTGTCCTCCGAGGTTGGCCCATTTCCTTCTATCTCTGGTGAGTCTTTGTTGGGCCGAGTTGGCATATGGGGCAAAGCCCATATCCAACAATAGTCCCCCCCTTAGTCCGGCGAGCGAGATATTTCTGCGATCGGCGGGCGTACTTTGAGTCTTAACATATGCCTGCTCGGCGTTAGGCGTTCCAGACTGCTTCAAGAAGATCTAACTTTGTGTGGTGATGGTTAAAGCGATAGTTTTTGTTGAGCTCGGAGCTCGTTCTGATGTTGTATGCGTTGAGTGTGTTGTTCTGGAGCGCGAAGCTTGTATGAATGTTATGTGTCTTGAGCACGTCTTTGCGGAGCGTGGCGCCTGGCGCGTGGAGCGTTGAGCGTGGATCTCATCTAGATGTTATGCGCCTTGAGCACGTTTTTACAGAGTGTAGTGCTTGATAATGGATCTGCAATGGTTGAGGACGGAGTTGCCGCACATAGTTCGTAACCAAGGATCAAAGAAATTGAGCCAGACCGGCATGCGGAGATTGAGGTCGGCGAGCTTGAGATTGAGGTAGCCACCGAGAGTGAGACTGAGCTCGACGCCGAGAGTGAGATTGAGATCGGCGCCGAGAGTGAGATTGAGGTCGCCACCGAGAGTGAGATTGAGGTTTCCACCGAGACTGAGGTCGGCGAGAGTGAGATCATCGTCGTTGAACGGGGTCGAGAGGTGAAGAGAGGTCGGCGGACAAGGATTGATGAGTGCTGAGGTTGGTTCTTGCGAGATCGGCGGATTGAGGTCGGTGGGACGCTGCACAATGCCCGGAGTTCGGAAAATCCTCATTCTAGGTCGGCGCTTGTCCTACCATTGGGCGAGCTCCAAGGTCAACTCCTAAGATGGGTGTTCATGATGTGCGCTCGCATTCCACGTCCAAGCTGGAGGTAGGCACAAAACTGGAGGTCGGCACCAAACTTGAGGTAGGCGCCAAGCTAGAGGTCGGCACCGAAATTGAGGTAGGCACCTAGGTAGAGGTTGGCATCAAGCTTGAGGTAGGCACCAAGCTGTAGGTTGGCGCCAAGCTGGAGGTCGGCACCAAGCTGTAGGTAGGTGCCAAGAGACTCGAGTGTGAGAGCGTCGAGCATGAGGGCGACAAGCGCGAGAGAGTCGAGCGTGAGAGCGTCGACTGTGAGGGCTGCAAGCATGATAGTGGCAAGCGTGAAAGAGTTAGCGTGAGAGCGTTTGACTGTGAGGGCGTCGAGCATGATAGTGGCAAGCGTGAGTGAGTCGTGCGTGAGAGCGTTTGACTGTGAGGGCGTCGAGCATGATAGTGGCAAACGTGAGTGAGTCGTGCTTGAGAGCGTTTGACTGTGAGGGCGTCGAGCATGATAGTGGCAAGCGTGAGTGAGTCGTGCGTGAGAGTGGCAAGCGCGAGTGAGTCGACTATGAGGACGTCGAGCATGAGGGCGACATGCATTTGAGCGTATGTTTGATATGCAACAAGGCTTTGTGCTTTACTGGAGTAAAGTGGTAGGCGAGACGGACTCGCCATACCTTTAGGTGTGGCTTTTGTGTCCGGCTTATCCTGTTGGTGTTTGGGGTTAGCAAGAACATGCAAGCCGGAGCTTGGCTTATTAGTCCAGGCGCCCTCAAATTAGTGCGAGACTTGCTCGGCTTTTTGCTTGGTTTCGAGATGTATTTTACGGGGCGAGACGTCTCTCGGCTTATCCTGTTACGTGTTTCGAATACCAAGTTTTAGGTTGGTAGTTGAGATGAGCTCGTCGTACCTTTTAGGTGTTGCCCTGGTGTCCGGCTTACCCTGTGGGTGCCCCGAGGTCGGCAAGAGTGTGCAAGTAAGAACTTGGCTTATTCAAACTTGACCGCCTGCTAGCTGAATGCGAGACTGGGCTCGGCTTTTTTTGTGCGGATTATTTCACCTGCATCCATGTGGAACGCGTTTTTAATCGAACACCTGGACAGGGTGACGATGTAGAAGTTGGACACTCGTTAAGACGGACTCGTTCGAGAGAGCTTATTTGACTTAGAGTACTCTTGCGAGTGTAATTTTTTTTTGTAAATGACTTCTTTTGAAGAGTTGATGAGCTCGGCAAGTGAGCGTTCTTTTTTTTTTTTTTTTTTTTTTTTTTTTTTGCTAATGATATTATGATGTTTAACTCACTGTTGATCTTCGGTGTTGAGTTGCGAGTTGGTCGTCGATGTCGAGCTGCGAGGCCATTGTTTTGGTTGGGTTTATGGACAGACCATTGCGTAAAACCAAAATTGTGAAGGTTTGGGGAGCTCTTGCGTGAACCCGACTCCTACGTGGGTGGTTTGTCGTTGGATTTATGATCGGCTTGCAGGTAGTAGAGACGAGCTTGGTAGGTCGACAACATAGATAAGTTTGAAAGGTCAATTGTTTGCCAGATCGCCAAGTATGAATGTTGGGAAGATCAGAGCTAGTGAGGTCGTATCTCGCGATATTGAAGATATCAGAGGGTAGCGAATTGGTTTGGGTGAGGTCGATCTCGCCGAACTGAGCTCGGCGCCACTCTCAGGTTTCGTCAATCGAGAGACACCGTGAATATCCGACGGTCCTTCCTTTGAGCGCGGTATACGATGCATTTCCGGAAACGGACGTGTCGCGAATCGAGGTGACGGATTATGGCAGTAAAATTTCCATTTTACTTATTTATGTCTCCCCATCTCCTCCTTTTTCTTCACTTCCTTCTCTCCATAAAAAGGTAACTTTCTCTCTCTATGCTTTTATTTTTATGCTTTTACTTCTTTCTCTCTCTATTTTTCTCTCCCCTTTGTTTGGTCACACATCCTTGAAGACCTAGCAGCCGCCGCCGCCGAGCTTCTCATGCGGAGATCGTCGATGGTCGGTGGGCGGCGACATACGAGTTTTGCGAGCTCGGCCGAGAAAGGCGATGTGCGTGAATCCGGCCGATCGACGGAGATCGACGGGTCCCAACGGGGAGATTCGGAGGTCGGCGGAGAGGACGAGGTCGGCGAGAGGATGTTCGGAGGTCAGCACCATACGAGTTTTGCCCGCCCGGCCGAGAAAAGCGGCGAGCTTGAATCTGGTCGATCGGCGGGAATCGAGTGCGGCAGAGTGAGCGAGATCGGCGCCCGGATGGTCGGCCGAGAGGGCGAGGTCGGCGCCCGGATGGTCGGCCAAGAGAGCGAGATCGGCGCCCGAATGGTCGGCCGAGAGGACGAGATCGGCGCCCGGATGTTCGGCCGAGAGGACGAGGTCGGCGCCCGGATGGTCGGCCGAGAGAACGAGATCGGCGCCCAGATGGTCGGCCGAGAGGACGAGGTCGGCGCCCGGATGGTCGGCCGAGAGGACGAGGTCGGCGCCCGGATGGTCGGCCGAGAGGTCGGGGCCCGGAAGGTCGGAGATCGGCGCCGTGTCGATTTCGTGAGTCCTGTTGAGAGAGGCGAAGCGTCCGTACCTGGTGGATCGGCGGAGATCGGCGGATCGGATCGAGAGGATTCCGGATTGAGCGGGGTGATCGGCGCTTTTCCGCCGAGAATGGTTGGATCCGGCGAGTTCGGCGTGGGAAATCTCGGATCTTGACCTGGCGTCGGCGAGATCAGGATGAGGAATCTCGGAGCTCGGCCTGGCGTCGGTGAGATCGGTATGGAAGGCATGTCCGAGGCTGGCATAGTTGAGGGCGTTGGTCGACTTGATTCCTGTTTCGTTGATATCTCCCACGAGTTTGATTCCGACGATGGCGACCCAGATCTTAGGATGGGAGGGCGCCGAAACACGGAGATATTGGGAGGTCGGCGTGATTTGAGCAAGTCCGACACTCACGATATTGGGTCGATCGGAGGAGATCACATTGAATTCGACTTTCGGGGGAGAGAGTGGTCGAGAGCTGTGGTCGGCCAAATATCGGGGATCGAAGATCGGCCCGCGTCAAGACCACCATCTAATGGAGTAAATTAAGTGAGTAACCATTGACCAATGTAAAATAACCAAAGAGGAAAGCAGTGAGGTTGGTCGAAGAACGCGGCACGACGACCATGTTGCGAATGGGATCACTTGTGACCCGGTTGGGATCGATGTGGGAGATCGACGAGGTCAGCATTTGTGCGCTCGACGCCGACCTTGACGAGATCGAGATTACTCGCGACATTACTCGCGACACTCGCAAGGTTCGGCCAAGTGACGAGAGGGAGACGGGATATCGGCACAATAATGTGCTCGGCACATCCATGCTCGGCGGCGACGAGCTTGGCGCGACTGATCTCCGAATTGCGGTTGGTTCTGATTTTGATGAAGGCGACGCTGATCTTATGTGTGGAGGTCTCGGTTTTCGGTCATCAGGCGATAAGGCCCCAAGCGAGAGAGATCGGCGAGGGGGTACGGACGAGGTCGGTATTTCGAACAGAAAGGAAGGTCGTCCTTCGACGAGTTCCCGAGTTCTAACGTATACGGGTGGTAAAACTCTTGCGGGAATCCAGCGTGCTTTTACTGAAGAGTTCGCGGCTTATAAAGACGTTTTTGATGATGTTAGTGTCGATAGGACTTCGATAGTTTGGCCAACGACTACAATTTTGCTGATATTCTCGAGTTCAGTGAAGATAGCGACAGCGGTTTTGGTGGGAGTCCTATGGATGTCGTCCCGGCCGAGGATCCTGGTCCTCGTTCAGCTGTTTTGGGTCTTAGTGCTGCGTCGATTGGTGCTAATCTTTCAGCCGGTCCGGCCGATCACGGTCCTTCGGCCGGGACGGCCACCTGCTTCCTGAAACCGGCAGTTTGCTTTGAGGGTGAGCGGTTGTGCGTCAGAGTTGGCGAAATCGACACTATGGGTGAGGGGGTCGGCCAATGGAGGTCAGTGTGGCGTTGTACGGTGCCCTAGAGGTCGTCCCTGTGTGGGTGGCATATCTCCAATCCATGTCGGTACTTGTCTAACCGTTAGGGTGAACTCCGAGGTCGGCTCATAATTGGAGGTGGCAAGGTTGACTATACAAGTATATTGGAGGCGTATTGGGAGATATGAGCGAGAGAGGTCAGCAGGATATTCTCCAAAGAACAAAACCTAGCCGCCGCTCGTCTCTTTTTTGCCGATAGTAGGTCGGCAGGATATTCCGTTGACCGTCGATCGAGATGACCTGATGGTGGTTGGCGGTCGCCCTGGTTCAGCCCGCGCGCACAGACTTTGAGGTCGGCATCATAAGAAACAAATCTGAGGTCGGCATAGGGCCACGAGGGGGAGAGAACTCTACAACGGGGGTCGGCGCAGGCTGCATTCGGATCTTCCTTGGAACAAGATCGAGAGGTTGAGGTTGGCGAGGATGGCCATCATGAGGTCGTCCCCAATCTCGACTTGGGCGGCGACCGCTCTCGAGGTTGGTCTCGAGGTTCGTTGGGTGGAGATGGCTCATAGGAGCAAGAGGGGAGGTCGGTATAATGAGTGTGATTCTCGCTTGGTTGGGAGCGAGGTAAAGGTCGGCTTTGCGACCAGGAGGTGAGATAGGCAAAGGGATGGTTTCAGCAACAAGGGTTTGACCGACGATCGTGATTTTGATGACATTCTTGAGTTTGGTGAAAAGTGGTGGTTTCATGGATCTTTCTGTGGCTAACGAGAGGCCTACTACATCACCCATGGCTGTTACTGGAGGTAGAATGGGCACTCTGAGCGCTCCCAAAGTCGATGGTGTCTCGGTGCTTGTTCCTCTATTGTTGGAGTCAGTTGATTTGATTAAGGTAAGCTTTTTTATGTTGTAGCGAGTGTGTCAAGTCGCTCGGCTGTTCGCATGTCCTGGCTAACGAGACTGTCGATGATAGTCTACATCAGATATTCGAAGTTGTTTCTGCGTTCAGCAAGCAAGGGAGCTGAGAGGGCGGCACCGTCAGTGAAAACTAGAGCCATGGTTTGGAGATGTTGGGCATGTGTGGCAACAAGAGGTTCTGATGGCGTATCGGGCGCTGGTGTAGAGGTTGTGTTGGTGACCAGCTGGTCTGCAGCAGGTCCGGCTTCAGCGTGTGCAGCTACGAGAGGCTCAGAGGACGCGTCGGGCGCTGGTGGAAAGATTGTGCTCGGCAGTGAGCCTTCGGTTGGGCTCGGCAGGGAGCCTTCGGTTGGGCTCTCCAAGGAGTTCGGCAGGGAGCTCAGCGGGAGAACTGTTCGTGTTCTCGTTCGCCCCCATCGCTGTTCCGTTGGCTGCTCCGTTACTTCGTTGAGGTTTTCGCTGGGGTTCATCATGAGTCTTGAAACTTCGAGGAAGTGAGGATCGTCGGTCTTGATTCGTCAAAAGAAGCGCTTTACTCTCGCCCCACGGTGGGCGCCAATTGTTTGTACCGGGGATTACACAGTTTAAACAAATAAAGATATTGTGGGAAAGAGCAAGCAAGTTCTTTTATTAATCGGGGAAAACGTGAGATCGTCACTTAAAACGAGTCGAGATAGAGCTTGTTAGTTCACAAGCGAACTAGCAAGCTTAAAGGGACGAACTGAAAACAAGAATGAATTATACGAAAGACAATAGCAGTTTTCGATGCAAAGTGTTGCTCTGTAGGTATTGTCTGCGGGTCAGGATCCTTTCTCCAATAGATGTCTCGAGCTATTTATAAGCGAATGTAGAGTTAGAGCACTCTAGGGTTTTCTGTGTGAAATCCCGAGATTGTCCTCCGAAGTTGGCCCATTTCCTTCTATCTCTGGTGAGTCTTTGTTGGGCCGAGTTGACATATGGGGCAAAGCCCATATCCAACAGGTAAGATCTGAATGGTGTGTGTTTCTGGGTATTGATTGTATCAGTGGAAGAAGAAGCGTATGAGGAGATTAAAGCGGAAGAGACGAAAGATGAGACAGCGATCTAAGTAGAGTGTTTTTTCGAACAAGCCCTGCCCTGTCCTTTTTTCTGTTTATTGTTTGAATGCTTCGTTGAACCAAATTGTTGAATGTTATGAAAAATTCACTTAACTTCTGATCTATGTTCTGCTTAATTATATGATTTTGAGATGCTTTTTGTTTTGGGATAAAATATGAATTAATGCTCTGAAAATTAGATTCAGGTGATATAACTTTAAGATGAACTGATTGGTTCGGATGTTAATGATGGGGATACAAATTTAAGGAGTGAGTATATTGGTCACAGCTAGCTTTAGGGAGTCTTAATCTGAGAAGGTATAAATCTCCTAATAACAAAAGTAATGATTGTTGTAGCTCTGCTCCGTGTTCCAATTTCTGGTTCAACATTCAAAAAGATCTGCTTTAAATATTGGAGCTTCGTTATCCTACCACTATTGTCTCCTATGCATGTTGATCGCTGATGAGACTCTAGATCATCATATTTCATCTCTCATCAATCAAATCTCACGGCTCCCCTTTCAAATTTCATGTGACTGACTTCATGGGTCATAACTATGGACTTCTCTTACGTAATTGCGGAAGCAACTAATGGATATATATTTTCTTTTTTTACAGTTCACTATTCGGTGTTAGTTTTACTAGCTGGTCGTAAATTTGTATGTCCGTGCTAACCAATCATATAATAAAATATCATGTACGTTCTTAGAAGTTGGTTTATGACTTTGAGAGTTTAGAAGTGGAATAAGTGTATTCAGTTTTAGTGATTAGGAATTAAGTTTTTTCTCTTTGTTCTTTTGGTTGCAATGGTGTGTATAAGGATTTTCCTTTTACCTTGCATATTTTTTTTTCATAGAAATTGTTAACAGTTGAGACGTAAGTCTGAATAACTAAAGGAGGAAAAGTACTAGAAAGGAGCAAAACAGGGCGAAATTTAGTATTTATGTTGATTGAATATTGTCAGAAATAGGGTTATATTATACTATAAACTTTCTGGTAACCAATTAGCGTTTTTAAATTTTGCCGAAAGCAATGGTTATTGTGATTCATCTCACAAGATAAAAGCCAAAAACAAGATGAAGTGTTCGAAGAAAAACTCCAGAATTGCTTAAAATGTCGAAACCTTGAGTGAAAAGAAAACCTCATGAGATAGAATCCCAAAGTAAAATGATAAGACTATTAGGAGAAGTCGCATCTCCTCCAAATATAAACAGTAAAATGGGCTTCAATCAAAAATGACTCACCTAAAACCCCCCCAAAGAATATTACAGAAGAAAGCAAGTTTATTATCCACACATACCTATATATATAATAAAGCGAAACCAAAGAAGGAAACATTCCGACGATTCCGGTCAAAGTTCTGTAGTAGACGAATACCACCATGGCAGATTGCACTACTATGAGATTTCACTTTTTCCCCCTATGGTCTTAGTAACCACCCATCGGTGGCATTCCATATGGTGGCATTGGAGGCATTCCTGGCATTCCGCCCATTGGTGGTGGCGGACCATACCCACCACCTCCCATTCCTGGCATCGGTGGTGCGGGTAAAGCAAGTGGCAATAATTGGGCGTACATGTTCTGTATTCGAGAAACAGAAACAAGATATAAGTGTGTATATAATGATTTGTTTTTATAACATTTTACTGTATGATGCCTGAGTGTAGTACCTGTTGGGACATGACATCCTTCTCTTCCTGTTCTTTGGCCTTCACCTCTTTTTGTGCCTCCAGCTTGTCCTTGATTAGCTCATCCACTTTCCCAGAGTATTCTCGGATAAACTGCAAAGAAAAAAAGGACAGGATAAAAGAGAGTTGATCTCTTTAGCGTTAGTACGGTTCCTATCACATCAAGTAGAGAGTATCTGAGGGATTTGGATGATATATTACCTGGAGGAGATACGGGAAGGCAAAGTCGATCATATTGTTGATCCAAGCAAGTTCTAGAGCAACGTCTGGTCTGATTAAGTCATAACAGACAAAGAGACATGTAGCAAAGCATTCCTTTTTCCCCTGTATAATCAGAGCACAACATACAACCAACGGGAATTAATTTCATATTCAATACCAATAGTCTGTTTTCCCATATACTGTAAAACCTTAAAAATAAATTAACGGCTTTCGCTGTAAACCTGCTTGAAACCCATCCATACCTGTTCAATGAAGTAGACGAGAAGTTGTTCCGCAAGATCATGGTCGCCAGATTGTGAAGCAGTTTCCATACAGTCCTTGTACATGTTATCTTTCTTTGACAAAGCAATCGATTGCTTCCATCTACCAGCTTTCTTGTAGATATAAGCAGCCACACGTCTCATTTCGACAAGCTCGTGTTTCTCAATCTGTTTTGCACCATCCACATGAAGATAAATTAGTATACAAGGGAAAATATAAACGTGTTCTCGATAGATAGATTTACACTCTTACCTTCTGAGCGAGACCTATCTGGTCAAAACTGTCATGCAAATCGATAGACTCGCGCAACCTGTCATAGTCTTCTTCTTCTACGTATATCTCATTCAGAGCTTCATTTACAGCAGAGACATTGTTGCTCTGAACTGCAACCATGTATGGTTTGATAAGGCGCAAGTGACCAGCCTGAGATCAAAAACAAGAAAAAGAATCATCAGAAATTGATTGTTAAGCCACTGCTGATAAGTTTTAAGGGAAAGTTTAAATCTATGGTCAGCCTCTAACCTTGCGCATAATATCAACGACACGCGTGTGATCTAACCGCAGAGCAAGCACATTGAGAAGATCGTTGATTATATCAGGATGCTCTTGCAAGTAGAAGTGAACGGCCTTATAGTAAAGCTCAACATTTGCAACCTTGGCAACGATGTCTTTGAATTGCATGTGCTCCCATGCTTCAGGAGAATGGTTCATGACAGTGGTTGCAGCATTATCAAACTCATCATATTGAATGTAAAGATAGGTAAGTTCCTGCCAATGCTGTTGTTCATCACAGGCCCGGATAAGCTTGGGAATATTGAGGCGAGTTGAGAACAATTTGATGTGTTCCATAAGCTTCTCATAACGATATCTGGCGTACAGTACACCCAACTCGGTGAAGATCCCCATGTGAGCACGTTCCAGACCAAGTCCACTCTCCATAAGCGAGATCAATTCATTGAAGCATCCTCTGTTCTGGTAGTACTCGCTCACTTCTTCCAGGTCATCTACCTATCAAAGCACAAAAAGATTACAGAAAGGCATACAAAACTGAAAACTGAAAACAATTTAAAAACTTCTCTGGAGCTAGGATCAGGTATTTATCCACCTGTATGATAATGTTAAGTCCACAGATTTGAGCAAGTCGGAATTCCTCAGCATCAACACAAGCAAAGCAGACTTCCTTCCATGTCTTTGCACTGTTTGCTTTCCTTGCAGCATCAACAGCACCTTGGAACTGTTGCAACTTCACAAGTGTGACGGCTAGCTTGGCCCAATTCGATATGAATGCATAAATTATCTTTGCAGCCTCATACAGAGCTTCGTCATACAAGCGGTCACCAACATTTTGAAGGTTAGCAACGTTGGGCATCAGAATAAATTCTTCAATCTCACCCAACCTTTCAATCTTTGCATAAGCATAGATGAGCTCGCTATCCACCTTGGGTTCCTTCACCTTCTGTCTAACCATCAGAAGGTATCTGACCAAGTCATCATAGACATTAGTATCTTCAGAGGCACGGATGACCTCCAGGAACTGAGTGGCATCATCAGCTCGGATAAAGGACTCAATAGCATCACTGACTAGTCCATCCCTGAGCTGAGCCTTAGCCACTTGACTCCAAACAGAATCTTCTTCGACCCGGAAAGCAAATTCAACAGCACGTTCAATGCTTCTGACATTATCCAACAATACATTGACAGCCTGAACATTTAAGTTAAACTTCTTGAAAATCGCAAATGCTTCCTCGTACAATTGCGCATCAACCGCCACTTCCCCAACAGCTGGACCATCAAAATTATCCAGCCTGTTAATGTAATCCATAACTCTAGACGGATCTGCCTTAATAGCTGTCAGTATAAGCAGATTTTGCAGATTGAAATTTCCACTGAAGGCAGAATTTTGAAGCACAATTTTTTCAAGAAGCTCAATAAGCTCATGCGGCAGATCAGCAGTCATGAATGCTTTAACAGCTGCAGAAACTTGCTCTGGGCTCTTGCTTTCTGGTAAAGCAGTAGACACAACTTGGTCAATAAGTTGCCTCCTATATTCATTTTCTTCCGTAAGAACCTTCTCCCAGAGGTCACCATCCATCCTCTCCACTACGTACCTGCAGTTGTAAAACCGTGAATAAGCAAGCAGTCTACAAAGTAACCAGTGTGGAATAAGTAACAAGTCTGGTAAGAAATGATCAAATACCTGGCTTGTAACTTGAACAAAGAGTTCTTGTTGGTGACATTGATGAGTTCCTCATCACATTGTCCTCGTCTGTATGCCACAACAGCCAGAGTGGGATCACGTTTCTCGCAGTACTTACCCACAACCTTAGAGTCGTAGTAAGGATTGGTGGTCAGGAAATGCTCAGGATTGTTATTACTGTCTATGATAATTTTACCCAAGGCATTATGGACATGCACATCTTGGCTTCCCTCACTAACTAGATGCTCTAAGAACTGAGTGAGGAGCCGGAGTCGATTTCTGAAAACAAAGATACATATTAGAGCCTCCGGAACAAAGAGCATATATATGAACAGACACAAGATGACTAAAAGGCTTCGCACCTCTTTTCACATTCCTCGACAAGGGGTTCAACAGGAAGTAATGAACGAACAGAAAGAATGAGGCCTTTTATAAAATCTTCAGGGCATTCGTCATCAAGCAACTGCCCCACAACTAAGGGAGCATTCCCAGGATTCACCTTCAAAAGAAATCACACGTAAATAGTGAATGAAAGTTCTACCGTATTTATCAATAGTCTTAGGATACTACTTACCTTCTGAACGTAACCTTCAATATAACGCAGCATGTTGTTTGTGTAGAGGTAATGAGTAAGATCAGGCACAAAGCCGAAACGATCACAGACATTTATCAAAGGTCGGGCATCAGGAAGCTTAGCTTCCATCAAAAAGTTCTTCGTCTTTTCAGCATCATAAAAGTTAGACTCTCTAGTCACACGCTCAACCTCCTTTATTTGACCAGTCTTGGCAGCTGCTTCAATGTACTTGAAGTGAATCTCAGGATCCTCACTATAACACAGAGGGAAGACATTATACGTCATCAGGATACAAATACAAGGATTGTGCTAGTTTGCAGGAATGACAGCAAGTTCTTGATAAATTACCTCATACTCAAATATGAACCTAGGAAAAAGTACAGCCCTTCGTATGACTTAAATTGCTCAAAGAGTTTAATGCATGATTCAACACCAAGTTGCTCACAGTACTCCTTGCAAGCCTACAAAAACATGGAAACATCAGTTTCGGATTAAACAAAAATTCATCTGTTACCACATTACAGCACATACCTGAACGATTATCTGAAGGTTGCCTCTCAGGTTGACCAGCAGAAGATCTTTCATGCACTCCATAGCCCACTCGCTAGAAAGAGTACCGAAAAACTCAACAAGAGCCTGTATAATTGAGTAGAGAGATATTCAGCAACTCGAACAGCAAGGAGTTTAGCAAGCAATATTAGTTCAAAGGTAATACCTGTGGCTCAATAGCATGTGTGTTCACAATTACACGTTTGATATCAGGTAACTCTGAGTAATGCTGCCCAAAGCAAATGGAAACTTAGTTAGAGATGAAAAAATACTCTATCTATTAGGCCAAGAAGACATTGAACAAAAACCTTTAAGGATTGGATGTAAAGTCCAGCCTTTTCACAAAGCTGAGCAACACGAGGCCGGTCATAATGGCTGAACATCCCATTTGCTAAGATTGCATCAGCCACATTAGGAAAGGTTACCAAATTGATCTCCAAAACCTGTGTTGACAGTGCACTAAAAGGTCTTAGAAAAGAAGGTAACAAAGAAAAGCACAGAGACGTACAAGGTTGCAACTCTTTTCAACCTTAGTTTGCAGAAAAGCATGCTCAGGTAAATTTGGCTTCAGAACATCTAGAAGGAACGCAGTCGCTTCACGGATCAAATTTCTCTGAATATGCAAAATTATAAGTAAATTAATACAAGATACCTCTAGTAATAAATAGATTCAGTATACAGATGCCGAACAAGTAATGAGCTACAAATACTGATGTATACAGTATATCCTACGTGTTCACCTACCTGAAGGAAAAGATCAGTGATAGTGTTGTAGTCAACTGGACAACCTCCTTCCATTTGGGACATCATTAAAGCAAAATTTACTGCTCCCTGCAATTTGCAGATAAAAAAAAAAAGATTTTTGAAATTTTACAGGGCAAAATTAATCAAGAAGAATCAATTTATGACTCTTCTTCTGATACATTTTTGAAATTTTACAGGGCAAAATTAATCAAGAAGAATCTATTTATGACTCTTCTTCTGATACGGAGCAAGAATCTCGTAAACTAGTCCTTCCATGGTTTAATATGTTGCAAGTATCAAAAGTGCACCACACTAACCTGAGGATCCGTACGGAGTATTGTTTGCAGAAGAAACATGTAATCAGGTGTGTACCCAACCTAAAGTCACAACATGAAACAATGACACTTCTTGAGCACAATGACCTTTAAGGTAACAACGGAGGGGGGAAAACTTTAAAACTTAATTTTTTACCTGCTTTGAATAAATCAGTATCTTGTCAAACTCCCTTCGCTCTGCAAAAGCTGCAACGACTTTTGGAGTAGCTCTAGCTTTGATGTATATTTTTAAAGCAAGGTCATTATCAACAGTCTGGAACAAAAAAGATTACCGTTACAACATACTAAGGGAGACATAGGAGTAGTTTTAAATGAAAATCGTCATTTTAAGATTACCTTGACAAGGTCTCCGAGTTCTTCACTGCATTCTAACTTATCCTCTGCCAACCAGTTTTCCAAGAGGTTCTTCTTGTTTTGATTCACAACAAGCCGAGATAGTTCCAAAGACTCATATGCATTGAGCTTCCCTCTAGTCAAAAGGGTCCCAAAATACTGTAACAATGGAGGAGTTTGCCCTGCTTGTACAGGAACACTCTGCAAAATTGTATAGTGTAATGTTGTAGTTTCAACATATCATAGTAGACAACAAGTTCACAGACGATTCTTTGTTTGAATATGGAAAAGATACCTGGAATTTAGCCACCGTATCAGGTGTCCGTAGAATACCCTGAGGAGATTCAGCAGCAAGCTCGGCAGCCTCCTTGTACTTTGTTTGAGCAAATAACTCTTGGAACCGCTGGACAACCTGTAACATCCAAAATGAATATAAATTTGCATAAAAATATGGGATATTTACCAAGTGTTCTAAAGTTACTAGGGTTTTATCAATGGTTTAAATATGATCTAGTCTGTATCTGTATAAGATGTCTTAGGAGTTTGGAAGAGGTTTATCATCAAACTCCTTAGGTTTTCGTAATCCCAACATTATCAGCTACCCCCTCCGTTTCAGATTAAGTGTTCTAGCCTAAATTTTTTGTCTCAAAACAAGTGTCATTTTATGATTCAATGAAATTTTGATATGAAATCAACTATTTTACTCCTATTTAATATTAACTAACAATGTGACACAGAATAGAAATCGAAGAGGCAATTGTTTTCTAGGGATATAATAGAACATTTAATTATTCCTTCATTTGCTTGAATATGTGAAAAATGATAAATGACACTTGATTATACGGAGGGAGCCTTAAATATCAATTTCTAACTTTCTACATTATTGGCATTTATCGGCAATATTAACTTCACCAAGAAATAGACCCACACATCTGATCCAAAATAAATATCCCATACCAGATTTTCTGCACCAGGGAGGTTTCCCCTCTTAGCAAGATTGACAGCAAGCTCCAAATTGTTCAACTGTGATACAAAACCATAGATTTCTTAGCATGTCAGGATGAATAGATAGATTATATAGAGAAAAACAGAATAAGAGATGAACATACTTGACCACTAATAAAAGGTATTATGGTGGCCTCATTTACTGTTGCCAAAAGAACTTGTCCTCGCCTATTAATGGCATAGAAACCCCCAGCTGCGGAAGCTTCAGATGTTAAGAAAATGGGGTCCGGACTAATCCGATTTCTGTAGATAGCAGAAGCTGTCTCTAGATCATACACAAACAGCAGGCCAAGCTTGGTGATGACATATATCAAGTGAAACTTGTGAGAGACCTGCCGGGAAAAAAAAAGTCGTGTCATGAATTTACACAAGAAAATTACTGAAGTTAATTGAACATCTAATGCAACTACAAACCTGCATGGCCACAGGAAAATCATCAGCAAAATCTGGAGGGAAAAAGAGATCTGCCTGCTTTTTAGTAAATGATGGTTTTCCTGAAAAAAATGACGCCCACTTTTAGACATCAGACGAATACCAACAACCAATAACCATGAAAATAAAGAGCAGTTAAGGAAGCTAACCTGGTTGGGCACCAAGCTCAATGACATGCAACTTTGATGTTATCTGCCCAGCATTAAAGCTCTTGCTTGCAAAGGATATAAGAATAGAAGGATTTTCATTCCCAGGGACCTACCAACCATTAATAACGTTGCTTGTTATACTACATTTTAAGATCCGACCATGAATAAACTAACAAAAGAACCACATAGTTACCTTAAACTGAGCAAATGACGCAGCATGTGCTTCAAGGGCCTGGCTCCGTTGTTGATCCACAGAGAAAAGCTGCATATTTCCCTTGACCAGTTGTGGTCTCTACAGAAGACAATAATGAAACGATCCAGTCAAAAATGTACAACATGACTGCCCTTATGATGTCTTAATTCAACCTAATACGTGGTGAAGGAAACCTACCTCAGGAGAGCCAGGAGCAATTCCAATCAAGACCAACCACTTTTCATTAGGAGAGCACTTATAGTTTATAATTTGATTGTTTGCCAAATTGGCCGTTCTGTCAAACATCTTAACTGGCTCAGAATCACCTGGAAATATCGGGGGAAAAAATGAGAAACAACATATACATGATGATATGAAGAAGAGGACAGTAAGTTAAAGATACAAAACCTTCAATCGACCAATGATACACAGAAGTTTGTGTGACCAGCCCCAGCATCTTTGGTGTGATCCACTTCCAAAAAGCAACCTATAAAACATGGGTGAGACCAGTAAAATCAGAGACTGTATGAAATATACAACATGAAAGATAATTGGGTTACAAATTGTTTGATTTAACACTCACCTGCTCAGGCATCTGATGTGATTTCAACTTTGATTTTGCTTCGATGTTAAATATTTGTAGATGATCCTGAGTAGTTCCTGGGACTTGAGCTATATACGAATTTTAGAAAAAAGTGAGTAACAAAGTAAGCAAGATATAAGTAATAGACAATATAAGGAAACATCAACACTAAACTAGAATTTCTAATTTAACTTCACTAAGCTTGAGACACAACACTGCCACGAGAATATAACACATGTTGGAAAACATGGAACTTAACACTGATATTTTCTACAACATTAAACATGCTATCAACCCAAGTCCCGAAGAAGAGTACCGGACTAAAACATAAACTCGATGACTGTAGCTACGTTTTCATACTGATTTGATAAATAGATTTTCTATCAATTGATGTATCACAACATGGTCAGCGTCATCTAAACTTCAAATAACTAAAAAAAACGTTCTATCAAAATAATAAATAGCATAAGTAGTTAACAAAAATGAAGTAGAAGTTATCAACGGTAATTCTGGAGAAAACTTCAACAGGAAACACTTATGGGTGTTATAACTGATAATACACTTCAAAAGGAAACTCGTAAGGGTGTTATAAGTGATAATACGACGCAAGTTTCTTTCGATTGAAGGAAACAACCGTTAAAATACCTTTTAAGGCAAGGATCCTAGAGTTTGGGTTCATAAGAGCAGAATCAGCAGTTATAGGTCTCCTTAAAGGCTGCATCGGCATATTCATATCGATAATAACAACACTGTTCTGCGGTGCAGTCTCCCGTACACAAATGTACTTGTCAGACTCCATAGTAACATTTGTGAAAGTGATGAATTGTTGGTTGATCCCAATGCTCGGAAGCTGGAAATATACCAAAACAAAAAAAACGTCAGTTTGGGCATAGTTCATTAACTTAGTTACAAGATCCGAGTAACTAAGCACACTGCACAACACAATAACTTCGAAATACAGGCTAGATACATTCAGGTAACACAGATCTGAGCGTACGTATATAAAATCTGATCATAGAGACAATGGATCATAAACTGACTAAAACATACACCGATCGAGTAGAATTCAGAACTGGAATCAATCATATAACAGTGTGAGCAGAACCAAATCGTAAGAAATCAGAGAGTACAACTACAGATACAAGTTAATCGTCCAAAACTTTCAGCTCGATTTACAAAAGGAAAAAACGGAGAACTCACCGTTAGGACCTCCTTCATGATGATGGGGGCGTTAGCTGCCGCCATGTTTGACCTCAGATCGCGGCAAGAGAACCCGGGGCCAAAATCAGATCGACGGCCGGGACGGGACCGTCAACGGCCAGGAGAGAGAGAGAGAAAGAGAGGAGCGATGCGAGAGAAACTAAAGAAGATTTGAAATCGCAGCCAGATCTGAGGTAAGTGAAGGAGAGAGAGGTGATGGTGGTGGTGGAAGATAGAGATTCCTTTTTTTTTTCTTTTATCTTTTTCGTTTTTGAAAGTGAGAATGAGGAAAACAGCGATCCAATCGGAGTCACTCGTCGAATATAAGGGTGGAGAAGGAGACGACGTGCTACAAAGCTTTAGTGCCTGAGCTGTACGATGTGCTTTTTTTTTTTTTTGGCCTGGATCGTTTTCGGGTCGGGTTTAGAACCGCGTAATCAACGGGTCGGGTTTTGTCACGAAGCAGTACTTTTGGGAATTTTATGAGTATGTTTTGAGCAATGGTCAATAATAATATATTAATATTTGTATTTTTGATATGTTGATTTCATAAAAAGACTGTTTGCATGTCGATTTATATCTTTTCCATTTGAAAATTTTTATACAAAAAATAGGAACGAAGTTTGAAAGAACATTAGGTATGATAATAAGATAAAAAGTTTGCTTTGTTCCACACCGATATCATATATAGTTATAAAACTATTTTTACGTTTTAAAGTAACACTTTCTTTTTTCACAGTCCAAAACGTATTATATGATTTTCTATATGGTATGAATAATCTAGTAAAATGTCAATTTCTAAATATGGAGGTAAATGTTATACAAAAGTTTCTACTATTTCGTATCGAGTTTATGTAGACCAAAAATTTATAATATGATCCAAAAATTATTAATCTTACGCATTGATTTAAGTGTTAAGAAATTACGTTGATTTAAGCCTTTATACTGTTGTACTATTACTATTTATAACTTTAGCTCGAGCGATATATGTGTTTGATTGGGCAAAGCGTTAATTTGTGTCACGCTCTAGTTATAGCAAAAAATGATCACCTTCAGAAACAAAAATTATCTCGCACTGCATGTGGTCATGATCTGTTAGGCACTTTTGTCATGTCCGGATTATATAATTCTACTCCAACGTCATGTGTAGTAAAATAATGGAAGTCTAGCTTTAAACATCATCGAAAGACAATATATACATTGAGACATATATTCTTCTATTTAAGATCTACGACTTCAGTTGAGTATGATAGAGTCATTGATGTAAGTATGTAACCAATTACACGTTCGATCTTAATTAAGATCCTGACAGTTTCGAAATACGAGAAAAAATGTTTTGAAATTTTGAATGATGGTCGAAATAAAGGAACAATCAAAATGGAACATACTCCGAAACTGAATCGAACAAAAACAAAAAACAACAAAATTTCAATGCAAAAAATGATAATAATCCGCTGCAAAATCAGAAGATTTTTAGGAAAACAAAAAAAAGTAACAACAAAACCGAATCTAGGTACTCAACCTAGGAAACAAACAAATCAAACATCAGTTCTTCAAATCTTTATAAGATTTGATTCGATCGGTATCTGTCAAGTGGATCCCTGAAGAAGAGACGTTCTTGGTACACTCTCCATGCGTACTCCTTGAAACAAAAAGATCTGAATGCCCTTTTCTCATCACTTCTTGCTCCTCCATCTCCCTCCTCCTCTGCATACTCTTCTTCTTTGTCACCGTCACTGATCATATCTTTTAACGGAGAAACCATAGTGTCCATGGGAAGTGTAAGCATCAATGTCATTGTCACACACTTGTTTGGACCATCGTTTTGTCCCGAACACAACACTGGTCGATATTTAACTCTTTTCACCTCTCCGTTTCTCCAAACCTACAAATTTTAAGTTGTATGTTAGTTTGTCAAAAGTTGAAAATAAATAAGACTATATATATATTATATACTACTAGTATTATTTTTTTGGTTGGCCATATATATAGTAATAGTATTATAGAAAGCTTATATACAAATTTTGACTAAAAAGAGAAACTATATTCCCTAATTTCCAAAGTCCTAATTTCTTTCCCAATACAGGTTTTGACCTAATTAAAAAACATATCCCCCTTTAAAATTTTCCCCGCTTCACAATTTTGTTAGAAATATATATCGGAAATATACAAATCCTTGTTCTCTTTTTGATCAATAATGTTAAGACAGCGAATTAACGCCGTAGTGGAACAAAGCTCTGTTCCATCAGAAAGCTAAGCTGATAATGCGATAATTGTTTAAGGCTTTATATAAGAAGATAATTAAGTAACTAACTAGCTGTTTAAAAAGATAATAAAAATAAATAAAAGAGAACTTAACCTGAGCAATGTCACCTAACGTCACAAGAACAGAGTCAACTCCGGGCAAAACGGACACCCAGCCAGACTCGGTCAGCAAACAATACTTGTCCTCCCTTACCTGATACTGTAAACATACAACAAAGGGATAAAATCCGTTGGTTATCTCCGGTTCATCATCAGGAACACCTTGGTTAAGCCACATCAGAGTATTAAACCGGGTCGAGTCATATTCGAATCCGAGTGCGCTAGCCAGCATCTCTACCGTCTTCAGTCCAACTTTCTCTAGAGTCCGAGTGAACTCGCGGAGGGAACTCAGGTTCAACTCACTCGACTCGTTTGAGCAGTCGACGTCAAGGCAAAGCGACGGCGTTTCAGCATCGGCTTCGTATCCCAGCGGCCAGTTTTTTGGAAACGACGTTTCTTTCTTCTCTTCACTGAGGTCTAAGAGTGAGAGCGAGTCAGTCTCGGCTGCTTCAGCGAGTGCAGAAGGGATAACAATATCGGAGTCATCGATAGAGAGTTGGAAATATCCAAAATCAGTAGCGGCGGAGATAAGATCGTCCCAGCTTTCTCGTTCTCCGGCGGAAAGGGATACCATCGGAAGAGAATCGACGGAGGATGCAGGAGCGTCGGAGAAGCGGCGGTTGGGGAGTGAAAGCAAAGGAGGGAGACGGTGGAAAAGGCTGGAGAGAGCGTCGACTGCTGTTTCCGGTTTTTTGGTGGTGTTGGGATGTGAACATGACGGAGTTGGTGGAGGCGCCGCCGTGGCTCCACCGTGTTTTTTCAAAGGTTGGTGGTGGTTGAGGTGAGCTGAAGAGGAAGCCATTTGAAAGATGGATGTGACTTTGGAAGAGGCAGAGGCCTTATGTGAAATGTGTTAACAGATGTGTAACTTGCGTCTACCGTCTACGCATGTAATGTAAGGCTTTACTCACACACGCGTGTGGGACTATGTATAACCTAATTTTCTAGATCGATTAGTGAAAATGAAATCAATCTATATCGTCACTAAATAAATTCATTTATCATGTTTGTTTATTTTAATGACATGAATTTTGCAAGTGGATTCTACAATTATTATGTTATTTTTTTCCGATAACACATTTTTAACATGCCCACTAGTTTAAATTATACTTACGTGGCAAATAACATCGATCCGCAAAACAGTGGAATGATTAAACGATAAATTCTTTTTTAGGTGAACAAGTAAAATCATTGTATGTGTATACAATTTTTTAGTCGCAGAACAAACGAATGCATAAGTAAATCTACCAGAAAATCGGTATTAGTTGAATTGTTGTTGTGTATGATTTACATCTTATCATCATGTTTTATTTCTTTTACTTTTTACGAAAGTTAACTAACTTTTTTTTTAATCATCACACGAATTAGTTAAAAAGATTCTGGAAATTTTGATTTATAATAGAAAATATTCATAGTTTATTAAAAACATTACAAACTTAAAAATATTATGTAACCAAATAATGACTACAATTCCTAAGTTTTCCTACTATATAATTAGGAACAGTAAGAAAATGAAACTCATCTTCTTCATTAACAATTGGGTGGTGTTCTCTTCATGATATTAAATGAGATAATATAAATTGAGTTGCTCAAGTAAATATTAATTGAAAGATGGACTAGTTAAAATATCATATTCAAGAACAGGTTTGCATGCATTTTAAACATATTCAAATAGAGTCTCGAATATAAAAGTAAGCACAATGCATTTTAGAAGCACAATCCGGAATATAGAAGTAAGTCATTGGGAAACTTAGCCAAAAACAAAAAAGTAGTGGTTTCAGGCCACAAACGCAAAGCAATTCCAACAACTACTCTCTCATTGTAATGCTTTTGCATCGAAAGTCTGAAAAACGAATCAAGTCCAATTGTGCTCGAGAAAACCATCAATGCCTTCCTTGTTAATATGTGCTTTCAAGTCTGTTGTACCAAAAATGACCACCTTGCTCCAAACAGTGGTGAAGGCACAGCTTGATAATCAAGGCGTAGCTGGTGTTGTCCACTCACTAATGTAACCCTCTTCCGCTACTTCTCCTGATTCAGGAAAAGCTCCTTGGAGAACTTCTCTTTCAAACCCTTGCGGCTGCGGCGATTTTGATAAGTATGATGTCTCAGCTTTTGTTCTCCGATTTTTTTCCGCTTCCTTTGCTTACCGTTTATGCATAGTAGCTAATGTTACTCTCTTCTTCTATTCCTGATTTAGGAAGAGCTACTAAGAAAACCCTAACGACGATTTTTGAGAGGTACAATGTCTCAGATTTTGTTCTCTTTTAGTTGATTCTTGGTCTAATTTTGAATATTGAGTATACATTTTTGATTTTTTGAGATTTTATAGAAAGATTTTGTTCTCCTTTCGTTAATTCTTGAACTAATTTTCAATACTGAGTACGATTTTGATTTTTTGAGATTTTATAGAAAGTTTCGAGATATGGATGGTTTCAAAAATGTCGCATTGGGAGTCTTAGTCTTGGACAAAGTAGAAGCTATTGTTTCTTCTTTTTTTTCTCACGATACCCAAGCAGTCTTATAAAGCTGATGCTCTCACCTGGATCAAACTCGAACTTTGGGCATTATCATGATATTGGTAAAAAAGCTAGAGGTATTGTCTTTCTACCTTTTGTTGTGAAAGAGAGTTTTAAAGCTAGAGATCAATCTTTTGTTTTTAATGAGGCGCATTCAACTTTTGCAGATCTCTTGTATTCTGATTATAACAAGGGTTTAAAAGCTAGCTTCCGTGATAATTGCTTAAGTGGTTCTCTTACCAAGCTGCGTCTTAAACAACCATTTTTGGGACAACTTACTTTTCAATAGAGGTTTAGGAGTGCTACTTTTGCTCTGAGTATTGACACAGATTCTGCCATTCTCCTAAGCTCTAAGATTGAAGCAGTTGCTCCTGGATTTGCACCAGGACTTACTTGCCTTGTGAATGTCAATCTCCCTAACCAAAATTCTGGCAAGGTATAATACGAATTTTGTATACTCTCGTTTCTTATTCACCTTTATATTGATCAATAGTGTCATTTATTGATTCTCATTTTATGCTTTTCTTTTCTCGCAGATCGAATTGCAGTACTTGCGTGGTCTTGTAAGTTTAAGCTCCAGCTTAGGCTTATTTAACAACCCAATGTTCGGTCTATCTGGTCTGGTTGGCAACAATACTTGGGCTGTTGGTGCTGATGTTGCTCTGAACACCAACAATCACCAAGTCACAGCTGTCAATGGTGGATGCAGCTGAAGTTGGGATCGTAAAAGTGCTTCTCTCACCATGTAAGCTCTCTGTCTCTGTCTTCTCTTACGTTTGATGTTCCTTTCTCTTGACATGCTGCATTCTTATCTTCATTTAGTCTCTATTGCATTATTTGCATGCGCATATGTGATGTTTCATATACTCTTTGTATTGTTCACGAGATTTCAGTATTAATAGTATTAGAGCGCTTTTCTGCTTTTTTCTCATTTATTTTCCCAAGAAACTTGTAACAGACCATTTTCTCAGCTCAAGAAACTTGTAACATATATATCTTTCTAATTTTTTGTTATTCATGTTTTGTAGTGAGGAGAAGGGACGGTTTGTCAAGGGACAATATTATCATCCCTTCTCCAACACTTCCATCGGGGGAGAGTGGTCTTTTAATGTCCATAGGAGGCGCTTATACTTATCCTTTGGAGTTCAACAACATTTTGGTTCAACCGAGTTGAAGGCACGTATCAACAAGCAAGGTATAGCTGGCTTTCTTCAACACAATTGGACATCTGAATCATTTTTCAGAGTTTCCATGCAAAAGCGTCACCATGAGAGAGCAATTCTCGGAGTCTCTGTTGCGTTTGTCGCTTGAGAGAGCAGTTGTGCTTACTTCTATATTCGATACTGTATTTGAATATGTTTAAAATGCATGCAAACCTGTTCTTGAATAAGATATTTTAACTAGTCCTTCTTTCATGTAATATTTACTTGGAGCAACTCAATGTCTCAATTTATATAATCTCGTTTAATATCATGAAGAGAACGCCGCTCAATTGACAAGATAAGTTTCATTTTGTCTCTTATTACATTACTGTTCCTATTTATATAGTTTGGAATATTGGATTGGAAAAATGTCATAAAAATCTCCAACTTTCAAGATACCATTTTAATCACAAACTTTTTGTTGACTTGACTATAAAATAGCAAAGTTTTGTTGACCACGGCGTTGCAGGAAAATAATATCTATTTGGAAACACCCAATTTGGTACTCAAAAATTATTTTCCAGTTATGTTTATAAATAAGTCCAATTATATATAACAAAATTTCATAAAAATAATATTATATTTATTCAGATGTAGATGAAAACTCAAAATTACCGTTGTGATGTAAGAATTAAGTTGGTGAACTCTTGTCTGAATGATAGATGATTAAGCTAATTCTGACTTTACGATAGTTGTTACCATAAATATTAGTTTTGACTACTACACACAGACCGGAATAATTTAGGATTTTGGATCAAAAAAAAAAAATGATAGATGATTAAGCTAATTTTTCAGACTTTAAATGCAAACGCATTACAATCAGAAAGCAATTTTTTGGAGTTGCTCTTGCGTTTGTGGCCTGATACCACTACGTTTTTGTTTTTGGCTAAGTTTTCCAGTAACTTACTTCTATTCGGGTTAGTGCTTCTATACGAGCTTGTATTTGAAAATTTGCTAAAATGCATTTTGCTTACTTCGATTCGAGACTGTATTTGAATATGCTTAAAATGCAAGCAGACCTGTTCTTGAAATTGATATTTTAACTAGACCTGTTCTTGAAATTGATATTTTGACACTCCAGTTAGGTTAGCTGCCTTCTTTGACCATGTTGCAGAGAAAAGAATCTCAGAATTATGAAACCATTTGATAGACTCTCTAGTAACCCTGTAAGTCTAAGTAAGTTTGTTACACTTGCAAAACAGAATTGTTAAGTTGATAAGACTCTTGCCTGAATGATATAAGATGAAAGGATTATTACTTGGTCAAGGCCTCAAGGGTAACAGAAAACTTGTGCTGGTTCTATTGGCACAGTGATGGTGCGTATAAATGAAAAGATACTCCGATCCAATTACTGGAAACCGGTTGGGTGATAGATGAATTGAAACATTTACTTGTCCTTTAAAATATGACTTTTCTGTCCTTGCAAGAGAAGTAAGCTAACTCTGACTTTTATTTTACTTGTTAGAACTTGGAAGTGATGATTGTTCGTTCTCTCACATTCATTCCCATAAGATATATATATCCTCTCGCCTGCCCAACACACAATGACCACATTCTTCTCCTCACTTAGCTTCAGACCACATCTTTTCCAAATTGCTAAACCATGTCATCTTCCTTATCTTCCTAAATTCAGGCCACATTTTTTCTCTTAGATCCTCAACTTTTGCATGATTCCCAAAAACTTCCCTCAAAACCTGAAAAAAAAACACACACACAGAGAGATGATGAAACAATGCACAAATGTAATTCAATTTGCTTAATTTTTTCTTTTTTGTTGTGGTTAAAACTATTCAATTGCTTACCTGTTGTCTCTGCTCCTCACGTTCATCTAGTTTACCTCCATACAGAATATAAGCTTAACACAAAATTAAAATTATGATTAAATAGACTCGTCGATGAAAGTAATTATTAAATCTTTATCAGGAATCTATGGTCTCCTCTATACCTGAGGTCAATCCCAGAGTCCCTCCTGTACCTTGAATTAAGAACCTAGCTACCTTGGACCCTAGAATCACAAAACGATAACTTTTTGATTTTTGTTTTTTTCTTCTTCTAATAAACCTCCAGACTACAGCTACATCGAAACCCAACACACACACTCGCGAATTTTCACAGAAAGTTACCTTTGCTACTACCGGATGAAGATACATTGCGGCGGGACTGGGAGAACTTGCGGCACTGTAAAGTTTTAATCATGTTCAATAGATCGATCGCACAAAGGTGGGAAAAAAAAAACGCTAACGATAATCAGATATTCGATTTACCTGCGCAAATATCAATCTCATATTCCTATTCGGCGACATGATCGTGAAATTAGGGTTCGCTCTGAGTTCTGATTTCCTCTTCCGCTCTTCGGAAGGGTGGAGAAAGAAAACTGGGGTCTTTGTGAGTTCTGTGGTAAAATGGGCCGCCTACACTGTTGGGCCTTAGCCTAAATTAGTAAAATAGCGGTTCGATATTTCTTAAAAAAATCTTTAATTTAGTTTACCATTTTTATCTCTTAATGTCCTTGGATAATTAATAGAAACAATGCTTATCTCCTACATAACCTTACTTTGTTTTCGTTTAGTTGTAGTAAGGGTTGAACGACTACAAAACATTCAATAAGGCCTAGATCAATGAGTTTAGGCCAGATTTCCACATCGTCCGACTAAACAAAATTGGCTAAATCGTTTGTAAGAAAAAGAAACTCAGGCACAAAAGAATACAAAAGCAAAATTTAAAAACAAATGAAGAAACGAGGCAACATCACAAGCATATTTTTTTACTGATTTTTATGTTCTGCACACCGTCAAACAAAATCCGAACACAAGGCAGCATCACTAACAACCATTTTTAAAAGATTAGTAGTCTAATTTTTGAAAGCCTCAAACAAAAACATAACACACTACATTCAAATCAACTTTCTAAGCAGATCACGCAGCATCATGTCAAATCGTGTCAGACAATGTGCCTAAAATCAAAGAAAATACAAATGTTAGATTAATAAAAAAAGATCTTAATCCCAACTGTTGAAGATAAAAACTAATAAATTCCATACATGTGCAAGTGTCTGACGTCGACGACGATGAAGTTCTTCTATATCCCTCATCATTGTTCGACAATGTTCTAGTACCTCGATAGTTGCTGAGATATGATCAAAGAATCAATCATAAATTTTTTTTTACTCTAATGATTTTTAACAAAATAAAAAAAAACCAAAAAAATCAAAACAATCTAAAAAAACTCAAAAAAGCATTACCCAGGAAATGTAAGCAACATGTCTTGTTCATAGATTGCACAAAGAAAGAATCCATAAAGTATCAAAGGGTAATCAATGATGAATTCTTCGATTTTTACCTGTTGGATTACTCTTTTCAGATTGTTGTTCGGTGGTATGATCGGATAATTTTGAATTTTTTTTCTTCGGAAACAAAAAAAATCGGATCTCAAGTGTTATGTCTTTTTAATGGTCTTATACTATTGGGCCCTAACCCGAATTACCAATATATTTATTGTCTATAATATATATTCCCTAATTAGTTTAAATTTAATTTACTAGTGTATGAATTATGATTTTTTTTAATCAAATTTGATAAAAATTGAACTCCCACAGTCAGTTCCATTGTTATTCAATAATGTCGACATTCACTTGAAATTTTAATACTTGGATATGCAGGAAAATACTATATTAAGAAAATACTATATAGTTGGAAACAGCCAATTTGGTTGATGAGTTTAAAATAGATCAGTCATATTTAATGATTTTCTTTTTTACTTTCATCGCATAACTTAAAATTGGTCTTCTTATTTGTTTTTCTTTATTTATTTCAAACATCAATTGGTCTTTCTTAATCTTGTCTCTAACACGGAAACAATAAGACTGTCTTTCTCATCTTTCCACATTGCGAAAATGTCTAAAACTTATGTACTAGTACTGTATGTATTATGACTTCCAAACACAGAAGCAAAAAATAGGAAAACTGAAAATAACTTATTCGAATTAAAACATGCGCATTTGCATATGTAGATGCCTGTGTACTCTGTTAATGAACTTTAAAATGTGAAAAGAATAGAACTTAAAATATGGAGCACGAGTGTTCAGAATAGAGAGAAAATGTAACATAACGACAGTTACATACACATGATCTTGACTCTTTTTTTCTCCTTTCCAATTTTGATCATAAATGGCCTTGGTCCACGCAACTTGGATGTCCTACAAATATACATATAATATACATTACTATACAATAATTTAATTAATACATACAAACAAACGTAATCTATATAACCAACTCCATAACCATTATTTACCGATTTGATATGATATATTTAGTGAATGCTGTATGCCTGTATTATTTTTCAGAGGTATGTATTTTTTTGTTTGCATCATCAATATTTGAAGCATTTTGATATATGTCTACTTAAATGGCCAAATTTTTTTCCAAATAACTGAATATGTGAAATTTTACTTTTTGTTTCCGCTCTCGATTTTGGACTGTTATTTCGATCAATATTAGAAAAAAAAAATATGGAGTTAAATAAAAATAATAAATAATGATTATGATGTTTGTCGAATAATTTATGTTTGTTTATATACGTTATCATATATATTTTATTAGAGATATAATATTTTATATCGGAAGCTAGACAAAGATCCTGACAGTATATATACACACCTCAAAATTACATCGTGTAGAAAGGCAGCCAGCTCCACTCATTGCGCAAAGGTTATCGAATATCTAT
The DNA here is from genome assembly GCF_030686135.1 of Camelina sativa. Lineage (NCBI taxonomy): Eukaryota > Viridiplantae > Streptophyta > Magnoliopsida > Brassicales > Brassicaceae > Camelina > Camelina sativa. Next base: position 4,265,733 of record NC_141880.1, read on the forward strand.
CTAACAGCGGGAGAAAGGAAAGATAGCCTCATCGCGCAAAAGGAAACCACGATGACAGTAGAATATGATGCTTTTATTAAACGTTGGGCTATGTTACGCCGTTAGATTGTGGGCAATGAGTGGAGATAGTGTTAGATAGATATCATCGGCGTAACCTAGCCCACAATCCACTCATTACCAAGTGTTAGATAGATATCATAGAATCTAGAAATATAGAATATTTCCTTATACTCTTGTTATCGAATATGTATAGAACTTGGGGAGCACTCCTATTGTACCATATATAAGGATTGTCTTGTGAATAGAATTCACCACGGAGTTTACCTTTCTACATGGTATCAGACGCTTAAGCTAGCCACCAAGCTAAGCGATCGATCCAATCTCCGCTCTCTCTCTTTCTTTTTCATCACATCTCTGCTTCTTCTTTTGTTCTTCCTGTTTTGTTCTCTTCGTCATGGCTCCCCACACCTCTTCTTCCTCCACTAATGAAACACCATTAAGCATCTCTCAGATCAAGGCTTATATCCCTATAACCCTTGATATGACCAAACTCAACTATCAAGTTTGGCGAGAGTTGTTTGAAACTCACTGCATTTGTTTTGGGGTTCTCGGTCATCTTGATGGTACCTCTATTCCTACCCCTGAAACCGAAAAAGAATGGAAGGAACATGATGGCTTACTGAAGATGTGGATTTATGGAACGATATCAGAATCAATCCTTGACACCGTCCTCAAAACCAAGTGCTCTGCTCGTGATTTGTGGCTCACAATCGAAAATCTCTTCCAAGATAACAAGGAGGCTTGAGCTCTCGAACTTGAGAATGAACTTCGCACAACTGTCATCGGGGATCTCACCGTTCACACCTACTGCCAAAAACTCAAGACTTTCTCCGATCAACTCGCCAATCTCGATTCACCCGTCTCGGACCGCGCTCTTGTTATGCATCTTCTCAACGGCCTATCCAACAAATTTGATAACATTATCAAACACAAATCCCCATTCCTACAGTTCATTCAAGCTCGCTCGATGCTTACCATGGAAGAGAAACGCCTCACCAAACGGACACCACCAACACTCGTCAATCACAACACGGCTTCTGCTCCTCCTCTTCTCTACACAGACTCAGACCAGCAACGTCCGTCCAACCATGGAGGTTACTCGAACAACAACAACTACTCACATCACAACGGCGGTGGTAAAGGTCATCGGTGCCGTGGTCGCGGTGGCCGTTACGGTCGTGGTCGCGGCCGCTAAAACGGTCAATGGCCCCAACTTTACACACCGACTTGGCCACAAGGAGCTCAACCATGGCTGGCGACTTATCCTCCGCCGATGCTTTCCTACCCTAGCCATCAATTCTCCCGTTGGGCTCACTCCCAAACTACTCGGCTCACAACAACCGTATGCAGCCTGGTATTCTTGGACCCTCTCCTAGGCCCAACCATGAAGCCCATCTTACTAATGCAGCAACTCATCAACAACTAACGGCCTTGTACTTACCTACGCAAATCACTCATGCGTTTAATACGATGACACTGCATGATCCATACAATCCATGGTACATGGACTCCGGTGCAACATACCACATTGCCTCACATCCAGGTATTCTTCGTTCTACTTTTAATTTGAGCAATCTACCTTCTATTACTGTTGGCAATGGGTCTTCCGCTCCTGTTACGACAACCGGTGAGGGGATTCTATACTCTCCCTCTCGTCCCTTTTTCTTATTAATGTTCTTGTTTGTCCCGCAATTATTAAAAATCTGATATTCGTTCGTAAATTTGTCACAGATAATTTTTGTTCTCTTGAATTTGATCCTTTTGGTTTCACTGTTAGATTGTGGGCAATGAGTGGAGCTAGTGTTAGATAGATATCATACCTACACTATCCGCAATCTAGTGTAACCTTGGAAGTTGATTGTGGATTGTGGATCCTTTTGGTTTCACTGTTAAGGACCTTCCAACTCGGACCAACCTTCTCCGCTGTAACAGCTCGGGGCCCCTCTACTCGTTCACTCCGTCCCCCATTCAGACTCCTCCTCTTGCTCTTGCTACTTCTACTTCCAATACTTCTCTCTGGCATCGAAGACTCGGCCACCCCAATGACCAAGTTCTTCATCGTCTTCTCTCATCTCTTTCTATTTCTAGCAATAAGACTGACTTGACAACAATGTGTCAAGCATGTCAATTGGGTAAACATACTAGGCTCCAATTTGTTTCTTCTACTACCTCTGTCTCTCGTCCCGTGACATACTAGGCTAGACAAGGATCCCGCCATGTCACTTTCGATGAGGCTATCTTCCCTTTCTCTATGACCCACACTCCGTCTGTAAGTCCTTCTTCTTCTCCTTCTGTGATTCTTCCTCCATCACCAATTGCTCCCATTCTGCCTCTTCCAACGGTCCTTGAACCGCAAGCTTCCGAAAATTCAACTCCACCTTCTCCTCCTCCTCATCCTACTCACCCTATGACAACTCGCAGCAAAAGTGGTATCGTTAAACCACGCGTTCGATTGTGTCTTCATACTGACGCCACAATTTCTCCCTTACCTTTGTCTCATGTTCAGGCTGCAAAAGATCCCAATTGGAACCCAACAATGACAGTAGAATATGATGCTCTTATTAAACGTAGAACGTGAAAACTTGTTCCGCGACCTGTTACTAATTCGTTCTATGTGGTTGTTCAGGCACAAGTTTAATGCTGACGGTAGTTTATCTCGCTATAAAGCTTGCCTCGTGGCAAACGGTAAATCTCAACAGCATGGAATTGATTGCGATGAGACATTTAGCCCCGTCGTGAAACCAGCCACTATCCGCACTGTTCTCAGCGTTGCCGCGTCCCGTGATTGGCCTTTACATCAACTCGACGTCAAGAACGCTTTCCTTCATGGCGATATTGAAGAAACAGTTTACATGCATCAACCACCAGGATTTGTTGACCCATCCAAACCTGATCACGTTTGTCTTCTCCAACGCTCCCTCTACGGCCTTAAGCAAGCCTCTCGGGCTTGGTACAACCGCTTCGCAACCTATGCTAAAACTCTTGGTTTAAAACAAAGCTCCTCTGATGCCTCCTTGTTTATTTTATGTCACGGGTCTGACATTGCTTATCTCCTCCTCTACGTTGATGATATCGTCCTCACCGCCTCAACTACACCTCTCGTTCAACGCATTATCACTCATCTTAGCTCCGAGTTTGAAATGACTGACCTTGGCCAACTTCATCATTTTCTGGGAATCTCTGTTCAACGTGATGTTCATGGTTTGTTCCTTCACCAACAAAATTATGTGGCTGATATTCTTCATCGTGCTGGTATGACTGCTTGTAATCTTTGTCTCACACCGGTCGACACAAAAACAAAGCTTGAGGCTAATGACAGTCCATCAGTCTCGGATCCAACTCTTTAGCGCAGTTTGGCAGGCGCTCTTCAGTACCTCACATTCACACGACCTGACATTTCTTTCTCGGTTCAACAAATCTGCTTGTTCATGCATGATCCTCGTGAGAATCATTTTTTGGCACTCAAGCGCATACTACAATATCTTAAAGGCACCATCCGACATGGTCTTAATCTTTACCGCTCCACAACCACTGATTTGATTGCATACTCGGATGGTGATTGGGCTGGCTGCCCTTCTACACGGCGTTCCACTTCGGGTTATTGCATTTTTCTTGGAGACAACCTTGTCTCGTGGTCTTCTAAACGCCAAGCTACTATCTCTCGCTCTAGTGCTGAAGCGGAGTATCGCGGTGTTGCCAATGATGTCTCCGAAAGTACTTGGCTACGCACACTCTTGTTAGAAATGAAGATTCATTTACCTCATGCCACCATTGTTTACTGCGACAATATCTCTGCCATCTACTTATCCTCCAATCCAGTCCAACATCAACGCACTAAACATGTTGAAATTGATATTCATTTTGTTCGGGAAAAAGTAGCACTTGGTCAAGTTCGTGTTCTTCATGTCCCGTCTGCGTATCAGCTTGCCGATGTCTTCACCAAAGGTCTGCCCTCACCATTGTTCATTGATTTTCGAACCAGTCTAAGCGTCCGAGAATCTCTCCCGCTTCGACTGAGGGGGAGTGTTAGATAGATATCATAAAATCTAGAAATATAAAATATTTCCTTATACTCTTGTTATCGAATATGTATAGAACTTGGGGAGCACTCCTATTGTACCATATATAAGGATTGTCTTGTGAATAGAATTCTCCACGGAGTTTACCTTTCTACATATTTAGGTTGTGTATATTTTTCTTTCCAGCATCTAGAAAATGAAATGAGAACATGTTAAAACTGGTGGACTAGATCGAGAGGGAACAACAACTCATCCCTTTCAGTAACGTTATTGATTTTTCTCTAGAAGAAAATAGAACAATTTATTTAAATCACACAATAAACAGAACTTCAATGGTTTTGGAAATGCATTGAAACGTCAACATTATGACAGTGTTAAATATGGCTATATGTTAACGTGAATGTGAGCAATTAATTTGTTGGAAAAAAACAAATTTGGGCTTTGCATAGACACCAAGTGTCTCCGTACCCCACAGGGACACATGCGAACTAGACGGTCCTTTTCCATACTTTACTGTTTTATGAGTTACATTATCATGGATAAAAGTTTTAATTTCATATTTCCATATTATTGTCATGGTTACCTAATTTGAGGTTGAGGATTCTGTCATAAAGTTTACGAGGTAGTAAATCTGGTGTGATGCAAGGTCGAAGAAGATTACCGGAGGATTCCATCCAAACTGTGAAACAATTATTAATACAGCAAAAGCAAAGAAGAGACTGTGGGGAGTCTCATCCCGCTTGCCACAAAGTAAACAAGCATGAGTGGCCTGAGTTCTCGCTCTGGTGCTTAATTACTCGGTCAGCCAAGTAAAGGAAGAGTTAGTTGGTATAATTGTTTAAAAAAAATATAAGTAAATTTGTTACACTAACGATATGGTTGTCATGTTTTCTCACTTGTCGTACGTGTAAACGTTTTAATTTTTTTTTTAATGTTTTGAATTTAACATATAAGATTTAGCTATTAAGATTTGTTGGTACTTGGATGACAGAAATTCTTGTATAAATAATTAAATATTTTAAAATGATTTATACTGTTAATATAAAGAAAAAGAAAAGAGATCTTGGAGTTTGGCTTGTGAAGTGCTTATCTTCTGAAAATTTACCATAACTGCTAAGATGAGAGATGGGTTATAATTTCTAATTAAGCAGCAGGATATCGAAAAAGATCAGTGTGGGGTTAGCTTGGTGCAGTGGAAGAAGAAGCGTATGTGCGGTTCGAAGAGGGAAAGATACAAAAGAGTAGTTTGTTACAACGTGTTTGTGGGAGTTTGGAGTTATAACTAACCCTCTTGTGGTTGTGTGGGAGTTTCGAGTTGTACCTAACTCTCTTATGGTTGTGTGGGAGTTTTGAGTTTCAATATGGATATTTTGTTGGAAGAAAATTATTGAATGTGTTTTCTTCTCTATTGAGATTTCTGTTTAATTATTACATGAAAAAATCTGCTTGATATTATCATATGGGTTCTCTGATAAATAATGAACTTATATATATAATCTGCTTAATGATAATTGAGATGTTCTTGCATTGGTTAGATTCTGCTAAACTCTTTATTGGAATCAAATGATCATTTGGGATATTTATAATCAATGTAGAGAGCGAAGTAGTAGATTAGGTCACTCTCTCTTTTGGACTGTTCATGGTACCAAACTATCAATATTAAAAAAAATGGAGCCAATTAAAAGACAATAAATAATTTTCACATAATTTGTGTTTGTTTATAAATGTTATCATACATAGTAACATTTTCGTGTGAATAATTAATATAATAATTTAGTTAAGTTTTTGATAATATAGTTTACTTTTTAAACTAACTAATTCATTGACGGATATAAAAACAAACAAGATAAATCAGATTTTGCGGATAACATTTCTGAAGGAACAACTGAGAATAGTTTAAAAAATCGGTGGACAAGATCGAGAGGGAATAAGTCATCACTTTCAGTAACGTTATTGACTTTTGTCGAAAAGAAAAAATAGAGCAATTATTTAAGATCACACAATAAACAAAACTTCAATGCGCAAATTGGATTTATGCCTCGAAGCCTCAACATTTATGTCAGCGTTATTTGGCAGTGAAGGGACCGTTTTCAAAATATCAAAACATAGATTGGATAGTAGTATATGATAACGTGAATGTCAGCAATTTATTTGTTGGAAAAGGATAACTTAATTCAAATTTGGACTACGTGACAGTCTTCCATACTTTAACATTGTTATTACCATTTTGGGTAATACTATTTTCGTTTTTTTTTTCAGAGATATTTTTCATATATAACTTAATTGCATATTTCATATTGTACTTACCAAAGATGTCATACACAGTTACGCACACATTGAGTACGTACTTTTATCCATCTTTTGAACCGGCATTGCTTCTACATTATGCTTAAGCAATTAATATACAAGCTACGAACTTAAAAGACAAGAGACTTATTTTTTTTTGGATGTTCCATTAAATCCATTGTTACTGGAGTATATTAATCATTGGCTTTTAGTAACTTCAAGAATAATTTCGAGGGTTTATCTCGTTAGAAATACAAGATCTAAATCATATGGTTTTAGATAAAATTTCGGATAGTTTAACAACAAATCATCACAATTTTTGTAAATTCTTTCGATATCTTCCAAAACATATTAAATTTAAAATTTAGGGTTGAATACATTATCGTACATGTGGTTACGTTGATATTCACTTCACTGACCGAGTGTTCGATCTCTAGTGAACGCTCTAACCGTTGCCAACATACATAGTTCCATACTAACGAAAATTTTCAACCATCAGATAAGATCCGAATTCTCAACAGAACAATTTGTCTTCCATAAGCACTAAGATATATATATATATAATGATAATATATCAATACTTTCTTGTCCCAAAGGAGATTTTGAATTCTCATTTCCCTCTCATTAGTTATCAGTAGAGAATACAAAATGTATCCCAAATCAGCAACGCATTCTCGTATGGGACAATATTAGTGATCGAAGCTGAAATGTGCAGTTATAGATGAAATCGAAAGCTGGAAACGTGAATCTCCTCCGCTTGAGCTCAAATTGTGCACAGATTTGGAATCGATCCAGTGAATCAACGATGAAATGAGAAGATAACGTAGAGAATTTAAGAAGTAGAGATCAAACGAGCGAAAAAATGCTCTGATACCATATTAGTTGAATCAGAATCGAGAGAGAAAGTTTGTTAAACTCTGATTTCTCATTAAGGAAGAAAGAGGTTGTTACAGTGTTCTTTATCTAGAACAAGAATATTAAACCGGGATAAACCGGATATGTATAATTAATCTATCATAAAACCGGATATTCTAGAGCCCTTAACCAATCCTAATATTCACAAGTATACTAACTATATACAATCATCTAATAGACAAGAATATATGAGAGGAAACGGGCACCGGATGGAACACAATTTATACCCATCCTTAGTAAGTACAAATTTAAAATTCTGTGGTAACTGTAATTAACATTGTTGAGTAGATTTTTTTTTATATATATATATATATATATACATATTTAATTTATGTGAAAATGTTAAAAATGATATCTATTGTATCAGATAGAGGTATCATATATATTACACATGTTGATACTCCATGTAAAATTACAGGTGATATTACTTGGTTTATACAAACGTGAATTGTGAACGTTAAATTATTTTTTTTTTTTAAGAAAAAAAAAGATATTGAAGATAATAATAGATTGGAAGATATCCAAATATCTCGCTACATCGAGGAACCCCATTCCTCACTCTTGAAAAGATCATTCTACGTACTTCTTCTATATAAGTGAGAGAGAGCCTCACATAAATGAATAGAAGTCCCCTAATATTATTACTAATTATAACAAGAATATACTTATTATCTTAAGATGAGGTGATGTACGCTGACTCATCAAGAGGAGGACTCGATTCGACGGGAGAAGTGATACGTGCCGAGATTTGACTAGTTCACCAGAGTGCAAAACCAAAAGAAACGAAAATGGGGAGGATGACGTGGTTCGACGCCAACGGGATGAAGAAAGGAGAGTGGACGGCGGAGGAAGACCGGACGCTCGTCGCGTACATCAAAGTACACGGTCTCGGCAACTGGGGTATACTGGCTAAGAAAGCAGGTATAAATCTTTACATTTACACAATGATATCTATCTGACTATATATGTTGTATGCATACTTTAGATTCTAGTTTCTGTCGGACTAAGGATACAAAAAAATAGAAAGGATTTATTTTGTTTTGAGTATGTTTGTTTTAATTTTCTAGATTCATGCTTTATGGAAGAAATTATTATAAAAAAATCGATTTTGGGAAGTAAATTTAGGAGTAGTTACATGAAATTACAGAAATTAATAGTAGTTCTGTAAACCAAATAAATAGGGGACCTATAATTAGGAAAAGATAGACCTTACGAGCTTTTGGTTGATACATAAAATCTGTGTATGCATACACTTTTTTTTCTTTCTTTTTTGCTCATTTACTACAAATTTATGTTGTAGAAGAGATTTATTCATATATTTATAAACTTGCAGAACCTTCTATCAGATTGTATCGATATGATGATATTATATGTAACAAAGTGTATGAAACTCAAATTATTATATATCATCTTATACTAGTGTAAATCTCTAGAAATTAGATTATGATCCTTTTTAACCCAAAATAGAGTATCTTTCATTTGTTGTTCTCTCTTTAGTTTGTTTGATGGAATAACATGTTCAACCTTTTTCTAACTTCCCTGTTTGCCATCGTGATGAAATAATAGTACCTTATTTTCTGATAATTCTATGATTTAAATGTAAAAAAAGGTCTGCCAAGATGTGGAAGGAGTTGTAGATTAAGGTGGCTGAATTATCTGAGGCCTGGGATTAAAAGAAGCAAGTTCACTCCTCAGGAGGAAAACGAAATCATCAAGTACCATGCCCTTATTGGAAACAGGTAAATTAGTTTGTAATTACATGTAAACCCAATCCATTAATTCTTGATCAATACTTTTTTCAGTCAACTATTCAGTGTTAAATTACTATAGCAATATGGTACTTTCTTTTAAATTGATGATACGTAATTACAAGGTGGGCAGTAATAGCTAAGCAATTGCCGAACCGAACAGATCATGACTTCAAGAACCATTGGAACTCATGTCTTAAAAAAAGACTCGCTAAAGAAAGAATCGATCCAATGACACATGAGCCAACAGTTCTGACCGTCGAAGCCACGTCCTCCTCAACGACGCCGCCTTCTTCGACACCGCGCACTACTTCTTCTTCTTTTTCCTCCACTGGCTATGCACGTCTGCTTAACAAACTCGCTGCTAGTATCGCTTCGAGAAAATACAGACTCGACAAGATCAAGATGGTGATATTCTCTGAAGAACCAAGAGAAGCCAGTGATAAAGAGAAGATGCTGATAACCATGGAAGATGAGGATTTGATTGCTTGTTTTATGGACTTTGATGAGAACCTGAGTAAGGCGTTGTTTTGTGAACTACCTTGTCATGACTCTACTCCTACGCAGTGCCAGCTTAGCAAATTTGCTGAGGGTGCAAAAACATAGGGTCCAAGGGTTCAAAAATATTTTACATGTTAATTTTTTTATATTTTTAAAAATTAGTATATATTTAGGTTTTTTTAATGATATAGCAATAGCACTGGATCTAGATAAAGTTTGAGCTGAGCCTGCTCCTACGACGACTGGCTTAGTGGCTTTTAATGCTACTCAATAATTGAGCTATATTGTACTAACGTACTAGTATCCCAGATAACACCGCGAAGCAAGAAGAAGTTGCGCAAGTAGTCAAAGTTCTCACCTAATTAGTTATCTATAAGGCTCTCAATGATAACGTGTGAGACAATTGCGTGGGAAGTGCGGTAACGTCGTGACATTTCCAAGAGTAACAAAAAAAACTTTAAATATACGTATGTATTTATACGTTTTCGTTACTATTAGAACCGTACTACAGTTGTACTACATGTTATTATTATTCAAAGCCTAAAAGTGGAAGAAATATGAATGGAATGGACTCTACTCATGTCATCTATACACGTTGACTTCTTAATCTGCTCCCGCAGATGGAATGGACGATCTACTCCTTATCTTTAAATTTAAATATAATTTCTCTCCCGATTTTTTTTTTTTAAAATCCATACCACTTCGCTGAAACGTTTCATAAATCTCTCTCCATCATTCGATGGTATTCTAGTAGCTGGACCCAAAAAAAAAATCAAATTCAACCTAATTTGAAATAACAACCTCCGGTTATTGTTTGATGACACAAAATAATCAAACTTAAACCCATCGCCGGAGAGAAATCGAGACGCCATGATACGGAAATATACGCTGGCGGAAATACGATCAGAAGAACGTTACCTTTGCCACTACGGTACGAACACCTCGTAGAGAAATTGCGCGCGGGCACTGTAAAGTTTTCATCTTCGTCTAACAGATCGTACAAAGAGGAAAAAAAAGGTAATCATAATGATCGGAAACTAGGGTTCGCTCGCTCTTCCTTTTACTCGTCTCTGAATTGTGTTTTTCTTCTTCCTCTCCTTGAGAGTCCTGTGGTTTAATGGGCTTATACTATTGGCCTTTTACCCGAGTTAACGATAGAATGTGCATGATGATGTTTACATACCACAAGTTAATGTTTAATAAACTAAGCTAACCAAGTTGTAACAAACTCTATACACTTTATATACTACTCTAATATTAGCTCCACATGCCTCATGATTTTGTATTGCTGGAACTTCCAGATCTATATGGCCGGTTTATCTTAGTCGACATGGCTCGATTCTTCTTCTTCGCATGGGCACGGCTCACTCTCTCTCTGCGTCCATCAGAGCTGCCTCCCCCAACATCCCCACCATCAATTTCTACAACGTAACTAGCTAGAATTTCTGTTTTCTTCTTGATGTTTTCTGCCATTGGCTAATACTTATTATATGTCTGACTTGCCTTGTTGTTCACGATCATCTACAGATACTTAACATTATGGAAGAAAAATCAAAGACTAAATTTTTTTGGTATCGTTGTGCAAACATTTTGATGAAAAGCCAAAATCTTGAATTTGTTTTTTGTTTTTTTTTAAACAGAGGAACAAGCGCCTAACTGGATTCTTCTTAATTAGCCTCAATTACCTATTTCATTTGGGACACATAATCCATATCTGATCAATGTTTAATCGGAACAATAACTAAATTTCTTGTCAATGGTGTAGAATTGATAGTTGTAGTACACTCTTCAAATCTTATCCATGTTGACTGCAACAGCAAGATCGCCAAAGTTTTTTGTAGATGCAAGATTTTACCCTGGTGCACAAAAAAAAAAAAAAAAAAACACCACATAAAAATTACGGATTCAAAGTAGATCTTACCGATTACTTCACTGTTCTTACGTAGCCTATGTTTACATGTACTGAAAGTATTCCTGCTCGTTCTAATGTCATGATTGATTCTACAGTCTTCAATAAGTTTGATTACTCCAAGTCTCCAATTGAACGGTACTTTCTAGCTCTCTTTAAATTAATCATGGCTCAGAGTCCTACTTTAACATTAATGAGTTTTTTCACCGCAGATGATGAGAACCGTAATTAGGAATCCAGGTTGGGATTTCATTTCCATAATTAGGAATTGTATTTATGCGCTTGTTTCTTTTGATAGTTACTACTAGTCTGCATGTAAAAATGGTTTGACCGTCAAATACGTTTTGTTGTTCTTATAATCTTATCAATGAATTTTTTTATTTGAGAGATATTTTTGTTACTCTGACCTTTATTTATGAGAGTTTCATTAATAATTAAGTTAATGCGTTTAAAATATGTCAATAATTTTTAATTAATTATATTTAGTTGAGAGCTTTATAAGATCGACCAGTACTTTAGAAATTTTCTTTCACTGAAATCCTTTTTAACAATGATAAAAATAAAGAAAACCAAATTCTTTTGCCATCGGAAAACTTTAGTTTGAATTTTAATGTTTTAACATCAATTGTTACCCTCTTAATAAAATTAAAATGTGGTCCATCACGAGATTTTGAGATATAGAGAGAAAATATAGACGTAACATGTATATAATACATACACACACACACGGACATGGATGGACATAACTCCTGTCACATTTGATAGATGGTCTTGGTCACGACAAAAAACAAAATAAATGGTCCTGGTCCACGCAACGACATGGATGGCTTACAAATATATACATATATATAGTATATACTATGCATTCTTGGACATATAAAGCGCTAAAAATAACTTGTATGAATTAGTTCGCTAAATTGTGTTATTGAATCTATCAACAAACTCACATTTCGTCAAAAAATATTTTTTTTTCTTCGATTAGGTTTTAATAGTTTGTAAACATATTATGAAATATATTTAATTCGAAAAAACATGCTCGTCTTTGGATCAAACTAGTCAAAAAATACTGCGTACATATGATGATAAATATGAAATCAAATCATAAGATAAATAATAAATATGATGTTAATCACATCATTTATGTTTCTTTATATTATATGCTATATCATACATATTTATCTTTTAGTGTAGCATTCCTTGTACCATTCAGACAAACTTGTAGCATCATTGTACCAACTGTTTTTTTTTTTTTTTTTTTTAATAAATTTTAAATTCTATTCCAAAAAAATCGTGTAAATATCGATATCATATCTTATTTATGTGCTGGGTAATATTTCGTATGATTACTTTTTCAGAAATCATCAAAAAAATAAAAACAAACTACATAAAGAAAAATTTGCGGATCACAATTCTGAGGTTCCGTAATTTTCATTCGTGTATACTTTTTTACTCTTTTATATGTTATATATAGTCTCTAGACAAATTGTAATGATACATAATATTTTTAAACCACGAATTAGATCGAGAAGGAAATCTGATAACTAGAACCACGATCATAGTTTGTGTCGTACATATATCGCAAAGGAACAGCTCATCACTTTCAGTCAAGTCAGTAATTGATTTTTGTCTGAAAGAAGATATATCAATTATTGAGATCACACGAAATAAAAAGTTTGTCTGAAAGAAAAAAGAGCAATTATTGAGATCACACAATATAAACTTCAATGCCCCATAGGAAAATATGCATTGAAGCCTCAACGTTATGACACTGTTGGTTGGCAGTGAAGGGACCAATTTCACTGTAACAATGAAAGTGCCGCGTGTTAACGTGAATGTCAGCCAAAATAAAATTTGGGCAAAAACAACATTATGATTCATGACTATGCATATCCACCAAGTGCCACGTACCCCACGGAGACGGTCCCGTCTAACTCGACAATAGTTTTTCCATACCACTCTATTATTACCATTTTCTGGGTCTCAACAGTTTGCGTAAGCAATTTATACAAGCTACAAAATGAGGAAGGACTACTTCCTCTCTTTTTTTGGCTAGACAAAAGTGATTACTTCCTTTCTAAATTCTTTCTACAGTCGTCTAAAAACCTATACACATTTATGGTTGAATTTTAATTACCCTCATCATGTTCAGGTGCTATACGTTGATCTTGACAGATAAGGCATAGTTTCGATATTTAGTGAACAAATCAACCGATTCGGGATAAAATACAAAGTTTTCTACTAACGAAAAAGTCAACAGACAGTAACCGATTTTATTTTATTTTTTTTCTTGAAAATTTTATTTAGATATATTTTTTTTTTTTTTTAAACTTAAAAGTATAAAAATATTTTTGGATTTAAGTATTTTTCTATGGTTGAGTTAATTATGAATTGAGTAAATTAAATTATTTATATATGTATACATATTACTTTTTCCTGTTTATTTATGTGACTATAATCAATTGTATGTGGTATATAAAATCTATAATACTTTAAATATAGATATCCTGTCCAAAAAAGTCGCTACAATAAAGATTCCCATTCGTCACTCTTGAATATATCATTCTATTTCTATACGATATATATAAGGGATAGAGCCTCACATATAATATGATACCAATAATTACTAACTATAACAAAAATAAACTTATCAAAAGATCAGATGATGTACGCTGACTCATGAAGACGAAGATCGAGTCGACGAGAGAAGTAATACGTGTAGAGATCTGATTGGTTGACCAGAGTACAAAACCCACACACACAAAAAACGAAAATGGGGAGGATGACGTGGTTCGACGTCGACGGGATGAAGAAAGGAGAGTGGACGGCGGAGGAAGACATGAAGCTCGTCGCTTACATCAAAGAACACGGTCTCGGCAACTGGGGTTTATTGGCTAAGAGAGCCGGTATAAATCTCTACTCACACCATGTATACATTAATGTGTACGTGCGTCCCTAGCTATGTTTGTGTCTCTTTCAAAGTTCGGGCTTCGAAGAAGCTAGGATCTTTAGATTCCAGTTTCTGTCGGAGAACTAAAGATTTTGTTTCGAGTAGGTTTTGCATTGTTTTAATTTTCTCCAATAGTGAACAATATTTCATATTTTCAAGATAATTATTGAAGATTTGTTAGATGATATTTTTAGGAAGTAAATTTAGGAGTACATGAAATTTTCACAAAATTGGTAGTACTGTTAACCAAATACATTTAGAGTAATAGGAAAAGATAGATTTTAGGAGCTTTTTGTTGATAAATCTGTGTAAGATCCAATGACTTACGAGCTTTATGCACTTTCATCGTTCATTGTCATTTCTTATTTTTCTTTAGTTTGTTTGATGGAATAAAAGGTTCAATCTTTTTTTTTTTTATCTAACTTCTCTGTTACGTGTAACAACAGCGTGTTAAAAGTAATAATACTTTTAATTTTCTGATAATCCTATTATTTAAATGCATAAAAAAGGTCTGCAAAGATGTGGAAGGAGTTGTAGGTTAAGGTGGATGAATTATTTGAGGCCTGGGATTAAAAGAAGCAAGTTCACTCCTCAGGAGGAAAATGAAATCATCAAGTTCCATGCTCTTCTTGGAAACAGGTAAATTGGTTTGTAATTAAATGTAAACCTAACCCAACATTTGGTTAATAATGTTTTCAGTCAATTATGCAGCATTAAATTATTATAGCCAGCAATATGGTACATTTTCTTAAATTTAATGATGATACGTAGGTGGGCAGTAATAGCTAAGCAAATACCGAACCGAACAGACCATGACATAAAGAATCATTGGAACTCATGTCTTAAGAAAAGACTAGCTAAACAAAGAATCGATCCAATGACTCATGAGCCAACGTTCCTCACCGTCGACGAAGCCACCTCCTACCCAACTACGTTGCCATCTCCGACACCGAGCACTTCTTCTTCTTCTTCTTCTTTTTCCTCCACAGGCTCTGCACGTCTCCTTAACAAGCTCGCTGCTGGTATCGCCTCGAGAAAATACATACTCGACAGGATCAAGATGGTGATATTGTCTGAACAACCAGGAGAAGCCAGTGATAAAGAGAAAATGCTGATAACCATGGACGAGAAGGATTTGATTGCTTGTTTTATGGACATTGATGAGAAGCTGAGTACGGCGTCGTTTTGTGATGACTCTACTACTGCTACGTTGACTGGCCTTGTGGCTTTTGATGACTTTACTCAATAATTGACCCGTATTTGTAACACTAGTATCCCAAAATAACACCACAAAGCAAGAGAGACTTGCCCAACCACTCAAAAATTCACACCTGGTGAAGTGGTTATTAATCGAAAGTTAATAACAAAAATGATGCTCTCAATTCTTTCTTTATTTATAGTTTTTTTTTTTAACCACGGGAGTTCCGCACCTTTGACCCGTAATCCTCCTTGGTAGGCAGACCCAGCTTTTAGTCTACTGCTTGTTGGACAGACTGCAGTGTAATGGTTGCTCTACTTGTTTGTCTCAACTTCGGAATAGGTCCAAATCAAATGCTCAAACTCTACGGAACTCTAAGCAATTTGCTTGTTAATTATTTGAGCTGCCCTATCCAAAAAATATTCACACGAGAAGTGATACAAACTCTATAGACAGAATACTCGTACTATATTTTTGAAAAAACTGTGCCAACTTCCAACTAAACCTTCAATTTTCTTTGCTGAAATTAAGGATTGGATGGAACCCTGCGGTAGTCTTCTTTGATCAAGTATCACACAAGATATGTCTGAACATTAAGCATCCAAATCTACCAAATTATAAGAGCGTATGATTAGCACGAACAAACAAAAATATAACTACCAAAACTAACACGAAACAGTGAATTGTAATTAAGCATCCAAATTCAAATATCAAGTTACACAAAATTTTAAGAGTTCTTTTTTTTCCTAATCCAAAAAAAAAAAAAAAAGTAATTTCCCGGAAGTGAAGGTAACCATTGAGATAAAGGTGGCTTTTTTTTTCCAGGAATATTGTCATATATGTATGAGGGATATTGCAAGGGTGAATTTGCCTACTAGCCATAATGGCAAATGTAATGAAGAATATTGCCATATAATATGTGAAATCAAGTGAGTAACCAAAGGATATTGTGAGATTGCCATATTACACCCAAGTGGTAATGGTGGTGATGGTGGCCAGAATTGTGGCCGGCGAAGGTGGTCGCCGGAATTGTGGTCGGTGGAGGTGGTCGCCGGAGTGATGGCCGGAATGTGGTCGCCGGAATATGATCACCGGAATGGGTGGTCGGAATGTTGTCGTCGGAGTAGTGGCCGAAATGTGGTTGCCGGAGTGGTGGCTGGAGGTGGTCGCCGCAATGAGGTCGGAGGTGGTCGCCGGGATGTGGTCGGAGGTGGCCGGAGGTGGTCGCCGGTTGTCGGAGGTGGTCGCCGGTTGTCGGAGGTGGTGGTGGACTGGTGGTGGGTGTGGTGGTAGGTAAGGGTGTTAAAAGTTAATTATGTAATTAATATATAAAATATAGAGTATACAGTAAAACCTCTATAAATTAATAATCACTATAAATTAATAAATTTTGCTGGTCCCAAGTCGGGCTAGTGTAAAAATTAACAATATTTGATAAGATAATAAGATGATAATTTTTTTCAAATCTCAATGTAAAATATGGTCCCAATAATATCATAAATTAATAATCATGTAAATATATATATATATATATATATATATATATACTGATATAATAGTGTATGTTTCTCCTAAAACTCATTTCTATAGAACATTTGTAATGTTGTATTTTCAAACTATAATGATATCTCTAAAATATTTTATAACATGTTATACAAATAATTAAATTTTAAAGTTTTAATTTTTAGATATGCATCATTTACAATTTGATAATTAGACAGATTATTAAAATATGAGAATTAATATTATTATTATTCATAAATTTGAATTTATGTATGTCATGTGTATAAGTCAATTTGTTTATAGTATTTGTAATTTATTGTCAATAATGCTTTATAAATATTACAAGTTCAATTCCTAAACCATAAAATTTATAACATCCGAAAGTTTAATCTTATTTTGCTATAATTGTTCCAATTCATAATTAAAAAAAACAATTAAAAATATATCTATAAATTAATAATTATTAATTTACAGTGTAAATTAATAATTATTAATTTATAGATAAATTAATATCACTATAAATTAATAAAATGTTTTGGTCCCAACATTATTAATTTATAGAGGTTTTACTGTATAAGGGTTTGATGGTTAGTATAGTTAGTGGGTTAATTATAATTTTTTTTTATGTTATACACTGCAATTTCCCCATATTGCAAAGACCATTTAAAAAAAATGCACATAACCCATTTAATGAGCCGGGCCTGGTCCCTGCAGCGTGTACAGAATGATTTCATTGATGAAGTGGTTAGGTGCTTTCATTTCACCACGTGCCTGGTTCTTGAAGACAACATCATCGTCCCACCTGAAAACAAAAGAGATAAGTAGTGAAAACAAAATTATTTAATTAATTTAAAACAAAATTACTTTAAATAATTGATTTTGTTTAAAACAAAATTACTTTAATTAATTTAAAACAAAATTATTAAAATAATTAGTTAATTAATAGTTAAAACAAAATTATTTAAATATTAATGGGATTTTAATATTTTAGAATTTGAATTAATTAAATAATTAAATAGTTAAAACTACTTATCTCTTTTGTTTTAATTAATTTAAAACTATTTAATGATATCTTGGGTGAAAACAAAATTATTTAAATTAATTAAATTAATAGTTAAAACAAAATTAGGTAGATAGCATTAAATAATTAAAACAAAATTACTTTAATTACTTTAATTTTGTTTTAACTATTTAATTATTTAATGCTATCTACCTAATTTTGGGTGAAAACAAAATTATTTAATTAATTTAAAACTATTTAATGATATCTTGGGTTAAAACAAAATTATTTTTTGAAATCTTTTTTTCTTCATGATATCTTGGGTGAAAACAAAATTATTTAATTAATTCAAATTCTAAAATATTAAAATCCCATTAAATCTTGTAAAATATCAAATTGAATATCCCTCTTCATGTGTCGTTGAAAACTAAATGAATCGTCTATTAGATTCTAGAAGGCGTCGTTAAGTGAATGTCAAAAAAAAAAAAAAAAAAAAGCATTGTTATATGTGTGAAGTGTTTTGCTATGTTTTCTTTTTGACGTTGCTTTGCGTCGTCATGACTAATCACCATAAGTGTTGGGAATAACTGAAAAGAAGTTCAATTTTTTCTAATGTAAAGAAAAAGGTATGAAAATCCAATTAATATACGTGTATTCAAATTTGGTAAAGTAATATTAGTATGAAAATCCACTATACAATAATCTAAGAAGACAAAATGCAAACAACCTGCTGCCTTAATCTTGTGTTCCGCGTAAGGAAAGACCCACCTCCCTTAATCATAATTTTGTTGTACATATTTCAATTCCATTACGGACTAATATTAATTAAGAGTTTTCGTCAACATAATTTCACTATTTTTAAACATCAAAAGTCCTTTTCACGAAAAAAAAAATCAGAAGTCCTTTTTTTCCATTTAAAATACACAAATCAGGCACCAAGCATTTGGTCCCAACAAATTATTCAAAGTGAAACTTCAAAACTAAACAAAGAAACACAAAACACGTTGTACCAAACTTTTAAAATATAACTTTTGTCTAATGTATTGCTTTAATTTCTCATCATCTGACTAATATATAACTAGAAAGAGAGGTAGTTAAAAAAAAAAAAAAAAAAAAAAGGGTACCAAAACACGTTGTAACTAACTACATTCTTATCTTCCAAACTTCAATCTACTCAAACGCTTCATACTAACTTAATTCTTCCACTAAATCAAGCCAAACACAACGATTCCGTTATTCCAGTTCTTAGTAATTAGAATCCGTAAATGTGTTTAACCTATCACCCACCTTATAGCTAGTGAATTTACAGAAAATAAACACTTCAAGAGCAGTGCCGTACCCAGATTTATCGGGGCTTAAGGCGAGCTAACATTAAAGATTATTTTAATATATTTTATGAAATAATAAAATAAATATCAAAAATTCAAAACCATAAAAATATTTCAAAAAAAATTAAAAAAAATAATCCTTCTTCTTTTTATTTCAATAAACTCTTTCGCCAACTTCTCTTAATCTTTTTTCTTTCTGTTTCACAAATCACAACCTTACTTGGGTTTTCACAATTTAAGGTTTTGTTTTCCTTTTTGTCTATTTCTATAAATAAATATACTCAAAGGAGTCATACATGAGTTGTTTAGGAAATAAAAAAACTCCCAAAACTATAATGATACACCATATTTTCCAGAATTGAGATTGCAAAAAAACACACAAAAACTATTTGGCGCTTACTTCATCGACTATCACTGCTAGCATGGCAATGCTCTCTCTATGTCATATGGACTGAGCGAAATCACATGCTCCATCGATAGAAGTTTAACACGACGGATGGCCTCTTGCGAATCATCGACTACACTATCCGGAACAAGATCACTTCACTTACTGATACTAATCCGGCGCTTACTTCATCGATGTTCCAGCAATGGTTCTCCTCCATCTCTTCAAATCTAAGGTGATGTTTCACTGTTCATCGGTGACTTAGTCATATCTCGATTCATTGTAAACCTTCAATATGTGTTTGGTTATGCGGGGTTTTTTAACTTATGGGCTTAAAGCCCAATATCTAATAACTCTAAAGTCAGAGCTTTTGTATCTTTTTATTTCTCTTTTGCATTTTAATAGAAAGCCCTTTTCAAAAAAAAAACACACACACACACACAAAAACTATGTATTTTCGGGGTCTGAGACAAATACCTTTTTTCTTACCCATAGGCACGCCCTGTTAAAGAGCCAAACATAGAGATCTATTCTCTTTTTCGTTAACAATATACCAACTAAATCTTACGTTTCAAATTCAAAATATTTACAGGAGAGAAGTGATACAAACATTATAGTCAATAGACATTTTACTCATACTAATAGTTTTCTAAACATTTACACGGGGAGTTATTACTCATGGCTCATAGTACGTAATAGACATATAACTTGTATCTTATTTCTTATGAGATTCTATAATAATAGTTTTCTAAACATTTTTGTATTTTTAGTCTCAACAGATTACCAAGGTATTAGAACTTGGGTTCCAAATCATGTGGCTTATATAGTTTGTTTGCTTCCACGATAATGTTTTTTAAAAGAGACATAGACGTGATCTTGTTGGAGTTATTGGTAACAGTTTGATTTCATCTTTACTATAAAACTTTATAGTCCCTTGGAGAAGAAGGAATCATGAAGGTGTGTTACGATTTTTTTCTTCTTCACAAAACATTAATCTAACTACAAAAATGTGTTTTGCTTTCGAAAAAAAAAACAACCACTGGAGAGTGGAAAGTTAGTTATATAACTCGAAACTTCCACAAAACACGTTGTTATAAACTAATCTTTAGTATATTGCCCCTTCAAACCCCACATACGCTTCTTCCAATAAAGTTTGTGGTTGCAGACTAACTAATATTTAAGCGAGCCTTATTTTATCAACATTTCATCAATACATTCTTATAACTCTCCACATACATTTTGGGATCAAACAACTGATCAATCGAGAGATGGAAGGCAAAAATTTGATCGTATGTGTGCTTGTAATGTGTCTGTTCATGGCACAAATTCAAGTTGACGCAAAGAGCTGCTGTCCGTCCACCCAAGCTAGAAATATCTATAATGTTTGCCGCTTTGGGGGACGTCCCAGGCCAAGGTGTGCAAGCATCAGTGGCTGCCAAATCGTTAATGGGTCATGTCCTAGCGGATACACAAAAGACATTCTCGAAAACACAGGTAAATTGATTAATATTTTTCATCATTACGAATGTTATTTGTTACAAGACGTCTTGTAATTTTTTTTTTTTTTGTGTTATGATTTTTTTTTTGTCATAAGGTGATGTTGTCAATAAGTTCTGCAAATTGGGATGTGTTTCCTCTGTGTGTGGTGCCTTAATCACTCTTCAGAATGGTAAATCAAACTCACCAATTTTTTTTTTTTTGGTGATAATCGATAAAATAATAATCCACTCAAATTTCGTTTTGATGGCTAGATGCTAGTGAAATCGTGAATGAAGCGGTTAAAAAATGTGCCAACGCATGTTCCACGGTATGCACCAAGGATTCGATAATTGCAGTTGAAACTGCCTAGACAAACCATATCCTTTAATTTCATAAAGATATCACGTGCATCTGGAGGTGAAGTGGGTGGTCATCTTTCACGGTGTTGTTTTTCATGTTTTCAATAATTGTCGTGTATGTGACAAAAACGTTAAGACTCTTGTGTCCACGTTTTAATAATTAAGTGTTTTCAAATTTGTGTATGTGTGTAGAAGACTATCGATCAATAGATATGTATATGTCTTCTATTTCCTATCTTTTTAATTAATTAATAATCTTGTTTATTTACTAATCATTCTTTTTCGCTCAACCATTTTCATGCTTACGCTCATATCGTGACAACATATACCCCTTAGCAACAACAGCTAAGATATAATAAATGCTAAAACAAACCAAACCGAAATATTATTCAGTTCAATTCGGTAGAAAGTTTAGATAACCGAAAAATAAAAAATCGAGATTGACAAATAAAAAATAAAATAAATATATATATATTTACTATAAATTTTTAGGATTAGTTGACAAATTAATAAATACTGAGATTGTTCATTTTTTAATAAATCTCTTATATTAAGCCGGGATTGGGCCAATATATTTAAGCTACAACATATGCACCTTAGCAACAATAGACTAAACAATTTATATAGGCCATGAATGGCTTCTAGTTTTTAATTGGTTTTTATATTTTGGATTATAGTTTTTGAGTTTTAGTTTTTGATTTTGGTGTAGATTTTAGTTTTTGCACAATTTTGAATGGTAACTTAATTAGCTTTTGGTTTTTCTGTATAATAATTATTTTTTAAATAGTAAAATAAGGATATAAATTTTCTTAAAAGATAAAAAAATAAAATGATGCAAAAAAAGCTTATCCATGGAATAGGTTTTAGTTTGCTAGTTGCACAAAAAAATGTTTTACTTTGTTTTGGAATTTAAGTAAATTAAAATAAATATATATTAAAAAAAAGAAAGAAAAAAAGGTCACACCGAAAAACATACAAAATGTGGTTATTAGATTTTACGAAAAAATTGCTAAAATTCTTCAAAATCTAGTTTTCCTAAATTCTAGGAAATCTATTTTTCTCATAGTTGTGAATGACTTGAAAAGTGGATTTTGCAGAACCTAAAACTAAAAGCTGATACAAAATCAGGTGCCATTCAAGGCCATAATTAACCTAAAATTACAAGCCCCATCACTTTGATGTAATGATGTTCATCACAAGAGACAACTGTATTTGAATCTACTTTCTTAGACCTAGTTACATGGGCTTCTGTTGGGCTTTACAATGTCATAGATTTATAATTTTGTGTGCTATCCATTTCACAAATTTTGTGTGCTATCCATTTCGCTAAAACAAAATTCCAGCTTTATAATGTTCGCGTTCCAAGTTATTTCAGTTTTATGTGCACCGTCCACGAAGACGCACGCCTTCCATATGTACCAATGTAACTTGACTAATAGTTATGAAAAAATCGAAACGTAATTGACTCAAATTCTAAAATAGGTTTCTTCACCAGACACCTCTTTTCTTGTCTAACAATCTTATTATAAGAGTCACTAAAATAATGTGTATAAAATTTGCTACCGTCATATAAAAGTTAGGGTCATGAAACATATGCCTCATTATTATTATTTTTGTTTTGTTTTGACAACATTATTTTATTATTATTCTCTTTAAAAACTATATATTTTCTCAAAGGCTGTTAAACTCAATTGACATCATCATAACCAAAAAAAGACTAAGGGGTTATTGGTTTAGGATTTAAAGAAAATATTAATGACTTTAAATATTATGTAAAATATGTTGTTATTTATGTTTATGAGTTTTACTGTTTTACTAAAGTTTTAGGAAGCACCATTTTTGTAAGGTCACAGAAAATGCCATTAGACTGCAACTCACTTGATATTTTGCAATACTAAATTACCTTGACCAACGTCTACAATCACATGTAAGCTAGTACTTTATGCGAACTCGTACACAGCTAAAATAGTAGGCAACCACAATCCATATGTTACATTTTTCTCTTGTTTTTTTATTCCTATTAGATAAATTTATGTTTCGCACTGTTCCTTCCACGTTGTTTAGTAACTTTACAAAATTCTAGTAAAATTTGGTGTTATTAGTTGTGGATTAGTAAAAAGTTTTCTAAAATCTTTATAATTTAGTGTTATTGGATTAAGAGTTTTATAAAGTCTTTAAAAGTTTATATTATTCAATTAAAACAAAAAAAATCTTGGATTATCAACAAACTAAATTATTATGTTATTAGTTTAGAATTTTATGTACTTTTCTTCATAAAAAAGGTCATGGAAACCCCCATAAAATAGAGAGATTTGTGAATCATGAGAGTCCATTTGACTTTTTAATGGTAATTTTTTAGAAAGCCACATAAAAGTTTTTTTTGGAGGGAGATGGGAGACAAAGGCGTCCCATACTTTATTCAAACTTAAAAGTTAGGGTCATGAAACATATGCCACATTATTATTTTGTTTTTTTTGTTTTGTTTTGACAATATTATTTTATTATTATTCTCTTTAAAAAACTATATATTGTTAGACTAAATTGACATTATTGATAACCAAAAAAAAACGAAGATTTTTGAAGAATTTCAACAAAATCATTAAAAGTGAATAAGTGAAAGATTATTAAAGATTGCTATAGAATTTTGTTGATTAGTTTTCTAAAATCTTGTAAAATAATCCAAACAATCTCTGTATAATAATTGAATTCATTAACAATCTTAAATTCTTTTGTTTTAATTGAATAATACAAAATTTTTAATAACTTTATAAAAGTCCGAATCGAATAAACCAAATTTATTAAGATTTTAAATGACTTTTTACCAATCACAAATCAATAACAACAGATTCTAGTAACAACAAATTCTACTAGCCCTATTCAACAAACTCTTGATCTAATAACAACAAATTCTACTAGCCCTAAATTCTACATAACATTTAAAATCTTTAAACCCCTATTCAAATTTCAAACTAATAACCCCACTTCAAATCCGTGTTGACGACGAACCTTAGTTGTATCAAAATTGACAGTCACAAAACCTCACATCATCACTAGTAGTAAGTAAATTAAGTTTCCTCCTCACCTTTCTAGTTGCAGATACTTTTTATATATATAATAACTTAAGCGTGTGAACCAGAGATAGAGATAGAAATTGGGGAGACGATAAGCGACGTAGATAGAAGCAGCTGCAACACAAGTGGTGGAGTTGGACGATTCATTATATAAATAATCAAAATCTCTCACAACATTATCTATCTCTCGTCTCGTTCCACCCCTATAACCACCACTCGTTTAAACAGAGAAACCCCAAAAAAAAAAAAAAAAAGAGAGAGCCTTTAGAGAGAGAGAGAGAGAGAGCGCTCTAATGGCGAACTTGGTCTTATCAGAATGTGGTATAAGACCTCTCCCCAGAATCTACACAACACCCAGATCCAATTTCGTCTCTAACAACAACAAACCCATCTTCAAATTCAGACCTTTGACTTCTTACAAAACATCGTCTCCTCTCTTTTGTTCACGAGATGGGTTCGGGAGGAATTGGTCTTTGAATGTGAGTGTACCATTGGCGACGACAACACCAATAGTTGATGAGTCTCCATTGGAGGAAGAAGAAGAAGAAGAAAAGCAGAGGTTTGACCCAGGTGCTCCTCCTCCGTTCAATTTAGCCGATATCAGAGCAGCTATACCTAAGCATTGTTGGGTTAAGAATCCATGGAAGTCTATGAGTTATGTTTTGAGAGATGTCGCTATCGTCTTTGCATTGGCTGCTGGAGCTGCTTACCTCAACAATTGGATTGTTTGGCCTCTCTATTGGCTCGCTCAAGGCACCATGTTTTGGGCTCTCTTTGTTCTCGGTCATGACTGGTAAACACAAACACACAACATTAAAAAAAAACCCTACCTTTTTGTTGTTTTCTCCTCTTGTTTACTATTGATTTGGTCAACTTTGGATGATTCTTACTTCGATGTGGAACCAATTGAACAAAAAACTTGGTTTACATCTTTATCCCCTATCTAGACATAGTTGGTTTCTGAGGTTATTACAATCTGTCAGTATCATTATCATGTTGGTTTGTAGACCAACCCAATTGGCAACTGGTTAATGGTTTTGCAACTCTGTGTAGTCTCTCCTTTTGAATTGTCAACAGAGTTATTAAATTTCTGTTGATCATATTGCAGCGGACATGGTAGCTTCTCAAATAATCCGAGGTTGAACAACGTGGTGGGACATCTTCTTCATTCCTCTATTCTGGTACCTTACCATGGCTGGTGAGTTTTGCTTTCAATTCATTCTAACTCAATAAAACCACTTGCAGAATCTCATATGACTTCGCTTGGTTCTGCAGGAGAATTAGCCACAGAACTCACCACCAGAACCATGGACATGTTGAGAACGACGAATCTTGGCATCCTGTAAGTCTAACACATGCTTTTTTGGTTTATCTTGTTTCGATCCTTTTGATGTTTTCTTACTGTTTCCGTAATTGCAGATGTCTGAGAAAATCTACCAGAGTTTGGACAAACCGACTAGATTCTTTAGATTTACACTGCCTCTTGTGATGCTTGCATATCCTTTCTACTTGGTAAAAAACTCGTTTATTTTGTTATGGTAACTTAAGCTGAGACATCAAGTAAACAAAGGCTAATGTTTACTTCATCTGATTCAGTGGGCTCGAAGTCCGGGGAAAAAAGGTTCTCATTACCATCCTGAAAGCGACTTGTTCCTCCCTAAAGAGAAAACGGATGTCCTCACTTCTACAGCTTGTTGGACTGCAATGGCTGCTCTGCTTATCTGCCTCAACTTCGTAGTTGGTCCAGTTCAAATGCTCAAACTTTATGGGATTCCTTATTGGGTAATGCGCTGCTGTTTACTCCCCTGTTTCAGACTAAGCAATTTGTGTATTATTTCATCTGCCTTACCTGAAGATTGTTCTCGTATCAAATACAGATAAATGTAATGTGGTTGGACTTTGTGACGTACCTGCATCACCATGGTCATGAAGATAAGCTCCCTTGGTACCGTGGCAAGGTAAAACGCGTAGTCTCTTCTTTCACTGTTCTTTGGCTATAATGCTTTCTCTTTTAAGGTTAAAGCCAATGCTTCGTATATCTCATGATTCTCCCGAAACAGGAATGGAGTTACCTGAGAGGAGGACTTACAACATTGGATCGTGACTATGGAGTGATCAATAACATCCATCATGACATTGGAACGCATGTGATACATCATCTTTTCCCACAGATCCCACATTATCATCTTGTAGAAGCAGTAAGTAACTGAAACAAAAAAACTAAAAGACTGTTTGTGTTTTGGTAAATTTGGTTTACATGCGAAACAAATGCTTACAAACTTTTGATTTCTTGCAGACGGAAGCAGTTAAACCAGTGTTAGGGAAGTATTACAGGGAACCTGATAAGTCTGGACCTTTACCATTACACTTACTTGGAATTTTAGCAAAGAGTATTAAAGAAGATCATTACGTGAGCGACGAAGGAGATGTTGTATACTATAAAGCAGATCCAAATATGTATGGAGAGATCAAGGTGGGAGCAGATTGAAATGAAGCAGGCAGAGATAGAGGGAGAAGCTGTGAAGTTCTTCTATTTTTGACCAGCTGAATTTTTTTTGTTTACTATCAATTTATTGTCCACCCACCAGAGACAGTTGGTAAACTCTGAATACAATCAGATGGAAACAAAAAAATGTGTTTTCAATATATGAAGATATATAATATATGTTGCATTATCTAAGATTCATCCTTACGAAGGTTTATAAATATTTTGTAATTGGATGATTAAACCAAACACTTTCAGTTTTATATTCTTTAAAAACGTTAGTTTGATTCTTTCTTATACTTCCTCTGTTTCACAAAACATGTCAGTCTAACATTATATTTTTGTTTCAATATAAGTGTTATTTTAGATTTTCAATGTAAAATTAATCATAAATTTTTAACTTTAACCTCTTATTCATTAAAAAAATATCAAAAGTCATTTTAAATTTAAAAAGTATAAGAGATATTTTCTTAATTTGTGGGCAAACTGCCAAAGTAATACTCCCTCAGTTTTAAAATATAAGATGTTTTAGATTAGTTTAGTATTTTATATTATGCAGTATTGTTTCTGATTGGTTGAACCTGTTAAAAGTAAAGATTTCTTAATCTGCGTGCTTTAATTAAAACATCTTATATTTTGAAACGGAGGAAGTACTAATTATTATACTTATTATGGAACAGAGAGAGTTATTGGCTATTCGGTCATGTAGTCTCGTAGTTAACTACACTACTTTACGGAAAAAAAATGACAAAAAGAAAACATAAAGTGAGAAGATGACACTACAATAATAATCAAGTGGAGTAGTGAATTGGCAAAAAAAAAGAGAGAGAATGGGCATGAAAAATGTGTATTATGAATGCAAATCGCATAACAATACAATAACGTAAATTTGATGTAACGCAACATGCTTGATAATAATACTATATTTCATGGAATCCTATTTTTGTTAGTAGAAAGTCATTTTCCTTGAATATCAAAAGTAAATTATTATGTTTGTTTAAATGTAAAATTCAATATGCATTTTTGTTGTGTAACTTATGTTAGCATGTTTAGAAAACTATTTTTTTGCCAATTCTGTAGGTAAGTTTTTTTTTTAATATGCATTGCATCCTACAATAAAGAGTAAGCATAATTTTGAAGTACCTTACATATAAAAATTAAAGACTATTTTGTAGTACAATTTTAAAGAGTAAGTAACATGGTAACTAACTATGTAAATATATTCAAAATATACTTAAAGACTATTTTGTACCTTAAATGGTAACTAAACAACTTTTTAAGTATATTTGTCTTTCGTGTAAGCTAAATACAGAATTTTCAGTGTTTCCATACATAAATTATAGCTTGTGTAAAGAACATAATTTTTTTTTTCACAGTAGGACGTGGTTTGGTTATTCCTATTTGTCTCTATCTATTATTCTAAACACAATCATAATTATTCTTCCTAACCTCCCTAAATTTGTTTCATTAGTTAATTAGAGAAATGGGATGAGAACATTTGTTACACAATAAGTAGTTGGTTAGTAATGTACATGTGCCTTCCATGTTCAATGAACCATGTTTCCGTTAACGGACCATTCCTTATACAAGTTTGCCCATGTTACATTTAGAAAATACTCTCTTTCGGAAAGATTACATGCCTCTCTACTTAAATAATCCAACAAAGCAATCTTGAACTAGATATGGGTTAACAAAATAATCAACGAAATTTTTTTGATTGGTATGTTGAATATACACAACAAGCGTGCGGCCAAATTCAGAGTTTTCACCAGATATTCTGTGGGCGCCTACTTTGCTACTGCATGCCACAAAAATAATCATCTATTGAAAACGTTGAAGTCATATTCTTTTAGTATATATCTTAAGTCATTATATATTTTAAGGTATTGTATTGTATTGCTAGAGTATAACAGATTTTTTTTAATGGTATCCACAAACTGACAAACAACAACCAAACAAAAAACATTTCCACATGTTTCTTTTATGTTCTAAAATTATTTGTCAGCAAGCTAAAACTTTGCATAGGAAAATGTTAGTTTGCGATTTGAATTTACTATCAAATGTCTTTAAAAAAAAAAATTATATGTTTTGTTAGTTGGAATCCCTCCCCACATCATTTTCAATCTTTTTTACCACGTATACAAAAATCATTTTACACACGTCTTTCATAAAAATATATAATAAACACATACAGCCTCAATTGTATGGACTTCTCATGAACAAGTAGAAGAAAAACCACGTGCGCCATCTATATATATATATATAACACCAATTTAACAAATTCTCATGAACAAGTAGAAGAAAAAGAGCAAGATTAATAAGCCAGAACAGACAACATGAACAACCAAGACGAGAGCAAGAACGGCTTCAGCGACCAAGAACAAGAAGCCAAAAACAAGAATGGCCTCGGTGAAAAGTGGCCAGAACTCATCGTCCGAGTCCAATCCCTAGCCGAGAGCAACCTCACCACCCTACCTGACCGTTACATCAAGCCGCCATCTCAACGCTCTCAAACCACCATCATCAACCACCAGCCGGAAGCTGCCGCCTTAAATATCCCGGTCATAGACCTAGACAGCCTCTTCTCCGGAAACGAAGACGACAAGAAGAGGATATCGGAGGCATGCCGTGAATAGGGATTCTTTCAGGTAAGAATGGCACTGGACGCTCTTACGGTTCGGTTCTAATCTTTTTTTTTCCTACTAGTATTAGAAATACTTGCCAGCTTATAACAATTTTTAAAAAATCTTGTTTTGGCTCAGTTTGATTTTGTAAAAAAAAAATTATATAAACATGCATATACGTTAACCATGGCCGAGTTCAATATTTTCAGGTGATCAACCATGGGGTGAAGCCGGAGCTGATGGACGCAGCTAGAGAAACTTGGAGAAGCTTCTTCAATATGCCCGTCGAAGCCAAAGAAGTTTACTCAAACTCCCCAAGGACCTATGAAGGATACGGAAGCAGACTGGGTGTGGAAAAAGGAGCCATCCTTGATTGGAATGATTATTACTATCTCCACTTTCTTCCTCTTCCCTTGAAGGATTCCAACAAATGGCCTTCTTTACCTTTTAACATTAGGTAATTAATTAAGCCTCTCAATCTTATTTATTTGTTTGATTATTTCCATGAGTTTTGAGAACTTGAGAATTGATAGCTAGTGTAATTGTAATACGATCATTTATGGGTAAGTTTTAGACTGTAGTCAGAAACTACTATAAAGTGTTCTTTATGTTTGTCTGTAATAGTAAAAGAAACCATAAATTATGATTCCGGTCTTTGAAAAATAATTTAGACACAAATCAATATTAAATAAAATGATTCATGAGTTGTTAGGTTGATTGGCGATCATGTTGATTACATAGTATATACTACCATATTTTCTATTTTTATAAACAGTTCTAATAATATTCTAAATGTGAATATGTTAATTAAATTACGTAATGTCTAAGCAAGAGTTGAATTTTTTATTTACTTTTATTGAAAATTAGCCTTGTTGCTATATATATATATATATATTAATCTAAATTTTTAATATGAAATTATTTTATCCTACTCAGAAATATTAATATAAATAAGCCTATTCAATGTTATCATGCTTTTTCTTCTTCTTCTTAAAATGCATATAGAGAAGTCATCGATGAGTATGGGAAGGAACTAGTGAACCTAGGCGGGAGACTCATGGCGATCTTATCGTCAAACTTGGGGCTAAAAGAAGACCAACTCCAAGAAGCATTTGGTGGAGAAGACGTTGGTGCATGTATGAGGGTTAACTATTATCCAAAATGCCCCCAACCGGAGCTTGCCCTCGGCCTCTCTCCTCATTCCGACCCCGGCGGCATTACCATCCTCTTGCCGGACGATCAAGTCGTCGGCCTTCAGGTCCGTCACGGTGACACATGGATCACTGTCAATCCTCTCCGCCACGCATTCATTGTTAATCTCGGCGATCAAGTTCAGGTAACCTTTTAAATAATAAACGTTTTGTGCTTTCATCTTTTCCTTTCAAGTTCTAACGTTCTATACATCCATTTTTTTTATTAATTAAACACACACACACACACATATAAATATCAATATATATATATATATATATATTTATACACATATATTTCACCACTCAGAAAATAATTAAATACAATGTTGGTGGTAATGAAAAATACTCAGTAAAATGTTGACAAAAAAAAAGTATTACACTAACTATTGTCATGATATTGTTGGTACTGAACTTCTTGATAGAGGTTCCACGTTTTAGAGATGACTAAAAATGGCAATATATATGTGACTGATTTTAAATATACTATTTTTTTTCTTTCTAAAAAGTTAGTTGTAATGATTTATGTCATTTTCATTAGCATCAAGTGTTTTAATTTTACATAAGAGTATATTTTAAATACATAACTGGAGAAATATATATTTATGGTTGTGAATTTTAGAGTACCGTCATAGACAAAAATTGTGTTGCAAAAGACAAATTGCACCCAAAAACAAAGTAACTTATTTGTAAAGAAAAATATCCCAAAATAATTTGTTTTTGTTTTTAAAAAGCGCATGCACAAATTGAGCTTTATTTACAGAAAGATGGGCATTAATTAAAGGGATTTAATAATGTTTGATGAATCAAAATGTTAGTCATGCAATATAAGCAATTTTTATATCCGGTTCATATATTTGATACAAACAATTTTTCTTGCAAAAATGGGCAGATACTTAGCAATTCGAAATACAAGAGCGTGGAACATCGAGTGGTAGTGAATTCGGAAAAAGAAAGGGTTTCACTAGCATTCTTCTACAACCCTAAGAGTGACATTCCGATCCAACCAATGCAACAACTTGTCACATCTACGATGCCTCCTTTGTATCCTCCCATGACCTTTGATCAGTATAGACTCTTTATTCGAACGCAAGGTCCACGTGGAAAATCCTACGTTGAGTCTCATATCTCCCCTCGTTAAATGATATGAACTTCACAAAAATGTCCGATAACAGTAAGTTCCCTTTCTTATGCAACTCAATTACTTTACAACTTTGCATCTATATACTCGCGTGTTGATCTTTTTTTTTTTTCTTTTTTTTTTTCTGTGCTATACGTTTACTGAAGGATATCAAGCTATGGAAGATCAAAGAAGTACCAATTCCAAAGATCGGCGAACATATAATATCGAGATCGAAGTGAATTAATTAAATACCAAAAATTATCATATGTGTTTTATTTTGGGTTTCAACTCTCCATCGCTTTATGTAAACTCTCTAAAGATGTCGTTTTCTTAGTATAATTAATCGGTATATGTGCTTAATGTTGAAGAATGCTAATTAATAGTTAGCCCTTTCTCCATGATTAGTAACATTAATAATGGAGCTTATCGGTACTAGTCTTCTCTGTATTGATTGAGCAACTTATCAATATATCTATCAGACAATTTGTTTTTCTATAAAAAGAAAAGAATTGCATAGGACATGTGAACGTAACTAATATAATATCTAGTATTTAAATAACTTCGTATGGTACACATATTAATTAGATTAAGTAATGTATATAAAAGGATAATTCGTGTTGACCTTATTATAGAGAATCTCGTTAGATCCGCTTTAAGTTCTTTACAATATATAGTTGGGGACTTGTTGTAATTAAGCTTTGTTAAGTAGCGGTTACGAAGAAGATTGGACGGACTTATATAACACTTTCAACACCCAAATATAAAAATTTCTGTATTGTGAGCCCCTCATCATGCTCTGGCTTTTTTAGAGATGATTTGAATTTTTTTAATTACTAACTAATATAAATGATTGACTTAAAACATTAATATGTAACTAAAGACTATCTAAATTATAAAGTCACCATAAAACATCTCTAAAATCATGATGACAAGAACACATCACTAGTTTTTTTCGTTTTTTTAGTGCGTTATTATATACATATAGATATTTAATAACAAGACTATATTATGTCTATATACTCATCATTTATAAGGTTGTGATCGCATTAACGTGCCTTTTAGAACTTGCAAAACTTGTTGGCCCTTCACACAGTCGGGCCAAATGAGAAAACAGAGGACTATCAATCCCCTTTGACATCTCACATAATTTTCTTTGGAAAACAAAATTTTAAGAAGATTAAAGACATAGATAAAGTGTAAAATACAGTTCAATGCTTAAAGATTTGTGACTACATTATACAAATCCCATGACACATTTGATGGAACAACTCAGTTTTTTTTTTTATATGAATAATAATAATATTACTCAAACAGCTGCTACTCTCTCTCTCAACTTCTTGAAATCCCTTTCTGGAGATATAAAGAGAGAGTTTTGTATGCTTTAAAATTAAAAAGAAAAAGGTTAAAGAAAAAAAAAAAAAAAGTTGATTAACATATCGATTAAAACATAAGAAGAGCCAGAGTCTCTTTGAGAAGGTCATCATCATCAATTCATCACCATCACTGTCTTCCTTTCTTAGCACAGCAAGGCGGGCATTTATACTGCTTGATGCTCTCTGCTTTAGCTGGTGTTATCTTAACGCATTTCCCGTGGTACCAGCGTTCACAAACATCACAGCAAATCCAGAACTCATCAGTTGTGTAATTACCTCCACAGCTTCCACAGAGAGTGTCTCCATGCTCGTCTTCTTCTTCCTCTTCCTCGTAGCTTTCTTCCATTAGTTTCGGTGTTGAGCTCTTTGTCTGCCCGTCTATTGATCTCTGCAAACCCATTTTTTGTTTCAAGTAGAGAAACCAGAAAATCTACAGAACAAAGAAAAAGAAAGGAAGCTCTTTTTTGTGTGTACCTTAGTGCCGTTTCTGGATTTGCTTCCAGAATCTGAGCTTGGCTTGTTGTCTTTGATGGGTTTCCTACCAGTCACTACGTCGAAGAGAGTTGGGAGATCATTGATCAGACTGAATAGCCGCTTCCTGCAAATCAAACGAATATCATAACTCAATGAGTTGACAACACATTGGGGAAAGGTAGCTGAGAGAAGCTAGGAACTCTATTAGCAAGCAGAAACGCAAAAAAAAAAGAGATCCAGAATCTTCATATCGGTATAACAAACGATTGTAATGTTTATCTACCATTATATGTTACTAGCTATATAGGGTTACAGATTCTCTATCCTTGGGAATGCATCTACCAAATGCTTATTACTAGTATAAGAGAACTAAAATGGTAGAGAAGCCATCAGTTTAGAGACTTGTTAATGTATAATGAAACAACCACATAGATCAAACAAAGTCAAGTTTCTTGGACCTATGATTGATACACCTATCTAAATGCAAAAAAAAAAAAACAGCTTTTCTCTTCACGTACAGCGGAAAAGATAATAACCAAAATAAGACTGTTCCATAGAATATATGACACATTGACAGTGATATGATCTCATTAGAACTAGTCAAAGGGAACTTTTTCTTGTCAATGTTCAACTTTCACAAAACCTTTTTCAGCAAAGTTATTGGGATGTAACAATGAAATGGTGAAATTAGCCACATGCTTCCACAGAATACCCGTTCTGAAAATGCAGAGAAAAGTTTAGGATAGATGAAATCATGAAAGTCATGCAACAAACAAGAAGTCCATAGATATGAGTCTAAGCCAGTCCAAAACATAGCAGAAGATGGGAAACATCAAAGGGGAAAAAAACCACATTCAAAGACAATCTCATTCCAAGCAAACTCCATAATTATCACAAAGTTTCAATCTTTACTTCATATTAGAAGAGCTAAGGAACATAACAGGAAAACAAGTAGGTGGTTTCACATAAGAAGAACACAAAACCCATTGAGAAATCAAGTAAAGAAGTGAAAGAATTGACTTAAGAAAGCTCAAAAACAAAGAGAATGCTGAATAAGAAAAAGAAAAAGGAGAAAGTTACCTCTCATTACGATTAAGGCGAGCACCAAAGTAGAAAGAAACAGAGAGCAACCAACAATCACTGTGAACAGCAACAAGAGAAAGCCAATCTTTCCTCTGCATACCATCTCTAGCGAAATTGATACCAAGCGCAGGCTCAGGTAGCTCCGGAGGCACTTCCTCTGCTGGTAGATTCACTTCCCATGACTCATTTGGGTGTCCATACAAACACAAATTCTCCTTTTCTATACATACCAAACACACAAAAACACACAAACAAATATTATAATCAAATCTCACAAAAAGGGTTATCTCAAAGTCGAAATCTTTCATACCCGGATCGCATTGAGAGTAAAAATCATCAACATCTGGAAGACAAAAAAAAAAAACAAAGCGAACAAGTTAAGGTAGAATAATCAAAAGGCATTATTAACGAAGAAATCTGGGAAATTGAGAAGACCTTTAGTGAGAGCACGAAGAAGAGCGGTACGACGAGCGGTATAATCTTTGAAGATCTCTTCAACGGTGCGAGGGTTAGAGGAAACGGCTGCGGCGGCCATAGCTGTACAGATTTATGAGTAATCCCCCAAGATTTGTATATTAAAAAAAAAAAAAAGATGTATAGATCAGTGCTAGTAGAGAAAGATCAGGGTCTGCATCAATGGATTTTGAGACCCGATGCGTTCGGGCATGAAGAGAGAGAGAGAGAATGAGATAGAGAGAGAGAGAGAGAGAGAGAGAGAGAGAGAGAGAGTTGGAAGAAGATGGAGGAGAAGCAGACGGAAGAAGAAGAAACAAGAGAGAGAGAGAGAGAAAAATAAATAAATTAACTTTTTTTTTTTTTTGGGAGTTTGGTTGCGTCAGCGGAAAGGTTTGGTAATAGAAAGAAGATGCGTCCGTCGCTTTTTAGGGTAAAGGCTTTTTTATTTGGGCCCTTTATGTTCGATTTCTGTTTTAGGCTTTAAGCCCAAATTAATAAATCGCAAATTTCTTTTATTTTTAAATATTTTCTTACAATTATGTTGTTGTTGATTAAACCAAATCTAGTCACTCTGTGATTTTTGTACCTTATTAAAAACACTAAAACCCTTGTCGGGGAGTGATACCATAAGTATGAGTTTGAAGACATCTGTTGATGTCTTAACGTAAACGTATACAAAGAAAAGTAAGATCCAATCTTGATTCAAGATTTGATTCCTGTACGGATAATAAATACTTTAAAATGGTAACGTTTTTTTTTTAAGAGGGGAATAAGATTATAGCAGAGAGACACTTGTAAACAATGTAAAAGCAAAGCTTAGTACATTTAAGACAGTAAAATTTATATAAAGGATAAGGTCTTGTTGTTGTGTTGAAATGTTTTAGTCCCATTGTTCTTCCCAGAAATAAGTCCATTCTGAAGAGTTTACAGTCTGTTTGCCATCAGCTGAAACAAGATCATAAGGAGAGTCCTCTGAGAATTCGGTTGGCATCGATTTCCAGTGAAGCGACGGTTTCCATTCCGCTTCTTTTATCACTCTCAGTATCTCCCCCGCCACTAGTTTGCTTCCTTGTGCTGACAAATGTATCCCATCTCTGTAATACATACAACCCGTTGCCAATAATATATAAGCTCTCTAGTTATCGCATTTGGTATTGCAGGGGAAACTTAAAAGATACTTACGTGAAGCAAACACTTTTCCAGTCATCTGCTTTTTGAAGAGTAGAGAAGAGGTCAACTACTTCTAGGCCGAGCTCTTGGCACAGCTCCACACAAGCATCTGAATATGTCTTGCATAGCTCGTTTGTGCGGATCACCTCACTCAAGTATGGGCTTGTGAGAGAAATAAAGAAAAAAGAAGCACGGAAACATTATTATTAAGTCGGGAGGGCTAACCAAGGAGAAACATGGTGATAGTGGAAAAGAACAGGGAAGTTATAAAAAAACCTTTGGTTCTGACGAACTTTGGCCTCATCCACTGGAGGGCAACTAAGAAATATGAGACGTGTCGAGTCTGAAAGGCTCTGAAACAGAACATAGAGGATGAATGGAACATAAGCCTTTAGTCCCATCTCTTCATTGGGAAATAAATCACCACTTAAAAAGGCTTTTTAACATGACAGACAGGAGAAAGACTAATAATAAACCAACAATTCTGAAGGAAGTAACCTGAAGATGAAGAGCGATCTTCTTCATGTTATCAACGTATTCAGTAAGCGGTACATGAGGTCCTAGACCAGAAGGGTGAGGCGCCATTGAGTCGTTTCCTCCAAAATAGACAACCACTAGAGAAGGTTGTACCTCAGCATCCTGCATCCATTACAAGTTGGCATTTAAATGTGGAACGGAAACAGAAGCATTGTACACTGATTATATAACAAACATAAAGCTCATTCTAACACATTTTATGAACAAACAAAACTCAAGATATCAAGAATGAAAAGACATCTCTCTTGAAACAGATGCAGGGTCTTGTATGCTTAACCAAGAGTACGCAATTAAAATAAACACTTGTGTAATCCTTTTGAGCATTTATAATGGTAAACTTTGAACATCATAAAAAAAATGTCTTCTTAGTACAAATCATCCAATACGAGCCCACAAAACTTTTCTAGAAGTATCGAAGAAACTAATGGACTACGGACATTTGACAAGGGAGAAGAACCAAAAAAACATTGAAACATTACCTTGGGGAACACTTTGTCCACAACTTCCAAAGCACGAGTTGAGTTCCATCCATAATATCCACGCAGAATGATGTCGGCCTATACACGTCATTCATAGAAATACAATAGTCAAGTCACTCACATGTCTATTCAACGAGAGCACCAACCACATTAAATTCCTCCATATCTATCTCTCAGCGCCTTTAGCTTTGTGCACTAAATGCAATTTTTGTTTTGTTTTTTTTTTTCTTTCTGGAAAATATCAAACAAGGCAAAGCTTCTTGCTTTCATCCAAATGGAGAAAATAGTACTATTAGGCTCTCTATTAGTGGTTAATTACGTTATAAAAAAACGATATTTTTTTTAAGAACAAACGTGAAGTAATTAGAAGAAAGCGATCCAGAGAGAGAGAGAGAGAGAGAGTAATGGATGAAATGGAAGAGATACCTTGCGAGCATAGACCTCGGAGAGAATAGCACCCCAGCCACCATGGCCGAAACTCATCTGAACAATGGATGATCCAAACAAAACGATCTGAGGCCGCGACGGTCCAACCATTGTTTTCCTTCTAACCTTTCTTGCTCAAAACACACACAACACAAAAAATCACGTCTCTCTTCCCCTCTCTTTCCCAGAGGCTGTTTCTTTCTCCGCCGCAAATGAGATCGGCCGGTGAAGATGATGAACAAACCTGAGCGATCTTCTCTCTTTCTCTCACTCTTTTGTTGGTGTGGTGCGAGATTAAATGCAAGAACGACTCGTTTTTTTCTTCTTATTTATTTTCGAAATATAACAGAAAAAAAAAATTATAAAACAATAAAAAAACAAACAAAACGAAAAATTGAAAAAACCTTTCTCACGTGCATTACTGTTTATTTCCTTTTTAAGGATTTGTTTCTCTCTTACAAATTTTTTCTATTCTTTTTTTTTTTTTTGTTTCCTCTAATATTTTTCTCTTGGAAAGCTACCAAATACATACAAATCATGAAAAAAACGTTTGACAAAAAAAAAAAACTTTTTCTTTCTTTCTCTGTTTCTCATGTAGAAAGAATCTTTGGAAAGGAGAAAGTCAATAAACGAATAAGGTCGTATATATAAAGAGAGATTTATGAACAATAATTCAAATGATATGGTCGTTAGTTGGGAAGTTAAGGAACACCAAAATTAAAGGATCACCAAATATAGCTCAACCATATTTTTGAACACATCATTCAATGGCCCCAACTTTCATTTCTTTAGATGTTTTGGTTATTTATATAAACAACCAGAACGTGAACATACTAATTGACCGTTTAGTAATTAGCATTTATTATTGGTCATAGTTTGGCTTGGCTTAGAAGAAGACCACGTTGATTTCATTCTAGAAAAACACATTGATTTCTATCCTTTTTTTTTATTTCAACAGAACACTTTGATTTCTATTAAGACAAGGTCAAAACTGTTTTCAAGACCAAACACTCTAATGTAATTGCTTAGTTCATCAGTGAAATCGGAGAACTCAATGGAGAACTCAAACAAACGCCTACAGAAGAAGTAAAGAAAGACTAACTCAGCAACTCAAAAATCGAGTGCTCCGGATTTGGATGATCCTGAGCAGCTCCCCGTTGTGCCGTACGATGTTCCACTGGACCCGTCTACAGGGGCTTGATTCAGACACTCTAGAGCCAAGAATCTTCTCTTCTTCAAGCTCATTGAGAAGGTTTTTGCCTCCAGAATTACAGGCACCTGTTTAGATAAAACCAGTGTTTAAGCACTAAAGTGAAGATCCATTATGTTCATGACATTCTCATCAAAAAGATAATTCGTGCAACCTTGTGTATGTAATAATAACATCTTTACATTGAAAAATACACTTGGAAAATTACCTGTGTATTGATACGAGCAACCTTTTGTATGTTGAGGAATCCATTTATGTCCTTGTAACCAGTCAGAAGTTTCTCCAATTCCTTGTCACCGTCTGGGAAAGGGCAAAGATACTTGGTCAGAAACAAGTACTATAATAGACTAATGGATAAGAAGATCAGAGAAACAAACCTGGGATCGCTTTGATAGAGAGTAAGGTATCTGCCATGTGCTGCAGTCTTTTTGAGGAAGAAGGGGAGAGCAGGGAAGGCGGGAAAGTGACAATGGCTACCGCATTCGAAACCATCAACATACTTTTCAACAATCTTATAAACGAAAGCATGTCTGTTTCCTGTGTTAATAGAAACAAAATGTCAAAAAAACTAATAATACATAACAACAAGATCCTGGTACAAGCTTCAGGGTTCAGAAATTATAGAGTCAGGAGAATTTTGGTAAGAAAGCCTTGTTGAATATAGGATAAAAGTTACAGAGAACTCTCCTAATTACCTTTTCAGAATACTCACACAGGGGAGAGCAGAATGACTGGATTGCAATGCGGCCAATGGATGCGATGTTACTACTGTTTCTGTGGAAATCATCACACAGGTTCTTAAGAAAATAGGACAAGCTTCTTAACAAAGCCACAAAGATAAGAGTAGAATTTGAACAATATCTGACTAAGTGACGAACAAAAACAATATAAACACATTGTATCATCTTGCATTTATAAATCCTAAGTCCCTCCCAAGAATGTAGCACATTTGAAATTATATGAGAGATGTAAAAATAGAGCTTGGGCACATTTTGCTACATAGATATGGGAGTGGGCAACAAAATTAATGGATTTGAAACCTGAAAAAAAAAGTAATTAAGCATTGAATAAGAAAGGTATGCCACAGAACCTTGGAAATTTTGATAAAAACGTAGCACAGTGGTCCTGAGCAACGGAAAGATCCGCAGAGTCTAACAGACTGACACAATCTATTGGCCGTCCGCTAAGATATTGCCTCTCCAAGGGCTTTCTCATATCAAAGTCATTGGAGTAATCATCTGATCCAGAATTACACAAAGAGAATTATGTTCCCAAAGAATGATTTTAGCTTACTAGTAGCTCAATCAATATATAACCGCTTTAACTATATTACCAATTGAACTCTTCTGGTTTTCCAAATACTTCCGATACTGCCAAGCGATCCTCAAGCTCTCTCCCTACAAAATTAACAACAGTGCACACTACCCAATTTGTAACTAAAATTCTCACGTCTACCAAGAAAAAGCAAACAGAAAGAAGGTAAGGACAAGAAAGAATCACATGATCAGGCTCGGGCACAGTAGGCTTATTATCCTCTTTGGATGATGCAGGATGCGGCAAAGTACCAAGAAACCCTCTCGGATCTTTCGAAGGACTAGCATAAAGAAGTGGTTGGTTATTAACAAGACCCTGAGACATGAAAGTTCTTAAAAGATCCATATGATGCGGCGCTTCAGGATCTTCCATCACCATTACTAAGCTCCCCAAAGGATAACCACCACCTAGTATCCCTGGAAACAAATAAAAGATTCATCCTTTTTAGCACAGAAACCAAAATTCTCACATCCTCATGTAAACTTGATAAGAAGAGTAATTACAAAAGGAGAAATCTCACTGTCAAGATCACGAATCCCGGTAGAAATAAAGGTTGTGCCATTAGGACCGCATTTGAGACCAGGTATCTGAGGTGATGACACAACTGATATGTTGCGAGAGAAGCTGCTTCCACTACTACGAACGTTGGGTGCAGCCATAGCCGAAATTAAGCAATCACACAAGCAACTCACTCCAGGTTCAAAAATCTAGACATTCCAAACCAAAAAATTGATTTACTAAATTCCATAAATCACAATGAATTCACTACGCAGCGGAAACTACAATCGTAAGACTAACAAAATAGCTAAAGAACAAGAACACATAACGAGAGATGTATATTGATCGGAAACCTAGAGAATATAAATCAAATATTACTAGCTATCTTCTAAGTAACCCAAAGAGAAAAATCAAAGGTTTAGTCTTTTGCTGCTACAGGTTTATTATGAAGATGGTTTCAGAAGTCAGAATCTTTTCGCATAGTTTTAGGAGCTCTTTAACGTACCGACGACCAACTGAGTGAGAGATGAGATTTGACTTGGAAGAAGCAGAAGGAAACGCAAAAAAAAAAAAAAAACCCTTCATTTTAGTT
This sequence comes from Camelina sativa, assembly GCF_030686135.1. Lineage (NCBI taxonomy): Eukaryota > Viridiplantae > Streptophyta > Magnoliopsida > Brassicales > Brassicaceae > Camelina > Camelina sativa. The sequence goes on from NC_141880.1 coordinate 4,307,475, forward strand.
TCGCCGTAGTTCAATTTCACGACGCAGAGTGACGCGGCTGGGGTGGGTCTTCGGTTCTACGGAAGACTCTTTATGTCTCAGAGGGTTTACACTCAAACCAAACGATAAGAAGCAAATCACTAAACAATTATACCAAATCAAATCGTAGTGTAGTAATATATGAAAAAGATACAATAGAGATTTATCGTAAGTCGCATAAAAAAAAAAAATGAGTTCCGTATATACCAAGGCCATCCATGACTTTGTCAGGTCCACGTTACTACAACAACAAAAAAAAAAAAGTGTGTGTGTGTTTTTTTTTTCTTTTTTCTTGCTTTTAATATCGACGTCAAAGAACACACTTTTGATATTTCTCTATGTTAAAGGTTCTTCCTTTCACCCAAAATCGGGAGAAAAAAATCCTAACTTTTTTTATCTCACACACACACACACACTCTTCTTTTGCGATTTGATTTTGTTTTTGCTTTTATAGATTCTGGAAATAGTTTGTTAAGAGAGAGAGATGGGTAGATTGTTCTTGGTGAATTTGGAAGGTAAGTCTTACAGTTGTAAGCACTGCAAGACCAATCTTGCTCTCTACGATGATGTCGTCTCTAAGGTTTGAATCTGATTGATTTCTGGGTTTTACTTTTTTTTTGCTGCTAAAATCTTAATCTGGGTTATTATTGCGATTTCGTTTCTTCTGATGATCAGATCATTATTTGGGTGTTTCTTCTCACTATGATTGTGTTTTGATGACGATTACATTATTAGATGATCTAAGTTTGATTGAGAAATATCATGTGCCTTTTGATGATATCTGGAATCTTGATGATCATATCTCTCGATCATGGATACATTTATCATTGATTCAGATAAGAAAGGAACGTGAATTGGGGATACTTTGTTTGGAGACTGTCTTGCATCCCATTTTTATTGCCAAGCTCTCTGATGTAGGCAATTAGATCAATGTATGCTTCAAACGTTGTTAGATTCTTTCTCCTCTTTCTATGGTCCGTGATCTTGAGACTATCCTATGCCTAAGCTGTGTTATAAATCTTGGATTTGATTGTGGTTTTGATGCTAAATGCAATCAGTTAGTCCTAATGGTTGAAGACATTGCCGCACTCTCTCCTCTTCCAATGTTTAAATGAGTTGGAGTCTTTGATCTTACTTGGGTTTTGCATGGCGTCACAATGTCTCATAGTTATTATTATTCTCTTCTAGTTGGGTTCACAATGTCTTAGTATTGTGTTGGCATATGCAAGATACTGACACCATCTTGTTTGACTGTTTTTACTTTTTAGTCATTTCAATCCCGGCATGGGAAAGCTTACCTCTTCAGTAAGGTGTAAGTTTTCTTCTTCAAGTTTGATTTGGGTTTTTTGGGAAGCCAAATATGAAGAGCATATGCAATTTCACACAAGCTGTTGATGGATTTGGAAGACCATATGCAATTTCACCAGTTTTGGATTTGTGTGAACAGAGTGAATGTGTATGCTGGGAAGGAGGAAGATAGGATGATGATGACCGGATTGCACACCGTGGTCGATATTTACTGTGTCAAATGCGGTTCTTATGTTGGATGGAGATATGTATGATGTGTCTTCTTCTTCTTCTTCTTCTTCTTCTTCTTCTTCTTCTTCTTCTTCTTCTTCTTCTTCTTCTTCTTCTTCTTCTTCTTCTTCTTCTTCTTCTTCTTCTTCTTCTTCTTCTTCTTCTTCTATTTTTGTTGGTTTTGTGCATTTAGCTCTTGCTTGCTTAATCTAATCTTATCGATAATTATTCAGGAATTTGCTTTTGAGAAGAATCAAAAGTACAAGGAAGGGAAATCTGTTCTCGAAAGGTTAATACCCGACTAATCTTAATTTGCTGATGTATTTTCTTTGAGAGAGATTCTTGAGGTGATGCATTTGTTCATATTCTTGACAGGTACAAGGTTTGGGGTCCAGATGGGAACAATTATTGGGTGGCTCAAGAAGTTGAAGCCGGAGAAAGCGATACTGATGATGCTTGATCTCCTAATTCTTATCTGATTTGTACATTCTCTCCTACTCTTTCATCTTTCTTCATTCTTTTTCCAATGTTTTCATTTCTCATTTTGTAAACCATCCATCTTACATTAGAACAGCTTCAAGAGATCAACTGTTTTGGTCTTGCTGCAAGCCTGCAATTACTTTTGGACACATAGTTAAAGATCTCTCATTATCTTATATACCTAAGTTTAGTTTGTTTCCATACTTCTTTACTTCATGAAGTGCATAGCTTGAACAGGGGTGCACTTTCCGATTTAGAACTTACCAACTCACTTCGGTTTTATCATAAGAACACTCTGCAAACGTTTGCGGTTTGCTTTACTTTAATTCGATGAGAAAATTTGCCAAACTAAGACGAATGTTTCAATAATGCACGGGTTTGATTCAATCTTGTTCGGTTAATTATGGTTTTATCCCCAGCTCTAGTTTGTGGAACCTGAACCCGTCTATGTAGAGAAAACTAATTAACTATTTCTATCCATAAAATGATATTTTGGGAAATTTTGGAGAAAATGTACAATTAGAATTAAAGTTTACATCTTTTTGGTATCAAGTGATCAAAATTAAGAGAAACATGATATTACTGTTAATAATGTTACAAAATGATTTTCTAAGTGGCTTGAGTTAAGCTTAATGTTACCGGAGTTCATACACCATTCTCTCCGAGAGCTCTGCTCCGACGACTTTCTGGTAATTAACCAACCTCGATTCCAGTTCTTTCAGAACCATCCGATTCTTGATACGTGGTATATCCTTCAAAGACAATTTTTTAACAAGTGTTTACAAGGATTGAGAATTTGATGATCTTTAAAAAAAACACAAAAAAAAAGGAGAGAGCAATAATAGTGAGATACTGTCATACTGATAGTACCTTGTATCGAAGTCGAGGTCCATCAAAACTGATAAGGATATTGGTAATGTCACTTCGGTTTCTGCTAGAGTCTGAGTCTTCATCAGAGTTATACATTTCATCATCATCATCATCATCATCATTTGTAACCCCTTGTTCCATGTCTTCATGTTCACTCGTGGATTCCCCTAGGGTTTCAGAAGCTTGAGGTGATGATGATGATGGGGAAACCTTAGTGTAATTGGACAAGACGGAATATGGCTTTTTGTCAAGCAGAGGCTTGGCTACTTCGAATGGAACCCATCTGAGAAGAAAATACAAGAAAAGCAATTAGATTCTCTCTCAAATGACAACAATTAACAAGAATGTGGTCGTAGTTTTGTGATTTTGGGAACTTACTGGTAACGGAGAGGACATAGAAGCTCGGACGGACGATAGGCTGCTTTATATTTCATTTTGTTGCAGGAATGTATGTAATAGCCAAGATAGTAATACTCAAGGGTAGAGCAATGAGCTTGGTTTTGTTTCACCCAATCGATTTCTTGCAGGGCTGAGTAGTTTCCAATAGACAAGGATGCAAAATCCGGATCCCAGAATAGGTATTTACTCGACAAACATTTAGGAAGGATGTCGATCACCCCAACAGCAATTAGACGGTCATCAACTCGGTATTGTTGATGGTAAGAACCGAAGCCACAAGGAGGAACCTTTTCTTGATCATCATTACGTGAAGGCGGAACTTCAATCAATGGAGTGTCGACCAAAAACCTTTTGTATGAAGTTTCCGAGATGCTCTCCGGCTTATCATTATGCACTTTCAGTTGATACCTTTTGTATAATTCATATTCCTCTGGATCAAAACTCGACCTTTTCAAGTGCATCTCCAGCTTCCTCTTTCTTGCATGGAGGTTGTTCGAAGAAGATTTTCTTGTTGTAGTACTGAAGCTTTCTTCATCATTTCTCTCTGAGGAAGTAACAACTCGGGTAGCTGAAAGGAAGTTGATATGGCCTTTGCAGACTTTAACAGAAAAACCCATAAATTTTCCCACCTTATCCATTGCACTTAACAGCTTCTCAGAAACAACCTCTGCTGATAATACGCTTTCTTCTACGTTTTTCTTTCCTTTCTCAGATGTATGTGTGTGTTTTATAGCAGCTACTATAGGAAAAGCAATGTTGCTGGTGTATAAGAGTTCTTCTGACCCTTCAGCTAGTTTCTTCCTTTTAGCAGAGATAACTTTCTTCACTGAAGCTTTGGGAATCTGAATATTACAAGGAAACTCCCCACTTTGTATGCATTTTTGTACCGCAATATCAATTTGTTCAGACAAATCTTTCATGATTGGTTCCACTTCATTGTTTTGTTCTCTTTTAGCAGAACCAAGTGATTTTCTCACCGACACTGAAACTTCTCGGGAGAAAGAAACGTCTTGCTCTTCTGTCTGCTCACTCGGTTTCGCATCTAGTTCGCCATCCAAGAACCTTTGTACACAACATCACAGAAATAGTTAAAATGAGAAGGGCAGGTTCCCTTTCCGAGACTGCGTTGAAAGAGGAAAGGTTTAATGACATCAGAAAGGTAACAAAATCTTGGTACAATTTTCATATATTGATCCAAATAAAAGGAGGAGAAGAGTGCATCGATAGAATTATACATATATACCTTTCCAGTCTTCTACGCACTCGCTGCTGCTCCTTAGAAGGAACAAAACCACTAGCTTTCAAGCGGATAGTATAAGAAGGGCAACAAGTTTTCTCCATCTCAGGTTTGTAAAGGAAGCAACCAGATCGTCTCCATCCACGGTCAAGAAGAGCTACTTGAAAAGAAAAGCAAAGACACATCAAAATGATCACTAAGCTCAGAAAGAAAAAAAAAAAAAAACATAAATCAAAATGGTGAACAGAAGACATTGAATCGAAGATAAAGTTCAAGCTTTGTGCTTGCACATAATCAAACCTATCAATCTCTACTTCTCTAGAAGTGGATGCAACAAACCTTGGTAGTCATTAACGGTGAGACTCTCTGTCCATAACCCTAAAATGGAAATGAGACACGATCACTGAGTTATCAATACAAACCATGGACATTTCTCATCTTAAAAGATCACAGCAAAGGTAAATTTCATAAACATAAGAATCACACATCTTTCTTTTTCAGGTAAGCATCAATGATGCTCAATGATCGTTCAAATTTTCCAAATCTTTTTCTATTCGACTTATCTGAATGAGTCAGATCAATTCAACGACCAAATCGGAAAGAATAAATTTTTAAAAAGTTTCAATGGCGAGGGAACGAACCGTGAGAGATACTGGAGCGGGTAGAAGATTTACAGTAACCGCAAGTGGATCTATTAAGTCCACAATCAGCGACTATACTCTCTCCGCCGAATCCGCCACGACTGCTACTTGCCTCGTCTTTCGTCTTCGCTTTCTTCGACGACATGATCGGAGAGAATTCACAATCACAACGATGAGCTCATTCCCGTTTCCCGATGAAGAAGAAGAGATCAACGCTTTGTCGTTTTTATCAAAATAAACGACACAAAGTTCCCTTCTGAACATTAAAAAACGTCACGCGTGTTATGTTGTCAATATGGGCCCTAAAGCCCAATATCAATAAAGTAAACAAGAGCCGTCAGATCAGAAATTAAGCAAGCAATCACAAACCGTTAGATTTTCGGATCGCCGCGAAAACCCTAGCTACCTTCATCCGCCGCCTTTTAACACTCTCCGAAACAGAGGAGTGGACACATTTGAGTTTTTTATCTGTATCCTTTGAGCAAGCAACAATGGTGAAGGCAACGAAAGCAGAGAAGAAGATCGCTTACGACGCAAAGCTATGTCAGCTTATCGACGAATACACTCAGATCCTAGTCGTTGCAGCCGACAACGTCGGATCGACTCAGCTTCAGAATATCAGGAAAGGTCTTCGTGGAGACTCAGTGGTTCTCATGGGGAAGAACACTATGATGAAGCGTTCCGTTAGGATCCACTCTGAGAACACGGGAAACACTGCCGTTTTGAATCTGCTTCCCCTCCTTCAGGTTTGATTTCAGCTTCTCGAAAATGTTGAGATTTGAGATTTTCTCGGTGCTGGAGACTTTGGATTGTAATATGCGATTGTTCTGTGTTTGGTTTTTAGGGAAATGTTGGTTTAATCTTCACCAAGGGTGACCTTAAGGAAGTGAGCGAGGAGGTTGCCAAATACAAGGTTTGTTTTCTTCTTATAGCAAATGTTTGATTAGTCTGTGTAGTTCATCTGTATAAACTTGTGTATTGGATTATGTAAAAGCTTGATGCTTTGTCTCTCGATGTGATTGGATTTGTAAATGGAAGTCTTTTATGATATGGACAGGTTGGTGCTCCAGCTCGTGTGGGTTTGGTTGCTCCAATTGATGTGGTTGTTCAACCTGGCAACACTGGTCTCGACCCATCTCAGACATCTTTCTTCCAGGTTTGATTAAATTATGCATTTGTAATGCTCCATTGGTTTTGTTTGAATACGAAATCTGTGTTTATTGAAACATGAATGTGTTTTTGGAATGTTTAGGTGCTTAACATCCCAACTAAGATTAACAAGGGTACTGTCGAAATCATCACCCCTGTGGAGCTTATCAAGCAAGGTGACAAGGTCGGGTCTTCTGAGGCTGCCCTTCTAGCCAAGCTCGGGATTAGACCTTTCTCATATGGTCTTGTTGTTCAGTCGGTTTATGACAATGGATCAGTCTTCAGCCCAGAGGTTCTTGATCTTACAGAAGATCAACTTGTGGAGAAGTTTGCTTCTGGTATCTCTATGGTCACTTCCTTGGCTCTAGCTGTTTCTTACCCTACTCTTGCTGCTGCGCCACACATGTTCATCAATGCGTACAAGAATGTTTTGGCTATTGCTGTTGCCACTGACTACACTTTCCCTCAAGCAGAGAAGGTCAAGGAGTTCTTGAAGGTTAGTCGTTAAACTGTACATCTTTTTATGTGATAGTTCCTGAAGCTTGGATTATTGTTCTTTAATGCTAACTCTCGGGTGTAAATTTGGAATGCAGGATCCTAGCAAGTTTGTTGTTGCTGCAGCGGCAGTGTCTGCGGATGCAGGTGGTGGTGTTGCTCAATCTGGAGGTGCTGCTAAGGTAGAGGAGAAGAAAGAAGAGTCAGACGAAGAAGACTATGACGGTGGTTTCGGTTTGTTCGACGAAGAGTAGGATTTGCCTTTTTGTCGTGGCGTATAAGTGTTCCTTCGTTTGTAGTAATGTTGATCTTAGTTTTGTTTGGTTTAAAGCCAATTCAGATTTTATTTTATTGTCCTTTTTTGGAAAGACTTCATTTACCAACTTCAAAAGATATGTTCGGTGGAAAAGAAATGTTATGTATTTTCTTAGCAAACACAAACACAACTATTTGGGTTTAACACAATCAGAGACCAAAATGTCTTGGTTATATGTTTGTTTGCATTCCATCGGAAACGATTAAATTGGTAGCTTAAGTAGGAAACGTACATGGTACGATATGTATAAAATGATGTTTGTTGCTCGATACCTCATATGCTGCTGTAGGATTGAAGTTTTGTCACTGACTCATATTGGAATGTACCTACCAGGGTATTATAATTTAGATAGACTAGAAAGAAAAAAATTGATCTTTTGTAGATTTAAACCTTGTGTTTAAACAAAACAATGTCACATTTGCTTGCCAAAACTTGTCGATTGATATACGTACACTGTCGTGTGCCTTCTAAAAAAGTATTCTGATGAAGATAACACGATTTTATAAAACGTACGATATATTTGAGGTATTACACTTTTTCATTGAACGATGAAAAAGTTTACGTATGTTCTTATGCTTTCCTTCGCCGTTAGGCTCTTTGCCCTAAGATCTCACGCGTGCCCTAATTTCATGCCTTGAAACCATCCTGGTTTCCTACTTTTCTGTTTAATTTGTATAAATATGAAATATGTAGAGAATATGTTATGCATTTAAGTTTTGGAGGCTATCTATCACACGCCTAAGATTAGTCCGTGTGTTGTTAAATCTGTAAAAATGTTAGCTATTGACAAAAACAAATACTTTAGCTATTGAGAAAAAACAATAACTTCCAAGGCTCTATTTTAGTTCGTAAATGTGGTATTTTCTGGAATAAAAAGCACTAGCTAGCTATATTAGTTGGGGTAATAATTTGATTTATCAAATGTTAAAGTGAACCTATTTTACTCCCACTTACGCATTTCTAAGTGCTTAGAAGAAGGTGGGAAATTTAACTGGACATACAGAGAAGACAAAAGACAAAGACGACCAATACATGTCGGAACTTTTTACAAATCTCTAAACCTTAAATTCTTCCCCATGTCATAAGACTCATAACTCCTTTAAAAGGTAAGCTTGTGAACTAATATACTAAAATATTTATTCAATTGTCTTCAAAAATCTTTATTCAACAATTTCATTCGTCATGTTAATATTGAATGAATTACCATTGTTAGTAAGTTTTTATATACTAATATACATTTCCTACAAGGTTATTCCAAAGTTTCTAGAAGGAAATCTATAAAGCAATTATCAAATAAGAAAATTACTTAGGAAAGTTACACGCTTGGGATGAATTTTCTTTTAAGAGTTGGTGTTCGTTGAACCTTTTGATGAGTAGTAGGAAGACGATACATCGAACCCATTAAAAAACAAGTTAGATAATATATACATACTACAACATTGACCTAGTAGTTAGAGCCTAAATACCACTTGCCAAGAATTAGTACCCAAACTGATGTCGTATCAATCTTTAGTATCATAGTATTATTCTAATATAATACTCTATTCAAATATCTTAATAAAGAGATTGAAGAACAGATTGTAAAAATTGACGTCCAAAAACAAAACAAAACAAAATGTATAGTACTATATATATTATGTGGTGCATGAAAAACATCATAGGGAATTGAATGTTAGTGGGCATTACAATGTGAGACCGGCTTCAACTTTTTTGACTACGATGAGAACGTAATTCTCGCTCTCAGAAAAATATATTTTAACTCTAATAATATTTTCAAAAATGTGGATTTCTTGATGGTTTATGTTATTGAACCAATTATGTTGATCAGTTTGTTATGTTGGAACGAATTCAGATTGTTTACAATTTGTCTCATTCTTTGATATAAGTTAAAACTTTGGGTGATAATTTTTTTATACTATTGAATCATGTTTAATTCAATCATAAGAGGTTTATTGGATATTCAGATTATATATCTTGCAAATTTTATTGATCATACATTCATACTTACTCTACAGCGAAACAAAGCTTAAGCCTTTGACCATGTTAAAACACTACATATTGATGTGCAACACGGAACACTATTAGCCAAAACACTTTTTTCTTTCTTTCTTGGTTTGCGACTTTGCAGTTTGCATTTGTATAATTTTAATTCAAATACAAATACATATTAAATTTAATCATATAGTATAAAACTAAGGACCATACTTTTATTAAACTAACTTCACGATGATTTTGTAGCTTGTTCTTTCATTATTAATATCTGGTACTTTTTGTTCGTAAAGTTGTCTCAGCAGTTACTTAAATCAAGAGTGTTGTCCATTGAGGCTTAGACAACTTTCATAGGTGTCCATTGCACTAACACAAACGGGGGTTATTGATTACTCTCTCATTTATTTTTTTGTTTTTATATATAAAAAAAAATTAAAATTAGATACTAAGGTTGCTTTTTTAGTCTCCCAAAACTTGGAACCGGACTTGAGTAAAAACTATGCAAACTAGTCTATAATTATATAAGGGCATATACAACTTACAGTCTTCCAAAATAAGAAATTATAAAATGTTTAGGGCCGAGGCATCCTATACGAGAGTGTTTGCGTACAAGAGTTTTAATAGTCTCAAATCCACGACATGCAATCTTAACTTTTTGATGTAAAACTCGTAGCATTTTTTGTTATCTTAAACCAGTAATTGGGCGCATGCTTATTTTATCTCACAAATCTTAATCATAAAGAATTTATATAAACCGAATAGAAATAACGGATATTCACAAATCTACTTATTTTGACTAGAGTATACTGATCGATTTAAAGTTGCATGAGATATCTGTTAAGAAGTTTTATAATACATATATATAAAGTAGATAATTAATTAATATTTAGGAGGTTAGTGAAAGGATATTAACAACAACAAAAAAAAACTAAACAAAGATGTTATGTAAACTAACTGGGATGATTCCAAGTAATTTAAGCCACGTGAACTTTGACTTTGACACCGAATAGATCAAATTTAAAAACAAGATGCAGTTTATATGCGAGAGAGACAAAAGATATTTGTAAGTACTGTTATGTTATTTAGTGGAGAGGTACTTTGTTTATAAAAACAATGTTTGGTTTTATTCACATTGTCATTTTATTATTTGGACCATTTCGTCTTGCTTAGCGTCCCGTGCATGTCTCATCTAAGTCTTCACCATTAAGACAATTTGACGCACACATGAATGTATTTCTTTAAAAAAAAATAAGCCAAATAAATTTCTTTTTTATTTCTTTCAAAAAAACATAAGAAATTTTTTTAAATTTCTCGTAAAAAAAACTAGACTGTGCACATTTCTCAAATTTGTTATACTTAAGACATATATATGTGTTGCACATATAGAACTTGAAGTGAAATACTTTGTTGATCATAGCCCATATATATAGGTTTATACTAAAAAAATAAAAGACCAAAAGTGAAAAAACAAAACATGCATGTAAACATGTATACTGGTTTGTATTAGTATCGTCTTATCAAGCTTTAAAAAGACAGATTTAGTTGTTATTGTAGCATATAGAGACTAGTAAACACTCTTAGCGACAATCAAAAAGTATATAACAGTCATCTTTTCAGCATTCTTTTTTGAGAAAAATCTTTTTAACATTCTTCATTCTAGAGAAGAGTTCGATGACTTAACAAATATGCTGGTGTTGGACTTATTAGTTATTACTATAGATAGTTAGTACATGTGTATGCCGGACCTTCTAGTTCTATCTATTAATGAACGTAAATGCTTTTCTTTTGTAAATTTATATGATTCAGATATATGTAAATTATATATAGAAAGTGGCTAAAATTTCAAATTTCCTGTCTACACTTGCCGACCAAACTTCCTCAAGTGTCACATCTTCTGTGGAAGAAAGACAAAACTACAATCTGTTCACACAATGATATGTCTGTAATTATTCTTGTCATCTTCAATCATATCAAACTTACCGGCCATCTCTTTAACTAACGTATTTGCATAGAACTTTTATATTAGAACAATTTCAGCACAAACCCTTATATTACAAATATTGATCATTTTAACTGTGTGTTTGATTTTTGAATAGTAACAAATTATGCTGAAGGCGATCATTCATGCAAATTCACAACAAACGAGAATATGTCTCATTTTCTCAATCGTTACCTGTAATATAAAACTTGAGTTATGGTAATGTGAGATTTAGTAGTATATATATAGTAGATATACACACAACAAAAGTTGTATATAATATATAGGTATATATACAAAATACATGGAACAGAAGCCTAGATAGGTTAGGATAAAGAAACGATCAAATCTGCAAAGATCAGTCTCTCCCAAATCCCCAAAAAAAACAAAGCATGCATTTCGTAATAAAAAAACCCATCATAAAACGACACATAACTCGAAAACCTCTCCCCCCGACAATTTTTATCAATTTATTTCTCCTTTTCACTTAGAAATCCCAAAAAATAATAAATTAGTTTGAATTAATCTCCCCTATATATATGGATTAATATACAGGCCCTAAATCGTAAACAATTGAGTGATTATATATCTGAAAATGTCTTACTCCGTCAAAGGTCGAACCTTACGTGGCAACAATATTAACGGAGGAGGAGGAGGAGGAGGGACGGGGACGAAGTGCGGGAGGTGGAATCCGACCGTGGAGCAGTTGAAGATACTGACGGATCTGTTCCGAGCCGGTCTTAGAACTCCGACCACTGATCAGATTCAGAAGATCTCTACGGAGCTCAGTTTCTACGGCAAGATCGAGAGCAAGAACGTTTTCTATTGGTTCCAGAACCATAAGGCTAGGGAGAGGCAGAAACGTCGTAAAATATCCATTGACTTTGATCATCAACATCACCATCATAACCATCAACCATCAACTAGAGGTATATAATCTGATCTCTAGAGGTTATTAATCTATAATATGATTTTTAATTTATAGATTTGTATATTTGATATGGATGATATGATATATTACTGTAGATGTTTTTGAGATAAACGAAGAAGAATGTCAAGAGGAAGAGAAGGTGATAGAGACGTTACAACTCTTCCCGGTGAATCCATTCGAAGACTCCAACTCCAAGGTCGAGAAAATAAGAGCTAGAGGTAACCAGTACCGTGAATATATTCGAGAGACGAACACGGCGTCGTTTTCTCCATATTCATCATGTGGAGCTGAGATGGAACATCATCCACCGCCGTTAGATCTTCGATTAAGCTTTCTTTGAATTATTGACCTCCTCAGAATTATCTTTAACCTTTTAAGAAGATCTTGTTGTATTTTGAATTATGACTTGTATTATTATCCAATGTATGAGTTATGACGTAGACAAAAGTTGGCTCATTTAAAAAAAATTCCTTTTTTTCCTGACATAATTAAGAATCTGAATTATGGAATCTATATAGTATAATCATAATCTAAAGATTAAAGTGACTATAATAAGAACGTGAATGCACTTCTCCACAGTGAGTTGTTAAAGACTTTTTAAGGATGGCTTTATTTTAGATGATTAGTCATAATTTAAAATTTATAAATATTGTCTTTTTTATTATCTATCTATCAAAAAATTCGGATAATACATCCCCATAAAAAATTTGCATCAAACTTATAAATCAGAATATATTTTTTTTTGGTGACATCTGAAAAATTAATTGGACTGTCCTTAATTACCTTGTATATTCTTTGTTAATTTCACTATGAAATCTTACATAAGACAAAAACGTATTACACAATCTCAATAACATTATTAGTTTAAAACCCATATAACTGGGCTTTACAAAGGCCCATTATCTGTTTAAACCCATAGTGCGTTATAAAAATTGCTAGAGAAGATTTATTGAGTTTTCCTGGAGAAGAAGCTAACTCTCAAGCTCCGTCGGAGGAAAAACGAAATCGGAAGTTGTGATAATCACCGGAGTATAGAATTGAGTAGCTTCTCGAGCAAATTTGATTCACCCGAACAATGGATGTGATAAAGACGCAGCAAATATCGGCAAGGACGATCGAGAAAGTGATCGTTCACCCACTTGTCTTGCTTAGTATCGTCGACCATTACAATCGTGTAGCCAAGGACACCCGCAAGCGTGTCGTCGGCGTTTTGCTCGGAAACAGCTCCCGTGGTACCGTTGACGTCACCAACAGCTATGCAGGTGCCCTTGTTTTACTATTACTTTCTCTTTTGTTCTCACAGATCTTGGACGCTTTGTTGAGCTCTCCCTAATTGTAGAATTCGATATCATTAGTGTTCTTGTGTGCCATTGAATTCGGTTTTATCAATTTAGGGTTTTGTTTTTAGCTTTTGGGTTGCAAAAATTGACTTTGTTTGAGTTGGTTCTGTGATACTGACCTCAAACTTAGTTGAGTTGGATCAGTCAAGCTTGGTTCTAGTAGCCTAATATGGTGGTTTGGTTAGTTTCTTAGAGATTTTAACGTGTCATTTGATTTCCCACATTACATTACTTGACGAGCCTGTTGTTGCTTGCGCATCACTTGTTTGACACTTTTGTATCTCGGTTTTTACAGTGCCTTTTGAGGAAGATGACAAAGACTCTAGCATCTGGTTTCTTGATCACAACTACCACGAGTCCATGTTTCACATGTTCAAGAGAATTAATGGTACTGCTCGGTAAAAAATAACTCTTAAAGAGTAGATATGACTATGTGGAAAACCTCGTGCTGACTGATTTGATCTTTTTGCTTTCAGCTAAGGAGCATGTTGTGGGTTGGTACAGCACGGGTCCCAAACTTCGAGAGAATGATTTGGATGTTCACGCTTTATTCAATGGGTAAGACCATGGCTTTAGGCAGAAGGAGCCGGTCTTATATTTTTTTCTGTTGTGGTGACATGAGATGTCTAAGACATGTTTGATGGTCTGTTATATATGTACAAACATTTGTGTCGAAAGTTTTCACAATTGATCTCTCCTCTCTTGCTATTCCTTATCTCTGTATTACTGTGGGTTTAAATTTTTCTTTCTGATATTGCAGCTACGTACCAAATCCAGTGTTGGTCATTATTGATGTCCAACCGAAAGAACTTGGAATCCCCACAAAAGCATACTATGCAGTTGAGGAGGTGAAGGAGGTAAAGTACAAACCAATTTTCTAACTATATAACTTGCTCGACTGTTAAGTTGCATCTGACATACTTGATTTACTTTCTTATCTTTCTGCATTTGTGCTATTTGTGTAGTTATATCCATATATCTAATTGCCTTGATCCGAACTTCTCTCTCTGCAGAATGCTACCCAGAAAACCCAGCAGGTGTTTGTACACGTGCCAACAGAAATTGCAGCTCACGAAGTCGAGGAAATTGGTATGTCCACTTGTGGAAAACAAATTCTGTGATGGTTTGATTTCCTTGTTTTAGTGCATCAATGATGGGTTATTTTCTTTTGTGATTGCGTTCGAGGAAACTACATAATTGAAGCCCTACTTGCTTTGTTTACGCTGGTTGATTGGTCTTGAACAGGTGTGGAACATTTGCTCAGGGATGTAAAAGACACAACCATCAGTACCTTGGCAACTGAGGTTATTTTCTTCACACCTAACCTAAGCATTTCATTATCAAGCTTCTTAATGTGTATCCAAATATATGGTTGTTGCTCTCAAAACAAAAATGTGAGGAACGTATATCTTTTATGCTTGAGGAAACTGAAATTATTTGTGAACTGTATCTTAGGTCACTGCGAAACTTACTGCTCTGAAGGGATTGGATGCAAGACTTCGGGAGATTCGGAGTTACCTTGACCTTGTAGTTGAAGGAAAACTCCCATTAAACCATGAAATCTTATACCATCTTCAGGTTAAAACACTCCCCATCTCTTAATTTTAGTTAGCTAGTAGAAACTATAACACAATATCTGTGGCTGCTGTTAAGGATAATTCATCTAATTAAATGCTTTTATGAAAATCTGTAGGATGTATTCAACTTGCTACCTAACTTGAACGTCAACGAATTGGTTAAGGCCTTTTCAGGTTTGCCTTTTTCTGCCTTGAAGTTTTATGTTCGCACAGTTATTCTCGCATTTGCACTCTTTCCCTAACTTTATTCATTTTGTGCAGTAAAAACAAATGACATGATGCTCGTTATCTACCTTTCTTCCCTCATCCGTAGTGTAATTGCCCTCCACGATTTGATCAACAACAAGGTTAGACGATCATATCTCTCTTAGGCGATTGATTGAATTTGCTGTATGCAATATGTTTTGTTCATCTCTGACTGTTATCTTTCAGTTACTGAACAAGGAACATGAAAAAGCAGAGGACTCAAAGCCTGTTGCCATACCCGCAATCACTGGGAGTTAAAAATGCAGCCAAATTTCGAGATTTGGGAGGTTTTCTAGTCAGATATTACTGTGTCATTTGCTGCATGTGAAGAGGGTCTGTTCGGGGACAAAACGGGTTCGGTCTCGTTCCGATGATCTTCTCTACAACTGTTCTTTTTGACAATGGTTATAATATGAGTATGTAGTTCCTGTCTCAAAAGACTTCCTTTTTTCTTATATCATTTGATGTTTTATGTTTTCCTTGGAAGATGATATTAAGTAAGTTTTGCATCAATGTGCTGAAAACTCTTAGTAAAATTCTTCTCCGTATGCGTAAGCGTCACATTGTATCGGTGACTAGGGGTGTTCCGGTTTCAATTGAGTAAATAAATATACAGTGAATTGGGATCTTGTAGGATTTAGTTCAGATGTCTTGGATCCGGTGATTAACTGGTTTACTTGATCGTCTTGGTTTAAATTAGTCCGGATTTCAGATTATTTTGGTCTACAGGGCAATGAAAAATAACTTACCATAGCTCAAAAATGCAACTCAAATATAGAAAACTATAATATTAGATTAGAGGCGTCTTACACCGGATGAGTACACGAGTGTGAATAAAGTGTCCACATTGATAGAGAAAGAAAGGAAGAAGAAGATTGTCACTTTTATTGAGATTTTGTCATGAAAATAGAAAACTAAAACAATGAAGGGCCGCCAAAATAAAAATAAAGAAGTGTTTGAAAGGAAAATAAAGTTGAGTAGTGGCGTAAGCTTCGTGAAAAGAATATGATGATAAGCGGAAAAAATAGATTGAAATCAAGAACGTGCTTTGTTACGCAATATGCTTTTAAGCCTACTTTCGAAGAACATTTTTATATTTTTTCATGATAAGTGTTGTGCTTATTTTAAATAAACTTTACAATTAAACAATAACTATAGATTATTATACAATAAGTTTTGTCGTTTACCTAAAATAGTTGGATGATATATTTTATATGTTCACGATAATTAGGATTAGCCTTAGGTCGCAAAGCTTCCCGACGTTCTCGTACTTATTATATTGCTCAATGTTCTTTATGATGTTATATATACTCACGTAGGCGTTTTGGGCATATGTCAGTATAATAATACATGGAATAATTATAACTTCACGCATATATTAAGTAATGCATGTATGACGTAAGAACATTGAATGTTTTATCATATTGGTACATCATCAGTGTAAGGCATGTAGATCCCATCGAAGCGACCAGATCGAAAGTGACAAAATAACAAAAGGGTGGCAAAAGAAATAAAGCCATAAAGTTGCAAGAAAGACGAAACTACTTTACTTTCTCTAATCCGAAATAGGACTCGCAAATTGCAATAGCATATATCACAACATGATGATCAAGATTCATCAAAAATAGAAGATATTTCCTTAAAATATGAGCTATGGTAAATCAATTGCTTTATATTATACTGTCCTTTAGTTTCTTATGCTGATCATTTCTAATGATGGCCCCAACATATACATCATTTTAAGTTAGTTTTATATCAGAAAAATAATAATGATAATTTGGGTCAAGTAAATCATAAAATTTTATATAGATCCGAGACAATTAGATTAATATTTGTGAAAGAAAAATGAAATGTAAATGATCTCTTTTCAAACGTAGTCTAGTATTGGATCAAGTTGAGTTATTCTTCTTTAGGATTTCTTAAGATAGCTTTTCATAATTTAATGCTACAGCCTACAAGTACACAACAATATTTTTTTGCCAATAATATTATAACTTATTTGGTATTCCGCATGACACCATTGTATCAAACTCTAAATCGCTTTTTTTTTTTTGTCAATCACTCTAAATCGTTTATATTTATATATTTGGGAAGGCGAAGGCCAAAGGGGTTGGTGTAATAGATGAAAGAATGAGATTCTTTTGGTCAGAAGTGGAAAGCAGACTCAGCCTCTATTTTATACACAAATCAATTTTTCATACCTTCCACCAACACCCAGACTCATTCAATATCTTCACCCATATCATCTAATTTTGTTTTCCCAAATTAGTTATTATTCGGAAATATTAAACTTATTCAACTAACAAAAGAAGTAAACGATATCATTAATTAAGCAGTTTCAACTTTCAAGCTTTATATATAACTTCTAAATAGTAGATGAGGCTCATCCACATGCAGTAAGTTCAAGATAGGTTTTTGGAAGAACAAAAAAACATTACTCGAATTAAATTTATCCGGTTAAAACGTTATTTTGTTTTAGTCGAAATAAAATAAAATAATTGAAGGGAATCTTATTTTCATTCATCAATCACTGAATGAACTTGTAGTGATGACACTGATTCAAACCACTGAGAGACTGAGACCGTTTAAAGCTATTCTATAGCTATAACTTTTTTAACAAGTCTCTCATTTTTGTGTGGTGCTAGATAGATTGTGGTTATATATATTATTATAGAGCACGAGTCTTTTTCACAACTATAATGAATGGAAAAAAAAGAAAATACAAAGATATTTAATACGTATCTAATTAGTAGACACAAACACAGAAATACAGAGAGTCACATTCATGATAAACAAGTTTCTTACTTTTCTACCACACAATACATATATGTAGCTTTGGGTTTTGCTTGTATGCCTCTAATTACAGTTTCAAAACTCAACTTCTTTAGAAAGCTGAGCTTTTGGGAATGAGGATTTTATGTTACCTTAAGCTCTGGCACTGAAGGCATTTGCTCTGGCGTAGCTAAAGGCAGCGTCGAAGGAAGTTGGTGATGGAGAAAAGAAGGTTTCTGAAGATAGATTCTGACCCATAAATATGACTCCGTCCTCAGCATTATCCTTGTCGGTAAACCCTAAATCCGGGAGGATGTCACTGTGATCGGAAAAGGAGCGGTTGAGATTGGCGTTGAGGAGATTGACGGTTGTGATGTCATGGATACTTGGCCGGCGTTTGTCCTTGGCTCCTGAGAGCTGTCCCTGGTAATACTTTTGGGCGTGGCTCGCGACTTGCGTTGGCGTCTTCGACACCACGAAGTTTCTTGATATGTTTCTCCAATCTCCTTTCCCGTACTTGAGAAGCCCTAACAAGAATCTCCTGCAAAGATCAAGAAACAGAGCAATGTAAACCCTAAGAGAAACAGGGGAATGCCTTTTGTTGCAAGAAACCTAGGAAGAGTTTATACCTGTGTTCTTCCTCTGTCCAAGGAACTCCCTTCTTTCGATCATGATCAGATCCTCTGGCTCCATTAGGCCGTTTCCGACAAGTGTCAGGGTCAAACGCCAAGGGAGAATAAGAAGCTGCAGGGTAACCAGGAATGGGCACACGTCCTGCTTCGATATCAGAAACGTCTTCTTCGAGCTTACTATATTGATTCATGACATCCAAAACAGTCTTCCCAGGGATCATGGAAGCAACTTTGAACCAGCGATCAGGCGAGTCTTCAGCGTAGATGGCAAGAGCTCGTTCGAACATCTTGTTCTCTTCTTTAGTCCAGTTGCTGCTGCTGCTGCTCGAGCTGTGTAAGCTCATTATCTCTTCAACGACGAACCGGTGGTCAGAGATAGGTAGGTGAGAGAGTGGATGCAGAGTCTCCATAGCTAAAAAAAAAAAGAAGAAGAATAAGTTACAACTACAAACACAGCTCAAAAAAGTCCATATTTCTTGTTTTGTAAGAGAAAGCTTGAAGAAGGATTGATTTGTGAGATATATTAGGAAAAGATAGAAGCTTTTTATATATATAGAATTAGAATATAATGATAATAATATTAGGAATCAAAGGGAAGGAAAGAAAAATCAAGAATCGTATACCTGAGGGGAACCAAGAACCTGATTTGGGTGAGAGATTTGAAGCATATATAAAACCGACCCTCTCGAATATGAAAAAGACAGAATCAATGAGAATCTGCAAAAGTGGGTCGTCGAAGGAAGACAAAAACAGCAAAGCCTAGTTAAGTATTCTCCTCGGATAACGAAGCTATGATGAGAGTTGAGATGAGAAGAGCCAGTTAAGAGAGAGATAGATTGTGAAGGACGAATAAAGAAGGGTCTTATACAGAGAGAGAGAGAGAGAGAGAGAGAGAGACACTGGAATTTGAGGGCACTGAAGAGAAACAAGGAAAAGGTTTTGCTGTTTTTTTTTTCTTTGGGGAAGATTTGGCGTATTTGGATTGGTGAACAGCGAATGGGCACCACTCCACTCGGATTCTTGCTGTTTTTTTTTTCTGTTACAACTTACAACTAATATATTCGCAATACGACAAATTTCTTCTATCGCCTTTTTTGTTATGGTTCACACGGTGACAAACTACTAAATATTGATATATTACAAATGCAGTAGATAATGAGCAAATAAGCGTCTGTAGCTCAGTGGATAGAGCGTCTGTTTCCTAAGCAGAAGGTCGTAGGTTCGACCCCTACCTGACGCGATTTGTTTTTTATATTCATTTTTCAGGTTCAAGTTTTTTTTTTTTTTTTGGTTCTTCTTTCAGTTTTGACTTTATAGTAGAAAGTAAATTGAAATCCATTTTTGTTCTGTGATTCTTGTTCAGCTCTAACCTTCATATAAGTGATGATTGGTTTTAATATCTATGCGTAGGTCGGTAGGTCTTGTTCTACTATCTCTTTCCATTTTACTTGTTTCATGTTTTTAAAAGTTTTAGTAAATTGTTTTCGTTTTCTTTAAACAGAAAATATGCAAGAAAGAGTCTCAGTTTTATGGATGAGAAACTCAATTAATCTCTCACCAATGTACATGGTCTAAGTGTTTAGTGTAGTGTGAGTATTATTGTAAGTTATAAAAATTGGAAAGAAAATATTTATATCCATGGGAAAGAAAATATTTATTACTAACATTGGGCTTTATTCCCCTAAATTTTTAAGTGACTTATTAAATCCGAAGACCAAAACGGTGTGAAGCATTTAAGGAACGCTTGATCCAACGGTTAAGATCCAATTGATGATGGGATCAACGGCAGATCTTTCAATTTTCTTTTTGTTAGTTTCCTTTGTTTCCTATCGACTAATTAAATGCGAAGCCCTTCTCATAATTGTTCAAATTCAACACACAATTCTTAAATTTTCATCTCTTTTATTTCTCAACAAATCCCAAATTCTGATTTAGTTAGGGTTTCAGTGCTGTCAAGAATGTTGCCGTCTATGGAGTTTGTGAAACCCTTAGGCAAAGGTTCATATGGTTCCGTCGATCTCGTCAGATACACCAACCCCGACGGCTCGAATCCGTACTACCAAGCCGTGAAAACCTCCTACCCACAAGACTTCGAACCGCTCTCTAAAGAGTTTCAGATTCTGTCTAAACTCAGAGATTGCCCTAGAATCGTGCAAACTTGCGGGAAAAGTCTGTTGAGAGGTGTCAATGATTACGGAAATAGAGTATACAGGATGTCAATGGAGTATGCAGCTGGTGGAAGTTTAACTACTTTCATGGAAACAAGATCATTGTCTGATTCAATGATCAGAGACTTCACTTATATGATCCTTGAAGGACTTGTCTCTATCCATAGTCACGGTTACGTTCATTGCGATCTCAAACCTGAAAACATTCTCGTGTTTCCTCGTACTTGTGGGTGCAACGTTTCATACGAATTGAAGATTTCGGATTTTGGAATGTCGACAAAAGTTGGACAAGACTCCGAGTTTTGGGAATATGATTCTCCGTATTTGGGAACGTCTCGCTACATGTCGCCAGAATCTGTTCAAAACGGGATCGCGGAGGAAGCCCTAGATTTGTGGTCATTAGGTTGTATCGTGTTGGAGATGTATACCGGAGAACCGCCATGGCTGTTGGAAGATTCTAAGAAGCTTTTACCTCTTTTGTTGAATGGGAATGCACCGGAGGTATCAGAGTCTCTTCCTTGGGACGCAAGGCAGTTTTTACAAACATGTTTCGCAAGTGATCCTTTAGAAAGAGGAAGCGCTTCGGAGCTTTTGAAGCATAAGTTTCTACATAATGTATCCGATCAGAAGAAGGTGAGGGTTACCGGCGCCGGAGATAAGAGAGAGTCGGTGGTGGTGTTGAAGTCGAAGAAGTTCCTAAAAGTCAAGATTATCCCACCAAAGCCACCACAGTTTAAGAATAGACCTTTGAGGTTGAAGATAATACCTCCCAAACCCCCAGGATTCAATCTTGTTCCGGTACAGTAGATCAGTGTGTTGACTATATTAATTAGTCTTTGTTTGTTACTTGGTAGTTTAGCTCAAGTTAATTACACGTTGATACAGTTGTAGTGTGGTTTAGATCAAGTTAATTACACGCGTTGATACGATTGTAACTCTTCAATTATAATCAAATTGTATGGTATTTTTTTGTTTTCAAGTTATTAGAAAGTCTTTTTATGTTAAACTTGGAGAATTTACGTGAATGGTAATGAAGTGTTTCGATACTATTAATCCGATCGATATCTATAAAGTTGGACTGAAGATGATGTATAAAGTAATTTATAACTTGGTTGAGTTGGATTCTTTAGACAAAGAACAAGGTCTCCTTTCTTTATTAAAACAACGTATCTTTCCATTTTTGTTTCTTGATTACAAGTTTCCAAGATTTACACAACTACAAATAGAACTTCCCTTTTTTCCACTAATTAATTCTAACACACTTGTCAAAAAAGTAAGACCCCATTTGCTTAATTTTTTTTTATCAGTAATCAGGAGGATTGTAATTCGATTAATAAATTAAAAAGCCAGTGGACGTGAGGAAGTGATCTTGTAACTTTTCAAGCCATTGACTCTTTAATTCGAACAATCTATATATCGATTTGATTTGTTCTGAAGATATATATACATACAATATTAGGATAATCGAATAATAAATGTTAGATAGAGTAAAAGAGGAAAGGGTATACTGAGAGTTCGCCCTAGCCGTTTTCTCTCTGGCACAACCATCGAGGTCCCCTCTCCCGGCAGCGTCGACTCCGATCGGCATCGCTGGACTTTGGTTTCGTCATCTTCATCTTCTCCTCTGTCTGTTAATCTCGCTCATGTCCTCTTTTGGTTTCACCGGAGACCTCTTGAGATTCCAGATCTCAACTCCGGTTTTGCATCGCTTTCTTCTACTCACCATCTCTCCTCCGTCTCCGTCTCCTTCTCTTGGTAAGGTTGCTCGTCTGAGTACCCAACTGTCTAAGTCCATCTCTCAACCCCCCCCGAATGCCCTGGTACCTTTGGAGACTATCTCTCGATCTGGCTTTTTCCACAGTCAGCCTCAACATCTCGCCGTTCCTCGGATGTATATCCCCTCTCCAAGTGTTTTACTTGGCTGCAGTTGGACGGGAGCTCTGTGTTGACACTGGAGCCACTGTTGATCTTGACGAAGAAACCCAAAACCCCGGCTTGCTCTGTTCCAACCTCGTTCTCTCTTTGGCCCAGGTTTGCTCCCCAATCTTATCCCGGAACCCTGGTAAATAGTCTTCCTTGTCTAGACTATGACTCATCCCTGCACTGGAACCTACTCACACCCGCTTATATCATTTTCATACCAAGTTCAAATTGTTTAGTACTGATGTGTTCTGCTTGGTCAAGACAAGGATCCCTCGATAGCAGCATATTGGTTTCTTATAATTTGCTTGAGTACCTATTGTGTCGAGTGCAGTGTGAATCCAGGTTTGATTTAAAATCCACTCTATCCCACCCTAGTAAACGCTTGGTTTGCTTAGTTGTATCACTAGTTCGAAGACTGCTTCTGATCCCTAAGTCACCATTGCTACTAGACTAGTATAAGAGCCTTTTGAAAACCGTGTTTATCGGATCTCCTAGGGAAGTTCTCACTGATGGAGACAGTTTGGTGAAACTTGGCATTATGATCCCACTTCTACAGAGTTGGGGTTACCGAGCCTTCACCAGCCTCCTATCTACACCTCGCCTGACTGCAAAGATCTCAAAACCGCACATCATCTACTTTATGAAGCCCCATCATAGAAACTTGAAGACCAGTGGCATTATGACCTCTATTCCATGGAGCAGTGGTTACCACAAACTCTTTAAGCTCTTCTCACTCAACTTTGGACCTGCAACTACTTTAGTAGCGATCGGCCCTCAGAGTTCCATCCTTGCTCGACCTCTCATCAAAGCTCTACCTAGAGTAGCCTTCCTCACTCCGGTGAATCAGTCAGCTTTGAATTTTCCATCGCCAAATAGTCTCAAAATCAAGACAATGGCCACCCTTTTCTCCTTTGACCTGTTCAAGGAGTACACATCGACTAGCCTTGATCTCACAGGTTCCATTTTGCTGCCCAGCTTGTGGTCCATAGCTCTCAAACTCTTGCTATCGATTGTCCCTATCTTTATCTGCTTCCTTGTTGTTTTATGCTTTGGGCAAGTTCCCTCTATGTTGTATCCTAAAAACATTTTCTACCTTGTATCTTACTTTCTATGCTAATGGAATGATAACATATGTTTGATCAAAAAAAAAAAAAAAGGATAATCGAATTTGATTTCAGCGAATTTTGGGTGATGGGGAATCTAATTTTGGAAAATAATGAACAAGAACAAAGAAAACAAAAAAAAACTGTAAAAGACCTGAGGAAGTGATCTTGTAACTTTTCAAGCCATTAACTCTTTCTTGAATCACAAGTAACCAAACTATTCACTCTTTTTTTTTTCCTTCTCAACATTTATCAAAGTTCAATAGATAGAAATAGAATCAATTTAACATATGGGAAGATCACTTGGAGGCGGCGGAAGTTTTTCGTTAGAACCATTGCCGTCTTCCACGAGAAACGCCATTTTTAGTCCCCAAGAAGTGTGCACTTCCAAGTGACAATGAAAGAACCAAACACCTAATCAAATCCAACTCAAATCTTAGTCACTATTTTCAGAGTAAAAAAAAAATAATGTTAAGAGATACGGTGAAAGATTTGTAACCTGGATTGTCTGCTATAAACCGAATCGCTGTCCATCCTGCGGTAGGGACGCTAACAGTGTTCCTCTCAACCGGATCAACAAGATTAAACTTCTTAGGATCCTTTAACGGATCGAAGTTCCCCAATCCTTTACCAATAACGAAGAAATTTGATCCATGGAGATGCGTAGGATGACTCTCTGGTGCTATAACACTCGTCCCTTGGATTATAACTTGTACCGTTGCGTTAAACTCAAGTCTATAGACTTTTGTTCCGTTCTCTGTCCGAAGATTACTCAAACCGCCCGTGTAATTAAACGGCGTCGAGGGTTTTCCCGGAAAATCATCGGTGAAAACGCCTTCACTTTTGTTGAAATAATGTGCTTGAAGCATAGCCACTGTTGGCATCACAAAGCTAACATTGTTGATGTCCGCAATGGTTTTGGTTCCGTTAATACACGTGGCACACGGGTTCACGCCAACTCCTATCGCAAAGAACAGCGAGTGATCAACCTTTAACGGAACGTTGGTTGGATAATCTTGCGAGTTTAGGCTTCTTAGAGAGTCCGAGAAGCCTAGGGCAATGCTTGTAGCGTTTACTGGTGGGATCTTGGAACTTTTCAAGACTTGTGTCCGTGTGTCTTTATACCGCAAAAAAGCGGTTGCGGTAACGTTATTAACAGGGACAACGGTATCCATAAAGGGAGAAATGGTCATTAAGAAGTTGCCTTGGGGATGATTAGCGGTCAAGATTGCGTTTGTTGTTTGGCCCGGACCTAAGAAAAGCGTTTCGGTGTCAAACGGTTTAGTGTAGGATGCATCGACTTCAACGACGGTTAAGTTGTGTCCTGTGATCTTGAAAAAAAGTTCGTCGTTGACTGCAGCGTTGATGATCCTTAAGAGATATTTCTTCCCGGTTTCGACATTTAAAGTGTAACCTACGATCGCAAGACAAGAACTGAAAATATAGCCATGATCGAAATCACCGAAATCAAGATCACTTAAACCAACTGGTATATATTAAAATAAATCGAGAGTACTCATATAACTAAAAATTAATTTTTTATTTGCAAGTTTGTTATTATTATCTAAAAATCATACAAAATGAAACCAAAAAATTCCCACAATATAGCGAAAAATAATAAGTTAGCAATTTTTTTTGCACGAAACTGCAATAATTTCCACACCAAATTGAAGCAAACAAATTTTGGTTTTAATTTGGTTCAACAAAATCTATACCGAATATATCAAAAGAATAACTAAACCGAATAGCCTGATGTCAAGTACTTCATACCACGAGACTTGCAACTAGGGACTTGACCGATAAGTCCGTTAATGGTGTGAGCATCTGAGATATTTGGTGGCAAACCGGATTGTGTTGATTGACTAATCACAGCTTCAACGTCGGAGTTCCACCATTCACCTATAAAAATCTATCTCATTAAACACACCTTAAAGAGATGAATGATATGATATAGTAACTACTAACTAGCTACCTAGAGCTTCAAAAACCTCACCGAAAACGATGATTCTCTCGGTATGAGGCCGAGGGAACGGGTAAAGTACACCGCGTTTTGGAAGAATGACAATAGCACCATGAACCGTCGCTCTAAGCCACGAGATATGGGCGTGCCATAGAAGCGTTCCTCGTTGGCCCGTGAGCGTGAAATTGTAGACAAAAGTTCCTCCCGGTTGGACCGGACATTGTGTTATATAGGCTGGTCCATCAGACCATCCTGTCCTCAGCTGTTTCACACCATGCCTGTGGAAAACCTAGCAGATCAGTCAAGATTTATAAGATTCGTGCACAGCTTGGATTCATTGAGAGTCACTCACTCTTTTTGAGTTGTTATTACCAGTGGATAGTGATATTGTAGTTGACATTGTTGATTAGGTTTACGATCACATTATCGTCTTCTCTCGCATAAAGAGCTGGTCCTGGGAACTTCCCATTAATAGTAACTATAGGTTTCGTTGAACAGAGCTTGGTCATATTTTTCATCACTACCTGTCTCATAAAGGAGAAGATCATGGTTACTTGTGGTTCAAGAAAATTTTCAAAATCTGTAACACTTACATTGAATCGGTAGCGACGAATGTTTGCGTCAGCTAGATATTGCAGAGAGATAAAGACAAGTAGAAGAAGAATTCTAGCACAAGATTTAGCCATTTCTCTCTTACTTATCTCTGCTTGGAACTGAACTTGTGACGACGAATCTACGAAGCTATAAATGAAGGCTGTGTAGATCAGTGATTTGGTTTTCTAGTCTTTTTCTTTGTTTCCATTATTGTTTTCTTTTTCCTTAAAACCTACGTAAAGAAAAGACAGTTACATAGACGATAGGATACAAATGGTTTGAAGTTAACTTCTCATCTGCAATAGAGACACTTCTTCCGACACACAATTTACTAGAGGGTTTAGAGTTTTAACAATTAGAAAGTAGCTTTCAGTAGTGGCACTAGTCACTAGAGACGACAACTGATTCTTATAATATTTCCAACTGTCATAAAATCTTTGAAGGAAGCTAAAGTTTATCTTACAATACCGTTCGTCCACGATCACTCTCTTTGCTTAGATTATAATCCACCTAGAGTGGAAGATTATTGTCAACTTATTCTGATTACTCTTAATCTCATAAGGTATAATAGGCTAATGATTTGAAAACGAAGATTATAATTTAACATCTCACACTAATGAAAACAGAGTTCTAAGTTACTCCCAACACATAAACATATAATAAACTTGAACCCAACATAGAATATATATATATAGTAAACTGTTTTCTTGATAGATAAACATAATCAGAAGTTTTGGGAGAATAGGATCTTAGGAAGTAATGGTAAGGCCACCAGATTGACGTCTAAGCAGCCAAGACATTCTCAAACTTGAGTTCTTCAAATGTAAGAAGATCTCTCTGTACTCTTTTGTCGGAAACAAATCCAAGGCAAACATGTAAAGATCACTACCTTGCTCAATCTCTTCCATGTTGTCCAAACACTCAATGCATTCCCCAATGGTATACTCGTACTTCTTGACCGAAGCATTCACTGGAATCTTCTCCAACAGCTCGGTACTAAACCTGTGAGAACCCGGAGTTACAATTTCAACATCGTGTAACCGAGACTCTGCAAAACCAACACCATCAAATCTCACGTCTTGCAGAGTAGGCTCATCATCATCATCATCATCATCATCATCATTATCAGCTCTGTCTTCACTCCCTGTGACTGGCTCGTTTGTGTAGAGTGTTGATAATGGAGTTGGGTCATGTAGCTGCGGTGATTCAAGATTATGATGGTTATCACCCACTCTCCTACGATAATGACGAAAATATGCTTTTCCAGGTTCTATAAGTCCTTTGAAGATGGTTGCTAGTTTATCTGCGTGAAGAATATGTTTCCGTCTGAATACTGCAGCTCTATGATTTACCTTTAAGTAGCTTTTCCAGTCTTCATCAGTAGCACCAAATGTTCTGGTATCTGCATCCCATTTCATCATGGGATCGCCAATCACTTGACACCAAATCTTCCAACCTTTCCTAGTACAATCCCAGTGGTTTTTAAGCTGTGGTCTTGTGAAGCTTTTACCTGTATTCTGATTGATAGTCTCAAGCATCATTTTCCAAGTTTCTTTTGGATAATGTGAGTCAGGTCTGTTTCCTTTTAAAGCCTCTTGGAACAACAAATCAACGAACAGCTCATGTGAGGACGGTGACCAATATCCTTTTGACTGAGGACTCGTGAAATTAGACGCGCTTTGCGTATCTTCTTCTTCTTCTTCTTCTTCATCTCCAGTATCATATTCTTCATCACGATGCTTGCATACTCGCTTCCTTTTCCAACCTGGAGTAACTTCATCATCAAAGTTACTATCTTCAAAGATTACCTCTAGTTTCTTGAGGAACAATGGAGGATTCAACCGATACTGCCCAGCCTCAGGATTCACCTGTGACAAATTCAAATCAAAGACTTATCAAGAAACCACCAAAATCAAGACAGAACATAAGACCATTGTTTTGTACCTGTAAATAGTTGGACCAGTCTTCATCACTGGCACCAAACATATTTGTAACCGGATCCCATTTCATATCACTGCATTGAACAAGACTACACCATATCTTCCACTGCTTGATCATTGTATCCCAATGATTCTTAAGCTGTTTTCTAGTGAACCTCGCCCCAGTCCTTTGCTGGAAAGGTTTCAATATATGCTGTGTTCCAGGTTGGTTCCCTAACATCTTTTGCTCCACGCATAAGTCCACAAATACTCTGTGGTACTCGGGTTCCCACGCGGCTTTCATAACTCTTCACTACATCATTACATAGGCAAAGACAAGAACAACAACAGAAAAAAAATGTAAGTTCTTTGCATAACAAGATCATAATGGTAACACCGTTAGCCAGTAACAACATCTATCCACATTTGTCAGGGAAATTTACATAATGGCTGAATCTAAGAACAAAACTTTAAGTTAAAACCCAGATCGATCATTTATGTGATTTAGGGTTTCAGCTCTTTATACTAAGATCGAGTGTTCTATCATAACCCTCTTAACATAAAAGAAAAAAAGACGATTAGAAAACGGAGAAATCGAACGCGAGATTGGGTACAGCTCTTGTGATCGGAGAAGGAACAAAATAATATAACGAAATAGCGAAGGAATAGCAAAACGTTTACCGGAAATTAGATTTAGAGCGACGGGAGCGGCTCTGATTTGGTACAGAGTGGCTGAACAGAGTCAGATCGCTATTTTTTTTTTTTTCGATAATCTGATTTTGGCGTTTGTGTGTGCCGCTCGAGACGGGTGCTTTGTTTGTCTGGGATTACTAGGCGTCTACAAAGTAAGGATCGCATTTGTTGGAAAAAAAAAAAAAAAAAAAAACCCAATTTTATCCCGGTTAGAGCTGGTTCTCTTTATTGGAATTTTTTTTATTTTATTATGTTGAACATGTTTTAAGTTTGTGGTAAAAAATGACAATCAATACTATTAATTGGGGAGTACAAAAGCAAAAACCAAACAAAAAAACAAAAAAAATTCATTCAATGCCCTCAAGAGAAAAGAAAAGAAAGACAAAGAATAAACTATATCGAGGGCAAACAAGTAATCTAAAGGGGTCAAAACAGGCGGATCCGGTTTTACTTTATTCGGATCGTGGAATATTACAACCGTCTCCAAACATACTCTTCCGCCGAAACATGTAAGGAAATTCAAATAATAAATAGGAAGAAAAAATATTCTAATTATGTACATTTAAACCCCCAAAAATTTGTTCTTCCAAACAATATGGTTTTTAGAAACTATCCATTTTTAAAATCGAATAAATATCAATCATCAATCATTATATTAAAAACCTAAATCAACAAATATTTCACACCCGAAACTAACTCATTTCCAAAACTAACAAAGTCGGACTCTATCAAATGAAATCCCTAAAGATCCTCTATAATAACATCTCAAATCAAAATAATTTGGAACATAATCTTATTGCTTTGGTAAACATTAACTGAAAATCGTTAATTGATTAAATAGATTAATATAATATTGCAAAAAAAACAACTCCACTACTACTATATAAACAGTTAAACACCAAACTAGACGTCAGACACAACCAAACACATCAAACCTAAAATAACAATTCAGAAAGTCACCTTAATATTATGAAACGGAGAAAAACCTCTAAAACATCTTATATTATGAAACGGAGGGAGTATCCATGTTGCCAATTGCTTATATAATTAAAAATATAAAATAAACAATATATGGTAAACAAAAACTGTTATTCGAAAATTTAATATTTATGGAAATAATAATTACTAAATTAATTATAAAATTAAAATTACCCGATATTTTTGGAAATGGTTTAAAGTTGTTACCATAAAAGCAAATTATTAAATTTGAAATTGTATATATATAACATACATGGTTCTAGATTTTGAGATATTTATAGAAATCTAATTTAATTTTTGAATATTATATTTTATTTTATATTTTTTAATTTTCTTAACCAAAAAAACTATGTTAATTTATTCATCTTAATACATATGGAAAAAACAGAAAAAAAAATATGAAAACCTTAGTATATATTTACTATATATCTATACTATTAAAAGGGAAATATTTTTAATTAAGTAGACATAGAGTTAGAGAATATTACATGTAATGTCATTAGATTAAGTCTTGAAAACGCGCGGATCTCGGATTGACCCGGAATATTTGTATTCGGATCATGTATAATTTGATTGAAAGAATTAATTATAAATGCGTATACAAACAAAAACAGAGAAAATGGTAGTTTT
The DNA here is from genome assembly GCF_030686135.1 of Camelina sativa. Lineage (NCBI taxonomy): Eukaryota > Viridiplantae > Streptophyta > Magnoliopsida > Brassicales > Brassicaceae > Camelina > Camelina sativa. The sequence goes on from NC_141880.1 coordinate 4,338,031, forward strand.
CTACACTATATAGAGAACTTGACTATTAAAAGAGAAATATTTTATGACTAATAGAGAACTTTATGTTTAATAGTTTTTTACACATTTATTAGTTCTTAAAGTTCTCTATTAAATTACTTTATATAGTCATAAAGTTCTCTATTATTAAATGTAATGTCATTCAAGTTAGATAAAAAAAACAGAGAAAATGGTAGTTTGATCAAAATAAAAACTAAAAAACTCGCGGATCCTCAAGTAACCCAGTTCGTTTGTAGTCGGGTTAAATAAAAAATACGCGGATCCTATGCTATCCGGTTTGAAAGGATTCGGATCCTACCCAGCGTGGGTAAAATAATAATACTAACTACAAGCATATTTAATCCATAAAATCACTCAAACTTTTTAATGCATTTAAATGAAACTATCCAATTACAAACAACTAATTTAAAATTCAAATTTATAAAAATTAAATTTGTTACTATCAAAATCGGGCAATTAAATTTAAACTTATATATGTAAACATATTTAATTTAGTTATATATATTTAGATATTTACAGAAATAATAAATATATTTAAATTATGATTTTCTTTTCTTTTCCTAAAATCTATATACCAAACTTAAATTAACGAAATCTAAAATAATGACGAATATCTTTTTGTGTTAATATATTAAAAAAATTGTGTTAGGAAACCCTAACTAATCTAATCACTATATAAGACGTATCAAACTCTTTCATTTCATTCATTCACAAAAATGTTTTCGAGCATCAAAGTTTTGAGTTTTTGAATTTTCTAACTTTTATTTTTCATATTGGTTTTAAGTGTTTCAGATTTGGAACTCTTCAGAAACATGTGAAATATAAAAGTCAAGATTGTAAAACTTTTAAAATAATGGTGCAGGTTAAAGGATCAAATATTTCTAATCGATTTTCTCTTATCATTCTTTTTGATTTTTTTTTTGTTTTTTGTATGTTAGTACATATATACATTAACTATAATAGTGTATTATTTTTATGCTCCATGATTATATTGTTACATGTTGTCTATTAGGTGAATTGAAAGGAAGGATTTTGAAGCATGTCATACATTCTCCTTGAGAATGGAGTAAACCTATCAAGGAAAAGTGTACAAAGCAATAGACGGAGAAACTATAATGTACTGATTTTTTTTTTTTCATTTTCAAGAGTCTGAGACACTGTAATTAGTTGAGTTGTATAGGTTTATATTATGGATCTCTATTACTATAGTATTTACATGTTCCTAAGCGGAAAAGATTTAGAACAAATTTCAAACGTTAAATTATATATTTTCTAACAAATTGCTTGCAAACCGGAGGATGATTTCGATCTGGTTCATGAAAGTTCTCGGTATACTTTGAAAGCAAGAGATCTTAGAAGGGTGCAAAATTCTAATTTTAAAATTAGAATGATCAAAACTATTTATCTTTTGTGAACTTTGTTTAATTAGGGGTTTACATTAAAAAAAAAACATGAGGGACTAAAAATTAAATTGGTAAGAGCCATTTGGAATTATTTTAGTTTCGGATTGACATTTCATTTTTTTCTTTACTTTACTTAAAATTTGTAATGAATTCTGAGACATCAAAAATGAAATTTGACTTATATATTCCGCCTTCTCATTATTATTCAATTTTTCTGTTTTTATGTTATAAAGTTTTCAACTGTTTCTTAAAAATAATATTAAAATTAATTTAAGATTTTTTGTCTACAAATAATATTTACAAAAACAAAGAATTCTCATAAGAAAAAATTTCTACCCTTTTTTGTGTGCATAATGTTGATGGTGGTTATTGTGTTTGTAAATTAGTTTATTAATTATCTTTTAATAAACAAATCAAATAATTACATCCACTCCGAAATATTTGTGATCAAGAATTCCCAAAACTGAAAATAACCACAAAGCAACCAAAAGAAACTTTGTGATCCTTACTATTTATAATTAAAAGCAACATAAACTCTCACCTACATATATATATAATGATATACCTTTTGAACGTATTATAAATAATTATCATATCAAACCATAATATTTTATTTTGAGCTAATTTATCTATTTATTTTCCTCAAAAATATTATTTTATTTTTGAATTATATCGACGTTTACAATCTTATATGTAACATGTTTTTTTTTAAAAGCATTAAAGTGTGTTTTACAATATTAAAATTTTAAAAACTAAGAAACGTAATGCAATATAGATGAACCAAACATAAAATAATAAGAATAAAAAATTCAACTAATTTTGTAATATTGTTTTATTATATAATAAAGAAATATACTATGAACTATATTTGTGTTTGTCCCAAATGGTATTTTGGTAATTTTTGTATTCGTTCCATCTCGTTTCCAATCGAGAATATTTTTTTTTGTCTAATATCGGAAATGTCATATATCGAGAATCTTCACTATTGGAAATGCATTCTCTATACAACTAGAATTCAGGTACAAGATGAAACATGAATTACATCCACTCCGAAATATTTGTATCAAACATGTTTTAATTATTTATATCTTTTTTACATACACTTTTATGTTTTTTTTTCAAAACAAAAGTTATAATATAAATGCTATATCAAGTCATTATTTTTGGGTACTCGGTGTACTAATCGGTTCTCAAATTTGTAACCTGCACCGACCCGAAGCCAATAGTAATCAAACTAAACCGAACCTATATATAAAAAAATACCTAATAGGTTCTATTTTTCTAAACCCGTTTAACCAAACTTGATCGGGTAATATACGGGTTATTCGAAGGTCCAATCCTACTAAAATTAGGTTTGCAAAAATATTCTATATATACATTAATATATATTGCAAATCTAATTACAAATTTAGTTTTGAAATTAACCCCACACGTACGTGGGGGTCATAACCTAGTTCATCTTTCATTCTGCCGCACAAACAACTAAAATGTTATTTTCCCCTAATGACAATTCATCTTTGATTAGGACACAAATGAAATTTACATGTGAGATAATATTTTATTATGTTATGTATTTAAATAAAGAAAATAACTTTTTTTTCGTCGAAATAAAGAAAATGATATATATTGTATTTATTTCAAATAACATTGGGCTTCTTATGAGACTATTTTCGGGCTTCTTATAAATGTTAAAGAGATAAAGCTATATGATTCAGTAACTAGCCATATAATTAGAGCTTCAAAAACGATGGTATGAGGCCCAGGAAGCGTGGTCACTTCCTCCTGTGACTGGCTCGTTTATGTAGACTGCTGTTGATGGAGCTGGTTCATGTAACGGTGGTGCTTCAGAATGATGATCGATCACTGTCCTGCGATAAGTATGGGGTTGAGCATTCCCGGGTTTGATATGTCTGAAGATGGTTGCTAGTTTTTCAGCGTGAGGGATATTTCTCCATCTGAATTTTGCAGCTTTACGATTAACCTATAAATTTAACAACATAAGGTCCAGGGTTATTCCCAAGTTTCGAATTCACCAATTGATATAAAAGTTAAGAGTAACGTTTTGTTAACCTTCAAGAAGTTTTCCCAGTCCTCGTGAGTTGCTCCAAACTTGCATGTATTGTCATCCCACTTCATGATGGAATTGCCAACAGCTTTACACCACAACCTCCACTCTTCCTTTGTAACAACCCAGCGGTTCTTGAGCTGCGCTCGTGTGTAGCTTGATCCTGTTTCCCGATTGATCGCCTCAGCCATCATATCCCAAGTTTCCTTTCGATAGTATTTGTTACCTCTGTTTGGTCTGTTTCCTTTTGATGACTCTTGGAAACACAACTCGACAAAAAGTTCATGTGAGGACAAAGTCCATACACACCGACGAGGCCAGATGTTAGACGCGCTTAGCGTAGCTTCATCTCCAGTATCATTTTCTTTATCAGGATGCTTGCAACTTCTCTTCCTTTTTCTGCTACGTGAAGTACCTTCATCATCTACGTTAACTGCCTTAAAGATAATCTCTAGTTTCTCGAGGAACAATGGAGGCCACTTCCACCGATACGGTTTAGCCTCAGGATTCACCTGTGACAAACCCAATCAATTTTTATTACATATATAGCCTTCAATCAAAATCAACACAGAAACATTAAGTACCTGTAAATAGTTGGTCCAGTCTTGATCACTGGCACCAAACGCTTTCGTCTGAGGATCCCATTTCATATCACTGCATTGAACAAGTCTTGACCATATCTTCCAATTCTTGAGCATTGTACCCCAATGATCCTTAAGCTGGAGTATGGTGAACCTCGTGCCCGTGCTTTGCTGAAAAGGTTTCAGTATATGTTGCATTCGAGGTAGATGAGCCTTATGCTCGACGCATAACTCCACAAAGTGTCTGTGGTGTTCAGGTTGCCACCAGATTCTCCGCGTCATAGTTCTTTGTTAGATAAGTAAAGACAACACCAAAAAAAAAATTACAAAACATACGTTATTTCCAAAAAAAAACAATATATCAAAACAAGTTTTGACCGGTAACAACGTTAAAATCGCGGGAAATAAATATAACATATAGCAAAAATACATGATTGGTTAGAATCCCGTAGGATTTTACCGGTTGTCAAAAACACATTTTTAAACCGTAACCAAATCAATACAAAGTAAGCATCCACGTTTGTCAGGAAAATTTTGCATCATGGATGAGCTATCATAGACGGTAACGTAACGGAGAAGAACAACACAATTTTATTTAACGATTAAAACAAGACAGCAAAGTGTTTACCAGAAATTTATACAAAGAGAGATTCTGATTTGCTACTGTGTGGCTGAAAAAGCCAGACAGACAGCAAATTTTTCTCTTTGGTTTTATGTGTTTCTGAGATTAGTAAGGGATTAGGGACCCATTTTATAACAGCTGAAACCAGTTCACTTCATTTATTGGTAACTTTATTATTATGTTGACAGGTTTCAATTTGTTGCAAAAAAAGACACATTCTCTTCAATTCTACTAAAGACTATTGTGTTTTTTTGTTAAGTGTTAATTAAGAAGATAGTCAAAGTATAGAATTTTAGTAATTTAGTTACAATGAGTTGTTTATATATTAAGTACACTTAGGCGCAGTTTTTTTTAAAAAATAGATATATAAATAAGTTTACGCACGAAATTTTAATTTTTTTATAGTAAAAAAAGACCTATGTTTTTCTAAACTTAGCTATTGTCTATATTTTTGCTTAAGACTAAAATGTGTCTTTTATTACTACTCATACAATAATAAATCTAATGGTCTAAAGGAAAAGACATAGGAAACTAAAAACAATATGGGATACAATTTGGCTCATCTTTTTTCATTATCTCTATTATGATTTTTTTTTTTTTTTTGGTATGTAATAAAGATTTGGTGTATGAAACATGAAAATAATATATTGTTTCAAGTTAGACTTGATTTTGGTTTAAATGAAAATTGAGTCTAAATCAATTTATATGATTTTTATTGGCATTTAACTGACTCTGCTAGAAATAGTGTACCTTTGTAAATATCACCATTTAAAAATTGATTTATACATTTTTAGACGTTACAACTTACAACCACAACTTAATTATTAAATATTTTGTTTTTTGTATCATAGTACTAGTAATACACTTTTGACAAATAATTTTTAAATCCGAGTTATGAGAGAATCAAAGCTCTGGAACCCTTACTTTGCTTCTCAGTTCTCACCTTGAAAAATCTGTAGCAGTAAAACAGCTTAACAACCCAACCTGGAACCTGTGGGCTGTGATTCAAGAATCTATGGAAAACAATACGAATCCAACCTCTCACTCTGTTTCATGAGCATAATCCAGTGTAACTGCATAACATAAGTTGGATTCACAGAGAGAAGTGGGAACTAAAAACAGGTGGAAGAAAAAAAAAGCTTTGTCTTTTTTTCATTAATTAATCAGTGTTGTAAATGTTGATATAACAAAACTAGATATAAAGAATCGACAACAAAAAAAAAAAGCTAAATCGAAGTTACTCAACAACCTACGACGAAAGCAGTAAAGAGAATCCGAGAACAAAAAAGGAAAGGAAAAGAAGGAAAAAAAAAACACTTATTTGTGGAAGTCCTCTAAATGATTGCTTTTGGTACTCTGATCTGATCCTTTGGGTATTGCTTTACACATCCTTTGCTTTTGAACCAACCAAAGATGTTGTGTAAGGTTTTCTGTTCACAGCAAAAGAAACTTGCCTGTATTTGTTTACCTGAGGGACTGAACAAATAGAATGAATGTTTCTCTCATTTGCTTCGTTTCTTAGCTTCGCTGTAGAGAATAACTCCACAGACCGTGAGTGAGTAGCCTAACATTCCAGTCACTGAGACAGGATTTCTGAATATAAGGATAGAAACCACCACTGCTACTGCACCTTTGGCGTTTCCTAGCACCTATATATCAAAGAAAAATATAACTTATGATAAGTGGTCAATGGATTTTAGATGATGGAGTTAATGTATAGAAAGAAGAGATGTGTTATTACCTGAAGAGTCAGAGCGCTGGTGTGTTTCGTGACTAAGAAATTGGTCAAGTTCACAAAATAAGCGAGGGCCGAATTGAATAGCAGATACCAAACAATTCTAAAATCATCTCTTGCAAGTGCGATTGTAATGCCAACAACATTTTTTTCCATGATAAGGGTAGCAGGAAGAAGGAACACAACAGCTATGGGAGCCATGTAAAGTAGAAGGTTCATGGAGTTTAGCTTCTCCCTTCAAACAAATTTTCAGTAAAACATTTTCAGCAACACTCTTAAAACAATACAAACTTCCGCAAGATAGAAATTTAGCTGATAAAACAGCGAACGATGCTATAAAAATCTCTTACCCTTCAGAAGAAAGCAAAATTCCTTGAAGAACCGATTTAAGTGCTCTTGCAGCTGTGGCCGCAATGCACATAATGAATCCGAACAGATGGAAACTTGGTTCACTCTGATGATACATTTAAAAAATGAGCAAAATCAGATTTAAGAGTAAAGTCAAAATAGAAAAAGATGCTATAAATCAAATGAAAAAAAAAAGATCCAAGAAGAAGCATACTCTGCACACATCAAAAGAACAACCTTTATACTAATTAAAACTTGTTATCATGAAAAAAAAGTGAGTAAGATATAGTAAGTTAACAAAGCTCTGCAGCTTCGAGCTCAGAGCAATCCGAAAGGTTTTGAAAAAGTGAAATACAAGTATAAAAAGTTGCTATTTCTATCAACAATCCAAAGATGAGAATTTGAATAAACCAGATTCAGCTCATAATCTTCTCTATTCCTAATCCTCTCATTCGTGTGCCTCTACTTCAATCTCCCTAAAGCTACCAATAACAACACATTTCACCTCAGATTCATCATAAGCTTTCGAATTGCATCAGAACCAATCAATCTAACAAACCATCATAAGCCATAAGCAAAAGAAGAGATTTTTTTTTTAAAATTACCCCACTGGCAATGACAACACCAGTAACAACAGGGAGGAGAGTGAAGTAAGTCAACCAAGCTTCTCTCTTAAACGTAATCAGATAAGCAAACACGGCGGTGAAAAACGGCGTCGTAGCACCGATCGCCTGGTTAAACGAAACAGGAAGAAACCTAAGAGAGATGTTACCAAAAACCACCGACACACAGAAAACGAGACTAAGCGCGGCGATCTTAAGGAACTGAACACGGGATCGGATCGTTTGCATAGGAACCATCTTCATCCAAGCGATAGCGACGTAGCTGAGAAGAGAACAAGCCGTCATGTGACACATGGTTAGGAATATTGGATACTTGAATCCATAGTTGCTTAACAAGTACTTGTTCAGCAATAAAACTCCGATGTTCGACGAGTACCATGACGCTACTAATCCGATTGTGAAAAACCGGCCATTGGCCGCTATCTTCATCTCCCTTCTAAAAAAAAATTTGAGAATTAAACCAAAACCGATCTCGATCGATTCAAAACCCTAATACAACAAACCACGAATTTGAGAAAACAAAAAAATGGAAGTTTCGGATTAAGGTCAGCTTCGATCAATCGATCTATCTACTTTTTTGAGATCTTCAGAGAGTTATTATGTTTCAATGGATCGAATCGAGATTGTAAGTTACAAAGAAGGAAACAGGAATGAGAAATGGTGGAATCCAGAAACTGTGATTGAAGAAAGATGAAGCAAAGTTCAATGGAGAGATCTTTGGGTGAAAAACAATAAAAGCTTTTTTTCTCTTCTCTTTTTTAAAAAATTATGAGAAAATTTGATGTTACTGATTTATTTTATTTTTTTCAGTTCATGAGATTTAATGCGTTTCATGTATATATAATTTAATTCTTCAACTAATGCAGTCGTAATTTATTTTTATTTTTATTTTTTTTATATAGGGTGTTAATGGTTGTAGCGGTTGGAGTGGACAAATCCATCTGCGGATTAAACCGTTTTTTATTTATCATTCATCATGTATAGTTCGTAGTGGTGTGGTCTACAAAAAACAGAAACAAAATCATAGCGGACCAGACTGTTTTTCTTTATAAATAGAGTTGAACCGCTGCGGTCTCTTGTCCACACTTAAAACCGGACGGTCTAGTGTGCAGATGGATATGTATGCTCCAACCGGAGATACCATTCACACCCATAGTAATGGGAGTGTTTTGTTGTATTGATTCGTCCAATAATAATAATCAAAGAAAAAAGTTTCAAAAGATTTGGAATGTGTGAACAAAGGAAAGGAACGTTTGACTTTGGTTCGGTTCAATTTTGGTTTAAAATATTACTTACGATCGGTTTTGGCTTCCCAATTTACAATAACACTTCGGTTTAGTTTTGTGTATTTATGATTTTCGGCACAGTCTTTTTTTTTTCTAACAGAAACGTGATTTTTTTAATTTTCAAAAGATTCGAAAAACAAAGAAATTACAAAGACTTGATTTTAAATAGTGTTAAATAGTCACGATACCGACAAATTTATATGTATAGTAGTAGTAGTAACAGACGCGTCGTTGAAATGTCAATTTGTTTGGTTTGATTCTCATGAATGATTTTTATATATACTCACCACAATTGTTTCAAAATGTACGTGTTCTATTTCTATATACAAAATTACAAAAAATGAAGGAGAAAAAAGTAGAGGGGTTACACGACTTTGTTGGGTCATACAATAAATAATATCCATTACTACTCAACCATCGGATGATAGGTGACTCCTCAACGCGTTTTCTTTACTAAAATACAGCACTTTCTTAAAAGATTATTATTTTTAGCCTAAATAACCAACGTCTAATTGGAACTTACTTTGTTTCATATGTTAGTTCTCATATAAAATGACGTGAGAATTGAATTTCAAGGGGAAATTATCTATTATTAGCCTTTTAGTCCTTAAGCGACGACTTGCTTTTCAAACCCTTTTGCTAATTAACCTTTCTCGTGAAGTTACTACTGCAGTCAAACCTAACGTATCCGCCAAGATTCTCTGAACATGCATCGCAAGATCAGACGGCCTATTCCCGGATGAACACGTGCTCCTCGATCGGAAGCTTGTCCAAATTAAGGGTAACCTCTCGTAAACCAGTTTCGGGTATCATTTTTATCAATAAAATCAAAACCAAAGCCAAACCAGCGGTGCACAAAAGAATCCAGAGGTGACCCCACTCATCGAGACTAGAGGCACGATTTCATTGGTTAATTCAGTAAAAGTAGAGTGATTAATCTTAGCAAGAACAATTCACCACAAACTTCTCCTAGATCTCTTTTAGGAAACCCTTGTTTTAGTCTTCACTCGCGTAAAACAAAGGAAAAAAAAAACAATTATCAAACCAATGAAAACAACCAAAAGATGTCGATAATCTAAAAATAGGCCCGAATCACACAAATCATCTTTAAACCCTTTGGGCTTTTAATAAAACCATACAGTATTTTACACCTTTAAACCGAGCAAACTTCGGATAAACTTGTAAAGCGTAAAACAGAGTTATTGAAAAGAGAGTATGAAAAATGAGCTTGACGTGGAAACTGAATAGTTAACATTTATTCAGTGGGAAAAAGGATTGAACGTTTTAATGATCTTCTTAGCTTGGTCCTGAAACGACACATACGACACTGTCCCGTCCTTTCCAGTGAGAACCTTATACTTATCCTTCCTCGTTAAGTTAGTGCACTCGAACCCTAACGTATCCGCCAAGATTTTCTGCACATGGTTCGCCACATCATACGGTGACCTTTCCCCCGATAAACACGTGTCCTCCATTGGTAGCTTGTTCAGGAATGTCACTTCGTAACCTGGTCTCGGGTTCATCAAGAAGAATATCATGTCCATACATCTCCAGCCTCTCACGGTGTTGGCATGGAAGAATCCAACCCTACAGTTTACCGCCACAGGCACGATCATGTCCGTTAGCTCAGAAAAAAGTGCGCTGAATCTTAACAAAAACGGTTGACGACAAGTTGTTCCCTCGGGACAAATCACTAGGTCTCCTTTGGACAGCTCTAGTTTGATCGTCTTGGCGTCGACGTCTCGGATTCTTTGTATTCGCACGATGGGGATCGGAGAGAAGAGGTTGCAAAACCGCGAAAGGGAGTATACAACAGCCATGACGCTGCGTCCCAACACGGTGGATATTACAACTGGATCCATTAGCGTTCTATGATTACATACAAAGAGAACGCCAGAGTTTCCGGGTCCTCGTGGCTGAGGAGGCTTTCCCTTGACGATGACTTGGCAGCCTAATATCCTCAGGGCGTAACTTCTGATCCACAATGGGAGGACGGACCCGGCAAGGATCCTGATGGGAGCAAGAACAATTCCAAATGGGATCCAGAGGAGGATGAGGAGAGCTGTGGCTGGTGTTGGCCGCTTCACAAGGCGTCCGTCGTGAAAAATCACCGGCTGCAGCTCAAGTTGTTGGTTATAGTAGTTGACAATCTTCTCCGGAACCGGTGCACGAATCTGTTTTATCTGTAAATTAGGTCCAATAGTGATCACTAGATGATTTGAGTATTGGAAGAAAATGGCATGTTATTGATTTTTTTATCAGTTAAGAGTTGTTGAAAGAAGTGCTCGAATTCCACTGAAAATATCATCTAAATTAAACAATTTATAACGCTACCTCACATAACGATGTCACAGAGGCTCTTCCAAGACCTAGATGAGGCCTCCGGTCAACAAATAAGTCAGCAACACGGTTCAAAGCAGACTGATCGATATCGGTTTCACGTATAAAACCGGTGACATAACCAAACGTGTTCACGTTCAGCTCCGTACCGATGACCTTATCTGCTTTAAGATACTCCTTCGCGAACCTTTCCACCATAACCCGAGGCATCCTCGTCACCACGACCCTCTTCTTACACGAGCTGAATACTGTCCACGTGTCCATGCTTACATCATCCATGTAGAACTTTGGCAAGACGGTTCTAGCCACCGCTTCGATCTCCCCTTCGCTTAGACCAACCGTGGCTATGAAAATCATGAGCTTGAGAGCGACGTCATTGTAGCCGAAAACGTCAAGGAGTTTGATGACGGGCCAGAGAAACAGCAAGAAAGTGAAACGAATCAGACCAGATGAGTCAAAGGCAAGGAGCATGAAGTAAGAGAATGAATTTTTGTTTTTCAGTAATGTTCCTTCAAACTCCGACACCACCGAATAAGACATCGTACTCGATCTGTTCATCACCATTTTGTATACTGATTTTTCTTTTTTCACTTTGGTCTGTTAACTGTTTGTATGCAGATTAGAACGGATCAAAAGTTAATGTTATATAGAAAGTTTGTTTCATTGTGTGGAGCTGGCTCCAGTTAGTAGTTAATGCAAATGACCCGTTTCAGATGTATTATATATAATTTTGTTTTGACATAGTTATTTAAGGGCAATGTGAGTTTTGGTTAGTAACATTAATATCGAAATGATGATATATAGAAAGACATTTTGTATACGCAAATACTCTTTATATAGTAGTATATGCGCAAGTTGTAACGTTAATAAATCAACATGTCAAAATTTGATGGACGAACTTATATCAACTTAATTGTTCTCCCATGCACTTATTAAGTAAAGTCTTTAACAAGATGATGTGACGAGATTCCTAAACAGCGTTTAACTTGTGTTGTATAGAATTACCTCACACAAATACTAAAGTTGTAGATAATCGTATCGGTTGGTCTCTTACAAGACCAGAACTAGATAAGGCCCTTCCATCAACCAACAGATTAGCAACAGAAGAAGAAGAAAAATGTTGTGGGAGGCACTTGAAACGAAGAAGAATGTTTGATTTAACTCAAGTGATTGCAATTCAAGTGATTGGTTAGTGTAGGTATCAACTAATTCAATGACATTTTCACTATTAACCAGAAAAGCTGTTGAGCGTTCGTTCGATTTGGTTTACACCGGTTAACGATATTTAAGCTGAGGCCAGCTTATATTCACTTGTAGAACAGACTCCTTTCTGTATTCTTTTTAAGAGACAAACGGTTAGGTAGAAATTGAATGAAAACTTAAGAGTGAAGAAGCAATTAGTGTGATGATAAAGATTAAAGACGACGTTGTTTCCAAAGGAGAAGCATGTGCTATTGGTTGATAAGCGTGGAACCAGAAACGACGGATCTATTTCCAAATAAAAAAATGTATCTTTCTTTTTATTAGTTGGACCCATGATTTGATCAAATCACCAGTGTCTCTTTTTAAGTTTGAACCTAAGTTAATGACAGGCCTTACCCGTCAGAAAGAATCCCAGCAGGCAGCAGACAACACAGTAACGAAGAGAGCCCTTCATTATATACTGAATGATAGGAGGAAAAATTGAGACAAAACCACCCAAAAGGAGAAGAACAACCTCTTTGGTCTTCGATCCAAGTCACATTATAGCTCTCGCTCAAGGTAAGGGTCTCGAGAAGTTGGCGATCCGAGATACTCTGAAACATCTGCGACATAAGTTTTCAGTTTAGATGTGGTTCGTGTGAGCCACCCAGCGTTTGCCTGCTCCATCTCCTTCTCCATTTTCATCTTCTCTTCTTCTTCCAACATTGTGATCCTTCTCTGACCCATGTACGTCTTCACAGCTTCCACACCTTCCTTCACCACTTCCTTGGGTGGGACAACAAGTGGGTTCTGCTCCACGTTCAGTTTGGTCAGGCTTTCAAGTGTGCCAAAACTGTCTGGGAGGGCATGGATTTGGTTGTTACTCAAGTCCAATTCTTGGAGCCTTATGAGGTCGCCGAATGAGGCAGGGAGATCCTTGAGGTCACTGAAGTTGCTACTTAGGTTTAAGTACTCAAGGTTTGTTAGCAACACGAAAGTATCAGGAAGGCCGTGCAGTTCGTTGAAGTGGGCGTCAAGGTGTTTTAGGGATCTCATTTCACCTATACTGGTAGGGAAGGATCGAATCTTGTTATACTGGATCAAGAGTTTTTCAAGATTCACTAGCTCAAGTCCGATGTTGGTTGGTAAGTAGGTGAGACGGTTGAAGCACACGTCCAAGATAACCAATGACCTAAGATATTGATGCAAGAAGTGGTTAAAAATGATTCACAAATCAAACTTGACAAAGTGGAGTTTGTATATTAATACGTACCCACACCGGCAGATGGAATCAGGCAAAACAGAGAGCTTGTTAGTTGAAACATTCAGGACTTTCAGTTTGGAGAGTAAGCCGATAGAATCAGGTAATGTCTCCAGAGAATTCGTTGAGACATCCAGTTCAACAAGACTATGCAATCCAGCTATTGAATCAGGAATCGCCTATTTGGACATAAACCTCAGTCAGAGCCATAGATACCACCTCAGAACAATCAAGAAAAGAGCTAGCAGGGAATCACTAACAAAATGTGAACTAAAACCATACCACATCAATACTTAACATGCAATATCAAAGATGCCAAACCAAAACAAGCAAACACACACATACATACCGGAATCTCTACAGATAGCAAAGGTCAAAATCTAAGACGCAAAGCAAAAGACAAACACACACATACCTAAATCTCTTCAAATCACATCATACTAGGCATTGTTCCTCACCAAGATATAAAAGAAATGCCACGAGCAATATTGAGACCTCTCTGTAAGTATCTTTACTAAAGGGATTGATTACATCAATCATTGTATAACACTACAATGCCCCCAAAATGTTACCTTTAAGCTACACTGAAGATTCCCAAATTCTCAAATCCTAAACTAAAGTTTCATCCTTTCAACATAGACAAGCCCATAACAGATTCAGACTCCACCATAGAACACAGATCAGCTAAGCTATAATTTGGGAGAGTATATGAAAATGATCATCAACAGTGTGGCAAATGTATAAGAACTGACCTCAAGCTTATTGTTGGAGAGGTTAAGAACAAGCAACCCTTGAATCCTCCCAAAAGCTTCAGGAAGCAATCTCAGCTTCCTCCCCGACAAATCAACACGATCCACCGGATTAGCGGAAGTATGCTGCAGTATCCCCACAACCTCCTCATTAACCTCAACCGCCGCAACATTATCCTCATCCTCGGCAGCATTCTTCTCAGCAGACTCATAAATCCTAACAAGCCTCTCCTCAGCTTCTTTCAAAAGCTTCTCATAGGAAGCATGAACCTCATCAAGCTTCAAAACCGACTCACACCAAGTCTTCTCCTGATCCATCTCAAGTCTCCTCTTCTCATCTTTTCCAGCCGCGTCGGTAAGCGCGATGTCCTCGAAGGATTCAGATAAGGAAGATTCGATCTCCGAGAGCTTAGCACGAGCCTTGTCGACTGACTCGTGATCGGGTCTAGGTCCTAGTGTTCGGAGGATGGATCGAGTCTCGGCGACGTCAGTGATCGCACTGGTCATGGAAGCGAGAACATCTGGTTGTGTTAACTGAGGCATCTGAGTGACGATCTCGATCGAGTGGCTAGATGATGGTGGTTGCTCGATATCGAAGGGAGGAGGAACGGCGGAAGAGGAGGAAGGGGATTTGGTGGTGAAAGAAGGGAGACGAGCCAGGACGTAAGAGAGGACAGGGAAGTTCTTAGGGTTAGGTTCTGCCGCCATTGTTTTTGGTAAAGAAGATTTGGAATCTGAATCTGGGGATGATGATAAAAGATGAAAGATTTAAAGATTGAGTTTTTTTTTTGTTTTGATTTGGATCGAATCGAAAGTGGTGAGCTTTTGCCTTGTCTCTCCCCCACGTTCTCTGTTCTGTTCTGTTCTGTTCGCCGTCTCTGCTTTTTTTTTTTTTTTTTTTTCTCTGATGCTAAGATGACACGTCAGCTAGTATGGATCTCAATATTAATTTTTAGTATTTCTCTTAGTTAAAATAATTATAGCTTTTAAATTTAGAAATTTATTTTATTTTCTAAATAATTTATCTAACTGGTTGAAAGATTTTTCTTTATTTGGAGCACGATGCGTTTACTTAGGTGGACCGTGGACCATACATGTGTGCTACTATTTGTTTTTTAATAGTTGAATGATTTGTGCTATTATTGATCTCCCAATAGTTTCGTTTCGTTTATTGTCTGTCTACATCTAAATTTGTATATTAGTAGTACATGTTGTAAAAGAAAAAAACTGAGAAACCGTTCTAAATGACATCGACTGTGTTTTGCCAACTTTCACACTCTCATGTTGTTTGGGTCTCTCTCTCTCGAGTCTCGACTCTCCACTAAACTAAACGAATAGTGGACGATATAACCACCAGTTGAGTACATGTTAACCTTTATGTATTTTTGTTTAAATTAATGAGCTTAGTTAGACAATCCATGTCTCGTAAAGATTTAGTAAAAGCAAGTTGTCAGTAAGCTCATATAAGCCAAATCCAAAGTCCATCACTTTTGGAGTTATATGTTGTAAGACAGTCACTGCCCTGTCATCTAAAACATTGACTTTTTCTTTTTTGTTCGACAAAGCTCAGTTCGCATTGTTTATTTATTTTATTTTATTTTTTTCGCGCATTGTTTATTTATTTATTTACATTCATCAATTTACTAATCGAACTCACATTTGTGTATAAATAACGGTGTAAGTAACCAATTCATATTCGGATACCAATTTGAATTTGAGTTACAAATATTGGCCGTCGTAATTAGCATACAGATTCTTACTAGTTATCATTAAACGAAAAAGATTCATTGGATAACTCAAATGATTTAGCAACAATATAAGCTTCTTGAAAAATGTATAAATTTAAGATATAATAATAGTTTATACAAAAGTAGTTAAACTAAAAAAAAAAAATTTAAGTCAACAAAATTTGGTTACAACTTACAACTTAGTTGGCCCTGTATTTTTTTCCCCTAAATTTAGCAGCAAAAGATACCAAATTGAACACTTTCACATGTAAACATGAATAACAAATTTGATAACCCCACATGCATTTGGTCATTGTTTAACAAAAAAGTAAAGTAGCTTGACAGCAAGAGTGACGTATCTTACTGACGTAACCATTATTATAGCTTTCGTCTTATTAGTCTTTGCACATCTATAATATAAGCCATTACCCGTGTGAACAAGAACTTTAATCAGAGAGAAACACAACACCAATAACAAAAAAACAAAAATGGAGACTAGAGAAACAAAACCAGTGATTCTTCTCTTTACTTTTCCTTTACAAGGTCACTTAAACCCAATGTTTCAGCTCGCCGACATTTTCTTCAACAGAGGCTTCTCCATCATTGTGATCCACACTGAATTCAACTCTCCAAACTCTTCCAAATTCCCTCATTTCACTTTCGTCTCCATCCCCGATGGCTTGTCTGAACCCGAATCCTATCTGGATGTCATCGAGTTTATCCATGTCCTCAATTCCAAGTGTGTTTGTTGTTGGGTTTGACAAACACAAAACAAATGGGCCTTAATGGGCCAGACGAAATTGGCATTAAGGAAAGGAGAATAAGATTCTGGAAATGATTTGGCCCAATGCATACATGTATAAGTGTGTTTCATCGATCAATAAAGTGGAGGTAGGTGAGAGACAAGACATCAAGGAGAGTTCTAGAGAAAGAGAAGAAAAGAGGGTTCTTCTTCAAGAAGCTTTCTCCTTATTTGTTGTGTTCTTGTTCTTGTATCCTCTTGTGTACCAAAATCTGTAAACCAAAGAACATCACAAGTTAGTGGTGTGTGTAACCTCTTCATATAGTGGAAGTTGTGGGAGACAATTCCCACCCGAGACGTACGGGTTAGAGGCCGGGGAACTCGGTGATCAAATTCTCTTGTGTCATCATGTGTCATGTTCAAGTTTTAGATATGTGAATCTTTAATCGGGTGTGAGGCGATGAGGGACCAAAAGCAACAATTATCCTCACAAGTGGTATCAGAGCACAGGCTCTCTGATTCATAAGATCTAAAGGAGGAGGAAGAAGATGACAGTTAAAGGTTGAAGTCATCTTGTGTGGAGGATAACAGATTCTCAGGTGAAGGTTGAGTCTGTAGCAGAGATCTCAGGTTAGGAGATCAGAAAGATCCTCTAATGACACGACACAAGAGAGTTGCATCAAGGGAGAGTTATGGTTATGGTTCAGGTCCAAGTATGCCAGCATAAAAAAAAAAAAAAAAAGTTGGAGACTAGTGCAGAAGACACAAGATCTTGAAGGCGTTCTTGATCTGTGAAGACTAAATCAACGGTGAGTTGGTTTAAGGTGGAGTTTCTCTGCAGTAAGTTCGATTCAAGTTTAAGAAAGCATGGGTTAAGGTGACTAACTCAAGGCTGTGGAAAGAGGAATCGAATAATCATCCAAAAGGCTCAAGTCGGCGCTGCCATCACAAGGTATTTGTGATGTTCTTTACTGAAGTTTCAGGATACTCAAGGCTGCTTAAGTTGAAGGAATCTTAGCTTGGAAGAACACAAGGAGATAGACTGAGTTTAACAATGGAGAAGTCAAGATTTTTTGCTGTGAATCAGATTGTATCTTGCTTGTCTGGTTGTTGAAAGTCAGTAAGTTTGGTGTTCAAGAAGGATGTTGAAGATTCAAGGAAAAAAATCAGAGCAGATGAGTATGAGGCTAGAAACTGCTTGAGGCAAAGCAGGTCGATAACTCTGAAAGAATTCAGTAAGGTTTGAGAGGTGTTGGGTGAAGAGTTTTAGTCTCAGGTTTAATGGAGGTCAATGCATGGCTGCATTGACAGAAGGAAAGGTTATACTTGTTTTCCTTTGGCATCACAAGAAGAGAATTGAGGGCTGGTTGTGAAGCAGGCATTGATGTGTTAGTGGATTCCCAAATACTAAGGAAAAGTATTGTGTAGAATGGTGTTTTACAGCGGTAAAAGGGTTGTCACAAGTGTGGTGTGACAGGAAGTTGCTGTAAAAGGGAAGTCTTTGGTGTTATGGTTTAGCAAATTGATAAGAGATTGATATTGAGTTTCCTAGTGGAGAAACCTGCTAGTAAAAGAGGATATTTAAGCACAAGAGCTGAATGAAGGTTGTATCAAAAGTCTTCCAAATGGGATCAGTTTGGAGGCGGGTTCCATCAGTGATGATGATGGCGGTACAAGATGGATTCAGGCTATGGTTGTTGAAACAAAGGCAGTAAGCTCAATCTCAGTTTTGCTAAATGTGGTGGTTACAGCAAGGAAGTGTGGCAAAGGCTGTAAGCTGGTGATGAGTGTAAGACAAGTTCAAAGGAGGCAGCAATGGTTTTGAATTTGTGAGTGTGCACTGATGCAGAATAGTTTGAGCAAAGGATGAGCAAAGAAATTTGTGTCGAAAGTCTTCCTAGCTAGGTGGAGTTAGGCGGCGTGTTCTGTTGATAACAACAGCGGTACAAAGTGATGCTCAAATCAAAGGTGCTCAAACAGATGAAGAGTAAGTCAAAGACTGTTTCAAGGAAATGAAGCATGAGTGACTTAAGAGTTATTTCTGCAGTTGATTCAACAGGAAGTTTACTTGTCAGCAAGGTTCTGTTTAAACAAGATGTTTGGATCAAGGTTTGTGTCGAAAGTCTATCTAGCAAGATGGTAGCTTGATGGCGGGTTCTGTTAGGCTTAACAGCGGTACAAAGAAACGTCCAAGGCATAAGAGTTTAAACAGAAAGGTGTTGGAATCATGGATTGTCTTAAGGGCTGAGGCAAGTATGATTCAAGTTTCTGGCAAGTGGTTTACTAAGGGGTTGAATCTAAGATCAGGGCACATGTGACATAAAGGAAATCAAAACAAGGTTCCACAGCAAGTCACGGTTCCAAGAAATCCAAGGGAATGGAGAAAAGAAAAGGTACCTGTGAGTAATCAGAAGTCGCAAGGTGTAGACTCTGATTGTAGGTGGAGCTGTTTTGAAGAAAGAAAAAACCAAGTTAGGTTTCATGGTGTCTTACAGAATTAAAAAAATCCAGAGACAAAAGAAAATGATTCAAGGTACAATTGTTTACCTGGAGTCATTGGAACAGCAAAAAGGACGAAACAGATCGTCGGAGTTGCTGCAAAGGAAGGAAAATGCAGAAGTGTGAGGAAGGGAAACAAGCCTGCTATGATCTCCTCAATGTCGTCTGAAGGAAGATACAGCTCCAGGTAACCCCAATCGACATTATACGCTGACAGGAAGAAGAACAGAGAAACAAGTCAGCTTTGGGAAATTAAAATTAAAACTATGTCGATAAAAGGAGATTAGGAGGGTTAAGGGAGTTACCTGTAGGCATCTGGTATTACTGTGAAGAGACTTAGATTCCAGGTGGAGCTGTTGGTTAAGATTCAAGGAACAACAATTTAGTTCTTCATTGTTAGTTCTTGAATTTGAAAGTATGAGCCAAGAAAAGGTGACCGATAATAAGAGGAGTTTGGTTACTTGTGGAGACTAGAGAATCAGTTGTCGAGAGTTGGAGACTGATTCCAAGTGGAGTTTCTGAGATGAAAATTCAGAAAATCCAAGTAAGGATTTTGGTGGCTCAAAGGGGGAAAACTCCAGCAGCTAGAGAGGAAGATGATTCATGGTTAGGAGATTACTTGAAGTCATCAAGGAGAAAGAAGAACATGGGATGTTCAACACTAGAGCTGCTGTGAGAGTAGACATGAAACTGAAGTTAGAGTTTCATGAGTCTTTTGGAAATCGGAAGAGACAGGGCTGTGAAGGAGTTACCTGGAAAAGGTTGTGGAGCCATGATGGAGAGTAATTGGTTCCAGGTGGAGCTCATCACCTAAAATGGATTCAAAATGGCAATTCTCAGAAGATCCTAATCACTAAGTGTCAGGAAGAGACAAGAGAGAGATTAGAGGGTACCTGAGCTGGACGGTGACGGCGATGGCGTGATTCGCGGGTGAAAACGGAACAGCTCGGGAGAAGAGGCATGGATAAGAGACAAAGTTGATGTCTCGGGTTCTACAAATTAAATCACCAAAGAGGAAAGAGAAGAGCTCCACCGGTAGTGATCGCAGCTGAAGGAGATTGCCAGCGAGAATGGTGGTGATACATGGTTCATCGAACCAAAGTTGAGATATGGAGATAATGTCTCTTGATTCACCGGAATTGGGAGCCGCCGTGAAACAGGTGGAGACTGAAGCTTGGCTTCGCCGGAAAACATGCAGGGATGACCGGAATTAGCCTCCAATTCCGCTATACCATGGGGAAGTAAGAAGCTACATCTTCTCCATGTCGAGAACGAGAGGGCTCGGTGAAAGAAAAAAAAAAAACTGGTTGCCACCGGAGAAGAGAGATGCTCACCGGATAAGGAGGCGGAGTTTGTCGGAGGAGGTTCGCTGAAGTTTGGCTTCACGAACAGAAGAAGAGGAGAGGTTGGTTTCAGATTTCTTGTTGTCGATGAGTGTTTTGTTTTGTCAAAAGGTGGAGATTGTTGTTGGGTTTGACAAACACAAAACAAATGGGCCTTAATGGGCCAGACGAAATTGGCATTAAGGAAAGGAGAATAAGATTCTGGAAATGATTTGGCCCAATGCATACATGTATAAGTGTGTTTCATCGATCAATAAAGTGGAGGTAGGTGAGAGACAAGACATCAAGGAGAGTTCTAGAGAAAGAGAAGAAAAGAGGGTTCTTCTTCAAGAAGCTTTCTCCTTATTTGTTGTGTTCTTGTTCTTGTATCCTCTTGTGTACCAAAATCTGTAAACCAAAGAACATCACAAGTTAGTGGTGTGTGTAACCTCTTCATATAGTGGAAGTTGTGGGAGACAATTCCCACCCGAGACGTACGGGTTAGAGGCCGGGAACTCGGTGATCAAATTCTCTTGTGTCATCATGTGTCATGTTCAAGTTTTAGATATGTGAATCTTTAATCGGGTGTGAGGCGATGAGGGACCAAAAGCAACAATTATCCTCACAGTGTTGCTCCTTTCGGTGATTGCCTAAAGAATCTTTTGTCTCAAGAACCAACTGCAGCTTGTGTGATTGTAGATGCTCATTGGTACTTCACTGACGGTTTAACCGAAAAATTCGGTATCCCGAGGATTGTACTCCGAACGGTTAACCTCTCAGCTTTCGTCGCTTTCTCGAAGTTTCATGTACTAGGAGAGAAAGGGTACCTTTTGTTACAAGGTATGTACAGATCGATTTCAAGATTTATCTCTAGTTTTGCTTCATTCTTGTTGACTTTTCTTCTCTCTACTCCATGGCAGAGTCTAAGGCAGAGTCACCGGTACCCGAGCTTCCATATCTTAGAATGAAAGATCTTCCATGGTTCCAGACAGAAGAACCAAGATCTGGGGATAAGTTACAGAGAGGTACGATGAAGTCACTGAAGTCTTCCTCAGGGATCATATTCAACGCCATTGAAGATCTTGAACCAGATCAGCTTGACCAATCGCTTAAAGAATTCCCAGTTCCACTCTTCTGTATTGGACCCTTTCATAGATACATTTCAGCTTCATCTACCAGCTTACTTACACAAGACATGACCTGTCTCTCCTGGTTAGACACGCAAGAACCCAACTCCGTGATCTACGCAAGTCTTGGAAGCATTGTCTCCATCGATGAATCTGAATTCTTGGAGATCGCTTGGGGTCTAAGAAACAGCAACCAGCCTTTTCTATGGGTGGTTAGACCCGGTTCAATCCACGGCAAGGAATTGATAGAGATTCTTCCTAAAGGGTTCATCGAAAGTCTCCAAGGTCGGGGTAAAATAGTGAAATGGGCACCTCAGCCCGAAATTTTAGCTCACCGTGCAACAGGCGGATTCTTAACACATTGTGGATGGAACTCAACACTTGAGGCCATATGTGAAGCTATACCATTGATTTGCAAACCTTCTTTTGGGGACCAGAGAGTGAATGCTAGATACATTACCGATGTTTGGAAGATCGGATTGCATTTGGAGAACAAGATAGAGAGACTAGAGATCGAAAACGCGGTTAGAACACTAATGACAAGCTCAGAAGCAGAAGAGATCCGCAAGAAAATCTTGCTAATGAAGGAAACTGCTGAACAATGCCTTAAGCTTCAAGGTTCATCGTTTCGGAATCTCGAAAAGTTAATTGCTTATATATTGTCTTTCTAATTCGGTGTTCTTCTCCGATCCACATCCAAATTTGTTTTCCCTTGATTTTAATCTGCATTCCCAAAATAAAGACACATTTGAATCGTTTATATATCATTCCAAATTGAAAGAGATAATGGAAACCCTAATTTGTTTAACCCCTAACTAATCTTTGCAAAACAAAACAGGGGTGGTTAAACCCCTAACTCAAGTAAAACCCTAATTTGTTTTAACTTCAGAATTTATTTGCCAAACTAGGAAACTACAATCGATTGGGCCATAATTACGAGAAGCTTACCCGCTTTTTTTCTAACCCATTAGCGTCGTAATCTTTTAAAATGTAAACTCGCAATTAATACAAATCGATTTAATTGCGAAAGTTAAGCAAACCCTAGGTTTGCTCTGTATCCTCATCATCATCATCATCAAACATGAGCATGGCGCGTAATCTTCAGCAACACGCAAAGCGACTCATCGCTCACAGTAGCAGACCTCGATTCTTCTGCACCTACAGAAACGGAACCCTATCGGCGACGAACCAAACTCTGCAGAGTCGAATCGAAGCGGCTTTAGATCAGAAAGCAGCAATCACTACGGTGCTTGAGCAATGGCGACAGCAACAGGGGAATCAATTAAACCCTTCGTTGGTGAGAGGAGTCTTCGAGAAGCTCCACGATTCCAAAAGATATAGTCAAGCCCTAGAAGTATCAACCTGGATGGTCAATAACAAGATCTGCAATCACCTCCCTGAAGATTTCGCCGTTCGATTTCATCTTATCGAGAACGTTTTGGGATTGGAAGAAGCAGAGAAGTTCTTTAAGAGCATCCCCGAGAATCTGAAAGGTGAATCTATCTACACTGCTCTGTTAAAGAGTTACGCAAAATCTGGTGAAAAATCTCTAAGTAAAGCCGAATTTACTTTCGAGAAGATGAGGAAGCTAGGTATGCTCTTGAGACCTTCACCATACAACTCGATGGTCTCACTATACAGCTCTCTCAGAAACCGAGTCAAGGTCGATGAGATTTTGCAAGAGATGAAGGAGAACAACATTGAGCTAGATAGTCTCACCGTGAACAACGCTTTGCGAGTATACGCTGCTGTTTCTGATGTTGCAACAATGGACAAGTTTCTAGCTGATTGGAATGAAATTACAACGCTTGAGTGGCTCACAACGCTTGACATGGCAAAGGCTTATCTGAGAGATGGTTCAAAGGGAAAGGCTAGAGATATGCTTCGTAGAACAGAGGAATTGAATGATCCAAAATCCTACGAGGGACTCATGAGGCTATATGGTGAAGCAGGAGAGATAAATGATGTGTACCGTATATGGGACCGGTACAAGAATACAAGAAACAAGAACAATGAGGGATTTCGAGCTTTGATTGGTTCCCTCTTGAAGCTTGATGATATCAAAGGAGCAGAGGAGATATACTACAATGAGTGGGAGTGCTCGGGTCTTGAGTTTGATCTCCGAGTACCAACTATGTTGGTCTCTGGCTATCGCGCAAAGGGGATGGTGAAGAAGGCAGATAACCTATTGTACAAGACTATGAAGAATAAAAGATTGATTAAACCGATTAATCCATTGATTGAGGACTGGATGAAAAATAGAAACCAAGTGAAGCCGTCCAGCTTGAGAGACCTTATCAAGAATCTGTGTGACTCAAATCAATTATCTAAAGCACTTGAGGTATCATCATTGTTGTGTGATAGAAAGAGTTTTAATATTTTTCCAGAAGATTATGTTACTAGGCTTCATCTGTGTGAGAAAGTGTTGGGTTTGGAAGAAGCAGAGAAGTTTTTCGAAAGAAGCATCCCAGGGAACATGAAGGATTACTCTGTCTACAACACTCTCTTAACAGCGTACACAAGATCTGGCCAAAGACTAGAAAAAGCGGAAGGCGTTTTCGAGAAGATGAGAGAGCTAGGTTTCCTCTCAAAACTCTCCCCATACAACTCGATGATAACTCTCTATATTCAGCTTGGAAAACAAGGTAGGGCCAAGAATCTTCTACGGGTGATGAAGGAGAAGAACATAGAGCACGACGGTGTCACGATGAACAACGTTTTGAGGATGTACGCAGATGAAGGTGACATAGAGACAATGGAGAAGTATAAGAGAGAGTGGGTTAACGATGATGAGCAAACCAAGCTTGAAATGAGGACGACTGGTGAGATGGCAAAGGCTTACGAAAGAGCGGGGCTACTACTAAAGGCGATGGAGATAACTAGGAGTAAAAGAGAAGTGCAGCGTCTATGGAATGAGTACAGGAAGAAGGCAAAGGAAGAGGTTGAAAGAGATACGCTTCGCCCTTGGGTGAAGAGAGAAAAGATTAAGAATGAAGAATATCGAAATGTGATCAGATCTCTGTTGAAGCTTGGCGATGTACAAGGAGCAGAAGCGATATATGGAGAATGGGAACCACAAGGACCCGAGTTCGATAACGGAATACCATGTTTGCTAATCTCTCGTTATTACGAGGAAGATGATAAAGCCAAGGCAAAGGAGGTAGAGTTTTCGAGTAGACAGAAGCGGAGGCGGATGCAGTTTAAGCTGTTCAAGGAAGACTTGATCAGTTACGCGGCAGGGGTTGTCGTGTCTACGGTTCCTGCGATCGTAGTATTGTATTTTCTACACCATCCCGACTACTTTTTTAAGTTCATCTTAAGTACCGTTCTGTTTGCATTGTTGAACTATTTAACAGCCTAATATTCTTGTGTTTCTTTTTTCTTTTTTTTTTTGGTTTAGAAATTTATACCTAATTAAAACCACAAAGTTTTGCTCGGTTTGAAACTTACTTTTGGTTAGGTTTGGATTCATTTGGTTTTCTAATAATATTTCTATTCATTACTTTCGTCATTAAATTTGCTTCTTTTGATTTTTTTTTTTTTATCTTCAAATATTCAAACTCTAGATAATATAGGCTCAATATATATATATATATATATATATATATATATATATTTACATTCTGATTCCTTTCTCGTAATAATGCTATTTTTTAGAAAACCGGTTCCATAAAAACAAACCAGGACTGGTTTTAATCCTTACCAGACCGTTGAATATAGCTTTGCTATATAAACCGATTAAATTGAAAAAGTTCAGAGCAGATTTTTTTATGACAATTACTATATTATTTTTCTATCAAAATCAACATTACACTAATTTTATATATCACTAGCTCTCATGATAAAAACCTAATATAATATAAGTATAACCAATAATATACACTAAATATATTTAAACTTTTAATTAATATACAAGACTTCATTTTTCATTAGGGTTTAACTTAAGCCCATGCCAGAGGTATGCAGGTATCCCATATAAATCGGAATGGGTGATTGCAAACCTAAAAGTAAAACGATTAGCTAGTAGCATAATCGGAATGGATTAAATTTTCCAATTAAAGGAAATGTTCAGCATAAGGGTTAACTATATAAACTGATTAAAATTAAAATATCACAAAACCCTAAATCTTGTGCTCTGTGTCATCATCGGCAACGATCATGACGCATAATCTTCAGCAACACGCAAGGCGAATCCTCGCTTACAGTAGCAGGCCTCGTTTCTTCTGCTCATACATCAACGGAACCCTACCGTCTCCGGCGTCGAACCAAACTCTGCTGAGTCGGATCGAAGCGGCTGCGAATCGGAAAGCAGAAATCACAACGGTGCTTGAGCATTGGCGACAACAACAACAACAACATGGGAATCAGTTAAACCCTTCTTTGTTGAGAGGTATCGTCGAGAAGCTCAACTGTTCCAAGAGATATAGTCAAGCCCTAGAGGTATCAGAGTGGATGACTAAACAAAAGATCCTCTGCAATCTCGTCCCGGAAGACTTCACAACTCGATTTCATCTGATTGAAAACGTTTTGGGTTTGGAAGAAGCAGAGAAGTTCTTTGAGAGCATCCCGGAGAATCTAAGAGGTGAGTCTATCTACACTTCTCTCTTAAGAAATTACTCAAGACAACCCGGGTTAAGAGCTCTGTTCAAAGCCGAATCTACTTTCGAGAAGATGAAGAAGCTAGGGTTGCTCTTGAGACCTTCACCGTACAACTCGATGACATCACTCTATAGCTCTCGCGGAAACAGAGGTAAGGTCGATGAGATCCTACAAGAGATGAAGGACAACAACGTTGAGTTCGATAACGTCACCGTGAACAACGCTTTGCGAGTATACGCTGTTGTATCTGATGTGGAGACCATGGAAAAGTTTGTAGCTGATTGGAGGGCCATTACAATACTTGATGGGCTCACGGTACTTGACATGGCTAAGGCTTATCTGAGAGATGGTTCTAAGGAAAAGTCTATAAAACTGCTTCGTAGAAGAGAAGGATATATGGGTACCGAGTACTATGAGGAACTCATGAGGCTATATGGTGAAGCAGGAGAGAGAGAAGATGTGTACCGTATATGGGACTTGTACAAGAAGACAAGAAACAAGAACAATGAGGGCTTTAGAGCTTTGATTGGTTCTCTCTTGAATTTTGATGATATCAAAGGAGCAGAGGAGGTATACTACAACGAGTGGGAGTGCTCAGGTCTTGAGTTTGATCTCCAAATCCTAAATATGTTGGTGTCTGGTTATCGCAAAAAGGGAATGGTGAAGAAAGCAGAGAAACTGGTGAACAAGACTATGAGAAACAGAGGATTGGTTAAACCAATCACTCCGTTTCTGAATGAACTGGGGAAAAAGGGGACTCAAGTGAGTCCTTCGGACTTGAGAGACCTCATCAAGAACCTGCATGATTCAAGCCAGCTCTCCAAAGCACTTGAGGCATCATCATGGATGTGTGAAAAAAAGATGTTCAATCTTTTTTCAGAAGATTATGCAACTAGGCTTCAACTTACTGGGAAAGTTTTGGGTTTGGAAGAAGCAGAGAGGTTTTTCGAAAGCAGCATCCCGGATAATATGAAGGACTACTCTGTCTACGCCACACTATTAACGTTGTACACAAGATCTGAAATGAATCTAGTCAAAGCAGAAGCCGTTTTTGAGAAGATGAGAGAGCTAGGTCTCGTCTCCAAACTTTACCCGTTCAACTTAATGATATCTCTCTACAGTGAGCTAAGAAAACGAAGCAAGGTCAATAAGCTTCTATCTGATATGAAGCAGAACAATATTGAGCCTGATAGTGTCACGATGAACAACGTTTTGAGAGTTAACGCAGACGTATCCGCCATAGACTCGATGGAGAAGTACAAGAAAGAGTGGGCTGCTGCTGATGGTGATGATAATAATAAAATAACCAAGCTTGAAGTGAGGACGATGGATGCGATGGCAAAGGCTTACGAAAGAGCCGGGCTAATACTAAAGGCGATAGAGACGACAACAAGTAACAGGGAAGTGTACCGTCTATGGGATATGTACAAGGTCAAGGCAGATGGAGATATTAAAAGAGATAAGATCACCTCTAAATCAGAGATAGGAAAGATTTGGAATGAAGGATATCGAAATGTGATTAGCTCTTTGTTGAAGCTTGAAGATGTGAAAGGAGCTGAGAAGATATATGGAGAGTGGGAGCTGAAAGGAATTGTTATGGATACACGAATTCCGTGTTTGCTAATCTCTCGTTACAGCAAAGAAGATGATCAAGTGAAGATGAAGAATGTAGTGGATTCGAGTAGGAAGAAGGAAAAGCGGGTGCATGTTGAGAAGGTGGTCAATACAACTTTGGTCGAGGATGTGTTGACGCTTCTCGCGGTTCCGTCTGGTACGATTTTGTTAGTATGGGTTTTTTTTAGCTAAGGGTTTTCTTATTACTCTTTAAAAGATACTATACATTATGTTCTATTAGTTATTTTTATTTTCGAGTATTTAAATGTTTATTATTGTTATTGTATTACTGAATGAAATGATACAATTTATATAAAAGCACAAAACATAATCAAATAGTATAGTGAAAGAGATTAATCAAAATTTCGTTTTTTACAATAACTACAAGCTATATATATATATATATATATATAAATCACCACGTTTTTGTGCTCAAATTAATCAAAAGTCAAAACTGAACTAGGTTGCCAAGCTGTTCATTTGGTGAGCCAAAACTAAACCGAAACTGAATTCAATATAACCGACTGAACCAAAACTAAACCAAAACTGGAATGCATATCTGTTTTTTTTTTTTTTACATTCAACATTTTGTTGTAATTTTAAATTTCCATTTATCTGAGAATGCTAAATATTGTGTTTCAATCTATTAAAGTAGTTTTACAGAATTTTTAAGAGCTCTTTTATTTAAATTGTGTATATAAACATGGATCTAAATCTCTTGTATATCTTTCTTTTAATGTGCACAGCCTGGAAACAGGTCTTAGGATA
Source organism: Camelina sativa (assembly GCF_030686135.1). Classification (NCBI taxonomy): domain Eukaryota; kingdom Viridiplantae; phylum Streptophyta; class Magnoliopsida; order Brassicales; family Brassicaceae; genus Camelina; species Camelina sativa. Next base: position 4,366,642 of record NC_141880.1, read on the forward strand.
AAATTTAATATTAAAAGTAAACGAAAATATAAAATAGTTCTACAGAAATTATACTGGTCTCTTAATCAAATTTCTAGACTTAACCTTGATCTACGTCTAGTTTTTTTTTTTTTTTTGAATGTGCATTAATGCACAACGTGGAAACAGGTCCAGGGGAATAAATTTAATGATAATTTTATTACAAGTAAACGATGATCGATGACCAAAGTATAAAGATCGTATATTCTGGTCATTATTAATAATATAAACAATAATTTGGTCACTGCACTTGTTACTAGAAACTATGGGGATGCTTGTTTATTAATATGAACACTCCCATTTACTTTACTCCACCAAGAGTGGGAGAGAAGAGCATAAACATACATCCATCATAAACAAAGCAGCAAAAAAGATGCACAAAAAAGGAGTACCTCCTCCTCCACCTCCGCCACCTCTTGGATTTGGACGACATCAAAACAGAAACGGCAAGAATATGGACAAAGACCAAGTAGCTCCACCTCCGCCACCCCCTCCACCTTTTCCATCTTTTGGATATGAACGTTATCATAACGGCAAAAAGATGGACAACGAAGATGTATCTCCACCTCGACGAGCTCATAACCGAAACGGCAAAAAGATGGACAAAGAAGAAGTATCTCCACCTCGACGAGCTCATAACCGAAACGGCAAAAAGATGAAAAAAAGAAAAAGTATCTACACCTCCTCGACCTGGAAGGAGAAACCGCAAAAAGATGGACAAAGAAGAAGTACATACACCTCCTATCTCCCCTCCATTAATGAGACAAATCTCAGAGCCTCCCGCTCTTCCTAAAGACAACCCAAGATGTCCTGTTTCTCATTCAACTCACCCTCACACACTCTGTCCTAGATTAGATGGGAACACCAACTCTAATTGTTTTTCGTGCGGTGAATATGAATCTCCCTTGAACGAAGACCAGAACTACCATTTCTTCTGCCAGACCTGCGATGTGGAGTTCCACAGAGTTTGTCATATGTTCACAAAGACGTTAACACATCCTTATCACCTCCAACACCCTCTTATTTTCACCTACCGGAACTACGAAACCGGGTGCGTATCAGACGGTAATATAGATGAGTCTTTCTGCGCTACAGTTTTATCTGCTGGCTCCAACATCTCTAATACTAATATGTTGGGATCTATCGAATCTGATCAATGCTCATGGTGTGGCAAAAATATCCAAGGAAATTGGTTCTATCGTTGCTCTATGTGCAACTTTTGTTTGGATCTCCATTGCTCCCAAAATGTTCCACTTCTTGTTGTCACAAACCCGAAGAATCATCATCATCAACTCGACTTCTACAAGCGACCACTCTTGACTCCATGTGATGATTGTGGGTTGGTCAATGTGTTGGATCCAAGCTATGCTTGTTTTGAATGTGATTACATGGTCCATCAAAGTTGCATCAACTTACCACGAGTCATAAAGATCACGCGTCACCAGCATCGCCTTTTTTACACTCCTTTCCTCCAATCCAAGATTTCAGCATGTCTGATATGCTACAAGACAGTTGACACCAAGTATGGCCAATATTTTTGCAACCGCGAGAATTGCTCTTACGTAGTTCATTCAAAATGTGTAACACATGAGAACGTATGGGACGGGAAAGAGCTCGAACGGGCACCCGAAGTACCTGACGAGATTGAAGATATCCTCCCATATAAGAAGATTTGTGGTGATGACTTAATAAGACACTTCTCTCATGACCATCTTCTAAAGCTCAAGAAGTATGATGGTGTTAGAGATGCAGAGAAGCAATGTCAAGCATGCATCCTTCCTATAGACTGTCGTGATTTCTACAATTGCACGCACTGTGATTTTTTTCTCCACAAGGTATGTGCTTGCCTTCTTCGGAAACTGAGTCATGCGTTACACAAACACCCTCTTATCCTAGACACCTCTCCTCGAAATTACTATGATCTCATCAATTGTTCAGCCTGTTCCAGAAAGTTCACTGGTTTCAGGTACATATGTACCAAAGCTAATTGTGTGTCCAAGCAAGTTCAGATAGATGTTCGATGTATTTCATCAGTTCCTGATTATTTCACACATGAAAGTCATGAACATCCTCTATTTATCTCCACGTCTTCCAAAGGTGAAAACAAGACTGGTTGTGTGGGTTGCAAGAAGACAGGTATGCGATCTTACCTACAGTGTACTAAATGCAAATTTGCTATGTGTTGTCAATGCGCTACAATTCCAACTATAGTAAGCTACAAATACGACAAGCATCCTCTGTCTCTTTGCTATGGAGAAGAATCTGGTGATAAGTACTGGTGCGAAGTATGTGAGAAAGAGGTTAATCCAAGGGGAAGGTTTTACAAATGCAACGAATGTTGTATCACTATCCACCTTCATTGCATATTCACATCTTCTGCTTATATGAAGCCTGGTTTCAGATTCAAGTATTACTCGTCCAAAGTGGAAGTTCGTCGCAACGGTAACATCACTCGACCGTATTGCGTTAATGTGGTCATCGTTGTCCAGGTTACATCTACTACAAAAACGATAACTCTGTAACCGTTACTTGTTCTTTGAACTGTTTAGATAAAAAGCTGACGCGACGGCATGCATCGTGAGCTCTCTTTGTGTGTCTCTTTTGTTTGTTTTTTCTTGAAGAACTCTGAAATCTCTAAAGAATTAAAATCTCTTTGAATTTCTTCATCTCTGTTTTCTTAATAGACTCAGAAGACATAGTTTCGCAAAATAGACTCTGTGAAGGTGCATGGAAAAAAAAATAAGTAGCTTCAACGTTTTCATCTACCAACCAAGCACCATGCAAACTATCCTCAAAACTAGTAAACCAAAAGTTCATTTCATTGAACATTGTTTAATGGCAATCACAAACATTAAGATAGAATTCGAGATGATGATTCATCTCAAATGTATTTCTTTTTGGGAGATGAACCAAGATGGCTTCAACAAAACAATCTGCTCTCTCTCTGTGTCCCTAATATGTAAGGATCAAACTAGTGTCCTTGATGGACCTTAGTTTACAATTTCCAAGCAAAGGTCCATTGTTAGGTTCAGGGTTTTCATTAAAATAGATAATCCAGCTCAGGATGAGTCAAAGAAGCTATGTATCAGCTAAAATAGAGTATTCACAGAGTAACACTACAAGTCTGATAGAGAAACTTTATATGATTAAAGAGAAGAAACCAAAAAAAAAAAAGATCACACTTGTGTGTTTGTGTTACCTTGCCTTTGGTTCCGGCTACATATGGATAATGCTCATCTTTGAAAGGTCACATCTTCCAGGCCAAGACTCTGCATATGCGTTGTTGTTACGTTAAGAAAATAGAAAAAAAAAAAAAAACACCAAAATCAAACAGAGAAATCAGAAAGAGAGTAAAACAACCTTTACATAATCAGACATCAAACTGAACTGATCTCCTCTGTTGGGCCTTGGGATCAACGATGACAACACAACGAACCAGCGCTTCCTCATATGGATCACTCCACCACCTGCTTTTCGATTCAGAACAAAATCAGTGATATATGTATATAATAAAAAGATTCATCAGGAGCGAGAATGGAAGAAATTGACAAAACCTCGAGGTGCCGCCATGTCGATCTGCTTTCCAGAACAACTGAGACTATCAATGGAACCCGAGAGTCTTTACAGAGAGCAATTTGAGATGAGAGAGAGACAAAGAGTGGTTATATATGCTCCCAATTTTAAAAATTTGGAAAAGATTCGCCATTGTTGGTGAAGCTTGAGGCAATAGAAGTAGTAGATCACGAACGGCACGGTGTGCTGTGTGGTACCAAAAAAAAAAAAAAAAAAAAAAACAAACGAAAACAGCAAACATTCTTTTGTTTCCTTCATATGTTTTTTTCATCTATGATATATCTATTTAATAAGTAGAGAAGTAGACATGATCGTCTGGGTGGTGTAGTCGGTTATCACGCTAGTCTCACACACTAGAGGTCCCCGGTTCGAACCCGGGCTCAGACACTTTTTTTAGTTTGTTTTTTTTCTTTTCAAAAATTGCGTTGCTGGCCACATCATCATCTGTTGTTTACACGCATGCTATTATTATGTTCATTTCGCACGCGGGGAGGCACTGAATAAATAACACACGTGCCAATCTTCACTTTTCCTTGTTTCTTCCCTCATTGCTTGAAACCACAGGGAAAAAAACAAAAACAAAACCTGAGAATCAAAATACCCACGAATTCGAATCCCTAATTAAACCCTATTTTTCCATCTTTGTCTTCGAATTCGTGTAGGAGGTTATTGTTTCTCTCTTGTGATATATCGATCTCCATAGTTGCTGAAGAGAGAGAGAGAGAGAGAGAGAAAGAGATGGATTGGGATAGCGTTGCTGCTGAGGATGTGATTGAGGCGCTAAGAGAGGTTGAATGGTCGACGAGTCCTCGTTCCTTGGCTGAGTTCTTCTCCAGATTCGCTTTTCCTCGATCTTTCTCTAAATGGATGAGCCGTCTCAAATGCAATCTCTACTAGTATATTTTACTCTTTACCCTCTCTTTGTTTCCTATATACATATATATATGCTTATTCGTGTTTGCAAATCCAAGTGTTGATTTTGATTCATCCTTGTTTCAGCTATAGGACGAATTACTTCATCCTGTTGATTTTCGTTCTGGGTATGTCCAAAGTCTCCGAATTACTTTTTTTTTTATTTTTTTTTGGCTGTAAATGAGAAACCTGGGATTTTTTTTTTATTTAAGATCCTCTTGAGCTGTGTTTGATACTTAACAACTGGGTGTTATAACTCTTTTTTTTCTCCCCTTTTTTGGACTCAGGTCTTGCACTTATCACGCGACCTTTGGCTATTCTTGGTGCTGCTCTTACAGCCTTAAGCTTGGCTTTCCTAAACGATAGGTATTTTCCTGTTAGTTTCTTCTTGTGTTATTGTTGCTTATAAATGCATTTGTTACCCTAGTTTTTGTTGGTTCACATCTATAGAATGGTTAGGAGGAGAAAAGAATGGTTTAGGAGGAGGTTCTCTATATGCTCAGTGATCAGCCCTTGTAGTGGTTGTGCTTACTCCTTAGTATTAGATTCAATAGGTTATGGCTCTTGGTTCTTAAAACTTTGAGTGTTACGGTTCATCTATCTTCGGTGATTAGCCCTTAAGTCTCTGTGCTTAGAATTCAATAGATTCTGGTGTTGTTTCTTAAAACTTGAGTGTTGTATAAGGTTTTTTATTTTCAGTGATTTGGTTGTTATTTTTTTTTTACTTTTACCCATTAATCTGAGGGCTTTGTGTGTGTATATGTAATCATGTGTGTGTCCTTGGCATCTATGTCAAACACTCTATGGGGGTTTGTTGTCTTTTGCAGTTTTGCAGCTACTTTTAATGAGAAGGTGATCCGGACCATTAGGCATTTCTCGCCACATTTAGCTGCAAAAATGAGGCCTCCTCACATGTAAGTACTATTAATTTGATTCCCCTGGAAGTTTTTTTTACAGACAGTTTTTGATATATATTGCTTGTGAACACCTTTCAGGCCTGTCATCCGCGGGAGATCTGCAACTAGAAAGACAGTCTACGTTTGTGGCCAGCCTCGTTTGGTATTTGTCTTGATTGGCTTAACCGGTACTTATATCTTTTATTCTTAGTCAGATATATTCTCTCACCTGTTGATATGCAACTTGGTGGTGAACTGATGCAAAATATTGATTTTATCTTATGTAGCCAGTTTTGTCCTGTGGTTTACTTCCTGCGGTTTGTTATGGGTCCTCTATGCATTTACCACTGCCCTTCTCAGTAAGTTATTGCACTTCCAAGGAATTATTCGTTCATCTTTTTCCCCCTTATTGGTCCAGTAAAACATCTTTTGACTTGAAAATTTCTCTCTCGTTTAGTGATCCTTCTTCACGCAACCCTGAGAACTCCGAACCTCAAGGCACGCTTGAACACATTCCGTGAAGAGTTCCGGGCTGTCTGGCGCAACTACAGTGAACTTTAAAGTCAGCAGGAAGCATTGATTCGAACTTGAAGCAAAAAAACCAAACCGAGACATAACGGTTTCAAGTTTCAACTAAGGACATGAAACTCCAATTCCTCCCATCATGTGCACAAACAATCGCAGCTATTCTTGTCTTTCTAGTAGTAAGCTAGTAATTATAAGGCCACTTCTTTGATTGCAGATACGGCTCTTTGTTCTAGTTAGTTGAATAGAGAAGTTAAAAGCGCAGACAGAAATATAGTGTTTTGCTCTTAAGGTTCCTTGTAATGCTGCTCAACACTAAGGTTAAGGTCTGTTGTAGTGAGACTCTTACTCTTCTAAGTCTTTTACAGTGGTAAACTGGTAATGATGATGATTCAGCTTACAATATCTTCCTTTACGCAGAGTTTTGGTTTTGGTAGACAAAACATGTGGGCTTGCTTGTTATATCAATTCATCATAAAAGGCCCACAAAAAATATATATTATTAATAATATTGTGATGAGGGTAGGATTCGATCACAGGACCAATAGAGCAAAACATCTAATTAAAAAAGATCAAAACGGTGCGGTTTAGTGATAGACGGAGTTACGAAGCGCACAGAGAGATAAGATACGAAACCCTAAAAGAGCTTCTTCTTCGCTTTCTTCTTCTTCAATTTTTAGGTTAAACTGAGGGCAAAAGCGGCGCATCTGAATCCCAAAAAACGAGAGACGATGACGATCGATTCGCAGCAAAAAACGAGCAAGTTCCGATGGGGGGAGATGGACGAAGACGACGATTTGGATTTCCTGCTCCCTCCCAAGCAAGTGATTGGCCCGGACGAGAACGGTCTCAAGACCACGATCGAATACAAATTCAATGATGAAGGAAACAAGGTCAAGATAACGACTAAGTCACGTGTCCGGAAGCTAGCTTCCGCGAGGCTCAACAAACGAGCCATGGAGAGGAGGAACTGGCCTAAGTTTGGTGACGCTGCTAATGAGGAAGCTGGTAGCCATCTCACTATGGTCTCAACCGAAGAGATTCTTCTCGAACGTCCCAGAGCTCCTGGTAAGATCCTTATCTCTCTGATGATTATGATTCTGTTCATTTGAGATTCGTGGGATTGTTAGAATCAATTTTGCTAGGATAAATTACTCACCTTTAATGATTGTGTCTGTGATCTGTTAAAGACTATGGCCTATGGGAGTGAGGTGACCAATTAGCGAATCACATGTTAGCCGTGAGGCTACTTCTTTGTGTGATTGGTCAGTATGTCACCAATAGCAGTTTATATTGTTTGTAGTCCATCCTTGAGTACGAGCTGACATTGTGCTCTCACTTTTGTGGCTGCTAACTGTACACCTAAATGTTACAGCTTTACATAATTCTCTTACTTGATGATGTGAAGCTTTTAGTTTAGATTGTTAAATCTTTAAGCTTTTGTCCTGTGAAATGTCTACTTTTTGTGTTCTTAAAACTGATCCTTGTGTTTCAATGAAAAGTTCCTTGTTAATGTTAGTAGGGCTTTCTTGATCAATCTATTATTGATTTGTGAATGACTCTCTGTATGTATAGCCCACCAAAGATGGTGTTAGTTAGGGACTTCTGCTATTTTTGATTCTTTGGCTAATTATTACTGTATCATTTCAAAGATGAGTAGTTCTGTGGCTATGTTAGTACTGTTTAGTACAAAGTTCACTGCTTATTAGGTTATCTCTGATCTAAACGGTATGTGATGTGATAATTCAGGTACCAAAGCGGATGATTCAAAGGCAACAGGAGACGGTTTGTCTCAGCTGGGTAAAGGTGCGGTTCTCATGTTGTGCAGGATATGCCACAAGAAAGGAGATCACTGGACATCAAAATGCCCTTACAAGGATCTAGCTGCACCAACCGATGTCTTCGTCGACAAGCCACCCACAGGGGAATCATCTACCACATCCGCTGCGCCTGGAACTGGCAAGGCTGCGTATGTTCCGCCTAGCATGAGAGCAGGTGCAACCACTGTTGGTTCAGACATGAGGAGGAGGAACGATGAGAACTCTGTGCGTGTAACCAACTTGTCTGAAGATACCCGTGAACCAGACTTGATGGAGCTGTTCCATCCGTTTGGAGCTGTCACGCGTGTCTACGTGGCCATTGATCAGAAAACTGGAGTGAGCAGAGGATTTGGTTTCGTCAACTTCGTGAGCAGAGAAGACGCTCAAAGAGCAATCAACAAATTGAATGGGTACGGTTATGACAACCTCATCCTCAGGGTTGAGTGGGCCACTCCAAGACCTACCTAGAAAGAAATGTCTGATGAGACCTTAAAACTCTTCTCATTCTCGTCTTTCCTGTTATGGATTTTTTGTTTATTGACCATTTTGTTTGTTGGTTTGGTTATGGACGAATAGATAAGAAGTTGTTCAACTTCTCTTTAATACATAAGGCATGCTACCAATTTAAGGTTAAAATGTTTTAATCAATCTCATATATTCGCAAAGTTTATGAATATGATAGCTTTCTAATGGTTTTTGCGATACGAGTTTTTTTTTCCCCTTATACGTGAGTGAATTTGTTTTAACTTCTCAAGAGAGGAATCAAAATATATCATATCGAACATGTGTTCTTTGTTTTTTCCATGAATTACATTATACTCTAAAATTATCTTGTTAATTTTCCTCTTCTTTTCGTATAATTAACCAAATGGTAATAAGTAGATTCTTTGAATTGTAAATTATGATATTTTCTTATCATTGAATAACAATAAGAAATTTTCCTTTTGTTAAAATTTAGTCTACAAAAGAAATTTTCCATTTATTTTTAAGCTACATATATACTAGCTTAAGTAATTTTTTCTTCTAAGTAGAAGCTCAAATCTTAGATTTTCATCGGAAAAAAAATGAAGAAGGTTTCACAACTCAGAGTTATCTTCCGTGACGAACTACAAAATCTCCACAAAGACTCTGTCCAAAGTCTAGATGTCGTCGGGAAAAACCAATCTGGTTCATCGTCGGACAACGAACGCGACAGATTCGCCAGCTTGTTTTCTTCTTGGTCATCGTCTTCGTTTCAAATGCCTCTTCAGTACCCGAATTACACAAAGGAACAGTACGAGATTATGTCGGAGGAAGAGCTCGATCGACTTCTCAAACTCTATGGTCTGCCAATAGATGTCGGTGACTTGTCTTGCAAGAAAGAATTTGCAGTCGGTGCATTCTTGTGGGAGACGGGGTTAAATTCTTCACTGGATGAGCGTGATTCAGTAAACCCTAATTCTTCCAGTGGTAATCTGGATGAGAGATCTTTTAATGGGATTGATGACGGTTCTCGTAAAAGATATGATTCAATTTATATTTCGTGTGTAGCAAGTTATGAAGTGAAACCCAAATATTGCTTGGCCCTAAAGTTTCGTTTCTGGTTGTTTATATATGGATCGTTAGTTATGGTTTAGGAAGATAATTATTTACTATATCATATTACTTTGCTTGGCCCTAAAGTTATCGTCTTTTTTTCTACAACTGAACGAAAGTCAAAAGACTCAAAAACCCCCAACTGAATCAGGAAAGAAAATATGGTTTAGTGCACTTTGCGATAAACTTACCAAACTTACTTTCATAGTTATGTGTTGTTTTGGTTTTGGCCAAGGTTTTGTAATTTCCGTTCGTTTTGATTATGAAAGAAGAAAAATAATGACTAATTTTATTTATAGCGTTAGTGGCATCCTCCAATCCCCATATAAAAGAGGGAAAAAAATAGCCAAAATTCAAAAATATTATAAGTTATAAGCACACCTAATTACCGAATGTTCATACCCTAAACAGGTATGCTCTTTTTTTTTTTTTTTTGGTCAAACAATCAGGTATGCTCATAAATCGAAAATATCATATAGTTCTTGTGGAGCAATATGTTATATGTGGTTGTTTCTTTGGTTTTCCTAATTTAATTCTCTGACAAATTTTATAAAACGTTAATTCAGCTTAGCCGAGAGTTCAAGAAAACTAGTCAATCCATTTTTCTAGTCAAACAGTATTCATAAAAGAGAAGCAAGTCAGGTTGTAACTTGTGAGAATAAATAAGCTAGGGTTGTGACTTAGACAGTGTGTTTAAAAGCTGCCGAACAATGAGAAAAACAAAAGCTTCAAACAGAACTTCAAATTCTAAGACCACCGACCAAGAAGAAAGATAACACCAAAGAGTCTATCAAACTATATATAGAAGCATCATCTAAAACTATGTATAGAAAAATCGTAAAGCCCCAAAAATAGTGTAAATTGCTCGTTGGCGCTAATGATCGTCACCATGAAACTGCATCATTATCCGACTGGGATCCTTTTAAATCATGAAGATGGAGATGCGACGTTCATATCTTCTGCATATGGTGTTCTTCTATGGTTTGTATTTGCTTCAGTAGTCTCCACTCTCCAGTATTAATGTAGCAACTTTACTAGATCGTGAACATTTATTTTTTTCTTCAATTAATTATATACCATATGGAAATTTCTATCTTTTACTATTTTAAGACATCATTTTTTTTGTCCATCGTTGACAATTACATCATTTAGTAAGAAAGAAACCATTTTCGAGTATCAAATACAATATATTATCTCTGACAATGGTGGTCTCGTAATATCCATGAGGTCATCAATCCACGTCCTCGGCTTAAACCTGGCTCAAGTCTCTCTCTATAAGAGTTAATTAATATCAAAGTCACCCAAATTGTAAGAAAAGATATGTTATCTATCTCTAAGCATATAGCGAATGCAGAATATGATTCCAGTGGGAGAATAACATTTTCTATAAAATTGTTTGTCGTTTGGAATAAAACTATTAGTAAAACGATTTGGAAAATAGAAAAAACATTACCGAGCATTTCACTTATGTGTGCTGTAGTACTTGCATCGGTCAGCAAATATTATCAAAAGAACAAGTTCCTCCATTATGCTCCAAACACGTGAAACAACATTTTAAGTTAAATCATGCTAGCAAAATGGATTTTGTTTAGCTACAAAACGTATAGAGTTCGTTCGTTGGTTGCTAAAAATAGACTTTCATATACGTGATACTCAATTGATAACTTCTTTTAATGTAACACAAGGAACTCACGATGTCATGTAGCCTTCTTCAACACTATAAAGTATGAACCATTAGGGGACATGAGTAGAATATTTAATAGGACAAAATGAAACAACATTATGATGTATAGAGAAAGAAAAAAAGGGTTAAAGAATAATTGAGAAAGATAGGTCAACATCAAATCTTGGAAACCAAATCTCACATACACCAAATAGACGCGTGTCATTGTTTGATTGTCACAAGTAGGCATAATAATCTTATCTAAGATCCCACTTGTGTTGTGTCCCTCTCAATCCCCCAACTCAACTCAACTCTTATTGTGTTGCCCTCTCACTCTTTCCACGAACCCAACAGGCAACAGCTAAAAAAATCCATGATTGTATAACATTATGCAATTCCAAATCTTGATAATTCTTGACAGTGCCTTATCTTTTAATGGTGAAATCTCCTAACTTCGACCAATTGTGACCCTATTGGATTAATTATACAGTTGGGATGGATAAATTTTACCGTAGTTAGTATGGTCTGATGATGTTACACTTTCTTATGCAATAGCTTCTACGGTTACGAAAAATGTGTTCAACATAACCTCATCATATAACACACACTAGTGGTTTTACTAAAAATCAAAAGAGTCCAATTTAGATGGTTAAATTGCCGATTTTCAAAATCGATAATGCATGAAAATATTAGCTAGTCCACGTCTAAACACTCATTCATCAACCTAGCAATACACAAAACATATTAACAAAACACAAAACGAGAACGTATGATTTAACGCCTAACAAACAATTATAAAAATTATTGTCAAGTTAATATACAACATGATTGGATCGTAAAAGAAAGATTTGATTATTTGGTCATTGTGGCAACTGACAAGTTGCAAGTAATGGACGGTTACGGCTTGATATAATATATACTATTTTTTTGTTCAAGTTGATAACTTGATATTAATAAATTCATAAAAGAATTTGAAGATCATTTTCTTTTTCCTTATTTCTTCCTAGTTGATACTATTTTAGTCAATTAATCAAATTCCGTTTTAATAAAATGATTGATTCCCGACCTTAACTGACATCAAGCATTCGATAATGTTGGCCAGACAAGTCTCTTAATTATCTTCATTAATTTTAGAATAACTAATAGTCTAATACTAGTAATTAAATTATTGTACTTTTTTGTTTTCATTGATATTCCAGCTGAGTTTCTTCCACCAAATTATTTTAAAACAATATCTTTACCGTAATTAAAAAATCGATAATTAACTTCACTATTATTTATCCTTGAATATTTATTTAACAAAAACAAAATCGAATGCGCTAAAAGTTACACACGCTATGCCACGCCAGTGTGTCCCATGCTAATCACAAATATTAAAGTAATGAACTTTGAGATTGGTTAAGGTTCGTACAAAACCGGCTTGCATTTCAAAATGAACAACAACAAGTGTGTAAGATTCAAGTAAATACGAATAATTACTTTGTTTTGAACTTAGCGTATTACTGTTTACACATCTTATGCTTTACGATATAATATGACTAATGACTTTACCTAAAGATATTTGTTTAAAAAAATATAGTAATACGCAATTTGCCTTAAACAGCTCTTTTTCTTCCCCAGCCTGAATTAAGAACCGTTTTAAAAAATAACCTTAAATGAGAAAGAAAAAAATTACAATTAGGCCTTATGTAACAATTTCTCTAATGTACTACTAATTACTACTCCCACAATTAAAAGCACTAATTAATTAAGACGACGACGACTGATTATTATTATTCCTCCTCTTTCTCAAGTCAACCACCACGACGCTCACGTTATCGGAGCTCTGTCTCGCTAAAGCCAACTTCGTCAAGAGCAAAGCCGCGTCTGAACACGCGTTGTGAGAGTCCTCACCATCCGCCGCATCAGCACCTCGAAGGCACATGCGAGCCACTCCACAAGCCGTCTCATTAGGCACAACGTCCCATAGTCCATCACTTGCCAAGATCAAACACTCATCGTCATCTGTTCGATCCGTCACTGTTACCTCCGGATCCGGAATCACATATGGTTTCAAGTAATTATCGCCTGTTAAAAAAAAAAAAAAAAAATCAAAAAACAAAAACAAATCAGATTTAGGTTTTATTAATTAGCTTTCCAAAAAAAGCAAAACACACAAGGAAAGATCTAACTCACCAATAGCTCTAGACATGGCGAGAACTCCAAGAACCCTAGCTCCATCCCAATAAATAACCCGCCCACCCGCTTTCTGGATCCGAATCAATTCATCGGGTCGATCCGGCTGTTCAAAAACAACAACACAAAATACTCTTTAGAAACCAAACGATCTCGTTTACATATACAAACCAATCCATTATACACATATTTACTTATAACTACCTTGTGATCAACGGAGAGAGGGATGGCTACGCCGTTACGGCAAAGCACGGCGCGAGAGTCGCCGCAGTTAGAGACAACGATCTTCTCCGGCGTGACAACAGAGACAACAGCGGTAGATCCAACAGCATCACACTGAGGAGACTGCAATTCACATCTACAAAAGTTCTTCAAACTCCGATTTGCACCCGTAACAGCTAAGTTACACTCTCGTTGGCCAACTTCTTTGTCCATTTTCTTAAAACACTTCATCATCGTCTCCTTCCACACTTCTTCTGAAGCCATAACCTCAACCTCCTCTTTCACAATATCATGCAACCGTTCTCTACACTTCTCCGCAACCTAAATTTAAAAAAAAAAAAAAAAAAAAAAAAAAGCCATAATTAGAAACCAAACGAAACAAACATCAACGAGGAAACGGAATCAAAGAGAAGGTGTAAACAACGTACATGAGAGCAGCCATGGCCGTCAAAGACACCGTAGAAATGAAGATTCTGAGAGTTGCGTTGAAGAAACGAAGGATGAATCGACACAGCGTCTTCCATGTCTCTCCTCCTACCACAAACCGACGTCGTACCGATCTTAGGCACATCGGAGAAGAAACAGCTCTCTGCTACTTCCGTAACAAAATTCGAATTCGTAACAACCTTGTTGTTGTTGTTTCTATCAGTCCTCACATTAGTTTCCAGATCTAGAGTTCGGGGAGGGGCATGTAACACTGTCTCGCGTTTCTGCCGTTTACGGGAACTCTCAAGCGGAGGAGCGACGGCGGAGTCAGCAACAATCTTGATCGAAGGGAGTAGATCTAACCTCCGTCTTAAAGAAGCACGAGTCGTTGAATCAACAGGTGCCGCTGGTTCAGTCTCTCCAACAACACCACAACAAATCCCAGCCATTTCGCTCTTCTTCTTCTATTAAAAAAAAAAAAAAAAAAGAAACACTATAATAATATCACAGCAAAAAAAACTTGGTTCTCCAAAATTTGCAGAGATCAAAATCAATCAGTGAGAGAGAGAATGAGAGAGAGAATGAGAGAGAGATATTATAGAGGAAATGGAATGGGATTTTTTTATAAAAAAAAAAAAAAAAAAAAGAAAAAGGTTTGATTTAAGGTGAAGAAGAAGAAAGAACAAACAAATATTTTTTTATTTCGTAACACGTAATTAACGGGCAGGGGGGGAGGAGTTGCTGACCGTCACAATCAACGGGCAGGATCCGACACGTACCGTTTGGTGTGACGTAACCATTTTCCTGGTACCTAGATACAATCTAAACCGTCCGTTCTTCTTTTTTATTCTCTCTCTCTTTCCGATTTATAACACGTGTTTATCTTTCTTTTGGATACGCCGTTAACGTGGCCCAATCAGAGATCGACACAGCTTAACGGTAACGACCGGCCTTTCTTGACACGCATGTGGTCCACCCCTCCCCTTCGTTTTGTTCTTTTTTTCTTAAACAAAAGTACCCTAATTATACGCTGTTGATTAAGATAATTAGAGTCAGAGGTCAAAAATAATGCTCTTTCAATAATGGGGTTTGTAATCAAAATTTGTCAACTTTTTCAATAACTAATATGGATCAGTACAAATCTCTAGATAATTAATTCAAAGTAACAGATTAGAAAACTATGTGATTTCAAACTATTTAAAACTATGTGATTTCACTTATTTTCTTTTTTAAAAAAATACAATTCTATTATAATTATATTAACAATTTAAAACTATGTGATTTTACTTATTTTATATAAAAAAATACAGTTGTAAATATCTTATAGTCTTTAAATCATAACCTAATTAACATTTTAGTCATATTTCCCTTTATATTAATATATCTTCTTTTGAAAATCCTTGTAGGATCTCAAATTAACCTGAGTAGATCTGATAAGAGAAATTAAAACTAGTAGATTCTTTTCGTATTGTGAGGTTGATTTTAGAACACTGACACTATAATAGAATCTTCAATACCAATGACTAATGAACAAACAGAATGATATATAGATCATCCACTATTACTAAACATTTACGCTCTCAATGGTTGGAACTATGTACTAAACAATGTGTATTAATAATTTGGTAATGGATCATATTTAAAGCAGACCAAAAAACGTATATAATAGTTATATTTCACTCTATACTAATATGTGTTTTATTGGTCTAGACTTGATCTGGAGTTAGTATAGAGTATATCAAACAAGTGTATGAATGGTAGAAAAATAGCAGATTGGTCCGACTTTTATTCGGTATGGAGCGTACCAACCAACTATTTACGGCCATAATTATTTTCTATTTTAAGAACAGAATCTAGCTAGTAATATCACTATACCATTCATATCATCTCTTATAACATGATAGGAAACATTCTAATGTTTTGAACTCTAGTTTTCAAGTATGATTAAATCGTTTGATTTGTAACACAAACGATGTCCCTGATCGTACCATCAAGTATAAATTCGCTACAAAAAAAAAACAACTCACCGTACATGAACACATAATATCTAAAGTATTTTATAGGTATATTAAGATCCAAAATAGACGGAATAATTTTTGGTTTTAGAAATAAACAAGGAATTAAGATCCAAAATATCCCGACAAGGAAATGTCGTCTGTTCTCCTCTCACTTCCCACACACACATGCCAAACTAATTATGTATGTTTAGACTTTAGACAAACAAAAAGTATATAGCTTACGTACTTTTGTGGGTTAAAATATAAACGGATGTAAATTTAAAGCTAGTTATACTTCTTCGGCGTCTAGTTCTTTTTTTCGTTTGATGTTAATGCCTTTCATAAACGATCATAAGTTCACAACCTAACTCAATGAAATAACCAGTGGCAGTAGGCAGTAGTAGATCCGTAAAAAGTTAGTATAAAAAAGTGGAGAAAATGTGAGAAGGTTATAACGGGTGTCAAATATATAACCGATATGGGTATTCACAAATTCACAATTTTTAGTTTTTGAACTTAGATATTATAGTATTAACTATTGACAAATGATATAATGCATGATTACATCATTTGATTACAACTGTTTCATCTCATTCCCACGCATTGTCCCATCTTGTAGATATTGGTTGACAACGAAAAATGCTCGAGATATTTTGGTTTCGTACTGATTGAATAAAAGATTTTTTATTTGTTCATGCATGATTCCTTCTATTGCTTGTGCTTGTGTTTGCTTAGTCGATGTATGTGTTGCATAGTCGACACGTGGTAATGTTCGCCCTCCCACTTGTACTTGGTTTCACTTCACATCACCGATTCGCACAGTTCAAGAAGAGGTGTCTTCGATCACGTCTATTTTAAAACACACGTACGTAGTCGTCTTTTCGTATATTGTAAAGGAAAAAAACCCAATTAATCTTGAATCTGAAGAGACATACTATATAGTATTAGTATATGTTCTACAAAATATCTCTCTTGTCATAAATAAATTGTTTTCAGATATCTTCCACTTCTTATTTATTATTCTGGTTTTTATATATATACAAAGGAATCCTTAAAGAGAAGGTTTCCTAAGATCATCATCGATCACGAGTGGAGAAGAATCTAGCTAAACATTTGAGTCTTTTTGGCCTCGTAAAATTATAAGCCAAAAATCCAAAAACTTCTGTATCGATCTTTAATTATCATACCAGTTCATGAATATGACGAAAAGACACATTTTACAAAGCAGATAATTGTAGGAACTTACGTGAATTAATTACAAATGCTTTGCCAAAAAAATCAGCAAACTATAATTTTGTTTTCAAATCAATATTTTAGTGAAATCACTCAACAGATATCTAGTCATGATAATCAAATACGTTAATTATTTCAATCAAGTTCTTGTTCTTGATCAGAACGTCACACAGCAACAACTACCCAAAAAAAAAACCAAACTAAAATTGTAAAACCCATAACAAGATTTAAAAAAATCATTATTTGTCAAAACTTTCTATTTTAGATTTTTTGTGATAATTAATGTTGTTGCATCTGCACCACACTAACTCCATCGTATCCAGCTGTGATGTAAAAAAAAATAAATGCGTCTACGTAATGCGTAAGCCCGTGAGAGAGAGTTAGAAACACGCGCTCTTCACTTTGTACCTACTGTAGTAAAGAGAACGAACTCTGAAAACTGGAGGACTCCTGCCAAAAAAGTATCTTGTCTTCTTTTTTTTTTTTTTGTTTAAATTAAAAAGCCTCCAAGACGAGGTTTGAACGACACGTGTTTGGTCTGACGTGGATACTGTAAGATGCTTCCTCGGTGACTTCTCCATGACTCGATTTCGGCGCTTCTCCACGTTTCCATCAATTACACGAATACGGCTCTCTCACTTATTTTCTCTATTTTTTTTGTATTTGTTCTTCAAGTCCTCGTAATATATTTTTTATTGTCAATTACAGCACATAAGTTTTAAACAATAGGAATTTATTATATACAATGAATGTTTAAACTATCACAATTTGGATACCCTTAGATGAACTCTACCCATAGTAAATTAATATATATGCATTGATTGAATAAGAATTTGATATTTTATTTTAAGATCTTACTATCTAAATTAAAAATATATAATTTGTTTCCAGTTCAGCAAGAACAATATGATTTCGCTTATCATAAATTAAAAAAAAAAAATCTTTTGAAAATCTAACAAAAATTAATTATGAAAAAACAAAATTACAAGTTCTTGATCATCACCTACATTATGTGTATGGGAATCTGGAACAAATTGATAACATCCTACAAATATGGTGACAATATGCAAATATTGAAACAAATTGGTCTCTTTTTATAGATTCTAGGGGAGACACATATGACATTTATAATACTAGTATAAATAGAATATCGGATCGGCCCTTGGATATTTTTCTGATAAGCTATAGGATGTTTACACACGTCCTCTTTGGTATAAAGGAAAGCAGTTCTAATCTCACCAAGCTTGGGACAGTATAAAGTACGACCAACCAAATGTACTAGAACACGTTGCATGTTTATAGCTGTCACGAAACAGACCTACCACTACTACCGCCACGTGACGGTCAAAATGAAAGGTTTCTGGCCAAACCTGTAAAGAAAAGAGATCACCGGCACGAAACCTAACACATCACGAATTCGACCGGTCTCGCTCGACACGTTATGCATGTTTTTTTTTTCTTCTGGTTCGTTTAATTATAAGAATTGGCCAGTTTGGTCGATTACATTAAATATTCAATTAGGAGAGACTAAAACTATTTCGTACTAGTTGTACACGTAACCTTAAATTAATTGTCTTTAGAAACTTCTTCCATATGTCTCATGACTCACGAATCATGACAAAGAAAACTTCTTTCTATGTGTTTGATCTCCCTACGCAAGAAAAATGTACTCATTTTTATAATTGGAAGTTTCCGCATATTGTTATTTAATTTTCAGTTTAGTTGAGTTCTACAGAGAGTAATTAAGTCATCTAAGGTTTTAATTTCTATTTAAATCCCAATCAAATGACTCGGATACTGGAAAAGATAGTAATTTTTCTAGTATCGCTATGATTTAGGCAAGATTCTCATGTAGTAACACTCGAGTATATATACGTCCAACTACGCTAGTGTCCTGTAAAATTCAGTCGACTATGCTATGTTGAAGATATCTTAAGAGGCTTGCACATTGCAAATCCAAGATTCTGAAATTAACCTGAGACATTTAATAATTCTACGATGTCGCGTCTAATATATTTTGATTCTTCAAAGATAATACTAAATAAATAAATCTGTTATTTATTTTAATTGCGTCTACTTTTTGACATTTGTGTACGTAAACTATTATATATCGCCGTGGAATCGGCATGCACCATGACATTTTCCCAACATGCAAGGATACGACAGATTATTTTAATAATCACCAATTTTCTAGTATTATTTCTTTCCGTAATTAAACTTCAGAACCTGGGACGATGGGATTGGGACCTAGCGCATTCACTGTAAAATGTAAATCTACCATGATCGATAACGTAAATCTATAGGAATCAATCATTTGTTTAGACCATTGTAGCAACCGACTAAGACCATGGCCAGTGGAGTTTTTTTAGGGTACTCAGATCATTTCTAAGTCCAAAAGAAAAGAATAATTAAAAGAATTGGCCCACAATTACATAGAACCGTTGCTCTGCGGAGTATCGGAAGAAATTGGGAAGACATGGTACGTGTCAATTTCTAATTTCTAATTGGACTTTGATAAAATATAAAAGACAAATTTTTTTTTTGGCTTCATTTGCCTCTTTTCCCCGATCTATCTCTTTCCTCTCTCTCGACAACGGTGAATCAGCTTCTTCTTCCGGCTTCAAAAACACAATCCAACTATCAAAAATCTCGAGATCGAGATCTCAATCACAGATCCACACTAAGCTATGAGGAGAGTCACCAGACTTGCTGCAAGGACAATCTCAGCCTCCGACGCAATCCTGCTTTGGTATGTTTTCTTTCCAAATATTTGATTTTTCCACATGGATTTTGTGTTTTTTGATCTGCATGATGAATGTGATCAGATGTTTTTGTTGGGATCAGTTGGAATTTGAATCATTTAGTTTTTGGCTGTTTGATTTATCCAGATTAGAAATGTATCAGAGTGTGATTGAATTTGGAATTGAAAAAGATCACCACTTTTTTGTTCTTTGATTGAATTGGAATTGTTCAATTGTGTTGTTTTATGTGATGATGCGCAGTTGATTGATCCGGTGGACAATTAGTGAATAAGTTTGTTTTGATCTTCATTAGCTGATTGTTGATAGAGACTTGAAGCTGATATATGAGTTAGGGTTAGATTGATTTGTATTTATTAGTGAATAAGTTTGTTTTGATCTTCATTAGCTGATTGTTTGATTGTCTTGGTTTAAGTATTAGTAAGTTTTCAGTTTGTTTGTTCTGCAGGTGTTTATGAAGGGTCCTTCATTGTATGCTTTTAAAGGTTTGGCTGGTCAATTTGCGCCTATGGGAGTACATATATCAATGCTTCTGATCATGGTGGGTGGAACCCTCAGTGCGACGGGGGTTTTCTCAGTTCTAGCAGATGCTTTTAATACCGAAGTTCATATTAATCGATTCACCATGGATTATTATGATAATGGAGAGGTGAGTGATACCGAAGCTCACAACCTGCATCAGGTACTTATCTCATTCACATGTAAAAATAACTCTTAAAATCGTTATCAATCACAGTCCTATTTTATACCTATGTGTTCTGGCACTTGGGTCTACTAGATCTTGGTCTTCCACCTTTAGCAACCTCTTCATCATCTAACTCTGTTTTCCCTTTTTTATATGAAGATATGGGCACTTCAAAACGGAAAAACATTGGTGGTCGGGGGAAGAACCAACAGAGCAAAGAACGAATTCCTGATGATATGAATTGATTGCTTGATCAAGTTCCTGAGCTAATCAAATAAGAATACTTCAGTTGTCTCTGAGCAATCTTGATTAGCTCTGCGAACTCTGGTACATTTCAAGACAAAACCAATATAGTTATACAGAATTATGAAAAAGGTATAGTTTTCAAGAACACAAACACATTCTACATGTTGCTGATCACACGAAGGTGAACCATGTTTTGTGTTTAGGATACTGTATTTGTGATTTGGTTGAAAATTGCTAGGTCATATTTTCAAAAAGAAGAGTGTGTGTTACAGTCTGTATTTTTCCTTTTGTTTCTAATAAAAAGAAAAAATTGTTTTCACAATGATTTTAGTTGAAAAAACCTTTATAGGTTTCTCTAGTGGAAAGATAAATTTTGTTAAGTATTTAGTGGGTTGCTATAATTAGATTAATATTAATTATATGATTAAATTATTTTTAAGCAACCCATATGAATTGCTCCATTGACCATGCTCTAAGATCATTAGCGACAATTTCTCCACCAATTGATGAAATAGGATTAGTACCCGACGGCTTTGATGCCCTATACGTTCAAACCAAATATTAAGATGCGTGCACCCAAAAGAAAAACTATATTTTTAACTTTTAGTTGGACCATAGAAGAAGCCACTAACGATATGCACCAAAATCGAGCGATATACAAAAGATATAAGATATGAGACCCCCACAAGCATGAAGTAACAAACATATAATTAGTGCGAATTCTGAAATGAGCAAAGTGAGAAGCCCAAATAGGAGATATAGTATTCTTACTACGCAAAGAGGCCTTTAATTGGGCTCTTATAAAGCCCTTGACGTTCCCGTTAAGCAAAATGTTCATGTCAGTCGATGAAAACCAATGTGGACAACTTGTTTATTCTTAGTAGCAAAAGAGGCCTGTATATAAATATGCACACGTCGTCCAAATTTTGTTAAACATAATCTGTTTGTCGTATGAATCTAAATTATCTAATACATTACTCTTTGCTTGACGAAAAAAAGAAAAAGAAAAAAGCATATCTATTCCAAGGGAAAATTAATGGCAAGGTAATTAGGTAAATTTTATGAGTTATTACAAAAGGAAAAATAGATTTCAGAGGAGCGTAGTTGGCTTGCATAATTTGACCTTCAAACTCTCTACACTAAGTTCGAAGGTAAATTCGACTAGTCGCTAGTTTTGCTTTCATGAGGAGTTTGAGTACGTGGATGAAGAAAGGACTGATCGGGAGATAGGGGTGTGATTGTGAAGTCTTACATTTCTTTTTCCAAACACTATCAATCGAGGAACGTTAAATTCGTAAAAAGTTCATTAACACATGAGTTCAATGCTCATATATGGACTGTAGTCTCTCTTTATGTACAAAATTACATTAACATATAAAAATACTTTTGGTGGATGTTGAAAACGAACTCTCTGTCAATATAGCCCAAGTCAATAAGGTAAACGATATCATTTCTACACGATTTTCACCAATCCATTTTGTGACTCGGCCCCTCCCCCGTAAAAGAAAAGACACGTTCTTCATTTTATTTGAAAAAAAAATAATTTGGAAGACTTTCTTAACATGTTTATCCAAAAAAAAAAAGGAAAAAAAAAATAATTTGGACAACTTAGCTTGCATCGACGTGTGAATATTAATTATTAAGGCCTAATGTATCAGAGCATGTATCTTTGTTTCAATTATAATTACCCAAAGATGTATGTTTATTAGTTATCACGATCTTTTTTTTTTTTTTTGGCAAACAGTTATCACGATCTAAGCTCTACAACAAATACGTGTTTCCCATGCCTCTATTATAGTATCTATGTAATATTTTTTATTCTGCTATATTTCCTACTTTTTACTACTCTTATAATTAATGTTGATCTTCATCTTTTTGAGCTCAAAACACTTTTTTTATCCATCCCATTATAGAATTAAATGATACTATAAATGATGAAAGTTAAGAACAAGGTGCAAACAACCTAAAATACCTTAACTAAAATGTTTTTTTTTCTTTCTTTGTCTTCCAAATATAAATGGGATTTTTACTATTTTTGGACAAATATAGTGAGTTTTTTTTCATGCGCAGTTGAAAAAAATATTTCATAATAGGCTCACAATCATATATAGTATTTTATAGTTTTTATATATTTAAAAAAAAACTAGAAAATTCAGAATTTTAAGAACTTCAACAGAATCATCAAAAGTGTATAACTGAAAGATTTTTAATGATTGCTAAAGAGTATTCAATAGTTTTGTTGATTTGTTTTATAAAATTTTGTAAAGTGCTCCAAAATTTTTGTAATACATTTTGTGACTTTATTTTATGAATAAAATTTATAAAATCATAAATCAATAACATAATAATTAAATTTCTTAACAATCTTAGATTCTTTTGTTTTAATTGAATAACACAAAAAAATTTATCGACTATGTAAAAGTCCAAATCCAATAATTCAAATTTGTTAAAATTTTAAATAACTTTACAAATCACAAACTAACAATACTAAACTTTAACAAAGTTTAACAAAATTTTAATCTAATAACAAAAAATTCTAAATAATATCTAAAAATTTTAAAATTCTAATCCCCAGTCAATAACCTCCTTAGTAACAACAATATTATTCTATAATGGATTTGAAACAATCTACTTATTAAACAAATATATTTCCAATTAGTCGTGACATCGTTGACTGAACTGAGGACATCTCCGTAATTTGTGTTTCACGTGGCTACCTCTTCTTCTTCTCTCATATAATATCTGTCATCCCTATCACACAGAGCTTTTGTCACTCCAAAAAGGGAAAAACAAAAAAACTAATTTAGCTACTCAAAATAAATTAAAAAGAAAAAAAAAAAAAAAAAAAATAGTCCCAGCCACCGTGGGGGTAACTTCGTAAATTTCAAACAAAAACTCCGTTCCCGCCGCGAAGGCCTGAGGTTATTATCCCCGTAAAAATTAAGCAATCTCCCGGTGATGATGACTAAGATCCACTCCCTCACGCCGGAGTGATTCATCCTCTTCTTCTCTCGTCGAACCCAAAAAAAAATTAAAAAAAAAAATGAAAACGAATCGCGGCGGCGGAGACGAGGCTCTGAAGTTTTCAAGTTTCTTCTTCATGCCGGAGCGTTCACGTGATTATCTCGTGCTTTTCATACGCTTCTCCGTCATCGCTTGCCTCGTCGTCTCCGTCTCTCTCGTCCTGCGCGCCACTTTTTTATCCCCTTCCGCTCGTGACTATTCCACCACCTACGGTCTCCGATTCACCACCGTTCCTCAGAAATCCATAGCTCTCTCTCCCACCGGATCAATCGGACCTCTCAATGTCTCTCACATCCTCTTCTGCATCGCCGGAGCAGCTGAGACCTGGATCGATCGGAGCCAGTACACATCCTTATGGTGGCGTAACTCGACGACGCGTGGCTTCGTCTGGCTAGACAAACCAGTGAACCTCCCTCAAAACCACTCCGACGTCAGATTCTCAATCCCGATTCGAGTTTTCGATCCAGGCTGGACTCGATTCAAATTCTCCAGCTCCAGAGCCGCCGTTCGAATCGCTCGCATCATCTGGGATAGTTACAGACTAAACCTGCCGAATGTGCGGTGGTTCGTCATGGGGGACGACGACACCGTATTCTTCACCGAGAATCTCGTCAAGGTTCTATCCAAATACGACCACGAGCAGATGTGGTACATCGGAGGTAACTCGGAGAGCGTCGAGCAGGACGTGATGCACGCGTACGACATGGCGTTTGGCGGCGGCGGTTTCGCTATCAGCCGTCCGTTAGCGGCGCGTTTGGCTAACGCGATGGACGATTGTCTCCAACGGTATTTCTACTTTTACGGTTCTGATCAGAGAATCGCGGCTTGCGTTAGCGAGATCGGCGTTCCGTTCACCGAAGAACGCGGTTTTCATCAGGTACGTTTTGTTTATACACGTGTCCGTTCTTCCATTGGTTTTTTTGGCTTTGTTTCTGTATACACGTGTCGAAACCGTTTTGTTTTTATTTTGGAGCCCCGACAAATTCGAAAGGTGCTAATTACAAAAGGGGGTCAAACGTAATTATCACTTTGCTTATAGTGTTAGTGTTAAAAAAAGAATTTAGGAGTGTTGATTAATTGAATATAAAGTCACATCAATGTTGACCAAAAAAGGAAATATAGTCACCCAACTGGGGACATTTATACTCTTTTTTGTTTTTTTCCCTCTAAAATTTGACTTATATGGGACGTTTATTTATTAATCAAATTTAAAGGTTAGAGCTTAATGTATAGTAATTAGTACTGTTGTTAGTCAATTGCTTGAGATATTTCTCTCCCGCTGTTTTTTATTTTATTTTCCCTAATATGAAGAATGGGTTCTAGTTGTGGTCCATGAATGTGGTAGAAAAATCTTTCTAAATAGTTTCTAGTGGTGGAGCACATGATTCTGTCACGTTAGGATACAAGGCTTTTATAATCATGGGCTCATGGCTACTAGTGATCATCTTTGTTTGTTTAAATCTAGAAATATATCGTTTCCGCTAAGCTCTTATTGTTAATTATATCTCTGTTTCTAAGATATTAATGTTTTATTCTTTAACTAGATGTGCGTGTCATTATTACTACTAAGATCACGTGTTGTGTCTCAAAAGTAAATTTCAATATCTGCCTGTAATGTTTGGACTTTGGACTCACACCATTCTTTGTTTGGCAGCTTGACATAAAAGGAGATCCATACGGGTATCTAGCGGCGCATCCATTGACACCGCTTGTATCTCTGCATCACCTAGTTTACTTAGACCCAATGTTTCCTAACAAAAACCCGATTGAGTCGTTACAGACCCTTATGAAACCTTATTCCTTAGACCAGAATCGAATTCTCCAACAGATTAATTGCCATGAAGGAAAGCGTCAATGGTCCATATCAATCTCTTGGGGGTACTCCATACAGATCTACAGTTATTTCTTGACCGCTAAGGAGCTGACTACGCCGTTGCAGACTTTCAAAACCTGGCGGTCTTCGAGTGATGGACCATTCGTCTTCAACACTCGGCCCTTGCCACCTGATCCGTGTCAGCGTCCCGTCACTTATTTCATGGATGGTGCAGAAGATGTAAGGTTCTATGGGACGAAAACTAGGTATAGCGTAGCGGATAAGAATTTTGGTCGTTGCGAAAATAATACTGAGCATTCTGAGTTAACCAAAGTGAAGAGGATACTAGTGACTTCAATGAAGATGGATCCTGAGTATTGGAACAAGGTACTACTTGCTTAGTGTTTTAATTTCCTTATATTGATGTATAACAGTTTTGAGTGAGTTTTTGAGTTTTTTTTTTGTTTATTTTGTATTTGTTGATAGGCACCGAGGAGACAGTGTTGTGAGGTGATGGGAGGAGGAAGAGGAAAAAGAAAAGAGAATGAAATGTTGATAAGGATTAGAAAATGCAAATCATCGGAGAGGATATAAAAAAAAAAAAAAGCGATTTGATTAGAGAGAGAGATATATTTTTTGCACATACAGATTTTTAGTTTCGTTTATAGCTGTTGTGTGTTTCCTAAATTCCTTTGTTACATCCAGATGAAGATGCTCTCTATCATCAATACTGGGAGTCTTGCGTTTTACAAAATGTAAACAAACTCTGTATTATTATTACTCCAAATAAAATAATTAGTTTTACCTTGATCTTAACTATATACGCAACAAGTTTTAACTGAACCAAACAAATTTATTCATCCTTAAACATGTTATGTAAATACTAAGAACCACAAACCCGCATTGAACAAATTGGGAAAGCAGAGCAGATGATATGTAGTTGACATTCTGAGCTTTCAATGCAGTTAATGAAATACAGTTCGATGACATGACTAACTAACTCAAAAAAAGTTGGCATATATCAATTAAAATCGAAATTTAATGTTTGATCTCGTCCACCAAAAACTAAAAAGTATCCAATATAATGACGATGCATTCAAATGCAATCAAACATACTTATTCTTTTCATTTACGTTTCTTAATTCATTCGATCTATTTTAGTATTAAAAATTTAAAACATATATTTCGTGAAATTTTACGTAGAACACTTTCTAAGCGTGATATTATCGAAGTATATATACCTTAAAATAAAATATAAACATACAAAATTTTATCTTATGTCTCTTCCATTTTATATTTTTTGATGGAAGCTGCCGCTTAGTTTTCCAACCAAACCTCAGCTAAATATAGTTAGGGAAACGGATAAGACATTCGCATAAAGGAGATCAAGGCTTTGTAAAACACGCAAGTTTACGCAACTTCTTCTATGCCGCAATTATGTGCAAAACATTAATTTATTCTTGTAACTATATATTAGTATTGTTATTATATCTGCTGAAAAATTACTATTACAACATATGCTTTCGTGCTTTGATTTCCAAGCTTTCTGTTTATCTATAATTTTGTCAGTCAGGTAGGCTACCAAACCATGCCAGATTAATCAAAAACGAAATTATAAGGCTCTACTTTGACAAGTTTCTCTCACAACTCGTCTAATTAAAAATAAAATAAACCAAACTAAGATACGTGTGCACATCATTCCGAATATAAACACATCATGCACAAGCAAGAAATTAAATAAATTTTTATAAACCATGGCACAATAAGGTCAGTAACCTAATTAAATCCATATGTATAGTGTTGCACATAATAAGATTGCCTAATTTTGGTGCATCCCGCCAAAAATTCGGACAAAACTGTTGAGTTTCAAACCATGAATTTCTTTGTTAAACTTTACGTGTACTACTGTTACATCAGAAGAAGAAGAAAAACACGTGACGTGCATATATAAACTTATTTTCTTCACATATCTATGTATAATATATTGATTGACTCATCAATGACATATTTCAACTTTAAAAAATCATGTATACAAATACGGTAGGTGCAATATTGATAAACTGCCAATTTCCCCATTGTATTAGATACACTAGTCAATCCAAACCCTTATAACATAAAACGTTATAATCCATTTTTTTCTTCCATCTCCAATCTAATCGAGTCAAAACTAATATTCGATCAAAACACCAAGAAAATAAATGGTGATGGATCAAGATGGAACGACGCCGTGTTCAGTCGTGTCAGAGTTTGAAGGGACAATACTGAAGAACGCAGATTCATCCTCTTACTTCATGCTCGTAGCCTTCGAAGCATCTGGTCTAATTCGTTTCGCAATCTTGCTATTTCTCTGGCCCGTAATCACACTCCTTGACGTTTTTAGCTACAGAAACGCCGCTCTTAAGCTCATGATTTTTGTAGCTACGGTTGGTTTACGTGAACCGGAGATCGAATCGGTGGCTAGAGCCGTCCTGCCAAAGTTCTACATGGATGATGTAAGTATGGACACGTGGAAGGTTTTCAGCTCGTGTAATAAGAGGGTCGTGGTGACGAGAATGCCTAGAGTTATGGTGGAGAGGTTTGCCAAGGAGCATCTTAGAGCCGATGAGGTCATAGGTACGGAGCTGATCGTGAACCGGTTCGGTTTTGTTACCGGTTTGATACGTGAAACCGATGTCGATCAGTTTTTTCTGAACCGTGTCGCTAATTTGTTTGTTGATCGGAGGCCTCAACTAGGTCTTGGAAGACCTGCTGTGACCGCTTCTTCAACTTTCTTATCGTTATGTGAGGTAACGTCTAATTGCATGAGCTGATTACTAAAATAGTAAAATCTAGTTTGTTACACTTCTAAGCAAAAAATTTCAACTAGCACAACTTTTTTAATCATATGATATTTGTCTTTGTATGTAGGAGCATATTAATGCACCAATTCCGGAGAACTACAACCACTGCAACGAACAACTTCAGCTACGTCCACTCCCGGTGGTATTTCACGTCGGACGTCTAGTGAAGCGACCAACGCCAGCCACCGCTCTCCTCATCCTCCTTTGGATCCCATTCGGAATCATTCTAGCTGCGATCAGGATAACTCTTGGAGCCATCCTCCCATTGTGGGCTACACCTTACGTCTCTCAGGTATTCGGCGGCCATATCATTGTCAAAGGCAAGCCTCCTCAGCCACCGGCGGCTGGAAAATCCGGCGTGCTCTTTGTGTGTACTCATAGAACCCTAATGGACCCGGTGGTGTTATCCTACGTGCTCGGACGCAGCATCCCTGCCGTTACTTACTCAATCTCGCGGTTATCCGAGATCTTATCTCCCATTCCAACCGTCCGGTTGACAAGAATCAGAGACGTAGACGCGGCGAAGATCAAACAACAACTGTCTAAAGGAGATCTAGTGGTTTGTCCTGAGGGAACCACTTGTCGTGAACCGTTTTTGTTAAGATTTAGTGCTCTTTTCGCTGAGTTAACCGATAGGATTGTCCCCGTCGCGATGAACTATAGAGTTGGATTCTTCCACGCGACCACGGCGAGAGGCTGGAAAGGTTTAGACCCGATTTTCTTCTTCATGAACCCGAGACCGGTTTACGAGGTTACGTTCTTGAACCAGCTTCCGGTTGAGGCAACGTGTTCGTCTGGGAAGAGCCCCCATGATGTGGCGAACTATGTTCAGAGAATCTTGGCGGCTACGTTAGGGTTCGAGTGCACTAACTTCACAAGAAAAGATAAGTATAGGGTTCTCGCTGGAAACGATGGAACGGTGTCGTATTTGTCGTTGCTTGACCAATTCAAGAAGGTGGTGAGCACTTTCGAGCCTTTTCTACACTGAAGATAACTCGAATCATCGATCACTCTGGTGATTTCATCTTTGTTTTTAACTGATTAGATTAGTAGTTTCAAACCTGTTTGCAATTTCTTTCACTTGGTTAAGTTTTGCTTGTGATATAAAAAGTCTGGGTTGATTTTTTTAATATGGTTAAATATATGTGTTGTGTTGATCTTATTAAAATGTTATTCTTTTTTTTTTTTTTTTTTTTTCAGATATGTAAGTCCTCTTAACAGTTGTTAATGGAATAAATATATAGTTTGGTTAGTCATTATGAATTGTTTGTTGATTTTCCAACAATTCATTTGTTTCAAGAATATTTGGTCTTTCTCTTTGATGTTGCAATGTATATTGAACTGTTAATATACAGTGCTTTCTCTTTTTTCAGTTGTTCTTTTTATATAACTTTTAGTAATATTCAAATATCAACCCAATAATTCGTTTACACCATATCCGATATAAGATAAGATTAGTTGATAAACTAAAAGTTTAGATTCTAAATTGAAATCTCAATTTTTAAAAATGAATTAGTAGTCGCCAAACATTTTAGAAGAATTTGGTGGGCAGATTAGAAATAGACAAACTCGTTGACCAGAAGACTTTCGTTGCCACGTCAACACTTTTCCCATTACAGCTGGCCTACTTTCAGTTCCACGTCATTGTTCATAAAACCTTCTTTTTTTTTTTTTGGGGGTGACGAAATCGTTCATTAACGTAATAAAGTAGTCAATATGTACTAAAAAAAACAAAATCGTTCGGAGTGTGTTTTCCTGGTAGGTTACTACTGGTAAAAATATTTCTAAATGTTTTTTTTTTGTGGGCAATTCTCTAAATGATTTTAACATTAACTAAGAAATTCTCTTTATTTAACAGCAATAGATCTTTGATTTTTGCATTTTATTAGTTATAATTAAGATTTATATACAAGAGTAGGCATTTTAATAATAACTTCAGCTAAAATGCTGTGGAGAATTCATCGTATAGCATTTTACTTAGGAGAATTCAATGAATTTCAAACGTAAAATTTACAAAAGCGGTAAATATGGAAACAGCTTCGAATAAATAAGCTCCATCTGTTTCACATTTGGTAAACCGAATCTTTAAAGCTTATTTTGCAGGTTTTGGAATATATACAAGATTTGTGTGAGAGTCCTTTGACATCATCAAGAACCACAACCATTATTTAATTACGGTTTTTCGACATAATACAAAGTTAAAAAAGATGAATGTCGTCTGCCTCTTTCCATTTAAAGACGTCACACATCTCACCATATAGACTGCTGTTGAAGTTTTTGTTAAAAAAATTTGATTATAGAAGAAAAAGTTGCCGAACATTCATCTGTAAGACTGTAACACTAAGTTCTGTAACACCATTAACTTAATTACCATTTAGATAGAGCCTAGTGAGGGATTGGCGAGTGTGTGATAGGCCGTGGAACTACAACTGGAAACTAGAAAGTGTATATTTTGGAAAGATGATTTATAAATTCACCATTATATTTAATTTATTTATAAAAAAAAAAAAAAAAACATGTTCGTAGATCTGGACAAAACAACAGCAAGAAGAATGCATAAGACTTAGAAAGAATTATATATATATATATATATATATATATATATATATATATCGTTAAATTTACTTTAGAAAGATGTATATTAAATTCATCATCCAAGAAACAAATATTATAACTAGGAAGAAAGCTGAAAGAAA
This sequence comes from Camelina sativa, assembly GCF_030686135.1. NCBI lineage: Eukaryota > Viridiplantae > Streptophyta > Magnoliopsida > Brassicales > Brassicaceae > Camelina > Camelina sativa. The sequence continues at coordinate 4,397,740 of NC_141880.1, forward strand.
TATACAAAGATAAATAGATTAACCTCTAGAGATACTTATATATAAATTAACCAGAAGATTAAGGATTTATGGGAAAACAACTAAGATCATTTTGAGAGATTCAAAATACTTAGCAAGAACTCTATCAAGAAACAAATAAAATGAACATACCAAAAAGTTCTCGAGCTATATTACCTCCTCTTGTGATCCGATCTGTGGATTCATTCAAAAACAAAAAACTACAAAATACTTTTCATCATCGGAACATACCTGTTTATATGTATAAGCCACTGATTGCAGCTGCAGCATCATCAAGATTCTCATACATACATCAAAAATCTTATCATAGTACACACGAATGTACATATATACTTGATGATTTGTGAATCTTGATGATGCTCCAACAGCGAACAGTAGCTGTTTGATGATAGGATGTATATGTAGTGATATGGATCTGTGGTTTTGTCTTGGTTCTTTTCAAGACTCAAGACGGCCCCATTTTGCTTGAAACATGAAACCCTAATCGCAATCCTTCATCTAGAGAGAGAGATAGGGACTTGTATAAAGCGATAGAGCTAGGAGAGCCTATTTGGTGCTTTCTCCAATAATGTGCACAATATTATAGTATATTTTAATTTGCGTATAACTAAATCAAGTATAGGTTAATTAAGATCTCAGGTAGTCCTTGGTACAACATAAGGAAATATCCTTATTATACTAGCACTATTACAGAAACTAAATTTGTCACAGACAAACAATATTCAATCATTGTTACCATAATCCGTAAGTATTTTGTTAGCCTGCAAAAGATTGTCCCAGTGGTTTTATCACTTGTTCCGCGATCAACCAATAATCGTAATTTACCAGATCAAATCAACTTTTCAACTATTTCACTAGTTAGTAATTAAGATCAAATAAAATGTGAGAAACAAAATAGAAAAGAGACAAGCGTGAGACACGGAGAAGTGGAAACTGATCCTCTTACGTTCCTCGTACGTTTACAAGAGTTCCCCACTGCTTTCCATATTTCTATATTATTCCCTCCATCACTTCTTTCACACACTTTCGGTGGAAATGATTGTATTACGGATGAATGAGTTGAATAAAATTGGTTGAATAACATTCAACTCATTCATCCACTAAATAGGAGGTGAAAGAGTTGAACAAATTTACTTTATAATTTTTATTATTTTTTTTTTTTTAATTTGGTGGTACAAATATACGTACGTAATTATTATTGTGTATATTACATGAACTTTTTATTTATCTCCCGCAATGAAAAAGGTAAATAATAATAATAAGGTAGGAGTTTAAAAAAAAAAAAAAAAAAAAAAACAATAATTTCCAAAAATTGCATCTCTCTTAGCCACTAATGTTGAGCAGAACGAGAGAGCTTTGATGAATCCTTTAGCTTTCGTACTTTGAATCACTTTCACTCTTCATCGTTCTCTCTCTCTCTCTCTCTCTGCATCTCTCGAGCTTTCCCGCGTCGTCGTCGTCTCTCTCTCCATCTCTCTCCTGGTAATGTTTCTTCTTCTAGATTGTTCTTCCGTTATTAGTAGGTAGGTCTTTGAATCCATTTGCGCGGATCTCTGATCTTCAATTCGTTGTCTTCTGATCAGTGTGGAGTTTTAATTTTGAGCTAATTTTTTTTGTTCGATTGTAATTTTCCGATACCAAATCGGATAGTTTTTATTTGTTTCAAATCTGTATCTTCAGCTCCAACTCGAGCTCCGATTTCGTCGTATGTTGTAGATCTCAGCGTGAGCGAGTTTGCTGATTATAATATATGGCATGTTGCTAGATACTGAATAGAGAGCTTGCTTTTTTTACCTCAGCTAGGGTTCGTGTGTATCTGTTGCTTTTCGATTCTTGTAAATAGAGAGGGATCCGCTTTCCCTGAGTGATTTTGAAATTGGAATTGGGATTCAAAATCTTGAGATTGTTGATTAGTTTTATTTTGGTCTTAGTATTTGATATAGTAGAAGTCATTTCAAAGTGTCAGTGCCTTTTGTGATAGTATCCAATAATGAGAAACGATGTATCAGTGGTAGATAAGAAATCTTAGGCGTTCTACTAGACTTATTATTCTAACTGTTTGTTTTCAATCGTTTGGAAGTTTATCATTTCGTTATTTTGTTGATATGTACATGAATGACTGCTGGCTGGAATATTAAAGGGTTTGTCTACTTCTCTAAACTGGTTCAGGTGGGGAGCTTTGATGTCTAAATTGTTTATTCAAGTGGTGGGGGTTGTCTTGATATAGATAGAAAGAGATGAGTTACTTGACTACGGTTGAGAGTGATGATGGTATGCACTCCAGCATCTATAACGAATCTTCAGCTGCTGATAGTATCAGCAACGGCTACAGAAGTAGAGGGAGAGGAGGTGCCCTGAAGAAAGGACCATGGACCTCGACTGAAGACGGGATTTTGATTGATTATGTGAAGAAGCACGGCGAGGGTAACTGGAATGCTGTCCAGAAACACACTAGCCTTGCCCGTTGTGGTAAAAGCTGTCGTCTGAGATGGGCTAATCATCTCAGGCCAAACTTGAAGAAAGGAGCATTTAGCGAAGAAGAAGAACAGCTCATTGTTGAAATGCACGCCAAAATAGGAAATAAATGGGCGCAGATGGCTGAACATGTAAGTAGTATTGTAACTGATGATATTGGTCCATTTTCATAGATTCATCTTTTCTGTGAGCCTAAGGACTTATCTCTGGTATAATTTCTCTTCTTGTTTATCAGTTGCCTGGTCGAACAGATAATGAGATAAAGAATTATTGGAACACTCGTATCAAGAGGCGACAACGAGCAGGCTTACCACTGTACCCTCCTGAAATCCATGTTGAAGATCTCCAGTGGAGTGAAGAGGATACAAAGAGTAATATCATAAGAGTAGATAGAAGAAGACGTCAAGATTTCTTGCAGTTGGGGAATTCCAAAGCGAATCTTTTATTTGATGATCTAAGTTTTGCTGCTAGCTTATTACCTGCCGGTTCTGACCTATCAGATTTGGTTGCATGCAACATGCTAGGAACTGGCGCAAGTTCTTCCTGGTATGAAAGCTACATGCCACCGATATTGCCTTCCCCAAAGCAACTCTGGGATTCTGGATCTCGGTTTCCCATGTGCAGCAGTAACATAAAGCATGAAGTCCAATCTCCGGAATACTTTCAGAATACTGCTTCACAAAAGAATCCCAGATCTTGCAGTATCTCGCCTTGTTATGTTGATCATCCTCCTTACGGAAATCAACATTCATCTGATATGATGATGATTCTAGATAGCCATACCCTTGCGGATGGCATGCTTCCTACTTCTAAGCCCTCATTTGGGGCAGTGAAGCTGGAGCTCCCTTCATTCCAATATTCAGAAACTAGTGCATTTGATCAGTGGAAAGCGACACCGTCACCTCCACATTCAGATCTCCTTGATTCTGTTGATGCCTATATTCAATCTCCACCACCATCGGAGATAGAGGAGTCAGATTGTTTCTCTTCATGCGACACCGGCCTACTAGATATGTTACTTCATGAGGCCAAGATCAAAACTAGTGCAAAGCACAGTTTGTTGTCATCATCACCTGAGAAGAGTTTCAGTTCAACTACTTGTACAACCGATGCTACTCAGAATGTACCACGTAGCCAGATCAAACCAGGGGAGTTGGAAAATTTCCAAATGAATTTGACTCGCTCCGAGATTTCAATCCCCTCGCAACTTAGTGCAGGTGGTATTTCATCAGGTGAGTCGATCAAAGTTACTCGTTGATTGGTATTTAATCTAATTGTTTTCCATATTGATTCTTAAGCTAGTGTGTTGGTGTTCATACTTGACACTTTTGCAGGAAACTTTGTAAAGACAGAAGAGGTGGATCAGGTTTGGGAACCAAAGAGAGTTGACATGACACGGCCTGATGTTTTACTTGCATCGAGCTGGCTTGACCAAGGATGTTATGGGATTGTTAGAGACACAAGCAGCATGAGCGATGCGCTTGCGCTTCTTCTTGGTGGTGATGACACTGGGAACAGTTACGTGACTGTTGGGTCATCGTCCGGTCAAGCACCACGAGGAGGTGTCGGGTCTTGTGGATGGACTAATATGCCTCCTGTTTGGTCGCTGTAACGAAATGAACCATATCACAATTTGAATCTTTCTGTATTTTCATTCAACTGGCTTACATGACTCATGACTTGCGGTTTGTTATACGTGAGAGAAGATTTATGGACGTCGTAAAAGTTTGGATTTTCTCTAATGCTTGAAAGGCAAATTACCCAATTTATTGTTTCCTGTTCACTCCCTTATACAGTACTTTGCTCGATTGGTTTTGTTTAGATTTAAATAGCAAATCGAAATCATATAATCCAGAGACAGCTTCTAATACTGACTATTAAGCGATTTGGGGACAAATCCAAATAACATATGGGATATTTATGCCAGATGTTACCCAAACAATACATAAGATTATGTCAAAATTATATATTAGATAGTAGTGGCTCAAGCATTCTCAATATATATAGCGACATCAAAAGGGAAATGAATCATTACAAATAATAAAAAGTGTTTTTAGGTCTTGCTTCTCGCAAAGTAACGGTGCCCCAAAGAGGATTAAAACCCAAAATTCTCATTGGGACTCCCAAAATATATTTTTAACTTACACTCCCGTTTTCTTGTTTCTAATGATTTCCTTAAGCTCTGCAAACTTCTTCTTGCATTGAATCATCGTTTTCCCAGGAACAGCTGCAGCTACTCTCTCCCATCTTTGACTTGTCTCTTTTGGGAATGTCTTCAAAGCTTGAACCAAAGCTCTTTCTTGCACAGTTGACCAGCCATCTGTGTCTGAACTTGCACCTGCTTCACCATTGTTGTCTGAGCTCTGACTGTTCGCCACAACAGTTTCTTTAGAAGGGCTTGCCTTTGTTGTGGTCGTCGCCGTAGGTAGAGATTCTCCGAGCTCTTCTCTTGTGGAGAGAGGGGACGCGATTGACGCAGAGGGTTTCCTTTTCTCGAGGAATGAATCGAATGCTTTAGCGGAATCTGGTTTTTGTAGAAGAACTGTTTTAGTTGCTTTCAGGATCTCCTCTACGGATCTTCCTGTGCCGATGTACTCTGAAACAACTTCCCATCTTCGAGATGTCCCCTTTGGATATTTTACCATTCCTTTTCTCAGCATATCAATCTCTTCCTTGCTCCATGGTTGTTTCTTCACAGTACTACTATCTAACTGAGACACTCGTGTTGTAGGCTCTGTGCCACCGTTGGTCTTCTTACTTTCTTTTTCTTTAGATTCAGCTTCGTCATTTCTACTAGTATCGCATCCATCTTTGATCACCTTTGCCAATTCTAGTCCTTCTTTGTTTCCCATTCTATCACATAGATTCTGCAACTGCTCGGTGTTAAGCGACATGCATAGTTTCTCTATATCTTCCTCGGAAATGTCAAGCAGACGCTGAGCCACGAGAGGAGCTGAGAGAGTTCTAAGACGATTCCTTTCTTTGCGTAAGAGCTTCTTCTCTCTTTCCTTATTTTTCTTTTGTTGTTGTGCAGATTCTGCAGCTCGCTTTTCTTCTTCTTCTTTTCGCTTTTTCTCTTCTTCAGCAGCAATTGCAGCGTCCTCTTCCTGCTTCTTCTTAGCCAGAAGCTTTGCTTCCTTTTTCTGTTGCTTCTCAGCCTTTTCTTCCTCTTTTCTTTTCACAATTCTCGGGTCTTTTCGATATGCATTGTCAACAAGAGTCCGGATTCGAGCATGCTCCTCCTTTCTAGCCTTCACAGTTTTTTTGGCATTCTCCTTCTCCATCCACCTCCGTTCTTCACGGGAATCTGCTTGTTCAAGATCATGCTCCTCTTCATCAGGAAATTCCCTCCAACTCTTGAAAGCGTACCAAAAGTTGTAGAACTTATCAACATCTTTAAGTGGTGTGTTTTCATCTCCCAGATCTGGAATACGCTGATTCACTGACCACCTAGCATTTCTCTTGAAAGCTGGACCAAAGACCTTGAAAAAGTCTTGCGGCAAACAATCCGATGGGACCTCGTCATCAAACTCATCAGTGGAGTCAAAAATTCTTCTCCTTGTCGAGTCCATCAATACCTCATATGCTTCTTGAATCGCTTTGAAGCGAGATTCTATCTCATCTTTTTTAGCTTCCTTGGCTTCTTCTGTCTCCTCTAACAAAAGGAGAGTAGCGAGTTTATCAGGATGATGCTTCAGCGCAGCTTCACGATAGCTTTTCCTAATCTGATCTTCTGTCGCAAGATATCTTAAATTGCTCAAACCCAACAATGCATAGTGGTCTTGTTGCTGGGTACCAGACTTCTTCTTTCCTTTGTTGGCATATGAGTTGAATGAAGGAACATACTCCTTCTCTTTATCATCTCCCACTTTCTTATCACCATCTTCATTGTCTGTGGGTTCCTCTGCACAACCATGCAGTTTAAGAGCAGCAGAATGGAAGGCATGACCAGCAGGTTCACGGTTTAAAGCCTTCACAGGGAGACAATTGGAAAAAGCATAGAACGGTTTTCCATCCACAAGTTCCTCAGAGTATGTAATTAGCTTAATGGCAGAGTCACTTCTCCGGCTCGGCATGATGAAAAAATGTACAGGAGCTGCAAATAACCTTACTCCAAGTGATGAGTATCCACGCTGATTTCTGTCCAAAAGATTACAGAAATATTGTGAACTTGGGTTAGCAATTGAAACAGATCAATATTCATCTGCATATATTAACCTACCTACCACCAGAAGTAATTAGGCGAAGCTAAACTGATTAAAGATGTACTAACCAGACCTCAAATTAAAATCCCAAAAGATTCCAAATTCATTTGGTCAACAATACAGACACCTTATCCTCGACTAGCTAGTTATAGAATAAGCACTAACAAACAAACCGAGAGAGCATCAACATAAGAACCAGAGAATCCACAAAGCCTAATGGGTTTTGTAAGACATTGTTTTCACAAAACATTACTGTAGCCACTAAAGCAACTCCATAAAAGATGAACATAACAACCAATCCATCTCTTAAGAACCTTACAAATCAATCCTAATCCTAAGGTTAGTTTAACACTCAATACCTTCATTTGTATCACAAATCAATATATATAAATAAAAAAAAATCAGATTTTTTCCTACAATCCCTGCATAAACAAAAGATGATCTATTCATATCATAAGAAATTTCAAGAATTTATTTGATAACATTCGAAACCACTCAGCAACCACCACTAATACAACAACAGTGATGCTTTTCTTACCAGAAACTCACTCGGATCCGTGGGTCGGAAGTTGCTCCGGCGAGTTTCAAGCCGCGTGAGCCTCCTCCAACCAACGCTGGTAGAGAAAGATGAAGAAGTTCAATCTGGTTTATGAGGAAAATAGCGGCGGCAACGATTTGCAGATGGAGAAAGTTATTTAGAGACGAAGAGAAGAAATGGTCTATCAGATTGTTATCCGTTTGGTTGTTCGTATAACTCTATTCCCCCAAAATTTTGGAGATGCACCTAACATATATTCTCAAGTAGTTTGGGCCAGGCCCATACTATTGGGCCTCACTCTCATATAGGATAGTATTATGCGTTTAACCAAACGAGTCATACTCGCCGGAGAGGACCCATGAACGTCGCTGGGAGCCTTGTACGGAACTCCGCCGTCGCTGCGGTGGCTTCGACGTCATGGAACGTGCGTCTGAGAGAGCTAGCGTATCAGTCCTTGTTCGCCGAATCTGTCTCTCTTTACCGGTCAATGCTCCGGTCTGGTTCTTCCCCCGACGCGTTCTCTTTCCCTTTCATTCTCAAGTCATGTGCTGCCCTTTCGCTTCCTGTCTCCGGTAAACAGATCCATTGCCACGTTATCAGAGGAGGTTGCGAGGCTGAGCCCTTTGTGCTGACTGCTCTGATCTCAATGTACTGTAAATGCGGTTTGGTTGAAGATGCACGCAAGGTGTTCGACGAAAATCCTCAGTCAAGTCAGCTAGGTGTTTGTTACAACGCTTTGATATCTGGGTACAGAGCAAACTCGAAGGTATCTGATGCTGCGTTTATGTTTCGTAGAATGAAGGAAACTGGTGTGTCTGTGGATTCAGTTACAATGCTGGGGCTTGTCCCGCTTTGCTCTGCTCCTGACTACCTCTGGCTCGGAAGGTCTCTTCACGGTCAATGCGTTAAAGGAGGAACAGATTCTGAAGAAGCTGTTTTGAATAGTTTCATCACAATGTACATGAAATGCGGTGCGGTAGAATCTGGTAGGAGATTGTTCGATGAACTGCCTGTGAAGGGTTTGATTTCCTGGAATGCTGTGATTTCTGGATATTCACAGAACGGGCTAGCTTACGATGTTCTGGAACTTTATGAGCTGATGAAATCATCGGGTGTTTGTCCTGATCCTGTTACATTGGTTAGTGTTCTGTCTTCTTGTGCCCATCTTGGAGCTAAGAAGATTGGTCAGGAAGCTAGTCGAAGCCAATGGTTATGGATCAAATTTGTATGTAAGCAACGCATTGATTAGTATGTATGCTAGATGCGGTAACTTGGCAAAGGCACGTGCTGTTTTCGACACCATGCCTGTAAAAAGCTTAGTTTCGTGGACCGCCATGATAGGTTGCTATGGGATGCATGGAATGGCAGAGATTGGGCTTATGCTTTTCGATGATATGATAAGAAGAGGCATAAGACCCGATGGGACTGTGTTTGTGATGGTTTTATCTGCTTGCAGTCATTCAGGGCTAGCAGACAGAGGTTTGGAGTTATTTAATGCGATGAAGAGAGAATATAATCTGAAGCCTGGTCCTGAACACTACTCTTGCGTAGTTGATCTACTCGGAAGAGCTGGTCGGCTAGATGAAGCCATGGAATTTATAAATTCAATGCCTGTTGAACCAGATGGTGCTGTTTGGGGCGCCCTATTGGGTGCTTGTAAAATCCATAAGAATGTGGATATGGCAGAGTTAGCTTTTGCAAAGGTGATTGAGTTTGAACCCATGAACATTGGCTACTATGTATTGATGTCAAATATATATTCAGACTCAAAGAATCAAGAAGGAATCTGGAGAATCCGGGTAATGATGAGAGAGAGAGCATTCAGGAAAAAGCCTGGGTATAGTTACGTGGAACACAAGGGAAGAGTTCATTTGTTTTTAGCTGGCGACAGAAGTCATGAGCAAACAGAGGAAGTCCACAGAATGCTGGATGAGTTGGAGACTTCTGTGATGGAGCTTGCGGGAAACATGGACTGTGATAGAGGCGAAGAGGTTTCCAGCACTAGCCGTGAGCATAGCGAGAGGTTAGCAATAGCTTTTGGGATTCTCAACAGTATTCCAGGCACAGAAATTCTTGTGATAAAGAATTTGAGGGTGTGTGAAGATTGTCATGTTTTCATCAAGCTGGTCAGCAAGATTGTAGATCGCCAGTTTGTTGTAAGAGATGCATCTCGGTTCCACTATTTCAAAGATGGAATCTGCTCGTGTAAGGATTACTGGTAACTTTCCAAGGTATCTAAAAGCTTTGATTATTCGATTGTATGGAGTGTACTACTACAAAGGATGTATTCAAAACAAAATGATTACAGAAATGTGAAGGTCGAAGGCAGCAACTACAGAAGTTTGGATTCAGAAATAAGTTCATCTTCTACGAAAGGGATGGTTTTTCGGATAATCACCCTCATAGGACCACCTGCAAGAAGGAGAAAGATGTGATGAAGAAATCACTGAATAAATGGATTCTTCAGTGTCTATGTCAATTGAAATTGCACCTCCACCAGCTTGATCATCTTCAGTACAGATTGCACCATAATGAGAATCAGCCAACTCCAAAAGGGCAAACCTCCATTCTTCGTAGCATTTCTCTGTCTTCTCCAGCGAACTGATCGTCATTTCAGATGTCTAGAGAAAACATTCAAGCTTCTTAAAATTCAAAGGGTATTACTACTGTCTGTTCATACACACAAATACTGCAAAGGGTATTTTTCCGGTAGTATATATTCGATTCCAGAGTATGATTTAAGTCTTAACACAAACCTTGCAAAGATTGTAGCATCCTTCTGTTCCAACCTTAGACTGGATTGTAAAGGTATTAAAAGGTGCAGCAGAGAAGCCTTTTCCTAATGCTTTCACATATGCCTCCTGGATTATATAGATCATTCAAGTTGGATGATCCAACAGTTTTTAACTTTTGTGAAGTAACAATTTCAGGCACTAAGTATATATCTGTTGTTATTAGTAGAAACTACCTTGAGAGTCCACAACTTAATAAATTCCTTTCGCTGAACTTCCGGGTCCAGTATAGTTGATAAAAACTTCACTTCATCAGCAGAGTAAAATCTTTCTGCAAATGCTAAGACGTCATGTTTAATTTTCCTTTCCTTGTTTTCAACATCGATACCAACCTATGTCATAGTAAACTGCAACTGTTCAAATATAAAACATGATACCATTGACGCCACTAACTCTGGACAAAACTGTATGCATTTTGCCTGACTAGGAGACTTACCGGAACATGTACAGTCACCCCACAGGCAATTAATGAATCTGTGTGGGAGATATTGAAATGCAATGGTGGGTTATTACAGTTGTTATAATTCTGCCAATCTACCTGTAAAATTTAAACAAGAACAAAAATGAAATTTTCCCCTTAAGCCGAGAAACTATAATGAGTTACGTCTAGTACAATCCTAAATAACTGTCTCACCTCAGGCTTCCCATACTTATTCTTCTTGAACATCAAGGACCGAGGATCGACCTCACTGTTTGTCTGATCTAGTAATAAAACCATTACAGTTAATGCTCAGCAAACTCGTTAAAAATTCAGACTTTTCAATCTGCAGAGAGACACTACTACTTAACACAAACAGCGTTCATATACATCAAAGACCAGGTTCAGGTCAGTTAGATGATCAAATCTTCCAAAACCAACAAAACCTAATGAGGAACTCTAATAATGGATAATGATAAAACATTTAGATAGAAGGTTACAATACAAGTAACATACATCTAGCGATGGTGGTCCGAACCAAGGTGCGAGCAAGCAAAGCATTCTTCTTAAGCTCATCGCCTCGCATCTGAAGAACTCTATCTTTCTCAGTTGGTGACAAAAGTTGAGAGTAGTGTTTTAGAAGAGATGCACATTTCACTTCATCTGGTCTAATATACCAAAGATGAGTCTCCCTACATCAAAAATGAAATCACACAATTAATGTCCATAAGACCATAACTGACTAGAGTGTTGAAGATGAACACTATGCACAAGTCCACACTAACATTAGGAACTCATCATGGCAAGTTACTTATCAGAATCTTAAAACATGCGCAATGAGCTAAGATACCTACATCCGAGATGGAAGTTTCAGAGGAAGCAGTGAAGTCAAACCCATTGAGAGGCTTCGCTGCATTTGCGAGAGATGACACTTCTTCTCATCAGCTCCCAAAAAAAAAAAAAAAAAAAAAAAAGTCTTATTTCGAGAGGAATCCCAAAATCTTCGCTATACGAATCGGACCAAATGGACGAAGAAGGAGGGAAATTAATATATATATCGGGAAACTAAACCGGTGAGAAGTCAAATTGGGAGAATCGATATAGAATCAGAAGAAGAACTGAAAGATTGGAGATCGACGGCGAGGTCTCTCGCCGGTAACGGAGAAGGTGACGGAGGAACCGACGGGGAAATAGCTAAGGATTCCAAATATAACAGAACCGTACCGAACCGTAAATTTAAAATCGAACGGTTTTAGTTACTTAACCTGAAACCGAACTAATTTTCTTCCACTTCGGTTTGAAAGCGGCTAAAATCAGATTATTATATTATTAACTATTAAGGTTATTTTATAAACAAACTAGAATTTGTACCTGCGGGATTTTAATTTAATATTTTTTATCATTATAAATAGTCGAACTCAAATATAATCATTTCAACTTTTGTTTATAAAATAAACACTGGACTTATTATCATCTAAGTGATATATAACATAAATATTGTTGAAGATAATATTTTTTTGGGACAACTATTTGCGTAAGATTTTATTTAAATTTTTTTATCAATAAGAATCATTGAATATAAATATAATTATTTAAAGATTAAAAGATAAACCTGTATAAACGTCATACTTATTTTACTAATCTATATATAACATATATTGTCTAGTGTCAAAATAATGTTATTCTGGCAAATCAACATTATAACACGTGATAACAAAAAATGATTTAAAAACCTCACTGGAAGAGTAAACAATATTGTCGATGACTTTTTATCCTTATAAGAGTTCATTCCATATTTATATCCCATGAAAACATCTTTTAAAACTTCTAACGTCGAATGTGGATTGTTAATCTAATTATAGAGACCATTTAAACATATCGATATTACACAATAAATGCAAATATACAAAGTTTCATAAACAATTTTAGTGCTATGTCGCTGTAGTGGGGTTGTCCAAGTGCATCATCTGCCATAATAGAATTTTCGACCAAGTCAAGAATGTCTAAACGGTGAAACATTTAAACCCGACAATGAATATCCAGTCACTAATTCAAGTTACATATTTTTCTAAAACCTCATATGTTATTTGCAGATGTTAATTTTGTGATGCAACCTCAGCTTCGTCTTCTAAAAAAAAAACATAACATACTTTAAATATGTTGTTTTGCCAATATTTTGGGTTAAAATCATTTGATAAAATTGTTGAAGTCTCGAGCTTGTTTTATATATATTAAAATTGTAGCTCCAGTTGATAATATACTTTATGAGATATACTACACAAATCATATGTTACTTTTTGTAACGGCTTACATATTATTTTTTTCTATATTGTCTGACCATTAATTTTTTTTTATAGATGAATTATTTTTTCAAATTTTTTTTTCATAGTTTTCTAAAAAAAAAGTGTGATCCTTATAATATGTTTGTTTTACTTTTTATAAGTGAAATTTAATAATAAATCTTTGTAGTATATGTTTCTTAGAAACTAATGATTCACTTCAATTTTATTTTTCTGTTTAGATTTTTATAAATACAATTACATAAATTGTTGTTAACTCCACCATGCATTAGAATCTTAGTTCCATTCTAAAACTCATCAATCCGTTCTAAATTTTGGAATATGATCATTTTTGGTTATAACTTGAATAATAACATTATTACTAAAACAAATTCATAGTATTATTTTTACTATTTTAAAATTTTTATTTATTTTAATTAATTCATTTTTATATAGTTATTAATTTTATTATTTACTAAAAAAATTATATTATTCTTCATACTATTTTAAAATTTAATTAAATTTATTAAATTTGTTTTTATTTATTTTTACTATTATTAATTATAAATAATGAATAAGCAATTAATAAATATTTAATATAATTTTTTTATACAAAAACAAAAAAAAATTTGATTAGGTGAATGATGATGATGATGTGGAGGAAAGAGAGGAGAGAAAAGTTAACTTTATATATATAGAATTCTTTGCACACTACATTTTTAAAAAATGCAAATTAAAAATAGAAATATAATATAACACGTCTTTATCATTATATATTACACGTCTTGGGCTATGGAGTCTTTTCTGACGGCGGATGTTAACTGTCAAAAATTTGAGACGGATTGTGCAGAGTTAGTAGCAATGGTGCAGTCCCCTGATGAATAGTTCATTTTTTCCAATCTGATGAACGATTTCAGTTTGTTCAGATCATGATTCCCCTCCTTCACTCTTACAGAAAAGAAAAAAACCCTATTATTAATATTAGTACAGACAGCATATTACATTTCTCCATACTATTTTGCTTTTTATAAATAAATTCAAAGAAATGAATCAACCAATCCTACGAAAAAGGGAGCTTTAGAGAGGAACCGAAATCATGTGTTTCGGCCGAGTAGAGGAGGAAGGCACTATTATATTTTAGAAAAGATTAAAAGAAAACTACCTTCTTGCTTAGTAGTAACAAGTAAGAACAGGTCTGTATGTTTCTCATCACTCATCACCAACTACGTGCCAAGCCATGGTTAGGTTAGGTACCTCGAGATCGACCCCTCCAGTACTGTAAAGAGAATAAAGATTGGCCAACGTTATTAATTTTGATTTTAGATTAAATCTAATCTATCTAATATAAAAACGAAGTTTGGCCGGTTGGACGTCGTGACTAGCCATCCAATTATTAATGGCCTTAACATTAATTATAATAGAATCCAATTTGTACCAGGAAATTTGAACGTATTGATTCATCACCATGCATGCTGATTTTTTTTTTTTTTTTTTCTCAAATTGATAGGTGACGTACTATCAATTGGCCCCCAAAATTTGTTAGCTGTTAGTACGAAAGAAAAGATATTTTTTAGATGAGACTTACGTGATCCACATGGTCTATCACTCTCTTCTGTTCGGAAATGTTACTGTTGATATCGACAATGAAATTATTTTCGACCTCTGGATCAAGTAAACTAGCTAACTACGTATTTGAGACAAACTGTGCAAATTTGGCTAAGTCATGATGATTGATGACTCGCCTTTTACCATCTTTAATATGATCAGTCATATATATGACTCCATATGAGTTTGGATTAATTAGTCTAATTAGTAGACTTTCTCTCATTAATTATCCGATATTTCATTTATCTGTAAATCCTCTTTTGTTAAAAGCTTAGAACATATTTAGATATGAAACTAGATTTCTTGAGTTTTATTTTTCTCTTTGTAAACAGTTTTGTTCCGAATTACTAACCTAGGAATCTTTTAAAAATATATAATTAAGAGTTATGCGTTTGCTATATATATAAAGATTTTCGTGTTTCCTCATGATTTAAAAATTACGTGGGAGCGTTTGGAACTATGCCGTATATGGGACAAAGGGTCATCGTCCACTGCATATTATTAATTAAGACCATATACATGCATTACAAACACAAGCTACAAAGATTATAATATTCGTTTCCGAAGAGAAAATTCGAGTTTTATAAACACAAGCTACAAATATATATATATATATATATATATATATATATATATATATATATTGCTAATGATGGAGATTACCTTAATTAGATATCACGCGGTTTGATTAAACGAATCTTCGTCAGCACAAACTTTGTTTACACTTATTATTTGAGAGTAGCAGAAGAAACCCTAGCAGTCACTTTCATAGATTCGTTGAGAAAAACAAACTTCTCCTCAAACCGCACTAACCCAAAAAGCAAAAATACACTTTTGGTTCGAGTTCCGTTCGCTGGATGTACAGAAACAATTCGCCGATCTAGAATCATTTTTCTTGCTATGTACTATTATGTAGTCTATGTTTTACGTCAAAATCAGGATTCTAATTAAACCGTTAAAGATGAAAACCAATATACGCTGCATCGATCATATCAATCATATAACTAAACCACGTCTAGATTTTTCGTAATCGGTTTCTATTTTTCAGTTTGGAAAATTAATTTGAAGGCATTAGATTTGTTTTTTTCTTCATTTCTTTTTATTTCTTAGAAACCTTCTATACGACACCGTCATATGCCAGTGGTTCCCACTAATGTCCCATTCAGTCATCGAAGGTGAAAAAAAAACAACATAATTTTCTCGTACTGTTTGATATTCGTGTCTCTTAAATACATGGAAAATGCATGTGGATTGATCAACTAATCCTACAGAAAAAAAATATATATATATATATATATATATATCTAAACGTGAGAAACTGAAAATCATGATTTCAGATTAGTAGGAAAACTCAATTTCTTCGTGTTGTTGAAACAAATCTTTGACTAATATTAATCATACGGTTTTGATTTCTTGATCAGTAAGAACCGGTGTGCTTGCATCACCCACTGCGTCCCGTTGGCTGATGTCCGACCATGACCAGCAATCAAATAGTCGCCACTTGAATCTCTGGTCCACTCTTCAAGAACATGGACTAAACTATATATAATAGAATCTTTTTTCGTTCGTATTGATTTCATTATGCTTGCAATCAAAACAAACGTGACGAACCATCAATTTTAGGGCCGCAGAAATTAGTTATTTATACGAACGAAAATATATTTAAATGAGACCTTTCGTTGTTAACATGGTTTAAGATTTACGTGGCATATGGACCCCTTTGCAGACGGCCATATATACGGGACAAAGCATCGTCCACATATTTTAAACAAATATGCATAATGCATTACCATTTATATTTGTTGTTATCTGAGTTATATAAACACTGGCCACACTATAATTTTAAAAGATATTGTGATGTTGCTAAATGGAGATAGATAGCTTCACACGATTTGATTAAAAGAATTTTCGTCAGCACACACTCTGTTCACACTTGTTACCTACGCACTGTTCGTCTTTAATGTACTTAAAATACTCATAACTTGTAAAACGTATCCTAGTAATTTGAATCTTTTAGTCCCAAGTGGTTTTCTCTTCAGTTTACGTATTTTGTTTCTTGACCTTTTTTCCATTAGAACATGAACACCAACAATAATGATATGAACATGTTTTTCAATACGGAAGCGGATGCGTTAGCAAGACATCTATATTATTATTTTTGAAATACATTTTGGTTTATGTCCTTCAAGTTTTGCTTATTTAATATGTTTTATTTACAACATTAACTTCTAACAATTTTCCTAAAATAACATTTCGTAGAAACTCAATTAATGGAACTATTTAAATCTACCTAATTTGATACGTTTATTGCCATAAATAGCTTGACAACATCTATCTATATATACATTTTTGAAGTACATTTTGTATTCTACCCTTAAGTTTAACTTATTTAAAAATTTATTTACAAAATTGATCCCTATATATTTACACAAAAAGTTCAATATTTAGAAAATATTTTAATCAAATACTTTCCTAAATTAAATTACAAAAATATCTCTATCAACTTCTAGATTTCTGATCGAGAATATATGATAAAAAGATCTTTAATATTCTAACTTGCTCACCAAAATTTATTCTCCTAACCATAATTACCTCTATAAATAAATTGTAAATAGAACAACTATTGTATTTATCTTAGCAATATAGAATTCACCTTCTATTATCATTAAAACTTTTTTCAATAAAATTAGGATTCACTCGGACATCAGTTTTCTTTTTCTCAGATTTGATTCTTTTTATTTCTTTCATGTATGTGTGAAGCTTTAATAGTTATTAAAATGGTATTGTTTATAATATATATATATATATGTGTGAACAATATGATGAATACAAAAGCAGAGAAACATTAGGTTTTCTGGTTGTTTTTGTTATACTTATGTTTCTTTTTCTCATTCTCATTGATTATATTCGTTTTTTTTCTTTTTTTTTGTAATAGTTATAATTCTTAATTTTAAATAATCGTAGATTTGAATTGGTTTTTGATTCCTTTATAACTATAGTAAGTAACATTTCTATATTAGAACTTTATATAATACTTCAAAAATATTTTAAAACCTCCTAGAACAATTTATGTTTAATTCATTTTTAGTCAAAGTGTTTAATTATACCATATATCACATATAATATTTTATTTTATTTTTAAAATCTATACTATGGGATGGGTTATATAGCGGGACGTTTTGGATCGATATTAACATAAATTTAAATTTTCTTACATCTAATAAATTTAGTTTCAAAACTAAAACAGTAAAACTTAAATTATAAATGTTAAACACATATTTCAACCAAAACACAATATAAAACTATTCTAAAGTAGAAAAAGAGATTCATCCAAAACTAAAACTGTATAAATTTTATAGGACATATGAAATACTACCAAAAATAACAAACAAATACAACATAAATTTTTTTTTAATTTTTAATTACAAAAACATAGTCCCGCGATGTATCGCGGATTAAAACTTAGTACCCTATTAAATGTTGTGCCAAACTTGGTTTGAGCTTTAAGGAATCGGTTTGCACAAAAAAAAAATCATGTTTTTCTTGTTTTGTCATTTTTGGGTCATATTAGAACCGTAAGTTAAAAACTTTTTCAATGTTGTTATTCTCGGACCTAACATAAATAAAAATCATATTTTAATTATAAGAGAGCTCGTTAAGAGTTTTTAAAGTGCTTTAGGCATATTTTTGTTGCTTTAAAGTTCGTATCTGTTCTTTTATTATTATTTAAGGGTTTTTTTGTATGAGAATTTATTATATACAATTATTCAGAATAATGGATATTTTTGGTCATTAATCTCGATAAAATCTATTATATACACCCCTCGAATCAATATTTTTTAGTTATCTTGACGAGATTAAGCATTTTTGGACCACTAATTAATAAGGTGATCATATCACTACACTAGATGAACGAAATATCAAATTAGTTATCATGTGTTCGGATACTTTAAAATCAACCGGCAATGAGTCGATGGACCACATCCTATATATAACGCAAGTTTCTTTTCAACTTTTTTATATACAAAATCTTTCTCCGCAACACTCATTTTTAAATGGCGCATTTCAATTGTAAACCGAGATTAACCAAAAATCAATAACATAACACAATACAAACATACTTTCAGAATCAATATCCTATAGAGTTTGTTTGTTTTAAATTTGGGTATTAAGAGTAACGACTTTGCAACTATTACACTGGGCATGTTTCATGTGATTGTATAATGTGCTACGTAGTACGTACCTTGATAAATTTCCATCTCTCTATAAATTGAAGAGTGTGTTGTGCATCCTCGATACACAAACATCTTCATATCTCCTCTAATCTTATCACCAACAAGTACGATAACAAAAATGGATACAAGGCTCATGGACACCTTACCTTCCTTGAGGTTCGTCTCTCCAACCCCTTGTTAATACAAAACACATACAAACACACACACACACACACACACACACACACACACACACACATATATATATATATATATATATATACATACACACACACACATATATATATATATATACATACATGATTACATTCATGGATAATTTTACTTTGAGTTAGTTTGTTCAAATATGCAGCTTTGTATGTAAGAAGATATGTAGATTGCGATGTTACATGTGTGTGTGTATATATATATATATATCAGTTTTGTACTTAACGATATATGTATATGGCGATGCAGCTATATTGATGATAAGAAGTGTGATGATGAATATGCGTTTGTGAAAGCTCTACGTATGAGTGGTGGAGATGGAGCCAACAGTTACTCCGCCAATTCTCGTCTTCAGGTTCTTCAATATAGTATTTTCTTTCTTTCGTTTTTAAACAAAATACTTATCAGTATTATTTGGTGATACAAATTAAATGTTTTTTTCAATATTTCATTTTGATCAAATTAATACAGAACTAGAATATGCATGCATAGACACTAGTTTAATTTCAACACGCAATTATATATTTACACATAACTAGTTTGAGTTCATTTACTTTATAGAAATTTAATTTCTTAGTGATCTTCATTTAAGTTCGTTACATAAATTTTCTAACTAGTATATTGTCTCTTCTTTTGGTTTTTAGAGAAGAGTTTTATCGATGGCCCAACCAGTCTTGGTAAAAAACACAAAAGAAATGATGATGAACTTAGACTTTCCTACGTACATCAAAGTTGCTGAACTGGGTTGTTCTTCCGGACAAAACACGTTTGTGGCTATCTCTGAGATCATCAACACCATTAATGTGTTGTGCCAACAAGTGAACAAAAACCCACCAGAAATCGATTGTTGTCTCAACGATCTCCCGGAAAACGATTTCAACACGGCCTTCAAGTTTGTACCTTTGTTCAACAAGGAGATGACAAACAAAGCACCGTGTTTCGTCTATGGAGCTCCAGGTTCCTTCTATTCCAGGCTCTTCTCTCGCAACAGCCTCCATTTTATACATTCCTCTTACGCTCTCCATTTTCTCTCTAAGGTACGTACTTAAAACATAAAAGAGACTTTGTTATAACATCTTTCTTTGTATATATAAAACATGATTATTTGATATTGATATGATGTAACCGTGTGTTGAAGGTTCCTGAGAAACTCGAGAATAATGAGGGGAATGTGTACATAACAAATTCGAGTCCAAAGAGTGTATACAAGGCTTACTTGAATCAGTTCCAAAATGATTTCACGCTGTTTCTAAGGTTACGTTCTGAAGAAATTGTCTCTAATGGACATATGGTTCTCACCTTCATCGGAAGAAACACTCTTAACGATCCATTATATAGAGATTGTTGTCACTTTTGGACATTGCTATCAAAATCTCTCTGCGACCTAGTCTTTGAGGTACATCAAATCAATTTTTTTTTTTTTTTTTTTTTTGTTAAACATTTTGAATATGTCCATTCACGATGGTCTTAGGGATTTGAGAGCATGAACACAACCAATAGTCCAATACAATCCGTTTTTTGGAACTTTCGCCGTATTTAGTTATCAAAATTAGGGCCAAAATCATAAAAAGACAATAAGAAATAGTCAAAGGAAATATAGTAAACACTTGTTTAATTATTCATTTATGAATACTGTATTTTATTACTCCAATTATACATGTTTACTATCTACTATTTATTCTCCAATGTTAGGGATTCTTTTAGTTATACTCTTGTTTGGAAGATGCAAATCTATACTCGTTTAAAGAAAACTAGAGGCTCGTATATATATATATATATAAAGTTTTTCGTTTGATAGTTTCAAACAAATTAGTTTATTTCCAAGTGAGCTATATTAGTAAGTTTTTTTTTTAATATGTATTTATTCAGGACCAAATTAAGTATTATTTTGTTGAATTCAAGACTCATCCCAATCTTTGTCATATAAACAGGGGCTTGTCAGTAAATCAAAGCTAGATACGTTCAACATGCCGTTTTATGATCCGAACGTACATGAACTCAAAGAAGTGATAAGAAACGAGGGCTCTTTTGAAATCAATGAATTGGAGGCACATAGATTCGAACTTGGTCATAGTAACTGCGACTATTACGAAGAAGATGGGTACGAAGCAGGACGCAATGAAGCCAATTGTATAAGAGTGGTTACTGAACCAATGCTCGCTGCACATTTTGGAGAAGACATCATCGATACATTATTCGATAAGTATGCACACCATGTGACTCAACATGCCAACTGTAGGAACAAAACGTCTATCAGTCATGTCCTTTCGTTGATTAAGAAATAATCAACTTCTGTGATGTAATTGTTTGTTTATACTGTTTTTAATTTGTTTCCTTCAATAAATTCCAAGACCTGCCACTCAACGTAACGATGTGATGCTAGTCTTCTTGGAAAACAGAGTGTGATTGTAAATTTGTACAATCTTCTTCTGATTGTAATTTGTAAATTCGATTTTCAGAGCTGTTGTTTGTAACTACAGTTGGTAATAATAAATGACGATATTCCTGCAAAAGTTGCAGATTCTTCGAGATAAAACCTTAGGAAGAGAAGCATCATCAAAATTTAAAGGCATCATCCATCCCACAAAACCCAAAACAAGAAAATCCAAAAGTTGGATCAAAAACAACAACTATTCACCTTTCTTCATCGCCAAGCTTCGAATAGCTCAACTCTGTAATTCACGCGTCCCACAATACTACTCGCTTTAGACATGGTCGCTGTAGTCTTCTTCCTCTGATCCTCCCAATCATTGTGTTTCTGTCCATAACCTCCATTGTTACAGATTTTCACCTGAGAATACTTTATGGCAACAGCCAACAAGTTCTGGAGATGCTAGAAATTCTTCTTCTTCTTCTTCATCTGCAGACACTTCTTTTCTTTCATCTCGGCCTCAGAGTTGTCTAAAGCTTCTTCCTTGATAGCTTTCATGAGATGGTACAGTTGTCTCTGCTGCTCTGATCACCACCATTATGGTAACGAGATAGGTTGGATTTGAGGCAGGAACCAACCTATCTCGAGATTCTTTCCGGTCTTTAAGCGTCTTCACAATAAGTGTTTTAAGAAAGTTCATAACTGAGAGCCGTCAATGGATCCAACATCTGCAGTTTGACTGATTTCATTTACCAAAAACGTACACATAAACAGTCTTAAGTGATACATTCAAAACACTAACCTGAGTCATGTTCGGTACAAAAACCATTGCAATGTTGCGAGCATTCATTTTGTTTAGTTGTTCCATCTCGACAACATCAGCCATTACTAGATTGATAGCCCAAATCTAACAAAGAAGCTTCAAATTGAAGGAAGAATCTTTACAAGGTCCACACACTCTCTCAAACTCCATTACTTGCTCTGGTGAGAGCGAATCATGAACACCACTCGGAAGTTCCCTAATTCCCTAAAACAAGCCTGGAAGAGAAACCAAAATTTAAGAAAAAAGTAAAAATACAATCAGGGAAAAGAAACAACATGATCGTTGGGAAGTTTATGGGTTTGTTACCTTAATGAGACATGCTAGGCAGTGGACATCAATGTTATCAGGTATAACACCTTTATTCAACTCTTCTCTTATATACTCCTCTTGAGCATTCTCAGTTCTCACCATTAATCCTGAAAATTCCTTCTACCTAAATACAACAAACGAAGCAAATAAATCTTTAGATGCAGATATACACGCACCCGCAATCCACCTCTACTGTACAAGTGACTCTGCATCATCAAAAGTATTGTAGGCACGATGTTCCCTCTAGTATCATAAGATAGCTGCATTGACTCGGAAGAGACTACAAACACGGTAGCACTGCATTTGCAAATACAGTCCTAATCAGCTTCTGTTTGAACAAAAGAGTAAAACCTATCTATCTACTCACTCAAGAGCGTTGACTAACCATGCACATTGTAAGAATTTTCACCCGATCTCATCTAAAAAATGAGAACTAGATTCAAGAACATCAAATAAAAAGTTGGCTTCTTTAATGTCAAGGACTAAACAAAATGAAGGAAGAGCTGAGAAAGTGTAATAAATCACACACGACTTCCTTAATATATGTCTATCTACCTCTCTCAAGATCCTTAAACAAGTTCTCGACTTAATAAAATATTTCACCCAAACTAATAGAACACAAGGGATGTGATTCAAGAACATCAAAAAGTTTGGATCATTGATAGAGACATGTCAAAGGGGGCTTTCAATTAATGCAACTACTGGATATAGAAACTAAGCAGCAGACACAATTGGTTCTTTATAAATGATTAAGCTTTTAACAGCAACCTCAATCACCAAACATTACCAGATAAAAATCGATAACCCTTTGATGCAAAACTTGATAAGAGTCCAATAAAGCGAACCTTGCACTAGGAGCTCGTCTGGGGACTTCAGGTTCAAACTCAACAGGCAAGCCAAGGAAGCCATGGAGACGATCAAAGGTGACATGAGCGACAAGACATGTCTAACATCAGTGGGAACACCAATCCCCATAGAACAAAGATCCTCTTCACAAAACATTAGGAAACTATAATTGTATTAGGCTCAGAATCATTAATCAGAATCTGATACCTACATCCGAGACGGAAGTTGCAGAGGAATCAGTGAAGGCAAATCCATTGAGAGGCTTCGTTGCATTTGCGAGAGATGACGCTGCTCCTCATCAGCTCCAAAATCGCCTGTATACGAATCGAACCACATAGATTTGTTGAATTAGTACTTCGGCTAAAGACAGATAGCTGGAGACGCGATGGCGCGCAGGCGCACGTACTGTCGTAGTGATTTGTTCCGGCCAGGACGCGCAATCGTTGCGCGTATGCAGTGGAGGGCGCGCAGGTCGAGAGAACGGTGACGCGCCGGTTTTGATTGCCGTCGTGAGGGGAAGCGTGAAAGGGGTTTTCCGGCGGCGCTGTTTGGTGGGCGCGCGTGGATCTGGATAAAGGCGAGGAGCACGACGGATCTGACTTTGGGTGCGGATCCGAGTTTGGAGGCGTGTGCGATATGGTGGCGCATACGATGTCTCGCTGTTGAGGCTAGCGATGGAGGTTATGGCGCGCAGAGATTGATGGCGCATAGGTCTTGACGCGTAGATGTCGGCGTGATGGCGCACTGGCGCGGACGTTGATGCGGAGGGTCGTGATTACCAAAGAGCTGAGCAGAGTGAATAAGCTGAAGTCTCTAACTCGCACACTCGCAATTCTCGCAGCATCTACAGGATAAGCCGGTAGTGCATACCGTGCCTTCTTCTCTACTCTCGACGTTTCAGGAAACAACATATCGACAATGATCAACACTCGACGAAGTAATTCAAAAAACGTCTTGAACTGCAAAATATGTCTTGAAATCGACGAAGTCAAAGATAAAGCGACAAAAATCGACAATGATCAACACTCGCACGAAAATAATGCAAACGATCAATAAAGGTTCAAATAACGAAGTTCATGAAGTCGACCAAATCTGTAACAACGACAAAATCCAAAAGTAAAAACAAAAACAACAAGCGAGAATACAACAAGGACTGATCACTCGTTAGCAGTCTCGCCGGCGATTCCGGCAGGAAACTTTGGGAAGGACTTGAGATCACCATCAAGGAGCGGAGGCACCACCACCCTGTTGACTTTCGCCTGATACTCTGCTTGGTCAGCAGCAAGACGCACCATCTTCTCCTCAGGAATTGAGACGCCTTTGTTGATCATCGTTTGAAGGCACTCCCTAGTACCTTTCACCTGGCTGAGAGTAAGCAAGTCGGGCATCCTGGCGCGAGACGCAAGCACGTGTCTGCTGAGACGATCGATACGCGTGCGATGACCCTCAATCTCGACAGCAGCCTTCGCGCGTTCCTCCACACCACGCTCATCGCGTGCCTTCCTCAGCCATGCCATCTCTGAAGCAAGCTTCGACTTGGCCTGCTTTATCGAAACCGTCATCTCCTTGACCTTCGCCTCCAGAAATGTTGCTTCCTCCTTGCTCGATCGCTCAACTTGAGCAAGAGCGGTTTGAGCCAAAGTAGCTTCCCTCTTAGCCGCCCTCACCTTATCCTCGTAGTCAACAACGAGACGGTTCATCCAGCTCATCCCCTAAAAACACAAGGAAGACAATCCGGTTGTATTAACAAGTAATATTCCAATCAGAATAAATTGAAGCGAATGATAACCTGAAATTGCCTACGAGCCCAATCCTGATACGTGGACGTGCAAGCTAGATCGCTAGGCGCGGAAAGCAGAACGAAGTCACCACGAATTTTGCTGGCAAGGTCCGCGCAAGCTCGCCCGTCGTTAAAGAACATGCGATCCTTGGTGTCGTAGCAAAAGGAGAACGATTGATCGACGTCTTTGCGACCATCCTGCACAGGGTGGTGGTGCCTAGAACTCGCTCCTGCCTCGCTCCGTGCACTGGTGCGCGAGGTCCTTTTCCGGGAACGTTTGCTACCGTTGGATGCGGGTGGGTCACTCCCGCGAGGTGCCGACGAAACCATCTTCACAGCACGAGCCGCACTAACCTCAGCAGAATGAGCTGTGCGCATAGCTTCACTCTGGGAAATAGGCACCTTGCCTGTCCCACGCTCCTCAGCGGCAATCTCAACATCAACCTCAGCATCAGGCGCAAGAAGCTCGGTCATGACAGCTGGGACTTCATCTGCATCAAACAAAGCAGTGTAGCACGGAATCTCGTAATCTTTCATCTGGAAACCAATCGGAGAACCTGCAGAATGAGCAATATAGTAAGATAGGCGAAAATGTGGATAAGCCTCAATACAAGAAGAAACGAGGGATCGAGACTTACAAGTCTTGTAATGAGAAAGAATGTTAGGCTACCACAAATTCTCACTCCCTAGAAGAACGACAACGTTATTGAGAAGGTCAGGAGCGCACGCAGCTGGAGACGAAGGAGCACCTGCAAGTATAAAACAGAAATGGTTAGCAGACAAAAGCAATAGACGACAAGCAGGGGAGAAAGTCATGGACGGATCCTCGAACGACAGCTTATTCACTTCCACGAAGAAGAACTTGCTCTGCCAATCGTGAACATGAGTTTTGTGGCCACGCGAAATCTTGAAGCCTTGCATGGAACAAGTACTACACAACCCGTGTTGTCAAACTTGAAGGAGGTGACTAGCTCGAAAAGTTTGTGATCGATCTTAATGCCTTTCTGGGCTCCCATAATCGAGAGTCTGACCGCATTCCCCATAATCAAAATGATTGTTTCGAAAACGCAATGTCCCGGCTCGCACAATAGCTAGAACTCGCCACCAAGAGCTGCAGGTTGTGAGGCAATCGACAATGATATTACATCGAGGCCAGAGATTTAGGGATACACAAAGATGTCCCGATTTTATGTGGGAAGCGCTCACCGACATCTGTCTTTGGTGCGGACCTAGTGGTTATAACACGACATGGGACCTGAGAGCGCACATCGAGCCAGAACAAACTTTGCACGCAAAAAACTTTCCACGACATTGGCCTGAAGGTCGGGGAATCAAACTTGAGCTCGGGTTTTCCAAAGGAAATATGCCACTCCGGGTTCGTTTAAAGAGCTCTCGAGTAAACGGCACTGGTCATCTCCTAACTCCTCTGGAACTTCACCAAAGATAGTCTCCTAGAGCCATGGCGCGAGACATTGCAAAACTAATCAAGCAATCAATCAGTGATGATGGTGCGTCAAACTTCATCGTAAATGCCATGACTCTGGAATACATCATTGCGAGCTACCAACACCACGCTTGGCAGCAAGCACCACGCCTCGTATCAAGCCGCTTCACGCCTCGTATCAAGCTGCTCCACACCAATACTCGTTACAAGCTCTCAATGAATCCATGACTTAAGGAAAGTGCATCGACAAGACGCCATTGCAAGGCGCCTCGTATCTACGATGCTCTTGGAGAGAATCACGCCTGCAAGAAACCACATCGATCACGTGCGACACCACCTTCACACTGGTACGAGAAGTTCTCGATGAGCTCCGCACCTCAAACTAGTCGAGTCGAACCATGGCGTCAAGAACCACGCATCCGTCACCATTGCCACGCCTTGGCACGCCTTGACTGTGTTGTGAGCCTCTACGTCAACCCTCTCTCCAGTACGCCATCCCGTCGAGGTCTACACAGCACAACGTGGAAAAGCTGACGCGCCAATAAGCTCTGCGCCTCTTACCAAGCCGCGCCATGAGTGGACAAGCCTCCGCGTCAATGCGCGCTACCATGTTTCAACATGCACGAACTCGCCAAGATCTACGCACCCTCAATATCCGCGCACCACCGTCTCAAGATCAGCGCACCTTCAACCTCCACGCGTCTCAAGGCCTAAACCCGCGCGATCCAGCATCACACACACCTCTACAGCAGATCTTAGCACATGGTGCGCCAGTAGCCACCACTCGGCAGAATAGTGCAGTTTGAGCATCCTGAGTACGGTGGCGCCAAGCCCTTCAGTACAAGGAGAAAAGAGACGTTGCGATAAAACGCGTCGAGACAATGGTGCCATAGCAAGGACGGCGCGACCGAGATGCCTCACGGTCTCGGCCGGATCGGGCGGCTGCTAGGAATACGATGGTGGAGCCTTCACGAATAGATAAGGGACCGGTGGCAGAGATAAGAGACGGCCGAAAGCAAATCCTTTGACGACGGCATGAACGTAAACAACGCGACATGGACCAAGCAAAAAAAAAATAATAAAGGAAGAGATGAGAGAGTGAGAAGAGAAATTTACCTTATGGAGTAGCAAGTGGAAGTAAATGTTAAAAAGGAGTCAATGAGACATATATAAAGAGGGACCTTGAGAAGGTTCCTAAAAGACCTTCCCCATTGGAGGTTCATAGATGGAGTTTTAAGAGAAAAGAAGAAAAAAAAAATCAAAAAAAAAAAAAAAAAAAAAAAAAAAACAAGAGCTCCTCTCATATAGTAACCTCAATTTTCATATAAGAGCTGTGACGTGTCAGTTAATTGTTGGGTAAACCGTTTAATTGAGAAATTTTTTTCTTTTGGTGGATTGATTTATTTTTCTTCCGCTTCTTCTCTCTCGAGAGTCTCTCTTCTTCTTCTTCAATCGACTGATCAGTTATACCTTATTCTAAATCTACCAAATTAATCGATTATCAAATTAGTTTTGAGTTGTGGATCTCGGATTCAACTCTCCCTTCCTTGGATCTCAGATCGAAGGTCTCTATATCTACAAAATCAAGCGAGTACGCGTCTTGTGAGTCTCTGTTGGATATGGGTTTTGCCCCCAACATTTACAGAAGCCCAAACAGAAGATCTAGGGAAGTTTAGGGCTTGAAGTCTTGGATCTAGCCCATCTGGCCGCAGGGGCAAAATCATCATTTTGCAGAAGGGACAGAAGAAGCCCTAGGTCACTGGCCCACTATATATACCAGAGGTCATTGTCAGAGCAAAGGATCCACTTTTTGGGCAATTAGAGAGAGAAGAGCAATTATTTTCGTATTAACTGCACTTAGCTCTTTGATTGTCATTTTCTGTAAACCCTTCACTTCAATTCTACGTTAATAAGAGGATCAGTTCCGGTTTATCCCTAAGAATATTCGTATTATTTATATTGTCGATTTCTTACATCAACAATTTGGCGAATAGAATTTGAAGACAGGTGTTTGCGGAAAACCAGAAGCATGTCTCACACCGATCTCTCCAGCGATGAAGGCGTCGACTCTTCCATGACCGCGTCAAGTCTCCCAAGCGCACCATATGGGGGCGCACCCGCGCGAGGACGAACCAGCTCCAAGGCGTCGACAGGACCGAAGCAGCTATGGTCGAGGACGCAACACTCACTAACCGCGCAGCCGTAGGCGCTACGCGCGTTGCTCCAACCAATGGCGTAGCCGTAGGCGCTATGCCCCCCGTTCGTGTAGCCGTTGGCATCAATCCAACCGACTGTGAAGCCGTAGGCGCTACGCGCGTCGCTCCAACCAATCACACCCAAATTATCCTCGCACCCCGGACGACACAAACAGCATCTCATGCCTCGTACCACGCCCATACGCAAGCACTTGTCACTCACAATGAACAATCATCGATATTCTCCACGCCCGAATACGATCTCGATCTCGCAGGCATATCCCTTAATGGCGACCTCGCAACAACCCTTTGGGCTCGCCGAAAGTTCGATAAAGCCACAATCTCGACCTCATCAGCCCTCAAACACGCCAAATATCAAATGCAACACCTTTGACAGCATCTCGTGAACCCTCAAGCAGGTCACCTTGCAGCTCTCTAACTTCTCGATCTTGCCGACAATCAGCCTGTCCGCGAATGACGCAAGTCACACCATCTCGCCAATTATTTCATACGGATAAGCGTTGAGCTCGCCAATGATTCCATACGAAGAAGTGTTGAGCTCGCCAATGATTCCATACGGATAAGTGTTGAGCTCGCCAATGATTCCATACAAAGAAGTGTTGAGCTCGCCAATGATTCCATACGGAAAAGTGTTGAGTTGGCCAATGATTCCATACGGAGAAGTGTTGAGCTCGCCAATGATTTCATACAGAAAAGTATTGAGCTCGCCAATAATTCTATACGGAAAAGTATTGAGCTCGCCAATGATTCCATATGTAGAAGTGTTGAGCTCGCCAACGCGACACGGCCTTGCAATCTCGCAACAACAAACGCAGCTAACACACCAAGCTTCGTGCAAGCAGTCAGCTTGACCTCAACCTCACCAGACAGCGCCGCCGGCAAACACCGCACATTCACCAGCATGCATCAAGGACCAATACTTGCCACATTTGGCGCAACGAGAACATCTAAAAAAAAAAAACTAAAATCGTCACACGCTCGACAATATCGAGCTCACGGGATAAGCCGGAAGCAAAAGCCGCACCTAACTTGCACATTGTCGCCCTGGCCAGGTGTATGATTTTAAACGCGCTCCGCATGGGTGCAATGGTGAAATAATCCACGTCCTTACTTCGGTAGGACATTTTAAGCCGAGCCCAGACTCGCAATGAGCTAGCAGGAAGCGGAGTGAGTAAGCCGAGACCCCAACTCGCACACACGTAATTCCTGCAGCACCCACAGGGTAAGCCGGTCACGCGTACCGCACCTAAAATAGTACGACAAGTCCTTCTTGTCTACTCAAGACGTTTCGGGGAAAAACATATCCAGGATAAGCCAAGAGACGTCCTACACTGTTCGCATCTCTATTTTGAGGGTAATTTCGGAATAATCTAACTTTGCGTGACAAAAATCAGCAATAATCAATCTTTGCGCGAAAATCATCAATAAAAGTACGAATGACCAAGCTCATAAAGCAATCAAGTTCGCAATAACAAAAAAAAGGAATAAACGATAATAAGAAGACATATCACTCTTGAGTAGTCTCGTCGGCGCCTCCGATAACAAACTCCGAGAAGTGCTCAAGATCATCTTCACGACATGACTTTACGTCTAGGTGCAATCACAAAAACAATCTAGCCGTTTCGTATGCACGCCTCAATGCCACAACTTCCTCGAATGCTCCTAGCAATGTCAAGCTAAGTCATCTCGTCATTTCGTATGCGTGCCTCGATGCCACGATGTTCCTGTATGCTCCTCGCTGTATCACCTCGCCACCTTTCCACCAAAATCTCGATTTCGCCAGGACCTCGAGCAAGCCACGATCTCAACCTCGCCAGGTCTTGAACACGCCGATTGGACATGCATCAGAGTGGACACTTCGTCACGTGAGCTATGACTCTTTCGCGTCAAATATAACACCATCACGCCATGAGTCCATCAACACATACACGAGCTAGTTACCTCGCCATTAACCACCACGCGGAAAAATCACCTCTACTTCGACACGCCCCGGAAAGAAAATGGTGCCATTGTCAGTCCTGATGTCGTCACTTTATCCCCTGCAATTCTACAACAACACGTGTGCTACAAAACTCTATACAAACACCATTACGCAGACTCGTCGCCACCGCGCCTCGACCTACGGATCAGCACGCTAGAACAAGTCTTCGATACGGATTCAAACGAACCTTGCAATCTCATCTGCACCTCGCCAAGGTTTCATCGACGCGACACAGGCGATACGAACAAGACATCTCGCAAACGGCAAACTTCGTATAGCGTACTGCGTACTGCGAACTGCCTCATCTCGCCATACTGTCACACCATCATCGCAAGTTTGTAAACACGATCTACCCCAAGACCATCCCGCGGGACTCTCGATAGTATCTCGCGAGCACGCACACGTCAACACACACTTCAGCACGCCTCCGTATCAAGACATGCGCGCCACCAACATCTCGATCCCACCACCTCGTCTCCGAGAATCTCGACATCGCCACCGAGAATCTTGATCTCGCTATCTCGCCACCTCACCGTCTCGCCGAGTACCATCTCGCCATCTCGCTAATACGAACACGCCAATAAGCTGAACCAAGCAACGTACCCGCACGACACATCAACCCGCTCGATCTCGCACACATGACCTCGCTCCATACCGATGGTCGGACCACGATCAGGCCATCTCGTCGCGATAGTAAGTGACGGCGACATGCACTGTTCATCCAGGCACCTTCCGGAAGGCCGTTAAACTCTCAAAAATCTTCTGTTCATTCTTCAAGACGGATCTAAAGACATGGAACTGTACCCGACGAGCTCAAGCACGCCATCGCTCATCGGACTAGGGGGGACCATTGTTGGATATAGGCTTTGCCCCCCAACATTTACAGAAGTCCAAACAGAAGATCTAGGGAAGTTTAGGGCCTGAAGTCTTGGATCTGGCCCATCTGGCCGTAGGGGCAAAATCGTCATTTTGTAGAAGGGACAGAAGAAGCCCTAGGTCACTGGCCCACTATATATACCAGAGGTCATTGTTAGAGCAAATGATCCACTTTTTAGGCAAATAGAGAGAGAAAAACAATTATTTTCGTATTAACTGCACTTAGCTCTTTGATTGTCATTTTCTGTAAACCCTTCACTTCAATTCTACGTTAATAAGAGGATCAGTTCCGGTTTATCCCTAAGAATATCCGTATTATTTATATTGTCGATTTCTTATATCAACAGTCTCGATTTCGTTTCTTAGTATAGGTTTATTTTCAATTTGTATTTCCTCTGAGTATAGGTTTACAATCTGTTTCCTCTTAGTATAGGTTTACAATCTGTTTCCTCTTGTTTTCCTCATAGTCTATAAAGAAAGAAAATGCAGAATTGTGTCTAAATTGTGTCTCTGGTTTGCAGAAAGTTTTTTTTTGAGAAAGAGATTGACACGATTAAGAGTTTTGGATTCAATGGGTCTCCTCCCTTGGATCGTTTGGTAAACTGGTCAGAATCCCGAGTGTTTTCTCTCTCACAGGATACTTACAAGGTTGGTTTAACAAACTGGTAGAGACTTTCACACCTCTGCATCTAGGTAGTGTTTTTAGATGCTTTGAGAATAGATGCTTGAACTTAGCATTTACATTGGCCAGTCTGGACTCTTATCAAAACTCTTTTCTCCATCATTTAACATCAGAATTGTTCCTTGAATGAGTAAATTACTAGTAGATTGAATTGTTACAGGCAAGTTTGAGTAAATCTTGGAGGTGTTGCTACAAGCTAGTTCAATTCATTACTTTAGCTAGGAAATGGTGTTAATGTTGCGAAGGTTTTGTGTGTGTCTTTTCAGATTTGTGTCCGTTGCGTAGTATGTACCAACCACTGCAATTTAGGGGAAATTTGGTTATGTTGTTTAAAGGATGCAGACGCTTTGTGAGGACAACATGTCGAGTTTCAATCCCTGTGGTGGTTCTTTGGGAAATGAATCAAAAGCACCTCCTAGGTTTCTGAGGGATAAAAAGATCGTTCCAAATGCTGATCCTCCCAATATGGAAGATATCCAAAAGTTGTATCGACTTTTTGAGCAAAGGTTCATATTTCTTTCTTTATGATCAGAAGCAGGAGGACACTGGTGGAAGTATTTGTTTCTTTTTAGAAATTCTGTGAACCAGCTCTCTACACAAACAACTCATCACCGGAGCAGAGAAGAAGCTCAATCGTTGATGTTTTCCAACAACAAGTCAGGCAAGTCTTTTCATTACTCATAATCACTCCCTCCTTACGTTTGCTTCACTTCCCCTATCCATATGTTAGGTGGACTAATATTTTATGGTTTTCTTGTTTGCTGCGTCTCTAGATGATGGAGATGTATATATGGACCCAAAAGATGGAAAACAAATCCTCCTGCTTCCTATTGCTCTGTAAGTCATCTCAAAATCCTCTCTGCTCCTCTCTACTTTGTGCCCTTTTCATGTTTACCTATCTCCCTCTACCATTGATCCGTTTCTTTTTTTTTTGGTTGGACAACAAGGTGCTACTGGAGTGGAACTCGACAATGGCAATTCTACTGTAATATGTATTAATCTTTTTATTATGTTTTGTATGTTTAAAAATTAATTAAATGCAATATTTTATTATTTTTATAAAATCTTAAATGTTTACACATTTATACTACTTTCATTTTATTTAAATTTGTTTAAATATCAAAAAATAATATTTTCAAAAATAAGATACCCAAAATTAGAACTTACCATTGGAGGAAAAACATGGGCATGTCAGTGAATCAAAGTTGGATACGTTCAACATGCCGTTTTATGATCTGAACGTATATGAACTCAAAGAAGTAATACGAAACGAGGGCTCTTTTGAAATCAATGAATTGGAGGAACATGGATTCGATCTTGGTTATAGTAACTGCGACTACAACGAAGAAGATGGGCATGAAGCAGGACGAAATGAAGCCAATTGTATTAGAGCGGTTAGTGAACCAATGCTCACTGCCCATTTTGGAAAAGAGATTATCGATACCTTGTTTGATAAGTATGCACACCATGTGACTCAGCATGCCAACTGCAGGAACAAAACGTCTGTCAGTCATGTCATTTCGTTGACTATGAAATAATCAACTTCTGTGATGTTTTTAATTTGTTCCTTCAATAAATTCCAAGACCTACCACTCTCAAGTCTCAATGTAACGACGATGTGATGCTTCATGCTTGTCTAGTTGTCATGGAAAAAAGAGTGTGATTGTAAGTTTGTAATATGTTCTGTTTTAATTTTAAGATCTTTTGTTTACATCTACAGTCGTTAATATATATGACGATAATTCTGCAAAAGTTGCAGTAGTTGCAGATTCTTCAACATAAAACCTTAAGCAGAAGCTTATCTTTTTCGAAATTATATGCAGAGACGTAGCATTTCTTGATACACAAGCAACCATCATCAAAATTTAAAAGCATCATCCATCCATCCCACAAAACCCAAATCAAGAAAATCCAAAAGTTGGATAAAAAAACATCAACTATTCACCTTTCTTCATCGCCAAGCTTCGAATAGCTCAACTCTGTAATTCACGCGTCCCACAATACTACTCGCTTTAGGCATGGTCGTTGTAGTCTTCTTCCTCTGCTCCTCCCAATCATTTTGTTTCTGTCCATAACCTCCATTAGTACAGATTTTCACCTGAGAAGACTTTATGCCAACAAGTTCTGGAGATTCTACAGATTCTTCTTCTTCTTCTTCTTCATCTGCAGACACTTCTTTGTCTTTCATCTCGGCCTCAGAGTTGTCTAAAGATTCATCCTTGTTAGCTTTCATGAGATGCAATAGTTGTCTACTGCTGCTCTGATCACCATTATGGTCCCGAGGACCTGGAATTGAGGCTGGAACCAACCTGTCTCGAGATTCTTTCCGGTCTTTAAGCGTCTTCACAATAAGTGTTTTAAGAAAGTTCATAACTTGCACAGCATACATGAGAGCCGTCAATGGATCCAACATCTGCAATTTGACTGATGTCATTTACCAAAAACGTACACATAAAACAATCTTAAGAGATACATTCGAAACACTAACCTGAGTCATGTTAGGTGCAAAAACCATTGCAATGTTGCGAGCATTCATCTTGTTAAGTTGTTCCATCTCGACAACATCAGCCATTAGATTGATAGCCCAATCTAACAAAGAAGCTTCAGTTGAAGGAAGAAGCCTTACAAGCTCCACACACTCATCTTCACTCTCAGACTCCATTACTTGCTCTGGTGAGAGAGAGTCCAAAACACCGCTCGGAAGTTCCCTAAACCAAGCCTAGAAGAAAAACCAAAATTCAAGAAAAAAAAAAAGCAAAAGGAAACAACATGAATGTTGGGAAGTTCACAGGTTTTTACCTTAATGAGACTTGCTAGGCAGTGGACATCAATGTTATCAGGTATAACACCTTTGTTCAACTCTTCCCTTATGTACTCCTCTTGAGCATTCTCACCATTAATCCTGAAAATTCCTTCTACCTATATACAACAAACAAAGCAAATGAACTTATATTTACCCATTGTCGCAAAACCAGATGGAAATTGTTATAAACATGCAGATTAACACGCACCCGCAACCCGCCTCTACTGTACAAGTGACTCTGCATCATCAAAAGTATTGTAGGCACGATGTTCCCTCTAGTATCATAAGATAGCTGCATTGACTCAGTAGAGACTCCAAACACGGTAGCACTGCATTTATAAACACAGTCTAATCAGCTTCTGTTTGAACAGAGTAAAACTATCTATCTACTCTACTCACTCAAGAGCGTTGACTAACCATGCACATTGTAAGAAAACAAGAGATTTTAATTCAAGAACATCAAAGTTGGCAAAGAGTTGAGAAAATGTATATCACACAAGAAGTCCTTAATCCATCTACCTCACTCAAGATCCTTAAACAAGCCATCTACTTAATAAAATATTTCACCCAAAACTCATAGAACATAAAAGATTTGATTCAAGAACATCAAAAATGTCAGGGGCTAAACTAATCGCAGGTAGAATCATTTCAGAGGATATAGAAACTAAACCACAGACACAATTGGTTCTTTATAATCACCAAACATTACCAGAAAAATTGATAAGAGACCAAAAACACAAACCTTGCACTAGGAGCTCGCCTGGGGACTTCAGGTTCAAACTCAACAGGCAAACCAAGAAAGCCATGGAAACGATCAAAGGTGACATGAGCTACATGCCTAACATCAGTGGGAACACCAATCTCCATAGAACAAAGATCCTCTTCACCAACACAGCCACCAATCACAGACCTTCTAATAGCAGAAACAAGAATCTCCAATGCAGAGGAAAGCTCGAATCTTTCTCTCTCTTTCTCGCTTCTCTCCTCTTCTTCTTCCTCTTCCTCTCGAGAAATGTTAAAAGGAGAATGTGGGTCTCTGTTACAATCATTGCCACCACATGATGTAGAAGAGGAAGAAGAAGAAGAGCTTGAAGGTGAAGGGAAATGGCATGATTGGCTTGATTTTAGTACTTTGGCCATTATCTCAAAGGATAATCCAAAATATAAAAAAAAAAATCAAATCTTGGAGTGATGGGTACTCTCTCTCTCTCAATGAGAGACACAGTGAGGGAGAGGTCAAAATCAATAGGCTATAAAGAATCAATCTTTAATAACAAAAAAAAAAAATTCAGGGAAACAGAAAAAGAAAAAAAAAACCTAGAAAATTGGGTTAGTAAATGGAGTAAATTAATGATTTGCTTTGGTTTTCTGTTGGGAGAAAAAAAGATTAAAACTTTTTTTTTGGGTATTACTAAGCGACGCGTAGAGTTGAATTGAAGAAAGGGTTTTAGTTGGTGGGTTGTAATTATCACACTTCAATCCTTCTTTCTTTCTTGCTTCTTCGTATTCTATACACAACAGCACAAGTCGTGGCTCACAGAAGAGATAAAGAGAGAGATAGGTGGAGGTTGGTGAGAGAGAAGATGAAGGATTGATTATTAACAAGGAAGATGAAGGATTGATTATTAACAAGGAAGATGAAGGTCTTTTTCCTTTTTTTCTTTGCTGTCTTTTTGTTTTGGTGTCTCATCATCTCTCTCTCTCTTTACATACTATCTACTTTAGATACTTTTCCTAAGTAGATAGTATGTAATAACTTTTTGTTTCTATGTGAGATGATATCAAATATACTATCTAGTAGGATAATTCTAATTCTGACTTATTATTAATTAACTCCGTTTTATTATATTCCCATACTGGAGATATATATATATATATCTATGACAAAAGTCAAACACACTTGTAAAAGAAGTAATCTACCATAATATGCAGTTGAGAGCAAAATAGTAAAAGAATTAATCTACAATAAGACTACTCTTATGTACTTGGTAACCTAATCACAACCTATGTTCCTAGAAGCGACAAACATGGCATTACCCCAAAAAAAAAAAAAAAAAAAAGTGGAATAGAATGATAGAAGTTTTATTGAACAACTTGTATCCAAAGTGAATATTTTAGTTACTTGTAATGGTCCAAGAGAATATATCAAAGTTAGTTTACGTTTTCTATGGGAATAGTTGTTACCGTTAGAATTTAGAAAGAAGCAAACTCTCTCGGACTCTCTCTAATCTCTTCCCCAAAACTAAAAGAGAAAATAATCAAAAGAAAAAGGAAATAAAGTGAAGTTGGTGGAAGTTCTTTTTGGATTAGTTGTAAATCCATGTGTTTTAAATTTTCTAATCAAACTTTTGCTATATTAGTTAGAGATACCCCCGACCACGAATGTTTTTAAAAAAAACACACATCAAATTGTAAATGACAAAACACAAATACCTACTTTTTATACCAATAAAGTACATCGAGTCATGGTTAGATAGATGTGTATCATAAGTTTTTGTTGATTTATAGAACAAGAAAGAGGAATGTAAGTTGGAACACGTGTGTATGTGCCGACGACGACGACCCACGTGCCGAACATTCCGTTGAGGTTACATGTTGTACTTGTACGTTGTTGCTGTTTTATTGGAGATAGTCAGATTTAGATTTAGATTATATGGATGGTATCATCATTTCATTTTGCCTTGCAAACAATACTTGGTGGGGCACATGCTTCCTTGATTCCTTCCACTTTCATTTCTCTTTTCTCGTTTACTCTATTTCTCTTTTCTCGTTTACTCTTATTCACGAGACATCTTTATCACAATAGAGGAGCCAAACGGCACACAGTCATGATCTGATTATAGAAAAATGGACAAAAAACTAAAGGTTAAAGATGGTGATAAAAGAAAGCAAAAGAAAACGACCGTTGGAGCTCGTTTACCCAAAATTCATATCTCCGCAACTAAAAGGATTTTACTTTGTGTAAGATCTGGCCCAATCATACTTATCTTTTTCCTTGAATCTCTTATGTAAAGTTGTGTAGCAATGCTTAAAAATTGTTGGACCTATGAGGCATATAGAACTTAGAGACCCTGACAAAATTGAAAAGAGAGATCAAAACACAAGGACATTACATCCAGATTTGCCTGTATCCATCTAATCAAGGGTTACAAAAAAACTTCAGAGCATAACAATAGAAGTGAAGGAGTCAAAGAAGTTGAATTCATCAAATTAAACTTCTTCAAGATTCATAGATGCTAAGTACAGAGAGCAAACTAAGTCAAAAGTCATATTACAGAAGATGATTGAATACTGGTGGTGTAAAGTAAAGTAATCAAAGGCTAAGATCTGCCAACTGGTTCAAGAGCCTCAACAGTGACAATGCTGTTTCCTCTAATCACCTGCATCCAGAAAATATAATATGTTAAAACAGAACAGATGATGGATGAATACATCCAGAACATTCTGTGAATTCCAAAAGTGAAGACAAAGAGAGATAGAGAAAAACGTACCACCATCCCAATGTCAGTCTTGTCATCACCATTGACTGCAACAGTGTTATCCACAACAAGATTCATGAACTGATCAAACCCACGTAGAGTTCCAACTACCGTTCGGTTGGCATTAAGCTTAACTACAATTGGAGGGGAAACACACAAAAAAAAAATGAGACAATAACTTCTCTTGACCATACCCAGTTACCAAAACAAACATGACAACAAACAAATGTTCAATAACAAAAGCATAAGGAGAGTGTACTATGGACTATGTATACTTGTTCTATAGATAAGACTTGAAATGGAATACATATCTTCACTAAACATAGCTCTTAGGTTCAAGCAAATCACAGCAAGAGACTAGGTAAAACACTGAAACACTTTAAAAAGAAAACAAGAAAAAAAGAGACAGATGGGAGCTTACTTTGGAGTTTCTTGTCCATATACCTGACATTACATGAAACAAACGAAGAACAAAAATTAGAAACACGAAGCTCGATTTGAAACTAAAACATCTGGACGTAGAGAAAAATCCCAAACAAAGAAATACAAAACAGAGAGATTAAAGTAGCGGAGACAAACTTACTTCTTGAGATCCGGAGGCTGACCTGAACGACTCATACTTGCTGATTCGGAGAAGACGAAGAAGAGATTTAGGGTTTTTTTCTCAGCTATGGACACACTCTTTTGCTCTAATTCGATTCCACAAAAATTAAAACAAAAACAAAACAAAAGAAGGAAATAAAGTCGGTCTGGAAATTCTAGAGGTTCGGCATCGTTTGAAGGCCCAAATCGCTAAAAGGCTTGTTGTAATATGATTTATATAAAATAAAAACAGATGGGGTGTTCCGAGAATCGAACTCGGGACCTCTCGCACCCGAAGCGAGAATCATACCACTAGACCAAACACCCTCTGTGAACAATGGGAGAATGTAGACAATTATTAACCAAACCTGAATTATGAAGCCAAACTTGAGTTTTAAACCATGATCTAACCAAGATTTAAGGCAGCATTTCTCGTTCATGTCAAGTCACATATATAAGATGTATACAAAAACAAATAAAAGTTCCAAATTCCAGCATGTTTAACTCGCTTGGAAGCAAACAAAAAAAAAACAGACCTGGTTTTGGACACTTCTTTCTGCAGTTAACCAGACCTGTGTATCAAATGAACCTTTGGAGCTTAAAAGAAACAAAAGGAACAGCTCTAATCAAACAATCTCTCCGTTCGTACGTACCCAAAGTAAATTGTATTCACCACACATCAACTCTTTTTCATTATAAA
This sequence comes from Camelina sativa, assembly GCF_030686135.1. Taxonomy (NCBI): domain Eukaryota; kingdom Viridiplantae; phylum Streptophyta; class Magnoliopsida; order Brassicales; family Brassicaceae; genus Camelina; species Camelina sativa. The sequence continues at coordinate 4,437,404 of NC_141880.1, forward strand.
TAATTGATTGCATTCTAGTTGAACTATTGATTTCTAAAACGCATTATGCTAACAATCTAGCTTTGTTTGGTTACAGATCCATGACAGAAAAACATTATCAAAAACTGCATGCGAATTTCTAATCTGGTTTGAATAGCACCCATCTCATAAGGGATCCCGCAAACTTCACATTCTATGATCTGAAGTTGAAATGAGATTAAGAGAGAAATGCAAAATAGCAATACACCAAATAACAGTAATACAAAGTGATCAATCACTCGCTATCATTTTTTTTCTCATTACCAAAAAACTCCAAATACAAATGTCGAAGAAAAACACAGCTTATAACGTTCTTGAAGCAACTGGAAAGATAAACCGGAGAGAGACAAAACTAACTTCGAAGTGTACCCAAGAAAATACAGATAGAGTCAAGGGCACAATTGAACGATGATAGGCCACATCATGAAATCAGAGTCTTCTTCCTCTTCGTCCACCCTTTCGGCGTGTACTGTCTGTGGGAATCGGAGTCACATCCTCTGCAAATTACATTCAAGAAAGATTCAGTTTGCATAAGTAATCAAAAGTAACAATTCGTCCACACTAAACAAAGTGAGAGAAAATCAGATTCTATATGTTACCTATACGACCAATCTTCATGCCAGAACGGGCAAGAGCTCTGAGAGCAGACTGAGCACCAGGACCTGGAGTCTTGGTTTTGTTTCCTCCAGTAGCACGGAGCTTCACATGAATGGCTGTGATGCCAAGCTCCTGTAACACATGACATTAAAGATTATTATCATCCAGAATCTCAATGTCATTAAAGACAAAAAAACATGAACATTGACTAATGGTCTAACCTTGCATCTTTGAGCAACATCTTGAGCTGCCAGCATAGCAGCATAAGGAGAGGACTCATCACGGTCAGCCTTCACCTTCATTCCACCTGCAAATTATTTAATTAAAAAAAAAGATTCAGATCGCATTTGATCATTGCACTGCAAAGAATAGAAAGGATACATACCAGTGATACGAACGAGAGTTTCCCTGCCGGACAGATCAGTCACATGCTGCAACAAAAGTGATTTAAGGCAATGTCATGAACTCATTTCACAGAAGGTATAATCATAACGAACTGTGAATCTCAAAGAGCAAAAGCTTACAATGAAAGTGTCATTGAATGAAGCAAAGATGTGAACAACACCGAACACTTGCTCTCCTTCACGAACAGTAGGTCCAAGAGTCACAGTCTCAACCTTTGGCTCCTTAGTCTTTCTCTTAGACGACTATAAAAGAGATATAGAAAGCAAAACACATTTGAGAAACAAATTGTTCACCACTGGTCTAACCCTTATCAGACAACCCTTGAACTAAGAACCAGACAAGCAAAGGTCAATATCGCATATAGCTGAAACATAAATAACATCATTTGACTCACCAATTACAGAACCTAGTAAATGTGGAACATTAGAAACTAGCAAAACTTAGTGAAATAATCTCATCGCAGATCTAAGTTCCCTACATACTAACGCAAGAAACCAAATTCTCCCGAAGAAACAAGTGTTTGGAGGAGAGAAAGAGCTTACCATCTTGAAAAATGGATGAGAAGAGACGAAACGCTTAAGGTTTTTGGATGCTCAGTGGTAAACAAGAAGGAAGAAGACTCTCACGGCGCTACAAATCGTCTTTATAAATTAGGGTTACTTCGGAGTTCCCCTACTAAATGACGTAAATACCCTCAGCCCTTTTGATTACCCAATACGTCCTCGTTTTGCTTTGATTATGCGAAAATCATTTAAATAAATGACACTTTAGGCTTAATTCTTCTTGATCTAGTTTTGTAATAAGCAAGTAATTTGCTGCAAATTTGATATTCTGTGGTCTTGAGCAATTTTAACATTGATCGTGCTTGGTCTCATGATGAGCAATTTTTTTTTAGCATGTCAGTTAAGAAAATGTTGGAATAAGGACCAAAATATAGAAGAGAAGAAGAATTCATTAATACTACTTTTGAATTCATACAGAAACATTATTTCTTGGCAAGAATCATAAACCTTTACATATGGTAAGAAGGTAATAGAGAAACTAAAGATGCAGAGTTTGCAAGACGGAGACTTCTTCATTCAAGACTTGTTTAAGGATCAGACGACAAAAGAGACATATGGTCTCATGATGAGCAATTCAAGACTTGTTTAAGGATCAGACGACAAAAGAGACTTGGCTGGTGAAATCAAAGCAACAGCACCTCTTCCAAGTTTTGAATACTTCTTAAACACACCTTGTAGTCTGCTCTCCTCAACACTCGAGTGAATGAAAGCTAAAAGCTTTGAGCAATCCCTGGTAACACATACACATATAGAGATATTAGTATGCAAAACATAATGAATCACAAAGTTGTTTGTAAGAAAGACGAAGACTAACATGAGCTGAGATTCAGAGTAGCCTGTGTGGAACTTCAATGTATCAGTCCAAGCAGGAGTCTTGTTCAAGGTGCATCTGGCTGTGTAGACAGCTGACGCAGCAAGCATGGAAGGACAGAACATCAAACTGTCGTAGTGCATCAAACCCAACTCAGCAAGAAAATGAGCCATGCTCTCCAATTTCGGATCAGAACCTGAAGCTTTGATGAACCTCACAAGAAACACATATTGTGTTGGAACTGTCAAGTACCATTCCAGATTCGCCAATATGGTTTTCTCCATCACTAGAATCTGTTTGCTGATGTAGGAGTTATCAGTCACGTATACCAAATCATTAACCTGAGGAGGCCAGATCTCTTCGTACTTGGAAGCAATGAGCAAAGCACTGATACCTACAAGCTGTAACTCTCTTCTAGGCACAGGTTTCAGAGACAGGAAACGATCAATGATGTTGACAGTGAGGTAGAGAGTCTCAGGGGAGAGATCAAACTTGACGTGAACTTCTACAAGCCAATCTATAAGGATAGTTCTCATCTTCTCATTAATCTCAGGTTGTGTATGCATATACATCTGAGGTTTGCTCTCATTCTGCAACCAAAGAACAAAACAACATGCTTAATTAAAGAACCATTCAATTAACATATCCATAAGCATTATCAAAAGAGGGTTTCACTATAAGTACCTCAACTTCTTTGTAGAAAGTGTATATATCCTCAACATATTCCACAGCAGCAAGATCATTATCTTTGTCGACAGAATCGATATCCAAAGTTTTAGAAGCAGCCTAAGTGTGTGTATACAAATCAATCAGAACATTGCACAATATATGATTTCAGTATGTCAAAACCAAAGAATTAATCAAAGAAACTAACCTTGCTACGAGCATCGAGAACCGAAGAGTATGTAACTTTCTTATGAGACAACACAGTCGCATCACTTTTCTTATTCTCTTTAGCTTTTGCAACCTCGTTTGTATCAGGACTAATCACAATGACTTCAATAGGTTTTGATGGCTCCCGCTTATCACCGCCTCTTGCTTTCTTTTGAACCGCTCTTACAACTTCTTGTTTCTTGGTAACAACAACTTTAGATCCATCAAGAACTGGATCCTGCAAAGGAGAGAGAATAGGAAAAAAAAGTAAAGAGTCAAGAATCATATAACAAGCTCTGAGTCACAAGAGCATCTGATAAGGAAGAATAAAAAAGAGACCTTTTTATTAGCGGCGGCGGCGGCGTTTTCTAGCAACTGAGCACGAAAGTTGCGAGTCATGGGACGATTGATCTTTCCTCCATCAACACCGGGAAGAGAATCGATGTTTCCTATGTCACCAAGAGCACGGCGGTTCTTGGGTTCACCTGAAATTTTCACATAAAGCAACCGAATCAACAACGGAATTGGTCAATTAGGACCAAAAGAAAAAGAACAAAGATTGATCGGCGAAACAAACCTCTAACGGGTTGAGGACGAAGAACAGGTCTAGTCGCCATGATCTTTTTTTCTCTGTCGGTGTTTTTCAAGACTCTGTTTTTTCTTTATTGTATGAAGCTTTAGAGAGAATCTGAGAGTATATGAGAAGAGGGATGAGAGAGATTGATTAAAGGGGAAGAGATGAGAGGAGCGGAGCCATTAAAGCATAATTTGGCAACGGTCAAATGTTTAGCGGGATTAGATTTCTAGCCGTTGGATGATGAACTTCTAATCTAACGGTGGATGAGTGCGTTTTGTATATTTGTCTTTCTTTTTAACCCGTTCCAGGCGTTCTCTCTCTCCCAAGTTACCGTTGGACTGTAACGAAAAATTCACACTTTTTTTAAATGACCTGTGGGAGTTTTAATTACAGGTTTATTTCTTTCCATATAATGACAAGGTTTGGAGTTTTAATTTGGTCGGATTATATGAAGATTCTATTCTATAACTGTTCTATCCATACTCTCAGAATTAGGTCTTTTTACCTAAGGAAAATAACATATTTACTCTTACCGTCTCTATCATTTTTTTCTGTTTTTTCTCTCGACCACAACGGTGCTTCTCTGAATTTTTTTTATTTGTTTTGTTCATACGGTGACACAATCTGATTTTCCGGCGATAATTCTTAATTTTTAATAAAGAAAACTAAATCCTAATAGGATAACATCTAATGAACCCAAGGGTGCCAATTCAAACTTCCAATTCATTTTCACATCTAAACCAAATTAGAAAATTAAAGCATATGAAAGACTTTGCGCGTAAATCGTCAATAAAGTAAGAATGAGCAAGTTCATAAAGCAAAAGCAACCAAGTTTGCAATACCAAAAGGAAAAATACAAAATCAATCATCAATCAAGTTCGCAATGATAAAAAGACAAATCCAAAATCAAGAACAACAAGCAATAACACGAGAACATATCACTCGTTAGCGGCATCATCGGCGCCTCCATCAGCAGCCTCCAGGAATGACGCCAGATCAGCGACAGGAAGCGGAGGCACCACAACTCCATCCACCTTCGCCTGAAACTCCTCCTGGCTAGCTGCGAGGCGTGACATCCTACCCTCGGGAATTGAGACGCCCCTGTTAATCAACTTCTGAAGACACAGCCTAGTCCCGTTCACTTGACTAAGAACGAGCAAGTGGGGCTGTCTCTCGCGCGTCGCAAACACGTGCGTCCTCAAACGGTCAATACGCTCCTGATGCATCCCCATCACGAAACAGGCTTTGCGTGCTCCTGCTCCCCGTGCTCATCCCGCGCTTTCCTAAGTTGTTCCGACTCGGAAGTGAGCTTTTGCTAGGACTGCTTTAGAGAAGCCGTCAGCTCCTTGACAAGCGAAGCATTCTCTTTGCTCGATTGCTCAGTCTGAACCAACGCCTCTCGAACAAGCGCGGTCTCCCTCCTAGCCACACGCACCTTATCTTCATATTCACCAATGCGACGCTTCGTCCTGCTTATTGCCTGAAACATCAAGGAAGACATTTAAGTTACGATTAAGCAAAATACAAATCGACGCCACTGAAGCTAGGCGTAGAACTCGTCAGTAGATTCTAACCAAAAAGAGCAGAAATACAAATCGACGCCATTGAAGGAGCAAACTCTAACCTGAATCTGCCAAACAAACTTAATTGTCTTCTTTGATGTTTCAGGCAATAAGCTGGACGTACCGTCTTACTGGTGAATACGAAGATAAGGTGCGTGCGGCTAGGAGAGTGACCGCGCTTGTTCGGAAGGCGTTGGTTCAGATTGAGCAATCGAGCAAAGAGAATGTGGCGCTTGTGAAGGATTTGACAGCTTCTCTGAAGCAGTCCTAGCGAAAGCTCACTTTCGAGTCGGAGCCACTTAGGAGAGCAAGGGATGAGCGTGGAGAGCATGAGCGCGCAAAGGCTGCTGTCGTGATTAGGACGCATCGGGAGCTTATTAAACATTTAAGGACGCACATGATTTCGACGTGCGAGAGACAGCCCCACTTGCTCGTTCTTAGCCAAGTGACCGGGAATAAGGAGTGTCTTCAGAAGTTGATTAACAGGGCCATCTCAATTCCCGAGGGTAAGATGTCACGCCTCGCAGCTACCCAGGAGGAGTTTCAGGCGAAGGTGGACGGAGTTGTGGTGTCGCCGCTTTCTGATAGTGATCTAGAGCCATTCCTGGAGGCTGCTGATGGAGGCACCGATGATACTGCTAACGAGTGATATGTTCTCGTGTTATTGCTTGTTGTTCTTAATTTTGGATCTCTTTTTATCATAGCGAACTTGATTGCTGATTGCTTTTGTATTTTTCCCTTTGGTATTACAAACTTGGTTGCTTTTGCTTTAAGAGTTTGGTCATTCGTACTTTATTGACGATTTTCACGCCTTCTCCCTCTGATGGACTCCACCAAGCAAGACACTCCACATTAGGTTTGTCTAAATCGTGCTCGAGCGAACAGTACTATTGGTCTCCTAACTCCTTCGAAACTTCACCAAACATATCGTCTCTCGGAGACATGGCGCAAGACCTTGCAAAACCAATTATGCAATCAATCAGTGATGATGGTGCATAACACCTCTCCAATAACGACATGACACTGATATACAACAATGCGAGCCACAAGCTCCACACCTTCAAGCATGTCACTCCACGCCTCGTATCTACGCCTCGTATCAAGCCGCTCCACGCCTTGTATCAAGCCGCTCCACGCCTTGTATCAAGCTCCACATCTTGTATCATGTTGCTCCACGCCTCGTATCGTCGCTCCAGGAATCATATCAAATTGTTCCACGCTTCGTATCATTTCGTTCCATGCCTTGTATCATGTCCCTCCACGCCTCGTATCAAGTCACTCCACACCTGTTTTGCAAGGTCTTGCGACGTGGCTTTAAGATACAGCATTTCAAGCCACAAGCTCCACACCTTGTAACATGTCACTCCAAGCGTTGTATCAAGTCGTTGAATGTCTCGTATCATGCCGCTCCACGCTTCGTACCAAGCTCCATGCCCCGTATCAAGTAGCTCCACGCTTCAAATCAAGTCGCTCCACGCTTTGTATCAAATCTCTCCACGCCTCCTATCAAGCTACACACATTGTATCATGTCGTTCTACGCCTCGTATCATGTCGCTTCACACCTCGTATCAAGCCGTTCTACGCCTCGTATCAAGCCGCTCCACGATTTCAGTTCGTATCAAGTTGTTGCACCCCTCATATCAAGTCGCTCTACGCCTCATATCAAACGCTCTACGCCTCGTATCAAGCGCTCCACACCTCTTATTAAGCGCTCTACACGCATACTCATTACAATCTCAATAAATCCAAGGCTCCGACAAAAACAGACGAACGAGACGAGGGGACAACGTTAGGCGCCAAGACCATCACACCTTCAGATTCTTCGCGCCACGGCTCCATCGCGCCGAGACCATCACGCCTTCGGACTCTGCGCACCACCTTTTTGTCACGCCAAAGCCTTAGATGTTTCACAAGCCTCCAAATCAACAACCCATCACGCCAAGATCCACGCGTCACGACCAACCGAGCCTGACATTAACATTTGTGCCACAAACCAGTATACCAGGATGACTACAGCCACAGAATTGTTTGGTGCGGCGCCTAACGACCACGAGATTGTTCGGGTGGCGCCTACTACCGGGATTGTTCGTTGCGACGCCAACGACCACGAGATTGTTCGATGTGGCGCCTAACAACTGCATATTGTTCGATGCGGCGCCTAATGGTTGTAGATTGTTCGGTGCGGCGCCTAACGGCCACAGATTGTTAGGTGCGGCGCCTAACGGCCACAGATTGTTAGGTGCGGCGCGGCCGCAGATTGTTTGGTGCAGCACCTAACAGCCGCAGATTATTCAGTGCTGCGCCTAATGACGCAGGAAAAGCCACAGGATTGTACGGTACTGGCGCCTAACAAACGCAGGATTGTTTGGTGCGGCGCCTTACGGCCGCAGATTGTTCGGTGGTGCGGCGCCTTACGGCCGCAGATTGTTCGGTGCTGCGGCGCCTAACGGCCGCAAATTGTTCGGTGTTGCGGCGCCTAACGGCCGCAGATTGTTCGGTGCTGCAGCGCCTAACGGTCGCAGATTGTTTGGTGCTGCAGCGCCTAACGGCCGCAGATTGTTCGGTGCGGAGCCTAACGGCCGCAGATTGTTCCGTACGGTGCCTACGGCCACGGGATTGGCTGGTGCGGCGCCTACGACCACGGGATTGTCTGGAGCAGCGCTACAGCCATGGGATTGTCTGGTGCGGTGCCTACGGCTGTGAAATTGTTTGAGGGAATGTCCAGTGCGGCACTTACGGCACCTTTGACAGAGGGATTGTTTGTTACGGCAGCGGGAATGTTTGGTACGGCGCCTTTGACAGCGGGGTCGTTTGCGCAACTCCTTTGCTATTACTTCTAGGGCCCTGTGTTTTTCAATGGCGTAATCCGAATATCAGATAAGAAAAATAGTTATGTAACAAAAAGTTTTCGATCAAATCTCATCGTTATAAACAATGTCCTTAACCAAATAGTACTCAAAAGTCTTTCATGGATAATTTTGGAGAATCGGGAGAGATGTCAGATAAAAATTGCCAAATAGAGTTTTTGAGCTCATGATGAAACCATTCGCACATCTAATTGAATCCTCATTCATCATCATAAAACCATTCCTCCTCCCAAAAAAAAAAAAAAAAACAAATCGGCGAGGTCAGATAAAATGCCAAATAAAAGTTTTGAGCTCAAAATGGAGATACTAATCTCCATTCGCACATCTAATTGAATCATCATCCTTCGCCGTGTTTTTTTTCAAAAAAAAAATCAAAGAAAAAAACAAGTTCTATTTAAAAAGACAAGGAGCGATCGGAAAACAATTCGTCAAGAGACAATGGAGATGTATATAAAAGAGAGACTTAACAACAATCCTAGAAGACGACGGCTAAGTCACTGAATAGCTTCACGAAGATATATATATATACATATGAACTAGGGTTGAGCTCCGTGAAATTACGTTCTACCCTTATGAGGCTTATTGTTGTTAGTCCATGGGCTTATCTGAAGGGCCTTCGGACGTATATTAACTCTTTTCAATTTTAAAATCAATAAATAATAATTCAACTCTGTTATTAAAGTCCAGCTTGGTTGCAGAATCAGATTGAGCAAGATCGGTGAAGTTTGTGGCATGGAGTCATAAGCTACTCTGTTTTTAACTTATTCCGGTTTGTTTTTCAATTTTTCAGCTTACTCTGTTTTTGTCTCTGGACTTTTCATTTCAATTATTCATATTCTGAGTTTAAAAAAAAAAAAAAACACCAAAACAAGAAAAAAAGAGGTTCGAAAGGATGAATTCAAGTCTAGGCCCCTGGTGATGCTCACACTGACACATCAAGTCAAAACGTGTGTTGCCTTTGTCCACACTAAACCAGTGGTCGTGTTAGACATTGAGTTAGCACACCTGGGTATACTCTGGTCGGTTACTAGTAAGGATAAGGATTCTAAGTGTAATTTTGGTTATTTTGGTTTTCAGGTGGTTTTGTGGTCCAAAGCTCGCTAATCATGACATAGAAGAGAATAAAGCTCAAAACTAAACTTCAAATATGAAAGAAGGTTTTGAATGTAACAGAGTTTACTGCACGAAGTATCTCTCCCAGTAAAATCAGTATCATTAAGCTTCTTTAAATAAAAAAATAAAAACTCATTAATCGCATCTCTCTACTTCGACATGATGAACTCATGCATCAATCTCATCTAAAAACTGACATGGACAATTAAAAACATGCAAAAACAACCTTCTTTATAAAGTAGCAAACACAAAGTAAATTATTTGACTACAAGTAATCTTGTTCACAAGGAAGATGATACAAGAAACAAGTCAAGAGCATTGCAGATGTAACTACTTAAAAATAATTTCTTTCTTTCCTTTTGCCTCGTTGATTGATTCGTAGTTGCAAATAAACTGGGAACTTAGGAACAGAACAAAAGCCGTTTAACTGAGATATCCACCTTCTCCAACATCGTAAGCTGTTTGGCCGCAATATGTCTCAGTCCATTTAGATCCGCGGGAATCGAAAACCATTGTGGCTTTCTTCTCTACGTCAATGAAGAAGCTCCCAAACCATAGCGACTTTCTTCTGTTACTGTTACTATCGTTTTATAATTTTCTATATCACGAATCCAATCCTAATTAGCGAGGGTCTTCTTGAAGAATCCAGACTGTTGCGATTGAGAGGTGTGACAGACCATCTCAACATATTAGGGATTTACTCTCGTTTCTTGATATGCAAGTACCAAATCTACTTTTTGCTTCCTTAATTGTTCATGTGCATGAAAGTAAGACTGCAGCAGATTTAAAAACCAAAACTTATAATCCTGCAACGAAAAACTGTTCCCTGAACATGTGAAACCACATATTTTGGCACTTGTTTCCAGAAAACATACACAATGATGAATACAACTTTTTACACAGACACTGATTGATACAAAGCTTTACAAAAGAGTGAGAAGAACACAACTTTCCTAACCACTTTTTTTTTTTCTCGGGTTCATAATAACTCATACGAATCCAATTAGTAAATCACGAGCAACAAGACTCTCTGTTACCTACCAGTCATCATCAAGACTAGCCCGGTGAAAACACATGACAGTGCAAATGAATATGAAGAACGATGTGAATTCTATGAGCATTGCACCGGTCTCGATCATATGTGCGTGCCTTAGGATGATTGGGATAGCCAGGCTCCCCACTGTCGATGCTCCCGTCAAGAACTTAGCTGCATCTATCCACCTGCGTTTAAACGACGAGCAAATTTGGTAATCGATGTTTCATCATGTAAGTCGAAGTAGCAGTAAAGTCTCTTTAGTAACTAACCCTCCACCGTCCCGACTAGTAAGAAATTGGGTTGAGCCTCCTCCAAAAAACATACAAGGCATAGGCACCACTACATACATGAGTGCTGATAGCATTGGCCACCAATTACCATATATCGCACATGCCTAACCATGATAAACAAATAGTTAGCGCTAAATTTCTCAGATGACTATACCATGTGTTACTTACTGCATGGTACGATCAGGTACAACAAGGGAATAACAAAAATATGAAAAACTGATCAGATACGTAAATCTGGTGATCCCTTCTCTTCTTCTAATCGAATTGCAACAAAAAACAAACTAGACCTATATACGGACATCATGATAGAAGTTGACGATAGAAGATGCTTGAGTTTAGAGAAGTTGTTCAGAAAGTAAGTCGTTTAGTCAGTTAGACACTGAGTTAGCACCTGCATCGGCTAAGGAAAAGGAACCCAGCTTAGCATATAGTCATATACTAAGGTCGGTTAGTGTGGGAATGTGATAAGGATAAGAATTCGAAGTGTAATAATTGACATACAAGAGAGTGAAGCTCAAAACTTCAAATATGCAACAAGGATTGAATGTAAAAGATTTTTACTTGAGAAAGTATCTAGCCCAAGCATAAAATAGGCCAAGACTCACAACTCTGTTTGGTAGACCAACCAGGATACAAAAGGAGACCAGTATACTAAGCTCACAACCTAACAGCAGAACTTCAAGAGCTATAAGATAAGCAGACTGCTATATAGAAACGTACCAGGATCTGTAGGAGGATACTAGATGAAAACATGAAAGCAAGTCCAGCAAGTCTGTGAAACCACGAAATTATAAATCTGTAAGATCACGAGAACTCATACACTCGGATATAACAAGTCAAAGTAATCAAAAGAGCTTCAAGTCTTAAAACTTACACTGTACCAAAAACAGCAAATTTGAGCATTCCAGGAGCAATCCACATATGAAAATTGAAAAAAGAAAGAAGCAAAGAATGAGTGAGCTTGAACGTTTCAAAAAACCCTAGCTCACAAAATTAACAAATCATGGAGCAACTCAAACGAACCGAAATCTGAGTAATTCAAGACTCAAATCTAAAACGTACGGGAGAATATGAACATGGAACAAATCGAATTGAATCTGATTCGATTCCATCGGGAAATGATACTAATATGAAAGAGAGGTGATTAGATTTACCTTCGATGGTCATTGTCATGTCGGCGAATGGAAAAAAGTTTTGATTACCGGAGATCGAGTCTTGGTTGATCGCCGGTGACTATTAAAGAGAAGGCGATGATTTCGTTGTCGCCCTTTGAGAGAGAGAGAGAGAGAGAAGCAAAGCAAAGGAGTCGCGATTTGGGAGCAAAATCAAAAATCATTGTCTGACCGGCCAATATTGGTTTTCTCTCTCTCGTAATCGATTTAATCCTTTTGGTTTTGCTGGTTTGATTTGGTTATTATTGGGTTTCAGAATTGTGATTTTGATATTAGTTTACTCCAAATAAAATTATTAAAAAAGTAAGTGAAGTGACATCATTGTTTTATTTTAATTTTTTAAAAATACGATCAAAATTACCGAGAAAAAATAACTCATTCATATATAAGAAGAATGTTTTTATAACTGAAGATTTTGAACCAGTTCATACCAATCATTCATCAAAATATATGAAATGCTGAATAGTTTTTTTTTTTTTGTAATTCTTGAAACAACAATTAATTAGTCGAGTTGATTCGTTTCCATAAAATTAGTTAGTGTATATGTGAATCCAATATTATCATGTTATCATTTGCTTAGTGCGTTCATGTCTGGTGGATGATTCAAAAGTTTTCATTATGATGCCATTGTGATTTAACTTTACGAACTTTTCTGTAATGTTAAACCCCAAATTCTAAACCTTAGTTTAATAATAAGAGAAGGTGTTACCTTATTCTTCCTCAAGCAACGTGTGTTATTTGAGTTTTGCTCCCAATAAGTAAGGTGTTATTTAAATTTGGCTCTTCCGTTTTGGAGAAAGTCTTTCTGAGTAAGCTGTAATAGCATAGTCCATTAATTTGACAATGAAAAAAAAATAGCATAGACTGTCCAATTATTTTACAAGGTGAGATGACATAATTGCAACAACTAGTTGAGAGAGTTTGAGACATGGAGGAGGCCGACATGTTCCTAACTATTCAACACCTACTTGTGATACTTCTTTGCTCTGTTGCCCACTTGTCTCTGCACACGAGGGTGGTTTTTTTTTCACAATTTGGACGTTTAATCGCAATTACTTCAAATTAGTATTATTTTATTTGTCCAAGTAAACAAAATGGTTAAATCTTTGAATATTTTTACTGATGATTAAAACATTATGTAGACACTAATTTACTAATCAAATTTATCTAATACCATATCAATCCGTGAGTTGAAGTCAGAGTTCAAATCAATTCCTACCAACTATATATGGACCTCTACTATTAAGTATTAAATCTTAATTTGACTATAGTAAACATATTAACTTACAAAATTTACTCAATTCTATATAAGCCTAGATAACCTAGTAGTTATAATTGTTTTTAACAGGAAAAACAATATTATTCTTACCAGCGGATCAGGTTTGATCCCATCTACCACAAAAACTGTTTACTTTTTTTTTTTTCTTGAGGTCAAAAATCAGTTTTTTTATATTTTTTTACTAATATTCTTTCGAAGTCAACTACAGGTGAGTAATTGAGCAAATTATAGACATGTCAATAATTCCATCTCCATCATCTATCTGACTGCAAGAGAACTAGAGAAATAAGAGTTTTTTTTTTTTTTTTTTTGACACATAGAGATTGATTCATATAAATCTAGTCCATGAAAAAAAAAAAATCTCCTAAATGGTTGGATATAGATTCTCATTTTTATTTCTATGAAATATACATTCATATATTCTTTTCACATATCTTGGGTTATTTATTTTTCCTTTTTCTTTTTTCCTTTTGGCAAAATAATTACTATTGTCTATTTTGTCATGTTGTATTAAAAAAAATAAAAAAATAAAAGGAAATTATCATCCAGCCGGAGTAAACATCTCAAAACTCCCTCTTAGAGTAAAACAAATCTCTTATCTCGCTTTCTATTCTTCATACCCTCACCTTTTCTAATAAGAGGTGGTGAGACCATTTTAGCCTTACAATTTAATTGATTTAGATTAAATTTTTTTGAAAAAAAAATTAACCCATCTCTCTTTCGACCCGAGAGAAACCCGACGTGTAAGTTCTCATTCCAGCCGCCGGCGATTCTTCCGACGTCGGAGCTCCCACTGTTGTCGTTATTAACCAAATCGAGTTGAATCAAGTTGTTCGTCGGAGCTCTCTTTCAACCCGAGAAACCCGACCTGGTTACTCACCTCTCAACCCAGCCGCCGGCTATTCTTCCGTCGTCGGAGCTCCTACTGCTGTCGTTCTTCACCAACTCGACTTGAATCAAGTTGTTCTTCAAAATGCAGGTGCGTTGCTTCTCATTAGAGTAGCTTTTTGTTGAAATTGTTTTTGATTTGTAAATTCAGAAATTCAATTGGATTTAGATCGAAGAAAGCTTAGCACATTGGGTGTTTTACAAAGGTTTATTGGTCGATTGAGCTATCTATTAGATAAGAAATGGATTTGGCTTTCGATTAGAACTCGTTTACCATTCGAGTCGATTTTGATAGGATTGAGAGAATGTGGTGAAACTGGTAATACTGGTATATTTAGTAAAACTAGTAAAACTAGTAGTAATACTAATTATGATTTTTTTATATTGGTTGGTTTGGCAGGATACAATATGCGAGAACGTCAGCCTACATTTTAAATTTGAAGGACGCATGTATAGTATAATGTTCAAGAGGAATATAACATTGTTGATGTTAAAAGCAAGGATACAAAGGAAGATTGGGTTTGTTGAAAGTAACGTTCAGTTGCAGCTGAGCTACAAGCCACTACTGGTAGAAACAGTTGAGCATTGTGAGCTTAATGATGATGAGGATGTTAATGTTTATCTAGACTATGTTAATTATGAGAAGCGAAGATGTATGTTGTTTGTGAATGTCATCCCTTCTAAGCCTCAGCCTGAGCAAGTTCCCATAGCGCCCACAGTGCCCACAATGCCCATAGTGGACCAAAGTTCTGTCGGTATGAACTTTGAAAACCAACATGCGAAGGATGGTGAAATCGGACCTAACGCCATTGTTGTCTACGTAGGCAAAGAAAAGGCTGTAGAGGGTGAAGCTGAATCACGTGATGAAGGTGATGAATATACTGAGCCACGCCCTGTTGTAGAACCGGGTAAGTATATTGAACCATGGGATGACGGTTTGGATCTGACTAAACTTCAAGAATTTCCAAACAAGAAGGCATTGCAAGATGTGGTGGATAGAGCTTCATTCGCTAACTGTTTTAGTTTTGAAATAGTAAAGTCGGACAAGGTGCGTTATGTGGTCAAATGTCCTAAAGAAGGATGTAACTGGGGTTTACGAGGTGGTAGGATTCGAGATACAAATATTTTCTCGATTAGAAGGCACAACAAGATGCATACATGCTCTCGGGCTAGTCAAAGTTCAAGCAACAGTAAGAGACAAGGCACTCCAAAATTAGTTGCTTCTCTTTTACATGGTGATTATCCAGGGCAAATGGAAACTCCACCTCCAAAAATTATCATGGATCTTGTCAAGACAAAATTAGGTGTTGATATATCATATTCCACGGCGTTGAGAGGGAAAAATCAAGCTGTTACTGATTTGAAAGGTAGCCCAGAAGAAAGCTACAAGATGCTGCGATGTTATCTGCACATGTTAGAGAAGGTTAATCATGGTACAAGATCATATGTGCATTGCAATGAGAATAATAAATTCATGTACTTGTTCATAGCTTTGGGAGCTAGCATTGAAGGATTTAAAGTCATGAGGAAAGTTATAACTCTGGATGCAACTTTTCTAAAGAACGGATATAAGGGTGTTCTTGTTTTTGCGTCGGCTCAAGATCCTAACCGTCACCATTATCCCTTGGCGTTTGGTGTTCTTGATGGTGAGAATGATGCAAGTTGGAATTGGTTTTTGGAGATGTTGAAAACCGTTGTTGGGGATTCTTCTGAAATAGTATTTATGACTGACAGAAATACAAGTCTCATTACTGCCATAGCTAATGTGTATCCTCTAGCTCATCATGGTTTTTGTATATGGCATTTATCCCAAAATGTGAAAGGTTATGCTCGTAACGTCAACAAAGACGTTGTTGCATGGAGATTCATGGAGTGTAGTAGGTTTTACACAGTGGCTGAGTTCAACATTGCTTACGCTTCTTTTACGACAAGATATCCTTCTGCTGCCAAGTATCTTGAAGAATCTACCCAGAAAGAAAGATGGGCAAGATGTGTTTTTCCAGGAGATAGATACAACCTAGACACAAGCAATTGTGTTGAATTGTTGAACAGCGTATTTAAAGATGCAAGGAGGTACTCCTTGATACCCATGCTTGATGCAATACTTAAAAAATTCTCTGAATGGTTTAATGAACATCGGAAAGATGTTGTGTCTGGATCAGTCGCAAATAAATTGGTGCCTTTAGTGGAGAACTACTTACATGATTTATGGGCAACTGCTGAGAAACTAAAGGTGATAGAGCTAAATGGTTTCGAACTTGAATACAATGTCATTGACAGTGATGGAAAGCCTTATTTGGTGAAGTTGCGATTGAGAAGTTGCAGTTGCAGGTTTTTCGATATACAAAAGTATCCTTGTGTGCATGCATTGGCGTCTTTCATTACATTCCAAAAATATGGAGGTAAGGATATCGAGTTACATGAGTTGTGTTCTAAGTATTATTGGACGGAGCTGTGGGCAATTGCATATTGCAGGACAATTTATTTAGTACCTGATAAGTCTCGATGGGATGTCCTGGATGAAGTCCAAGATATGCAGATCATGCCTCCGAATCGGAAAATAAAAGGGGGAAGAAAGAAAACAAAAAGGTATGCATCTGCTGGAGAAAAACGACCAAAGACTCGACCTAGGACGCAGAATAAAAGGCGCCGGAGACAAGGACTCCAATGGTTGTTATTTGGAGATAATGTTCATGTTTGATTCACCTTTTCATGTATCAATTGTGTTTTGTTTGAAACTTAATGTAAAAATTGGTTTGAAACTTAATCTGAAACTTAATTTGAAGTCTATTAATGTTTTCTTCTTTCAACATGTGTATATAATAGAGTATAACTGGCACAACTAAGATAAAACTGGTAAAAATAATAAAATTGGTACTACCTAAAACCAATACATATTGTATAATACATGTGTATAAATGTTCTACATAGGTTTCTACTATAAGTGAATAATTTTCGAAAATCTACTAATTTTAAATTATTTATGAAAGAATCTCAACAAATGTTTCCCTAATCTCATTCACTGCTCTTACAACAAAATCATCGATACCTGCAGCATCTTCCCCGAGTCTTTTGTATGGCCTACAATGATGCTTCCTAAAAAGTAGAGAACCGCCATCTTCAACCTATCACGAGTACGATCTGGTTGCATTACCATTAGCTTTCCCCTCACATCTTGAAGTGTAATCTTTTTTTTTCGTAAAAAATACTTCCTTCGAAACTCGATACTGCCGGCTTCCTTGTAATCAAGTGGATAGCACCGACAATCTAATCCAGACATCAACGCATGTTCTCTCAGACCATACCGGATTGGAACACCATTCACAACAAACCATGCTTCCTTCTTTTTTTCGATTTTAGCCGTTCGAAGTAAGAGCAACCACATTCCCATAAGCTTGTGGTTTGGTTCCCTTGGCATGTGGAAAATGTGCTTGAATTGTGGATGTTTCTCAAACCAATCCCTCTCAGAACTAGTCAATGGATGCTCTAATTTATCCAGCGTTTCCACAGTTTCAAAAATATGACACCTTGTCGATAGCTTGATTTTCTTGTTGTACTGACTAGGCTCAAAGTGCATACCTAAAGGTTGCATCGCTTCTATTTCCTCCTCTGATTCCTGCAACAATATCAGTTTTACATGAGTTATACCAGTTCTACTAGTTCTACACCACCTAGTTGTACCAGTTCTACTAGTTCTACACCCATTAGTTGCACCAGTTCTACCAGTTCTACTATATCGATTTCAAATTCCAATTCAATTCTGAAAGAATGAAACAGACTTGTTGTACTTACACTTGCATCGTTGTGCTCCTCGTCCTCCCTCTCACTTTCGCTTGTACTCCTTCTCGAGTTACCTGCCGAGTTTGAACTTCCCTCCTTATCTTCTTCTTCTTCTCCTTCATCGTCTTTTTCTTCTGATTTTTCTCCTTCATCATTTTCATCTTCCCCTTCATCGTCTTTTTCTTCCCCATCTTTACCTTCTTCTCCTTCATCGTTTTCTTCTTCCACTTCATCGTTTTCTTCTTCCCCTTCATCGTTTCCTTCTTCTCTTTCATCGTCTTTTTCTTCCGATTCTTCTCCTTCATCGTTTTCTTCTTCCCCTTCATCGTCTTTTTCTTCCCCTTCTTCACCTTCTTCTCCTTCATCGTTTTCTTCTTCCACTTCATCGTTTTCTTCTTCTTCTCCATCTCTTGATTCCACAGAAGTAGATCTCTCGTTATCTCCTCCTTCTTCATCATCTTCTTCTTGATTACTTGATTCCGGAGTACCGGATTTTGCTTTCTCTCCTTCGTTCGCATTTTCTCTTTCGACCATCGGATTGGGTTCCTCCGAAACTCGACTTTCACTTTCTTCTGCCACCGTACTCAAAGCTCTCTCTCCTCCTACTGTCGCCGGACTCAAACCCGACACACCTACTTTCGGCGAATCGAATTTTGCTTTCGAACCACCATCTCCTTGTGAGATCTTCTTCTCTTTCAAACGCTCACTCCTCCTCACACGACCCCCCCTTGTTTTCACCATCTTCTTACTCGATTTTTGGTTGATTGAAAGAAAACGAGAAAACCCTAGTTCTACAGTTTCACCCAAATCGATTCGAGTTTCTCGAAGAAAGACGAGAGAGAGCGGTTTTAAACATAAATTTTACAGTTTTTTTTAAAAGATACCGATTCAGTTTCTCGGGTATTAGATCCGATCCGATTTCTTTTGGTTAGACCCAAGTATTCTTGGTAATTATCTTAGTTTTCTTTGGATACTAAAGTAAAACACTGATTTCTTAATTTAAAAAAAAAATAAAAAAAATAGACAAAAAAAGATAGAGATTTTTAAGATTGTCAGAAATGTTTTAGGGAGTTCTGAGACGAAAACCCATCCAGCCGTGAAAAAAAAAAAGAGACAAGCCAGGAGAGAGAGCTAATCTGAGTCGTTGCCTCTGTCCACTGGCTCGGACCGACCTCGTACCTCTTCGCGCTTTGTCCCCGAGCTTATTATATAATAGAGGCTACCCTGTCGCCTTCTCCGCCTCCGCTCCCTCCATTCACGGCCAAGCAACGACTCCACCGCTTCGGTTCTCTGAGGTTTTTAAAAATCCCTAACTTGCTGCTACTGATCAACGCTTTCTCGAGGAGCGAGGGGCGGGGGATCAGCTTCTTCTCCTATGTCTCCTCTACTCACAGCTATCATACTTCTCTAGCCCACTCGATTTTGTCGTCTCTAGCGGCTGTAGAGCTTCGTCGTCACTACAGAGTCAGGTTCCTCTTTCGTTCAGGCTTTGCGGTAAGTTATATCGTTAAACCCTAATTATCGCAACTTGGTTGTTTTCTTTTACTCTCTTGTTCAGATGCATTCTCTTCTTAATCGTTTCTTTTAGTTTAATTCCTAGGGTTTATATCTCAAAGGTGTGATCTTTTTGCACATTTCTCCACTTGTTTGATCTTAGGGTTTTGTTGAATTGAATGTGATGACTTAGAGTTAATACTGTTAAAAGATCAATTCTTTAGCTTCATACTTTTTTCAGCAGTGGAAGACTTAATCTTTTCTCACTTTTTATTGATTCTTTGCTGTGTTTGTTTCCTTGAATCTAGACAAGCTGTTAGGTACAAAAATGGTTGGGTTGGAAGATAATACTGAGAAAGAGAGGTCACCAGTGGTAGAGAACGGTTTCTCCAATGGACCTCGGTCATCTCCTAGTGCAGGTGTTTTGTCTCCATCACAAAAGGCCATTCAGGGGAACGACACACTTTCGTATGCCAATATTCTTCGGGCAAGAAACAAGTTTGCTGATGCGCTTGCTCTCTACGAGACTATGCTGGAGAAAGATTGCAAGAATGTTGAAGCTCACATTGGGAAAGGGATTTGCTTGCAGACGCAAAACAAAGGGAATCTAGCTTTCGATTGTTTTTCTGAAGCAATCAGGTTGGATCCGCATAATGCTTGTGCCCTCACCCACTGTGGTATACTCCATAAAGAAGAAGGGCGCCTCGTAGAAGCTGCTGAGGTGTGACATTTACATTACCTTCTAATAGTCGTTATTTGAATTTCAGGGTGCTGCATTAGTTAGGCTTTAAAACTTGCTAACTCGGTGATATGCATTAGATTTCTTTTTCTAGGCAAATCAAATTCTAACTATTATTAATCATCATATTTTGCACAGTCCTACCAGAAAGCACTGATGGCAGATGCATCATACAAGCCAGCAGCAGAGTGTTTAGCAATTGTTTTGACCGACCTTGGAACTAGCCTGAAGCTGGCTGGGAACACCCAGGAGGGAATTCAAAAGTATTACGAAGCCCTTAAGATTGACCCGCACTATGCTGTAATTTTTCTGATCCTCTACCATTTCACACAGTTGATACCTTTTTACACTGTTGATACCATTTTACATTGTTGGTACCATTTAACTGATTCTCTAATTTCATTACGCTGTAATTTCGTTATGCAGCCTGCATATTACAACTTAGGTGTTGTATACTCCGAAATGATGCAGTATGACAATGCCTTGAGCTGCTACGAGAAGGCTGCACTTGAGAGGCCTATGTATGCTGAAGCGTATTGTAACATGGGTGTCATCTATAAGAACCGTGGTGACTTGGAGATGGCAATCACTTGTTATGAGAGGTAGCATATCTGTTATTTCATTGCTGAGTTTCGATTGGTTGCTTTCTACTTAGTTGAAGGTATAAGTGTGGCACTGATATTTCTTCTTCTGCCTTTAGATGTCTAGCTGTGTCTCCAAACTTTGAGATTGCGAAGAACAATATGGCCATAGCTCTTACAGATTTAGGAACAAAGGTAAGAATCCGTAGCTTTTATCATAATTTTGGTAACTTAAGGATAACTTTTGTAAGGGGCGCCTTCTGGAAAATTCATTATAAACTTCATTTTATTTAGCTGGCTTTTGTACTGTGTGTGCTTTTTACTTAAGTCACGGCAATGGCATTGGAATATGTTTCTGTTCTCTACTACAGATTTTCACTTCAAAATTTCGGTTTGCTGTTTACAGTATCTTAATCCTACTTTTACCATTGGTGAGAAGCTGTGGAGCTGCGAGTACATCTGACTTGTCAATGATATTTCAGGTTAAACTTGAAGGCGATGTGACCCAAGGAGTGGCATATTACAAGAAGGCTCTCTATTATAACTGGCACTATGCAGATGCTATGTATAATCTTGGGGTAGCTTATGGTGAAATGCTGAAGTTCGACATGGTATTCAATTTGTGTTTTACTCATTTCTGTTAGTCAGTAATTGTGTGCTTGTTATTCGCGTTATTATCTTCTATTCGCCACAGTACTTTGATCCTTCTCCCCATGTTCTTTTAATTAATTAAAAACTACAAGAACATGGGCTCGGAATGTAGATCCCTATATATTAGAATGAGATATGCAGCCAAAGAATGAAATATATCAGTGTCATGATTGCGTTCTTAATGTGCAGGCAATTGTCTTCTATGAGCTTGCTTTCCACTTCAATCCACATTGTGCTGAGGCTTGCAACAATTTGGGAGTACTTTACAAAGATCGTGACAATCTTGATAAAGCTGTAGAGTGTTATCAGGTATTATTTTTGCAGATATCTGCAGCAATTCATGAGAATTTCATTGTGTTCGATGGCTAATAATATATCCAACCTATGTAGACGGCTCTATCAATCAAACCCAATTTCGCGCAGTCGCTTAATAACCTTGGTGTCGTCTACACAGTCCAGGTATGATATAGATTAAGGGCGGCTTACAGTTTTCTTAATTGAATCTCCAGTATCGATAGAATGCCAATTCCTCTGATATTACAGGGGAAAATGGATGCTGCTGCCAGCATGATCGAGAAGGCCATCCTTGCAAATCCGACCTATGCAGAAGCTTTTAACAACTTAGGTTTGTTATCTAATCTTCTGTTCTTTTTGACCTTCCCTGTGTGTAACTTCCTTGTGTGTAACCAATGTTTGGAAATTTTGTTCCTTCTAGATTTAGATTTTATGTTCATGTCCTTTTCTTTTTCCTACCTCCCTGGCGCTAAGGGTCGTTTAGTGTCTGTTATAACCATTTTCATGGTGCGATTCACATGTAGGTGTTCTTTACAGAGATGCTGGAAATATAACTATGGCTATTGATGCTTATGAGGAATGCCTTAAGATAGATCCAGATTCCCGCAATGCTGGCCAGGTATTTATACTTTAGCATGCTCTTCTTGATATAAGGTTGAAAGATATGTGTTTAAAACCTGCCTGTCTCTTATGTAGAACCGATTGCTTGCCATGAACTACATAAATGAAGGACTCGATGACAAACTATTTGAGGCTCATAGGTATGCACATATATTATTAATAATGTAGATTTGTATTATACTGCTTCTATGGGTCTTACAGTGAAAAACTCTTATGACCACAGAGACTGGGGTTGGCGCTTCACAAGATTACACCCTCAATACACTTCATGGGACAATCTGAAAGATCCAGAGCGACCTATCACCATTGGATATATCTCACCAGATTTCTTCACTCATTCAGTATCTTATTTCATTGAAGCACCCCTTACGCATCATGATTATACAAAGTACAAAGTGGTGGTTTATTCAGCGGTAGTTAAGGTAGGATTTTTACGTATATAAATACATTTTCCCTCAAAGCAATATATTTTCTGTTTTCTCGTGGCATTTTCCCCTTTAAGCAATCCTTGATCTCTCACGTTTTTGCAGGCAGATGCAAAAACATACAGGTTTAGGGATAAAGTGTTAAAGAAAGGTGGAGTTTGGAAGGATATATACGGGATAGATGAGAAAAAGATAGCAAGTATGGTCAGAGAAGACAAAATTGACATTTTGGTAGAACTCACTGGTCATACGGCAAACAACAAGTTGGGAACAATGGCCTGCAGACCAGCACCTGTTCAGGTGAGAGAACATATAAATCTATCTCATTTTGTTTTTTTGGATATTTCCTTTGACTTTCCATTTCAACTTTACTTTATTGTCTAAAATACCAGGTTACTTGGATTGGCTATCCAAATACTACGGGCTTGCCCACTGTTGATTACAGGATTACGGATCCGTTGGCTGATCCATTAGATACCAAACAAAAGTACGTACTGGTTCATGATGAAATTTTCGGGTTTTGGGAGTGATCCAAAGATAAACCTTAGTACTTTTGATTTATTTTGTGGATTTGATTGCAGGCAGGTCGAGGAGTTGGTTAGGCTTCCAGAGTGTTTTCTTTGTTATACACCTTCCCCAGAGGCTGGTCCGGTTTGTCCAACACCTGCACTTTCCAATGGCTTTGTCACGTTTGGTAGTTTCAACAATCTCGCAAAGGTTAGATATTTTTTGTCCTTGGACCATTCACACCAATCCTCCCCCCCCCCCCCCCCCCCCCCCTCGTATCTCGTTTATGTTTCGATAGGCTAATTTCTGTGTTTGTGCTAATCAGATCACTCCTAAGGTGCTGCAAGTGTGGGCTAGGATACTGTGTGCAGTTCCCAATTCTCGCTTAGTGGTAAAATGCAAACCTTTCTGCTGCGATAGTATTAGGCAGAGGTTTCTCACGACGCTGGAGCAGCTTGGGTTAGAATCAAAGCGTGTTGATCTCTTGCCGTTGATTCTTTTCAACCATGACCATATGCAAGCTTATTCCTTGATGGATATTAGGTAAGATTTGACACATCGTTCTCTGTAAAACACCGAGGCGAATAGATTCACATATTCAATTTACATTTAATGCAGTTTGGATACATTCCCTTATGCTGGTACTACTACTACGTGTGAATCTCTCTACATGGGAGTTCCATGTGTTACAATGGCTGGTTCAGTACATGCGCATAATGTTGGTGTCAGTCTTCTCACTAAAGTTGGTAAGCACTCAGCAAAGTTTGGTTCTTTTGCCAAGTTTGGTTATACTCAGGACATCTTTTAGCTAATGCAATCATTTCTTGAATCAGGATTAGGACACCTGGTTGCTAAAAACGAGGACGAATATGTTCAGTTATCTGTTGATCTAGCCTCTGATGTCACAGCTCTTGCTAAATTGAGAATGAGTCTCCGGGATCTAATGGCTGGATCTCCTGTTTGTAATGGACCTTCATTTGCTGTTTCTCTTGAATCCGCATACCGGAATATGTGGAGAAAGTACTGCAAAGGTGAAGTGCCATCGTTAAGGCGAATGGAAATGCTGCAAAAAGAGGTCCAAGATGATCCCTTAATCTCAAATGACTTGGGAGCATCAAGACAAAGCGTTACTGGAGAAGCCACTCCTTCTCTCAAGGCCAATGGTTCGGCTCCTGTACCTTCCTCTTTACCAACCCAATCCCCGCAGCTCTCAAAGAGATTGGATTCCACTAGTTAGATACCCGGCAACTCAAGCTGCTGCAAAATGCCGGAAAATTAAGAAAGGTCATGTCTTTGCAGATTCATGACCCATCTGGGAAAAGGTGTGAAAGAAAAGAGTCCATGAGCTCTTCCTACTTTTTACTTCCAAGACTATAGGAACTAGACTTTAGATTACTGCTTGTGTAGTAAAAAGAACAGTAAAATCACCCCTTTTTTTGGTTCTGTCTCTTACCACTCTTAGTTTAGCTTTACATGATTCTTGGGAAGTCATTAGGGGGAAGTGAATTTGGAGTTTTTCTTCTCATTTGAGAGATCAAGTTGTTGTGTATCAGTTAGGGGATTTTAAGGCTTTTTAGGATGCTTGTTTTCATGTGCTGGATTTTGAATCATATGATAGTAAATATAGTTATAGCCAAATCTTTTCAGTGTCCAAACTATATCATTATATAGAAATTTATAAATTGCTCAAGCTTAATCGGTTAATCCCATGAAAATCAGCACAAAGTTGGCATATTCCCTATTGGTTAAGGTAATGAAAGATGTGAGAACCCAGTGAAAGACTTTTCAATTATGAAAACACTAATATTTTAGTTAAATCTAGAGACTTTTGACTTGTATTATGTTGCCAACTCCATCTCTTTAATTAATTAATGTGGAGAGAGTAAAAAGGCAAGCAACTACTCTTCAATTCCACATTTCCTACTGCTCCATTGATTCCACCAAAGCCCTAAAAACCTTATAAAACCCAATGCCTAATACCCTTTGCTCATTCACCACCAAAGCATCGAACTTTTACTGATATTCCACTTTCAAAGCAACACAAGATTAAGTAGCAAGAAACAAATTAAGAGATATGAAGCATGAAGCTACTATCATCGATGTCCCTGCAGAATCCAGCTCAGCCATGAAAGGCAAAGCTCCTCTAATCGGTGTTGCTAGAGACCACACTGCTACTGGCTCAGGTGGATACAAGAGAGGTCTTGCCATCTTCGACTTCCTCCTCCGTTTAGCTGCCATTGTTGCAGCTTTAGCCGCTGCTGCAACTATGGGAACAAGCGACGAGACTCTTCCATTCTTCACACAATTCTTACAGTTCGAAGCTAGTTACGACGACCTACCAACTTTCCAGTACGATTTATAAATGTTTGATCAATCATATAAATTCTTTCCTGTTCTTGTGAAACAAGTCACCTAATTAGGTCATAATTTTCCTTCAGATTCTTTGTGATTGCCATGGCCTTAGTAGGAGGATATCTCGTTCTGTCTCTTCCAATATCCGTCGTTACAATCCTTCGCCCTCTTGCCACCGCCCCAAGACTCCTCTTGCTTGTTCTTGACACTGTATATTCTCAAACTCTTCAAATTACATTACATTTTTTTTTTCTTAAGTAAAGTTTTACTAAAACTTTGGTATTAAGTAAAAATGTAAAATAATAAGAATCGTGTTGGGGACAGGGGGTTCTGGCGTTGAACATGGCGGCTGCTTCATCTGCGGCAGCAATATCGTATCTAGCACACAGTGGAAACCAGAACACGAACTGGCTCCCCATTTGCCAACAGTTTGGAGACTTCTGTCAGAAATCCAGCGGAGCTGTTGTCTCCGCCTTTGTCTCCGCAGTCTTCTTCATCATCCTCGTTGTCATCTCCGGCGTCGCTCTGAAAAGACACTAATCAAAAACCTATATACAGTACATGTCTGTTCATCATTATTGTAAAATTGAAATCATTTGTGTAAATCTACTCATCATGCCTTGTGTTGTGTTGTATTAATCTTTTCAAAAGGAAAAATGAAAGTGTGTTTGTTTTTTCTTTTTAACACAAATCTAAGATAGTAATGATCAGAAAGGCCTAAGCACAAAGTAGAACTAGACACACCAGCAAGCACAATTAATTTGCGTCTCCAGTGTCAATTGCTATGAGCTAACAGATTCCACTTGTAGCGTCAAATCCTTTACTCCTGCATCTTCTAACAAACGTGAGACTTGTAACTTAGTATTTGTCTTGTCTGAATCCGCGGATACAAGGAGATGGAGAGTCGCCACGACTTCTGCGTTCGTGAAACTCCATACCTGCAGCCTCTGAATATTGCAAACACCTTTAGTCTTAAGTATGTTCCTCATGGCTTCTTTCAGGTTATGTCTGTGTGCCCTAGGGACTCTTTGCAGTAGAATCTCTGCAGAGTTTCTGAGCAATGGAATGACTGAAGCGATGATGAGGATGGAAATGAAGATAGAACTGGCTGGATCAGCAACTAACCAGCCCTTGTATTTGATCAAGAGTGTCGATATCACAACTCCAACACTCCCCATTGTGTCTGCCAAAACATGAAGAAAAATTCCTTCCATGTTGTGGTCAATGTGGCGATGCTCTGTCTTTCCGCCTTTCCCAGGTTTGTGATCAGAATGATGCTCATGGTCATGACTGTGGTTGCATTCCTCGTGTTTATGGCTATGGGAATGATGATGATGGTCACGCTCATGATGTTCCTCAAGTTTATGATGCTGATGATGGACATGTTCATGATGCTCTTCATGTTTATGGCTATGAGAATGCTGATGGTGATGGCCGTGCTCATGATGCTCCTCATGATTATGGCTATGGGAATGCTGAGAATGATGGTCGTGCTCATGATGCTCCTCATGTTTATGGCTATGGGATTGGTGTGAGTGAGAATGTGCGCAACCAGATCCACCATGAGCATGATGATGTTCCTCGTGGAAAAAGATCAACCCGACAACATTCACGAGAAGCCCTCCAACTGAAACAACCAAAAGACTATTTGTAGAAATCTCCTGAGGATCCAAGATTCTTTCAATCGACTCGAGCACAATCAAAGCCCCAACAAGAACAAGTAAAACCGCGTTAACATAACCAGACAGCACTTCAAATCTACCTCGGCCATAGTTGTACTGATGGTTTGCAGGAAGACGTGAGATATAAGATGCATACAGCCCAATAGCCAAAGCAGCACAATCAAACAACATATGACAAGCGTCTGAGATCAATCCAAGACTGTTACTCATAAATCCAGCCACAAACTCAACAACCATATACGCCGTATTGATCAAAAGAAACAACGCAATCTTCCTCGATTTCTTCTCGCTCAAAATGTGACGAATAGGCTTCATAAACACAGTGGAAAGCGACTCAGGTAATTCCATCCCAATCTCTTGGTACTCTGGATTCACAGAGTCCAACTCTTTAACCGCAACATACAGCAATAAACCACACAGCAACAATCCCCAAAGAGATAGCTCAGGGAAATAGAAAAGCTCCAACACAATAGTGCATAGAAACGTAACAAGAAACTCTCTTTCTGGATCCTTCTTCTTTGAGCTCGAAAACTTATCATCATTATAATTCTCACTCAACAACACTCCAAATACAACAGTGTTAGCTAAAGGCCAACCTAAATTCCCAATAGAGACACTATCATCACCACTAGCAGAGAAGAAGAAACTCCAAATAGCAAGTGGGAACAACAAGAGAGTGGTTAGAAACAAAGACAGTAATCGAACTCGTTTCTGATCAAGTTGTTTGATCTCAACCCAATTCGTTGAAACTTTCTCATAACAAGCCAAAAACCCAGATAGAAAAGGAAGCAACAAAGGCCAAATCCTCAAGCAATTCTCTTTAGGATAAATCCAAAAACCCCAACTTTGAACAGATGATGTAAACGGGAAGCAATCAACACGATCCCAGCTGATTGATAACAACAACAAGCCCGCGAACAAAACGCAAAACCCACGAACCTTGGATGATCGAGCTCCAATCCCACCATTATCAGAGGATAAAGCTCTAGCTGAGACAGTACCGGAGAGTTCAGCTAAGATCATAGCAGCAGCACTACAGTAACGAAGAGCTTGGAAACGAAGAAGGAAGACGAAAGCAAGAAGAAACGATTTAGCGAGTAAGAGTTTGAATTGAGAGGAAGAAAGAGATGAAAAGGAACGATTTTGATGGCGGAGAAAGAAAGGGTCTTTCTTAGAAGAAGGAGAAGAGAAGAAAGAGAAAGAAAGAGAGAAAAGGAAAGAGAGAAGAGAGACGAGGAAGGAGAAAGGGAAAAGAGAGAAAGAAGGAGAAGAACGAAGGAAAGGTAAGAGAGAGTAGAGAGATCTAAGAGAGAAGAGGATGAGAAAGAGAAACGAAAGTGATGATCTTGTATTGTTGTTGCTATGGGTCGATCTGGAGCTGAAGGAGGAAGAAGAGAGACGGGTCTTTGAAGGTGTTGGAGTTGGAGTGTAAGGGAAAGAAGGGTAAGTTCTTCCCATTGTTGGTGTTGGTACTGAGAGACGATTCGGTCGATGTTGTTGATGATGATGATGATGATCCGCCATTGTTGATCAAACTGCGATTGATTCCTCTAACTCTCCTCTCCTCTCCTCTGCTTTTTCTTACATTTCAGCTTCTTTGTTTGTCTGTCGCCGTCGCTTATTGTTAATGCTACGGTGAGTAGTAAGAAAATACCATACGTGGCGTTATATAATTGGACCTTCACGGAAGTATCTTTGGGTATATACTGTTTCTTTTTTTTTCTGGGTTTAAGGATAAAACGAGCCTTCCTGGTGCCACGTCACCTTTTTTTCTTCTTCTTCTTCATTCTCGTCAATCATCATCTTCTTCTCCACTATCTTCGCCAAACCAAAATCGTGATTAAAATATTGATGTTAGATGGCAGTTAGTCTACAGAGACCTGGTCTTGTATCCTCAAGGTAACCTTCTCGATTTTGTGATCCTTTTGCGATTTATATTATTAGTGGGAATTTAATTTTGGGGTTTTTTTTTTTTTTTTTTTAACTCAACCATCTTCACCAGTGCTTAATCTCTGAATCTCTTTATCTGTAGCTCTTCAAATCAATGTCAGCGGAGGATGTCTATTGTAACTTTCATATCCTGTAAAAAGACGGTACACTTGAAATACTTGTCAAATTGCTGGAGCAATCCTAGTAGGAGTCATTTGTTTGTAAGATATGGTTATTTGGAAAAGAGCAAAATTCGTAGATCACAAAGTCTGGTCTTGGCATCTACTGAAGATGGAGTGGCTATTAATGGAAGTCCCCAGCCAAGATCTAGCAGTGATTCTGTGGAGATGAGGGCCAAGTTCACCGGATCAGTAGAATATGAAAACAGCTGTGATGGACTCATTCAGTCTTTGCACGATGCTGCTAGAACTCTTGAGTTGGCTGTTATAGAAAAGATTTCTCCGTCTAGGTTTTCATGGTTTTCTGTGACCTGGCTGGGTGCTGATAAAAACGCATGGGTCAAGACCCTTTCCTATCAGGTTCGTATTTGTCTTTTTAGTTTCAATCATCTTTAGGCTTGTAAACGTAGTGTTTTCTTGTCGATGTTTTTAGTCTCCATATTCTCTCGATTCTGAACTTGCATTCATGTTTCACAGGCTTCTCTGTACTCCTTACTACAAGCAGTAAATGAGATTTCTTCTAGAGGAAATTACAGAGACGAGGATATTAATGTCTTTGTTCAAAGGAGGTACTACTACACAAGTTTATTATTGAATCTGTGGCGTTTGACATGAGCACACCTTGTTAATACGTTTTTGCTTCATAAAAGTCAGCTACTCCCTGTTCAAGAGATTAGATTTCCTTTACTTAATTGATAGATAGTTATCTGAATTTGTTAATTTACTGATGCAATGTCTGAGTTGGCTACGCTATCCCTAATGAATCTCAGGGGATGGCTATTGTAACTAGTGAGCACAAACTTTTAGCCTTTGCAAAGATTATTTGAGATTCCAAGTTGTGTTACTTTGTGGTACATTTCCCACATATTCTTCTGAGGAATCTTCCTTCATCAATGTTAGATATCTTTCTGGAACTGGTCGTGCTATAACCCAACCTTTCAGTTATTCATTTTTGATTTTGTGAAAATTTTGGCATTAAACAGCTTATCACGCCAAGTTGCTCCCCTTGAGAATATGATGCGAGATAATCTATCTGCGAAACATCCTAAAGCCTATGAATCGTTTTGGTCCGAGCAAATTCCTTCCACAGTGACATCTTTTGTGAATTATATAGAGGGAGACCAACGATTTGTTGCTGCCACTTCTGTGTATGTTTTCTCTTTCAAATGTCCTTCTTTTTTGGTTTAAAGCGTTCGAATCTCACCTTATAAGTACTAGAAAACACTAGTTTGACTCAGGTTTTGATGAATTAACAATTCTTTATGGTTCATTCCAGCTATGCAAAAGGGAAGTCCACAGCTGCAAGTAATGAGGTTGAGGTGTCACTTCTTATGCTTGTGCTCAATTGCATTGCAGCAATAACGAAAGTTGGCCCGGCAAAATTTTCCTGCCCGCCCTTCTTCTCTGTGATTCCAGATACAACTGGAAGATTGATGGAAAAACTTGTAGACTTCGTTCCACTTCCCCAAGCGTATCATTCAATCAAAAGCATAGGCCTACAAAGAGAATTTCTTACTCATTTTGGTCCTCGCGCAGCAGGGTGCAGAGTAAATGGTGACATTGCTACAGTTGAAGTTGTTTTCTGGGTCGATCTTATACAGAAACAATTGCAGCGTGCTATAGATCGAGAGAAAATATGGTCAAAGTTAACAACATCCGAAAGTATAGAGGTAAGGATTAGAAACGTCTAGAGGAAACATCTAAGAAGCTTCAGGCTTTCTGTACAGTGATCATATGAGTTCTTTTTGATGTTTGAATATGAGCATAATAGCTTGTCTAGAGTACTTTTCTTGGAAGTGCCATTCCAAACATGAGGAAGTGGCACAAACAATTTAGAAATTTAAGGATCTAGATAAAGTGACGCATGTAGAAGCAAAAACATATATTGGTAGACTTTAGTTTTCAGAGTTCCTTTTTGGTAAAAAACAGTGATTCCAAGTTTATCTGGGTTGTATTATCCTATCAGATTTATGGCAGTATACTTGTATATAAATCTTCTGAAGTTAATTGGCACCTGTTGGTGCCTTGCAGGTTTTGGAGAGAGATTTAGCAATTTTTGGATTCTTCATTGCTTTAGGCAGGAGCACACAGACTAATTTAGCTGCAAATGGTTTTGATTCCCTGGAGAATCCTTTGGAGGACCTTGTTAGGTAATTGTCACTGTTTCACCCTATTTACATTCCCATACACTTTTGTAACTTTGTGTTTGGTTATCACACTCTTACCTATACGCATGAACTATTTTAATTCAGGCATCTTATTGGGGGTAGCGTCCTGTACTATCCTCAACTTTCAGCCATCAGTTCATACCAGCTGTATGTCGAGGTAGACTAGACATTAATCTAATCATTGGTAGAAAATTTCTAAGGACTATGTTGATATATTTTCATGGAAATTTATTGTGTAGGTTGTTTGCGAAGAACTAGACTGGATTCCTTTCTATCCAAACAATACTAGCACACAGCCTCCAAAACAATCACATGGGCATAAGAGCAAACCAGAAGGGCCACCTAATTATGAAGTTATTCCCGAACTGTTGGATGTTTGCTCTTATTGGCTACAGAGCTTTATTAAATATAGTAAATGGCCAGAGAATCCTTCTAATGTCAAGGCAGCTAAATTCTTATCCAAGGGGTATTAGACATATTTTCTACTCAATATTTGGACAATTAAGGAAGTAATTAGTTATCGTGCTGACTGTCTTTCTTAATATTCAGGCACAAGACTTTGGTTCGGTGTAAAGAAGAACTGGGGATATTAAAGTAAGATAACGGAAACCCCCTCTCTCTAATCTATACATATATGCCTACATTTGGAAAATCTCTTTCCTGCTTGATTGGTATACTCTACTAATAATTGAGAGTGTACCTGAGAGAAACATACTTCCAAGCAAAACTCAAAGCATATGTCTTGGATATTTACAATTATTGTCGTAGTTACAACAAATTGTAGGGAAAGCATCCTTGACGGTCGCCTCCATTAACTTTGCATTTGTCACATTCATGATTCTGGATTATTTGCCTTCATCAGTTACTATCAATCTAGCAGACTGTCTGCATTTGGATAATGTGTGATGCAGGATGGAAGTGACAAAAACCTATTTTTTGACAGGAATGCATCATCAATTGTTAGAGAGGCGAACTCATTTGACAAGGTTCGTCTTTTTTGAATTGGTCTATTGGAAAGGACTGTTGTACTTCGTACATTAGTTAGATCCGATTCCTGTTAAAAATTGTTGTTATATTGAAGACAATTTATATACTAACAATACATAGTCCCCAGGCCCTAGAAAGTGTAGATGAAGCCCTCATTAGACTGGAAAGCCTGCTACAGGAGTTGTATGTATCAAAATCATCGTCTGGGAAGGAACAAATAAAAGCCGCTTGCTCTGACCTAGAAAAAATACGGAAGCTTAAGAAAGAGGCTGAATTTCTAGAGGCAACTTTTAGAGCCAAAGCAGCTTCCTTGCAACAGGTTTCTGCTTTTCATTATCACTTTTTGTTTTGATCCTGCTAGTATATATATTATAATTTATCTGAAATCTGAATGCCATATGGACCAAAACAAACCAGTTGTACCCCTTTTTACGAAGTGCTGCATCAGTCTCATTATAGGATAAGAAAGATATTTTTGAAAGTGCATGTTGTGTTTTTTAAATCTGTGTGGGAATCTAAAACCTCATATGGTAAACTCAGGGAGGTGACAAAAATGATTCTCAGGAATCCTACGTGGTACAGAAACGGTATTTTAAAGGGAAAGACACAAACAACGCAATTAGTACTGAGGATCAAGGCAAAAGGTATGCTACCTATTGCTTACTATTATTCCTCTTCACACCTAGCTACCGTGATAGTTTGAGCTAATATAAGTGTGACGACTCTTTCATTCCATTCTGGTCACAATGACGTATTTGTTGTTTTCCTCCGCATTAGTTTGAGTCGTGGATTCTGGGGATTCTTTGTACGGCCTACAAGGAAGAAGCTTGATCCTGAGTTATCGGTAAGCTCCATTTTGTGACCCTATCTCAAGTATTCTGGCAACGGGCTTTGCTGATGAAATTTTCTGATGGCTCTTCTGCATAGTACTCTGTGTTTGTTCAGTCAGTGTATACTACTATCTCGTATTTATTTAATATGAAGTTGTTGCATTTAAAATTCAGCCATTTCCAGTCTAGCAGGGATAAAGGTTCAAGTATTTTTTTCCTGCATATGCAGGGAGATGAATATATTGGGAAATCCAGTGGAAACTTACTTAGTGCAGACTCGGAACCAAATGAGATCAGCCGATTCGAAATTCTTAGGAACGAGCTGATAGAACTGGAAAATCGGGTCAAAAGAAGCACTGATCAGTCAGTAGATGAGGAGGTTAGTAACTGCTGCAAGATTTCTTAACTATCAAATTGCTAGTCTCAATGATGTACTCATTTCCTCTTGAGGTAAATAAAAAGCTCTGACCAAAAGGAAAATGGACATATTTATTAAACAGTGCGTTTCAGTTGGATTAACCATCATTTTAGTAAGTCAAACCCTGTATTATGGATAATGCCATACTAACCTAATTCTGTGTAGTGCTCTTAGCTCTGTTACGCTCATGATTAAACTTCTCAGCATGGTAGAAAATGACCAGTCAACTCCTTTTTAGTAATCCAAAATGTTGGGTCTTGCGTCTTTTGTGTCAACAGTACAAACTTCCAAGTGTTTGTTCATATTTTACAGGAAAGAATCTCTGAGGATACTCCCCAACCAAGCAGTAGAACGGAAAATGTTCAGTTGGTTCAGACTCCAAAGAAGGAAAGCATGATTGAGAAAACTCTTCAAAAGCTAAGAGAAACCACCACGGTACCAATTATCTCTTCTAAAGACTAAAACTATATGGCGTGTTTCTTTGTCACTGGGTCATATGTTTTTCTCTGTCAGCTTTGTTAACTTTTTTACATTTACAGGACGTGTGGCAAGGTACTCAACTTCTTGCTATCGATTCAGCAGCTGCTATGCAGCTACTTCGGAGGTCTCTGATTGGTGATGAGTTAACAGGAAAAGAAAAGAAAGCCCTGCGCAGAACGATGACTGACTTGGCATCAGTTATTCCCATCGGTATTCTAATGCTTCTTCCTGTAAGTCAAAAATAACCTATACAGAGAAGTTTATGTTCACCTTTTTGTAATTTTGATCATGTTATACACTTTCACTGAAATATTCCAAGCTACATCTTTAGATAGTTGCTTTGTACAAACCTGTGGTACAACCTCTGCAGTGTTAACATTTCTCATTTTCTAGTCTATGGGACTAATATAATGAGTAAGCTATTCTGAACAGGTCACAGCGGTTGGTCACGCAGCCATGCTGGCTGGAATTCAGAGATATGTGCCAGGCCTGGTACGAATGCCTTCTCTATACATAGATACATCAGAATTCAAAACCTTCTCCTTGACTAACTTTTGATAATATCCTTCATTCAGATTCCATCCACATACGGGTCCGAAAGGTTGAACTTATTGAGACAGCTTGAGAAAATCAAGGAACTGCAAACAAATGAAACTGAGACCGAAGGAGTGGAGGAAACAGCATTATGACTAGAAGGAAGCGATATATAATTTACCTCTTTTCATTTTGTTCGGTAATTCATTGCCAATAGCTGCGCATAGAGAATCTCATTCCAAGTGTCAGGCACACCGGGTAAGCACCAGTGACTGCAGTCTTGAGGAGCATCTTCAGGAGTTCCCGGTTCTCGATACCGCGAAGGATGAGCATCCTTCCTGAACTCAGTCAGATATGTAATGTTCAGAAACTTAACCTTACTATGTTCATATCTCATTTCTTGGATTACTTGAGAAATGTAATTGTTGTGGATAGGATCAGATTCCATTTTCTTCATATCAGTCTCTGGCTCTGTCTCTGCATCACACAAACCACCCAAGTTCCATGTCCCGTTCCTGCGAACACCCAAAAAGCTCAAACCTGGTCAAATTTCTAAATGACTTTCGTCTGATTCGTCCTCTTTGATTGTTTCTGAAACAGACCTGTAATGTACAGGAGAGAAGCTTCTGAAGAAGACATAACTACTCTCAGAATCTAGTCTCTCTAAAACCCATGACTTCCATGTCTTTAAAGACTTCCAAAATCCCTCCATTACTCCCATTGTCTTGTTCAATTGCCCTCCCTCCTGAAAATAGCAACCCCTACAACAACAAAAGAAACCCGGTAAGACTCATCAACCACATTTTTCTTGTTACCAGAATGTTGAATTTGCACAAGAAGTTTTTACGCGTTAAAGGTCTTGTCTTCGTTCCACCAATGTCCTGTATTGAAGACTAGAACATCAGACCCGACCCATTTTTTGGACTGCCAGTTAAACTCATCGACTCTAACCGTCATTTTGACATCTACGGGTGAGTTTTCAGGTGGCCGACCAACCACGACTAGAAATGGTGTTCTATGATATTCAACAGTTAGGTTTTGTTTCGGAAATCGCATTGAAAGGAAACCTTTATGCTTGCTTATAGGGTTCCCATATACTTCATGTATCTCAGATTTATTAGACACTGCTTGTGACAGCATACACAGAAGAGACTCCCATTGGTTTCTTCCGATAGAATCTCCGACGAAAACAATCCTCCCATTCCGACTCCTCTCCAGAAAATCACTTGCATTAAATCTATAATTGTTGTCACACAAGTAAACAAGGTGACGTTAGTTGACAAATAAAGTTAAAATTTTGAATTTGATTGGCGCAAGATTCATAACTAAAGCAGGTTTAAAGTTTCAACCCCACAAAACCAACTCAAATTAAAGTGGACAGGTTTAAAGTCTTATTAAAATGAAAGTGGGATGTTAGCAGCATTGATGGTAATAACTCTAAAACTCTAGTGAATCAATGAATTGCTTGTAACCCTAATAAGCCTTCGATGTTTGTTTTACTCATAACCAAAATCAACCAATACCTTAAGGTCCAAGCAAAATTACATAAGAACAAGTTACTACCGTGGAAGGTCGCAGCCATGTGGTTGCCATCGCCATTCTCGAAAACCAGAATCTTTTCTTCCATTATTCAGACAACGGAAACCAGGATCTAGAAACCGACACTCTTCTCCATAAAAGGTTTCGTCCACATCACGGCGTCCACGAACCCATCTTCCGTATGAATAGTCGCATACGTCCTCGTTTCCTCGTTCCTTCGTTAGGGTTCGCGATGAATACAAGAATCCAATACATTGATAAGGCTCAAAGCCGGCAAGGTCGACGACGACGACAGAGATTATTAGGAAGCTGATGAGAAGAGAGATCCCAACAAATATAGGTTTCTTGATCTTCAAGGTTGAGAAGATAGGAGACGAAGATAGAGAGACAAGCTCCTTCAGAGGATTCGTTTCTTGATGATGATGATCCATGTCGCCGCATAAGATGCAATCTCTCTCTCTCTCTCTCTTTCTCTGTTGTAAAGAAAGAGACGTGAAAATGTGAATACGCGATCTTCTTTTTGCCAGAGAAAAGTATTAATAAATATGTTTCGGTAGGCAATAAATTCTTAATTAAATTATTAATAGATCCATCATCAATTCATCCATGTGACAGACAAAAATATTAATAGAATGCATCCCACAGTACAAATTAATTAAACGTATAACAATAGAAGTTTCCTCCCATGTTCGTTTTCACATTTTATTAGATCGAGACGACTATCATATTTGTCAAGATATTATTATAATTCTTAACTGAAAGATATGATCTAGGTGAAATATATTTTTAAAATTTTTCTACACCTATCGCGTTCTATTTTTTCGTTGTCCTAATAAACAACCAAAGTGAAAGATTTGAGTTGAATTTGACCAAAAATAAATAAAGTTTAACCCACATATAAAGTTAATGGATAATTATAATTAGTTTAAAGAATTGGACCGAACTTTTCTGGTATGGTCGAGTATCCACTACCTCTCACACTCACAAGTAGCACATGCTATAATTTGCTTTACAATTTCAGTAGTTTTTTGAAAATTAGGATTGGTGAATTAGTGTACTTAAGAGTATTTATGGAAATTGAGGTAACAAAGACGAAAGTGCCATATCAATAGAAAAAGAGTTGATACAAGTCTGTCAAGACCTTTTACCTTCACAAGATGTGGAATGGCTTTGACTGATGTATGAGCCCGTGAACTTAGCTAGATAACTATATTTTTATTTTTATTTTACTTTCCAACTCAGTTCCTTCGAGTATATATGTCTCTCTCGTCAAACAAAGTGTACAAACGTAACAAGTAAATACTATCAAGATCAAAAGTAATCAAATCTTCTGTTTTCTACATGGACATGTTTCAATTAATGTCAAAGGTAATTGCGACACTTTGTTTCTTTGTCTTTATGCTTGCTCGTTTGTGATACCACACCAATACTCATATGCAGAAACATAAACACAAACGCAAATGCAGAGAAAACAAATTGGGACCTAAACCCATTTTAGTCGTCATACTTGTAAAAAAATAATGATTCATATTCGTTTTACACTTCCTTTGCAACGCAAAAACAACAAAAGAAGAGTGTAACATGGAATAAAAATGGTCCCTTCCTTTGGCTTTGGCTTTGGACCAGAGTGAAAAGGCGATGTAACACAACCTATATTTTAATTTTACACACACATGCTATGCTCATTTCTTTAATCATTTGTTATATAAATAAGGCCCACACTTTTTTCTTCATGAAATCTCCTCCTCCCATGAATCTCAACAGTTCCAAATTCATCTTTCATCGTCAGATACATATACTACATGTGTTTGAGGTTTAGCCTAGGCCTAGCTCACCAATTAAGGGTATCTCTGCCCTCAAATAATGACTTTTGTGCTAGAAAAAGCTTCAAATATTAAAAATAATAAACCCAATAATTTACATCTTTTTACATATATATATACTGTAGTTTTTCCGTTCTGACAAAGAAAGATATAGAAAAGAAGAAAAAAAAAATCCTCTTTTTATTTTTCTTTTCAAATTAGTCAAATAGTAAATACATAACGAAACTACTGATAATTAATTTCTCCTCCTTTTTTTGGGTGTTTCTTGTCTATGACAACTGGGCCAAGTATGGGCCCATAATCTAAAGTTAAAATCTAAAAAGTTTTGGTCACTTCTTCTTTTTGGATGTCATCAACCTCGTCCATCTCCTACCTGCTCCAATGCTTCTCCAGCAAATGATAGATTCTGTTTCACAATCCCAACACGCAAGTTAATTATTTTTTATTCTTATCAATAACTTTTCTACATGAAATTGTGAGAAAATGTGAATATATATATATATATATATATTGTCTTTTCATACTTATTTGATATATATATAGAATTTCAAATTATT
Organism: Camelina sativa; assembly: GCF_030686135.1. Lineage (NCBI taxonomy): Eukaryota > Viridiplantae > Streptophyta > Magnoliopsida > Brassicales > Brassicaceae > Camelina > Camelina sativa. The sequence goes on from NC_141880.1 coordinate 4,476,026, forward strand.
TTCAACCATTACAAAACGTAGTTAACTAGTCAAAACTTATGTCACTGATAAGTTTTGTGATGCTTTTGGTCAGTATTGCTTACCAACAAAATATTGGTCAAGCTTTCGGCTTTCACAAAAACGTGACGGTGCCGAACTAAATAAGAATAGTAAAACTAAACTAGAGACTTTTTCTCACAGGAAATTAGATACTAAATGCGTGGAGGAGGCTACATACATTCTACAGAGACAAAAGCAAACAAAGACAAATCAAAGTAATCAACAACAACAAAAAACAAATTGGCCATGTGATTTTACAGTCATGTGTAGGTATTATTCTCCCCTGATTCCTCTTTTAATAATTATTTATTAGTTAAGCCAAAAAAAAAAATATCTTTCAGGTCTATTTAAACTAGTAATTTCATCTGTCTCGTCTCGAGAAACAGCCACGACATCTGTTTATTATTAATACGTATCATTTCAATCTTTCTCATATTTTATTAGATAGTAGCATGCATATACTATGACATAAGCAATTCGAATCTAATAACCAAAAACAAAAACAAAAAAAATGTAAGTTAAATAATATTTACCATGGGGTGAGGAGTTGAGTAATAGTAAATGTGTTGGCCGTTATAGCCGTCGGTACGAGCTGGTGGCTCGACAGCGTCACCATGACACTCTAGATTAACGCCAAATAGCCTCACCGTCCTCGAGCTCCCTGCGACCGCCGTTGATGTCGACCGAGCCTGATGATCAGCGACGGCGCCTACAATTTTTGCACCGTCACGACACGTGCGCGTCTTTTTAGTTATATGGTTTTTTTGAAAAAAAAAATGAATTAAAAAGGAAGAAATAAAGAGCACGTTAGTCTAAGTGGATTGGACGGTTCTCCTCACGCGCATGTAACGGATTAGTTACAACTTGGAGAAGATTATTGAAATTGTCGGGTCCAAAATTAAATTGCAAGACGAAGAAAAAAGGAATATAACAAAATATTTATCTCAGGTTGTTATTTTGTATACATACTCACGCAACTATAATAATTGTCATATAGTAGAATTTTAGAAAACTCCTTTGCATTTGTAAGAAATACATTCCACTAGCTTAATTGAAATGGTTGAACTCTCCAAGTTCTTGCCCTAATCTTTTGAAAAATTATCTTTCTTTTGCTTTGAAAACCAAGAAACAAAAAGCTCAACAGAAACTATATACAATACTTTAACAAAAAAAAACTATATACAATAATTCAGGAGGTTTTTATTTATAATGATAACCTAGATTAATCTAGGAGTTAATGGAAAAAAATCATGAATGTTCTAATAAAATATTAAAATACCATGTAAATTTCTTTAAAACCTAAAATACCATGCATAACATAATAATCTAGATGGGACAAGCATAAATATATTATAATATTTATATATATATATAAATATATTTAAAAATGCCATGTAAATATGCATTTAACTACAAAACCTCTCCTTTTTAAATATATATCTATATTAATATATATATATAACTTACATAAAGGAGTATAAATCTGACATATAGATAAGTAAGGGAAGAAAAATAAAATAAAAGAGGAAATAAAGAGTTTTGAATTTTACCATAGTGTGAATACTCGTGGTGAATATTAGGGTAAGTAGTCGACGCGTGTACTTGACGATAAGGTGTGGTCAAGCCGCTCCAATACGCGGTCGTATTAACCAAAGCTTCTTGAGACACGACGGAGACGGCGGGTGAAGACGAAGCTTCGCCGCGTCTCCGCCAGCCAATGAAAAGTCTATGGAGATCGAAACGGTGTCGCTGAAAAAACACGACGTCTCCAGCGTCGAGGTGTTTGTCTTTGACGTACCTGCTCCATCCTTTGGTCAACACGTAGCTTTGGCTACTGTTCCAATAAGAGTACCTGAATTTCCAACACTTGCCCGACTCATCCTCGAAGCTAAGAAGCATCCCTTTCTCCGACGTCGCCACGTCATCCCCTCCGCCGCCATTATTATTGAGAGGGAAGTATTTCTCGGCGTGTTGTTTTGGTATGACTAAGCGGTTTAGTTTCCCGACGTCGCTTGGCGTGAGGGATTTCTCGAACAAAGACTCTCTTTGTGCTACGGCGACGTCGTTTTGGTGGTGCATATGTTGCTGCTGCTGCAACGAGAGAGTGTTGTGGTAAGTATGGTTGACTGACATTTTTTTGTGTTTTCTTGGAGTGAGAGAAGAGAGAGAGAGAGAGAGAGAGGGATTTGCAGATGTTGGTTTGGTGGTGAAAGAGTGATGGGTAATGGCACTAATATAGTATTATACGAAGGAGAGACAGAGAGAGTAGTGAAAAATAATAAAATTGAAAAATGGGTTAAATTGATGTGAAAACTGTGGGAACTATTTGATGAGGAGCGGAGGACACGATACCGATAGTACTTTTAAGGTTTTGCGTGATGATATTTCCTTTCAATCATTATTTTATTTTCCTTTTTTTTTTGTTGTTGTTGTTGCAGTACTGCATTAGTCCCATATATGATTCTATATGATAGTATATGTAGATATTGTATTGAACTATTGATATTGCTTTTCTCTTTCTCTCGTCCTAATTTAAAAGGCATTGGATCCCACGAGTGTTAAAACATTAAGCCACACAAAATGCCGTGAAGTAACTCTTTTAGAGTTGAAAAGGATTTGATCATGTAAAAGAAAATGTAATTATTGGAATATTAACAAAAATAAGAATGATATAAATAAAATAAAAAAAAATGTTATTATAAAACAGATGGTTTTACGTTTTTATATCAACAGGTAAAGATGTCATTTCAGCATAGCCAGCCTTGAATTCGAATTTTCTTCGTAGGAAAGATGGTTTTACGTTTTTATAAAACAGATTATCAGTAAATTGGTGTAGTCGTGTAGATAGTTAATATCCAAACTTTTCGGTTTAAAAAAAGAAAACTACAACGTTGTTAATTAACAAGATATTATAGACTGTCAAACCAGATAAACCTTTACTTATCAAGCAGTCATAAGTATGTGGGTTGTCGTGAGTCAAACAATCCTTTGTCATGACTCAATATGTTGGTTTGCAATTATATTGATTAAATCCTCATTGCTTTTTAAGGGATTAAATTCTCATAAATGTGCTGTTAGAGACCATTCACTTTTGTATGCCTTAAATCACCTTCGATGTATCCTAAAGCTGAGAATTTCACTCACGGCCATTAATTTATTTGGTAGACAAGCTAAGTTCTTCTTTTGTTTTTTGTTTTTCTCCCAACCATCTGCAGGTTACTGAATTTAACTTAATATGTAAGTGTCAGACCATTTTTTTAAGTAATTAATATATGATTTTGTTTGAGAAAATCTCAACTGTAAAATATCAGAAAACTTCATAAATAAGAACTACTCGTTTATACAGTCAATAAATTAAATGTTCTCTTGATGTTTTCACTTCTATTATTATGCGTTTATTAATTTAGGAATACATGTAGTTTACAACTATAGAAATATAAGATGCTTTTTTTTGGAACTTTTTTTTTTGTCAATAAGAGAATATAAGATGTTAAGTATATGTATATCACACATTTCAAGTTAAAAGTGATATATAAGCGCTATGTGTCAGTTCATCAGTATTTTGAATAGGAACCTACGAAAACTAATAAACATAAGTTTACAGAAAAAAAAAACAAAGAAAAATATACTTAGAATATATATATATGGTGATGCAAACATAATAACTACGTAAATATTGTAGATTTTGACAGACAGTGTTTGTCACGGCTGTCTATAAACGTAAAAGATAATCTTTAATTTTGACAATTAAATTTAGTTATAATCGGATAAGAAATCATAAATATCACTTTCTTTGGAAAGAAGAAAACAGTATATTTAGTTTGTAAATGAATCTGTGAGACAGGAATTGAAAACGAAAACAACAATAGAATGCAGTGAAAGAAGAAAAAAAAACGAAATAAATAATGGATGATTTTGGATTTAACGATTGAGAAGTGAGGTGGTACATACTAAGCAAAAGTAAGAAGGTACAGAGGATACTTACCCATGACGCAAGTGAGAAGCTCAAGTTGTGGAGCATGTGCTTTGCCTTTCCGACACACCATCGCATGCATCTTCACTTCTACTTCATACCATCCCTTATGTTTCCTCTTTCTCGACTTTTTATTTACATTTTTATTCTCTCTTTTTCTTTTTCTAATCATTTTATCATCGAGAGGAGGGATAAAGACTTAAAGGTTTATTTCTGAAATCGACTTGACTTTTTAGCCCTGTTTCTCTCTTCTTTCCTTTATGATACTGAACAACCATCTTAGTTATTTATACTTCGATACTAGTTAATGCTTAACATGCAGTGATATGTGACAAAACATATAGTTTACCTCAATGAGAAGTTGACAAGAGTGTGAAACATTTGATCCATTATTCCATTTTATAAAAAGAGACGCAGTTATATATATGTGTGTGTATTGGGGTTGAGTAGAGATGCAGTAAGATAAGAGAAAATTTTTGGTTGCATATACATGCTTATTAGAAGTTGCTTTCTTGTTTGATGGTATAAATTGCCTAGGGGAGCTAGGAAATCAGTTTATTAGAGTCAAAAAATATTTGAAGGGGTCAATTAAGTTATTCATTTTTTTTATAGAGGTCAATTGTGCTATTTTACCAGGGTCAATTAGATTTTTTTCTAATATTTCACCTAATTTTATAAATTCACTATGGTCAATTGACCCTTATGACTCTAAGCTTACGACTCTAAGCTGCCTCCGCCTTACCATCTTAAGTCGTGAGTAAATGAATAGTTTTGTGAAAAGAAATGTGTGTGTATATATGTAACTTACCAAGCTACCAGTCTACCACAAAAATTTAAGGGGACGTGCAAATGGTTACGTGCGTGGTCCTCTTCTATTTTATTTGAAGTTTTTTTTTCTCAATTGTCATTTTAATTAATATATTATCATTTGTAAATTATAGGATCATGAAATATCTGTCACGTGCTTTCAGGACAATATCATTGGTGCTCACACGTTTCTTTTTTTCTTTCTTAATTATCTCACAAAATTAGTAGTATATATTAGTTTAAATTTTGACAATAATTCCCTCTCTGAAAAAAGTTCCTCTCAATATAAATATATAATTAACTTAGTTTAGACCATATCTGTGTTATAGGTTCTCGTATTCCTATTCATGTTCTGTAAAAGCTTCAGTTGAGGTCAAGTCTTGTGACTGATATAGTGATATATATAACAAGAGTATTATATAATAACCGAAACAACTTGGCTTTCAAAAATCATTGTCATTAAGAAGAAGAAAAAACACAATAAGATTTGTTACAATTGGACTTCGTGTTTCACTCCTTTCCTCACACTTAATCTATGTCGTTATGTCATTGTTGCATAATTAAAAAAGGACCGCAGGACAAATCTGACATGATTTTCCAGGTCGATTTAGAGGCACCTTTTTGCATGTACGTCTGCAACTCGACCCCATTAAAAATATCATATTAAACTAACTCTTCAATTCACTATAAGTTAGTAGTAGTATTTTTAAGTATATTTTCGAAATAAATAATTAATTAAGTCAAACTAGTTTAATTTTTATATTATTAATTCATTAATATAGCACATGTTGTGGGGGGTATATCCCTTCCCACGAATAATAGAGGTTGTTGGTCGCTTGCTTACTTCGTCTTTTTCTAATTAACAATTCTAAGAAAGAAAGAAAAAAACAGGTGTATCAGAATTATACATTAAAAATATGCATCGTAATAAAAATAACATCAAAATTATTATTACACTGCCGACGTTTTCCATCAAATCTTTAACTATTACATCGGGAATTTCTAAATTACTATCAGCAACACAATTCAATCATCCAATAGTATTGTGTTTATTCTAAATTACTATCAGCAACACAATTCAATCATCCAATTAGTATTGTATTTAATAATTCAGAAACGTTTTTTATAGTCACAAAAATAAACTTTCCTTTTCATCTAATTCAAGAGGCCTTTTCAAACAAAACTCCATTAATTAGGAGGCTTCTTTATACGAATATATAATTGAACTGAGATGTCTAACATTTCCAATGTACTTGACAATCACTTATCTAGCTAGTGACCTCTAACTGATTAGAATCCTTTTATATAAAAATTAACAAGAGAAGAGTTTCTATTAATTGGCTAGCTTCACATATCAATAATGCTAAATTATGTATTCCATCACCTAACTAATTTAATTTGCGTGTTACAATATTGACCTGTCACTTTTATCATTTTGATTGTACCTACATCCTAGAGCAAACTCATTTACGATTATTATTTTGTATCATAATGTTAAGTTCAGAAAGTAAATTAGTAGACAATTTACTTAAGAAATTGACAAACGCTTAATTTACTAATATTAGTTCTTATTATTGATGTGATCTTTAATAAATCCATATCATTACAGAAAAACAAACAATTTCTTATACTATGAAGACACAAACACAAAGTTGTGTCATGCGTCATATATATTCACGTCATTAGTTTGGAAATAATGAATGATAAATTATAAGATAACATTTTACCTTTCACCACGCATTAAAGGAGCTCATTAATCATTATGATCTGCATGACTGCATCAAACTTCGTTCTTCTCCGTACACCAAATTAGTCTGAAAGATTGATTATTCGATTTGCAACATAGATAAAACCTCTTTCATCGATGTCTGCAATTCAGAAGTTCTTTAACCACTGGTTTGAACTTTGAAGGAAAAGGTTCTAGATATTCATTTTTCTTATGCTCTTTTACACTTTAACCTAAATATTTTATTCATTTATTTCAAATATATTTTTTGTTGGGTGAAAATACAATAATGTAAACAAGCATGTTTTTTAGGTTAATCAAGATCGGAAAGTAAAAACCGAATTAATAATAATTTTTGTATTGCAAAATAAAGGTAGATTTAACGGGTGACACATTTTAGTTTTAACCTAGTCTCTTTTTGCGAACAAACTTTCCAACAAGAGTCTTTTAATTACATTAATTGCCTTTTTCAACAAACATTACAGCTTGTTTAGGTACGTCACAGTCGTATACGATCCCACAACTTTCTCATCAAACTCGTTATTTCAACTTTTTAAAATATGAATTTCCATGTTACAAAAACCTCTCTAACAAAAAAAAAAAAAAAGTGTTGCGAAATCCATTTAAACCCTATAAAACTACTCCATAGCTATTTATTTGATTAAAGCTATTTATTTGATTAAAGTATCAGGAGACCAAAAAAAGAGTTCCAATGAATGCGACGTTGCCTAGCTTATACAAAGATCCGAAACAATGTATATTTTTCTTTGAAATAATTAATTTCACTACTAGCAGTTTTTCTCTCTCTTTAAAAAAAAGTGCAGTAATGTAGTAGAAATCTTTACTCCAAAATAGCAAGAGAAGTGATGTGTTTAATTTTAGTTTTGCATCTAAATATGTGATCATTTTGAGGTTCATAGAAACAAAACAGATAATTACATTATTTATGTATTTTCAAAATAAGAAAAAAAAGTTTTTTTTTTGGGTCGTCTGATAGAATCCAAAAGAGTCTGAAACAAAATAAAAGAACTGAAAAACAAGAGCAACACAAACTAAACGTCTAAACATAAAAGGAACATCACATTTTAGATAACACTTGATCGTGAAGCCAAAAAGACTCTCCAAACGCCAAATATGATCTAAACCTTCCTTCCCGTGTCACACTGCTTGCAATCACATTCGCCATTTTATTTGCATTCCCCGCCACTTGATAGCATACCCACGAAGAAAAGCCATTAAGGATACTATGGATATCAGTCAGAAAAAAAAATGTTTATGAAGTATATAATCGTCATTTGGATGAAAAGAACAAGCAAATAACACAGTTTCTGATAACGACATCGTTTAGTATTGTAGGGTTATGAGTTTATTATTATCGGGTCGTTCTAATTGTTTTCAAACAGTTATAACGATTTTCATGATTTAAAAAAATTACATGAAGATAAATACAGCAAATATTACGCAAAACATCATTAGACACAATATAAACTGTTGGTTTTGAGATAACAATCACATACATTAGTAATAAATAATGGGTAAATAATGTAAGTATATATAAATACACGACATACACACAAATATATAGGATTATAATGATCTCTTGAGCACAAAGTAAAGGCACGAGGGGAATCTGCAATGTACTTCGTGGAGGGTTCCTAAAAATGTTAAATATGCAAATTTCTTCACAAAAATGTTCAGAAGACGACAAAATTAGTTTGTCATTTATGGAAAGTGGTGCGAGAAGCTTCATGAAACTCAGGGTAAGTTGCTACTTTTGCTTTTTATTATTTTCTATTTCTGACATTTTCTCCATTCCCTAGCAAATTAAACACCGCTTTATGAATTGTTTTCTCCAATATTTTCTCCGTTTAGTTTTTTATTTTATTTTATAATCTGAATCCTTTTGGGTATTTGATACTATTTGATTAATAGTTATATACACATTAAATGATGCAAGTCATGTTGAAACCAGTGGTGTAGCTTCTGCATGATATATATAAATACGAAGGGAACAATCGAGATGATTAAAAAAAAAATGTACCCTATAATATCTATAGCTATTCAAATTTTTGTTTCAATGGCTTTAATGTTTCTACCAACATTTTAAGGGTTAAGAACTATTATAAAACGTTTGACTAAAAGAGAAAAAAACTACTATAAAGCAAGATAACTTAAACTAATCAGTCTCTTACCTTTTTACATGTCGTTTCAAAAATCAGCTAACTACCAAAGTAACCTCTTGATTTGTTACAAGCGTTTCAAGAAAAGCTAATGATGGTGATTTAACGTATTATGTGTTTGACCTCGTTTTGATTTATGTAGTAATCAAGTTGCTGAGAGATAGGAATTACAAGGGAAACGTTCTCAATGAGAACTTCTCATATAAACAGCGTCATTTCTCTTTAAAAATATATATTGGTAATTAAACAATTATATAATACAGTTAATTTTTTTTTTTGGACTTATATAATACAGTTAACTTAAAGACAGTAAAATCTTTACAAACCAATCCTAGAGTGAAGTAATTCCAGTCAGATATTTTGAGAGCTAGAAAGAAATATATCTGCATGTGGGAAATGTATAAATCTGATGATAATTTTCGTTTATCAATGATCATATATGTAGTTTTATATTTATTTCTCCTAAGTAGGGGACCAAAGCTATTTGTTGTATATTCTATGAAACCAAAGCTAAATGCCCGGAGGGAGTGGACCACATACTATTTCTTTAACGTCTTTATTTGTTTGATGGGTTTAAAATATTAAAAGATACATTACATATCTGCACTGTTCAGATATAAATTTATGCAGCCGATATCTTAGACTTAGACCGACAATATAAAAAAATCTCAAGTATGTTAAGGGAAGAAATAAGAGTAAGTAGCAATATTATCGGATGTCCCCAAAGGAACATAAGACACATAAGAGTAAGTAACGAACACCAAAGCTCTGTAGAGAAAACATACCAATAGAGTAAACTATAAGAGAAGTAGAGTAAACTGAAAGATAACCAATTATCAAAGATTAGACAACCGATAAGAATAATTATTCATTTTACTATTAGAAACTATAGTAATTTACCATACTGAAATATTTTGACTGCACAATTACTGCATTAACGGATATATCAGTAACGTACATGTGTTATTGATCGTGTTAAACTGTTGACTATTTTGGTTCAGCCGCAACTATAGATTACACGCAATACTTACAACGTTCTATCCAATTTTGGAGGACAATCAGACTTTTTCTTTTTAACAACGGAGGATAAGTTTAACAAATGTAGAAGACAAAATATTCAAAACTGTTACGTACGTACAAAACTTATGATAAAAATAAAAATAGAAAATGTATAAAATTGATAAGAGAAAAAAAAAACAAAAAAAAGAAGGTACGGCTAAGTTTGGCGGTTTTGGAGAGTTGAAAAAGAATGGAAGATGAGATGAGATGGAGATGGTGGGACAATGAGAACAACACACAATTGCACGCCTCTCGTCTCTCTCTCTTTCTTCTACCCACAATGCGTCAAAGATTTCATCAGGTCCCTATTCTAGTAGTATATGACAGGCCCCATTTCATATTTAACCCCGTTTTGCTTTCTCCTTTTCACTTTATTTACCTTGAGTTTGTTTCTTAGTTATCATTTACATTGTTAGATCGATAACTTATAAAGCCACAATGGAAATGAATTTTATGTACTGTCTTAATTATTCCAAATGACAATTACATTTTACGGTGTAAAATATACGGTAAAGAAAAAGCAGTAAATAAAGCACTGTGTTTATAAATAACTTAAGTTTAAGGGTCAAATATATATTATTTGCTTCTTTTTATTAAAAAAGCACATATATCCCTGTAATGCATAACTCTTATCTTCAAAGAACTTGACTTGTTGACTTAGCTCTTCGTCAATGAGAGCGAACATGTTCTTTGGAAAGCATCATTAGTGGACAAATGCCTGAATAAGATTAAAATTAGAATCAATCAATTATTTGTGTTTTATACATTACTACGATACAAGTCATTGTATATGTAATGACAGATAAACGTTGAGGAGATAATAGAGAGTTTTGTTTTTTTTTTAAATTAAAATATTATTATTTAGTTTGTTGTTTCACGTGAGAGAGAAAAGAAACAAGAGTGGGCTTTTAAAATGGGCCCACAGTGTGGCAGTAGCAGGCTCTGAGAGAGATTAAAGATAGAGAGGGTAAAAAAGTGGGTCCCACAAGAAAAGCCCATGATCCCAAAATTTCCAAAGAAAATGGAGTGAGACAGACATTTTCTGTGTTTGTCCGAAAGCCACTCACGCTTTTTAATAATTATCTCTTCTTTTATTCTGTTTTTTTTTTTTTTTTTTTTTTTTTTCGTATTGTAAAATTGTATTTCAAGGTATAACAGAATGGTAATTTATATTTGCTTCTGGGCACAAAAGGATGAAAACATGCTATAGTCGGCAATGGTCCACTCTCCTTTTTTCTTGTATATATTTTATCTAATCTTATATATCCATCCAGTATACTGTATATTCATTCGTTCGTTTCATAGGTCACCACATTTTTTTATCCAGTACCCGGTAGATGTTGATAGTTGTGTTTTTAATGGAGCATCTAGAAGATCGACAGTCCATATTTTCAATTATTCATGCAGCCATACCATAATGTAAATGTATATATTTTGTGTGTCAAAGTTTTTACAACTGAAAAAACCTAGACTGTTATAAGTTAGAACACGCCCACAGGTACCTTAATCAATGGATGCATGAATTAAATATAAAAAACATGTATTTTGGCTTTTGGGCATATAGATATCCAAAATATTCCGTGACTACGTAGCATAGATATCCAATTATTCGGGTATAATTTACATAAACCAAAGTACTAATTCATACCAAAAATAAAATGATGTTAGAAGTTTAATACAACAAAGTGACAAACCCATTAGAATAAAGTTTTGAAACCATTTCCATAGTTCTTTATTGGGCATTTAGATCCTAGTTGGGCCTGCCTAACTGACTCGTATATATTTTAATCTCTCTCGTACTTTTTGAATGTTTACTACGCAATTAATTAATTATATACACTATGTATTTTGATGTTTTATTTATTGGCACCTATGTATTTTGACATGAACACAGATCCAACGTAACTATTTCTAGGTTGAATTGTCTTTTCAAAATATTTTTTCTTTTTTCCTTTCGGATTCACCATTAATAGTAACAAGTGTTCTGTCAGAAAGTACTCGGAAAACAAAGTGTACTGTGTTTTTTGTAACATTAGAATTTTGAACAAAATACTTTAAGTTACTTTCGGCACAAATAGTTACATCAGCTAGCATTTGGTAAAAACGACGTGGCAGTGGATTTTATTTGTACAGTTAGATATTTTTAGTTTCAATTGTTCAGTTTAGTCAATTAATAACCGACTAGTGTATAGGTACATATCTTGAGAACATCATACTAGTATTCATGTTTTATGAAATCTGTAATATCCATATTCGTATACACATCCATCTACACTAAGAAAGAGATTTTGGGAATATATAAAAACTTCAAGAACCGAATTGAAATGATTATCTAAACACATGGAATAATAGATAGACCCATATGTAATGAGTAATTTAAGCACACACCGGTTCACTCTCACCGGTTTAATAGACAAAAAGGGGTACATGGGAACATGATCATATGATTTATGAGTCATAAGCATGAGATTAACACGATATGGGCTCCACCTTAGGATTATATACCAAACCAAAACGAACCACACTTTCTTAGCCTATCTATATATATATGTTACCTAAATAAAAAATCTTGGTTCGATATAAGATTACTTGGTCTTTTATTGATTCACACAATAATTGACTTGACCTACAGAGTGCTTTCAGTTGAGATCAAGAGAAATATATCAATTTGTGTACCATTCAAAATGATCGTTTATAAAGAATTTTAAAGAAACCATTGATGCGTCACGTATTTCACATATGCGTCATTGATGGTCAAGTGATCAAATGTACTAATAAGTCTAATATCAGTTCAAATGTTAAATCAAGTACATTCAACGCAAACACGAAGTTTAAGAAAACACGATCCAATCTCCAGATCAACTCATATAAAATCCCATTCCCATCAAGTTCCTTATTTTACTTTTAAGCAGATGTACTTTATCCTAACCGAAGTTCTCAACGATCCTTCAAACACTGTGAAATATAGTTATATAAATTCAAAACTTCACTACACAAATATTTGGAAAATAATATATATGAAATTTGCCGATCCGACCTTAATTTGTTATGTATGGATATAGAATTCCAAGGAAGTCGATCCAACCCTAACTTATTAAATAATTTAGAAACTTAACAGAGTACTATTCTTTATTTTATTTTTTTCGGCCACAACATTTAAAAAAAACAAACAAATAAAAAAACCGGACTAACCCAAAACTGAGAACCAAAATATTCAATCTACGTTATGGCTTCTTAAACAATTTACAGTGCTCCGATTTAAGTAAATATTTTCGGTTTTCGATTTAATTATATCGGTTTAATTCGGTTAACAAATAATCCACCCTGTAAATCACGGAGCAACAACATCCATTATCCCCCACAGAGATCAAACCACGTGGACATGTGACAGTGTTCCTTATCACACAGGATCAGTACTCCAATCATCTTTTTCTTTTCCCTTTACACTTTCAGCATAACAACACACACTGATACCAAAAACCGCCATTTCCTTCCAAATTCCCCTAAAATTGCGAAGTCTTCACTTTTCTCAATCCAAACTTTAATCTCTTGTAGAAGACGAAGGAAGAAGCCATAAAAATGCTCTGAAGTTTTCTCTGTAAAGTGTTCTTCATCACTCCTCTTCTCCAAAACTTCGATTTTTTTTTTGTTTGTATTTCTGCTTTACAGATCGGTGATTATTTTTTTTTTGTTTTTTTTGTTTTTGGGTTTATGGTAAAAGGTAAAGAGAGAGAGAGAGAGAGAGAGAGAGAGAGGAGGAGATCTAAGGATTGTATTTTGAAAAATGCCGAGGCAAAAGCAAAGCGTAGAGAATCTTCTTCTACTAGGTAAAATCAGGAAACGTGGATGTTCATCGCCGACGTCGTCGACTTCTTCGATCCTCCGTGAAGGTTACAGGTTTAAAAGAGCGATCGTAGTTGGTAAAAGAGGAGGATCCACTACTCCTGTACCTACATGGAGACTCATGGGACGATCTCCTTCTCCACGAGCAGCTGCTTCCAACGGTTCTTTATTACACGCCGCGTCTCCGTCTCACTGTGGGAGCAAATCCGGTAAAGTAGCTGCTGCTCCTGTTTCTGCTAGGAAGTTAGCTGCGACGTTGTGGGAGATGAACGAGATGCCTTCACCGAGATTGGTGGTGGAGGAGGAGGCTGTGCCAATGATTAGGAAGAGTAGGAAAGAGAGAATTGCGCCGCTTCCTCCCCCGAGATCGTCTGTTCATTCTGGTTCTCTTCCGCCTCATCTTTCTGATCCGTCGCATAGTCCAGTCTCTGAGGTAAAAAAAGCTTTGTTGTTGTTGTTGTTGTTATGATTGGTTGAGTGTGACGGGAATGTGCTGTGATTCCAAGTTCTTGCTGGATGCCATGTGCTTTAATTCTCTGACCGATCAAAGGAGAGAGAGAGAGAGAGAGAGAGAGGGAATAACTATTATACTAATATATTGATATTGGGGGAAGTTATAAAGATCTCTCAACTTCTCTTTAACTGATACAAAATTGATAAATCTTTGTTGTGATTCTGAGGTCTGAATTTAGTCAAAGTTGTGATTTTTCTTTGGCAACCTCTATGAGTATTATATTCATTCAAGGTCGTAAAGCTTCTGATTGATGTTAAGGAGTGGGATTAGAGAAGAATAGAAAACTGTTTTGATCTTCGGAATCTTTTGTCATGTGCTCTAAAAACAACATATGAAAGGGCGTTTCTTTATAAGTTTGGTGCCCGTTTATTCTTGCATAATTGGGCTCTTCTACTAGTTTTTTTTTTTGTTTCATTCCTTCATCATATGGAGGTAGTTAGTTGGTGGTTTTTTAGAGGTTGATTTATTGGTGAATAATTTAGGCCTAGATTCTCTTATCATTGAGACCTAACAAAGTTGTATATAACGCTAAATCTGGCTATGGACAATGCGAAGAGTTTGGCTTTCCATGCTTACTTTACTTCTATCGGGGAGCTGAGAATCTTATTGATTTTTTGTAGAGGATGGAAAGATCAGGGACTGGAAGTCGCCAGAGAAGAGCTTCATCAACTGTACAGAAGCTTAGGCTTGGAGACTGCAATGTGGGGGCTAGAGATCCTATTAGCAATGGCAGCTTCATGGATGTAAGTTTAATTCTTTTTCTTTTTACTCTTTGGGGCTGTTTCTTTGAGCATTGTGGAGAAATTTTTCTATATGCAGCTTTCATACTTTTGTGTCAGACCAATTTCGGTTTTTGATTGAGCTGTTCGTATCAAATGCTACTAGAAGAAAGTGCTTGATTGAGAATTATAGGCTCTGTAGGCTGTTAGTTGAGATTGCAGTTAGAGTTTCCAATTCACTTTGGACGCTTACATACATAAAATCTTTGTTTGTTATGCACATAAACCTCACATTTACGTCTACAAGCAACTATGAGAGACTGACTTTGTTATGATTTAGATTGTTTGCCTTGATCATCTGTAAATCCACTATGCGTGCAACAAAGAGATTTACAGATAGATTTCACATGGTTTTTCCCAATGTAGATTGAGACTCGATCACGGGTGGAGACACCGAATGGATCAACTGTGGGAGTCAAAACACGGTTGAAGGATTGTAGTAACGCTCTCACAACATCAAAAGAGCTTCTCAAAATCATTAACAGGATGTGGGGTCAAGATGATCGTCCATCTTCTAGCATGTCTCTCGTCTCTGCTTTACATTCTGAGCTTGAAAGAGCTCGCTTACAGGTCAATCAGGTAATTCACGAACATAAACCTGAAAACAATGACATCAGCTACTTGATGAAGCGTTTTGCTGAAGAGAAGGCAGCATGGAAAAGCAACGAGCAGGAAGTTGTCGAGGCTGCAATCGAATCTGTTGCTGGTGAGCTAGAAGTGGAGAGGAAGCTGAGGCGAAGGTTTGAGAGCTTGAACAAGAAATTGGGCAAAGAATTGGCTGAAACAAAATCAGCTCTGATGAAAGCAGTGAAAGAAATCGAGAACGAGAAGCGAGCGAGAGTGATGGTCGAGAAAGTTTGTGATGAACTAGCAAGAGACATAAGCGAAGACAAAGCCGAAGTTGAAGAACTGAAGAGGGAATCCTTTAAAGTCAAAGAAGAAGTCGAAAAGGAAAGAGAGATGTTGCAGTTAGCAGATGCATTGCGGGAAGAGAGAGTGCAAATGAAACTCTCAGAAGCTAAGCATCAGCTCGAGGAGAAAAATGCAGCTGTTGATAAGCTAAGGAACCAGCTTCAAACCTACCTCAAAGCGAAAAGATGTAAAGAGAAGATCCGTGAACCGCCTCATACTCAGTTACATAACGAAGAGACTGGAGAGTACTTGAACCACCACCACATTGGTTTCGGTTCATATAACACTGAAGACGGAGAAGTCGAGGATGGAAATGAAGAGGATTCAGGAGGAGAAAGCGATCTTCATTCCATAGAACTGAACATAGACAACAAGAGCTATAAATGGCCTTATGGTGAAGAGAACAGAGGGAGAAAATCAACGCCAAGGAAAAGCCTTTCTCTACAAAGAAGCATATCGGATTGTGTTGATTGGGTTGTACAGAGCGAGAAGCTTCAAAAGAGTGGAGGAGATGGAGGATTGGATTGGGGAAGATCTATTGAGGTTGAACCTAAAGGGTATTTAGATGAAACACTAGCTTATAAACCAAACAAGGCTTCTTCAAAAGATCACCATCTCGTCTCAGGTTCGAGACTAAGTAACTTCCGTGGTGGATCCGTTTCAAAGTCGCGGTTATCAGATGCCGCCAAAGGCGAAAACCAGAATGCTAGGAAATCAAGATGGTAATATGATCATGCAATTCTTATTCACATTTTCAGCGCAGAGATAACAGAAATCTAAAAGACAATTATTACATCTACATTTTCTCTCTGTTAGCTAGTTTTGTTCAAAGAGTGATTCTCATATATGTAAGTGACTTTAAACATGAATTTGAATGAACTGGTAATGATCCAAACATGTAAGAGCATGAATTTTACACGAGCTGGACATTTGAGATTCAGTTCGCCTACACCCCTCACAAAGACCCCAGTAATAACAGACTAATAATAATAATATTATTGAGCTCTAGTCGTCGAGCCATTTCCTGAGTCGATCCTTGACGAAATCATTCCGAGCCTTGACGCGATCTTGTTGCGGTGCGATGTTGGCAAGTGAAAGATACGCTCCAGCGACGAAGAGAGAAACGCCCGCCGCGAAAAAACCCACAGACACCATTAATTGCCGCCTTGTCGGCGGATACGACATAAAAAACACCATTCCTACCCTTTTTACTTAACCAGCCGTCTTTTGCAAAGTCTGTTTAATACTTAACTGTTACTGGGCCAGGCTTTTTAATTTGGGCTTTATTCTTAATATCCAGTTTCTATATTAACTTTCACTATTTTAAGGTTTTAAATAGTTGTTGTAGTAGTAGTTGAGAATTATGAATAAACTCGTGCTCAAAGCCAAATCTTCAGTGTTTTACTTTTAGTGTCCGATCTCAGTTCTCAGGAACATATATTGTATACTACATGATGACATTAATGTTTTCCTGATCTTGCGTCTCTTAGGTAGGTTCTTGCAAAGCGATAAAGACTAAGAGCATCAATATCGGGGGATGTTAGTGGGGTTTTTAGGTTTATGAAGCAAAAAAATAAATGAAAGGAAAAGGAAAAATTGAAGAGGCTCTCTAATACAACATACTGAAATCAAAATTAAGAAACGCTACGTGTCCATTTTTCATTGGTTAACAGATAAAAACAAAAAGTTAATTTTTTTTTCACGCATATTTCTCTCTTTCTCTCTACCTCTCTACCTCTCGCGATCAAAGACTCGATTTGATGTCAGAAAGATTTGCTATAATCGGGGTAATAAAATCAATGGAGTGTTGGGTCGTAGGCGATTTGAATCGGCGGTGATCTTATCGGAGGCGACTGTAGAGGTGGCGATTTCAATCGTCGTTGTGATTGTATCAGAGGGGATTTGAAGGAGAAGGCGATTCAATCAGAATAGATTGGATCAATTCGATTGAGAGGGTAAGTTTTTGACAACAGTAGTATGATTAGGTAAACTGTTAGGTTGATTTGATTTTGGATGCTTGAAATTAGGGTTTTTGATGTTTGTTCGAGTTATTGGATTGTTGGTGTGTTCTTGGATCCGATTGATAATTGATGCTTTAAACGGATTAGGGTTCTTGGTGTGCATGTGTTTGTGTTCCGATTTGGTCCGTTTGTGTTTGTTTTCCGAGTTGTTCCGTTTGTGTTTGTGTTTTGAATTGGTTCGTTTGTTTACCGTTTGAACGGATGTGGGTCTGTTTGTGTTCTTGACACATGATCGTAGAGGAAGAAGAAGAATCGAAAAAATGATTAAAGTCCGTTCTTTTTCTTCCCTGTGAATTCCACCGCAAACCCAAGAAACAGAACAAAAAAAAAACTTCATTTTATTGTTCTCTCTCTCTTTTGGTCCAACTTGTGTTGTCTACTCCTTTGGATTTAATGGTTCAGGACAACTTGGGCTGGGAACCACTCAAGACTCTTGGCAGCCTCGACCAATCAGGTTACTCTTTTCTCTTATGATTCAGTTTGGTTTAAATAGTCAAAAAGGTTGAGTTCATTGGAGGTACATTGTGTTGGAGGTCACTTAACGGGATCTGTATCATTCAAGCAGCTGTTGGCACTGATAGAACAATATTAATCAGTGATGCTGGTGAAGTTTATGCCTTTGGAAAAGATTGTTTTAGCAAATCTAAGTCAGAAGTCCAAGAAACTAAGCTGATCACAACTCCTCAGCGGGTCAAGTCCTTGACGGAGATCTTTGTGGTACAAGCTACGATAGGAAATTACTTCACGGCGGTTTTGTCGAGAGAAGGCAGAGTCTATACATTATCATGGGGAAGCGATGAAAGACTCGGTAATGATACTGACCATAGCTGTTCGTTGCCTCAACCTCTGTTGGGTGCCTTGGAGAACATCCCTGTCGTGCAAATTGCTGCTGGCTTTTGCTATCTCCTTGCTTTAGCAATTCAACCCACCGGCATGTGAGTCCTTGAAACGTTTCCATTGTTCTTAACCAAGTTTAATTATATGTGCTTACCATTGCCATTTTCTTGCTTCTATTTAGGTCGGTGTACTCAGTTGGATGCGGTTTGGGTGGCAAGCTTGGGCATGGTTGTGACGACTGTGAAACACAGCCTCGTCTGATTGAGCAGTTTGGTTTTTTAAACATTGAACCGGTTATGGTCTCAGCAGGTACATTGTGTGTTGATGATCCGTTTTGTTTTTGATGTTGTTATTTGTGTTAGCTAATGATGATTAGTAACTGTTTCTGTTCTTGACACATGATTGTATAATTTTAGAGTACATTGTTATCTCCTTTTAAGAATTGCACTTGTAATATGTATTAATGTTTTTATTATGTTTTCTATGCTTCAAAATTAATTAAAATGCAATATTTTCTAATTTAATAAAATTCTAAATGTTTACACATTTATACCACTTCTATTCTACTTAAAATTTTTAAATTTAAAAAAATAATATTTTAAAAAATAAGAGACCCAAAATTAGAACCTACCAATAAATAAAAAAAAATTTTATCTAAGAGACTATGAATTCTTATATTCAAAACAATACACAATTAATTCATAAAAATTTAACAACCCATTATAAGAGACTACCGATTATTATGCTCTAAAGAGTAAAGAGTAGGACTAACAAAGACACAATGTTCAGTTAAAACTTTAGCTTTACTTGAGAAAACATTCATAATACCGTTGCGAGAATTATTACTTTAGATTTTGTATTGTGACGTAGAGAATAATTAAATTAAACGAAAAATTTCTAAAGTAATCAAAACGTTTGTTAGTCTGCCCATGTCGTTTACACGAACGCTATCAGTTTAATCCTAAAGATTCACGTATCTATAAAGGGGCTTTATTAGTCAACGAAACTGAATCATTGATTAATATGCATTTAATTTAATTAGATTAGCCGTATTTATTATGATCCGACGCGTCTATCCATCGTTCAAATACGGTCGAACTTAATGTTCAAATGTATTAAGAAAATATAGACTATCAAAGTTTGACGTGAAAAACACAAAGTAATTTATTTTCTGTTTAAAAACGTTGCACTTATTTTATGTTTTATAGACAAAAGGGAACTGTAATTTTTTTTTTTTTTTTTTTTGTCTCGTCATTTTTTCACATTTTAATTCCATGCAATTTCTACATCTATTGTAACATAAGAATATAAGGTACCAAATCCAAAAATTCATACTTATCTCTTAACATTAATTGTAAATCCAGCCAAGCATGGTCATAGTGTCAATTAAATGAAATTAATTGTAAGGTTGCCAGCTTTTATTATACTAGTAGTTCGGAAGATATTACTTCTTCCGTGTTATTATATATTTATTATCTTTTGTTTTTAATAGGCAAAAATGATAAATTTGTGTTTATCAATTTAATCTTACAAAGAAAAAAATAAGTCATTAAATAACTTCACATGGGAAATTAACTCACACTGCAATATTAATAGCTTGCTTTTGGTGTGAGGTTACATGATACTATTATTGTTGTAGTCATAATAAGTCATAGTAACAATTAACTTTGACGTAGCCTTTTTTTTTTTTGATATCTTGTAAGTTTCTTTAGAAGATTTAGTAAATCCTGTGATTAACATTAATATACATTTAATTCCTTTACTGCTTCGATTAAGACACCTTTACATGTACGTATATCTGTTTCCATTAATACATTTCAAATACTACTATATTTTATATCTTTTCGGTCAACAATTACTATTCGTATTTCTTCCTTCTTGATAATATACTCCATATTATAAATGACCCTAAGTGTTCAAAGCTAGTTTACAAGTTTTTACGACTGCAAGTATTGTAAAATGGAGTAGTAAATATTGTTGTTTCAAATCTTAAAAAACTAAAACCCCGTAATAAACCTATAAACATACACTGATAACATTCTATTACACTAATACATAAACGTATATACTGTATCATTGTACACAAACAGATATAAAACAACAAAATGGAATAAGTTAAAAGCAAATATTGAACTAAGCTGAGATTACTCGAGAGTACAGTACTATGTATGCATTAGAATTTAGAATGAATGATTTTACGTCTACAAATCTAGCACGTATATTGCTCGACTAGTTCCGTGGACCGTGTCAGTGGTATAGCGCAACTAAAAGACTTAAAAGTATGGTTACTTTCAGTTCAAAAAGTTAAAACCCATTTTGTCAAAGCATATTACTTTTTTTTTATAACCAAGAAAAAAAACTTTGGACTTGCGATTTTTTTTTGCCTTGCGTTTGCTCTCATCCAATTTGGGATCTTAATTTGTGATGTTAAAAAAAAAAAAAAAATTCCACTGCTCGAGATCATAGATGAGCTATATCGACTTGAAGTAATTAGAATTACCAAAACGATTTCACCGAGCTCACATTTATAGTTTACTTTGAAACAAACATGTCAGCATTGACATTTATTTTATTTTTAAAAATAATTTATTTCTCTTCAGCTGGTTCAGCAAAAATAATTGTTAGCAGTAAAAGAGACTAGTCGTATTATCGTTGTACTATTTATTGGAGTATATACATCTCACCTATCATAATTAGATTAGGCCTTAATGAATACATCTCCCTCTCTCTCTCTCTCTCTCTCTCTCTCTCTCTCTCTCTCTCTCTCTCTCTCTCTCTCTCTCTCTCCTTCCTCTAACCAACTTTTGTGTGTTTGTTTTATAAAATGGCATAAGCATAACCAACAAGAAGACGACTTTCTCAATAATTCCAAAACCTCTTTCTCAAACACCAAAGAGAGAGAGAGCGAGAGAGATCGATGAGCCGGAGAAACAAGAACGGCCCTAAGATTGAGCTGAGGCTGAATCTTTCGCCGCCCTCTTCTCAAGCCAGCCAGATGAGTCTTGTTCGATCACCGACCCGATCCAACTCAACTTCACCGAGCTCATGCGTTTCGTCTGAAACGAACCAGGAGGACGAGATCGACACAACAACAACCTCAATGGTTCTTGTAGGTTGCCCTCGTTGCCTTATGTACGTTATGCTTTCTGAAGATGACCCTAAATGTCCTAAATGCAAAAGCACCGTTCTTCTCGATTTCCTCCATCATCAAAACACTTCTGCCGCTACAACAACAGCTCCCGCTGCCAACACCAGACGCAAGAAGACCTGGTGGAGGAACTGATCCAAACCCGTGTTTCTTTTTGTGTTGTGTGTATGTAATCGAGGGATCTCAAACCGAAATCTAAACTAAACCAAACCGTATTTTTATGGGTTGTCCTTTTGATATTTCTCTATAGTTGTTTTGTCTTTAGGGTAGTGCTAATCACGCTCCATTTTTAGACCAGACTTGAAGTGGAGCGTGAATAGCACTAACTTTGCTTAAAATGGATGAAAGATTATTTTTTATAACTGATGATGCTTAGTATTGATGAAACATTTATTGTTGTTGTTTCGTTTCCACGTTTACTTTTTTTTTTTTTACCATGCGGCCATTTTATTTTAGCTATTCCGGTGAATTTTCATGTAAACCTTTAAATCTTTTATCGAAGATGAGTTTCTCTCACAAAAGAAATCTTAATCAATAACTCTTTTATGAAAGTGGAGATGTATAACTCTGTTTCTTGAACATGTCTAAAAATTCTCCAGATTATGTTTCTCAATCTTTGTTACAAATGGTTAGAGTAATTTCCTCTGTTTTCTTGATTACTCTGTTTTCCTCTGTTTTCTTGATTACACTGGTTTATCGTAAACGAAATGTTAAGAGATTCACTTTAACTGTTAAACAAGGTAGACACATCAAAAGTATTAAAAAAAAAAGAAAAGAAACTAGAGGTAAACGCCAAGAGGTGATATAGGCTAAAATACTATGTTACCTAGCAAGACATATCGTTTTATATTGATTAAAATTTTGTTGAGTTTTTGGTTGCCACAGACAGAGCAAAGATAATTTGGAGTACTAGGATCCAGATGAAACAATTTAGTCTCTATGGTCCTACTCCAACCAAGTATGTAAGTCTTTTAGTTTGGTACCAATATTTGACTCCCAACAACTCAAACCTAAACCCCAGTTTGAGTTCATATTTTAGTTATTGTCTCCTTGGGGAACCAATATTATAGATCTTATTTTGTGTCCACAAGTCTTGCAAATGGCAAAGAAAAGAAAAATGATAATTTAGAAAATCTATTGTATTATTTTCATAATGCTAGGGGTGAATTAAAGTTGGTTAAAATTGAAGAGGGGGTAGTTGAGATAGGTTTCAAAAGATAGTAAAAGGGTAATGAAATTATTTAAATCAAATATAAATGCATATAGTAGTAATTGAGGCAGTTGAGAATTATGAGCGTTACGTAAGAAATGATAAATACGAATTTAATTCCACCCTTAAATTAAATATTACTACTACATCCTTTTTTTTTTCTCATTTGTCAAAGAAAAACATAAATTGAATGAAGTTATACAAATTACTTTTATATTTTGGTTTATCTTTTCTTTTTCTTTATTTCACTAAATGTCACCTTTATGTTGCATCATCCTTCATATTTAAGCAAATCTCTCATTCATTCTTCAAAGCCTCAATTTCTGTTATTATGCATTAAATGTATTTGTTGTGGTTGCTCTGCAAATGCGTTAGCTAATCAACTTTTTTCAATACACTAGAATGTCAAAGTCAAACCCAACTAAGCTAATTTTTCTTGTTTGGGGGTATTCAATTATAGTTGACTAAGCGTGAATTATTGGATTAAGATTAGAATTAATGCAACTTTTGTGGTTGCAAGACGATTCGTGTTTTACCAACTCGCTACTATCTAAACCCCAACAAACAAACTATAAGAATGTATATACGAACGGTGGTTCAGTTTTACCAAGACCTGATACCAAACATTTTTTTTACATAACCAAAAGACAATTATTATTAAACTACACTGTGTTTTAGTAAAACAAACAAAACACATACTGGTTTACTGTGTTTAAGGAAGAGGAAGGGGAATGTACTTTATTGGAGCTGTGAAAACCGGTTCTTGATCAGAGTGGCTATGTGATGCGCAACCCATTCTGAGCCAGCCACCGTGCAGCTGAATCCGTGCGTGTGACCTTCCCTTTCGATAGATAAGGAAGTACCCGGAGCCTGCTTAGAAATCTGGACAAATGGATTCTATGAGAGACTCTCCTTCATGTGTCAGAACATGTATTTTTGTTTAATCGGAGGAGAAGGGAAACTACTTAAACCTCTTCAAAGAGTTGCAATGGACCCCAGTGATCATCAATGCCAAATAAAAATGCAAGCTTGTTTTGGTTTGCCCTCATGAAATCCCAATCTGGCTCTGCTGCAAGCTTATAAGTCAAATATGAAACAGTGGGTTACCTAAAAATGCATACTTTTAATTCATAATGAAACTCTCTAAACTCTTATATGACACATTGTTGAAACTTGAAAGAAGAGTACCTCTCTAAACTCTGACTTTGCCATAAAGAGAACATTGCGCATCGTGTGGTACTGCAATGAAAGAATCATGCATCAGATGAAGTTAACTCGCCTTAATAGATAGTAGTAGGGAATAAGAACTGAAAATAAAAGAAGATGCAATGGCTATCTGCAATGATTTTATACAGTTAAGTTCAAGTGTAAAACCCAAGAAAAATCAGTGAATATGGAAAGAAGACAATTACTACCTGCCTCAAGTGAGTGCAAGTAGCTTGAACAGCAGCATCAGACCATGAAGCTCCAACAGATTTGGACACAAGCAACCGTGCAGCTGACATAGGTAACAGTCTCAGTGATGCAATCAGAAAACTTGCTGTAGCTGACAGAACAGAAGACCTGAATTTCAACAACATGATTTGGTCACAATCTCCTAACATTCTAAATAAAGATGATCTCATTGGTTTTTCATATCGAGGAGGATACATCACATTTATTGGACTCACGCTGCAAGTTTCCCGATTAATGACTGTGTTGTTGATTGTTGGTTCAAAGTCAAAAATGGATATAAGCCAATGCAATATACCACCTGCAAAGCAATCCAGAGAATGTAAGAGCATACATAGCATGGAGAGAAACTTAGAGGAATCCGTCTTTACCTTCTTCGAGAACTTCCTCAATATTTCAAGGCATATATAAGATCCAATGGAATGCCCAACCTATCAAGAGCAATTAAGATTCAAATTTTAAATATTCATGAGAATTTGTAAATTCCTCAATTAATGGACGTCTACAGTCATAAGAAGAGGCAATCTATGAATGGAAACATGTTACGTAACCCATTGTATATATGAGACCATAAGTCTTACCAATACTATTGGAACATTCACGCTCTCCAACTCCTGTCTGATAAAATCTATCTGTATGATAATTAAAAACAGATTAAGATCTTTAACTTCAATGGGATAAACGATACAAGAACTTGAAGTCTTTGAAATCCGAGAGCAATCAGGAGAAATGACTTCTTTTCCAACAACTATTATTACCTTATGATCGATTTGTTCTTGAAACGAAAACAGCCTCCCAGACTCCCAGTCCTAAAAGAAGGGAAACAACAAAAGCATGAATCGAGCTATCACGCTTTCGAACGCAAACTAAGATATATATAGAGAGAAGAGTAGTATTAATACAAACATGCAAAATCCGAAACACAAAGTTATAGTACCTTGCTCGTGTGAGATATATGCCCAATAGCTACACAAATAAAACAAACCAGTCCACCATTAGAAAACAAAAGCTCATAAAAAAACATCTTCTAATCACAAGGAACCAAAGAAAACAAACTCGAGATTCTAGAGTGACTTGAGGAGCCATACCAACTATAGATGCATTGCCATCAAGAAACTCATATAAAGATTCCAAAAACTCCTTGTAAAATGACACAACACCTGGAAAAAAAAATTAAAATTAAAAGCCAATGTCTAAAACAAGATACAGAATTGTCATATCTAAGTGCATGCACAGACACACGCATTTTGAGCATAAGAGTAGAATCAAAACCTGGATTCCCCGGGATAAACAATACATGGAATGTGGGATTCTCAGCTTTAATCTCCATTATCTCCGTCATCGTACTTGATCACAAATATAAAAAGCTTAATTACGATATCAAAGTCGAATTTTTTTCAAATAAGATAGAAGAAAACAGATTGATAAATAAAATACCCAGTGACTCTGCACAATCTGAAACCAGCAGGTCTTTTAGCTTTTTCCACTAGTTTGTTTTGAGTCTCCATATCTGCAGTCACACGATTCAACCTATATCTTCTCCCAGAACTGAAAAAATAGAATCAATGAGAGAATCAGTTAAAGATTGATGAACTGAGAAACAGAGGACAACAATTAGAGAGCAAAAAAAAATCGAAACTTTGTACACTATAATGAGTTGAGAAAGTTGTTGTTGAAGAATGAAGAGATTACAACAATGCACCTGAATCTGCTATGGGGAATCGAACCCTCGATCAGAGGAAGAAAGCAACGGAGAGACGGAGTTGCCCAACACGGTTGAAGAAGAAGACGGACAACAACAAGTCGCATCTTTTTCGCTTGCAAACACAATGCGGTGTCGTTTGGATTCATTCGACGTCGTTTTAGAAGTGTAGGGGTCGTTGGGGCTTATCTCTCCAGGTTCCTCCTCCCCTTTATCTCCACCTCATGCTTCCACTACAAAGAGAGAGAGAGAGAGAGGTCATTTGACAGATAGATAAGTTTTATTTGTAGCTTTCGAGAGAGAGTCACAAAGTGAGTGTGTGTTTCCAATGGCGTCTGTTGCTTCTTCAACTACTCTCATCTCTTCACCCTCTTCTAGGGTTTTTCCAGTAAAGTCTTCACTTTCCTCTCCATCTGTTTCTTTCCTTCGAACCCTTTCTTCTCCTTCCGCATCTGCTGTTGCTCTCCGCTCCGGCTTTGCTCGACGCTCTTCCCTCACTTCCACTTCTCGCCGGAGCTTTGCTGTCAAGGCCCAGGCCGTAAGTTATATCTCTCATCAATGTCGATCCTTTTTCTCGTTCAGTGTCATTGGAATTGGAATTCGAATTCAATCTCTTCCTACTAAATTAGCTCTAAAGGTTAGGTTTTTGGTATATAAATTGATGTGCTTTCCTGCAGATTACTCTAAAAGGTCAGAAATTTGAGTGACATTTTCTTTTACGTTTGTCAATTTGAATCTCTGGTTTGCTTGAATTGAGTGACATTTGTGATATACTTGTTACCCCTGATATGTCTGTTGGATGAATTGTTTAGACAGTACACTGGTTCTCTAATTGTTGATTTGACTGATCTTTGCTTCTTAGATAGATTTTGATGCGTTAACGAGTTTTACTTATGTGTGTTATATAGGATGAACTTCCACTGGTTGGAAACAAGGCTCCTGATTTCGAGGCAGAGGCTGTGTTCGATCAAGAGTTCATCAAGGTATATTTGTCTAAAGAGCCTTCTTTTTCTATCTTGATTACTTTCTTACATTAGTCATAGCTCCTGCTTCTAGTTTTCCTGAGACATTAAGGTTTGAAGCTAAATGAGTAGTCTTTTGTGTTATGCGTCTTTGTGTTCACGAAACTAATTGGTGATTGATGAATTTTTTTCAGGTTAAGCTCTCTGAGTACATTGGGAAGAAGTATGTGATTCTCTTTTTCTACCCTTTGGACTTCACTTTCGTCTGCCCAACAGGTTAGGGATTGCTCGAGAAGTATATTGAAATTGAATATCCGTGATTCACTGTGTGCTAATCTCTTTCTTTTGTTTTTTTCTTCTTCTAGAGATTACTGCCTTCAGTGACCGCTACTCAGAATTTGAGAAGTTGAACACAGAAGTATTAGGTGTCTCTGTCGATAGTGTGGTAAGTATAACTGTACAATTACTATCATATTGTTTCAATCTCCGATCCTTGTATTGAAAAATCTAGCACCACATTCGAACCGGTGTTCTTATCTGTTTGCAAGTTGCTCGACTTATGCTTACGTCTTGTGTGTCTGTCCATGCAGTTCTCGCATCTTGCGTGGGTCCAAACAGACAGGAAATCTGGAGGTCTTGGTGATCTGAACTATCCCCTTGTTTCAGATGTCACTAAATCAATTGCAAAATCTTTTGGAGTGCTCATCCATGATCAGGTAAACTGTTATCCTCTGGCTTCCTTTAAACTTTAATAGTGTTTGAAATAAATATAAAGACACAAACATTGTTTGTGCAAGAACAGGGAATAGCACTGAGAGGGCTCTTCATCATCGACAAGGAAGGAGTGATTCAACATTCCACCATCAACAATCTTGGTATTGGCCGAAGTGTTGATGAGACAATGAGAACCCTCCAGGTACAAACACACACAACTCCAAAACCACTCTTTTCCTTTCACCCGGTTGCGGTTATGCTTAAATACGTTTTCAAATGTTGCAGGCGTTACAGTACATCCAGGAAAACCCGGATGAAGTCTGCCCTGCCGGATGGAAGCCAGGTGAGAAGTCAATGAAACCCGACCCCAAACTCAGCAAAGATTACTTCGCTGCTATTTAGAAACTCTACTATTATATAGCAAACAAGGTACAATCTTTGTTATATGTGAGCTGAGTTTTTTTTTTTCTTTTTCTTGTGCGTTAAAACAATCCTTTGTTTGATTTCTCACTTTGTCCTCAATGCCATAATAAAACCTTTTTCCGTTAATGAAAGAGTCTCACTGTGTTACGCCTTCACACATTCTTCATATTCATTTGTCCACTTATCTATGCTTAGTTGCATATACATTAGACAAGTAGACATATTTAATGGTAAAAATCAAAACCATTCCAGAAAATATATACTAAATGATGTAACATAACAACAACCATTCTGTATATTTAAGAAAAATAGAACTAGCACTCATTTTGTGATCTTCTTTGGCAGAACAGAACAATTTATATATTGAGAAGCACATACAGTACACACCACAATTAAAGACATGTGAAAAAAAAACAAAGGACACCACAACTAAAGTATTAACTATCATTAATTTGTATGATAATTATGATCCTTAAAAAAGCTGATGCTACCTGTAAAAAGCTCCTCATGTGTCCCCCTGCCAACAAGTTCCAACATCATTAATCATCATCATCAACCCAACCTCCTCCGACCAACCGGTAACCGATAAACGCCGGTCAACTTTCCCCGCTTTAACTACACTACGACCCCGGTCACAGTGAGTTTTTTGTTCACACTCTCTTAAACAATGCATGCCCTCACTAACTCCGGGGCCGTACTTCTCGCTGTTTTACTCTTCTTCCTCCTCATCCTTGTCGCCGAACTCTCCTACATCTTTTGTCGCCGCACCGGATCTTTACCGTCTCCGGCAAGTCAAGAGGTCATTTTCCAATTCTTGATGTGTTGCAAGAAGAACCATCACTCTCGTTCTCGTATTGAGCCAAGTACCGGAATCGTTTCTGTACAGATGGAGGAGCACGCTGTTGCTGCTGCGGCGCCGGAGGAGGATGTGACCGCTGCGGACAAGTGGCGAGTGTCGAGGCTTTTGTTCACAATCGAGGAAGAGGATTTGGATCAATTAGAAGATGATGATGATGATGATGTGGCCTCTGTGGAAGTAGATAGTGATGGCGAACTCCGACTTGACGTTCCAATGGAATATTCCGGCGATCCAACACCGTTCTTGACGCCGTGCGACTCTCCTCCGTACTTCACCCCTTCGCCATCTCCTGGTCGGGATGAGGATGACGTCATTGATGTTTATGACATCAGCAGCAGAACTAGCTGTTGTTTCAATTTCCAAGGCTCTCAGATGTGTTAATTTTGTTTTTTTTTGCTTAATTACTTCCAACGGTTTTTACAGATTAGGTGGAACAGTTTCGTAATTATTTTACGGGTTTTGTCGGAATTATTTTAGTATTTCGTTTTTTTTGTTACTAAAACTTTGTCGTCGTCATTTTTTTTCCGGCAATTTGAATATTAGCCAAGACTGCATCATATACAAATGTTGTCAAAATTATGACGTAATGTGAAATTGTGAATATTGTGATAAGTCGTGGAGATGACGGCATGACGCTATGAAGCTGATGATGATGATGTAAAAGAGGGAGGGATGGTTACATTTTTTTTGTTTTCTTAGATTGTGAATGTATTTTGATTTGGTTTGATTCATTGAAACTTCAGTTTTGGTTACCTAAATGAACCAATTTGTTTTGGGAACTCGATCTCCATTGTGTTTCATTTCCGTATCGTTTTATGTTTGATTCAAACATTTAGGCTATTTTTGTGTCTTGTATTTTATGCTATACATAGTTGATTTTAGAGACCATACCATGAGAAAAATGAAACACGATGCGAATTGGTGTAATGACTTTCAAGAAAATTGACAAAGAAGTTACCATATTAGCATCAATGAATGTGACTCATACGGAGAATTAAAGAAATGATGAGCAAGACTCATTGACGCATTGACAAGTGAAAAAACAATGAACCTGTTAAAGTCTTTTTGAGAAAAAACAAACTTTTACCAAAAGTGAAACAGTCGACCCCGAAGATTAAATCTATAGTTTGAACTTTCAGTAATATCTCTGAATGATCAACCATATATAAACCACAAGAACAGAACAAACAAAAAAGATATTACACAATTGCAATATATAGATTAGTTTCTACAAATGAAATGAAGTATAATCGAATTAACAAACCTGCTATTTTAGTTAAACCAATCTATTTCTTGACAACAAACGATGTGATGGTAATAATACTAAAGTTTTCTTTTCTCAACTTTGACTTTTTTTTCTACAAAACGTTTCCAAAGCCAAAGAAAAAGGGCATAACAAAGTAGTAAAAGTGTTTGTATGCACCGTTTGGATTGGCTTTTAGTGCGATACACACAAAACGCAATTTGTTGTTATCCCATTTAGAAATCCTAATTCTTTCCAGCGTTCACTTTAATAAGCTTAGCCATTGTTATAACTTGTAAATTGATTATAAAGCTAGTGCATTTAGATTCGCTTTTCGTAGAGAAAAAAAAATGAGTAAGGAACTAAGAACACAAAATATATCTTCCAACTCCAAGACCACCACATAAAAATTCATTAATCCATATGAACTAATCAAAGAAAACATAATATTCTTCTAATGCAAAGAAGACTACGAAAATAAAGAAATCATAAAACTAGGAGAGTTGACTAGGATAAGTCAAAGCCACACTCCACTGGCTGAAACTTAAACCCTCCGGTCGAATTAGAGGAACCACCAACAAGAGGTATCTTAAGATCATCACACTTAATCTTCGGTTTAAGCTTCCACGATTTAACAAACCAAAACTTAAACCTAACACTTAGCCTCAACTTAGCACCGATCCGATAAATCCCAGATTTCTCATCTTCCTTCAGATCCGTCCTCGCTCCGTCTCCAAGCACCACCAGATTCTGTCCTTCCATTTTCGCTACGACCACCGTCGTGTTCTTATGCCCTTGATAAAACGACGTCGCGTTCACAGTTCCGAACCTCTGGTCTCCGTAGTATCCAGAAATCGAGATCTCATCGTAATAGACCCCCACTCGTTGGTTAGGGTTACGGATTGTGAAATTGAGATCGAGACTGTAATGTAGATTGTTGTTTGGATCGAGGCTGAACTGGTTTAGGTTAGCGTCGGAGACGTAGAATTTGACGGCGTTGGGACGGAAGATGAGCCAGAGGATAAAAGCGGTGATTCCGAGGATCACGCTTACAGCTATGAGGATGTTGCAGATCAGGCTTAGGATACAGCAACCGCAGCAGCGTAGACAGCTTCCGATGCAGTTTCCGATGCAGCTGAAGCAACAGCATCCGATTCCAGGCGAGTCGTATGATCTGCGGTGAGATTTGGGCGGCGGCGGAGGAGGAATCGATGGGCCGTAGTACGCTCCGTTTAGGTATGGTTGTTTGGACCCCATAAGTGTTCGACGATTTGCCAGAGAGATAAATTAAATTAAAAAAAAAAAACAGAGATTTCAGAATACGAATGGTTCGGTTTAATGAAGAGGTTCATATATAGAGGGATTAGATTATGTTAGTGTGTGTTTTTAGAAAAGAGATAATTGTGTGATTTAATTCAAATCAAAGATTTTAGTTAATGTAACGCGTTTTTATAAATTTAGGAAACGAATTTAAAACGACGCGATTTCTCTTCCTTGTGTATATTTTATATTTATATTTTTTGTCCATTATTAAGAAAGTTTTAATTGAGACCATATTTGCTAATTTTTTATTTTGTTATTGATTACAACTGGGTTATTTCTTAACCAATGGTTTAGTTTTTTGAAAAGAAAGAAAAAAGTGCCGTTACAATATGTTGCATGGTTTGATAGGGTTTTGAATGTGGTCAGGAGCTTTTTCAGCAATCGAGAAGCAATTCAAATCTTTAAAGCTTAAGTAGTTTTTAAAACTAGCTACTTTCTTATAGACTATTTAATAGTCACTATTAAAAAAATTTCAATATTATTATGAGTATGAGGCTTTTTTACTTGATGTAGTTCTTCCATGCAATGAATCAAGGTTTAAGCAGGCGTTTTTTTCCAGGTTTGGTTTCTCAATTCTCACTAAAATGTCATTTAAGCATATATGATATGGCAAATTGTAGAAGCCTTGTCTTTCTAGAATTTTGTGTATTACAAGGATTTATTCTCTTCATTGATTATTAGATATATCCCTCGTAGTGGTAATACTTCCGCTGATTATCTTGTGAAATGTGTAAAAGGTCGTGGGTTTTGTTTTTTCCATGTGAGTTCGACGGTTCCTCACTGACTCTAGAGAATTCTTTACCGTGAACTAGTTATGGATTTTAGATGACAAAAAAAAAAAATTTGGTTTACAACCGAAGACACTAGATCATAACAGACCCTAGCGAATAATAATTAGGCCCAACATAAATAGGCTAAGCCCAATAGTCATGAATACACAAACTGAATTATCTAAGGTTGATGAGATCATCATTTTAGTCACATTTTAAAATTAGTTGTTTTGATTTTAAAAATGTATTCAACTAGTTGAGCGAAAGTATTTGGAGATAGATCCATTTAATCAAATATTGCTTAATTCTAAATATGCACACAATTGATCAAGTTAGTATTCAAAAATTCCGATATTGTAATTTTTTTTGAAGTTAGGTAGAATAAAGGCCACTTTCTAGGAAATTATACTATGAGTTTGGCAGAGTCTTACTCGGACGTTCTATAGTGCCGGTGTGTAACAGCCCACATAGCACGTTCATAACCACTTTATTTTTTGTTTTATCAAAGAAAATCCAAGGGTTAGGTTTCTTATAACTTTATTTGGGATATAGAACGTTGCGTGTATATCATGTGATAGAAGGCCAACGTAATATTGGTGACTGACTTTTTCCGTCAACGGTTCTTATATTATTATTTCTCTCAACACTTTAATAATACTAAGTTTTAAAGGACCATATATTCCTCTTTCATTTGTCAATTTAAGGGACCATGTTTGAGATCAGAATGTATGAAAATGCAAATTAGCAAGAGATAAGTCTTCTCTCTTGCGTCACACACTCTCTAGAGTCATTAGAGCCAAGTCTAGATACTAATTATTTAGTAGTAACAAGTATAAAAATGCAAATTATAATAAAACTAGGGCACTATTAGCTGAATTCTTGCAAGTTGTACTTGTAACAGTGAATACCGGATTCTCATATATTTTCATTTCAAGATCCAAGAATATTCACGGTGTGACCCCTAAGTAACGTTACGAGTTAACTTTATCTGAATGTAGCAAAACTTTAGGGGAATGGGCTTTTGTAATGTGCAAGAAAACCATATTTTAAGCCAGACACCAATAGATGAAAAGAAACTATAAATAATTAAATATGACTAAAATAAATCCAATCCACATAAATTTATTGTTTGTGTGATATTGTACAAATATATAAAAGTCTTTATATGAACAATGGATCTCTATTTAATTTCAGAAAAAAAAGATGGAGACAAATGGACAATGACAGCATCACACAACGTCCACAAAACATTAACGAGTCTAATCTATTCAACTAAAATTTAATCTCTATCGCCGTCCAACTTTACCATATACAAAAGAGAATCATCAAAAGTTTACAAACAAAAGTAGATTTGACAGGATCAGAAGAAGATGCATCAAATTCAGTAAAAATATACTTTAAACAAACTCACTAAAAAATACTTTAACATTCAACTATAATAAAAGTACTATCCGATCAATATTGAAATTCTTAAAACTCATTACAACAACATCACGAATCTGTAAATATTTGCTATTCGTATAAGCAAAATGTACAATTCACATGGTAATTAACGAAAGACAAATTATTTAACGTAGACAATTTGGTTACCTTTTTTTCTTCTCCGTCGCCGTTTTAGACACTAACACTACAACTAGAGGTAAACGTATACTTAACGGCGTTGTTTCCGACAATAACTCCGGCAGCTTTATTATTGAAGTTTATATAAGCTGGACACTTCACATAAAGATGATACTTGCCGGTAATAAAAGTACCAACCTTCCACCTCACTCTACCGTCAGCACGAATGATCAACATAACGGAACCATTATCTTGATCTTGGTCAAGACCAAGGCCGTTAAAAGGAGCGACGGGAACGGAGGTTCCGTAGACAAACGGCGACCAGATGTTGATTTCTTTGTGTCCTTGATACGTGGAAGGGATCGATGTTCGGAAAGTGATCTGTTGGCTCCGGTACGTAGCGTAGACGTCAAGACGATCGTAGTAGATACCGATCTTGTCGTTAGGGTTCCGGGAAGAGAGAGTGATTTGGATGTTGGAGGTGAGGAGGTTCGGTGGATTGCCGGAGACGTTGAAGGCGTAGACGGTGGCGTCTTGGAGGAGGAAACGTGGCTTTGAAGGTTGGAGAATTGCCCAAACGAGGAGGATCGTGAGGAAGATTATGAAAATGAAGAAGATTATAGACCATATTATTCGCCGGATTAGTTTCCGGCGAGAGTGACTGTGAGAGCCACAGTCTTTAGAGGTCATGGTGGTGGGTTTATTTTTTCTCCGACGGTGGGTGGTGGTGGGATGAAAAGTGGAGAAGTTGTTAAGAGATATTTTTAATTTTTCTTTGTTTTAATGAAGTGCTCTAAAGAATGGGCTAATTGTATGTAGGATTTATAGGAATGTGATAGGGAAATAAAGGTAGTCTTATATTAAAACCAAAAATAAGAAATTAATAATTCTCCCTAATAATAATGTTTTTTTTTTTCTACCAAAACAAATAAACAATACAAAATATTTGAAAGCATACTAAGTTACTAAGCTTCTAAGTTCTAACATAGAAATGTATCTTGTGAAAAAAAAAAAAAAAAGTTATATTGTGATATACTTTTTTTCTAAAATTCTAGAAATGTTTGAAAATTATGAATACATACATGATTTGATGTGGTCGGTGCAAGTTCTTTAGAAAGGTGACTTTATGTGTGGTCGAAGAAATTTTCATCGGCTCCCAACCAACCATAATAAGCAAATTCAGCTAGTTGATTTCACTTTAAGCTTCCCGCTTTGAAAGACGGACACTTCAAAACTTAAAAAAAAAAACAATTCTATTTTGTATATCTGTTTAAATTTGTTTTTTTCCATTAACATGGAACTCGGTTTTGTTCCATACCTCAATGTTATTTGGTGGAAAATGTAAAAAAAATCATGATACCAAAAGAAGTTCAGATGGTTTAAGCTTATATATCACATGGGTAAATGAATTTTCAATAACAATTATTAGTCCATTTGTGATAAGAAATTATACTTCAATCTAAACTTTAGTGATCATATATCGTCTTTACATGTGTAGGAATAATAATTGATAGAGATTGAAAGAAAGTTCAATTTATCCACGTATTCTCCCACGTAGAAAAGACGACGTAAGTGACCTAACACTAGTTGCCAAAGCAGAAACCACCACCACTTTTCCCATCATTTTCCTTGTCGTTACGTTGATTAATTTCAACAATAACTCTAAAATTGTGTTATTCCGGGGAGAAAGTATTAATCGAGGGGCACTAATTTCTCTATTGGTTTGTTTTTTCGTGTTAATAGGGTTCTTTACATGATTACATCTTTGTAGTAAGAAATGGGAAATAGCTTCGATCCGTGAAACAAAAGAACAAGTGTACTTAGATATCAGGAGTTTCCATACCAATACCAAAATCACGACAAAGATCCCGAAATGGTCTTCATACTTCATAGTTCACATGTTTGCTAATATAGTTATTTTCTATATATACCATCAAATTCGCTTGTATTATACAAAAAGACATATCTGGTTATCTACCCTTTCTATTAACAAACGATCTTCAACAACTATAGAAAGTAGCAATAATAATAAGGGAAACAATGAAAGTAGTGGCTGCTTAACAAGTCAAAAGCAATAACTGGCCTGTGAGGAAAAATCTACCAGCCGTAGATTGGTTTGTGAGCGTGAGGTGGAACAAGATTCAGATCCTTGCAATGTTGCTTATCATAGTCTTTTGTGCTTGGTGTTGCTCCAGTGCATAGTCTCAAGAAATCGTTACCTGTTAGAACATAGTGTGTGAATGCCAATCCTCCATCGACCATCTCGTTAAAGCTTGGAACAGATCTTGATTTTTGCATCCTCCGTCCTCCATCTCCGTCCTTTAAGATCTTATCTAGATCTGAATACTCCATGAACCTCTGTGTTGCTGCTTCCCAAGAGAGAGTGTACATTTGCTCGGGAGTGAGAGGTAATGGCTCTTTCGTCATTGCTTCTTTCACTTTGGACACGAAGTCTTCCGATGTTTTGTACGTTAAGCAGTTCGGGAATGATCTGAAGAACTCGTTTGAAGGATGATCTGCACATACCACAAACTTCCCCATGGCTAATGCTTCTGCGGTTGCTGTGCATAGAACATCGCTGATGCTTGGGTTTATGAACACTTTGTACCTTCATTAAGACGAGAGGGGAAAACAATCAAAGAGAGAAACATTAACAAAATTTCAAAAGCCAACACGCATTTTTCAGAACTTACTTGTGAAGAGAATCGTCTGCGTGGTCCCTCCCTTTGAGGAAATTGAGATTCAAGTCGTGTTTCTTTGCTGCACGTTGGACCTCGACTGAATCTTCACCGTTCCCATAAACATCTAGATTGAAGCTCCCAAGTTCGCCCTTGTGCTTAGCCATCAGATCTATTAGTTCTCTGTATCCTTTAGCCCACACCATTTTGCCTAAGAAATATGCACCCTTTGAGAAAGCTTGTTCTCCACGGGATCTCTCTTCAGCAACTTTTTCCCCAATCATAAGGAACTTGGGATTTACACCATGGACATTGCATACAACAGACTTCGGTAAATCTTGTGTTGCGGCAGAGAGGCGAAGAACCTTTCAGGAGTGGAAAAAATATGTATTAGCTCCTGTACTATTTTTAGAGAGAGTTCAAGAAACAGTACAAAAGTTCGACGAGAGCTAGTAGATGATTAACCTTGTCGCAATATGCTCGTGTGACCCAATTGTTTACATGGTTCACAAAAAATGCTTGCAGAGCTCCATTCTTCTCCCTCTTGATGTACTCTAAGTAGTTTGTGTGGACAATTCCAACAACATGGTTGAATTTATCGGTCCAACGTTTGCCATGGTAATACCAGTTGAGATGTTCAGGTTCTTCAAGTATAGCAATGTCAGCATCTTTTGACGGTATAAATTGAGAAGTGTCACCAGCAGGAAATATGCTCCGCCTATCTTTTGAGAACTACAAGAAACCAGAAAGCTCAGTTACTCTCAAGATATAATTGAAAAGCATATTGGCAGTCATAGAAACAAAGTATAGAATCCAAAATGATCAACATACCTTTCCTGGGTAAAAGGAGATTTTAAAATCAGCCTTGAAACCAATCCTTTCCTCCAACCATTTACGTATATAACTCTCTTGT
Source organism: Camelina sativa (assembly GCF_030686135.1). Taxonomy (NCBI): domain Eukaryota; kingdom Viridiplantae; phylum Streptophyta; class Magnoliopsida; order Brassicales; family Brassicaceae; genus Camelina; species Camelina sativa. The sequence continues at coordinate 4,513,673 of NC_141880.1, forward strand.
TCTTCAGGTGAACTGAAGGTAAGATTGTTTGGATAGACTAGTTCTTGATCAGATTCGCAGAGCCAAGGAACCACGAGCGTAACACTCTGTTTTGCAGATTTTGCTAAATATGCCGCTCTGAATAGGGGATTTACAGCTGTTCCGGTCATCCAAGGAAGACTTGCTGTTGTAACAATGGCCACATGCCTTTTGTTTTCTGATGTTTCAGGCTTCAAAAAATCAGTCCAAAACCCACCATCATAATGATGTCCTGTGCTCTGAAGAACGCTGGCTATCCTTGTATCCAAATCAACTCCAAGGTTATCATTTTCAATTAAATCGGATGCTTGGGCAGATGGCAGGTGCCAAAGGTGTTGGCTCTTGCATTTGCAAAGGCTTTCTACTATTCGGTCGCACGTATCTGTAAAGACAAAATAATGGAACATAATCAGGGACTTAGTTTCTCATGTAAATACTAAACTGTGCGTTAACTTAAAACCATTAACCTACACATCTGGAAATAGTCAAGTCTATGGCAGATGTCATTTGAGTGATATGTTTCCACAATCTAGACTTGTAAATTTAAGATATCCAGAAAGAGTACGATTATGTAAAGCATCAAATCTCACCAGCTACGCTTCTGATGAAGTAAGTAACCCACTAATCAAAGACACTCTTATATCAGAGAGAAAATTCAAATTTTTGATCCCACGACTCAATAGGTACAACAGATAAAAAGAGTAAGCATCATGAAGAGAAAAATGTAATCTTACCCTTCCTTACACCAATCTGATCAAGAAAAGGTTCAGATTGTCTAACCAAACATGCCAAAAGTTCAGGTACATCCAATGGAGGGACATCCTGCACAAAACATTATAGGAGGCCAAGTTAAACTCCAAATGTACCAAGGTCTAACTAAATTATATGGTATAACAAAGAAGAACCCAGCAGGTTGAAATGTTCGTGTAAAGAAAATTAAGAAAACAACTTGAGTGAACAATCTAAAACATTATGGAACTGATAGAGTCCAACTTCCAAATACCAACCTTTGCCTCATCAGTTTCTTTGTAAATTGATTTCTGCAAAATAGAACAAAAGAGAAAGCGCCAATTAGATAAGTTGCCATATACCATAAGTAACTATGTACTAGAGAAGCGACTTCTGCAAGTAAGCTAGAAACTTCTGACTCTTTGAAACCCTCAGCTGATTGCATAATTTGAGTAGAATGAATAAATCGAGAAATTGAAATAGATTCCCTAATAGCTGGAGAAACTTACAAAGCTGGTTTTGAGCTTCTCTACAAAATCGCTGTTCTTGAAGCCACTCAAAATTTCCGATGAGCTTCGTTTCTCAAACTCTTTCAACCTAGTCTTCAAAGACCTAATCGGCTCCCAATCACCAAAACTAGCCTCTCCCTCTCTCTCAGCCTCCGCGAAAAACTCCGTAAACCTAACCCTATCCCTATTACGCCGTTTCCTCATCCTACCCATCTCTAAAACTCCCTGACGCTCATCCAATTCCATCTCAGACACAATCGCCTTCTTAATCGCCGATAGATCGATCCCAAGCTTCGCCCTAGCTGGTCCCCACCTCTCCATAACCTTACGGCTGATCTCCGGAGCCGAATAAACCCTACGAAACTCGGAAATCTTAGGCTGAAGCTTCTTCATGATACCAATTTCACTCGCCGATGGTGATACGACGGGAAACGCAGACCTCGCCGAGTTATTGAGGAAATTCTCGATCTCTCTGTCGAAGCTCGACGCTAGATTCTTAACGGAGTTAGCTCTGTCTCGCATCAGCTGCAAATCCGCATCAGCTGAGTCCCATACCTCTCTCCACCCTTTCGACAGAAACGATAACGCGTTCGTCGAGGATAACGTCATCGAAAGAGACGAAGACGTCGATGTTCCGGTCGCCATTGACGTAGAAGACGGAGGAATTAGAGTCTCCTTAACTATGATTTAGGGTTTCTCGTTTCGTCACGACGATTTCGTGAGTGTATGCTTAAGGTTTTTTTTTCTCTATCTGTTGAGAGAATTGGAGGAAGAAGAAGAAGGAGAAGAAGAGAAACAGACGGCTGAGATTAATTTTGTTTATTATTCTGAAAGAGATGAACACGTGGAAAATAAACAAGTCGGACGATAGGAGCTTTTGTGAAGCTTGAGTCCCTTGACCCGTGACTGACGTGGCATGAGTCTTATTCGTTGATTACATGGCGTGTTGTGAATGGTTGACGAGATTATCCGATTGTGTCGGATGTTACTCGGGAATATGCTGGAACCGAAGAATCTGGCATCTGGGTCCTGAAGGGGCATGGGCAAGGACAATGACATCGGCCAAAAAGAAACATAGTATTAACGGCTCAAAATAGAGGCCGTAACGAGAGTAAATAGTGGCCGACTTAGCAGAAACAAGCAATGGACGCCACGTTAAAAGCTTGTGACTGATTTGCTAAAGAAAAAATTAGCAAATATTTTTGATACAAACATAATAAAATAGTTGAACCTGACCATATATCATGCAAAATATCACAGGTCGACATGAACGCTTGCTTAAGAGTTAAGAGTTTCTAATGCTTGGATCAATTTCCTTTAAAGCTTTGTATTAAAGAATACAATTTTTTTTTTTTTTTTTTGACAACTATTAAAGAATACAAATAAATATGCTTGATTCCAAATCATGGCTGAATTCTGATAAACATTCTAACTTTGACCTCTTCATGTATATTAGTAATTCAAAAGCCATTTCTAGTTCTGAGAGACTTTCAACTTTTGACTCTATGGAAATTATTGACGGTAATGTTGATGATAGTCTAGTTTGAACTTATCATTTGTAGCCCTCATTCTTTACAAAAGTGGGAACTTTTTTCCAAACAAATCTCAAAGATGACATTCTTAATTCGATTGAAGTTCTACGGGCACAATCTCAAGCCGACACTTTGTATAACAACAACTAATTAAATCAACAGGTGAATCGAACATATATTATGAGAATTTCATTTTATTAAGAAGAATAGGATAATGTATGTTATTGTTAGTACTTTTATACCAACAGGTGAATCGAACATATATTATGAGAATTTCATACACTCAAGACTCAAAAGAAATATTCAATCACAACACTACAACGACAAGGCAAAAAACCAAGATCATTAAAGATTAAACAAAGAAAAAGAGATGAGATGTCCATTTTATTTGAAAATGTTGTTTCAGACTTTTACAACAAAATAAGCATGTTACATTTTATAATATAACATATATAACTTGAGCTCCTCTAGTCCTCTTTGGTTGGTGTTTTAAATCGTGATACACATAAAACTGATCAACCTCCTTTTTTATCACATGGTTTTTTTTTTTTTTTTGTGTGGATATTAACAGCAATCTATTATATTAAAAGAGAAGTGAAAACGTCCCATATTCAATCTCAGCAAAATTTTACCGTTTTACCATTAATGAAATTGCCCCTTACGTTGAAATAGTTTGCCCCTGGACGTAAATATACCTATTTTTTGCATTAAAAATAAATCAAAAATCGGGACAGAAATAATCTAATTGCATAAAAAGTTATTTGCAAAACTAGAATTTGCTAAATTAATCCCTAAATTTCCTGGTAAAACTCTCTTAGACGTTTAATTGGAGAATCTATGACCATAATCTATCATGCATTAAACGGGTTTTAAGTAGTTTATAGCTTAGAATGTTTCAAGTTTGACTAACAAAATTAATGGGTTTCTGCAGAAAAAAAGCCCGATGACAATACACCTCCTTACTGGAAACCCTAAAAAAACTAGAAACCCTAAATAGATAGATCCTTTTACATCTATAAATACAATGATACGTTTGCTTTCACCATAACCCCAATTACAAACAAAAACTCTTCTATTGCTATTGAATTTTAATAATTCTCCTATTATGTTCTCAAATTTATATTTTTATTCTGATCTTGCTTTTTTAAATGATTCATCGACTGATCCCTTTTCTTTTCCTGTTCGTATAGTGGTTTCTTGGAAAGCAAGATCCACAAATCATGAAGCTTTAGATGTTGTTGGTTCAACTGTTAGTAAATGTATAATAATATCGTGCCTTTTTGGTTGAGTTGTAAACATAAAATTCATTCATATTGTCAATTGTCAATTTTATTATTGTATTCTGATCTTGCTGTTATGTATTATTCACTGGCTAATACTATTTGTTTTTCTGATCGAGTAGTGGTTTTTTGGGAAGCAAGATTCTATACCCATAAAGCTTTGATTGTTGTTGGTTCATCTTTTAAAAAAGGTAAAATATTGTACCCTTTTTGGTTGATGTTTTACATGTTCTAAAAAATATATTAAAATTTCCGAATTTATATTTTGTACTGATCGATTAATTATTTGTATTTACATGTTGGTATGGTGGTTTATAAATAATAATACTAATAATTATTTGACGTAGGTACCATGGACCAGGTTAAGCGATCCATGAATTTGTTTTTAAATAGTATCAGGTATTATTTCTTATAATTAGAATGTTTATAATGTTTGTATTTTGATTTATAACTGATTTGTGAATTATAATAGATAATAGATTATGTCTAAACTTGGTTTGCCATGTTTGCAGGAATACCATGATCGTTAATATTCATGAATATGGTACCTACAATGAAGATGCTCCTGAGGATGATGTTATGATTCGTTCGTCGACTACGACAACTAAATTCTCCGATTGGATTATATACAATACACAAGCTCCTCAACCCAAAGAAATCACTTATTCTGAAATTCCAAAACTATCGGTTTGGTGTCATGAAGAGATGATATGGAAGAGAAAATCAACTAGAAGGCAATTTCCATCACCATACAATATTTCTATAATAATTGTTTCTTTAAATTAATTGGAAGTTTATTTCATGTAACGATAATCTTATTATTAGTATAATTATCTTTGATCTTTTGTAATACTATACTTTAATGAATTTTGAATAGTATTTAAAGTCTCTTTATCACAAATAGATTATTTACCTTGAGTTACAGAATTTATTTATTAACAGTTGAACCAATAATATCCAAAGCTTAGTGATTTGTGGATCTGATTATAAACTTTTTGAGCAGTGTTAAATTACGAATTATGTAAAATAGGAAAAATATAAAAATTACGATTTCTAAGAAAATTGTAAGTTTGAAATAATTAGAATAGTTTAAAATATTTGAAATAATTAGGATTTGTAAATGGATTATTATATGAATAATTTTATTAATTATAAACTTTAGGTCATAAAGATAGACGTAAAATTTTATAATTACCTAAATGGATGATTGATTATATGAATAATATTTTTGTGTTCATTTGGTATCTTTGTGTTCGAAAAACTAGATTCTTTTAGAAATTATGTAACTTTGTGTATTGGTCCTTCACATATAAAAGATAGACATAAAAATATTTTGGTTAGATTTAATATAATCGTTAGATTAGAATAAAAGTAAATATTGTTTAAATAAGTAAATTAATATATTTAAGAGATATATATGTTATATATTTGCATATATCTATTATTTTTTAGGAAAATGTACGGATCTCTAAGGTTATATATATATATATAGACGTCTAACAGAACTTAATTTCAATATCCAAATCTCAAGCAGCAAACCAAGGTTCTTTAAAACTTTGGACACACAATGCTTTTAATATGTTTGTAAATCTTAATTTGCTTATAATTCCTGATATAATTTAGTGCATGTTATATTATGGTCATGAATTCTCCGGCTGATCGTGTTTCACGATTGAATCCTTCAAAATACGATTGGAAAATCCGTGTTAGGATTTTGTGTTTATGGGAAGAAAAAAATATTCGTCTTGGTTCAACCCTAGAGATGGTTTTAACTGATAATCATGTTTCCTAAATGTTTAAATTCTTCATTAATTATTTAACCAAGTTTTATATAAATTTGATTATATTTGTTTTATTAAATAGGGAAATAAGATCCAGTGTAGTTTTCGTGGTGATGTTTATGATAAATTTGTGACCAAATTTCATGTTGACGATTGGATTGAACTTGAAAATTTTAAAGTCGTCGACCAATATGGGTCATGCAGAGCTACCACTCATCGCTACAAGATTATTATTTTGTATAAGACCAAGATTAGTAAGACTTCGATTGTTGGAGGTGAGGAATATTTTGAATTCATTGATTATAACCGAATATTAAATGGCTCTTATTGTGATGATTACTTGGTCGGTAAGTTACATTCTTTCTCTACTTTAGAATTTTCCATCATTGATTTCTATTGTATTATACATTATTTTTATATGAGTTTGTGTCTTATATTTTAATATGTCATTGGAGAAGTTACCAATGTTGGAAAAATGGATACTTGGAATGATAAAAAAGACTCCCTGGGTCCGAATAACGGCAATAAGTATGAGCTTAGATCACAAAGTGATCATATTCGTGAGTTGCTAAAGATGTGTTGCCGAAATTCTTTGGAGATGAAAGTGGATGATTCTAATGACAATGACACGGATGATATCGACTCTGATGTATCCGAAAATGAAGAAGATGATGGAAACAAATCTGATGAGGATTATTGTGAAGAAGAAGAAGATACAGAAGATGAGGGCTTTTATGAAATAGTGTATGTAGATCAAGAAGATGGCGAAGGCGACGATGAGGAGGACATTGATGATACTGAAGACGACGAATATGATTCTGAAACGAGTGAAGATGCTGAGTCTGAAGAAGAAGATAGTGAGAAGCAAGCTTCTTCTCTGAAAGGGAACGAAACACAAGAGTACTCCATGTACCATAGAATCTCCTTTGATCTTCGTGACTTTGGTAATTGGTTTTAAACATCTATTATCTATTAGATATTGCTTAAATATATAAACGTTTTTTTTGAATTTTATATTTAGTGGCATGCTTTTGCCGTGTGAGTTAACTGGAATAGCGGCTGACGATTTCTACAAGACTTACAAAAATACCATAGGTGAAAGTCTCATATGTGTTGTTCGATGGGGTGTAATTGATGTCTTCCAAGGTTCATACTCTATTCTTCCGTTACAAATCTTTTCAAATTAGTTTTGATAATACCTAACTATTCTGAATTCTATATCAAATGTATTGTAGGAAGGAGGTCTGTATCCAACACTATATGTACTAAATGTTTTCGAGAGGTTATTACGTATGTCAACCGATGAGCAACGAAGTGTATACCTAGAAATTATTGAAGCTGTTAATTGTAATAAAGGAGGTATGTTTTTTGTTCATAGATTTGGTGGTACTGGAAAAACACTCTTGTGGAGTATTCTTGGCGCTGATACTCGATCTAGGGGTGATATTGTTCTTAACGTTGCATCGAGTGGTATAGCTGCTTTACTTATAGAAGGTGGAAGGTGATATGTTACGGTTTTGACTCACTTTGACCCTGTTTATTTGATAGTTTTGTAGTTGTTTGAGTCCTTTTCAGGTTATAATACGAGGCTAGGAAGCTAAAAGCAAGGATTGGAACAGCAGGAGCAATCGGAGCAGAAAGGAGTTGAATTGGAGCAGAAAAGCTGATTTTAGACCCAGGAGCACATGCTCTCGATTTCCGAGCACATGCTCCCAACTCTACGGATTCATGACGACACGTGGCAAGCATCTAGGCGCCGATTCCCTGCCTAATTCTCCTTATTTTAGGCGATCCTTTGTGAGAGAAAGAGGGCTGAGATCGCTTTTTAATAGGAAGATTTGAATTTGGATTCTTTCCTTATTTTTCTCCACTTGTATGCTATTTAACCTAGGTTTTTAGGGGACAGAATATACTCTTTTCTTTTGGGTTTTTGAGCGACGTTTTTGTGAGAGGAAGAAGAGCGGCCACCTTGTTTATCATTCTCTGAACCCTTTTTATTTTTATGTCATTGAATTTCTCATCTTTTGCTTTGATTCATTTCTCTATGTCTGAGTAGTTTTCTTTGCTAGATTAGGGGTTTCAAAAGGGGTTTCATGGGTTAGCAACAGAACACAAATAGGGCTTTATATAATCGATTGTCTTCACTATTGTTAGACTTAATGCTTAGGTTGATTTGATCACCCAATCTATGATTCTAGGTTTATCTATTCATCAAAAGTGTAATAGGTTGCTAGAAAAGACATTAGTGGGCAAATTATCCTAGACCTGCGAAAGTTGATGTGTAGGTGATTTGTGAACTTATCATTCCTGTTCTTTAATGCTTGTCTGCGATTCTGGGCTCAAACGACAGTTTAGGGTTTATGGACCGCTGAGCATGTGCTCCGGATGTCTGAGCATGTGCTCCGCGTTTCCGCACAGAATCGATCAGATAGAGTTATTGATGCCACGACAGTGGATCAGTTTATATTTATGTTTGAGTTCTAGACTGGTACTTAACCTATGCCCTGAATAGTTGTTTAGTTGTTGTCTCTGAAATTCCCGAGAATTATCCCTGATCTAGTGTTTTGCTTATTGCCTTTTTATACCGTTTTAATCGCGTTACTGTTACCAAACAAACCCAACTTTGAATTGTCTTAGCTTGAAATTGAACCAATAGAACCATAGAGTAAAACTTGGTCTTCGTGGGATTCGACCCCTAAGTACTACTTCTTTGCTGTGCACTTGCAGTAGGAAAATAGGGTTTAAAACTCTGTGTTATCAGAAGGACAGCTCATTCTAGATTTGGTATACCCATCCATGTGGATGACTCTACAATATGTTCGATAGATGGTAAATCACATATGGCCGAGTTGATTAGAGAAACAAAACTCATTATATAGGATGAGGCTCCAATGATGAACAAATTTTGTTTCGAAACCTTGGATAGAAGTATGCGAGATATTATGAAGTGTGATCGGGTTTTTGGAGGTAAGGTTTTTGTTTTAGGGGTGATTTTAGACAAATTCTACCGGTTGTGCCAGAGGCTGGTAAAGTTGGGACAGTTTTAGCCTCTATAAACTCATCGTTGCTTTGGGATAGTTGTAAAGTACTTCGGCTTACACAAAACATGAGGCTTCGGAAGGCGAAAAATAGTCAGGAAGAAGATGCTCTCTCTACGTTTTCAAAATGGTTACTCGATATTGGGGATGCCAAGATCAACGAGCCTAACAATGGTGAAGTCGAAATAGGAATACCCGAGGACTTATTAATTTCTGCATGTGACAATTTTATACAAGCAATTGTTAAACAGATATACGGTACATCATTTGCAACAAGGACCGATGCTAAATTCTTTTGCGAAAGAGCTATTCTTAGTCCAAGGAATGATGACGTCGATAAAATAAATCAATCTATGCTCTCTCAACTTCCAGGTATATTAAGATGCATTTTTCTTTTTTTGGCAAACAAAATTCAATTTAAACGGTTTTTTATTTTGGTTTTATTATTTACAGGGGAAGAGAGACAGTATTTGAGTTCAGACAGCATCGAGACTTCCGATACAAGTGCATACGAAGATATGATTTATAATCAGGAATTCTTAAACAGTATTCACGTTTCTGGATTACCTAACCATGTTTTGACGCTGAAAAAGGGAGCACATATCATGTTGCTTAGGAATATTGATCCTAAGGGAGGTTTATGCAATGGTACGAGATTGATTGTCACTCAAATGGCTAATCATGTTATTGAAGCAAGGATTGTAACAGGTAAAAGAAACGTCAACGATAGAGTTTTTATCCCTAGGATGTTTGTGTCGCCACCGGATGCAAAGTTTCCCTTTCGTATGAGGCGTCGTCAGTTTCCCGTTGCTCTTGCATTTGCGATCACTATAAACAAAAGCCAAGGTCAAACGTTGGAACATGTTGGATTGTATCTACCAAAGCCCATATTTACACATGGACAACTATACGTTGCATTTTCTAGAGTGACAAGCAGGAAATGATTGAAGATTTTGATTACAGATGAAGGAGAGAAATGTCAGAAAAAAACCCTTAATGGGGTTTTCAAAGAAGTCTTTGAAAATATATGATTTTCTTCTAAGCATATAATATCTACTATAACATTTCATTTCATATTATTTTCGTCCGATTCTCAGTTTTGACACCTTAATAATATTACCTTTTTATATATCAATAGCTAAGTGTTAAGTTTTAAAAATTCAAAACATAAGAACATCTTCAATATGTTAACATAAATTATATTTTCGACATACAAGTATGACAAACCTTATATTAAAACTGTATTAATTTATATAATATTAGTATTTTTAATAATCCGACTAAAGTGAGAAACTAAAAAAGATTAAGACGCAACGTTTAGTCCTGACTCTTTGTATTCTTACAAATCAAAATTCCCCTTTTTGTTTTCGAGATCAGAGAAAAATCAAGAAAAAACCTAATTTGAGAAAATCATGAGATTCGATTATATTGCTGATCTGATTCCCGGAAGAACTAATTGGTGTATCAACGCCAAGGTCTTACATTCTTGGACAGTCAGAGAGTTCTTTAAAAAACGAGTTCTGCTGCTTGTGGATAAAAAGGTTAGAGTCTTTAGTTGAATGATTTTTACTTAAATTTCGAGTTTTAACAGTTGTTGTATATAAGACTTCTTACATAATTTTGTTAAACTGTGAAAGGTGACACAATTGAAGCTCCTTATTTAACCGATACACTCGCTAACCTCCCGAAATATATAGACGATGGTGAGTGGTACAATTTTAGAAACTTCCAAGTGATCAATCCAACCTTGGAGGATAGGAATACTCATCATCGATATCAGATTAAATTTACGGGTCGAACCACAATGACGCTGCTCGATTCATTGAGTTCTAAGAATTACTTCCAGTTCGAAGATTTGGATGACATAAAACATGGAAGAATAGATCATTCCATATCTTTTGGTAAGAATTTCTTTAATTGATTTTATATTATTTTGGAACAATCCGTTAATATAGTTTATTGGTATCTTTATGTTCGAAAAACTAGATTCTTTTTAGGATTTATGTAACTTTGTTTAAAAAGAGTTAGTCACAAAACTTTGTGTTAATATAGTTAATTGGTATCTCAAAGAGTTAGTCACATATAAAAGAAAGACTAACTCTTTACCGAAAATAGATTATAAACACTTTGGAAATCTAAATTCTGTCTTTTTCCAAATTAGATGTTCGTGCGTGTATAATGGATGTGGAAGATAGGAGAAGGCCTGCGATTATCATTGATATTAATGAAGTTGTTCTCATGTTGTTGAATGGCATGTAAAATATAATTTCTCTACCTTCATGAATATACATTTTAAAGTTGTATCTGTTAAGATTTTTATTGATTTGATAAACATGTAGGTGTGAGATTGTGAAGTATCGTCTCAAAGACAACCACGCTTCTCAATTCAGGACCATATGGCAATCAAGCGGATGCCATCTCATATACAAATCTGAACATGTGTTCTGTGTAATGCGGTTTATGAGGGTTGGACAATATGAAGGTATGTAACATAAGTGTTTTCTGATATAATCATCAATAAATCCACCTAAAATTCTAAATGTCCATAGGTGCACCATGTCTTGAAAATACATTGGACTCTTCGAAGATCTTCATAAAACCAGAGTTCGAAGGACTGGAGCATCACCAGGCTATGTAAGTTGTTAAAATGTATATGAATTTAAGTTTTGTATGATATTAAAGTAAAATTTCTTAAAACACTATATATTTACATGACTGAATTTGTTGGGCGTTACTACATAAAGCATGTGATGAAGCAACCAGGTGGAAGTTTTGGCGCTCAAATGTAAAGAATGGGGTGTTGGTCGTTTAATTTTCACATTTTGAATCTCTCTAAAATTTAGCATGTTTGTTTTAACCGCTACTTGAAATCTAACTTTGCATTACTCTCATCTTTATTTTGTAATTGAATTAGTACATTATAATATTGAACTATTAGAAATTCCTTACGCTTTTTAATATTTTGGAATTACTTATTGAATCTCAACATCTGTTTACTACAGTTTAGTTGTTTATTTAAAAGACTCAATTAATATTTCACATTTGAGTATTATTTATCTTTAGTAAGATAAATATGTCTCTACATATGCAAATACAAAAACTTCTTGATAATCCAATAAAACATTATAAGTTTTTTTCAAAAGAAAAAACACTATATTAAAATATGTTAATTATTACATATTAGTTCAGAAAAGTAACAAATCATAAAACTGTTGTTATTAAAATCTTAATATCGCGCTTCAAGCGCGGGTACCTACCTAGTAATCATTACCAGCTTTGGTTATTTTACCTTAGTATTGTATGATGATCAATATAAATAATCATTTTCTGCCTTAATTCTAATCTGTATACGATTCCATCGAAATCTTCTTCTTTCATGCATAGTCCCATTTCCTTGATTGATGACATATATCAACTCCTCCAGTTGTGTTTTTTTTGTTAATAAGCTCTTAAAACTCGTTATCAAATCGTACCCAAAACAAACCATAGAGGCCACCACATACTGGTCAGCGTTTTGGGCCTTTGTAAAAAGGAAGCCCAGTAACATGTATTATCAAGCCCAATAAAAAATTTCGTTTACGTTTTTGTATTAATGAAACGTTGTGTTTTCAATTCCTCCTCAATATACGAACCCTTCCTTAAACCAGAAAACGACACACAAAGTCACAAACTCTCTACCGGGATCCGGTTTAAATCATCAGACCGGGATCCGGTGTCGCTCTCAATCTCAATCCCAATCTCCGGGGTGGGTGAGGTGAAGTGGCGGCGATGGGAGAAAAGCCGAGGAAGCTGGTTGTGTCGTATGCTTGTCAAACCGGAAACGCTCTGGAGCGTATTGGCCGAGAAGCAGAACGCCGTGGTGGATGTCCAGCTTCTATCGTCTCCACCACTGACGAATACGACGCGGTATGTGTGTCTGTAAAAAATCAATTGGATTTTGAAAGCTTTTGACTTTTTTTTGATAAGGTTTTCAGTAGAGAACGAAGGCAAAAGAATTATAATAAAATAAAATAAAAACAAAAGAAAAGAAATAGCGCTCGTGAGATTATTGGTTAAAATAATAATAAAAAGGGACCTTAACTAACTGAATGGGAAATACCCAAATTAGCCCTGTACTTATAAAGGTTTTGAATGCTCAGAACAAGCGCTTCAATTCATTCTTTCTAAAGCTTGCTTCAATTCATTCTTTCTAAAGCTTGCTTCATCTTCTCTCCATCGATTTAGCTCTGATTGAGAAACCTCTTTGTTCCTCCTGAAGAAAGAATCGTGGATCTGTGATAATCATGGAGTCGGACCTAGATAAAATCGAGCGCAGCATCACTTGCGGTACGTTTAGATTTCGATTTCACACATTTCTCAGTTCCTATCTTTGTTCGTCGTCGTAGATAGTACCAAATTAAGAGTTCGCTAGGGTTTGGGTCGTCGTAGATAGTACCAAATCAAGAGTTCGCTAGGGTTTGGGTCGTCGTAGATCTCACCAAATCAAGAGTTCGCTAGGGTTTGGTTCGTCGTAGATCGTACCAAATTAAGAGTTTCGCTAGGGTTTGGGTGGGTGGATTCTTCAATCTTACCGATCCTTTCAATTTCTTGTAGTTACAGACATTGGATTTTCTGGAATTGTAGTAGTTACTCATTCTACATCGTTGCTTCGATTTTGCTTTTCAAGATTGAACTGTTCTCCCCTTTGATTCTAAAATTACGATACCGCTCCATGTTGTTTCCATAGAATCTAGATCAGATTCGTCGTTTCTTGCTTCTTGTTCTTAACTCTGATTGAAGCAGGTTTGTATTTTGAGTTTTTCTTCTCTGGTGCCTCAATTGGAAAGTTGGGGTTAAGCTTTTAAATGCATAATACGACCATGTGAATAGTTAAAGATGTTATCTCTAGATTGTTAGAATGCCTTTTGAACTCATGATCCATGTATAGCAAAATAGGAAGAAGACTGGCTTTTATCCTGTTATGTATGTTCATCTGTGGTTGATGGTTGAGCTTGATTCTGTTCATATAATACTCTGTTAATGATGCTTTTGCCATTGTATCCATACTAAACTGTTGAAGAAAAAACCAATGCAGGAATAAACCGTTTCACTCTCTCTGATCCGCCACAGACTTCACTTGCACTATCTCAAGGAGGTAATTGTAAAACATAGTAGACTGCTCACTTCATATTGTTTGCATATCATAAATATGTCCCTTTCGACTCAATATACCAACTGGTTCTGCGTTTTTGCTGTGAATCATATCGCATACTGTTTTACTCTTTGTTTCTACTACTGTCTAAATCCACAAAGAGACTACCTAGTATGTTGTTGATTTACCTATAGTAAGCGTATGGTATTGACATGAGTTTCTCTATGGTACTGGTTAGATTACTTCTGATGTAGAACCTCTCATTTATAATAAAGTGCATGGGTCTGAATAAACTGCTTTGGCTATTCATAGCCTCGGTGTCTTTTTGCTCACTTACTGCTCTACTCTTTGATTCTAAAAATACGAAACTGCTCCATCTTGCTGTGTACTTTAACTTACTGCTCGTCTCTTTGATTCTTTTGATTTGTAGCTATGGAGTGGCCAGTTGATACCCCGGACCATATTGATATACAGCAGAGGAGTCGCTGCCAATTGACATTTCGCTACCATATGACTCGAAGAGAGCCACTGGATTTGTTGGGATCGTTAGGGAAGCCAAAGGAAAGAAACATTTGAACTCTATCGTTCAGATCCTCTTCCATTTACCTTGCTTGAGACGAGTAGGATCCATTTCTTGTTTCTCGTCTTCTTCACTATGCTAAACCCTGAAGAAAGATTCAAGATATGCATATGAATTGCTTGCATCATGCTTGCTTGTAGGCTGTTTACCAGATTCCCGAGTCTTCCATTTCTGCGTCTATAGTATCGTCCCTCCAAAAAATCTTCTCCAAGCTTCAGACCAGTCAAAGAATTGTTTCAAGAATGGGGCTGAAAACGTCTACATCTACCTTACAAGATGAAGTTAAGTATCTCTGTGAAGAGCTTGAAAAATCTTTGAAGGTAACATGTCTGTCTCCTCTGTTGCTTCCTCCTTCTCTGTTATGTTTCTTTTCCAAGTTTCAACATCTCTTACTTGTTTTTCTAGGGTACTGCTGAAGAGGGAACAACACAGAAGCTATTTGAGGGTCACTGCAGAAAGGCACCTGATGACAACTACACAAGAAAAGAATCCTTCTCTAGTACGTAGTTTAAACCAAAGGTCCCATCCTATCTTTTGTCTTTTATTAACAAAGCCAGAGCTATTTTTCTTCTTGAAGGTCTCGGGCTTGATGTCACAAACTGCAAGGATGTGTATGCTTCTTTTGACAAAAAATGCAATGTACATTTCTGTGCCCTTTCTTTCAGTTTCTGGATGGTACTTGTTATAGCTAAGGATTAAGACGCTTCACAAAGATGTTTTGTTTATTGTTTCAGGGTGATATTGAAAGTGGTGTTTTGTTCACAGAATTTCCTCCAGTTCTTCAACTTCATCTTTCGAGGTTTCAAAATGATCATGGGAAGGTTAGTATTTTTGAAATATGTTTGACTCCATGGGTTATACGAAAGCTACAAACAGATTTAGGCGAGAGTGTAAAGAGTAATCTGCATCATGATGCAGTAGCAGTGTTTGTCTTTGTTTAGCTACATGAACATTGTATGGCAGCTGATGTATTTTTTCATTACAGATAAATGCTCGGTACGAGTATCCCTTAGAACTGGATCTTGATAAGGAGAACGGTAAATATCTGTCCACTGATGCTGACAGGAGCATCCGGAATCTATACACTCTTCACAGGTTAGTGGTTAATTAGTTATCCGTCTTTACTTTTGTGCTTTGTGCTTCACAATTCGATTGACAAGAGACTGATTTCACTTGACAGTGTCATTGTCCACAACGGAGATGGACATCACTTTGCTCTCATTAGGCCCAGACTGTCAGATTTGTGGTAAGCTCTGTAGTTTTTGTTATCATTGTCCACAAAGAGCCATTAATTTTCTTTTTAGAACATTGTACCAGCGACTAGATGTTTTTTATAAGGCACTAAATGAGCATAATGAGAGACAAATGGCATAAAGGTTTCTTTATACAAATCGTTTCATGGACGTTGCAGAACAAGAAGAAAATTTGGTTTTTTATTGGTGATCTTGTTTGACTTTGCCATCCACCTAAGGCAAGAAGGTTCATAGATCTTATTCGTATATATGTTGATGTATTGATGCTGTTCTTTCAGGCTCAAGTACGACAACGAAGTTGTGAAAATAGTTGACGTCAGAAGGGCTTTGGACGAACAATATGGTGGAGATGAAGAGGTAGATTCTATATTTGTGGGTTTTAGCCTATAACTCTTAAACGCTTTATCTGTCTGTCTGTCTCCTACTGCAGTTTCCTCCTTTCACCTTTACAAAAGGCTCGAACGCAATTATGCTTGTATATGTCCGGAAAAGTGAGAAGGACAAAATATTTTTCACAATGGACGATGAAGAGATACCTGAACATGTAAGACTGAGGAATTATGGTTGAACATGTAACACGTACTTGAACTAATTGAGTTTTTTTTTTGTCTTTTCTCACAGGCAAGGCCGAAGAAAGCAGCAAGGCTGAAGAAAGCAGAAGAAATAGAAGACAATCAAACCGACAGCTTTGTCATAATCAAGGTTAATATTTAATCACGGTGATTTGATATAATTAATTGTCTTCTCTTAATCTAACTCGTTTCATCATCTAAGGTCGCAAGAGTTCAGGACGAACAAACTGGGACAGGTCTTGTTGATTTTGACAAAGTTCTTAGTTTCAGAATCAAGAAACTCTCCAGTTTTTATAAATTTCTGGTACCTACCTAATCTGCTTTTTTAGTTTACTTTTTTGAAAACCATCATCTAATCCTGATCCCAACCTATACATTCGCAGGAGATTGTGTCTGAGCACTATGGAGTGCCAACTCACAGGATAAGATTCTACAAATCTCAAGCTTGCCCCATTATGCCCAAGAAAGAATCAGATACGGTAATATTTTGTAACAAATTAAATAAACTTTGTAACAAATTAATTCAACTTTGAATGTGAATGCTCCATGCAGGTTCTGCAAATGGTTGGAGACAGTCCTGAGGTCAGACTGTTGTTACAGTTTGACAAATCTCCTTTGTGCGCCACATGCCCTTGCCCTGGGGTTGGAGTCTTCCACGTCTTCGACATTGAAGACTGGCCAAGAAAGTCAACCATGTGATTCAGAGAGTATAGTGACATTGAAGACTGGCCAAAAAAGTCAACCATGATTCAGAGAGTATAGTGACCTCATCATAAAACAGTTAATTAGCAAAAATATTGAAACATGTATAGTACTGTTTTCACTGTTTTGACCATATCATGTAAAATACATTTAGTGGTGTCTCAAGTAGTCAAGTGTCAACGACTCTTCTGGACGTGTGGTGATAGAGTGAAGGAGGCAGGTTTTTGTCGTTTATGAATGAATCTACGTACTACTTCATCTTTGATTTGATCAATCCTTTGTTTCATTATTAGACGACATAGAGTGAATCATGTTCGGTTTTATTCGGGAATCATGTTTAGAAGCTAGGTGTTTTGACACCTTTTCTTGATGGCGAGATTGGTTCTCACAATATATTTAGTAAGAAGTACAAACTTTGAAATAGATAGAAACATAAGAAGAAGTGAAGAAACAAAAATCCATTAAAAAAATATATCATCAATGCTGCTCCAAAGGCACAACCTCAAGTCGACATTTGATAGAACAGCTCAGCCTGGACACCAAATCTATCAGAGTGCGGTATTTCTTTCTCAAATTGGTGATATGCCGGAATATAGTCATCTTCTTTAGGTGGCATGCCTTCTCTAAGATGTAGTTCGCCACTTCTTTCTCTGTTTCTGTTCCTTCATACCCAATCCACTCAACAGTTTCGAGACTCGTCACCAAACATTCAGGTACACAACACGGTTCCTCCCACCTATCTCTGATCCGTCTCAACGAGTTGCAGCCGTCTATCTGAGATGTCTACAGAGTTTTTTCAAGAATGAGATTTAAGTGGGGAAAAGATGAAGGAGCAAACTGAAAAAAAGCAAATAACTTACTGGATTGTTGAACCTCAGAACTCGCAGTTTAGGGGAATGTTTAAGTAGAAGACATAACCAATCTGAAGAGCAATTAGTACAAAGCTCTAAATACTCGAGTTGACAGAGATTCTCAACAGATTTTTCCATTAGTAATTGTTTGGCTGAGGTAACACATAAGGAGAGGTGTTTGGCTGAGGCTATACATCCCAAAAGCTTCTTAGAATCATCCTGTCTAATCTTGATTTCTGCCTTCACCAACTTCGGCATTTCCACTAATGGACGGAACCAACTAAACTCATCACAAACTTTTAAATCCTTTAGAGAAGGAGCATTGATTATATACTCACGATCATCTGTCTGTGCATGACCACCTGGTCTGCGCATGATGTATAAGCTCTGCAACGACGGGACCGCAATTTTGAAGGTTGTAACATAGTCCTCAAGCCATCGACGTACAACCAGTGTTTCAAGGACAGGGCAAGCGGATAAAAGCGTATGAACAAGTTCATCATCCCTAGAGCAGAACCTGACACATAAAAGGGACAGAGTCTTGAGGGACTGGAGAAATATTGTGGAAGGAATATCCCTAATCACCACTTCTTGAAGGCGTAAAACCACAAGGCCATTGTATGTAAACAAGCTCCTAGGAAAAGGCATTGGTGTTGAAGGGGAACGGGAATAAATAAGCTCAAGAACACGCACATGTCTAGCCAGTGCAATATCAACCCATCTTTCTTGTTCCTCAGGTTTACAATTATACCCGAGTCTGAGATGCATTGTTTCTAGAACCGGAGCCTCGCTTAGCAGCAGAAAATTATCGATAAAATCTGAACCTGAATGTGATGCATACCATGGAGTAATAATATAGTCAAGCCTTGGAACCAGTTTCCAGAGAGTAAGCCATCGTTTTGACAAAAGACTTGTGGCAACAGCATCTTTCGTCTTAACCAATGACAGTATCGCCACGAGCAAATCGTCACTAAGCCCACAGATACTGCTCATACTTCAAAATTCCTCTGCGACTTCTAAAATTAGCCTCACTGATAAACAGAATTTGCCTTCGATTCAGCTGGGAACAGATCAAGTCCCTATAAATCAGACAAAACCCTAGCCAATTTGTTTTTTTAAGAAAACTATATATATTAGACGATAGAGAGAATCTAATTTATTCTTCTATATATTTAATTCTTTTTTTTTTTTTTTTTTTTTTGACAACCTTCTATATATTTAATTTGTTATCATACTTTTTAGTAACTTTTTATAACGTCTAGTTAGATAAATTTAACTTAATTTAATTATTTGATTACTCGAAAATCACAATTAACCAGTGCAAACACAAGTTGAACTGCCTAGTCACATGATGACCTGCTTGCTGAATTGTTCCTCTTTTTCTCCTGGTTAAAGTGGCCAGGTATATTCATCGTCAGGATCTTTTAAAAAAACACTAATTAAGATAGCATTGTTAACAGTACGTACTATATCATTTGCAAACAGAGCAAAGGTTCCTCGGTTTGAGCTTTTGGATCCCAAAGATGATTTTATTCTTTAGTCTTTATATGTCATACATGTGTGGTCAATCTATAAGTCAGACACTACTGCGTCGTGTGGTTTAACTATAAAATCGATTCTTAAATTAAACTACATTTTCACTTAAGGTTTAATATATTGCGATGCCGTCAGCTACATTTGATATATAATTTATATTTTTATATATATATATAGTTTTGAAATCGGAAATCATATAAACTGGCAATAAGTAGAATTGCTTATCGATGTCTCTCATATACTAAATAATGTTATAACAAGTTCTCTTCAAAGAGTTTTTTGAAAGTTTGGTAATGAGCAAAAATAATTACAGGACATTAGTTTTTTTCTGCTCCCAAATAGTTCTTCCCGGTGGTCGTTGGTGGCTGTTCATCATAGACAGTGATAAGAACATGAGGAGAGCTATTGTCTTCTTCCTCGTTGTCGCCATCTAGAACCGGCTTTACACTTCCCTTGTGAAGTAACTGATGTTGTCCTATCTCCGCTGATAATTTTGGAGCCAAGTTCTCTTTAAAGTGTGCAAGGCCGGAGAATTCTTCCACAGCCTCAGAGATCTTCTCGACGCAGTTCACAACCTCGATCAGGATTGATGCCATCGTGACTCCGGGAATGATCTCCAAAAGATCTTTCTCTGTCTCCGGATAAGAAGATTTGAGTGCAATCCTTAGGCTTTTTATTGCCTTTTTGGAGTTGTCAATGTGTGCGTTCACTGAAGCAGTGTCGTCTTTGCTCATTGTTTTAATAGATTTGACTATGGCTTTTAGTGCTTCACCAGCTTCTCTGCTCATAGTTGCTATTGGCTCTTGAATCTTACTTTGGAATTCTTCTGGTGCCTGCTGAAGTTTTTAACAATTTATCGGGTATAACATTTAATTAGTTCCTTTTCTGGCTAACCATTAATTTATTCATTGATACTCTCGTTGTTATATATTTAAAGAATTGAACTTTTATAGAGTTTTCACACAAAAAAAAAAAGAACGTTTAATTACATAATAAATTGAAACAATCTCTATCTATTGAACTGTACAATTTATTAACATCAACTAATATAAATTACATAAAAAGCTAAAAAAAAAAAAAAAATGAACTCCTTCATTCAACAAGACAAAAACCTACAGATTTTTTTTAAAAATTCTTGTTGACCAAAACAATAAAAGAGAATTAAATTTCCATGGAAGAGTATATGTGTTGTTGCAAACACTAAATGTATAGGATCATTTTTGTCATTTAGAGGGTTGACATTTATACAATTTTTGATAGTCTAAAAAGGATTAAAAGCAGACTCCCATAACAAATAAATATACACATGTCCAAGTTAACAACAATTCAAATTCCCTAAAAAATGGCGTTTTAGGTGATTCACACGAACCTTATGATTAGAAAGAACATAGCCATTGAGGATTTCGAAGTGGAAGGCACATTGGCGAACGAGTCCTGCAACCTTCAAGTACTTTTTCCATGGGTGTCGTAACCTGAAACGACCATGCCCTGGCTCCCATCTTGCAAGATTCGCCTGCAAAAGAACCAGTAATTAATTAATTAGTCTATTTATAAGAACGTCAATTTATCACTATATTATTATTTACAAACTATATTTATTACACATATATACCAATGTATCTTCAGTGCCTTTTGATGTTAAAATGCTCTTGTATTCTCGAGCGCACGAGTTTGTATCCTTCGAAATCTTATCCGATAGTGGAAAATATTCACCCTCGAATCCTTTTTAGGAAATACGCGTGTATGCATGCATAAGTTATAAATTTGTAAGAAAATTCATTCACGTTAAGTAGTTTTTACTCAGAAGAAAGCAAACTGTTGGATATATATTATATTGTAAGTCACCTTCTAGATAATTAGCGAGTTTGTTAATGTTGTTAGCAATCATCTTGTGAAGATCTTCACCAGCCCATACAGGACAAACAAAGATCGACACAAGGATGCAGATCGTTCCACCGATGAGAATAGTGAATAGCCTTTGATATGCCATAACCAAAATTTCATCTGTCCGGTAACCCGAAACGGCAACCATACTAAACGTGAGTATGAATATCAAGGCGCCGTAGTCATATCTCTGTTTAATCCTTGGGAAGAACCGCGAAAATGTTGCAGCTGCGCCTAGTGAGAACACTAACATTCCAAGAATTATGGGCTCTCCTTGGTGTCCAAAGAAGCGAGCTAGATGTACGGCACCAACCCCTAAGGCTCCTGCTACTAATGTTGCAAAACCTCTGTTTAAACCCTTGGAAAGTGTTCCACCTATTAAAAAAATGTTTTTAGTTAGTTGTTTTGTTATTATCAGAACGTTTAAATATTATGTTTTGTAACTGATTCGGTTGATAGACTTACCAACAGTGAATTCGAAGACTACGACGACAGTTAGTATTGCCCACATACCCGAAACCCCAAAGCTGATATAGAGTGGTCGCACATAGTACAACAATGATACTAATGTGAGAGCAACCCCTACTTTCATGGAGTGGATGATACGTCTTGGATCATCTTTCCCAAACTTTTGCACATTCTTTATGCGTTTGGTGACACCGTCTTTGAACTTGCTAGAGAAATCCTTAAGCCTTTGAAAGAACCCTTCTTTCTTCTCTTGAGCATTCAAATCCATCTCCATTTGAGAATCTCAAAGAAAATGTTAAAGCTAAGCTAGTGAAATTGGCTTATATTCGTAAAACCTTTGGGATGTGTGGTGCTTATGTGGGATAGTTTTAGGCTATATTTATAGGTAGAGAAAAAAAGCTTAGTTTTGTGAATAGACATATTTTTCATAGCTGACTAAGCTTGCAGCTAAACCAATATTTTATGGCTGTCTTGATTTTTCTTTTCAGTTTGTTTAAAGTGATGGTGACTTTTGTAGATCTCATTAATTGATGGATGTTCATTTAACTAGGTAGAATATAGATGTACATGTTGTTATTTCGTAGGACGAATATAAGACTGATATTTATTTTTTATAATTTTTTTTATTTTTTATTTACGAGCTCCAGTGTACTACAACACACGGTAATAGTCAGGAAAGTAAAAAAAATATTATATTAAAAAAATGAAATGGAGAAGAAGATTATAATTAAAGGACCAAGTTGATCGAACCCACTAGACCTTAGCAGAGAAGCTCTCTAAATCAGAGGTTGAGAATGTTTTGCTTCTAACTTTACAGCAGTTGTGTGTTTGTTTGATAAACAAAGAAAATATTCAGACAACTTTATGTAACCAAATAAATATTATTGTAAAATTGTCAAACTAAGTGCTCCCAATGTGTATTATGATGATTAGATAATAATAATTGATATAAAATAAGTAAAGATAATGATAATGATAATCATATGGCTGATAAGTGGATACTGATATAGGAAAATAACTTGTAAATTAGTTTTTTACATTGTTTTCAGCTTCTCTACCTAACACGTTTTTGCTTCAAACCTTTGTATATATATATATATATGGTATTAATTTTGTATTTAAACCAAAAATAAAAAATTTATATAGAGTAAAGAGTAAATTTAGTAATATTTTAGGGTATTTGTCTATTTTAAATTTATCTATGAACAAAAACGCCATAATTCCATGGTACGCAAGGAACGTAACCACATCAAATATATTTCGATTCTTTATTGATTTTTTTCTGAAAACTGATACATATTATCTATGTATCCAAAAGTTTTAGATCAAATTAGACGGAAACTAAGTAATATCAAAGTTTTGGCAAAAGACATTTGATATCTAAAGGATTCGGAAATTGATCAATTGACGAGTCAATCTCTGTAAAACCACTGATTTAATTATTAAAAAGGTGTAAGATGATTTAAGTGCAAGAACTATTTATATACAATGGTCATTTCGTCCATTCTTTTTTTTGTTCTACCTTTAGAGTTTGTAAAAAAAGCACATCCATTTATTTTTTTCATCTTGTTGGCACCAAATCTAAGCATTATTCCAAGCATTATTCCATGAATATAACATGAATGTATGATCGAGATTTCATTCTGAGTTCTGCACCAATCCGTACTTCGTATGTAATATTCTTGTTTTTTTTCTTCTTCTTTCATTTTCACATCTTTAAATGTGACAAGATAACTTATCACTACAACAGAACAATTTTGTGTCGCACTATCTTTTAATTCTTCAAATAACCTCTTTTCACGTTTTTTTTTCTTTGTAGGAATATTATATCAATTACTTAATCCATAGCAAACAACTACTTAACAGTTTGTTATAGTCATAGCAAACAACTACTTAACGGTTCAGAGAGGACTAAAAACATAACAAAATATCCATAAAAAAATTAATGGTAGAATTTTTAATAGTAAAATATTTATATATATTGGTAACAAAATATTAAGTGAATAATATTTTAGCTAGTCTGAAAACAAACACAAAATATGGAATTCCATATGAAAGCTCGAGAAAAAATATATATATTTGTGACTAGTGACTAGTGATGTACAAAATATTCCTTTGATATGTTTGCATGCTTATGAACACCTGCTGCAAACTCTCGACCGCCCGTTATCAGTCATCGATTCGCTAATTACTATTTACCAAATCAGATAACTTTAAATTTCTAATCGTAATTGTTAACACAGAAATGCATTTTTGCTCTGAACATGAAAACAAAAATATATTTTTGCTCAACAAAACTTTACATCTATAGCCAGTTAGCCATGCACCAACATATTCCAATTTTGAAAGAACAATAAAAATTTCTTCTGAATTCATAAGTATATATTATATATCAATATATATATATATATATCAACAGAATCTTAAAAAAAACGATAGAATATCTAGCTAGGAATGTGATAACGGAATGGGTATGTTGCTGACTAGATATTTCTTGTAGAAGTTGTATCTCGATTGATCATTTAAGACAAAAATTCGTAGAGATTTACAAGGTTTATGTTGTTCTTTTGTAAGCGTGTTTGCTAGAATAAATACACGAACCATTCATACAAAAATGTTTCGGTGATAAATTCCAACAAAACTTAGTGCGTGCCTAATGCCCGAAGCGAAGAAGATCAATGTGACCGGAACGTGGGTCTTCTCATGAAACGTAAGATTGGTCAGAGAAAGGACATCAAAATTCACGTCGGATTGGTCGGGAGAGACCGGCCAAAAAGGAACATTTCATCACACTATATGACAATTTAGCTTAACTTCTTATTCGTTTTTTGCAACTTGTAAAGTTGGTGTTATTTTTTTCTTGTTGTATATAATATATATATATATATATATGTTTATAACTTAACATTAAGAATATTTAAATTTTCTAAGAAACCAACCCATTTTGTTGTGCCCATAATCTAGAGAAACAAATCCGAAATTTTAATCAAATACGTATATCAAGAACCGCTCGGGAATAAGTACATTTATCCATATATAAAACAGAAGAAAAAGAAAAAAAAAAAAAAAAAAGAAAAAAGAAGCGACTATGACCGAAACGAGAAATTAGGATATGGTTGACCAATATGTCTACAGCCTAATTGGGCTTTGATTCAGGCCTGATTTGAGACCCATAATATGTAATATTAAATAAGGCCTACCCCGCTTATACAATAATGGGTTTTAACGAAATTTAATTCCACCCGAAATAAATTGAAATTAATTCAAAACTATTTCAAATTTTCAACCCAACTGAGTGAACCAGCTTAATTTTAAATAAAATCTCTAGATAATAATTTTTAATGTATATTAATTTAAATTGAAAATACTGTAATTTATAGCTATTCTATAATCTACACCCAAATAAAAGTCATACGAAAATCAATCCAGCTATAAATTTTGCATTAACGAAATAGTCGCGGACCTGACCTGAATTGTCATTATGTCCACCCTTTGTCTAAACATGATCATCATCGTAATTGACAACTGAACACGTTACACGCGTATGGCTGTCGTCGTTTGTGTGTATCCCATTCTGTTGTAGTGCCATGTTTTTACTTATAAAATATCCCAATAATACATTTTAGTGAGATGTTAGTTCAAGATATGAAATATTTGCATTGATGCTTTTTCCATTTCTGGTTAACACGTGTCATTTCTATCACAAAATTGAAAGGGACCATCAATCCAAAATATCAAATCAACCAATGAAAACAAAACAAAAAAAAACCTTTCCTAAGTTGTTGGATACTCGTTTTTTTTTCCTCCGCGATCATTCATACCATATCACTAATTCAATTGTTCAAATGACTATATTACAAGTTAAGCAACAAAAATAACCTTGTACTTAATACTTCACATGTATATATATATATATATATATATATATATATATATATATATCTTCAGTTCAGTGCAAAGTACAAAACAAAGATCCCAGACATGAGATTTTTGTAGTCTTATGGAACTTTCTGATGAAGAAGCTACGGAGAGGAGATAATGATTATGACTTATGAAATGCTATACGATGTCCTTTTCTACTTTTGTTCTCTCGTGCACTTGCGGTAACATCCTTTTCCTCCATTTTCATCTTCTTAATCATTTTCTACTTGAAGATGTTGTGTAAATTTTATTAGGATTTTTTAACTAGAGATTTGTTGGAATCAAGCTATCATTATCTACATATGTCAATACTTCTCTTTCTCTATTATATGACATGTATTTATACATTGTCGATCGCGTACGTGAAGTAGAAATGACATGATTTGGCCATTAAGAATTTAATAATGTATAAAATTTGGATGCAGACAAGATGAAAAAACTGAAACATTTCCTGTCCACATTAGAGATGCATAGAGGGTCCATATATTATTAGTATGTATTCGAGTAATAGACCTTAATTTGAAACATGGTTTATATTAGTTAATTATACCCATTTTGGTTGCTTTTTCCCCCTATACTTGTATACTAACAGGACCCATGCAAGTTGTCAAAAGGTACCTCTAAATAGAAGAAATAATTTGACGTGAGAGGAAATCAATCACTATTGTAAAAGAAAAACAAAACTGTTGTAAGAAATATGTTAGGTGAGCTAGTTGAAATTTTGAGGAGCGTTACATCTAATCTGATGAATCTATGCGTAGGCGCGTATCTTTTTGCCAATCTTTTGTTTTGTTTTGTTTCAGGCAATTATCATCATGTGTTAACTTATGCAAGACTTTGTATACGCATCCAAAAACATTTGTCACTGAATATCTAAGCCAAAATACTCACATGTTTGATTCTAGTTACATGACATACATATGTAAAATACGAATTTTCTGAGTACCTCTAGATAAAGATACTCGCGGATATCCTTTTGAAAAGGAGAAAGTGAGAATCAATCTTTATTCTATACATTGCAGCAACTCCGGGGGTCGTGAGGGATCTTGTATGTAACCCAACCCGGTCCACGGCTACTGATGACTGTTGATGAGTGACCACTGTAAAAAAGCAAATCTTTTCAACTTGTTCACTACTATTTACTAAAATTTATAGTCCGATTTTAGCGTATTTTACCTTTGCCACTAATGGATTGATTCCTTCTCGTCTGTTGTGTTTTGGAGTTACTATTAGCATTATCTACTCTTTACACATTTTGGACTGTAATTTAAAAACTTCGAACGAGAAACTGATATTTCTATTTTAAACGCTTTACTTTAATTACACAACTCGTGGAAGTTTGTTTTCATGGCATTATTTTTGACGTTAAAATGGCTTTCAAAAAAAGAACTTGTCAATGTATAGAGAGAAAAAAAAAAAATAAGATTGATGTGTCATTTAGGTTCACAGGTAGAATGATATTTTCTTAATTACTTTTTTCGTTGCGAAAAAGGTTCTTGAGAAAAATACTGCGTCATTATTTTTTTCTTGCTCCAAAATACGAATATTTTCAAGATGCCTCGAAGGCATGAACCAGTCTCCCCAAAATTAAGAAAATTTTAAAAAAGCTTTCAAGATAATAATATGTATACATGTTTTAATTGATAGTGGTACGCCATACTTGGCTTGTTTTTTTTTTGTTTTTGATTAAATCATCAAAAAAAAAAAATCGGGAAAAAAAACAAACCAATCAACATCTACAGAAACGATAGAAGATGACGTCTAATAAATTAAATCCAGATACTGTCAGATTTTTTTTATAAAAATACACAAAGACATACGTGTATTGATAGATAAGCTAATCATTAAATTTATATCTCTCTCGACAACAAAAAAATGTCATTTTCGTAGCCTTATGTGCAATAATGATATGCTTTCTTCTTTTATTTTCTTTCCTTTCTTACCAATAAATAATTAAAATTAAAATTGTAATCGAATTAGTGCTCACGATTAAATGTAAAAATCTATACTATTAATTAGGGAGTACAAAACAACATTTTAGAAAGAAAAAAAACATATCATATGTTGCTAAACAGGTCCACTTGCTTATATAATTAAAAATAAAAAATAAACAATATATGGTAAACAAAAACTGTTATTCGAAAATCTAATATTTATGAAAATAATAATTACAAAATTAATAATTACGATATTTTTGGAAAATGTTATAAGTTGTTACCATAAAAGCAAATTATTAAATTTGAAATTGTATATATATAACGTAAATGGTTCTAGATTTTGAGATATTTATAGAAATCTAATTTACCTTTTGAATTATCTTTTATTTTAGATTTTTAAATTTTCTTAACCAAAAAAACTATGTTAATTAATTCATCTTAATACATATGGAAAAATATCTGCACCGACCCGAAGCCAATAGTACCCGAACTAAACCGCACCTATATATTAAGAAATATCTAATAAGTTCTATTTTTCTAAACTCGTTTAACCAAACTTGATTGGGTAATATCCCAATCTGAACGGTTATCTGAAGGTCCACTCCTACTAAAAATAGGTTTGCACAAATAGTCTGTATATACATTATATATTGCAAATCTGATTACAAATTTAGTTTTTGGAATTAATCCAGAGGTATGTACGGGTCAGAATCTAGTTTAATTTTACAGTGATTAGTCATAATTTCAGGGGTTTTGTGGTCAACATATGTTTTTACAACTAAAGTTTGTTATAGAGAGAGAAGAACAGAGTGATCGTCAAAAAAAAAGAGAGAGAAGAACAGAGTAAAGCCCCCCAACCGAACCTGAAGAAGATAAACAATTAAAAAGACTTTCGTTGGACTCTCTCCTTGTTGTGTCTATCTCTCTCTATCTATCTATCGATCTCTCTTTATGTATATATAAAGACAGAACAAATCAACCTCTCCTTCTTCCTCTTCTTCAACCTTCCCACGACCCAACAAAATCTCTCTAAACGCACCACAAAAAATCCAAAAGTCATCCCTCTCCCTCCATTTTTGGACGACCGAACACAAATTTTATTTTCTCTACCGGAAAAAAAAACACACAATTTGTGTCAAAAATTAAACGATTGGGTCCTCAGCTTTTCTCGATTTTTCTTTTTTTGGCATCTCTTCTTCTTCTTCTCGCCGTCGCCGTCACCGGAGATTAGATTACTCCGTGGTGTTTGCGTTTTGGCCTTTCGAAATTTTCAATTTCTTTGTGATACAAAAAAATTGAAGCAAGAAGAAGAAGAAGAAGCAAGAACACGATTCAAGAAAATAAAAAGAAATGAACAAGACGACGTTACGTTACGATCCAAGACAGATCTCGAGGCAAACGAAACCGTCAGATACACCATCGTCTTCTCCTTCACGTAGTCACCGTAGACAGCCTTTACTCCAACGAAGCCTCTCTTCCCCTTCTCCTCGAGCCACTTGCGGCGGATCCACTCCCGCCGAGTTCTGCGGTGGTACCACCGCAAGTTGCGCCGCCGTTTGGTGTTGCTGTCCCTGCGGACTCGTTAACCTCCTCGTTCTCGCCATCTACAAAGTCCCTAAAGGTATCTGCCGCCGCGCTATCCGTAACCGCCGCCGTAAACAACTCGTCAAGAACGGCATCCTTCCGCCTCTTCCCACTGACGAGCGGCGGATGCAGAGGGTTTTCCAGAACTCCGAGTTCGCTATTCATCCCTTGGATAGCGAAGACGTCTCCGAGGACGACGACGACGATAATTTCTTGGATCTGAAGTATATCGGAAAACCTATAGCGGCGGGGTTTACGACGGAGGAGGAGGAGACCGATGAGGACGACGAGGCCGTGCTGGCATTGGAGAAAGAGATGTGGAATAGGTTTTACGGCGCCGGGTTTTGGAGAAGTCCTTCACAGAGGGAATCAGTTTCGTCTCCGAGAGTTTCAAAGTCTCTTTCGTCATCGCCGAGACCTTCGTTTACTGAAATATACAGGAATAGGGATATAACGATTAGAGGCGGCGGAGGAGCTACTACTACTAATACGGTGGTGGCGACGACGACGACACCGAGAGCCGTTAGGCATTTTGATTAGGGGAATGTGAGAGAGAAGGCTTTATCATGAAACAAATTTGTTGTCCTTTGTTAATAGTTCGATATATATTGTGAGAGTGTTGTTGTTGTGTGTCTAAGCTTCTTCTTCTGCCTTTTGTCAAATCTTTGGTGTTGTGATTTTTTAATTTCCTCGATGGTATGGGATTGTATGATCGTCAAATGTGAATTTCCGAAACTGAATCGTGTGTGTGATGGAGTAATTTGTTGATCTTGATCGCAATTAGTTTTGACTAAACTACTCCAATGTTCGGATTTGATGTGGGAGTTGGATTCGTTAAGACCAATTTCAAGAATACTAATATGAAAAAAAAGGATACAAAACAAAACTATATCAGAACCGGAAATAACAAGATAAACATCGAATTAAGATGTTTACTTTGGTGTGTGTTATCTATCACTCGTACCACAAAAGGTATCATCAACATTGATTAGGTGATTGGTAAATATTTAGTGACACGGAGTAAAATAGTAAGATCTAGACGGTAAAAAAAAAAAAAAAGTGGGAGTTTTAGAGTTTATTAATGGGAAGCTGTCCTTTTCATTCAAGGGGGGTTTGAGAGAGAACTTGTTTGTAGGTGTGTGAGGTAATTATGGGGGGACCACGGAAAAAAATCACTTGTCATTAGTGTTAAAGCATTAATTCAGGTGTTGGCTACCACTACACCCACCTCTTTCTTCTGCATCTCTCTAATTACACTTCTTTCCTATTTCCATCTCTCTGTGTTTTTTTTTTTTTAGTTTTATCTGCTTTGTTGTGTTTCAATTGTCTTTTTACTACACTCTCTCTCACTAATTCAGCTTTTGATGTGACCCTAGTTCATTTATTTTATCATTTGGTGAATCTCATGTAACTGTTTTTTTTCTTTTCAGATCTTCGTAAACAAAATAGATTACACTTAAAAAGAGAAAAATAAAGAGTCACATACCAACCAAAAAAAACATATTTTTAAAATTAATCTGTAAAATATGGCTTTTTTTTGTGAATTTTTTTTTTTTTGAAGACTGAACAACCACACCATCCCCCAACCATTGATTGCTAAACTAATACAGTAATACTACAAAAAAATCGTAGATGGAAATCGTATTTAAATGAAATCGTGCGTGTCTTGTATTGAAAGAAATGCTGGAGGATTCAACTTATTATATAAGATAATGTTTTTATTAAGAATGTCTTGGTTGTTATTTTGTTGTTAATATAAAAATCAGGAGGGTTTTTTAAAATGTAGTATTATTATCTTTCGGCTCTTTCGGCAACACTTTAGTTAATTTATACTTGGACCTTAAATTTTCTTGTTATTCAAAGATCCGAATATTTTATTTCTTCAAATGAGAAGCAAAAGGTAATTCACCTAGGTGGGACGGTTACGAAATTTTTTTAAGTTGGTGACCTCGGAATCTTCGATAGTCATAGGTTTTATATAGCTGTAATTATATAACCCATTCTCACTTTTTTTCTTACGATATATAGGTTTCAGTTTGGCAGAATGAACTAAATGATTAAATGAACATGATCATGAGGATAACATAAGGGTATATAGATGTGGTAGAGACGATAACCGAATACAAATGTGATTCAAGTTATGCATCCTAAGAACTTAAGAAGTGATCCTCCTTATTAGGTCAATAATGTCAATGCGTGTATACATAGGTTGATTCGTTCATTGCCAAATCGTTTAAAGCTCATAACTCTTTAGAACATATCCCTAGGGCCTAGTTTTCTTGATAAAGATTTCAGATCGTTCTAGTGAAAGAGTTAAGCCCGTAGATATAAATCAGGGGCCAAGCAAATAAGATAAACGAGACTTTGAAATAATGGGTTTTAACTTAATTCAGTTGGGCCTTAAAGCTTGTCTTCTTATCAGGCGGGAACAATGAGAACTCGCGTTATCATTACAAAGTTCGAGAAGTAGTCTACGAAACAATTTGCTAAAAGAAGCTGTCCATGATTAGTTGATTTGGTTGGACGTAAGTGCACGTGCCAAGTTGGAGCGCGTACGAGTGAGTATAAAACAGGTAAGTGGAAGGAAATTGAGGGTGGGACATTACCCGATTCACGAACATAGCGTAGCAACCAAAAGGTGTGTCTCTGTCTATTAAAAAAACTAAAAATATAAATGATGGTTGTAGTATTAGGTCATTACACCGACAGCTCCAATTCAAGACACGTGTTCTTCCTTCTTCTTCGGCTTCTATCTTTGCTTCACATGTCTCTCTTCTTCTTCTTTCTTTATTTATTATGTTTGGTTGGGTTTCTTAATTTCACTTTCAATTCAACTATCACACCACATCATTTAACTATAGAAGAAGACAGACTAATTAACTACTAACATCATTAACTATAGAAGAAGACTGACTAATTAACTACTTTCCCCTTTATTATCATCTTGTTGTATTCGCGCTGATTGTCTCAGTCCTTCGTATGTTAAGAGTTAAAGACTTCGTATAAAAAAACTTAAAAGACCATCACTTTCACTCTGACGTATGTTACAGTTTACGTATCTATACAGACAAATATTTACTAAATGTTATGTTCTTAACTCAAATCACAATTACTTTGTTTTACTATCCTTTCGGGATATCGATTGTAAAGATTTTTTAAAATTTGAGTAACAAATCATTTGTTGCTGTAAACTATTATGACCATTTGATTACCTAAATAGCGGTAAAAAAAAATCAACAAGTTAGTTATTCACTTGCGTAAGTAGAAATTCCATCTGAAGAGTTTAATAGTACTAGTTTGTTCTGACAGAGTAATATACTTCCATTTATTACAAAAAAATAGTTTTATTAATAAAGACAAAAAAAAATAAAGTGGTGTTTGTTTGTTCAATGATTATAGTATATAAAAAAGATTGAGCCGATAAAAAAAATTAATACTACTCCATAAAAAGGGTTGATTAAGAAGAGACGTACAGTAGTAAGAAGCCGAGCCGAGCCGATGCACAAAAAAAGTCAGAGCTAAAAATAATGAATTTTATTTTGCTTTCAGACACCGTGTGGTCCCTACCACCAGCCTGTCCGAAAACCCAAACCTGTTTTGATACACAAACAAAACATCTCTTTGATATTTCTCTATCTCTCATCTCTTCTGTCTCTCACTCTCCACTTTCCAATCGCCGACGATTTAACTAAACGTACTAAATTCTCATACAAACAGCTTTTTGTTTCTCTCTTATCAATCACTTCTTCTACAAAGAATATTTCAATCTTACAGAGCACCATGGATCGTTGTATCTATGGTTGCTCCGCCATTACTCTCTTCTTCTTCTACTTCATCC
Source organism: Camelina sativa (assembly GCF_030686135.1). Lineage (NCBI taxonomy): Eukaryota > Viridiplantae > Streptophyta > Magnoliopsida > Brassicales > Brassicaceae > Camelina > Camelina sativa. Next base: position 4,546,817 of record NC_141880.1, read on the forward strand.
TCAATGCATCCGCCCTCGAATCGGGTCACCACAACGTAACCGGGTCGGGTCACCACAACGTAACCGGGTCGGGTCAAATAAACTCGAACTCCGTCCTCGTAGCTCTCCTCGACTCTCGTTACACCGAGCTAGCCGAGTTAGTCGAGAAGGCTCTTCTCCTCCAAACCTTAGAAGACGCCGTCGGTCGTCACAATATTACTATTTTTGCACCTCGCAATGAAGCGCTAGAGCGTGACCTTGACCCGGATTTTAAACGGTTCTTGCTCCAACCAGGTAACCTCAAATCTCTCCAAACGCTTCTCTTGTCGCACATTATCCCCAAACGAGTCGGGTCAAACCAATGGCCCGAGGAGAATTCGGGTCGTGTTAAACACGTCACGTTAGGGAACGACCAAGTGCTGCATTTGAGTAAACTCAAAGGAACAAACGGAGGAGGAAAGAGATTGGTGAATTCCGCTGTTATCACCCGACCCGATGATTTGGCCCGACCCGACGGGTTGATCCACGGTATCGAACGGCTTTTAATCCCTCGTTCCGTTCAAGAAGATTTCAACCGACGGAGAAGTCTCCGATCAATCTCCGCCGTGTTACCCGAAGGAGCTCCTGAAATCGATCCGAGAACTAACCGTCTCAAGAAACCCGCTTCCGCCGCAGTACCCGCCGGATCTCCGCCGGTGCTTCCGATTCAATCCGCTATGGCTCCAGGTCCTTCGCTAGCTCCGGCTCCTGCTCCGGGACCAGGAGGTGCTCGCAAACACTTCAACGGTGATGCTCAGGTCAAAGATTTCATCCACACATTGTTGCATTACGGCGGATACAACGAAATGGCCGATATCCTCGTGAATCTGACGTCACTCGCGACGGAGATGGGTAGATTAGTGTCTGAAGGTTACGTACTCACCGTGTTAGCTCCCAACGACGAAGCTATGGCGAAATTGACGACGGATCAGCTTAGCGAGCCCGGAGCTCCGGAGCAAATCATGTATTACCACATTATACCGGAGTACCAGACCGAGGAGAGTATGTACAATTCGGTTAGGAGATTTGGGAAGGTTAAGTATGAAACGCTGCGTTTTCCTCACAAAGTTGGGGCTAAAGAAGCTGATGGTTCGGTTAAGTTCGGTTCAGGTGACCGGTCGGCTTATTTGTTTGATCCGGATATTTACACCGACGGTCGGATATCGGTTCAAGGGATTGACGGTGTTTTGTTCCCGGAGGAGGAAGAAGAGTCGGTTAAGAAATCGACCGGTTCGGTTAAGAAAGTTGTTCAACAAAGAAGAGGTACGTTTCATTCATCTCCTGTTTGATTCAATTTTGTGTATAGATTCGGTAACATTAGTTATGTAGGTGAATTGATCTAACAATGTAGGTTCATTGAGTTTACTACAACATTTACCATATTGAGTGACTAATTAGGCTTTATGTTTGTGTCATGTTAGAAAGAAACTGTTTTGGCTCAAAGTAATTAGTTTTCAAGATATTATTTGATTATTCCTATAATCTCTGGCGAATTTGGGTTGGAGTAATTAGAATGAGAGATTTGTGAGGATTATTTCAAATAGAAGAAAGAATCAATGGAAGCTTCTTCACATTACCTAATAAAAGCATCTTCTCACGTTTCTAAACTTCACTTATTATATTGAGTTAATTAACATTATTGATGAATTAGCTTTTTTGTTTTCCAGAAATATTTTAATTAGGTGACAGGAGATTGTGATTGTGATTGATTGTGATCATGACCTAATAATTAATTAAAAGTTTCTTTATTGATGGGAAAACTAAAACAGGGAAGTTGCTGGAAGTAGCATGTAGAATGCTTGGAGCTATTGGCAAGGACTCATATCTAAGCAGATGCTGATGGAATTCACAAACCCGGAAGAGATTTATTGAAGAAAGATCTCTCAAGTGTTATATGTATACACATACGAAAGGTTAATATTTGCGGTTAAAGTTTCACTACCGGTTAATTGCATCGTTAAAAATAAGTGAACTCATAGTTTTTTTTCGTGTGTTTTTGCAGGTTCTTTGGAGAAACAATGAAAAGATTTAGAGGGAAGAGCAAACAAAAAAAAAACACAAGAGAGGAATAAACATCAATGTTCAAAGCATATTTCTTCGATGGAATATGAAAGAGGGGTTTGTTGATTTTTCTTTCTAATATAAAAAAAGAGTATATTTTTTTGGGTGGGGTTTTGAGTTTTGGGTTATAAATACTGTAATTAGATATGTGAACTTCATTTTTTTAATTGATTTGGTGTAATGAAAGATGAATCATAAAGTGGGGAACAAAAGAAAAAGACTTGAGAACCCACCACCATTATTTTCTTCACTCGTAAATGATCCCTTTTTTTCTTTCTTTCTTTTAGTTGGTCTTTTAACTAAGTGAATGGTTCTGGTAAATGGTAAGTAAAATTACACTTAACTGGGAATAATGACATCATTATATCATCAGATACAAATTTGTACTTGTTGTTCTAAGTTCTAACCATTTTTTTTAATTCTGAGTAATTTCTTAATACTCGGTTTGTCAACTGGCAAGTAATATCATTATAATATTATTAAAAGGTATGACTTTTTTTTTTTCTCTTTTTCTTTTTAATTTATAGCTAATACAAAATAAAATAAAAAATAGAAGGTACTCCCTCTGTTTCACATAGTTTGGTATTTTAGAGAATAATCTATGTTTCTCAAAGATTGATGTTCTGAATATTTTTGATAAATTTTTGTTTTAATAATTACTGATGTTGTAGAATGTATGGAGTGGGAAAGTGTGAAAGTAAAAAAATATCAGAAAAATAAATCATGAAAGGTCATAAATAAAATAAAAAAATCATCAGAAAACAAAATTAATCATATATTCCTTTTGTTTTAATATGTGTGTAAAATGCTAATGTGATAGAGAGGAAGTATTTGGTAGGAGCGATGATGAAACATGTGTTGGAGAGAGGAGATGAGTTGGCTTATGGCTGTCTTGTGAGATATTATTATCATGAATTGAGACCCAATTACAACACAAAGCTTAAAGCTGTATGACCTATCATATTCAATCGATGACTTTTTTTGGTTTGTTCCCCCCCTTCAATCCTTTTAGTCTAAACAAGTTTATCAACAACACTAGACCATTTCAACCACTTAAACAATAATAACCTGTTTATTAATTCAGAGTCTTCGGTCTAGATAGTAGATATGATATCATATTACAATGGAGCGGCCACATTTTAATTTTGGCTATATTCTCTCTTCCTTTTTAACTAAAAACGCACCGCACTTGATAATAATGTTGAACGGTGGCAAAGAAAAATGGCCCACACACACACACAATAATTTCGCTAGAACTGTGTTACTAGTCTGAGTTGTCTCCACTCGTATACCCACCATAGTTTACTAAATGTAGAGTAGCGATCGGTAGGTAAGCTCTGGTTATACAAAATACATGATACTATGATATTAAAACAAAATAACGCTCTGCAATATGAAGTCAAATCACGGCTAAAAAACCAATCAACGATTGCAAAACGTCTTACGAAAGTTTCTGATAATAACTAATTGGTAACTTTCCTTTTTTGAAAAATAGGGTCTGCAATTACAAGTAATTTGAGAGCAAATGGACTACCAAACTTTAAAAGCTTAGTGTGAAAACTTGTGCAGAATCTCTCCTCAATTCTTCTCTGTTTGCGAAGGAGCTGTAACATATTAAAAGACCAGGTTTATATAGCAATCCTGAGGGAAAGATTACTAGTCGATTATTACTAAATTACAAGTTAATTCATACCTTTAGCGGCTGCTGTCTCGTCCTGTGGTGGCCTCATCGCAGGGAAGAGAATAACCTCCTGTAACAATATTCCCAATCATGAGTTTGGTAAAAAAAGAATTTAGATCATTCACAGAGATACATTTGGAGGTAAGAGTGTGCCTTGATGTTCTGTGAATCAGTAAAGAGCATAGTAAGTCTGTCGATTCCCAATCCCCAACCACCTGTAGGAGCCAATCCGTATTCTAAAGCATTGCAAAATGTCTCATCTAATGCCATCGCTTCATCGTCTCCAGATTGTCGGTCCTTGAGCTGATCAGCAAAACGCTGGCGCTGTACCACAGGATCGTTCAGCTCCGTGTAGGCGTTGCAGAGCTGTGTGGTCAAGTCATAACATGTTAGTCAAAAAACACTCTTAAAAGACAGGAAGCAATGAATCAAACGTTTCATCAGTTTTTTGCATTTTTTTTGTTTGCTTACTTCATGTTGGTTGATGAACAGCTCGAATCTCTCTGTCAAAACATCATTCGATCTGTGCCATTTTGCCAATGGACTCATGATCTCGGGATGGTTGATGATGAAAGTTGGGTTCACACATGTCACTTCCAGAAATTCACCAACAAGCTGCAAAATAAAATTAAAAAACCGGCAATATTTCAGATTTAATTTTTTTATCCTACTAAATATGCTAGAAAGGAACGAGTGAGACAGAAGATTTTACTTTATCTAACAGACGAGCTGTTGTCTGAGGAGGAGGGCATTTGACATCAAACCTCGCACATGCATCAATCAGATACTTGTTAGCCTCGTCGCTAGTCAAGTCTTTTGGTATATTAAGGTTAGCCACCTTCTCTAACTCTCCTATCATCTCAATCCTCCTACAAAAACAAAAATTGGGTAGATAGATTATGACCAAATGAAAGCTCCTACAAAAAGCTTTATTCTAAAGGTTAGTTTAATCAATGAAGATGTTGTCTCAAACCTGAATGGAGGTGTGAAGTCTATCTCGATTGGATCCTTGTCATATCCATTAGCATGATACTTGATTTTATAACCACCTGTTAATTCCTTGACCATGCCACTCACCATATCCTCAGTCATTGTCATCAGGTCATTGTAGTCTGCGAAAGCCATATAGAATTCGCAAGTGGTGAACTCTGGATTGTGGGTCAGGTCAATTCCCTCGTTCCTGAATTGCTTTCCTATTTCGTAAACACGATCCAAGCCACCGACAATAAGTTGCTTAAGAAAGAGTTCAGGTGCGATACGCATGAACAGCCTCATATCTAGATCATTGTGATGTGTCACAAAGGGACGAGCAGCTGCTCCACCAGCAATTCTGTTCATCATAGGTGTCTCGACCTACATAAAACTTCAGAATATCAAATGCAGGAAAGAACACTCGAACCAGCGACAAAATCAAAAGAAGCTAAAGATTTTTCTTGCGAGAAATTGAGAACCTCCAAGAACTTTCTACTATCGAGGAATCTGCGGATGTAGGAGATGATACTAGCTCTGGTCTTGAATATCTGACGAACCTCCACGTTCAACATGAGATCAAGATAACGCTGGCGATATCTCAATTCCTGACAATAAACAAAGACATCAAACGCTTGCTTGGATAGAAACAGAATAATAGAGTCACTAGAATCGAAGACCGACAAGTCCACCACAAAAATAATAACATTCAACAGTGTAAGAGGCTATAACAATCTTTATAGGCCTTTGTAAAATTGATAATACCTGATCTTTCAGAACATATGCTTCAGGATTTCTCGTATCACCTGGAACCCAGGTTTCAGGTTTCTACATTTGAGCATAAAAGTGAAAGAGGTTAGTTTAAAACAAGTAAGGTGAATCGTAAGGTGTTATAACAGCCCCAGAGGATTAACTCTACCTGCACATTCACATTATCGGCCTTTCTCGGCATCATGTGGAGGCAATGAGAAAGAAGAATAAATGATCGGGGGAAGATACTCAATTCTCCTCTCTTACTTTTTCCTGAAATTAGAGTATAGCGAACAGTGAATAGGAAGTTGGGAAAATATCAAACTTCAATATATATATATAGAGAGAGAGACAGAGACAGAGACTGCACAAACCTGGATATCCAGTGACTCCAACGATATCACCTCTCTTAGAATTCGAATGGAGCTTACAAAATTCGGCTTCATCCAATCCTGACTTACTGAAAGGATAAAAGGCAATAAATCTAAGTAATTCAGCATTAAGTTTTTTTTCTTTCTCAAAAATCTGGTAAACAAAGGATTCACCTTGCATCAGCCATAACTTGAACCTTGAAATCTTCACCATGCAGATCGTAGAAGAAGAGCTTGGTAGAGGAAGATCGCTTGCTCATAATCCGCCCTATCAAAGTTCAACAACCAAAGAATCTCCTTTTCAATAAGAAGGGCAAGCGGCGTTTCAGAAACTAACGCATATAGCAGCTAAAAGACATACCAGCAAGAGAAACTTCAGCATCTTCAACATGATCCCCATTGTTCAAACTACCATACTTCACAATGTATTCAGGAATTGACATTGACACAGAAAACTTATGAGGGTATGGATTCTCCCCTTTAGCCTTCTCAGCCGCAAGATATTTCAATCTGTTCTCATGGTATTGCTGCAACAACAAAAAGAAAAAGAACTCTTGATTCATACCTACAGTACATGTAAAAGCTGCATCGCATAAGATAAAAATTAATCAAACGGATTCATACCGTTGGATCCATCTCATCATCATCTGCAGCCACTTGCTTCTGGCTCTGGGAGCTTGCCTTTGGAGGCTGCATCAATCAAAATCAAATCTCATTAACTAGCAAACTTGAAATTTCTCGATAGAGATGCTACCAAAGAAGATAATTCAATAATCTATGATAATTTCCCCCAAAGAATGTTACGAATCAGAAGAGTGCTTACTTGTTTTGCCTTTTCTTCCTCCTTGCGTCTCCTCTCTTCCTCTTTCTGCTTCAATTTCAGTTCCTTCTTCAGAGCACTACAATCAAATCCGATACAATCAAATTCCGTACGAAGATTCACAAAATTGTAAAAGAATAACAATCAGAAGAAAACGTACTTTTTACTCCGAGGTTCAGAAGCATCAGCAACGGCAGGCTCAGCAGCAGCAGCGTTCGAGGTGGTAGAAGAAGAAGAATCCATGGCTAACTCAGATAACGCTTTCGTGGTTTGATCAGCGGAACCTTCCATCGCAACGGAGATTCCAAAATCCAGATGATAAAATGATCTCTCTCCTCAGTGAAGTAACAAGATAGAGATTGTTCTCAAGGGTTTGTGAATTTTTTTTTTTCAGTTTAATGAGGTAAGACGGCGAAGAAAAAGAGAAGAAACAAGAGACTTGGTTTAGGGTTTATTTTTCCTTTACGCAGATCCAGCCCATTTTAGCCAAGTAGGGCTTCTTCAGTTTATTCTCTAACCGAACCGGTTCTTCTTAACGTAACGATTTTAATACCAGTATTTAAGATCTAAATATTCGGTTATAGCCTATTTATTTATTTATTTTTTATTTTTTGACAACAAAGTACCGTAATAGCTCAAACGAACCAATTACAAGGAAAAATATTGACAAAGATAACTTGATGCGACTACACTCTAGCTCGACGTGCCATCTTATCCGCGACACCATTCTGTGAACGGGGATTAAATCAACAGCGAAAGATATGAATTCTTTCTTATCATCTTCAATCAAGTCCAAATATGTTTGGAAAGCAGGCCACTCGGAAAGCGAAGACACCATCTTCACCAAATCAGAACAATCAGTGAGAAAAACTACTCTCTCTTTATCCGTACTAATCATGCACCGCATTGCCCAGATGAGTGCTTCCACTTCTGCATGGATGGGTGACAAGCTTCGACGAGAATTAGATGCACCCATAATGGGAGACTCCCCCTCAGGGGGAATGCAATGCCATCCTCTACCGATAAACTGGTCAGACGTCTTCCAAGATCCATCCACAAAACAGCGGTGATTTGTTCCATATCTATCAATCACAGTCATTGTATTGACTATGGAACCAGGAATCTGGCGAAAAACATCCTGAGACGGCGGTCCCGATCCCTCCTCCTGCGCCGAAAACCAAAGTTTTGCTTCCTCCTCCGCTATCTGCAAGACATCTAGTGGGTTGGAGTCCAAATTACTAAAGACTTTATCATTTCTGGCCTTCCAGATATACCACAGAATCCATGGGAACACATCCATCGAAAAACCCTGCTGAATTCTCCAAAATAGATAATCCATGTTTGCATAGATCGAGCCTGAAGGAAACAAGTCCGGGGATGTCGGGAAGGAGGACAAACCCCAAACCTGCTTAGCCAGAGGACATAAGAAGAGGGCATGATTGATTGTCTCCTCCATCCCCCCACAAAGTGCGCATTCCGGATCACAACCCAAACCAAGGCGCCACAAATTAGTTGTTGTCGCAACACAACCCGTAATTGCTTGCCACAAAAAATGTTTGATTTTTGGTGGACACCGAAGTTGCCAGACAAATGCCTGAAGAGGAACAATATCCGGACCGATAACAAGATAGGCAGTCCCCAGTTTCTGACGCAAAGCTTGATACCCAGATTTAACGTTGTACATACTATATTTTGTAAAATGCCAACCCAATCTATCCGGTGTGGGGGAATTACCAAGAGGTAAAGCTGAAATAAGGGTAACATCCTCCGGCTCAAAAGAGATCAAAAGCAAGGCCAAATCCCAGGAGTGTGAGCTCCTGTCAATGAAGGTTTCAACTCTGAGCGTAGGATCAGCTGGCGATCCCGAACGCAATGCTGGTCTCGGGGATTTAGGAGGAATCCAGGGGTCAGACCATACTAAAATAGAATCACCGGATCCTACCCGTTTAATGAGTCCTTTGTTTACCAGAGACCGAGCAGATACAATACTCCGCCATTCATAAGAAGGGGAGTAAGATTTAATTGGATCTAAAGGATCGGAGTGCCTATAATATCTTCCTTTAAACACCCGCGCAAATAAGGAGTCTGGAACCAAAATCAACCGCCAGAGTTGTTTAGCCAACAGTGCAGTGTTAAAATCATCCAGACACCGAAAAACCAAACCTCCCTCCATCTTATCAATACATAACCTGTCCCAAGCAACCCAGTGTAAACCTCATGTTTCTCCAGAAGCACTCCACCAAAAGTTAGAGATCGCACTCGTAAGCTTCCGTGTAATTTTTTTTGGGAGTCGAAAACAAGACATTACAAAGGTCAGAACCGCGGTAGCCACTGATTTAATCATTACCTTCTTCCCCCCCTCTAGACAGCAGCCGAGCAGGCCATCCACCAGTCCGCTTTTGCAGTCTATCCTGAACAAAGGAGAAGATATTAGTTTTTGACCCACCAAGGCTTTCAGGGACACCAAAGTAGGAACTCATGCCACCCAAAGTGGGGATTCCCAATACACCTTTCAGTGTCTCACGCAAAACCACATCCACTATGTGGCCAAATTGAAACGCCGATTGAGTCTCTGAGATCAGTGTTGGCAAAAACGTTCGCAAACGTTGACACAAAATCTTCGAAATAATCTTGTAACCAACATTGCATAGACTAATAGGTCTCCACTAAGACATCCAGGTCGGTTTATCAACCTTTAGAATTAGGCAAATATTTGTCATATTTAATCGTTTATCGAAACCACCCTCCTGGAAAAAAGTGTCTACCAAAAGTTTTAAGTCAACCTTGACTGTGTCCCATGCCCGTTGGTAAAAGAGCGCCGTCATACCATCCGGTGCAGGGGCTTTATCAGGGTGCATCATAAATAAGGCCTCTTTGATTTCTCTTTCTGAGACTGGTCGCATCAATGTCTCATTATCCTCACCCGTGATGGACGTGTCCACCTCAGCCAGTGTTTCCTCAAAATCTGTAGGATTCATGGATGTGAATACTCTTGAAAGTAAGATACAGCTATACCCTTTACTTGAGAGTCCTCCGTAACCCACTGTCCAGCTTCATCATGAAGCCCTACAATAAGTTTTTTAGCTATGCGTTGTTTAGTCTGGGCATGAAAGTAACTAGTGTTTTGATCCCCAAGACGCATCCATCGACTCCGACTTTTTTGGTACCAGTAAATCTCTTCATCCCGATAAGCCTCACGTAGCTTCCAAGTCAGCTCCGAAATAACCTCAACAGAAACACTATCATCCTCTTGGGCGATCGCTAACCTACTCTTTATTTCCTCGATTGTCTCCTGACCGTATGGGACCTGTGCTTTCCGCCACTTAGATATTGCCTGTCGACACTGAACTATCTTATCCATTAAGTTTCCATTTGTCCCCATCACCCCAGAACCCCATCCTTCTGAAATAACGCCAAAGAAACCCTCTTTATCAAGCCACCGCCGGTCAAAGCGAAAACAACTCCTCAAGGGAAGCTAAAACCGGTTTATGATCCGAGGCGACCATTGGTAAATATTCCGTGAAGGAATCACTGAACAAGTCATGAAGCTTCTCATTGGCTAACGCTCGATCAAGACGACACCGAATGGGCTTCTTATCCCGCTAACCCCACCAAGACAGGCTATCCCCGACCGCATGAATCTCTAGTAAGCCACAATGTCGAATCATAGTATTAAAACAAACAAAAGAAGACGCATGGCGGAGCTTCCCTCCTCGTTTTTCATGATTACCTTTTAATTCATTAAAGTCTACAACAAGAAACCAAGGGGAATCCCTTGATAACCCAATCTGCGTTAAACGTTCCCATACTAGGTCTCGGTTCGATGGGACCAGGTCACCATAAACAAAAGTAAAATAAATAATTTGGCCTTTGTAAGTAAGTTCCACGTCGATCAAACGATTAGATTCGAATAAAATAGAAACATCATAAGTATTATTATAGAATAAAGCCAAACCACCACTACAACCGATAGGATCAACCGTTTTCAAATATGAATAACCAAAATGACCAACAAAAAGTTCCATAAAAGCTAAAGGCTGTCTAGTTTCAGATAAAAATAAAAAAATCAGGCCTATGCTTTCCCCACAAGTCCCTAAGATACCCAATAGTTGCTTTGTTCCCAAGCCCTTGACAATTCCAGCTCAAAATCTTCATTTATCCAGAGTTGGTTTAGGTGGCATTGACCCACCAGTTGGACCCTTCTCTTGTTCCTGGTTCCTCGGGTTTGGTCCATCCCCTGTTGAATCCTTGGGGGCAGGGCGTTTCCCTGTGTTGTACGCAGGTACATATTTAACTTTTTAGAAGCTGCTCCTTTGAGTGCCAAAGGAGGTTTTGTCTTGCGAACCTTATCCACTGGTGGAACCCCGACAGTTGTTGCACCCGTATCAGCACCAATATCCATGGAGTCGTCCTCTGAATCTGCTATCACACCCGTTAGAGTTGCAGTGTCCGAAACGGGGTCCAGAGAAGGATCCACCAGCAAGTTAGCCACATCCCCATCATTCTGCTGATTTGGATCAAGAATCTTAGTTTCTACAACCTTGTCCTCTACCTCTTCCATTAGCTGATCAATAGGTTCCTCAGAAACTTTCCTTACCACCATCGGAGCGTGCTGGCTTATAATCGAACTCGTTGTGATTAAGGAAACCGGAGTCTCAGCGATCCTTGCTTCTACGGAAGCAGTCTGCAGATCAACCGAAACAAGAAACTTCAGACCATTTGCATCTGCATTTGGAACCATTGACTCTGCAGTCCCCACCGCATCTGAACCATTCACCTTGTTCATATCAGGATTTGGAACCACCCCCACATCCTGAAATAGAGGTCTCCGAACCTTCTTCAGTGGTGGGACACCATTGATTGAGGATGAGGATTGCATCGCTACTTGTTCAACAGGAACTGAGATCTGTCCTTGTTCCAACTCCTCAACCAGAACAGGAGCAGAAGCAGATGCAGCAGCCGCAACAACTTTAGCCATATGACGATGGTCATTGAATTGCACGTAGTTAGTGAACCAACGAGGTTTAGATGACGGTTCACCACTTTCCCGTGAAGACCGACTTGTAACCCATGTATCCTGCTTCCCTTTAGGATGTCGCTGTATGGCCTTGTTAGAAGCTGGTTCCCGACTCTCCCCTTCTTTGCCCTTCCCCTTATTCCTGTCACTTGTGACAGCCCCTTTGTAACTCTGCAAAGGGCGAACCACATCATCTTCCCTCGGAAAGTGCAGAGCTGGAGTAATCCGATCAGTCTTCCACAACAGACAGTGATCCTCATCATGACATAAGCTGAAACATTTTTTGCAGAATCCATGAAGTCTCTCATAACGGAGAGTAACAATTGTTTCCTCCCCATTATAGAACTCGATGATTGTAGAAAAGCATAAAGGCTTGAACCCGTTGACTGTAACTTTCACCCTTCCACCATCAATATCGACCATCTCCACCCGACCAATCTCTGCACCAATGCTCCGAAAGGTTGGTTCAGCCGAGAACTAAAAAGAGACATCGAGTACTCTAACCCAAAAAGTTAACTCCGAAGGATAAGCCGGATCCACCGTTGGACTCCATCGCACCATTGCCACCATCCAGCGGTCAAAATGAAATGGAGCCATCTGGAGCACCTCCGTAATGTCCTCCTCATTGTAAAAATCAAACTGGAACTTCCCCATCCCTAAGTCAGCTCCCACAACACGTCCTTCCAAATGCCAAATCTTGGGAAGCATGATCAAAAGGGACTTCATGTCCTTCATTCTTGGGTTCATACAGCGACCCACAACCGTCTTTGAGTACCCTGCTATCAAATCTGAGTTATCAAAAACGGGATTTTGATTTTGCGCTTAGGAACCATACCCTCATCACTCTTACTCACACCACTTTTACCCAACAAAGAACTCTGAGACATGATCAAAAACTGTACCCGAACCCAAATATGCCACCAAAACAGTAACAGAGAGCTGAGAACTGGTAGTGAAAAAATAGAATAGAAAATGTTGTGATGAGAACTGAGAACTGGTAGATGATCCTTTATATACATCCAAACTTTCCAATACCACTGAGCTAAAAATCCCACAGATTCAGTGTATAAATGACAAAATATCTCCTCTTGATCTGGAGAAGCCATGAGAGTAACCAAGATTACCATTAAAGAAACCAAATATGGGAACCAAATCAAAGCCAACCTCCATTGTGAATCAATCAGACATGATCTGATGTGGAGAATAACTACATCTCTGACCCAAATTATATTTCCATTAACTCTGGTAATAAGAGATTGTGCCAACCTCTCTGATCGCAAGAAAGGAATCCGGGATAACACACACTCAAACCCCACTAAATCCAAATGTGATCCACAATCTTTCACCTGTGGCCAAGATCCAATGATTAAATGGCAGAAGATTACCCTTTGATCCTCAGAGAACATAAGGCTATCTGAATATCCCAATAAATTACTTGAATAGGGGAATCGAATCATTGCCAAACCCCATTTCGAATAAATCGGATTCCAATTGATTCGCAATAATACCACACCTGTAATCCAGAAATCACCTCCGTAGTCATCGGTAATTCCGATCCGGGAGATCACAATTCCAGAACCCATTGAAACCGATCGTATCCCATATGTCAGAATACTCTTATCACAAAGATCCCGATATACAACAATCAGGCCATATCTCCGAATGAATATTAAGATTGTTAAGCACAGACCAGTCCGGTTAATCCCATCTCTTCTCTTCCTAGTGAAACAATAGAATAGAGATAAACCATAGAACTAAAAAACCACAAAAACCCAAGAAAAATCCGAAGTGATTCCCCTACAGCCCATTCAGAAACCTAGAACGGCGGTTCTAGGATGCAATTGGTGGGCGCTCACTCGATTTGGGGATTTTTGATTTTGATTTTTTTTTTTTTTTGATTTGGTTATAGCCTATTATTAGGTTAATTTAATTCTCTATAAGTTAAGAAAAAAGCAATTAAATGTTCCACATTATAAAGAAAGTGACAAAATATAATAGGGACCATGATCTCAAAACTTTACACTGCTAATTTGATATTTTTACAAAGACCTTGTGAAATTTTAAATTATTTGTAAATTCTATCAAAGTTCATGGCTTATATAAAATCAAATATTTAAAATAAAATAAAAGTCTATTAAAATTGAGTGAACTATAATAAAAAAACTCTTCATCTTATTATAATTATTTGGAATTATTATTAATAGAACATTTACAACCGAATTTCTCATTTTATTCATAAGGTCTAGACCGTTGTAAAATATTAGCACTAACCACAGTGAAGTGAAAACAAATGATGTTTCCTTTGTATATGCAACTTCAAAGAAACAAAATCTTTGGCTTTTTTTTACCAATGCCAGTTTTCAAGTCCTTACGCAAAACCTGAAACCAAAGCAGCCCGTGTTGTTACGTTTCCTCTGCAGACTTGAGCTCTTACCTCCATTTAAACCACTCGGTTTGTCTTCACAATTCTCTATTGTTTGGCTAAATAGAGTTGTGGCTTGTGAGACTGTTATCCTTGGGACCTCAGAGTTTGTTGTAAGATCGATCTCGGGTGATGCAGGGGCTATTTTGTTTCCTTCTCTTGCAAAAGAACTCGATCCACTTCGCCTATAATACAACTCTTTAAGGTTAAAAAATTTTACTCGTATAAGCAAACATTTTTTTAGATTTTATAGTTTTTTTTACCTGTTGCTGTTGTTGTTATTGTTGTTGTGATAATGTGCAAAGGATGCTTCCTCAAGAATTTCAGTTTTAATATCTTGAATACAAACTTTGCTACTAGAAACAATATGAGTGCTCCCTGAATGCTGCATCGGTGATGTTTCTTCTTCTTCTTCCCCCGAAGAGGTTGATGTCTTACTATTATCTGTTTTGGATTTTCTAACCATTGATATCACTCTCTCTAGTGTCCCTAAAGCTTGCTTCACCTCTGGACTTATGCAGAAACGTGTTTTGCCAACCTTGTTTTGAGTCTTCCCGGTGAAATTTTCATCCTCTACCGAAGAAGAAGAAGAAGAAGAAGCAACACTTTTGTCTTCTTCTCTTTCATCTATACAATCTTCTTCCTGAATCTCAGGAACATCTCTTTTGCTAGGTACAACAGATCCATTCTCGCCAAGTTGAGTCTCATTTTCTTTTGCTATATATAGATCATCAGCTTCCAACTTGGGTTCATTCTCTTCACAATCTATTCCTTGTTGGCTATGAAGCTCATTTACATGGCAGATTTCATTAGTTATAGCAGTAGAATACAGAGCTTCATGTATCTGAGTATACAATGGATCAGCTAAAACTCTCTTGTAATCATCGGATTCAGCCACCGAACCTATAGTCTGTAAAACATTCAAGTGCACACCACAACATCTGTCACATAAGCTAGCAGCAACTGACAAATCAAGTTTTTATGAGCTAAAAACAAACTGATAATTTACCTTCTTGAAAAGTTTGAAACCGTTGCCGAGGAGCTGCCTAGACATAAAATTAATAAGAGATGGAGGGACCAAGTCCAGCTTTATATCCACTTCTGCTATGAATCTACAAAAAGTTTAGCAATTCAGAAAAAAAAAACCAAAGACATGAGGTTATCCAAAATGATATCAGATCACACTCACCTCATGTAACTCCTCTCTTGAGTCACCTTTTGTATCGCAACTCCGCCTACGAAATCAATCCTCACAGCATTCACTACTTCAGCTATACCGTTGCTCTCTACTTCGATCTAAAGATGATAGTAACAGATAACAGTTTAGGATGCTGTCATATCATTAAGAACTGGATTAGGATGCAACAAAAATATGCAATTCTAATCTTGGTTACCGAGTTTAATAGGATGATGACTAAACCGTCTTTAAAGTATTCGAATACGTAAAACTGCAAAATAGCTTCTCTGTCTGTCAGTGGCCACGGTGCTTTCACCCTTTCTTCCCAAAAAAAACATCATTAGAGTACTCAGGTTTTAGATTAGCTTCACGAATAGATAACTATATGAACAAACATAGAAATTTGTGAAACAGACCTCACTAAACATATCTGTTCATCAATCCTACACTTTTGCAAGCATTTAGATTCTAAGACCCTGAATGACGGAAATGCCAATTTTGGCCACCTGAAACAACATAGAAAACAATAAGCGATTAAACTTCGCAAACAAGAGACATTCTGATAAAAAGAAAAATAAAACTCTCACCATTTCTCATAGAATGATGATTCCAAGCATACACATAAACCTGCATAAACGAAGTTAGAATCAAATCCAAAACCTTTTTTTCTTGCGGTGCAAACTCTTAATGAAGAAAACTTACAGTCTTCGATAGTCCCATCAATGCAACCTTCAACGAGCAGTGTATGAAATGGACTTCCTTTAAGTCCTTCACGGTACATAACACGACAATCTTCATCATCATGTTTCAACTGTAACCAAGAAAACACTTTGTGACAATTCTGTTTCAAGTAGTTTAAGAAAATGATCACAAAAGCTATACAAAAACATACTTTCCAATCACCATAAGATGCATCATTGCTTGATTTAGCCAATTCTTGATCCTTTTTTGATACACTCCTAAGCTTCTCAATCGTACTGGATAAAGCAGCTACTCTCCGATCCAATATATCCACATTACGCTCTGTGAAGAAACATGAAAATAAAAACATTAACAGCATAGGTAAAATACTAAAATCAATGAGTAATATATAGCAACAACGCATCAACAACAAACAAAACCTTCATTGAGCTGTTTTCTGATAAGGGTTTTAAGAGTTTGGTCATTAGAGAGCTCAGGAGAGGACAAGGTCTCGTTAAGTCTCTCTCTGTACTCAGAAACTTCTTGTTTCTTCTGCATATTCAATTGAATCCGTAGAGACACCTCCTTTAGAGAACAAAAGAACACTCAAATCAAAGACCAAAGAGGATTAAAACAGAACACAGGAGATTTGTTTGATTTAAGAATCTGGAGTTTGTGGCATCAAGAAGAATCGTGTTGAAGAAGTGAGAAGAGAACACCTTTAAACGTACGGCAAACTATAAGAGAGGAAGCTTTCTTTAAGTTATAAGTTAGACAGACAAAACCCAGCTGCTGATGCGTTGCGTAACCTACGAGACGGGCAAAGAACGTGGAGAGTTGTGTTCTTCCCGATTAGATACGTTCTCTCCGTTTCTTGGGAATATACATCTCTGGAAAGAAAAGTCTCTCATTCTCCCAATAATACGAATTTGCATTTGACAAAGTTTTTGGAGCTTATGTCAGACTTTACTTTAGAGGGACCAGGTCGGTTAAGTGTTGCTGTCATGAGATCTTCTGTGTCTTTTTTTAATCTTACTTTTAACAAACAAAAAAATTGATTAGTAAACAAAAACTGATCTCCAATTAATGTGCACGGTGGTAGTATAATCATTTAGAAGATCACTTTTGAGTTTTAAAAGAAAAATAAGAATGCGCATGAATGAAAGTTTCTTTTGAAACTGTGGGGGTAGATGAATGAACCCAAGTTTTGAAACGATTTCATCAAAATCAGGAAATTTTGGTTATTATTTTTAGAAAAAGTGAAAAAGAAACTAACTAAGATTCGAATATGATCCACATGCTAATGTTAAAAATGGAAGAAGTTGACTTGCTTCATTCACGTTTATGACTCTTTTTTCTCATTCTATGGACTTAAGCTGCAAGTTTTCACAATCATATCCTATTGTGTAATGAACATCATCAGCCAATTAAAAATACAAATATATGTATAGTCTAATCTATATACAATCAAAATCACGTGTTGCAGGTCTCCGATTTTGTATATAGCTGAAGTCAAAATCACGTGGTGCAGATCTCCGGATATTAAAGACAAAGGATCTTGCAATTATCACCAAAGCTTATTCGGACAGTGACATGACATATTACAGTTTTCAGATGTTTTCGACGGCCGTTGGTTTTCACAACACGTAGTAAAAAGGGGAAGAAAAAAGAGTCTTTTAGATAGTTATGATAAAACATTCTTTTATTAACTACTGACTGCAGCAACCGCCGCCACTGTTCTGTTGGATTGGCTGACCTTTCATTTGGACTGTTCCAGGACCAGATGTCTTGTTCGCATTCGTTTGGCTTCCCATTCTGCAAATCAAATGAGCAACCATATGATCAGACTCAATCCTCCATATTACATAATCAAAAGGTGAATCAGTAAATGTCTATACACAAAGATATCAATCATATGAAAAATCCATTAACAGATACACAAGCTTGAGGCTGCACGACACAACGGTATATTTGTAGTTTTCCTCTAAATTAGTCATCAAGTCTAGAAAACTGCAGTTGTATATAACACTTTGATAGTTCATATAAAACTGCAAATTCCCCTGAAAATGCTTTGATGAATAATGATGATCAACGAAAACCGTTTTGATCAGCTTCACTAAAGAATATAGGCTAACTTATTGCAGAACTTATGAAAATAAATTTATAGATAGTGAACATACTTCTTCTTGATCTCGCCAGCAATAGTTAAGAATGCTTGTTCGACGTTGTTAGATTCCTTAGCACTGGTCTCAAGAAAGGGAATTCCGAGCTCATCTGCTAACGCCTGTAGTGGTTTTTGAGTAAATGAAACGTAAGAAAACCATATCACAGTTGTGTCAGGAGAAAAAGCTACTAAAAATATGCACTTTTGTAATCGCTGGAATCAGAGTTTCTAACTTCTGGAGTTTGGTCAATGATCATATATACATTCATAGCCTTAGTTGTGGTATAATAATCTCAGACGCAGTGATTGTTCATTGTTGGTTTTCAATTTGTGAAATCAGATGAGGAAAGGGGAAAGTTGCAGGCAAAAGATGTTGCATAAGAAAGAAACAAAAATCATAACTGGAAATAGAGTGCAGAAAAATTTGCTGGAAACTTAACTAGGGATGTGAGCTTACCTTTCCAGTTTCGGTGGAAACAACTTTGCTTTCAACCATATCATTCTTGTTACCGATTAAAAGCTTGCATACACTCTCATTGGCATATCTATCGATCTCACTCAACCACTGCTTCACATTGTTGAAGCTTTCCATCTCAGTACAGTCATACACAATCTGTCACAATTATCATCAGTTAAAGGAAGGGGGATTTTGAACATAAAAATTAAAATTAGTTTTTTTTCAGAATCTTCAATCCACTAACAAACATGTTTCAGAGGAGCATTGCAATATCGACCTCAAACTAAACCACTTAAAATAAGAAAGCAAGTAATAAATGGAAATAATAAAGAAAGCTCACAATGATGCCATGAGCTCCTCTGTAGTAGGAGCTAGTGATGGTCCTGAAACGCTCTTGTCCAGCAGTATCCCACTATAAGAGAGCAGCAACAAACAGTAAAGTAAAAATGAGTAAAACACAAATCACATCCGAAACGATATCATATAAATGTCCTCATTACAAGACTTAGAAAGAGAAAAAAAAAAAAAAACTCACAATTTGCAGCTTAATGGTCTTCCCATCTTGCTCAATCGTCCTAATTTTCTGCCAATTCGAACCACATTATAAGTAACTTTAATCCCAATGATCACATCCACATGAATCCTTTACTATAACAAGGTGATAAAGAGGAACTCACGAAGTCAACACCAATGGTACTTATGTAGCTGTCAATGTAAGCATCATCCTGTAAAACCAAAAAAAAAAAATCAAAATCAAAATCCCAAAATCACGAAACAGTTGAAACCTAAACAAACAAGAGCTAAGCTAAATTCTCAAGAACAAGTCAAACTCACAGCGAATCGAAGAAGAAGACAAGATTTTCCAACAGAAGAGTCACCGATCAACAAAAGCTTGAACAGGTAATCGCTACAACCAAAAACGAATTCGCTATGAGTAGAAGAAACGAAAAAGGAGGATACAACGTTAACAACAAAAGGATAGAGAGGATACACTTACTACTCGTTGCTCATGATTTGATTCTCAAGATGTAAGAAGCGTTTCTTCGATTTGATTTCCAAGAAGACGAGAAAGAAGAAGCTCTTTTCTACGGTTAGGCGTGTCAATCAATTGAGATGAACATTGAAGAAGGGAACCCACCACTTCCCTTTTTCTTCTTTTTTTTTTTATTATTATTATTGAAACTGTTTTTTTTTTTTTAAAATATTAGTTTAATTCCTTTGCTTGTTGTTTCTCTTCTTTACGTGCTGTGTTGTGTCTCTCTCTCTCTCTCTTCTTATTTGGGCTTTTCTTAGATATTAGGCCGAACTCAAATCTTGGCTATAGCCTATATCGCGTCCTCGGATTATATAAAAAGATTGGATTTTGATTAATTTAATTATTTAATCATGAATAACACACAATTATAATCTTTAAAATGAACAAAGGAAAAATTGAATACGCATAGATTTTATTTTTAATTTATATGATTCAAAGTAGTTTTTCTCAACAAAATCATTATATTGTCATCCATACTCCATTTTTCTATCATTGTAATTAAATAATTTCAATCCTACCTTCTTATTTTACTTTTATTTGTTTCCTCAATTGATACTAGATAACGAAAAATAAAATATAGAATTCCTTAATGTATTCTTTTTCCTTTTCAGGATTGACCAAAAATAAAATAAAATTGGCAAATCAGACTTAAAATAAGATAAATTACTAAAAATAATCAAAAACAAAATAGAGGGTAAAAAAAAATTCACAAAGATTTGTTACACACATTACGCGGTTTATCCCTTTTTTTTTTAGTTTAACGCTAAAATATCCTATCCTGACTATAAATAAAGCTAGAATGATGAAAGAAACAAACACAATCAAGAATAATAATCACAAAGAAACAAAACGATCGCCATTTTGGTTAGAGAACACACAAAACAAAAATGGCGATCGTGAGTCCCAATTTCTGTGCACCCTACCCAATAGAGTTGGGGATCGTACGCAAGGTGATGACTATAACAGATGGTAACTTCACCGTCACCGACGCCAACGGCAATCTCCTTTTCAAGGTCAAAGAACCTTTGCTTAGCCTCAGCGACAAACGGGTTTTGTTGGACGCATCAGATAACCCTATCTTGACTCTCCGAGAAAATGTACGTTTACAAAAGTTTTTTTTTTTTTTTTTTATGTTAATGGTTGAAATTAGCCACAATTTTTGACTCTTTATTAATTTTGTGACGTTAATTAAAAACTGCAGAAGGTGAGCTTGCATGATAGGTGGCAAGTATTTAGAGGAAAAAGTACGAGCCAGAGTGATCTAGTATACACATTGAAACGATCGTCGATGATTCAAATTATGAAGCCAAAACTAGACATTTTCTTGGCTCAAAATAAAGAAATGAAGGTATGCGACTTCCATGTCAAAGGAAGTTGGATCGACCGGTCATGTGTCGTTTACGCCGGCAAATCTGATGTCATTGTTGCTCAGGTAATCAAACTGGTCCAAATGTTTTGTAATTTATAAAATGGACTAGCTAGTTCGTAAATATAAATGATCGAGATCGTGCTGATTGATTCATTGCTGTTTTGTTTTATGTGGTTTTCAGATGCACAAGAAACATACCGCACAAAGCATATTAATTGGGAAGAGTAATTTCTCGGTTACGGTCTATCCGAATGTTGACTTTGCCTTTATAGTCTCTCTCATTGTAATTCTCGATGACATTAACAAGGAAGATTCCGAAGACTAAAATTATTTTTCCCAGCAAAATTATTTTGTGCGTTGCAAATACTTGAAGTGATATATAATACTGTGATATCATTTTTTATTATTTTTTGACAATCATTGATATCATTATAATAAATATATCATATTTTATAAAAATTGCGCAAAAGACAAATCCATTGTTTCTTTTTAAACAGACCTTATTTTTCACATTTATTCAAAAACAACAATGAGCGATTTCTTGTATTCGCCCAATGTGTTGTTCATGAGTTCTCTTGTTCATCTATTATAAGGGATTTTTGTCTGCCAAGCTACATGGAGAGCTCGGCCAGTCTTCGTTTTTTTTTTGTGGAGACACACACACCTTGGCATGCGATTTTTTGATGCTTCTCGAGCAATCAGAGAAGAAAACTAAAAGAGCAAATGAACAGTCTTTACCACAGATTCAACCAAGATAACCTTAACCATTTATCTCTTCATCTTATATTAGCCATTGGAGATTCCTTTTAAGAGAATAAGTACAAGGAAAAGATGAGAGGAAGAGAGATTGAGAGAGAGAGATGATGGTGTCGGTGGTTTTATTGGCACGGTGATGCGTCCAAAAGATATTCGAATCCAAATATGACAACTGGTTGGGTGCTGAATGATGATTTCAAATTTTCAATAATACTTATTATAAGCAGTTTAAACTGAACATTTTTTCATGTTTAGATCCATTTCACTGATCACCCAAATGTGCCAATGACTTTTTTACTTAACAACACACAAGAGCAGAATCTCTTGTGGCAGAGGAAAAGAAAAGACCAATCTTAATAGACATCTATGATTCCGAAAGAGCATTACCAATCTTAATAAACATCTAAATCAGCTCATGACATGGTTCAAAGCTTTTAGATATATATGAAGATGATATGAAAAATACACATGGATAGAGTAATAAACTTATTATCCCGACAAATGATTATCGACAACAAAGTTTTCGAGGGTTGTTCAGTTCCCTTTAACTAGTGCTTGCTTTGCTGTCTGAATATCTCGACACCTAAGTAATCGATAGTGCTCTTAATAAGTGCAACATTTGGCTTCACGAGCTTCACTCGAACAGCGGTTACCTGAGGGAATTTGTCAAGCGTTTTGGTAGCGATAAGTTCCGCGACTGCCTCTAGAAGGGTTCTTGGTGACCCTTCAACAGTTTCCTTAGCTATGCTGCAAACAATATCATTCTTTTCAAACAACAAATCATATAGCTTGCAGTATATACAACTTAAGAAGACAAAGCTAGTCATCATAATTTAGAGATATGGACACAAATCGGATCTAGCTAACCTGAAAATGTCGACATAGCTGATTGTATCTGCTAAGTCGTCTGATTCACCAGCCTTTTTCAGACTGGTCCACGCATCAATATCAACAAGAAACATCTGCCCCAGTGTCGTCTCTTCAGGAATCGCTCCATGGAATCCGTAAAATTTTAACCCTTTTAGTATCAGTTTGTCCCCAAGCATTGACTCTGATAATTCTGTGCCAACTATATAATAAAAGAAAAAGTATATAGTATTATATGTTTTCATCCACAGTTTTTGTATACACACATAACATTAACTAACGAAGAAGACACCAAAACCTTATCACTGGCGCTTAATGAACAGTAAACCATGTCAAGAAAAACAAACTAATTGGAAGACAAGAATAAAAAGAAAAAATTAGATCTCTCGATCTTCATCATCTACTTTGACACTAAAGTCTAAAAAAACCAAACAAAAGAACAAAAATCCGATATACATGATAACTCGAGATTTTTGCCACCGGTACACGATTTTCAAAAGGAAAATACGGACTATACCTCGCCGTTCCAACGTCGCCGGAGCCGTCGTCTCCATTGAGTTCCCGGCAGTAGATTGATTTTTTGGGAGATGATTGAGAGATGGAGAGAGATGTCGGAGGAAATCAGTTTAAATATTGAAAGTGAATAATTGAAGCAGACAGAGGCTCTATAGTAGTAGTATTAGCTCAATCTCAAAATCTGTAGGCCCAAAAAATCTAGGAAAACTTTTTTTTATTATTTCCTCTTTTTATTTTATTTTATTTTTTTTTAAAATATTCATTACTTTCACAAATTAAGAACTGAGAGATATGTATCTCTTTAAAATGTATATTTATATATATATATTCTAATATATTTAAATCTAGTGCATTCATCACTATCTACTAAATAATGATATTAAAAATTTTACTTATAAAATTCCTAATTATTGACAAAAAAAAAAAACAAATATCCTGATTTTGTTTTAAAAAAAAACAAAATTGAATTTTTAAAGTAATCCAAACTTTTCTGATTTTGTCTATTTAATAGAATATCCAGTAAAAAACAATGTAAATTATGTAATGGCCTACCTAGAGCTATAAAAAAAGAAGAAAAAACAAGTTGCACTTTATTTCAAGGGATCCACACTTGGCATTTTGCTTTCATGATTATAATTTCTACAGTAATTTTTAATCATAATAATCTTAAATTTAAATTTAACTCAATTGGATTGTAATACTGATGATGGGTGAGTAATTTGACTTGCATGGGCTAATTAGTGCTAATTTATAAAAGTAATGGCATATATATATTATAAAGAGATCCATTTCAATTTTGTTATTTAATTAATTTGTATACAATAATTGCAAAGGTAATCCTTTCAAGGATGTAACAACACTACTAGCTAGTTGTTGACAACACATTCTTATGCGATAATAGAAATCCTTTTTTTTTTTTTTGATAATAGAAATCCATGACCATGCATAATGCAAAGATACCGTATGTTCCTTTGGTGCGAAGCATAACTATGACCAGTGACCACCACATTCAGTGGCATGAACCATGTTGTCGCATAAATAATCATGTAAAAGTGAAACTAATCTTTTTTTTTCTTCTTTTCTTGTGTAAGATAAGTCAAACTCTTAGGACAAACAAACAATAAACCTAAAATATAGTACTTCTTAAGAAAAAGGCTTGTAGGATGTAATTTTTTTTTTTCCGCATGGAATTTGATTATTTAAAGATCGATCAACAGCTTAACTCTAATAAATAATAATATTATTAATCAACAAAATCATTATACTCATTCTCATACACATTTCTTTGCTATAATTTTGGGAGGAATCATCATAAATTCATAATAGACAAGTGCAAGAAAGATTATGGGACAAAAACACATGGTCTACAAATCCCTCAACACATGGACAAAAAACACATGAAACCAAAATTTGAAGTGTTAAACTAATTTGTTTTGATTAACAAAAGAAAAGGAAAAAAAAAAAAAGATAAGACAAAAACGGAATTTTATTAACGCCGTTAAGCAGTCGCGTCTCTCCCACCCGTGACGTTGGGATTATGGTCAAAAATCAAAAAGAAGTCAATCTAAACCGGAACAAAACGACACCGTTTACACATAACTTAACCACGGTTAATTAGTCCACGCATCGGTTAAAGACCGGTTTGTTTGTTTTATCCGCCCACCACTGCTCTCTATCGTTAAAGAGAGGGACAGATCTGTGAAGTTGAGATCTTTCTTTTTTTCGCTTTCTTCGTTGTCTTTCTCTGTCTACACGCTTGTGAGCTAGTAGTAGTGTTAGACTATCCTCATTGGTTTAGTTTCTTAGTTGTTTCTTAAGGCATATTTAATAAGAAAAAAAAGAGAAGAAACTTTGCTAAGAGTTAAGGAAAATTTTGTTGATTATTGGTAGAACCAAATTTAAGGGTTTCTTAATAATAAATATAGTAAAATAATAATTAATATCTTAAAATATTCAAAATTATTTTATATATCAAAGACACAACAAGACACAACAAGACTCAAGAAGACACAACAAGACTCAACAAGACTCAACAATACTAATCATCCACTAAGTCAAGCAGCTTCTCTTTCATAGCTTCTTCTTTCGGAGTAAGCGGTCCAGTTTTGGCCAGCAAACTGTCAAGAATTTGCATTTTTGACAATCTCTCTTTCAGCAGCAATTCTTCCCTCTTGATTTCCCACATGCCTTGGTACTCCTTCAAAGCCTTCTCTTCTTTCGCTTCTGTATGAGTCTTCCTCTGTTTGGCCTTACTTGCGTCTCTGCCAATAGGCCTTGTGTTTGTTGGCTCATCTATATTACCGCCGGTCTGAGAAGCTGAAGCTTGTGTAGGATCATCAAAGAGTCTTTTCCTGTTGGTTACTTCAGGTGCTTTACCATTAACACTCTCACACCATTTCTGGTCGTAGCGTAACTCTAACCAACAATGCTCAAGAACGAATTTTTTCTGATAAATGTTATAGTACATATCATATGCTGTCCTCAGTATATCATCTTCATTCTGACCACTAGTTTTAGCCCTTACCGCAGCAGCATATGTTCCACAAAACTTCCCCACCGTATCTTGGATCTTAGACCATCTCTGTTTACACTGAACTGGCCCTATCTTCTCATTGCCATCAGAAAGAGGACTATCTGAAAAATACTTAGCAACCCTATTCCAGAAGGTCTTGCCCTTCTGATCATTGCCTTTCACAGCATCCTTGCTGGTGTTTAACCACCCGCTAATGAGAATCCGGTCATCAGAAGGTGTCCATTTCCTTCTCTCCCTACGGAACTGACTTGGGGAAGGTGTTGTGTCTTCACTTGGGGAAGCTGCGGAACTGACTTGGGAACTAAAGAGAGGAAGTGGAGACGACAGAGTAGGTATATTTGGGTAGAGGGAATCAAAAGAAATGGTTTGACTATTCATAAGTCCCACAAAATTTGTGGACTGGTTTAGCTCATGGTCTGACTCCATAGTAGCAAAGAAGAAAAGAAGAGTGGTTTATGCTTGAGAGGTGTAGAAACGAAGAATGGTTTATGGTTGGAAGATACTCGGGTTTGTGGTTTAAGATCAAGAAAAGCTTAGTTTTTAAAGTGAAGCATATTGGAGTTACAATTAATTCTCGACACCAAACACACAATGAATACACAACCTAGTCACTTCCATTAATGAAAGAACAACCACCAATTAAGAATAATTACTACCTAGTCACAAAGAAGTACACATAGGAGCACAAATCTGATATGACATGCTATAACTCACTATCCGAAAAAAGAAACTACCAAACAAACAAAGCAATCAATTTAAATATAAACAAGTTAGGTGTATATTTACCTCTTTCGGAGATTTGGTTGAAATATTGTTTCCTTGTCGCCTTAATTGTGATTGGTTTGAGCTCAACTAAAAGAAACTCACAAAACAAGAAACAAGAAATGGTTTTAGTAACTATGTAAAGACATGACATCCATTAAAGCATAACTACAAGTACATGAGTCTTAACTAATACCAACTGTGTAAAGATTCATTAAAGACACAACAACCAACAACCAACTTACAATGTGATAGGAGAGAAAAGAGTTGATTCAATCGGTTTCAGATACACAAACCCAATTCAACCTATTATGAGAATCTAACAAGTTAATCATCACATTCACTCCTTAGAAGAAAATTTCAGGTTAATTATACAAATAAGAGAGAGAG
Organism: Camelina sativa; assembly: GCF_030686135.1. Taxonomy (NCBI): domain Eukaryota; kingdom Viridiplantae; phylum Streptophyta; class Magnoliopsida; order Brassicales; family Brassicaceae; genus Camelina; species Camelina sativa. Next base: position 4,573,634 of record NC_141880.1, read on the forward strand.
ATGAGGTAGTATAGGTTCTGTTCTGACCTCACCACATGCAGACTCAAAGAAGGTTCTCACATCAGCTTGAGAAACCTGCACTCGTAGGAAAAAATCTTTAAACAGGAGACAGTAATAAAATTATGTATACATTCTATGTAGATAGTTCAGCATTTACCTTCTTGTCGATATTTGTGCAGTAGATTGTCCTTGTGCACATCTCCCTTTCATCTTCTGACTGAATTAACCAAAACACAGTAGATATCCAAAGTAAAATTCAAAACTCAAAACTGAAACCAAAATGATTAGTATAACTTCTGATCAGTATCCCTATAGAGCTTTTTGTCACACAACCTAAAAAATACTATATTTTAAGTTGAAAGATATATAACAAACATTAATTTAAAGCTTACTTGTCCACAGTTACTAAACAAGGCAGCAAGACCCTCCTCAGTCACCTAAAATCACAAAACAGATTTGTTATACATTGATGCAACTTAACTAGAATCCGTTCCACACAACCTTAACAGAGAGTACTAATAAAAACTTACACTCTGGTCAATGTCAGAAACATACACTGTTCTTCTAATACTATCCTATCTTTGAGCCTTAGAAATCCTCCCAGTCAACCTCCTCCTCCCTTGGCTATAATTGTTTCTTCTCTGTAATAACAAAAACATCAATAAAACAGAATATAAAGCAAGCACATTTAACCAAAGTTTAAAGCTTTAACAACAAACAGAATTATTTTTACCTTCCTGGTATTATCATCCTTCTTGGCATCAGATTCAAATTCTTCACCTGATTGCTTCTTGGCTGTAGCAAAATCGTCAGCAGAGAGAAATTGATTAGGTTTCCCAACCTGATTGTTCTTCTTAGGGTTGTAGTAAGAAGGGAAAAACTCCTTGGCATCCAAAACGTAAAGGAAGAAACTTTGATTCAATCGGTTTCAGATACACAAACCCAATTCAACCTATTATGAGAATCTAACAAAGAGATTAATCAAAATTCACCAACAACAACTTCATCAGTGAATAATAAGATGAGGAGATTAAGAAGTGTTACAAACACTTCACCGAAAATTAATCTAAGTTTCCCAGATCAACCGAAATTGTCTCACAAACAAAAGACATAATTAAATTAAAATTGAGACAATTTTCAAATAAACAAATAACAATTACTAGACATGCAAGAACAATTACCTGAACAAATCGAATGGCTTGAATCTTCCCCAAATATTAGGGTTTCGACGGATCGCTCACCACCGGAATCACATGCCCCCTGCTTCACCGGAACCAAATCGCGGCCAAATCCTAGTCCAATAGCCGTGGGAATCAACTGGAAGAGAAGCAATCAGTTTCCGGAATCGAAGGAAGAAGAGATTCAAGCTGAAATCGCGAAAAGTCTCGAGAGAGAGAGAGAGAGAGAGAGAGAAAAGAGAAAAAAGGAAAGTGAAAGAGAGATGAAAAAAAAAATTAAACCCCTTCGTCCCAAATAAAACTCGACCCACTGATTTTGTGACACTTGTCCAGCAAGAGACGTTTCTTGCAATCCTAAAATAAGAAACGAATCTTGCATTTCTTAGCTTAGGTTTCAATAATTAATATTATCTACCCCTAAGAAACAAACTAAGAAACAACATAATTGTGCCGATGAGGATAGTCTTATGTGTCTGCGCCACTCTCTCTCTCTTTACTGTTTTCTTCTCTCCTCTTCACGGCATAACTTTTTGCAATCTTTTAGCTGAAGCTTAATTTCACAACAAGTTGTTATTTTGTTTTTTTTGCTTCAATTTCTTACTTTTTTGATCTCTCTCTCTCTCTCTCTCTCTCTCTCTCTCTCTCTCTCTCTCTCTCTCTCTCTCTCTTTTTCCAAGAAGAAACCTCTTCTAATAGATTTCTGGGTCTAAAATCTTTTCTATTTTTGGGCATTGATCTTTTATTCTTAGGTTAACTATAGATTGAAGGCAAAGAAACCTTTTTTTTCTAAGATTCTCTAGGTTTCCCTAAAATTCTCAACTACTGCAAAAGAGTTTTGTTACGTTTCTTTGATCTCGTGTTTTTTTTATCTTGACGACTCCAAATTTTTCAATTTTGCGTAAATGGTGGTGAAGATGATGAAGTGGCGACCATGGCCGCCTTTGGTAACGAGGAAATACGAGGTGAAGCTTGCGGTGAAGAAGCTTGAAGGTTGGGATCTGGTGCGTGGAGGTGTACCGGAGAAGGAGGAGAGGTTAACGGTGGAGATTCGCTGGAAAGGACCTAAGGCAACATTGGGATCTTTAAGAAGGACGGTGAAAAGGAACTTTACCAAAGAGGCTGTGGGAGAAAGCGATGTCGTTTCATGGGATGATGAAGAGTTTCAGAGTTTATGCTCTCTCACTTCTTACAAGGACAGTTTGTTTTATCCTTGGGAGATTGCTTTCTCTGTCTTCACCAATGTAAGTCTTTTACCATTAGCATCTGAAGATTTGAAATCTAAGGTTTAGATTCCATTGTTGAACTTTGGAAATGGTTTGATTAGGCTGAGATGGAACCATAGATAACTGGATGATCAAATTTTGATTTGTTGACTGGAAAATTTTGATAGCCATTAATGTCTCAACGTGTTTGGTTCTAAGACTCGAAAGTAGAGCTTGATTCCTGTTGTTGTAGAGGTTGAGGTTCTATTATGTTACATTTCAAACTATGTTTAGTTGTTATAGGCTGTAGATGGAACCCTCCTAGCTAGATGATCAAATTTTGATACATGTATGATTCTAAGACTTGAAAGTAGAGCTTGATTCCTGTTGTTGTAGAGGTTTAGGTTCTATTGTGTTACATTTCAAACTATGTTTAGTTGTTATAGGTATGTTGGTGTCAATTTCCTCAGAGACAAATAAATTGATTTCTGATTTTTGATTCCAAGGGAATGAAGCAAGGACAGAAGAATAAAGCTCCTGTTGTTGGAACTGCATTTTTGAATCTTGCTGAATACGCCCGTGTGACAGATAAAAAAGAATTCGATATTAACATTCCTCTCACGCTCTCTGCTTGTGTTGCCTCCGAGCCACATCCATTGCTCTTTGTATGGTTAACTTCTTCTCTCTTTCATTACTTCTCTACTGTGTTGGCTCAGTATCTGTTTTTTTGACCTTTTGAGATACTCTTATTCCTTTTAGGTATCATTGAGTCTGCTTGAGCTTAGAACCACTCCAGAAACATCAGACTCGGCAGCACAAACTGCGGTTGTGCCTGTGCCTGTGCCTGTCCCTGTCCCTGTCCCGTCTCCATCACCACAACAGCCTACTGAAACACACTCAAATGAGAAGGAGGATGTTTCTGCAATCAAAGCTGGTCTAAGAAAAGTCAAGATTTTTACAGAGTTTGTTTCTACAAGGAAAGCCAAGAAAGCTTGCCGGGAAGAAGAAGGCAGATTCTCAAGCTTTGAATCATCAGAATCGCTTGATGATTTCGAGACAGATTTTGATGAAGGCAAACAAGACTTGATGAGTGTGAGAAAATCTTTCTCTTATGGACCTTTGTCTTATGCAAATGGTGTGGGGACTGCTTTAAACTGTGGCGCGAAAGTTAGCGACGAAGATGAAGATTGGGTTTATTATAGCCACAGGAAGTCCGACGTAGGAGCAGGTTGCTCGGACGCTGAAGATCCAGCTGCTGGTTTGGTCTATGAGACATCACTTCTTCCACGGCGTAGCATATTGCCATGGAGGAAGCGGAAGTTGAGCTTTAGGTCTCCGAAATCCAAAGGAGAGCCTTTGTTAAAGAAGGATAATGGAGAAGAAGGTGGAGATGACATTGATTATGATCGGAGGCAACTTAGCGCAGATGAAGCTCATTCTCTTTTTGGGGTAAGTTCTTATTTACTAGTCAGGTGTCTAATGCAGTTTCTGATGGTTCGGTGCTATATATCCAGATCTTGTACATATATGTGATTCAAGTTCTCCTTTTGTATGTTTTAATTTGCAGAGCAAGATTGATGAAGATTCATATGCGAATCAGCGATCTTCTTTCTCAGAGTTTGGAGAAGACAGTTTTGCGATTGGAAGTTGGGAGGAGAAAGAAGTGATAAGTAGAGATGGACACATGAAGCTTCAGACAAATGTCTTTCTTGCTTCGATCGACCAGAGAAGCGAGCGAGCAGCTGGTGAGAGCGCTTGCACCGCTCTTGTAGCGGTTATTGCGGATTGGTTTCAGAAGAATGGTAATCTCTTGCCGATCAAGTCTCAGTTCGATAGTTTGATCAGAGAAGGTTCTTTAGAGTGGAGAAGCCTCTGTGAAAACGAAACTTATATGCAGAAATTTCCCGACAAGCATTTTGATCTCGATACCGTGCTACAAGCACAAATCCGTCCTCTAACAGTTATCCCCGGGAAGTCATTTGTTGGTTTTTTCCACCCCGACGGGATGGTCAATGAAGGAAGATTCGAGTTTTTGCAAGGCGCAATGTCGTTCGATAGTATTTGGGCTGAGATTATCAGTATTGAGGAAAGCTCGACGAATAGTGATAGTTATGTTGATGAGTCTCCACCGCGTGTTTACATAGTGAGTTGGAATGATCACTTCTTTGTCCTCAAAGTTGAAAAGGAAGCTTACTATATCATTGACACACTTGGAGAAAGGCTTTACGAAGGTTGTGATCAAGCTTACGTTTTGAAATTTGACCACAAAACCATCATCCACAAGATTCTTCATACAGAGGAAACAGGATCCGAGTCAGAACCTGATACAGAGATTGTGTGCAGAGGGAAGGAGTCATGTAAAGAGTATATTAAGAATTTCTTGGCGGCAATACCAATTCGAGAGTTGCAGGAGGATATCAAGAAAGGATTAGCCTCGACCGCGCCTGTTCATCATCGTTTACAGATCGAGTTTCATTACACTACAAATATAGAAAGTGTGGTCTGAAAACATAGGCAGAGTTGCTAACGTTTTGTTGAGTTTCTTGTAAGTTTTGTAACTCTCTCTTAGCTTAACTAACTTGTGAATGTGATCTAGAGTTAAACCAGTCTGTATCTAACTCTTTTAAATAAACATTTTTGCTCGTTTAATTCTACATGTCACATTTGTGGTTTGTTTTATCCATAATCATCTCAAAATCGTCAGACAAAAAACAATCCGGGCATGGTTTTTTATTCAGACAGTACTGTTAACAACAAACAGATCAAAATGCACAACTGGAAACAGTCAAGCGCAATCTCACAAATCCCATTAGATCAAGAAAGTGAACATAAGTTAGGTCACAGCTGCAATTGATCGTAGACATTGAAAATAAGCCAACCTTCAATGGCAGCAGCTTCAAGACGATCATTAGCACTTGCTCCATCCCACTTAGACTGGATCGAATCAAGCCGACTCATGTCATACCAAAGAATCTTGTGAGCTAATTCTCTGGTTCCAAGGAACTCAACAATTGGGGTTCCTCGGGCTACAGCAGCTAATTTCCCAATCTCCAAAGAGCTTCGGATCACAATACCGTGGTTTTCCTTAAGCAAAGCGAGGTCTTCTTGGATCTGGACACCAACGAATGTGACAAACTTGGAAGCAAAGAAGCGGTAAAGGTCCTTGAGATTCTCGCTGAACGAGCTTGGGAGGCGGAGGAAGAGACAGAAGTTTTTCGTGCTAAACTTCACTGAGCATAGACGCCATTCAGACTTCTTGTCAATAGATTGAACATCCCAATACACATCGAAGACAACGGAGCGGTTTCCATTCCAGACGGAATCTTCAAGGATCTTGGTTAGGTAAGGAGAGATATCAGTTGATGATTCAACATCAATGGCTTTGGTCTGGACCCAAGAATTATCAACCATCATAAACCCTGGACCATCGAAGGAAGCCATGTGGTCTGAAATCACAGGAAAATAAGATCAAATTTACGCATTAGGCACAGCATCGTAGATTCAGCAGTACAATTCTTATAACCATTCATCTGACACGTGACACGTGAACTAGTCCTAGAGAGATTCGTAAAAACTAGGTCAATGAAATTGAATTTATCGATTTGAGAAGGAAGCAGCTATTCAAGAAATATCCTTAATGGGTCTTTGCTAAAACAACAAATTTACTCTAGTCAACGTTTGGATTCTATGATCAGAAAACAAAGGTACGACCTTCACAAAGTGGCGAACAGAGAGAGAGAGAGAGAGGAAAACCCCCAAATAAGTTGATGATAATATAGAACATACTTTTGTTGATTTAGTTTAGAGATTGTCATATAAAATTCCAAACACATAAACACAAAAAAGAGGAAAACGAACCTTGAGATTCCGGTGAAAGATGAAAGATGAAAGGTGAATGGGTGATCTAGTAAACGGAGTCGGAGAGAGAGAGAGAGACTGTTTCTGGGTTTGTACTGCGCGAGTGAAAAAAGTAAAGGCCTGCACAGTGAAAGAAAGAAGGACACGTGTCTTAATTCACGTATTCCGCACGTGCGGATGTCGCCATGCGTGTTTTGGTTAAAATTTTCGGTTCACTTTGGTTTAACATTTTGCACGATCTGTTTCATATCAATTAATTGACAAGACCGTTAAGACCATATAGTGTATTAGATCGCATTTGACAAGACCATTCTCATTACACTCTATGATGCATCTCTCCCACGTCCCGTCGTCATCTGCAATCACTTTCGACCTCCCATTGCATTTCCAACATATCAAAAACCGTTCGTTCTCGCACTGCTCACACTGCCTCGACTTAATAGCTGGATGAGAAGCCTTCTAGAAGCTTCTTGAGCTTCCCGTTTTCGTTCAGAGCTACCATTTCGTCTGCTCCACCAATGTACTTACACTTTACGAAGAGCCTAGAAAAAAAAACATTTAGTTTACCCAACTTTATCCCAAATTTGTCCAAATACATAGCAAAAAAGGAAGAGACCTTTCACATGCTGGTATAATGGAAGATATGAAAAAAATCATCTTTTCTGGTAAGAGTCATTAGTTAGGTTGAATGATGATGTATGTCACGTCTTTATAATTCCATGAACGTGGATGCAATGATGATGTATTAAAGTAGGCTCATCTTTAAGCTTGCAACTAGAATCAACCATAGCTCTCTAAAACCTAATCAATAATTCAATACTTTTTTTTTCTTCTATAAATGTGATTTCATAAATGGTCCAGAATGAGAACAATAATGAGAATATAAAAGGGGTTTTTGATCAACAATTCTTGTATATAAAAAGAGTTTTTTTTTTTTACACAAAACAAATGGGGTATATTCCATAGAGCGAATCAGCTCTACATGTCGGCCACAGATGATGATGATCCAAATCCAATGTCAAATGAAAATTTGATGCAAGTCAGTTCCTTCTTGCGTCCATCAAGCATCTTCATTTTAAGTGAGTATGAACCCTATGAGAAAATAAAATGGATTAGATTGGTCCTTATATGCAGAAAACGCAAACTGATTTTGGTATGACCAACGTACAACTATTGATCATAACAAGCAAATGTTGACAACTATAGGTTCAACTTATTCTTCTAGCAACTTTATACTTCCACATGTACTCATTATATCAGCTATGGATACCAAGCTAAACCTATTCTCAGGCTACTTTAGTTATTCAACTAAACAAATTCGATTAGACTTAGACCATTCGCTCTGATTGTAACAGATAACATCAAAGCTCAAATGAGGATAATGCATCAACATCTCTCATTCAAAGGAAAATCAATAACTTACAGGAGGGGTATATCCAGGCAGAACTTGGGAGTGAGCGACCAAGAAATCTCCAATAGCCACAGGACAACTAGTCTCATCACAAAGATCATGTGTCTCAGAATGAATATGCCATCCAAAGTATGAAACTTCGATCACCAACTTTCCGCTCGAGATCTTAGTGTCTTCATATGACACAAACCCAAATTAAAAAGAAACATCATAACCAAAAAGCCAAGTAGTTGTAACTTGTAAACATTTTGCAATCCAACATATAAAAAGAATTGAAAATCTAAACTACAAACATAATCTAAAAAGTACAAAAACATCAAAAGAAACAAACAAGCAAAAGATCTTATATGTCATATAAGCCTCATAAATAAATCTGACTCTGTACCTGTGTTAGCAGAAATGCTGAAAGTGGCTGGCTCGCCTCTAGCTATAGGATAAGGAGATATATCAACTCCTTTCACCTTCACTTCATACTCTTCATTACTATCTGCAACCAAACAAAACACTTAAAAAATCAGATCGAGATTCTTGTGTTTCCCAAACAGTTCCCAAGAAATCAAAATTAAAACTTCAAACTCAATAAGGATCAAAAATCAAAAACCATCTAAATAAAAATCAAAACTTCAACACAATTTAAGATTACAAACCAAAACCATCTAAATAAAAATCAAATTCTCAACACAAATTAAGAGTACAAATCAAAAACATCTAAAGAACACCAAATTTTCAACGCAGCTGTCCGAACAATCTAAATCATCATCACTATATATATAACTAAACCGATCAAATTACTACAAGCAAGAATTAGCAGCAATCTCAGAACTCGAAGGAGACCAAAACATACCGCAATAGTGAACATCGGTGGCTGAGACAATCGTTGAAACGAATAGAAAATAAGAAATAGCTAAAGAAGATAATCCCATAAACTTATACATGATTGAAAAGCAAAAAAAAAGCCACGATTTTTTCACAAGAGTTTTCAGATGATGATTGAAGAAGACGATGAGGAAGACTACAAAAAAAACTAAAACGAAGCAAGAGACAAAGACAGAAATGCGGAATCGGGATTCTCATTTCACAAGAAATGTCGGATTGATCTTAACCGTTCGTTTACGTAGGTCCATGATTACTATAAACTAACGGTTTTAGATTACGTAGTCAAATCTATTACGGTGTGATTAACCGCATATGATTAGCAGTGAACAAACCGTTAGGTGGGATTTGTTTAACAATTTCATTTCAAGTTACCCACTTGGCACCAAAACTAAATTACTAATAATTTAGATTTGCCAGCTCAGATTTTTGACTCTATTTAATAATACAGCACACATTATTTTGGAAAATTCAAAAAAATTCCTATTTGAAAAAAAGAAAAAAAAACCACTTCTATTTTCCAACACGAAATCATGATATCTATTTTCCTAAAAATAGTAAAATTTAATTATTAAGTATATTTGTAATACAATAGATAATATATTTTTATTGGGCTGAATAATAAGGTCAGGCCCATAACTTAAAAGGCTTATTTGAATAATGATGATTTGAAGACAGCCTAATGAATCGGAGGAGTATTCGAAAAATTTGGAAGGAAAGCTTCTGTTTTGAGTTTTTTGACAGATGGCTAGATTCCTTCTTCTGTGTTGCCTCTTCGCGGCGGCGCTGACGTCATCATTGACGGTGGCCGGAGACGATAACGGAGTATACTCGCCTTGCTCGGATTCTACAGTCGGGATCGGAGATGGATTCACTTTCGGCATTGCCTTCGCGTCTAAAGATTCATTCTTCGGTGGTAGTACAAATCATACCGTTCAGTACTCTCCTTGCGATCGCCGTCGGCTCTCTCTCAACGGAAACTCTGAGGTCGCCGTGTTTAGACCTAAAGTCGATGAGATCACTCTCCTTACCATCAATACCTCTAGCTCCAACAATTTCCGCCCGGTTCGTGTCTCTCGTCTCTCTGATCTATCTTGGTGAATTTAGGGTTTCGATTTAGAAAACGATTTTAGGTAGATCATTAGGGAATCTTGTGTAGATCGGAATTATCATCTTCCCAGATTAGTTGACTCGTCAAAAATCCTTGCTTAGAATGTTATAGCTCGTTTGATGAATTTGACTATAGGTACCGAATTGTTAGGATTGAATCTGTGTTCTTGGAAGATCTGGTTCCTTTCTACAAAAGTTTCAGTGATATGAGAGGTTACACCATAGATTGATTTGAAATTACTATACATAATTGCTTATCCTCGGATGTAGCATTGATCTTGATAGCCCCTATCAAATTACTGGTTTGTCTGATGGTACTTTGTGATTCCAGGATGCGTCAAAGGGATATATGGTAGCATTCGCTGGTTCAAAATATGCTGCGAGATCAGTGCCAATTATGGTTGCTGACAGCAATCACATCGTGACAAGCTTCACCCTTGTAAGTAATTGGATAAAACTCTACATTTTTTTTTATTTTCTTTATAGAAATTTTGGACAAAGCTCATTAGTTCTGTCATCGTCTTATATATCTTCTAGGTTCTTGAGTTCCAGAAGGGGAGGCTTGAGAACATGTTCTGGAAGAAAGACGGATGCTCGAAATGTTCTGGAGATACGAAATTCGTGTGCCTCAACAATGACCAATGTGCAATCAAGTCGCAAAACTGCAAGAACCAAGGAGGACAAGCAGATTGTAGCTTGGGGATCCAGTTGGCGTTTTCAGGCACCGATAAGCACTACACTGCTTTGAATTCGTGGTATGAGGTTGCAAATTTGAAGCAGTACTCTCTGTATGGCCTCTACTCCAATGTTAAAGACTCTCTTACCAACCCTTTCAAAAACATCTTCTGATCACTTTCCTTCTCCTTCGTGTGTTTCTTACTTACTTTTGTATTCTTCCTCGCCTACCTTTTTTTTTTTGGTTTCATTCGTATGATTTATGCTATATACATACATATACATTGTATTTTATTTACTTAGTGTGTAACGTTTTCTAGATATGTTTCTTATGAGTGTTTCTAAATCAAATTTTATTATATTGTAATTTCTCAAAGTTACGAACGAGTTGTAAACAATTTAGAAATCAAAAACGATAATCTAAACAATTTGAAGATAAATAACTCCAAAACAAAGAAAACAAGTTGTACTCTTGGCTTCATGTAACTTTGTTTCTTCTAGATGAATGAAAACAAGTTGTTTGACAAAAATAAACAAAAAAAAATCTAAACAATTTGAAGATACATAACTCCAAAACAACGAAACAAACCAACAATATTAAACACACTAACAATATTTTAAATAAAAGATAAAAATGTTTTAAAGATCCATAAAAGAAATTAAAAAGACAAATTTAAAATAAATGCACATCAAACTTAGAACATAAACCAATTATTGATATTAAACAATGTCGCATCAACATTATTCTCTCCAGTGATTGTTCCATTAGGACCATTAGGAGGTGGCTCTAGACGGAGACCATCATTAGTCGCTATAGTGTTGTCGTTCCTGTAAAATTTTGAGTTGTTAATGTTATTTTCTTCCTCGTTTACTCCCCATCTCACGGTTCATAATATCAAAAGAGTATTACCTTGGTGGATTCATAACCATCATCGGATTATGATGTTGTGAAGGTTGAGAGACTGATCCATGTAAACCATCAAAAGCCATCATTTGGGGTTCTTGATGAAGACCAGCATTAGTCGGTATGATGATGTTGTTGCTCATGTAAAACTGTGAATTGCTAATGTTATTTCCTTCCTCGTTTACTCCCACATCACAGCTCATGATATCAAAAGGATATTGCCTTGGTGGATTCATAACCATCATCGGATTAACGTTCATATTATGATGTTGTGAAGGTGGAGAGACTGATCCAAGCAAACCATAAGAAGTCACCATTTGGGGACAAACTGGATCCATTTCCAAATGATGGTTTCCTTTGCTACTACTTCCTTGGTATGGACAATAGCTTCTTGGGTTTGGATCCATGCCAAGAATGGGTGGATTGAGTGGGGAAACCCATTGATCAATTAAGTAATGACTTTCATTCTCCATTAAAGCATTAATGCTAATTCTTCTTGTTGCTTCATCTTGATTGTTTCCTACAAAAACATCATTTATGGTGGTATTAAGTGGCTCGACTTGCACTTCAAATGGGAACACCGGTAGCTAGATCTGGAAGAGGAGGAAATTGCTCGTTTAGATGTCTCCTATAAGATAGGATTTTTTCTCTTGAGAAAGATAACAAGGCATATCTCTCACTCAAGTTAAGATCCGCGATATTTATATGACGTTCTTGTAGCTGATTCATCATCTCATCAGTTTCATACCTTCTTTTCTCGTTATGAACCCTAGTCAATTTAGCTTGAATTTTGCTTGTCTCCTCTTCTATGTATGACTCGACAGTCATCGCATATTTATCTCTCAGGAACTTTGGTAAGGCAAAAAAACGATCTAGAAGGCCATGAGTCGTTTCAAGAGATGGCCACACCACTGGTTCACCTTCATTAGGGTTAGAAATGATTAGACAAGCCCTTACATCACTCAATATGGTTAGTTCTTTCACTTTTTTTTGTAATGTTGTTATTTTTTTCTTCAAAGTTATTTCTCTTGACTGGTTATTCTCTATCCGTGCAAGTTTTACTTTTTTTCTTGGCATGATCACTCTTTTGATATTTATATAATGTTGGGTTTATGGTGAACTCATTTACATAGAGTTGATATAAAGAGAGAACATTTCAGATGCCAATACTAGCTAGTCAAAAGAAAGAGAGAAGATGGATGATTATTCAAGATGTAAAATTAAAGGCTACTAACTGATTACTATTTTAAAAATAGTAAGAAAGATGTAATTGTAATTACTAGTAAAAAGTATGGAATGTTAATTGTGCTTTTAAGTTAAACCGAACCTTTTCGATCAACTTAAAAATATCAACTCAAAAAGTGAAATTATTCCTTTGGTTTGGTTATAATCGTTATTTTAAAAATATCAGCCTTAACCAATTTTGAACCAAAATGAAGGAGTAAATACAATCTATTAAGAACTTTATTCAAAGCTAAATTTTAATTGTACCATACTATATTAGATTTTGTTTGGTGTTTACATTATTTATTCTTTAAAAACCAAAACTAAAACCCGGATCAAACAACCAACATGTTCAAATATCTATGTGGTTGTGCTGTTAAATGGAATTCAAATGGAATTAAATTATTTGCACATTCAAATTGAATTCCTTTCCAAATTTGTGGTCATAATCAATATAGGAAATTAATTTAATTCATTATTTTATCAATATTTAATGCTAATACTTATATTGACCACATTATTTTCATTGTTGTGAATCATATTAATTGGTAGTGTTTGACAATTATTTTCGAAACTAATTGTTGACTATACATAGTCTTCAATTTAAGGTTCATTTTAATATTTTCATACAGATAAATAAATAAATATATTACCATATTATGTACAAAAAGAAGTTGACTATTATTTTTTCATCTTATGTTTTATATTACCATTTATACAGTTTTCTAGACAGTATATTTTTTTCTTTCTGTTTTGACCCTTTCTATGTTCTGTACTTCCGTAGTTTCATAGTTATAGTTTTAAGGAATTTCCTGGAACTGGAATGCTGAGGTGTAGTTGAACGGTACTAGTGTCTAAAATATCTAGTAGGCCACTAGACAGTTTAAGACGTTTTAGTTGACTTCATATATTGTTCTACTATGTATTATAAAATTGGATGTGTTTTATGTTAATATGACATCCTCATTGTTCTATTATCGTTCCTCGCTAAGGTCGTCGCTGTTGACACCGCAACTGATTAATAATTCATGGCCGAAAGAGGACATATAGGAAGTGACGTATAGGATCACTAACTAATTACTTTGAAAAGCTTTGGAAGCAAAATAAATGTGTTATGACAAAGACAAACACAACCGAAAGAGTGATCCTCTCTCTCAGAGAGCAGAACAAATCTTAATACCAAATTCTAGATATAGTATCACGCTCTCACTTGGAAAATGCCTAAGACTAATTCTGTATAGTTTTTGTGTTACCGGTTGATACTAGAACCTTGTTTGGTTCGAAATGCTTCAATCAAATAGAACAATAAACGATAAACCCTGAAATCACAAAGTAAAAATAACCCATATAGCAAACATAGATACAAAGAGAATGTTCTACAAATATTTCTCATCTAACCCAAATTTTAATTTCTTTCACAAAAAAATCAAATCAAAGGGAGATTAACAACAAACCAGCATTAGAAAGTAGAAACACAAAGCTGGTTTGATTAAAAAGCTGTTCAAAGAAAGAATATATTTGCAAATAACGAAACTCAACTTCAACGCAATAGACGCCTCGCCTGAGGAGGACTTGGTGGTGTCCCTGAAGTTGGTTGACTTCCTCCACTGTTACCGCCACCACCACCACCGCCGCCACCTCCGCTGTTCCATGGTTTAACAACAACAAGAACCACAACTATAATGATGATGATGAGAATGATAATGGCGTAACATGTCCATTTCCGCGTGTTCTTCTGGTAAACCCGAGCGGTTTGTAGGTGCTCAGTTCCGCCTCTGATAAAAGAACTGGCTCTGCCCACATGGCTCTCAATGTCATCGAGCTGAGCTCCCTGGTGCTCTACCAGCACCGCCATGTCTAGAAACACCTGGTGAAGCTCCCTGAGGTTCTTCTCGATGTCTTTAACAGCGTCATGCCTTTCTTGAATCTCGTTAATGGTGTCTAACACCCTTCCTCTTCCTTGTTCTTGTATTGCTTTCTGCAAGAATCTCTCACTCTCTCCTGCAACAGAAACAGTAGCAAAAATCGCCCAATATGTCAAAGAGTAACAACATGTCTAGTTCTCAGATATCAATTGCAGCTCTAAGCAACTAAGAAGTAGCACAATTCCTGCTACAAATCCATTTTCATAGACTAATGCAAAATTCAGAAGTTATTGTTCTTCACAAAGGCTTGAATCAGTTATTCTGAAACCAGTTGTTCATCATCCAAACTCAAAGTAAGGCTTGAAGTACAGTATGTATATAACCTAGATGATGGTTCTAGTTGTAGATGAATCTGGAAGTGATATGAATGGAAGAAACGAGTAAACGAACCAGTGGAAATAAGTCGATCTAGGGTTCCTTCGTCAGGATTCTCGCCGGTGACGGTGAAGTACCTCCGCTGTACAGTTTCTTTATACTCGGACGAGATGAGCTCCCTCAAACGGTTGAAACTATCCATAGAGTCCTTCAATTTCTTCCTGAGACCGTTGAGGACAGAGGTCCTGGTTCGATCGGAGGAAGAGCCAGGTCCACAGCCAGGGAGACTACGATTAGCAGCATTGGCGCGATCTAACGCCTCGAGTTTAACCTTAATCATCTTGGCCTTCTTCAAAGCGACTCCAACGTCGCCGTCCATTTGAGACCTGAGATCCTTAACGGCTTTAGCATTGTGAAGCGTCTTGCTCTGCTCGTGAGAGGAAGAGAGTGTTTCGTTGAGCCGATCTAGCTCTTTCAACTCCTCTTTCACAGATTCAACGTCTTCGAAGAACTTGTCGAGGTTCACACCGCCGGTTGATCCCACCGCGGGATTCGCCATCTGAACTCCTCCGTCGTCTCGGCGAGGAGATGGTTCTCCGCCGCGGAAGCGTGAGAACGAGCTGGAAAACAAATCGTTCATTGAAGAAATCAAAATCGAGAGAGATTTCAGATCGGAAAACGAAAGACAAAAAGGAAAAGACTTAAAAGAAGGAAGGAAGGAAGGAGGAGAGAAGTCGTACTGATTGAATCAACAAAGACGGTTTTATTGAAAAGTCCAAAAGGAGGATTGTATAAGGTAAGCCAGCAGAAGAGGTCAAATAAGCAAGTCTCTATGGGTTGACTTGGAAGCTTCTCAGAAAGTAGCAATGGCGGAGAAGGGAAGGTGATGTTGAAAGTGAAAGCGTGTCTAGTGCCTTGTCCCGTATGGAAGGAAACAAATTGCAATTTCATTTAGTACTAAATTGGAAAAATAAAGAAAGAAAAAAACATGAAGATGATTCCATTGATTTCCATTGCCTTGGTGGTCATACTCTTGAAAGCGACATGCAATGGTGCATAGGCTTAACTGAACATTATACACACGGTTACTTTCAAGAGCGTTGTTGTGCTCAAGTCTCCGAAGCTACAGAAATCTGCTGCCCGCGTTTTCACTGTGTGTGGTCTTGGTGGTTTCCCAAAAAATCCCTTCTCTTATTTCAAGTGTTAAAAGTCTATACATATATAAAACAACAATTTATAAAGCAAACATGTTATTATTCAAGTGTTAATGGTCTGTAGTCGTTATGTCAATCATAATCATAACAATCTCTCAACGAATCTATGCCAACAGCAATTTCTGTATAATAATCTCATAATGGATAGAATGCGAACTAAACTAACTAATTATGAGAACAGTCTCTCATATCGTCAAACAATGTTGTTTTAATCGTCAAATATATATCTCAGAGTCTGCTATCACTTATGTTAATGTTTCTAAAAGCGACCCACCGAGAGAAAGGTGAAGTGAGGAGTGTTGTTGGACGCGGAGAATGGTACACCGTATCATCCTTAAGAGGCAGCTTTCTCTCCGGCCACAAACTAACTTCTCCTTTATTTTAGCATGTGATGACTCGGTCATTCTCAATCTCTCACCCTTTTGTTTTGTGAATGAGTTAGTCTAATTACAATTTCGTTTGTACTTTGAGCCGAAGTAAAGGGACAAGTTATATGATTCGGCAAAAAAACACTTAGGAATTTTGATAAACATACTATAACGGGGATGTATTAAACGGATAATGAGGTAACAAGAAGTTACAAGTTGTTGTTCCACAAGCTTCGGAGTTTGTTCAGTTGTAGATATATTGTTTTAGATCTTTGTATAGATTCTTTTAGTAGTCTATCTAAACTTTGTAATCGCATCATTCAATTAACAACAGAAAGCACTTTTATCCCGATAACGATCTCTGAAGTGAATCTTCAGGATGGTTTTTAAAACAGAGTTTTTAAAAGACGAATAAATCTTGAAGGTTCTACTAAGTTAAAGGAGAAATTTCTGACTAGCTAATTTATAATTTTCCAAAAGAGGGGTTTGTTTGTCGGGGCCATAAACGCTGCGTTTTGGGTCAAATTATCGGTTCAACCGGCCGGTCCGGTTCTAAGAACATCGGTCGATCTAGTTGCTCCTTTATAACACAAGACCTAAACCCTAACTCTCTCTCTCTCTCTCTGCTCCATTTCTCTCACTTTCTTCAAATCTACGAAGCTCTCTTCACGCATCGACAATGGCGTCGATGATGGTAAGTCGCATCTACACTCTCTCTCTCTATACTTTACATACATATATGTCTAAGTCACTGACTGACGCGTCGCTACTTTGGTTTGGATTCGTGAGCAGCAACCGCAGATCATACTGTTGAAGGAAGGTACAGACACTTCTCAGGGGAAAGCACAGCTACTGAGCAACATCAACGCTTGCACGGCGGTTGGAGATGTGGTTCGAACCACGCTCGGGCCACGAGGTATGGACAAACTCATTCACGACGATAAAGGATCCGTCACCATTTCCAACGATGGTGCTACCATCATGAAGCTCCTCGATATTGTTCATCCTGCTGCTAAGATCCTCGTCGATATCGCCAAATCCCAAGACTCTGAGGTCTTTTTTGATTTCGATTTTTTTTTTTTCCCAATCTCGTTTTTTTTTTCAAAAAACTTTCCCAATTGGATTTTGTGTGCCCTATTCTGATGTTGAGCTAATTACTGATCCAAATCTTGGATCTCCACTGTTTAAATTAAGTCCGATCCAGTATTCAGATCTTAGAATGCGTGATTTAGTTTATGAACTTTGAATGTTCTGTTGTTTGGTTATAGGTGGGTGATGGGACAACTACTGTTGTTCTTCTTGCAGCAGAGTTTTTGAAGGAGGCTAAGCCATTTATTGAGGATGGTGTTCACGCTCAGAATTTAATCAGGAGTTACCGCACTGCTTGCACTTTGGTTTGTACTTTTTCTTTTCGTTAGTACAATTACAAGCCTTTTTTTTAATTGTTGGATCTTTTAACACCTTAAAATCACTACTCTTTTATTGATGTAGGCAATTGAGAAGGTTAAAGCACTCGCTGTTAGCATTGAGGGGAAGAGTGTAGAGGAAAAGAAAGGTTTATTGGCTAAATGCGCTGCTACTACTCTTTCATCTAAGCTTATTGGTGGGGAAAAGGAGTTTTTTGCTACAATGGTTGTTGATGCTGTAATGGCTATTGGGAATGACGACAGGCTAAATCTTATTGGGATCAAGAAGGTAAACTCATTTTTGTTTTTATACTTCAAATCTGTTGTGTTTCTTTCATTCTTAGGAATTGTGGGAATGTCTTAAACTGACTTTGCATATTATGTCAAAAAATGTTTCATGGTTTTTTATCTATGTCCAAACTAATTATATGTTCTGTTTATTGTTGGACTTCAATTTTACACAATAATGGATTTCTATATGGCTTTTGCAATCCGTTAAGATAGTATTTTCTTGTTAACAAGCAGTTTTCTAGTCGCATTCTTGTACCACAAATGCCTATCTGCTGCATTCTGCCTCTATTCATTGCATCATTTCCTAAGTCCAGTTAGATTCGGGGAAGTGTGAATTGGCTTAGTGCTACAGGGTCCATATGATTGACTTCTATAACATGTTGTCTTTGATTGAGATTCTTCAAGATCCAAGTCAAGTTATTGACATCCCATTTGTGCCTATACTGTAAAGCCAGGTTAATGATGCATCTAAGCTAATGTCATGATTTTCTCTGCAGGTTCCTGGTGGCAATATGAGAGACTCTTTCCTCGTTGATGGTGTAGCTTTCAAAAAGACATTCTCATATGCGGGTTTTGAGCAACAGCCAAAGAAATTTCTTAGCCCCAAAATTCTCTTGCTTAACATCGAATTGGAGTTGAAATCTGAGAAAGAAAACGCTGAAATTAGGTTGGCATTCTGACTCTTTATGTTGATTTTTTCCCCCTACAATGAAGCATCTTTTCGCCTTATTTGACTTGGCGCCACCCTTTGTTCACAGGCTGTCAGATCCATCACAGTACCAGTCAATAGTTGATGCAGAATGGAATATCATTTATGACAAGCTAGACAAATGTGTTGAGAGTGGAGCAAAAGTTGTTCTTTCTCGACTGGCTATTGGTGATCTAGCTACTCAGGTTTGTTGATATCTTTTTTTCTATTCTTCTCATCTACTGGAGGATGTGCTTGCATAGTCAGGCTGAATACTGACGTCTATCTGTATTTCTTGTAAAATCATTTGGCAACTTAAAAGCATGATTACATTGGTAGGTTAATATTCTTGCAATTCTCAGTATAAGACTATTAAGCATGAGCAACACTTCAAAGTTGCAGTTGTATGTTCGTTTGTTAGTGTATTTTCCTCAGAAACCTATGAATAAGTTTGCTTTTGTCAATCGATATTGTTCACTACGGTACCTTGCAATTTGGTGTTCATTTTCGTATTACTCAAGAGTGCTTGATGTGTTTTACTTGGCATTTTGTTGCAGTATTTTGCGGATCGTGATATATTCTGTGCTGGTCGTGTGGCAGAAGAAGATCTTAACCGTGTGGCTGCTGCAGCTGGAGGAACAGTTCAGACAAGTGTTAACAACATAATAGATGAGGCCCGTGAAAAATGATTTTCTTTGCTTGCTATTGGATAGGCTTACTAGCTTTCAGTGACTTGTTGATTTCATTCATCTGAATCAAAGGTTGTTTTTAA
The DNA here is from genome assembly GCF_030686135.1 of Camelina sativa. NCBI lineage: Eukaryota > Viridiplantae > Streptophyta > Magnoliopsida > Brassicales > Brassicaceae > Camelina > Camelina sativa. Next base: position 4,593,048 of record NC_141880.1, read on the forward strand.
TCTATGCAGGTTCTTGGAACTTGTGAGATTTTCGAGGAAAAACAAGTTGGTGGGGAGAGGTTTAACATATTCAGTGGTTGCCCTTCAGGCCGTACAGCAACAATTGTCCTCCGTGGTGGAGCTGATCAGGTATACGTCAGATATTGGAAGCTTCATGAATATAAACTAATCAGCATAAATATGAATTCCTTTGAAACATTAATGGCAGTTCATCGAAGAAGCTGAGCGGAGTTTACATGATGCGATTATGATTGTGAGAAGAGCTGTGAAGAACTCAACTGTTGTTCCTGGAGGTGGAGCTATAGATGTAAGTGTCCTCCATTCACTTTGGTTCAGTATTATGTTTTGCATGTAGGGTTGAATCCTTCCTCCTGGTTGTAGATGGAGATAAGCAAGTATCTGAGGCAGCATTCTAGAACAATTGCTGGGAAGTCACAGCTATTCATCAACTCCTATGCAAAGGCTCTGGAGGTACACTTCCTGGTTGGCTTGGATATTGTTCTTTTGTGCCTATTAATTTCTGAAATTCTCACAATTCTGACTTATATGGGCATATAAAGAAAAGGAGTTTTCGGAGTGTTCTGTGTTATTAAGCATTACAGAGAACACATATTTTCTGTTCGCTTGTTTTGTATAATAGGAGTTTTGTAAACAACTAAGAAGGATCTTTGACCCCCGGGATCTGAAATTTGTTGGTTTACATATGATACACAAATATCTAAATTCACACTGGTTGTGGTGGTACTACAGGTTATTCCACGACAGTTATGTGACAATGCTGGATTTGATGCAACTGATGTCTTAAATAAACTAAGACAAAAACACGCCATGCAAAGCGGTGAGCCTTCTCTCACTATATCACAAGCTTGATATATTAATCTTTTGATGGGCAGCTGCTTAATATCATTCATGATATCTGTGTTATAACAGGTGAAGGAGCTTCTTATGGAGTGGACATTAATACTGGTGGAATAGCAGATTCTTTTGCTAACTTCGTCTGGGAACCAGCAGTTGTGAAGGTATTTCAAGATTCTATTAAATTCCACTGTCTTGTCGTTGTGCCATTGAAAAGTTTATTGATAGTTTGATTTCCATTGTTCTGGCAGATCAACGCAATAAATGCTGCGACTGAAGCGGCTTGCCTCATTCTAAGTGTGGACGAAACTGTGAAGAACCCTAAAGTATATAACACATGCTGTCATTTTCTTTTGTATGTTGTGATAATGTGTATATATTGTTTTGATAATTGTTGTAAATTGCAGTCGGAGAGCGCACAGGGAGATGCTGCAGGTGCAATGGGTAGAGGACGCGGTGGAGGTCGTGGCCGTGGAATGCGAAGGCGATAAGCTCTGTCTCTTAGGCCAACCTTGTGGGATTCTCCTCTAATTTCGATTTTGTTGAATTTTGGTTTTGGAGTTAAGAAGGCTATTATTGGGTGTGTGTATTTCAATTAGAATTTCTTGTTGGTTATGTCTGTCTATACAATCTGTGAAACAGAAGTTTTAGAGTGGTTTTGGTTACACTTAAGGAATTACTTTTGCTTGATCAGATCTTGACAAGTATATATCTGTATCGCTTAGCTCTATGCATCATTATTTTTGATATAATAGTTCGATGGAGGATTTATTGAATGCGTACACTTGAATATATCGAAATCTCTATCGTGAGTATTTAATTTAATTGTGTTTCTAAGTATGTGTTGTGTCCGGCAGATTATAAATATTCTTGATCCGAGTACACAAGAGGAAAGCTAAACACCAACTCGTGAGTGAAACTCGTTGAGTTGATCTTTGGGTGAGGAGCTTAGAAGGTTAGTAAGTAGAGTCATATCAATACATGGAAACTTCTTCCACTCATCAAAATGATCTTTAAGTATCTCTCTAGCTTTCTCCTTCAAGTTCAGACCACAATCCAGTCTTAGAACGTTACAGAGCTTCTCTACTGTGCCGACGTTTACCAACTCTTCCACAACCATGTTTTCTGGCGAGAATTTTGAGACAATGCTTAGGATAGAGAGAGCTCTATCGTCTGCGGCAGGTGAAACCCTCAGTAGCCGCTTTGTCACAACCGCGATTCCGCTCCTATGAGCAAGGATCTCGGCTCTACCGTTTGCGCTACAACATAAACGAGACAAAGCTCCTAACATAAGTTCTGTAATTCTCTTCTCGTCCGCGTAACTTATTTCGAGTTCTATGAGTTCATAAATCGCACCGAGATCCACAAGGATCGATCGGTTTCGGCTCCACGAAGAAGTCTCTAAAAGAATCATCAGCGCGGAGGTCACAGCTTGTTTGATGACCAAAGTATGATCAAGTTTCGATGGTTCCGTTTTTCCCAAGCTAGGCCTTGATGATTGTACCGTATCTCTCACGCTAGGGCTCGTCCGGTTAAGACTATTTACTACATCCTTGAGAAACCCTATGATCCCTTTGAAAACCTCGGGATTCAATCTCTCCACTATATGAGAGGAAGTGTATTCAGTTAAATTCCTCAAGAGCAAGATTGTGTACGCCTTATTGAAGAAGTCTTCTTGGTGTAAAACCCAAGTCAACGATTCCATGATTCGATCGTCTTCCATCAAGATTGTTTTTGCGTCGTTCGATGGAACACTGATCAAGTGAAGAAGACGAAGAGACTCATCTAGCCCTTTGATATGACGTCGTCCCTCTTCATCTTCTTCGCTAGTGCACTTGACTACGAACAAGATCAAAGACTTATGTACGCCAGCTTCACACATCAATCTCCTGTTATTTCCCTCCATAGCCAAAACTTCAAGCTTGTGCAACGTATCTTCTCTTCCTAAGGCTGTACGATTTAAATAACCAAACCAAAATTGTTAGTCTTAAACCGATAACCGTGCTGAACTTAATTTGATCTAACCTTAACATGTAATTTAGTTTTGTTTTGGACCTCTAGCTATAGCTAAAGTTTACATCAAATTTTTTTTTTTTTTTAAATTCCTCAGAAATAGTTATTAAATCCATTGATATTATTTATTAATCCAAAACCGATATACTTGTAATTTTGTAGCTCCAAACCGAACCAAAATAAATCCACACAAATAACCATGTTATTCGAAATAACCGGGTTCCTACCTTCTTGGCCGAACTTTTTGAGATTCTTGATCTCCTGGACGACATTAGGTTTGCCAGGAGGAGCTCGAGGTGTAGAGATTCTAACGACGCCACGAGTCTCGTTCTCGACGCACCAGTGCTGGATGAGACGGCGAAGCATGTGGTTAGGAGTAAGATCGGAGTCTAAAGGAAGAGGTTGCTTCGTGACGGGACAAGAGGAGGGGACCTTTTCGAGCCATTTAACGATGCATTGGCGGTCGTAAGTGATGCCAGAAACGGTCGTGACAGGATCTTTCATGATCTCAAGTGAGATTGGGCAGATAAAGTAATTAGGGATCTCGACCTCTTCTTCCTCTTCATGATCCATTTGACGAGAAAACGTATGAGTTTGTAATGATAATATATGTAGACTAGAGAATATTATTATTTATTAGTAAAGAAGAAGAAGAAGAAAAACATGTGGTGGAGGTAAGAGGTGGCGGGCGGCTCCGTTTACTTGAGGAGAGACTGAAGATTTGTTGATTTGTCAACGCTTTGAATTTCCACTAACATATGTTTTTTAGACAAAGATTATTCATTATTAAACACATGACACGTGTATGTTTTAATTGTCAATGAAATGATGCACCTAATAACTGATTTTATTTTTATTTTTTTTCAATTCAAAGAATGTGCACTCTCATGCTATGGATTAATTAATGGATGCTCTGACTATGGATGTTATGATAGTTTTCCTTGAGACTCTAAGCTACTATGATTCATAGTCAGTGTTTTTTTCCTGGAGAATCAAAAGTTGAATTGTGAATTCTTTTATTTGCAAAAATCTAAAAAAGATTCTTCACATCTTGGTTAGTGACAGTAATTTGGTGTAAATATGAGATGTGTGACAGTCTTGAAATCTCAATGCTGATGATTCTCTTTATTAAGTGATCCGATGAATAATAAATTTTTAGATAAAACGCCTGAACTGTTTTAGCAGGATCCGAGCTTTTTTCCTTTTTCCGGCAACTTTTTCGATTAACCTGTTTTGTAACTGGATCAAAATTATATTTCTCAGCCCATCCATTTGGGAGATAAACGAGAAAAAAAAAAGTGATTCTCGTCATAATAATAAATGTAATATTTTTTACTCAGTCTTCCTCTCCTTCAATATGTTGAAAGATTCTCTCCGAAAAAAAATTAAAAAAAAAAAAATCAAATTGCTATATGGTATTGGGCAAGTTTGGTCCAATATCCAAACGCATGTAAGAAAAAAAACCTCAAAACCTACTCAAGAGAATAAGGAACCCAATAAAAAGTAATACAATTTTGTAACGGCCCATAAAGCCCAACAAAGGTGTTATCTTCTTCTATTTAAGAGTAAACAACACACCCCCAGCCGCGGGAACCCAAAAATCCCTAAATTATTTCCCACTGAGAGTACAGTATGTTCTCAAATGGAGAGGAGAGGTCGATCAAGGAAATGAAGAGTAAGAGGAAGAAGAAGACAACGCCGCCTACGATTACGAAGACGAAGAAGAAGAAGAAGCCGTCAACGCCGGAATCGGCCCTAATCCCTTCACTTCCCGATGACTTGGCAATGAGCATCGTCGCACGCGTCTCAAGATTGTACTATCCGATTCTATCCCTCGTATCGAAGAGCTTTCGATCTCTCGTAGCTTCACCGGAGCTTTACAAGGTCAGGTCACTCTTGGGCACCACCGAGAGTTGTCTCTATGCGTGCTTCAACTGCTTTTCTGGTTTTCGTTGGTTCAACCTCTGCCGGAAACCTGATCATCATCAAACCCTAACTAGCAACAATGATGAGGAGGAGGAGAAGAATAAGTCATCAACAACAACAACCAGTGGGTATGCTCTGGCTTCAATCCCAATCCCCAATAGTAATTGGAAGTTGTTGAAGAACTCGTTCTCGCTTTTCGACCCAAAAACACAAGCTTGGGATCCTCAGCCCTTCCCATGCCGTCAGACAGTCGGTATGTTTGACCGCCACAGCGCATCTATTGACGGAAAGTTACATGTGGTGGCTGATAAAACGATGGCTGTTTACGATGTCAAGGAAGCTAAATGGGACGTACTCTCTAATCGATCAATGTATTATGGCATGCTTCCTAATTCTTATTGCCAGAGAGATAACGTTGTGTACTCGGCTTCTCCGGAATCATTCAGATGGTATGACATCCAGGCACGAAGGTGGAGAGTTTTGCAGGGTTTGGTTGGACTACCCACGTTTCGTCGTGATTATGTTTTTAGATTGGCTAATTTTGGTGGAAAGCTAGCTGTTATGTGGTGGCAGACGATCTGTATTTATACCGGTAAGAAGAAGATTTGGTGTGCCGAGATTGCGCTTGAAAGGCGCAGCAGCAGCGCAACTTGTGAAATTTGGGGGAAAGTTGAGTGGTTTGATCATGTGCTTACCCTTACACCCAGTGCATTTGATGAATTCACCAGTATTATTGCTGCTACTGTTTGATGGATGGATGTGTCGCAAGGCTTCAACTTTTGTCTTCTTTTAAGTCTATGTGATAGACCAAAAAGGAGAGGACAAATTAAGGAATCCTGGGAGATGGGAATTGAGTCATTTGGAGTAAGGAGGCTCACCTGTAACGAAGTATTATTGTGCTTTGATTTGTACTTGTTTAGTTTATTTACTGGTTCCTAGTTTTTAAATTAAGATCACTTTCTGTTGTATTAAGAAATACAAACATATTAGGCAAAAGAAAAGGAAAAAAAACGTGGTAATTGACTTATGATGGTCACAACCACAAAAAGAAGTAAAGAACTTACTGTGAATCACAGTCTGTGATGAATCGATCTATAAAATATTGGAAAAAAGAAACCCATGAATGAAACAATTCAAGTTAGAAACCATACGAAGATTGTATGGCCTCTGAGGTATATCATTCTTCAACCCAATTCTATTATACAACAGTTGAAGTATTGGGGGAAAACAGATTGAATATCGCACATCACAATGAAGAAAGAATGAGAATCCAATTCCAAGTTGAAGAAAGGCATACAAATGTTACCTCGCAATCCAATCCATCAGTATTAGACATTATGTGCTTCGAATTCTAGAGTGTCATGAGAGTGATTTAGTTTGTTTGAAAGTGCTGGATTTATTTCACACTTGCGTGCTCCTAAGAAGACATCGCCATTTTTGTGACCGAGGGACTTTTTCTAGAAGCATTTGCAAGCCCACGTTGTTTCCTGACATTCCAAACATGTATCTGCACATTTGCATTGGGATAGAGATTAGAGACGAGCGCAAGTTTCAGAAGCAGCTCCCTAGAATTCAACAGTGATTTCTAACTATCAAGTGAAACAGTGTCCCTGCTTTTGGGATATATTAAAAGACTAGATTATAATGCAAGCGAGCAACGGTTTGATTTTATAAACCACCTAACTCTTTGTGATAAAATCTTCCAAAGTTTGTTACAGGTTACTTACTTGCTTCGACGAGCCTTTCTTTTCCAGGAAACAAAAGATGTGATCCACTGCATAGGGATAATAATCCAAAGAACAAGTTAGAGAGTGAGAACAGTAGAAAACAAGACAAAAGTTTAAAAGAAGTTGCTTCCAATCACCTTAAAGACCGGCGTGAAAGACAATGGCCCAGCAATAGATGCTTTACGCAGAGGCAATCTCCGTTGAGGAACAACTTCCTTTGACAAATGCTGAGCAATTTCTTTCAGCAGTACCATTTGAGCTTTTTCAGTCCTCATAGAGACAAGTGCCTGTTTCATTGATTCCCTGTCAGCCTCCAGTGCTTGAAGCCTCATGTATAGTTTTGTTATATCAGGATCACCAAGATCTGCGTGTTCTCTCGATAAGACCACATTGCTATCACAAGTGCCATCCTCAAGCTTCTGTTCAGTTACACCGCCACTATAAGACACACTGCTGTGATGGACAGAATCAATGGTATAAACTCTATCACTCATGTCATCTCCTATCTCTGACGAGTCATCTTTAGTATGATTATTGTTCTCTGCATTTTCCACTTTCTTAGAGCTGTAGCTTTCATACCTTGGGAAATCAACAAAAACATCAGGTCTTAGTTCTTTAGATGTTCCCAAATGTGAACTTGAACCAGTGGGAGAAATCCTCCTAACATGTCTTTGATGCCTAGGACTCTCACCAACCATTACCTTCTCCGAAACATCCCTCCCTCTCGCTCCCGAGAAATCACCATTCAACGGAATAAAGCTGGGATTAGTCTCCATCTGGCTTAGTCTACGATCCAAAGTCTTCAAATGTTCTCGGCCATGAGGGGAATCAGCTGGTGGGTAGTTTTCATCATCTGCAACATAGATATCAGCCTCCAGAGGATCTTGGTTCTCGTTTATATTGCACTTAAGAGGAGGGTAGTCATAAGTAGGGAAGTCAAACTCAGAATTAGTGTCGATCAAGCTGCTCGGGTAACGAGTAAGCAAGCTCTTGTCACCACCAGATTCTGCTTCGGTGAGCCCGTAACTCATCAACCTATGCTTATAAGCCTGAATTTCAAATTTAAGAGACTGAATAATCTGATCCCTCTGATAGACCACATCTTCCAGTGCGGCAATCTCAGCGTTTTCGTAGTTCACTCTGCCGTTAACGGTACGCTCAAGCTGTGTACATTCCAACTGGAGAGCAGCTTTCTCAGTCGTCAACTTCTGAATCATACCCATAGCTCCATCTGCAGCTGAAGATGAAGCGTTACGCTCTTTCTCGAGCTCGTCGTACAAATGCTGAATCGTCTCCTGTTGGTTGGTAACGGTCTCGCGTAGTAGTTCACATTCGTTCTCGATATGGACTCTGGGATTAGAGAACATGTCAAGGTCGTCTAGCTCCGGTACAGAGAAACGTTGATCCTTGACTACTAATTCGTCGTGTCTTCTCTTGATCGATCGATTCCATGAACCTTGTGAAGAACAATCACAATCACAATCACAACATTTGATCGGAGGAGTCTCCATTCTCCAATTCCCAGAGATTTTTTCCAACCAACCAGAAAGAAACCTAAAATCGCACTAAAGCCCTAAATCGATAAACATCAAGCTGAAGCCAATTCTGCAGAGACAAACCACAACAACAACAACAACAACAATAAAAAAAAAAAAACTCAATTCTCGGAATCGTGAAATTACAATCGGAAGAAATGAACAAAGAACATCGGGAAACCATACATACCCCTTGGCGACTCAGAAATCGGAGAGGAAAAAATAATCGAAAATAACCAAAATCAATATCTCTGCGCGCACTTCTCCTTCTCCGTTTTTTTTAATTTATTTATTAATCGCTTAAACGAAAAAGGAAAAAAAATAAAAAAGGAATATTCGTAATATCAAATTTGTTTGATTTTTTTTTTTTTTTTTTGCTATAATAAACGGGGAAGAAGGCGTTTGATGGAGTGTCTTCTTCTCTGTCTCTGAGATTCTCTCTCTCTCTCTGGTTGTCAGAGAGACTATTTTTGGTTTAAACGAGGGAGACGATGTTCTTAATGAACCAACGTTCAGGATTGGGCTATTGGCTTAATATCGACGGTTCAGATTTGATTTGACTCTGAGAACTAGTCATAAAAAAAAACCTACGAAAAAACAATACATGGCGGCATGATCTCCTTAATATTTATTATACCTACTGGATACTTTTTGACGATGTGAATGTTTTGAAGCCCAATACAAACCAGTAAAAAATTGGTTTGGTTGATTTGTTTATTCTAAACTTATTCACAATATTTTTTGTTAATTTTTTTTTAAATCTTTTACATTAGGGTTGATTTGTTGCGACTTGCAACTCTAGAATTGTGGTCCTATATTCAACTTAACATTTTAAGTGATTTATATAAAATTTACAAATTTTATGTTATTCAATCATAAATTTTAAGAGGAATTGAGAAAATTTATTTACTTAAAAATACAGAAATTTAAATCTCATGGTTTAAGCGGGATGTGAAAGAATTTTACAGAAAATCATATTAACTTCCCTAAATTTTGTTAAAATTCCAATTTTCCTAAATTCCATTAAATGCTCTAAAATCATGGTTTAAATACATTCCCATATCACAAATTTGTGGGGTTTTTTCTTAGATTGGTTTTGTTATGTACAAAAAGGATTTGTGTAGTTTCAAATCGACTTTATTTATTTGAATAATTTATAATTTTTTTTGATTATGCTCATATTGTTGATAATTAGAATCTCATTATCTTACTAAGCTTACAAGTTTGATCACAATAAAATGATTTGCATTAATAAGTTAAAAAGCATAAGAAGATTTATTAACATATATTTTCTATCTGTTTCAAAGTAAAATGGTGTTTAAAATTAGTTTTTAATCTATATTTAAAGTAAATATAGTCTTATATAATGTAAATTTTAAGATAAAATTCTTAATTTACCTCAACTCTTAATTGATAATACAAAACCATTTTGAGCGGTTAAGAAAAGGCTTTTTAAATTAGCCTTTAAATATCAAAATGCGTATTTTTAATATTTCTCTAATTTCTTACCCCTTCTGTTTAATAAAGATTGATGTTTTGTAAATTTTGAAAAATAATCATTGAAAATATTTAAAATTATGAATTATTATTGGTTTAAAATTAAATAATATATGTTTAGCCAAACAAACAAAATATTTAAACTGTAATTAGTAATAGTTAAGGACAAGGTAGTCAATATTGGGATTGTGTATACCTTTAGAGTTAGCTCCGGTCGGAGAGAGAGAGAGAGTCAGCATCATCGTCACTCACTCGCAGAGGGTAGGTAAGACTCGTTGACATTTGTCCCTTGAAGCTTTTAGCACCCTCTTCTGTTCCGAAATGTTTCCGGTCTCTCAATTTCTCTATCTGCTAACAAAAGATTTTGTATTCTAGGGTTTGTTTATTCCTCGTCGCTCATTTACTGGGTTAGTCTTTTGTTTCGATTGTAATTTCTTAAAAATCACTTTCATAAAATTGTGCTACTGTTACTCTGATTCATACGAAGAGTCCAAGTTCTGAAATTGGTTTACTTCACTACAAAATTGTTCTTCTGTTTGCTTCGATTCTTCGAAAATGGGGTTTAACACAGTGATGGGTTTTACACAAAATTGGTTTCTTCTTATTGTGATTGTGTCTTTCGAAGCATACTTCTCTAATTCTCTATGCGTTCTTCCTTGTGATAGCAAATGTGTACTTCTGTGATTGAAACTTGGTTTGCCTTTTTTTTAGCTCAATGTTGTTTTGATAATCTCAGGTCTGATGATGGCAAGGCTAAGGCCGAGACAGTTGGAACCGAGCAAGACTGGTCCTTTCAAGTTTGGTTTTGATGGAGAAGAAGAAGAAGACGGTTGGGTCTTTGTCAAAAAGCAGAGAATCATCATTGTCTTGCCTTCTCTTCCTCCTCCTGTAGATTTCACTTTGGATAAACCTGCATTAACTTTTCAGTTAGAATCTGAGTTAAGAGACAGCGTTGAGGATGCGCAAGAGAGTACTTGTGATAAAACTGTGGTGCCTGAAGACTGTACTTTCGACAAGCCTGAAACTTCGGTTTCACAAGCTGAGTTAAGAGACGTTATTGCAGATATGCACGAAACTAGTCCTGTTCACACTCTGGTACCTGCTCTTCCTTTACCTGAACAATTCATTCTGCAGAAGCCTGAAGCTTCTCAATCACAAGTTGAGTTAAGAAACTGTGTTGCAGAGATCCACAAAATTACTCCTCTTCACACAGTGCTGTCTTCTTCTCTTCCGGTAACTGAACGCTTCACGTTACAGAAGCCTGCTACATCTCAGTTACAAGTTGAGAAAAGAGATGTTAATGCGGATACGCAGAAAACTACTACGCCTCTTCAAACAGTGATGCCTTCTCTTCCATTACCTGAACAATTCGTTTTGCAGAAGCCTGCAACTTCTCAATCACAAGTGGATACACACGAAACTGCTCTTGTTCACACAATACTTCCTTCTCTTCCTGTACCTGGACAGTGCACTTTGCAGCACAAGCCTGAAACTTCTAAATCACAAGCTGAGTCAAGAACGGAGACACGCAGAGCTACTCTTGTTCACACTGTGATACCTTCTCTTCCTGTAACTGAACCTGCAACATCTCAATCACAAGCTGAGATAAGAGAACAGACGCGGAAAGCTACTTTCTTCCACACGGTGGTACCTTCCCTTCCTGTAATTGAACATTGCACTTTGCAGAAGAATGCGGCTTCGCAGCCACAAACTGAGCTGAGAGACCTGGTTGCGGTTACTCACGAAACTACTCATGCTCACGCCGTGGAATCTGAGACCTGTCCTGATTTCACCTCAGTTGACAAACCAGAGATAGTTATTGGTCGCAATGTCACAACCAGGAAAGCTTCAGCTCCAAGAAGATCACTGCAAGATTGTAGAAAGAATCCGGATAGAAGAATGGAGATTCACAGGAGCCGTGCGGGCCACAAGCCCATAAGGTTTCCTAGAGTGATGTGCAGCTCAGTAGTAATGGATAATGAGAAGCTGAGAGTGTTGAATCTGGAGAAGAAGGTTGAGAAAGCAGGCGGAATGAACCAATGGGTTGGATCTATAGGATTGGGAAGAGAGTTTGAGAGGATGTTGAGAGAGCAGAGGATGAATAAGTTTCAGATGGCGAATTTGACAATGGAGAAGCTTAAGCAGATGGGTGCTTTAGCCGTTGGGCCAAGAAGAAAGCTTATACATGCGATTTGTTGTGTCTATCACCCACATTGTCTCCGTGCGTCCTTTAACTGAGAACAATCTAGCAAAGTTTAGCCATTAATGTGGGGGCAATAATACTTATTAGATACGTTGACTGATGCTCTATTACTATCTTTTGGTAATCGATAGTCTTTTTGGACCATAGACCAGAGCAAGGTAAAACTAGTCTCTTACCTCTTGTTGATGGTGAGATTCGAACGCTGGTTCTGTTCATGCTTCTCCCTAAAGCTCTCCTAAGATCAACCTGTAAATTTACGAAACACCAGGTTGATGTTCAATTTAACGAGATAAGTGTTTATTGTAAGGTTCATCTTCGTTTTCCTCGTATTCTTACATGGTGAAGTGTAGTATCCGGTTTGACCGGTATAGAATCTAATTTACACGGTTTACACATAACCGGATACATATAGTCTTATACAATTGCTTAGAGCCTTAGACACAAGGTGGTAAAACACTCAACCCTGGTTATCCGAAGAATTCGGACATTTCTAAATCTAACCTTTTGTTTAAATCCAATTTAAAGCTTAAGACGTAACTTCTTCACTAAGATGTATTAACGAGTCAAAAATCAAAGCCTATAAATGATGATTAGTAAAAGGCAAGAGGTCAAATGAGGTGGGACAAATTGGAGAAATACTGACGTGTAATCTCACATGTTGAATGCGACAATGTCACTGTTTGATGTGATAATGTATATCGCGCCTATTTGTATTGTGACAATTGAGGAGAACCTGTTCTATTTCTAGTATGAGCGTTTGCACATGCAATATAATATTCCCATGATGCGATATAGTTTAGTTTACAAGATCCATTAACTATAAAATACAATAAATTACAAGAATCTTGTACCATATACAAGTATTTTACTATATATTAAGTTCTTCACAAACGCGTACGCAAAATTTATTTATAGCTGACTTCTGACATTTATTAGTTGTTAAGTTATAACTTGAGAGTTGTTTAACACAACGGTATTTTCTTCTTTAAAGTAAAGTAGAACACAAAACAGTCAAAACTTCATATGCGACAATATATATGTACAATCTTCTCTACAAAATAATTGACAATTTCACAATATGTGATAGAGTATTAATGTATAACAACAAACTCTTATCAATATTAACAGTACGTGAATTATATTGTTTCGTGGTATAAAATAGTTAAACTTTGATTCCCCAACTGGAGGCTAAAAAATTAATCTCGATTTGAATTTAAGAATTCAGAAAGCTTATCCTAGTTGAAGTTATTAAGTACACACCACACAAACATGTAATTTGGGGTTCGAGAGAGAATTATACTATAACTAGACATATCTAATCTTCAGTTGTTGCAGACACGTCAAAACTTTGCATAATTTTTTTCCCCTTATATATAATCATTATTTTTTTTTAGATCTAACTACCAATTATTATGATGTCAGAAAACTGAATTTTATAAAAGAACAGACAAATCAGTGGATATTTTTTAAAATTTCTCTCCATCTTCCTTTTACTTATATTATCTATCACCTCTGGCTTCCAAATTGCACAGATCTATCTATCTCATCGACGGAGCGCGTGGTACATACGTGCCAGATGTAAGGATGCTGTGGTGCCACGTCAGATCGAGAAATCAATCTTTGGGCGGGTGCTCACTGTCACCTATAAAAATGGCGGCGGCAATGTTTCTTACGTCTCCAATGTTATCGAGAAAAATATCTTTGCAAAAAAAAAAAAAAAAAAAAAAAAAGGAAAATAAATAAAAAACGAGAGTAAATCTCGGCGATGGCGATCAAAGACCTGACGGCGGCGAACGGTGATCCATCTCTTCCTCTGATAAATTCTCCGCCGTCAGAAACAACCGGCGGCGACAGAACCTCTGCTCTTCAAACGCTCGGAAACATTATCGTCTCCATCGTCGGTACAGGCGTCCTTGGCCTCCCATACGCATTCCGTATCGCCGGTTGGTTCGCCGGATCTCTCGGGGTCATCATCGTCGGATTCGCCACCTATTACTGCATGCTCCTCCTCGTTAGCTCCCTTTCTATCTTTTTTTTTTCTCCCCCAAAATCCTTAAATCTCAACAACGTAAATCTAATTTGGATTGTTTCGATTGCAGATTCAGTGCAGAGACAAGCTAGAATCGGAAGAAGGAGAAGAAGAATCGAAAACATATGGTGATTTAGGTTTCAAATGTATGGGAACAAAAGGTCGATACTTAACCGAGTTCCTCATTTTCACCGCTCAATGTGGTGGATCAGTAGCGTATCTAGTCTTCATAGGTCGAAACTTGTCTTCTATATTCACTTCGTATGGGTTGAGTATGGTTTCTTTCATCTTGGTCCTGGTTCCAATCGAAGTTGGATTGTCCTGGATCACTTCTTTATCGGCTCTCTCTCCTTTCAGTATCTTTGCTGATATATGCAACATCATAGCGATGTGTTTCGTTGTGAAAGAGAACGTGGAGATGGTGGTTGAAGGAGACTTCTCGTTTAGTGACAGAACTGCTATTTCGTCTACCATTGGTGGTTTACCTTTTGCTGGAGGAGTTGCCGTGTTCTGTTTTGAAGGTTTTGCAATGACTTTGGCTTTAGAAAGTTCTATGAAGGATAGAGAAGCTTTCCCTAAGTTGTTAGCTAAAGTGCTTGCTGGGATTACGTTTGTCTATGTGTTGTTCGGTTTTTGTGGTTATATGGCTTATGGTGATCAAACAAAGGATATCATCACACTTAACCTCCCTAATAATTGGTCTGCCATTGCTGTCCAGGTATAAAACTGCTTAATGTGAACTCGCATTTCTTTTATGATTATAGATTCATATGCTCTGTTCTTGCTTATGATTTTCCCTTTGAATAGATTTGTGTTGAAGCTTGTGTATCCTTTGAAAAATATGTTTTGGCATCTTGGTGTTTGTTGATCATGTAAGCTGATAAAACACGTTTTTCTGTTTTGTTTGGTTTAACCAGATTGGGTTATGTGTGGGATTGACGTTTACATTTCCGATCATGGTACATCCGCTTAACGAGATCATAGAGCAGAAACTGAAGAGGATAGATTGCCTTCAACGGAAGCATCATCATGGGTACAGCAACGAAACAGGTTCAGTCTCAAAATATGCAATTTTTGTGACGAGGACACTTTTGGTGGTAGGACTTGCAGCAATCGCGAGTTTAGTCCCAGGGTTTGGTACATTTGCATCTCTTGTTGGAAGTACTTTGTGTGCACTCATATCGTTTGTGTTGCCCGCTTCTTATCACCTCACGCTGCTTGGTCCTTCACTAAATGTATGGGGCAAATCCGTCGATGTATTCATCGTGATTTGCGGATTGCTCTTTGCTGTATATGGTACGTACAACACAATCGTCGGAGTGTGAAAAGAGAAAGGAAGCGATCTTGTGTAAAGCAACCAATACAACTACGTACAAGAAGTTTGGTAAAACAAACAAGAAAATGCATAGATCTTTTACATGAATCTGAAATAGAAATATATGGCGAGAAAAGTGAGATTGTTTGTATGATCATTTAATGGTGTCAGGAAAAGTCGTGACCACTTGTTTAATTTGACAAGCTTCGTTTGTTCTATTTAAATACTACTACAACGTGGCTAGGTTATAGATCCATTTTCTCTGGATATGTGTGTCTTAACAAAGTAGTCGGAACCATACTCTTATAAAAAAAAAACACATTAAATAGTAGTAATTCGAATATTATTAATAAAAGAAATCATTAATGCTATAAAATAATTGGAATATTGTTTTGATTATATATTGTGTTTCATCTCGGGAGGGTTTGATTTGTACACGTTTGTGAATTACTCATTTGCTACGTATTACAGTAAAGACTGTAAAGTGTAAGCTTGAAACTACAATTTAAAATTCTTGTACATGGAGAGATATTACGCAAGAGTAAGGTTTGATTTGTCACGTACAAGGACATGAGTCTGAAACCTATCCCAAGATTACGGTAAGGTTGGAAGGAGGAAATAAGAGAGAAATAAACAGCGAAAAGAGTAGAATATTTTGAAAATATTAAAAACTATACCTCGAATACAATATCCTAATTGAGAACCAAAAAAGCCAACGCCCTCTCAAATCCAAGAACGGGGCCTTTGTCTTCAAAATGGGAATTTTGCAGAGAGAAAAGGGAGAGAGAGAGAGAGAGAGAGTGTCAGCCAATACCATATTAACACCAACTGAGTAGTTTCGGAAGCAAAATAGATCACACTTACTAATGTCAGAGCCAAAATCAAAACCCTTTCCTGAAAGATATATATTCATTTTGGTTATCAAATCTAAATTGAGACTCTACACATCCTATCCTCGCACCAAAACCACCCTTGAGATTCCTCGCCATGTCTCTCCCCTAATTGTATATTTTCACCGGCTTCTCATATGCGTGTCGGTTCTACAACAAGAGCATTCAAACAGATGTTAGACTTAAGGGAGATGGATTCTTAGAAAACGAGCGAGAGCTTCTTACCTGATTTGCAGCATAAGCCCTTTTAGGAGCATTATCAATGTGCTCCAACCCAAGATACTGCTCCCACGCACCGTACACATCTCTTCTCTGTTAGTCATTTTTAGTATCCGAAAATGAAGAGTTAGATCCCGAATTTATTTTTGAACAGAACTAAAAATAAAAGTCTTACCTGAAAGCGATTGTACACGACATCTGTGTCCTGCAAGTAATCGGGTCGTCCCATTGAAAAAGATGCAAACTTCCACTGAATAACACAAGACAAAAAAAAAATTAACAATGATCTTACTCCGCCACCAATAATAACAATTAATAAACTTATTGACATTTTTTAGCTGTTACCAAATCAGACAAAAGTCATGCATACCTTGGCAAAGTCCTCATCAGGGACATGAAGTTTCTTTTGGATACGGGTCTTGACTTCTTCTAAAGTTTCACCTTCATGGATTACCAAAAAGAAGGGCTCGCCGAAATTTTGTACTTGCTGCAAAAGAAAAAATGGTTAACAAAGTTTTCAAAACCTCCGATCCAAAACACTGGACCCCTCATATAGCTTTTCAAGTAATTAAGAGTGATATGGACTACCACCTGATTTTGTCCGGGCTCTTTAGAAAAATGATATACATGGATTAACCGATCATTGGGACCAATATTCTTCTCTTCGTCAGGTATCTGAGATTTCACACGATAGCAAAAGAAGAAACTCAGCATCTTTTGAGTCATTAACCAGCAAAAACTTGCATTTACATTTTACTAATGTAGCTCAAATGCAACTATTCATCTCAAGCATTCAAATAACCTGCACAAACTAGTTACAATGCAGATGACGTTCCTCTCAAGCAATTATAGCAATTATCAATCCAAACAACCTATGCCTCCAAAACAGCGAATGCAGTAAAATGTACCACATCATTTTAATTTTGCAAGTTTGAAACTAAAAAAGAGACGGGCAAAAAGTTCCAAGAAACTAAAATCTACTTCCATCGGAGAAACAAGAGATAAGTCAGTTAACAAAATACAATAAAAAGCTTGGACGATTACAGAACTAAAGCGAAAGAAGGTGAGGAAGAGAGATATACCTCCTCTGCCCGTAAAGTCCAGTACTGGTCATTGATGTTCTCAATTCTTTCAGTAGATGGAAAGATCTGCAACGCGCACCCGAACAAATTGGATCAAAAATTTGCTAAGTTCGAGAAGATTGCAAAGTACATCACACGAGATGTGGTACAGTCTACAAGCCATAATCTTAAAATAGTTAAGTTAACTACAATGTAAAAGACAAGAAGTTAGCCTGTTACCTTGTAGATCTTGTGGAAAAAGACCTCAAGTAACCTCAGTTCTGCATCTTGATGCGAAAGTTCCACCTGATGCACAAGTGTAGATTATATTTAAACTATGAAATAGATTAAACCACAAAGTATAGAGCAGAATCCATTAAAAGACAAGCACTTTATAAGGACAAAACACAGCTCAATATGTGGCCAATTAGCAGAGATGCATGCAATGATCTAATAAAAAATTGTAACTATATTGACCTTTGTTTTAAGTTCATTAATAACATCTCCAACAGTACTCTGCTTAGGTAGTCTGATATTGTGAATTACCACCTGCAATTTTAAGAGTTTTAAGGACTGAAATACAATAGCATGTGTAGAGACCTACAAATCACAAATAAAAGTTCAACCCATACTTCATCCTTTGTGGCGCTATGGAAAGCAACTTTTAAAGTCTTAAGACCTTGCAATTCTGGAAGAGGAATGTCCAGAACTTCATAATACAAAATGTCAGACGTCTGAAAAAGAAGAAGAGTCATAAGCAATTCAGCATTGGAATCGAAAAAAACATATGTAAGTTCACTCAAACCAACGTCAATCACCTGATTATAGTGAGCTAACATATCTGAAAGATGATCTACTCCACGGTATTTGATTGGCTGAGGCTTGGGTTGCTGGGAGTAGCAATTGTGAGATGTAAGCCTAAGTTTCGATGCATCATCAAGGCCAAGCTTCTCAGCCACTCTTTCGACAACATCATCATAAGTGTGCAGCTTTGACCTGAAAGTAGAAGCATTACGAATTCCAATACTGGAATAAATGACACAAAGTTGTCCATAGAGGTACTTACAACTCCAGAATAAACTCGTCTTCTTTCGGTTTTTCCAGTGTACGAAAACGCACCAGCTACGAAATAACAAACCACATAAGTTAGTTACCACCAAAACTTGCCAACAACTATTAGTAGTTTCCAAGGAATTGATAAAAAGACGCTAATCATCACAGTTTGATAACAAGAAGCTATAACAGTTGGAGCTCTACTGTTAGAGCCCATTTCAAGATTGACATCAGTGCCCAGGTTAATTATACCTCTCGATTCTGTACATACTCCAAAAATGATGGCACATCTGGGTATAGACATTCACTCTCCTGGATACTAAGAGGTTTCTGATAGCAAATGATATCTCCATCTTCAATCTATACGCCAGAAACCCATTTCAATGAATAGGACAAACTATGAAACATCACTTGACACATTTGATACAATGAGATTAACATTACTTGGCACAGTCTGAAAGAAGTCTTCTTATCTAGATGTTCGCACATTACACAAGGTTCAAACTTTATTTCCTGAAAATGGGAAGAAAACCAATTAAAATGAAATGTTTCATGGCCATAAGTATGATGAAAAGGTAGAGCTAAAAGGCACCAGCCTCAACCTCAAAAAGTTCTATTTCCTCATCAGGGGCAAAGCCAGCCATTTTATTCAGTTGCCCTACTATATCCATGGGCTTACTTGAACTTTTCACCATGAGCCTGCCAACATATCTACAACATACGGACAAAGTGATGTAAGAATGATGAAAGTTGCAAACAAGAAACAGGGAAAAAGTGACAAATTCTCCATTAAAAAGAAAATGGAAGAAAGAAATAGTGCCTTTAGGATGAGAATATACGGGAGTATACCACCTTTTGTTTGAACAGACGTCAAAAGTGAAAAAGTGGTGGGTACTAGAATTACCTTAGTACTGCGTTCACAGGGTCATAGAGCTTAAAGAAAAGAAGAATATCTTCATGAGATTTTTCTGGGGGAGAAATAGGAAGGTCATCCTGGATAATTTTAATTTAAGAATTAGTACGACTTAATTTCTTCCCTTTGACCAATTGGTTTCAGATTTTCATTCAATGAATAGGCCACAACAATTAAACTTTGCAGCAGTGTAGTATTACCGGTCCGCGCTCTATTTCCAAAAACAGCTTCAGTTCAGCATTGTTTGCCTTGTTAGATGCCTCTCTTATTTGTCCAACCTACAATAACATCTTAAAAATTAATTACTCCTAATATAAAAAACATGTGTGTTGTACATTTTTAAAGTCTAGAAAAGGAATAATACCAAATGAAAGACGCAAACCATAGGCATGAAAGCAATTATAAAAAACAAAGTATAGCTTATAAAAAACAAAGTATAGCTTATAAAAAACAAAGTATAGCTTATAAAAACAAAGTATAGCTACCGTCTGTAATTCTTCATTAGGTAACAAGGGACGATTGGGACGATAAGTATGGTTTTGACGCTTTGCCCAGATCCAGAACCGCTGTTGTTGAACCGGGACACCAAACTCTTTGGCTACCTCTTCCTACATGAGGACAAATTTTAAACAATGTTAAGTACACAAGACACTAAGAAACTTGCAACCAATGAATAATTCCAACGAAGACAGCATCTTATAAAAACCCTTAAACAAACTAGATTCCAAACGAAAGCAGATATTCTTCTCATCAGAATCCTGATCACTATTCCTCTCCTTCAAGATAGATTCAGGTTACCAAGAAAGAAGCTTCTTCACAAACCCCATCTCTTGCTGCAATAAATTGCATTTGTCTGGAAACACATAGGAATATACAGGCATGTACCTTAAACTGTTGAAAGGGGGTTTGTTTCTGGATTCTAAAACTCCGAACTTTTTCATGATCAACAAGATCAAAATAAATATTCTTTCCAATTTGCTCAGCAATGTCATCATCTCTTGCGACCTTTATAATAGTTAAAATGCATTAGTAAGATCAAAAATTCAAACCTATACCAGCAATAGGTAATTACGTCTGTGTTCACTTTCAGACCCAAATATAATAGAAGTAGAAAACCTTGATTGTCGTGAAAAGGTGAGCTTGAGCCTTGTATTTTCTTTTATCTTCCTTTTCTTCTTGTTCTTTTTTCAGCCTCACCTGTCAGAAAATAAAGAACTGATTCAGGCAAAACAAAGATAGGTAAACAGGTAAACAGGAAAAAGCGTGTAAATGAATTTCTTACCCGCAAATGTTCCGCAATGTCTTTTTCATCAACGTTGCAGATTATTTTATCCTTGTCACTTTCCCGAATATAAACAAGCATGTACGCATTCGAGTATTTTGTGAATTTGAAAGGTGGATTATTGAAACCAGGATTATTCTGCGGTAACTGAAGCGACACAAAATTTGAAAGTACATAAAATGAGAAAAATAAGAACAAAGCAAGAAGAGAAACCTAGGAAGAGAGTGTTACCTCTTCTTCACCACCATATTGCTCTTCCAGTGCCCTTTTCACATCTTCCTTCGTTACCCGTTCATCATCAAATTTATACCTGAGAGAATTAAGTTTAGATAGTCTAAAAGTAAAGCAATGAAAAAATTTGTTCATTATTGTCATCTAAACAGACACCAGAAGCCACAGAAAGACTTATTTCAGTAGATAATTTGGGAGAAATGGGAAGCAAAAAATAAACTATAAAGATCACTTATACAGTGAATCTTAATTGCGAAACTAATAACAGTAAATCCACGTTTGGATATATGGATAGAAGAGCCATTAGAAATACGATAACATTTTCCAGTTTCATAAGAAATGACTCGGGCCTTGCTAGCCTAAATGATGAGGAAACTAGTTAAAGTAACTTAAATTACAAAATACAAAACTTGTTTTAACATGAAAGAGTTGAAGGATGTGTACCACTGATCAGAAAGTGTTGGCCTAATAAAAGCATAATAATGCCCTCCATGCACTCCTCCACTATGAACCAAGACACTGCATAAAAAAATGAGCAGCAAACTGTTCAAGCAAGCCCACAAGGAACAACAAGATCTTACTACAACATAATTCAGCTTGTATTTCACTATCACAGAAGGAAGATGAACTGTCGATCTTTCAAGGAAAACCTAAGCTACGGCAACAGATTCCTGAGAAGAGGAACCTAGCCTTATAATCAATAGAACTATATACTTCAGGAAAAATCCCACCACTATATAGTCCTGCTTGAATCTACTGTAACTCAAATTATAAAAGTAGAGATACAATAACAATATATACCTGTGGAGGGTGTAGAGATTGCGGACACTCTTGTCTGCATCAGGGGATAAATATTTTCCATTCTCTCTATCGAGATCCAGTTGAAGAGGAAACTCATACCGATCATTGATCTGTAAACAAAGACGTCAGCCTCAAAGCAAGTCTAAACACAGTCGGCACTACATGCTTTTGGGTAACTGGAATTTCAGACACTAACCTTCACCATTGTGTCCCGCATAAAATCGTATTCAAACCTCTTGAGCTGAAGTTGAAGAACTGGTGGAAAGTCTATAAATAGAACACCTTTTTTTGCATCCTGAAAAAAAAATAAAAAATCATTCCAATATAAGATAAGTTCACAGTAACAATGACAGTTAGTCAAATACAACTTTATCAGCTGCTTTAAAAAATACTAAGTAAAAAAGCTTTTCAAATTTCCTAATTTATCTTGCTTGGTAGCATTCACACACATTATGAACCCCTACACCAAATAATATGCAGATAATGATAGACTAGATTGACTTGCATAGGACCAACATAGGGACATTGACACTTCTCAACATCCACAATAACCAATTAAAGAAAGATAGACGACAGCCTACCTGCAAATCATGTCCTTCTGCATGGTATTTGTTATCTCCTTCAAGTCGTTCAACTTCAACATACTTGTCAAAAGAAGCATATACATCTTTGCAGCCCTTAACATCAAGCTGGAGGTCTAACACAAGTCAAAGTACACAGCTGTACAGTTAGTTTGATATAAATATATCAGCTTCAATAATATAAGACAACTGAAGATACGTTACGTTACTGTTTAAAAGTACATACCATAGAATGATTCTTTTCGAGTAGATTTGTAATCTACATTAATGCACTCAATGTAATTCATGTGGTGACCCTCAAATAGCTTTTGTATTGTTCCCTCCACAACAGTTCCCTTGAAAAAGGCAAAAAAAAAAATAAGTAAAACATAAAATACCAACTAGGAATGGAAGAAAGGTTGGGCTGAAGAAGAAAATTTACCTTCATCTTGTCCTCGAGCTTTTCACATAGAACTCGGTTGAGTTCCTGGACATCATGTTGCATGAAAGAATCATATGTATCCCAACCAAACGACTTTGTCAGCTCCTTTGTCGCTACACTGGTGTCATTATACTGAAGCTTGTAAAACAAACTTTGGAGCGCCAATGGGATACTAGCGGTCGGTGCATCATTTTCAGTCGTTGGCATGTGATACACAGCCTACAAACATGGGTGCATTATTCAGATGTCTTTATATAGAATTAAGCGAACTCACGATTAAGCAAATTAAAAAAGAAAACAAGACGTGCATCAAACCTTTCTGAAGTAAGGTATGTGGTATAATGTCTGCAGGAGAGAATTCATGTAACAGGTAGCACCTTGGTTTTTAAGTCCAACAAAACCAGTCTCTTTTTTTGAGTCATATGACCAGTAATCAAGAACTTTACGCACAGCAACTTCAGCTTCAATCAGAACAGTGTCATTCACTATATATCCTCGAGTGGGATCATAGAGCTCGCTGAGAGGCATGAATGATGTAAACCCCCAATCGCTTTCTCTTGCGTTGAATTGATGTTGCGTCTCTGCAACACGCAAAAGAAAGTAGTCAGAACAGCAGGTTGACCAGAAAACAAGTAAAGAAGTTATTGGCTCTTAAGAAATTCAAAAAATTGAATGAAAATCATCATGTTCAATTCAGTTTTCAGGTAGCTTGACTGCATTCCAAGGTCGACAATGTACTCCTCTTATAAATCCAAATTATCACTCCAAGAAATAAACATCTTCCAGGAAATTCACATTTATGCATGCATTCAGATAACGAAATCTATAAACTAAGATACCTTTTCTGATGGAATATCTGCTGTGAACTTGATTCACTACAGCCAGACTGAACTGTGAATATCTGCTCCACCCGTACGGCAAACTAGACGCGTCAGCAACATCCAAGTACATGGACAAATGGTCGACATTGTTTCCTTTGGGAAAAATCAATATACGCCTGCAAGAAAAAAGAAAATCAGCTCACATGAACCAATGAAATGCACATCAGGAAATCAATTGCAAAGAAAAAAAGTATCAAAAAGTCTATGTCATTACCATTTATAGCCTCCAACAACAAATACTTCAGAGTACTGCTTCCTGGTATTGAGCCTAGTGAACATAGGGAGCGTCCACGTGAATTTCAGACTTGGAGGATCCTCGGCTGGCGGATTCTCCACAGTGGTAGCAGCAGTCTCAGTTTGGGCAACTAAAAATGCATCAACAACTGTTAAGAAATCCACAAACCAAAAATAGACAAAACCCTAGAGCACAGTGAAAACATCAATTCTACACTCCAGCACAATCCACTAGTAATACATCATCTACACCAAAAGAATCAGGGTATAACACAGACGAAAGTAGCAGAAGCAGAAACTTTTACCTTCCATAGGCTGAGGTCCCTCGACCAAATCCGGATTCGGTACAAGCATTTCCTCGTCTTCCTGCTGCTGTCAAAATCGTAAGACGACAAATCAGACTTCCGACTAATAGAAACCCTAATTTCCCAACCCCGTGATCAGAACGTCAAACGGAAACCGCAATCACCCAAAAAAAACACGGTAATCTCCCGATGATTCTATCTCTTTCGAAATACAGAGAAACAAACAAAATCTAAGAAAACAAAACCTTAACGGATCAGTCAAACGAAGAGAGTAAAAAAATCCGAAGCAGAAGAAGGTAGAAAACGCGTAAAAAAAAAAAACCCCACGAAGACGACATCAAATTGACACAAAACACAAAAAAAAAAACAAGGCTAATCGGAGATTACATCAAGCGGCGGCGGAGTCATCATAGTCATTGCTCCGAGGGCGATTCACGGATGGATCGAGAAGTAGAGAAGAGAGCGTAGAGCAGAGAGATGGGACAAGACGAAGGAGTGAGGGAAGAAATAGAGAGAACTTGGCAGAGGGACGGGGAGAGATCAATCGCTCTCAATTTCTTCTTACTCTTTCTCGCTTTTCGATATGGCTAATTACGATATTTTTACTAAACTTAAGGGTTTGTATTGTAATTCCAATTACTATTGGGATTCAGATTTATATGTTCCCCTGAGGGCTCGTCTGAGAAGCGTGACAGGCTAATGAGAAAGCGACAGGTGCATGTTAATACCAATTAAACCTCTCCACGTGTCTTGAACGTGACTGTGACCGTCACGGTGTTTGGAGGTCTTCGGTGAATTTTTGGGCTTTGGACGGAAAACTATCATAAGAACTATCATATCTAGTTAGATAGAGCCCGAACTTTAACCACGATCTACATATACCCAGAAAAAAGTTTCAAACGTATGTCCCCACAGATCAAAATTTCAAAATCTAAATCTCCCCGAAATAGTATTACAAGATTTAAATTCCCACAAACTATGGTTTTAATCGGTTTATTATGTACCAAATAAATCTTAACCAACTAAAACAATAATAAACCAAAAATAAACCAATTTTAACCCAAATTACAATTAATTAACTACAAAACCAAACCAATTTTCTCGAAAAAACCAATCCTCTCGACAACAACCAATCTTCTCTTTTCCTTATCACCTTCTTCCTCACCTAAAGTCAGTTTTGAATAAAAGAACAGTCAACTATGCCAAATCAAAAATCATCATAGACCTCCAAGCCCAGTTGTGATTAATACCACATGTAATGGAAACGAGAATACTAATGATCTATGAACATCACCGAAATCGGAGATCTGATGACGGAACTGACGGTTATTAAACAGATCTGAGATTTCAAATCTGAGAGCATCATCGAGTTTTGTAATCAGAGATTGAAGACGGATAAGGCAAAGCTTGTAATGCTTGGTGATTTCATCGTACTCGAGAATGAGTCTCGCTTGACTAAGACGATGCTCTGTGGTTGTATATACGCGAGCTAGCGGAGAAAATTGAGATATACAGCGACATTAAGCTTGAGACGAACTCTACTTGTTGTTTGTTGTTGAAGCTATTCCCAGAGATTGGTGATAACGGAGGAGGCAGCGATTAAATTCAGCGCCGTTACGCATGCTAGATCTTTGCTTCTACAAATTTATAACTTCACACCCTCTAAAATCTAAAGTATTCTTAATTTACCCCACTACTTTTATTTTAATCTTAAGTATTTATTTTACTTTTAATTTGTTTTATTTTGGTTTGTTTTCGAAAATAGATAGTTTGGCCTCGGTTTAGAGCTTAAACCGATATAACCCAGATACATGGAGATTTAGATTTTGAATTTTTGATCTGTGGGGACATACGTTTGGAACTTTTTTCTGGGGGATATCTAGATCGTGGTCAAATTTCGGACTCTATCTAGCTAGATATGATAGTTCTTATGGGGAAATAGCTCGTTTTCCCGCTTTTGGACCTTCAAGTTTGTTTTGAATTTTCTTCTCTATTATTATTATGCTAAGGGTTTATAAATAGGGTTAATGGAAATGCAAGTTTCATAAGTATATTTTAGGAAATATCATTAAGGAAATTAATGCTTAGATTTTGTTATATACTATTTCCTTCCTGTCACACTACTTTAAATGTGAATGATGTGATATTTAAATAGTATAACAATACTTATCCACCTTCATTTATAAGTTTTGCACTTTTTTTGACATATCATATTTAACATTAATTTGTTACAATATTATTTACTACGAGAAAGAAAAAAAAAGTTGCATATCCTACTATATTAATTGAGGTATCCACTAAAATGAAATGTATAAAGGTTAACTTTTCTCTATTGCAATAAAATGTATTGAAACAAATTAAAAATGAAAAAGATCAAAAATTTCACTTTTAAAAACATTTGAAATCTACACATATTTTGCTAAAAATGTGAATTGAACAAGAGCCAAAAAGGCAATTAAATTTTTGCATTTGGTTTCTATTTGATTAAAAAACCAACCAGCCAAACCAATACCTAGACTAACAAAATCACATTGTGGAACTGAATTATAATAGGATCAAATGCTTTTTTCTGTTTCATAATATATTATCTTTTAGTAGGCTCCTTTTACTACAAAATAACATTATATGATAATTTATATCAGATAAAATGGGGTTATCTCTATGGTTTTTTTTTCTTTTGACAATAATTATCTCTATGATTTTCTTACCTGCAGGATTGTTTTTTTGGTATGAAAAAAAACTTATGTCGGCTATCACTTTCGAAGACGCGTTTCGTTATAGACTGTCTACAAAATATCCGTTGCGCTCGTTTTTCTTAATAGGTAGGTCGACAACATTGTGTTATTATTAACATTCATATTCGTTATGTCAATCATCCTTTGATATTTCAGTTGTCTTCATATTCTCAAACTGAGTAATGATGATGAAATCGATAGATATGCTTATTGTCTGGTCATGGATTTTTATTTCCAGTGTGTTGTTTTATATATATCGGACCATTATTGGCATAGACTTTATAACTTCAGCGATGATTCCAGTGTACACCAAGACCAAGTACAAACATTAACGTAACTATCTAATAGTAGTAGCTAGTATATTTTCATTCATAGACAATTACATGGTTTATGTATTATGATCATCCTTGGGAATGACAAAGCTATTATTTTATGCATATTGTGGTACCTTAGGTTGCTTCCTCTATCGATTATCCCAACAAAGAGGCTGGAGTTAAAACTGATCGAGAACGTTGTCAGTTTCACAATGTTCATGACAGTGAGATTTCCCTCTACTATGATCATAATTGTGGGCTTGGTATGATACCTTAAGACTCTACAGGTAATAAGACAATTTTATGACGTTGTGGTTTTCTTCACACTTTCAGTGACTTAATGTTAAGCTCTCTCTACATATGTGATGTTATAGATACACCAAATGATCCAATTTTTGTTCTAATGTGTTTCAGACGTTGAAAGAACATCGAGATGAAGTATTGTTTCTCAAGTTCTTCCGATGGTAACTTCTTGGCCTCATGTTCGAAAGATCACTTTGCAATTATATGGGAGGTTTGTACATAAACCCAACTGTGAAGTGTTAGATATATCGTACACTTAACCTCAAAATGAATTGGTTGATTATGGTGTTCTTACACATGGACGACTCACATATGAGTTTTCAGTCAAAAATACACTTAAAGGGCATAAGTCTCCAGTTATTATGATTTTGTGCAGTAAAAATGATGAAGAGCTAATTACATGTGGAGACAAAGAGGTAATCAAACAGTGGGCTGCTCATTCAGGACAATGCATTCAAACATATGAAACAATTGGATGTGGTTATATTTCTTGCACATTTGACAATAAATGTGTAATTGGTCTGATGTCAGACAAAGTGATACAACTGTGAAATCGTGATGAAACTATGCGGTCTTCTTATGGGACTGAGCTACATGTAGAGCTAAAAGGAATTCTCCCAACTTCCCATCAATACTCAGCTGATCATACAGCTATGACTAAATATGGTTATTTGCTTGTAAAAGTGGGCAGAGATTCGGAGATCTTAGTTGTTGACGTAGAAAGATTGACCATCTTAGTATGGATGAGAGAAAAGGATGAAATTAACTCCTCTAAGAACTCGAAGATGATTCATTCAAAAAGATTGTCTTACATGGAACAACCAGACATAAATTGATCTTACTCTTACGATGTTTTGTGGCCTTAGCTTTTGTGGGAGTTAATTCTTCAACAACTCAACCAGATATTATGGTATCGACTGGTTTAAGTACACTTCTCGTTCAATTAATTTGCTGGGAGGAGCTTTCACTACCAAAAAAAAGAGATGGTTTCATATCATTTATATTTTATATTTGTATCATATTTAAATGATGCTAAAATATTTTGCATCACTTAAATAAATGATTTACATTTTGTTGATGCAAATAATTTGCATCAATTAAAATAAATATTTGCTTCGGTTATTAGAATCGATGTTCATTTACATCATTTCCAAAAAATGTTTTAAATCTTACTTCATTTTTAGTAAATTGATATAAAATATTTACATCATTTATCAAAACTAATGTTTAATATTTATATCATTTCAGAAAACTGATGTTAAAATCAATATTCTAATAAATTATATGAAGATAATTTTTTAATACACTATTTAATTACTTTTTTAAAAATCTTATTAATTTTTTTATATATTCATTTGATAATTTACCTATATTATTTATATTGTATTTATGATAGGATCCACACAAATAGTTGTTATCCCATTAAACATGTAAGATTAAGTGAAAAGAGAATATATATATATATATAGGAGCAATTAGGAGAACTTTTTTTTTTATACAACAAAACATACATAACATTTATTACATACATAGCATACCCTAAAAAAAATGAATCATGAAGAGTACTCTTGAGTCTTACAGTTGAAAGGTTTTGACATTTGTATGAGAGACGACATCCTACAAAATAAAGCTTGTTTAGATCCATCAAGTCTAGCTTGTTTAGCTCCATCAAGTCCAGGTATAAGACATTTGTATGAAGAGCTTTGAGGATAAAGTGGTAGGAAGCTTTGTGAAAGTGAAGAATGACCCTAGGGACTTTATAGCGTACCAGACTACAGGTAACCAATTAGCGCTTATTAGTGGTTTCATCTGGTTTGGTCTATTTCTCATTGGACCAAAACTACTTTTTGAGTTTTGACTAGTTCATAAATGAGTTACATTACATATATTGTAATTTGAAAGAGATGATGTGTATGAAACTTAATTTTTAACACTTACCAAAACCGCTTAATTTATTCTCTTCAATATTACCAAAATTGTTGAAATCTGATCTTATATATCTATCTCTCTCCATTTTCAATGACGAAAGTAAATTTTCTAGCCAAAGTCCGAGAAAATCTGAATAAGTTACAAACCGTAAAAGACGCAAACCACCATATCTCTTCTCCATATTCAAATTCAAAATCGAGCAGTAGTGATCACGATCATCCCGCCACGGTACCCACTCGTAACCCGATGAAGCAAATCTCAATCGACGACCAGAAGATTCTCACACCACATCCTCAGCTCCCAAGACTCGAACCGCCACGTGGCCATCGTGTCTCCTTAGAAGAACTGTTGCATCCTCCGGAGAAATTCACCGCCGATTTGATGAGACTCATATGCCGAAGCGGAGACGCGATTTCGAAACGCCTCTCGATCTCGCAGGAGAGTTGTGACGAAGACGTCGACGTCACCAAATCAGACGTGACCGAGTTCGAAATCTCCGGAGTCAAAGTCCTCGTGAAGCTGAAAAGCGAAGAAGAGATCAAAGGCCGTGTGACTTTATTCTCGAGATCTAACTGCCGAGAC
Source organism: Camelina sativa (assembly GCF_030686135.1). Taxonomy (NCBI): domain Eukaryota; kingdom Viridiplantae; phylum Streptophyta; class Magnoliopsida; order Brassicales; family Brassicaceae; genus Camelina; species Camelina sativa. The sequence goes on from NC_141880.1 coordinate 4,622,883, forward strand.
TCCACAGCCGTCCGATTGTTTTTCCGGGAACGAGGCTTCGATTTCTCGGAGATCAACATCGACGTGTATACAGAGAGAGAGAAGGAGCTGGTCGAGAGAACAGGGAAGTCTCAAGTCCCTCAGATCTTCTTCAACGAGAAACACTTCGGAGGTTTAACGGCGTTGAACTCGCTAAGAAACAGCGGTGAATTCGATCGGAGGATCAAGGAGTTTTTAACGGACAAGTGTTGTGGCGATGCGCCGTCGCCGGTTATGTACGGGTTCGACGAAGAGAGCAGTAGTAATAAGGACGGTTTTGAAGATGGTGATGATAAGATGATGAGATTCGTTAGGGTTTTGAGACAGAAGCTACCGATTAAGGATCGTTTGTTGAGGATGAAGATCGTTAAGAACTGTTTCTCCGGCGGTGAGATGATCGAGATACTCATGGTTCATCACTCGGATTGTGGGAGGACCAAGGTACGTACGTAATTAATACGTGAGAATTCGATAATTTTATAATGATCATGTGTTACGCCACCTATGTTATGTTTACGTGGACGCTACATTACCAAGTTTGGTTTGAAATCATATGAGTTTAAGTCAAAGCTATTATAACAATATATCCTCTTAAAAGATATTTCATTCCAATTTCTCATGATTTATTGACCACTGATTGAATTATTTTTGGTAGATTTAGATATTATTCTTCGGCACTAAAATCGAACATGTGTGATCCATGCATATGTGTATATGTGGACTTTTATTAAATTTATTTTAGAAGAAAATATATTTTTCCTAAAGCCAAATTACTTTGACATAATATATTCTTCATCTAGATTCACCAAAAAAAAAAAAAAAAAAAAAACTCACCAAAAAAAATATATTCTTCATCTAGATTAATATCATTCTTGAATCTTGATGATTATATTGTTTGTAATAGCTTATTTGTTTACGTTCTTGTGAAGGCCGTCGAGATTGGAAAGAGGCTAGCCAAGAAACACTTTATCCACCATGTCTTTGGGTACATAAATCTCCTTTCCTTTTCTTATTTTGTAAAGGATTTTGCATAAGTGTCGTCTTAATCTAGTGTAATTTTCTATCTTTTTGAAAACTAACATTTGTAGAGAAAACGAGTTTGAAGATGGCAATCATTACTACCGTTTCCTCGAGCACGAGCCGTTTATTTCAAAATGTTACAATTTTAGAGGTTCCACCAACGACATGGAGCCCCAAAATGCAGCCATGGTTGGGCAGAAGCTTTTCAAAATCATGACTGCTATTCTCGAGTCTTATTCCTCCAATGACCGTACTAGTGTTGACTACATGAGAATCAGCCAGAGTGAAGAGTTTAGAAGGTACTATCATGTCATCGAGTTAAGAGTGTATAAACGGATTTTAGTTTATCGTTGTTCATTAATTTGGTTATATGCTTTGACCATGGCCATGAATAAAAGTACTTAAATATGGCTCAAGACCTTCACCGTTTGAATCTTGTGGAACTCTCAACGGAAGAGATGTTAGCGTTTTTCTTGAACTTATACAACGCAATGGTGATCCATGCCTTGATCAGAATCGGACGTCCCGAGGGAATGATCGCAAGAAGGTCCTTCTTTACAGATTTTCAGTACGTTGTAGGAGGCTACTCTTATTCCCTTAACTCCATCCGAAATGACATCCTTAGACGCGGTCGCAGACTGTCTAGTCCATTTATTAGGCCGTTCATCAACGGAAATACAACACGGCATGAGGTAATTTTAGAGTTCCAGGTCTGTTTGATACTCATACGTACTCGTGTTCGATCGGATATACTATTCCCTATATAGGTCTAATCTTCTGGTTTAATGGCAGCTTGGTCTTCAAAAACTGAATCCATTAGTACATTTTGGGCAATGCGATGGGACTAAATCAAGTCCAATGGTGAGGTTTTTCACACCGGAAGGAGTCGAAGCTGAGCTCAAACGAGCAGCTAGAGAGTTTTTCCAAAATGGTGGAATTGAGGTTGTCTTGGACAAGAGGACCATACATCTGTCAAGAATCATGAAATGGTAATTAATCCTCTTCACAGTATCAATATTGAATATTGATATTATGAGATCTACTTGTTGAGATTTATACATATGAGTCATAGGTTATTACCCTCATAATTTATAGTTGAATTCAAAATAAGATTCTGCTAATTTTCATACTCACCCACCCATCTAATGGACTTATGGACTGGACCGAGACACGATGCATGCAGTCAAACGGTTAACCAAAATGAGAGTGTTGATCATAGCTCAAATGGTGTTTTGAAATTATAACTAGTAAATTATCCACCAAAATAATTACGATCGAATTTTAAGCACTTATTTGTTTGTTATGGTAAATATAGGTACAAAGAAGATTTCACTGAAGACAAGAAAATGTTGAAGTGGATAATGAGTTATATAGATGCAAATAAAGCAGGTCTTTTAACCCATCTTCTTGGTGATGGAGGGGGTTCTGTTAACATCGTTTACCAAGACTATGATTGGTCTATTAACAATTGAAATTGAACTTTTGATCCATATCAAAACTCATTTTTTTGTTCATGCATGATTCACTGCGGATCCTGGATTTGGGCTCTTTACTCTTTAAGAATCAAAGAAGATAAATATACTAGTATATTCCAACGGCCAATAGTTAAGTACTTTAGTATTTTGTATTCACTATCGAGTCTTCACTACTCTGTTGTTGAGGATCATTTCAAATGTATATATTGGCTTAGCTGGCTACCTTATAGACTTATATACTGCTAAGTAATCATATTGACTATAAACAATCTCAATAATTAAACGCAGCAGTTATTCAAATGATTTTATAAAATCAGACTATTATTCGGATAACGTCTTATGAACAATCACCCATCTATAATATAGATTACTTTTATTCTGACCGACGTAGTTGGTGTGGAAGTTTCTTCTTTTTGGAAAAATGATAGAAGCTTTGGATGTTACCATAAGTCATAAACATCAGCGTCTTACTTTACTCTTTTTTTTCTTACTTTTCTTCACATTTTTCGAACCTTAACTTTATATTTAAGCTGATTCCAGAAATATAAATATTTTATACTTAAAGCGTACATGATTCAAGTGTTAGTATTTTTAAAGAAAACTCGATATTAACTGTTAAATAAGATTCAGTTTATCACTTTAAATTGTACTAGGTGATATCCGTGCTATAGCACGGAATAACAAATATTGTAATTAATTTAGGTATATTTCAAATACATCAAATGTTTTGGTTTAAATGTTTTTTATAATTACGAAATTTTAAAGAGTATTGAGTAGTATAATTGGTTTACGTACATGGTAAATGTTAAAACATATTAAGATAAATACATTTTTTAGACATCATTAATCCTTTGCAAGGTAACATACATACAACGATTTTTTGTAGTCTTTAAGTCTTTAAGCGATAGCGGTATGCTTAAAGACGTTAAATTTAAGTATCAAATATTAATTTAGTTTTAGTTTGAATTATTGCATGTATATAACCTAGACATAACTATGTTATGTTTCATCTCGTCCCTACCCGTAAATTTTTTATGTCTCATAGCTGTTCTCTCTTAAATAATTAACTATTTGACAATTTTTACCGTCCAAAATTTTTGAGTGAGAACAAAACTCTAAAATTTTGTGCTTTTCTCACATGTTTTGACATATAATTTATTTCCTTATGCAATAGAAGATTTATTCATAGTAAATATTATTAAAAACTACTTATTAATATTCAATTTTTCATAAATATATAGTAATACAATATAGTTAACCAATTATAATTATTAATTTTTAGAGTTTAAATACTTATTTTAGGGTAACTACTATTTAGAAATACAAATATAAATTAAATTTTCTTTTAAAAATATTTTATTTTCATACATATATATATATTATGTTTATTTATGATTACAAAATATATTAGTTAAATTTATAGTTTGATAAAAACACATGTTTTAACGGGTTTAACTCAAAAAATTTAAAATTTTCTTTTTTTAAAGAGTAAAAATATGAATATTACTTAAATATTTTGTAGACTTTAAATATATTATAATATTTTAAACTTTCCAGAGTTAAAATATTTATATTAATTTAAACATCCTATAAGAAACAAATAATAATAATATCTTAAAACGTAAATATATTGTAATATGTTTACTTTTTAAAAGTTTAAATATACTCAAATATAGAACCGAATTAAACTGTTAAATGTGGATCCCTCATAAATCAAACTTCCTGCTCATTTGTAAAACCGAATTAGTTTTTTCCATCTATACTACTCATAATTAATTTTGTTAAGGAAATATTGCAAAATCTAAACTTATTTTATTTAATTGTATTAAGTTGATTTGATATTCCAAATAATGTTGTTTTGGAATATTGTGTTCTATGATACTGAAGCCATTAAATATTCGAATATCAGTTTTCTTATTTAATGGACCACACATTTCTCCAGTTTTCTCTATTTGGTGACGGGAATAAGTATTCTTAAATTAAACACTTAATACATGATCCGAATAGAATCAATACATGTTACTAATGGATCCGCGTGTTTTTAAGACTGATATTGTCGGATCAAAAGGGATCTGCGTGTCAACCCATTTGTAAATATGTTTTAGCTGATATGAGTACAAACAGTCATTTAGATATATTAAAACTATAGAGTAATTTAATTAAATTTTGTTTATTTCTAACCATTTTTAATAAAAAAGGTACCAAAACAAAATGATGCTCCAAAAGGAATCTAGCGACTACTTCTGCTTTATAGATATTTTCAATTGTTCATTTTGTTCTGTTAACAAAGTCACTATTAATTGCGTTTCTGAAATATCATTTCTGATGACAAATTATTTCACGGTTTGTTGGGAACCTGTGAATAGGAAGAGCTTTAAGGTGACGGTTAGATTGAGAAACGAACAAATTACCTCTGATGCGATATTTTTCCACTCTACAAAATTAGATTACTTTAAACACATTTAAGGAACTCTTATTCCCTAACCACTTCCATGTGTTTAAAGTAATCTTCATTTTTTTTTTAACAAAAAGTAATCTTCATTTATTTACATTAATTATTTTTTAAATTAAACAAGATAATCTCAAATTCAGACTATAATATCTGCCTAATCGATTCCTACCAAAAAAAAAAAAAAAAATCTCTGCCTAATCGATCGCTAAACTCATATAACCCCTACAAAAAAAAATTGATTTCAGCTTCTTTTTATCCTCTTTCTTTACACTGAGTGGCATTTAAAAATTTAAAGCAAAAGGATCAAAGATAGAGATAGGGATGGCCACGATGAAAGCAAAACCATTAGCAAACAAACAACAGACCACTAAAACATATAGCGCACACAACTTTTTTTTTTTTTGTTTTGTTGATTTGATCAACATGAAACTTCCTTTTAATAATTTATAATAATAAAGTAAAGATTATGTATATCCTATTGCACGTTACAATCTTCTCAGCCATGCATGCCACGTGTCCAGTATACTTTGAGACGTATCATCCTCAACATGCAATATAAAAAGGACTGCAAACGAAACAGAGTTTGATCACAATTATTCACTTATAATTAAACTATTAAACAAATCAAGATCAATGGCCGAAGATCAAACAGCTACGACAATGAAAACATCGGCGGTGGAGAAGCAGCCAGAGACGACGCCAGAGGCTGAAGGTGCACCGAGTGTGGCTAGGACGAAGAGGATGATGGTTGCCATCGATGAGAGCGACTCGAGCTTTTACGCTCTCCAATGGGTCATTGACCATTTCTCTAACCTCTTAATGACAACTGGCACTGAGGCGGCTGAGTCGGAGGGTGGAATGCTCACGGTGGTTCATGTGCAGTCCCCTTTCCATCACTTTGCTGCCTTTCCGGCTGGACCGGGCGGCGCCACAGGTTTGGTCCTAATTTGATCTCTCTCATCTTATAGAATTTTAATTAATGACTTAAATATGATCATATTAGAGATTTTATGGTTTTGAATATAACGGTCGGATTATATATATAAATCTTGTTTACGATTACTATTAGATAAGTTCTAGTGCGTATTAGAGCGAAAGAATAAAATTAACCCTCGAAAAACAGAACGGTGTAGTATGTCATCATTCGAACAAATTTGATTTTTGTATAAGAATGTTATTGTGGATAACCTGGTTTTGTGAACGAACGTAGCAGCAGTGTACGCATCTTCGACGATGATTGAGTCAGTGAAAAAAGCACAACAAGAGACCTCTGCTGCTCTTCTCTCTCGTGCTCTCCAAATTTGCCGAGCCAAACAGGTCCTAAACACATTTCACTATATACGAGCTAACTAAATCTTCTTATTATGATACGTAATTTATAAATGTTTGTCTGATGGATGTGCAGATACGTACCGAAACCCTAGTGCTTGAAGGCGAAGCCAAGGAGATGATTTGCGAGGCGGTGGAGCAGATGCACGTTGATCTTCTTATTGTGGGTAGTCGTGGCCTTGGCAAGATCAAAAGGTATTGTATTTATTTATATTTTTGATCTTATAAATCATATTGAATTAACCAAACTCACCAAAATGTATGACCGTTTTCAATTTGTTTGCTTTGTGCGTTTCGGAAGAGCGTTTATTGGGAGCGTTAGCGATTACTGCGCTCATCACGCCAACTGTCCCATCCTTATTGTCAAGCCACCCAAGGAGCTCCTCACTAAGTAACGTGGATCTATTTATATGTTTTGAGTTATTATTATAAGTTCCAATGAGTGTGTCTTAATTACGAAAAAGAAAAAAAAAAAAAGGAAAAAAAAAAAGAGTGTATGTACGTAAGTGTTGTGTTTGATTTGGATAATTAGTGACATATTTAAGAAATGAAAGTGTAATCTGAAAAGTAAATGTCAATGAAAATATGGGTCAATATAAAGCGAATTCTCGTAGTATTCCAAATCATATTGTTGAATGTTTACAATGATTGATAGTAAGAAGCATATTTTTCTTCTAATTTTGATTTATTGTAAATCAAATCCCCCTCTTAATAAGTTTTGCATATAATGGTAAACCTGAGAGAAGAGATTTGGACAATCATATCCGACCAAAACCGATCCAATTGGTAGTTTAAAGCAGTCAGTAAGATAAGTTCAAAAACTGACAGTAACTGATGCGAAATAGCTTAATGCATCAAAAATATATCTATTCAAAGTAGTTGAGACGAAATAAACTTCATAACACAAAAGAGCATATTTCAATCTAAATGAATATAAAACATTGAACTCATCGATAAGATTGTAATCATCAGGGCAAAAGGAATATCTTTAACGATTGGCCTTCGCAACTCTTTCAATCTCATCCTTCTTCTTGATGGCACAGCTGCAAGACACAACAGTTTTATCATTAGCTTAGCTTTACTTAAATTGTATATGTGAGCAAAATAACGAAGTCATTGGGAGTGTATTTACCTGTTGGAAGAGCCCTTGGCTGCGTTGATCAATTCATCAGCAAGGCACTCAACAATAGTCTTGATGTTCCTGAAAGCAGCTTCACGAGCACTGGTGGTAATCAAGAAGATAGATTGGTTAACACGTCTTAGAGGAGAGATATCAACAACTTGTCTCCTAATAACATCAGCAGATCCAATTCTGGTAGCTTTTCTGTTCTTTAAACTGATTATTTAGATGATAAAATTTAACAAAAAAGACAAAGAAAAAAAATTAAATTTGAATTGCAAATAATTATCTGCTAAAATCCACCAAATACTTAATGAAAATAGTGCTATCATCCAAGACACTAACATCCCTTCAATGGAGGTATTTAGTGTTGAGAAACTGACCCTCCTCAACTGGAAAAATATGGAAAAATAACAACAGTTCATAGAATTTTAAGTACTTATTCTTCGCAGGAAGACTCCAACTTTTCAGTTCAGTGGTTTCAAGGATCAAACTTCTGACATGGGATAACTTTTTTGCAGGTTGGAAAAATATTTGGAACAAACCAAGTCGTCACTCTGTCTCTCAAATTCGATGTCAACCCTGGCTACACAGGTCATCCAGATGTCATTGATTTTGTATACTCCAACGACAAACCATGTAAGTTCACCAAGAGCGCTGCACGTGTGACCAAGATGTCCATTAAAAGTCGTGATTTGAGTCAAGATCAAACAAGTGATCAGAACCGCCACCGGTTTGTACTGCTATTTTTGTTTCTTGTGTTAATGCTGGTACAAAGAGGATTTCTATTGCTCATTAATCATATATATGACTACAAACAATCACAAATATTAAAGTCATCAACTGTTCAAATGATTTTATCAAAACAGACTATTCCGATAACGTCCTATGAATAAATCACGCATCCATGAACTACTAACTAATATCGATTACTTTTATTTTGACATAGTTGGCATAGAAGCTTCTTCCTTTTGAAAAAATTAGTATTAGCTTTTTAAGTTATGATAACATCATCTTTATAATTTATACTTTTGTTGGTATCAAAACCTTAACTTTAAACTAATTCGAAAATTGAAAATTTTGTACACCAATGATTCAAGTGTTAAGTTTTTTTTAACAAAATAATTTGTTTAATTATAGGATACAGTTCATAACTGTAAATTATATTTTGAAAAGCTAAATAACTTTTATTTTGTTCTCTTAACAAATTACTAATGTAATCTACATATAACATAATCTTGAAAATAAAATTTAATTTTCCTTAATGCACGTTGATCTTCTTATTGTGGGTAGTCGTGGCCTTGGCAAGATCAAAAGGTATTGTATTTATTTACATTCTTATAAATAAACGTAAGAGTGTCCGTACGTAAGTGTTGTGTTTGATTTGGATAATTAGTGGCATATTAAGAAATGAAAGTGTACTCTGAAAAGTAGATATCAATGAAAATATGGGTCGAATATAAAGCGAATTTTCGTAGTTTTGTTGCTTACCCCAAATCATATTGTTCAATGTTTACAATGATTGATAGTTAGAAACATCTTGTTCTTCTAATTTTGATTTCTTGTAAATCAAATGCCCTCTTTGGAACGAACGAATAAAAGGTATTCACGATCGAGACTGAATATACAAAAGTATACAGTTATAAGTTTTGCATATAATTGTAAACATGAGAAAAGAGATTTGGACAATCCCCACCAAAACCGAACCAATTGGTAGTTTAAGGCAGCAGTCAGTAAGATAAGTTCAAAAACTGACAATAAACTGATGCGAAATAGCTTAAAAGCATCAAAAATTTATCTATTCAAAGTAGTTCAGACGAAATAAACTTCATAACACAAAAGAGCAGAAGATCTGAGACACATATTTCAATCTAAATGAAAATAAAACATCGAACTCATCGATAACATTGAAATCATCAGGGCAAAAGGAAAATCTTTAACGATTGGCCTTTGCAACTCTTTCAATCTCATCCTTCTTCTTGATGGCATAGCTGCAAGACACACCAGGGATTTATCATTAGCTGCGCTGTACTTAAAAATATATATGTGAGCAATATAACGAAGTCATTGGGTGTGTATGTACCTGTTGGAGGAGCCCTTGGATGCGTTGATCAATTCATCAGCAAGGCACTCAGCAATAGTCTTGATGTTCCTGAAAGCAGCTTCACGAGCACCGGTGGTAATCAAGAAGATAGCCTGGTTAACACGTCTTAGAGGAGAGATATCAACAGCTTGTCTCCTAACAACACCAGCAGATCCAATTCTGGTAGCATCTTCACGTGGACCACTGGAACAAAAAACAATCAAAACATTAATAATAAAAACGAAATGTTCCTAGTAGCAATGATATTCCAAGGTAAAACATGCTGGCTGCTTTGCAAATTCTCAAGCTTAGCAAATACCTGTTGACGATGGCGTCAATGATGACCTGAATCGGGTTCTGGTCCGACAAGAGGTGGATAATCTCCATGGCGTGCTTGACGATCCTAACTGCCATCAACTTCTTACCATTGTTCCTTCCGTGCATCATAAGAGAGTTAGTGAGCCTCTCCACAATGGGGCATTGAGCCTTCCTGAATCTCTTCACAGAGTATCTTCCAGCGGTGTGGGGGACAAAGGTTGCATGTTTAGCTGCCTGAACTCCAATGTAGTCAACAAGACTGATGTCTGCGACCTACAAGATTAGAAAACAAACCGTCAAAATAGTGACTAATCTCTAGCATTAGAAGTACAAACCACAAATTAGTGAAAGCTAAAAGGTCCTGCAGCTATGCTACAGAACTCGACGAATTGAATCTCATTTCCCCAATCAAAAAGACCAAAACAAGAGCACAAGGTTAAAGCAGCAATGCAAAGATATGAGTATCAAGATAGACTGAAAATTAAAAAGACATGGAAAAGATTTACCCTTTAAACTAACTTAAACAATCAAGCCAATAATAAATAGCATTGAAACATCGGTGATACCTACCCATCATAACCAAAGAGAAGGATGCATCAAAGGGGCTAGAAATGATTTCAACCAAATCTAATACACTCAGCTAAAATTGCAAATGATTGAATCCCTCTGATGAAACAGAAGCTAGAGAGAATCAATGAGAAAGGGTTCCATAAACAAAATTCAAGAGAATGAAAGCTGAAGAAATTACCTCAACGTCGTCATAGGTCCAGCGGTTGAAAAGCTTGACCTCGTTGGTGAGCTGTTGCTGCATCTCAGCGTCAATTTCTGCGACGGCGGCCATGGCTGCAGGATGAAACAGAGTAATGAGCCAAACCTCACGAATACGAAAGCAGAGTACCGAGAGAGAATTTGGAGAAATAAGATCACCTGATATAGTGTAGCGTCGCGCGAATGAGAGAGAGAGAGAGAGAGACGACGGCAGAGAAAAAAAAAACTAAAAGCTTTAAGAGGACGCACGAAAACCCTAATATCACTCTTTTTTATATACTTTGGAAATTAGGGTTTTGGGCTGTTCAAATGGGCTTCCATTTGTTTGTCCAATAAAGAACCGGGTTAACGGTTTATTTTTGGTTAGCGGGTTTACTCGTGGACTAACATATGTCTACATAGCATAATTATTAATATGATCTGAATCTGATTAGTGAAATTCGAATCTTTTTTATGGTTTAAGGAATGCATTTTGTAGATGAAATCATGAAAAAACGATTATATACAACGGACATATATCGATATTACTGTGTACATGAATTTATGGATTATATTTACAAAAATTGTAATGGATCAGTTTTTGAATTCAGAATTGACTTTTGTTTTATTATTTTACGGTTTAAATCTTAGTCAAGGATGATCATCAAACTAAAAAGGAGCTGGTGTTTGCATTGGTAACAACAATATTATTGTAAGATATCAAAATTCCAAAAGGACATATCCTTGGTGATTGATGTACATGAACAAACTGATTTTGATTTCAAGCTACAAAGAAGAAGAAGAAGAAGAAAGGAAGAAAGATATACAAAAGAGAGAACTAGAGGAAGGGGAATAACAGATACTCTGCATAGAAGAGATTCCATATAAACCGATAATATTCTGAGATAGCTTCCTGCAACAACCAAAAGTTTCTACACCATATTAGATACACTTTCCAACAATCTTCGGTGATTTTAGAAGTTTAAGTTTGTACAAGTATTTTACCTTAGTGTAGTTAGCTTTTTCTAGTACCCATGTCTACCAAAAAATCAACAACAGTGATATTAGAGATTGGATGGATTTGGTATGTGTCAAAATGCAGAAAATAAAAGCATATAGTTATGACGTTTCTGGGCACTCTCTCAGACTGACAATACTATGTGAAGAGAAATAGCCAATAGGATGTATCTTTAGATGCTTACCTGGAAAATTAAGCCTGAAGCCAAGATCATGTGTACAGGAATCATCAGGCTACCTCTGAAAACCTGTTGATTGTTAAAGAATATGAATCAACTTGGACTTAGATTGTTAAAGAATATGAGGAAGGAGGTGTGTTTACCTGAGGCATGTAGACAGCTAGTGATATGGCAGAAACATAGTTAACTAGCAGAAGTCCAGAACCGAGGAATGCAATATTTCTCACTCCAAGTTTTGTTGCCAGGGTTGATATTTGGAACCTATTCAAAATTAATCAAAGGAACAAGCATGATTAACTAAACATGCTTGAACAAACACATAAAAACGTTCGTCAACCAAGTTTGTTGAGTGGTCGTAACGTATATATATCAAACGGAGCTGGTTAATCCAGGACAAACTATTAATTGCGTTTTGAAAAGACACCAGGATTGTATAGACGGAGCCAAAAAGAGCTGTGAGAAAATGGTATACTTACTTGCGATCTCCTTCAACATCAGGAAGATCTTTTGTAATAGCAATGACCAGCGCAAACAGTGTCACAAAAGATGTGATGAAAGCCACAGGTGCACTGCAAATACCGAATAAGTTGAGAGTAATATATTGTCATCTCCATTGTTCTCACGTTGAAATCAAAGAACAACATCGCATATTTTAAAACTCTATTCATACAAGTATGCAAAGTTCTCATTATTTCGACCTGTTTATCAAAATATCGTGCATTTGACTACTAACCTCCACTGAAACGGAAGTCCAAGAGCAGCTCTTGTAGCATGGTAAACACCAAAGTTTAGAAGGAATCCACGCACCTGATAAGGAAACATCGATACAGTATTTATGTTATTTAAAGATTCACATATGGTGATAGTTGAATTATTACACTGAGAAGCATAACACAGCCTTTACCGTTGCAATAATAAGAAATGCTGCAATTGGGAATCTTTTCATTCTCAATGGTGGTACAGAATAGATGGTTCCCAGAAAAAGGCCAAGACAGTACAGGGATGTAATGAATGGCCCAAAGTTAAATCCGACGACTAAAAGCCCTGCTATCGCAAAAAATATCACCAACAACCAGGCAGACTGCACTGATAGATCTCCTGCTGCTATTGGCAAGTATGGTTTGTTCACTCTGCAATACGATAATTCAAATATAAATAGAAAATAAGCCGGGTGATATACTGACTCAGAACTAGTGGTCATATGCATGGTACTCATAAGAAGTAACACATAGCACACTAGAAATTTATAACCATTGCTGCTTAAAACTATCATAGTGATGCTACATTAAATTATCATAGTGACCAATGTACATCTGCATTTAATGGTGCCACATACTTGTCGATTCCAATGTCGTAGATCTGATTGATGCCGACTATATACCCATTCCCACATATAAGAGCAAGAAGACCTGAAAGTGCCTTGAGTACAAGACTCCATTTGATTAGATGAGTGTTCTCTATCAAAGCTCTTGCCACCAAGGCACTGCCATAAAAATAATTACAGTCAAGCTAAATGAAAGCAAAGAATATGAAGTCCCTTCATAAATCAGATATGCAACAAAATACTAACGTGGATCCTAAAGCTGTTCCGCGGATCGTATGAGGCCTAAGAAATCTCCAGCAAGCATTTTGGAAACGGGAAATTCTATCCAGCACTGGATCAGACCCAGCAGCACCAACCTGAGAGCATGCCTGATAGTATCTAGTTGTGTGAGTGACATTGCAAAAACGCATAAACACCATAAAATCAAAACAATTACATGTTGCTAACTGAGCAAGTCTTAGAGAAACAACATAATATGTTGTTCAATAGCATAAAATTTCCAGATTCTACTACAAACATTCACCATTTCCAATCCTAGTATTCCTTAAATTTTCCAACTTTGTTTGATTTAACGAATTACGGGAGCTAATGCCACAATTAGTCGAGCTTATTAAACCACCAGTTCCAGATAAAGTATACCAAGATTTGATCTTTACCATCTTGACTAAAAGTCAAAAGCAACGGCAAATATGCTCGAACGAAGTCATACCCGGATCGAGATTTTTCGATAGTTAGTTGAAACAATTTTGGACCGCATTCTCGAAGATGATAAGCTTGTGAAGCGAACATCTTGAGGGAGGCTTATAAACTTCCCAGCTAAATGCACTGAAGGGCGATGGTGATTAGAAGAAGCTGCTGAGAAACGAGGCGCCAGAGACGAGAACCGGACACACGGTGATTGCGAGATCGAGAGTTCCATTGATGATGCCACCACTTCCACTAGCCAAGCCACACAAAAACAAAACAACTCTCTCTTCTTTACTCTGCTACTTTCATTTGTACGACGAAATTTGTTTTTGACTTGTGTGTTTGTCTTGTGTCCAATCCTTTTTCCGGTTCGGAAGAAGAAAGTACTGTAATAGACCGTTCCGGTTTGCTAATAAATTGGTTCCTTTTGGGTTAGAAAGATCTCGATTTCGATTTGAAAAGGTTAAATCAGAATTTGGACTAGGACACAATCATAATCAATTGATGAAGTACCGCAAAAACAAACAATCAATTGACTAAGTTTTACAAAATTGGATAACATTTGATGACTCTAATATTTTTCAGACAGGTAAAACAAACAATCTCGGTTAAAAGAAAGGAAAACAAACACAAAATGTTAGCTTATGAGTTGAGTCTGTCTCAACAAAAGATGTTAAGACATATTGGGTACAGTTTCAGCTTGTGCTGTCGAAAAACCTTGAGAGCTCTTTGACAGTGCTTCAGCTTCATCAGAAGCACTAGCGTTTGACTTCATTGTCTCTTTATCCTCCTCTTTCTGTATGACTATTCTCGATGGAGCTTCGGTATCAGTTTCACTTGATTTCTTTGTCTCTCTATGATCTTCATTACTCATGGCATTGACTTCAACCTCAAAACCTCTGGTTGTTTCATTTGTTCTCGCGTCTTTTGTCTCTGAACTCTCCTCCTCCTCTCTATCTTCATCCATGACCACAACTTCTGGAGCTTTGGTTTCGGTTCTCTCTGATAAATCATCAGCAGAGTTGTTGTCTCCTTCTTTGATGAACTCGCCTATTTCTAATAGCTTCTGCGCTTTCAGTTCTCCTTCTTCATTAACATTGTCTGCTATATCAGCTTCTGAAACTTTCTTTGCAGCTACTTCCACCATTGCATCATCTACTTCTTTTGAAACTACTACATCTTCCGGAGCTAGTGAACCAGCTTTTAAGTTACTCATCTCCGGTTTATCTTTAGTCTCAGCATCTTCTAGAGCTTTATTTTCTGTACTTTCAGGTTTATCAGACTCCGAGTCAGTAACAACCTTTGGTTTGATATCTAAAGGCCCCAGCTTTGCATCAAGTTCCTTGACCAGACTTGTTAGTGATCTTGCATTCCGGGCTTCAGATAGCCGAGTAGACAACTGCAATAGACAGCAAAAGTTTCAAATAAAATTCATGCTTTAAGCTCAAGAAAGATTGAAATGGGGAAAAACGTATATGCTGATATTTCACCTGCTGTATCAGTTCAGCTCGGGGTTTGAGATCATCGGGAGATGCTTCCTTGTAAATACTTCGGAGAATGTACATCAAATGAGAGCTTACATTATCCAAATGATGTTGTTGGAGCTCACATTGATGTACACCAGAGAGACAACCAACAGAATGAAATGGACAGTTCACAAGCTTCATAGGGCATACGGTTATACAATGCCTATCCATTTCACGTCTCATTATACTATCTGAGCAGTTTTGCTCACACGGAATGATCTTGAACGGGCAAACAGAATCATGATTCTCCATCTGATTCGCGCAGAAGACCGCAGTACAACCCTCGTTCTCACAGTTCATTGTTCTATACCCACAACTCAAGGCGTGCTTGGCGAGTTCTCCTTGTGTTTGGAACTTCATCTCACAATGAGAAGTGTTTTTAAAATCAACGTTTCTAAGCAAAGTCTGAGCAATGCCTTCTCTATGATCCGTCAACCAGAACCCGCTTATCTCCATCTCTTGCGCTAAATCATCGATGTTGTCTTCTCTCCTCTCGCTAAGCATCCAACCAGAAACCCGGCTGAAGAGGTTACGCTTAGAAGTGGCGAAATCATCGATGAAATCAGATATAATGTCAAAAGGATCATGAGAAGCTTCAATCTCCGAACCACCTTGAAGAACAATGTGTTCAGCCACGAAGCTTTCGCTTCTACGAGTCATATAATCGACCATCTCTTTCCGGATGTCAGCAGCGACAGAACCTGGACTCTTGAAGATATCACCGGTAGTGTTGTCGACACAAGCAGTGGCTAATCCAGGGAGAAAAACCTGAGCAATCTTGTGAACTACTTCTGTATCGTAAAGATCACAGTGAAACGAAGGTCCTCCTTCTTTCTGATCTTCGATACTCTCAAGATCCGTCACAGGAGGATCCATTGCTGTATATATTATTAGAAAATGTCTGCAGACAAAACAAAACACAAAACGAAGAACCAAACATCGCTAGATCAGATCAAAAAAAAAATGCAACACAAAAACAAACACCCTGAATAAAAAAAAATCTCTACTTTTTCTGGAATTAAGACGAAACAACTCTTAATTCCGTTCGCAGCAACCATCACGGATCCAAAGTTTTAAAATTGAGTCAGATTACAAGCAAAAAAATTCAACTGTTGGATTGGATTGCATTGATAAAAGGAATGGAAGATAACAGAAAAAAAAAAAAAAAAATCAAACAAACATTACCTTAGAAAGAAGTCGTGTCGTGTTCTAAACAGACAGAAATGAATCGGAGCAGGGGAACTAACAAACGCCTGTAAGGAGATCAGACGGCGGGATCGATCAAGGTGAAGGAAAGAAGACAAGAGAGAGATGGGAAGAGGCAACCTCCTCTGGTTTTGGCGCAATTAACGGAGTCTCTTTTTATTTTACCACAACTTTGGTCGCCTCTTCTTCGATTAAACTCTCTCCTTTTTTTTTTTTTTTTTTTTTTTACTTTTTTCTCTTACAATTTTTATTTTTGCAATTGGTACAATGATTTTTACTCAAGTGCATCACATTTTTTACAAGAACCTAAAAAAGCAATTCTAGAAAAAAATTGAAATACCTTTCTTTTTCTTATCTAATTTACCAACTCAATGAAAATATATTTAAATTGAATAGATGAAAAATATAAAATAATAATCGAATATATATATATATATGAATTTAATTTATCAAACTTAGTTGTAAATACGATACTATAAATTTTGTTTATTTCATACAAATTAGGGTATATAATATACTATGGTATAGATTATTAATATTAACCAGATATTATGGAACAGTGGTGTCACTGCAAGATTTTTTTTTCCCCCTTTTTAATTTTTCCGAAAGACGGAGGAGAGTAAATTAAACTAAGGCACGACACGACCCTTGCCGTATCTTTGAATTTATGATGGCGGCTCCGGAGGATGAATCTTCCGCTCAGTCTCAATCATCTTCTGCCACGGCGGCTCCTACGCCTCCTCCTTCCTCTTCCCCTTCTTCCGCCGGGGATCATTACCTCGCTAAGTGTATCCTCCGTCCCAGCGTCGTTCTCCAGGTTGCTTATGGATACTTCCGCTCCCGTTCCTCCCGCGACATAGTTTTCGGCAAGGTCTGAGTTCTTCCTTCTTCTTCTACTGATCTCTACCTTTTTTATGGATTTGGATTCTGATTTGTTTCGTGGGTATCTGTTAAACATCTCTCCTTTAGGGATTGGGATTTTGATATGCGACTCGAGTATCTGCACTTGTTTCACTTTTTTTTAGCTGTTTTCTCTGTTGAGGGCATTATGAAAAGAGTAAAAAGTTTTATACTTTCTTCTGGGTATGGTAGTTGCATCAGGATGTTATATAGATGTATAGTCTGTAGAGCAGAGATCCAGTGTGAAAAGCTAAGGTCTGTAGTGCGTGCCAGGTATAATGGTATGTTAAATTTTGTTTCTTAATCAGTAACGAGAATGTTTTTTTTTTCTCTTACCAGGAGACATGCATAGAATTGGTGATTATTGGTGAAGATGGGATTGTTGAATCGGTGTGTGAACAGAATGTCTTTGGAACAATTAAGGATTTGGCTGTCATACCCCAGAGTAACAAACTATATTCAAATAGTTTTCAGGTAAGCATTTTACTTTTAGACACTAAATAATCTTATTTTACTGATCAGGTATTTTACTTTTTCAAATGGGTAACGACCGAGCTCTTGTTTTGTTAGTGATAGGAATGCATATCTCTGTGATTAGTTATGTCAACCATCTGTTATCTTTTGTAGATGGGAAAAGACCTTCTCGCTGTTCTTTCTGATTCTGGAAAGCTCTCATTTCTCTCATTTAGCAATGAAATGCACAGGTTTCTTTCTCGTGTACTCTTATTTATCCCGCAAACCTAATGTTACCATGCTCATTTTACTGCTGTCTGGTGTATAGGTTCTCGCCCATACAACATGTTCAACTTTCAAGTCCAGGTAACTCAAGGATTCAACTTGGAAGAATGCTCACAATAGATTCCAGGCACGTTTTCATAAACCATGATTTTTTTACTTCATTATCCTATTGATGACATAGATATTACTTTTCCTGTATATTTTGGCCATTTCCCTCGTACTCACTCTTGGATTTTTTAGTTGAATTGGAGCTTTCATGTTTTTTAGCCACACCTTACTGCTAAAGCTAACATTTTGTATCTTGAATAGCAACGAGTAATTTTGACTTCTGTAATGCATTTTGCAGTGGTCTCTTTCTTGCTGTCAGTGCGTATCATGATCGTTTTGATCTGTTTTCCCTCTCAACATCGTCTATGGGTGATATTATTCATAAGGTATTGATTTCTGCCACCAACTTCGCTATTTTTTGTAACTTCAGTAGACAGCAGGGTTACCTTTAGTTGTGTGTCATGAGTGATATGGAAAGAGTGGCTAAAAAAATATATTTAATGTCTTTAATTTTAGAGGATTTCTTATCCTTCTGAAGACGGAGGGAATGGTAGTTCTGTACAAGCAATATCTGGTACTATTTGGAGCATGTGTTTCATTTCTAAAGATTTTCATGAATCCAAGGAGTATGGTCCTGTTCTTGCCATTGTTACAAATAGGTATGAATATGTTCAGTTTGAAAAGCTCTGTTTTCAGTTATTGTGCTTGCTTCATGAGAGTGTCTGTCATCCCAGGGTTACTTACAGTATTTTTCTGATTGTATAGGAAAGGGTCTCTCATGAATGAGCTGGTTTTATTTAGATGGAATGTCAAAGAGGAATCCATGTCTATAATATCAGAGTATGTTGAACCTGGGGCTCTGGCACATAGTATTGTCGAAGTGCCTCACTCCTGCGGATTTGCCTTTCTCTTCAGGGTTGGTGATGCGCTCTTAATGGATCTTAGAGATCCTCAAAACCCTTGCTGTCTGTTTAGGACATCCTTAGATCTTGTTCCCGCTTCATTAGTGGAAGAGCATTTTGTTGAAGAGTCGTGTCGAGTACAAGATGGTGACGATGAGGGTCTTTTTAATGTTGCTGCATGTGCTTTGTTAGAGCTCAGGGATTATGATCCCATGTTCATAGATTCTGAAAGTGACATTGGGAAGTTGAGTTCTAAGCATGTCTCTTCATGGACTTGGGAGCCGGAAAATAATCACAATCCTCGGATGATTATTTGCTTAGATGATGGTGAATTTTTCATGTTTGAACTCATATATGAGGATGATGGAGTTAAAGTAAATCTGTCAGAATGTTTATACAAAGGTTTACCATGCAAGGAAATTCTATGGGTCGAAGGTGGGTTCTTGGCTACGTTTGCGGAAATGGCAGATGGAACGGTTTTCAAATTGGGAACTGAAAAGCTACATTGGATGAGTTCCATACAAAATATTGCTCCGATCTTGGATTTTTCGGTTATGGATGACCAGAACGAGAAACGAGACCAAATATTTGCTTGCTGTGGTGTAACCCCTGAAGGCTCTTTGAGAATTATTCGTAGTGGCATTAATGTAGAAAAACTTCTGAAAACCGCGCCCGTTTATCAAGGAATAACTGGTACTTGGACTGTTAAAATGAAACTTACTGATGTATACCATTCATTTCTTGTTTTGTCATTTGTTGAAGAGACCAGGGTTTTATCAGTTGGATTAAGTTTCAAAGATGTCACTGATGCAGTTGGTTTCCAGTCTGATGTTTGTACCTTGGCATGTGGGCTTGTTGCTGATGGTTTGTTGGTTCAGATTCACCAAGGTGCAATAAGGCTGTGCATGCCCACCACGGATGCGCATTCTGATGGTATTCCTGTCTCTTTACCATTTTTCTCGTCGTGGTTTCCCGAAAATGTCAGTATCAGCTTGGGTGCAGTTGGTCAAAATTTGATAGTTGTCTCTACATCTAACCCTTGTTTCTTGTCTATTCTTGGGATCAAATCACCATCATCTCAGTGCTGTGAAATCTACGAAATTCAGCGAGTAACATTGCAGTATGAAGTTTCCTGCATCTCAGTTCCTCAAAAACATATTGGAAAGAAGAGATCCCGTGCTTCTTCCTGGGATAATAGTTGCAAAGCTGCGATTCCTTCTGGTATGGAGCAAGGCTATACGTTTGTGATTGGCACACATAAGCCTTCTGTTGAGGTCCTCTCCTTCTCAGAAGATGGTGTTGGTGTACGAGTCCTTGCTTCTGGGTTGGTATCGCTAACAAATACAATGGGAACTGTTATTAGTGGATGCATTCCTCAAGATGTAAGACTCGTGTTAGTTGATCAACTTTATGTCCTTTCTGGGTTGAGAAATGGGATGCTGCTCCGTTTTGAATGGCCTCCTTTTTCACATTCATCCGGGTTTAATTGTCCAGATTATTTTAGTTACTCCAAAGAAGAGATGGACATTGTTGTGGGGGAAAAAGACAATTTACCCATCAACCTTCTGTTAATTGCCACCCGACGCATTGGCATCACACCTGTTTTCTTGGTTCCATTCAGTGATTCACTGGATTCAGACATAATAGCTCTTAGTGACAGGCCATGGTTGTTACAAACAGCTCGACAAAGCCTTTCATATACTTCCATCTCATTTCAACCTTCTACTCATGCAACTCCTGTATGTTCGTCTGAATGCCCTCAAGGAATTCTTTTTGTTTCAGAGAACTGTTTACATCTGGTAAGTATTCTAGTTTACAAATTTTAACTTCAGGTTTCCACGGACCATTTTGTTATGCTTTGGAAAAATATATGCAAATTCCATTGATCAGTGGTCAATGTTTTGATATGGTTTACCTGAAAATAGTTACCAACTGTATTTGCTAATTGCTTGCATCTATAATTTCGTAGTCTTATACAGGATAGACAGTTGTGGGAATATGTTGGAGCTATTATTTGGGTCCGGCTATGATCGCCTGATGTATATGCTTCTTTTGTAGGTGGAGATGGTGCACAGCAAGCGGCTTAATGCGCAAAAGTTTCACCTTGGAGGCACCCCGCGAAAGGTTATCTACCATAGTGAAAGCAAACTATTGATTGTGTTGAGAACAGATCTGTATGATACGTGTACGTCTGATATATGCTGTGTGGACCCGCTCAGTGGGTCAATCTTATCATCTTACAAGCTCAAACCTGGAGAAGCTGGAAAGTCAATGGAGCTTGTACGTGTGGGAAATGAGCATGTCCTTGTGGTTGGGACGAGTTTGTCTTCTGGTCCTGCTATACTACCCAGTGGTGAAGCCGAAAGGTTGGAAATCTGGTTCTTAGCCACTTGTTAACTTGACCTTGGAGTGAAAGTGGTGACTGATGTAAGACGAAATTTGTACTGACTGTGTGACCTTTGAATGCCTTTTTACAGTACAAAAGGACGATTAATCATTCTCTGCTTAGAACACACTCAAAATTCGGATAGTGGCTCAATGACAATTTGTTCAAAGGCTGGTTCGTCTTCCCAACGTACATCACCTTTTCGTGATGTTGTGGGATACCCAACAGAACAATTATCAAACAGTAGTCTTTGTAGCAGTCCAGATGATAACAGCTATGATGGAATCAAACTTGATGAAGCTGAAACTTGGCAGTTAAGATTGGCCTCTGCAACCACTTGGCCGGGCATGGTACTTGCAATCTGTCCATACCTTGATCATTACTTCCTGGCATCTGCTGGCAATGCTGTAAGCCTCACTTTGATTATCTATAGTTTTGTGCCAATTGTTTAACATGCTAATCTGCTAACAAAGACTATGGTCTTCAATAGTTCTATGTATGTGGTTTTCCGAACAATAGTCCTGAGAGAATGAAGAGGTTTGCGGTTGGAAGGACTCGTTTTATGATAACATCTCTGCGCACATACTTCACTAGAATTGTCGTTGGTGATTGCCGTGATGGTGTTCTATTTTTTTCTTATCACGAGGTTTGTTCTGTTGTCACTAATGAATATTACCTTCTGTTGTTTCTTTCTTATATGTCTTCTGATTTCTTTGCCTACTTGATTTTGGCTAAAAATGTTTGAGATTCTTTTTTTTTCCATGTTACTGAAGGACTCGAAGAAACTTCACCAAATATATTGTGATCCAGCGCAGAGATTAGTTGCTGACTGCTTTCTAATGGATGCCAATTCTGTTGCTGTATCTGATCGCAAGGGAAGTATAGCAATCTTGTCTTGCAAAGATCATGCAGACTTTGGTAAGAAGCACTTAGCCTTTTCTCATGAAGCTCAGATATTACTCTCTTTTCACTCTTCCATTTCTCAAGTTTAGCTTTTATCGAACAATGTTCACTACAGTTTAAAAGGTGTGATCTAGTAGATTATAGATACTAGATTTATGTCCAAATAGTACTTGCTGTGTCAGCCAGTCGGCAAACCCCCAGCCGATCGTGATGATCACACTTGGAGGAGTATGCAATATTGTTTAAATATGCTGCATAACATGTAGCTTAGTTTAGATGTCAAAGATGGAAGTACCAACGTCATTTAAATTGATTGCTTGATAGTAGGACTAAATTTAGTATCTAGTCTTCGCTGATCTTCCTTGTTCTTACGAATCTTTAAGATGCTATTAAAAAAACCTGTTATAGAGGCTAATTTTTATGATTGCTAACTGAAAATACCTTGTGATGATCCAGAATATTCAAGTCCGGAGTCCAACCTGAATCTAAACTGTGCTTATTACATGGGCGAGATTGCCATGGCTATCAAAAAGGTGATTCCTAGACTTGCAGCGAGCATTACACTTTATAATAATAGAAAAGGCTAATGCTGCTATCTTAATTGCTTTCTGTTCACTCAGTGGTTAACCAATATATATATATATATGTATGTCAATTCATTTCTGCTTGCCCCCACCTTCTTAACAGGGTTGCAACATCTATAAACTTCCAGCTGATGATGGACTGCAGAGTTTTGGTCTTAGTAAAAGTATTGGCACAGCTGATGACACTATCATAGCAGGCACGCTATTGGGAAGTATATTTGTATTTGCTCCTATTACAAGGTATAATTTGAATATCTGACTGAAGACATTGCTAGTTTATGGCATAAGTAATACGTAGTTTTGGAAAGATATTGCCTTGACCTTCTTTTCCACCAAATAGAGGCTCTTTTTGTCTTGTGTAATACTTAGTTACCCTTAAACTTGCACCAGAAAATTCTGTTTGTGCTTATTTTCCTGGGTAAGTTCAATGACTGATCACCAATTTCTGTAGTGAGGAATATGAGCTCTTAGAAGCTGTCCAAGCGAAGCTCGGCATCCACCCGCTTACTGCTCCTGTTCTTGGTAATGATCATAAGGAGTTCCGAGGTCGAGAGAATCCGGTAAGTGAACCAGAAAAGTTCTAATTTTCTATATGTGAGAATAATATCATGTCTAATAGCCGAGTTCACACTTCAATGTTTGCATTCGGTGGGACTTTAAATGTGTGTCTGTGGGCACGAAAAGAGTGTGCTAAAAAGCTAACTCTTATCCATTATTGCTAGTATGATACATAAATTTTCACTTGTTGCAGTACCAAGCAACAAAGATATTGGATGGTGACATGCTTGCTCAGTTCTTGGAGCTTACAAATAGACAGCAAGAGTCAGTTTTATCGACACCTCCGCCATCACCAAGTACATCAAAAGCAAGTTCAAAACAACGTTCTTCTCCGCCTCTCATGCTACACCAAGTTGTACAGTTGCTTGAGCGTGTTCATTACGCTTTACACTAGGTCATCCTCTTTGCAGCCTGCTTTCTTACCGAGGCTTGCAATTAAAGCATGGCAGTTCTACGATTAACAAAAACTCACTAATTTGATCTGGTGCGTAAATGAGTCGAAAATCTTCTTAGCTGGAATCTAAATATGGAATTTTTAAATTAACTGGTAAAGAAGCAGTAAATATTGAATATTGAATGTTTACAAGCTTATCGACATTATAGGATGCAAAGAGTTGGAAATACCCAGTCTCAGGACCTGCCTTGTGTACTTGAGGGCAACTAGTCTAACGACCAATCCTCTCTCTCCCTGCTACATTTTGTAGGGGAGGATACTTCCCCTGTGTACAGAAGTTGATGAATGAAGTGGGTTTTCTAGTGCATAGGACTCAGTATCATTGTGTATATAAAGACGAATTACCAAATAATTCTCCATCTCTGTAATTCGGTATAAAACTATGATTTCTACTGTGAAGTTAACAAATTTAGAAACTGGCAAGGACGTTGCAGATAAATGGGGAATTCAATAGATGTAGAACTAAGAGAATCACTATATTTAATCACTAAGAGAATCACTAGAATCAAGTTTAACATGGACTCAAAATTGTCGTTTCACACCCGTGTGTCTAATTTAACAGTCGCTATTGGTTTGCAACTCTTACAGCCTTGTTCAGATGGTTGCTTCTCAAAATTTTAGAATTTTACAAAAATTGGGGGTTTGTTACAACAAAAGCTCAGGCCAAGGTACTGTCTGCATACTCCATCGCCCTCTGTTTCACGTATTCCACTCTCTCCTCGTCACAAACAGATTTCTCATATTCCAAGTACTTCTTGAACAAGAACTGAGAACACACAGCACAAAATAGTTTAGAATCCATAGTAATCAAAAACACTTTATGAAACAGATTTAGAGAACAGGCTGTTTCGCACCTTCATCTTCTTAGGAGGCAAGCTCAAGCTAATGGCTCTCTCGAATAAAGATCTAATTACATCCACTTCTCCCAGCCGGATCTCCTGTACAAGACAAACATGAGATTACAAGTTAGAAATGCTAGAAAGATGGCAATGAAACATAAACTTTGGAGAAGCGGAATATAAACGAACTTGGTCCAGATATACACTCCACAAGTCTGTTCTTTTCGGGTATTCCCTAAGAACGCCTTCAAATAGTGATCTCCCTCTATCCGCAACTCCACACTTGAACTCAAGGATAGCAGTCTGTGATATGAACTTAATGTGCTTATGGCGTGGAAGACATAGCAAGGCACGATTCACAACGGATTGAATGCCTTCCTCGTTTTGTTTTAGAGAACTTTGTATTTTCCTTGACCAAATCTACAAAAAAAAAAAACCGTCAAATACAATTGGTTAGAGTGACGAGCCAAGCCTTGCTTTGAGAAGATAAAGATCAAACAGCATATACCTTGCAAGATTGCTTGAACTTCTTAATCATCTCATCAAGCAGCTTATCAGCCAATTTATGTTGCTCTGTTCTCTCATACACGCCCAAGAGTGCAAGGTAAACTTTTTTTGGGTCACAGTATTGACGGGCCCTCTCAAACACTTTCTTAACAGCTTCCTGGAGATGAGAAAAAAAACGAGGGTTAAGTAGCAATATATAGCCTATTATTGGTAACATCTAAAAAGCGTTTGCTGTCGTCTTCTATCTACCTCTGGAGGACTTCCATGTTCATTTTCCAAATTGAAGTAAGCAACCCATATGTTTAGCCTTTCTTCTTCCTCACGGATATTTATAGTCTTTAAAGCCCTTCAGTAGAAATTAAGTATAAGACAAGATAAACAAAATGAATAACACACGTAAACTTAAATGCTTTACCAAGAAGATTTAGATCCAGACGGTTATATGATTATGTAATATATATAGGTCCCAAAAAAACAGTTTCTGCCCTAAACCTGTATCAGTAAGTATCCCCTTGAATGATACAGAGTAGTTAGGAACAAGTACCTCTCAGCAATTGACCTGGCTTTCTCAATATCAGCCAAGCTGAGCATGAACGCCATATATTTTATCCAGACAAAGCTGCTGTTTGGAGAGCTTCTAACCAATTTCTCAAACTCATCAGCACTCTCAGGTGCATGATTCTCCAGCAATCTTCCTTCAGCAGCTTGTATTTTTTTCTCTCTACACAAGTAGATTTTTTCAACGTGAGTTGAAACCAAATATAAAGCATCTTGGTTTTTTTGTGAGGAACTAAAGAAATAGCCTTATTGAGGAACTAAAGAATTAGCCAACCTTTCCTCCCTGACTTTTTGCTTTTCCCTTCTCTTGCTCTTTTCATCTTTATCAGCTCCCTGTAGTTTTCCATGATTCTGACCGTTGTCAATGTCCGTCTCCTCAATGTCATCAAGGTCAACCTCAAGCGGAGGGATAGAAGCCCTTGACTCTACTTGAGCAAGAACCACAGAGGTTCCACTATGTTTTCCACCGCTTGTTTCCTGGAACCCAGAATCACCGACTGCTGCAAGTACTTCTGAGTTCGGATCATTGATTGGATCACATTCCATGCTTGTTTTATTAGCATTCTCTTCAGAAGGTGGCTGTGCGTCGACATCATCACCACTCATAAGATAAGAACTCTTCATGCTGAGCGATATACGTTGCTTTTCCTCGTCAAGCTAGAGCAAACGCCAAAATGAAAAGGAACATCACTAAATGGAACTTCCATAGTAACAGAGATCACAAAAAAACTATGTTCAAGTTAATTTCCAAAATAATAGTTACTGGGGTCCTAGCATAAGGCTAAGAGGAACAGTGGTTTTCAGGAACAATACTACACAGCACTAACTATCTATGACAAAAGACCACCTACCTTCAAAATTTTTGCGGTGACGCTCTCTCCGGCCTTATATCTAGCTTGCATATTCTTGATAACATCATCGGAAAGCTGTGTTTTGTGACATAATCCATCCTATAACAAAACAAAAGGTAGAAGCAATGAGGTAAATTATTGCAAGTCTGGTTACTCTACTAGGATGATTTGAAGCAGCATACAGTTTGGAAATAACAGATTTTAAGGAATACACAAAACTAGATCTTTACCATGCCAGTTTGACCTATGGTAATGAATAAGCCATAGGGCTCCACACGTTTGATTCTCCCAGAAATCATATCTCCAACATGGAGTTTCTTCAAGTCATAAGACTCAGATTTTGGCTGCCCACCAGCATTTACTGTCTTCAAAGTGACTTCTATCCGCTTAGATAAAGGCTCCACATTTAAAACCCTACAATGTATATTGGTAAGAGCATAACATAAAGTATATTAAAAAATATCTATTTGACAGGAAGTCTGCATTACCTGCCAGTTACAAGTTTTCCTACTGGGAATTCCTTTTCGGGATCCTTAACAAAAGTATCACATAGATTGGAAAGTAGAACTTTTGCCTCGACTGTCCTTGAAAGTATAATAAAACAACCTTTCGACATTGTATTTTTGACATAACCCTGTGAAAGTTCGAAGTTAACATAAGTTCTACCATGAAAGTAATAGATTGCAAAGTCATGGTTATTAAGCCAAAAATACCTGGACGCCCATATCAGGAGAAAGATCTTCAATCCTCTCGAAACGCTTGCAAACATTGTCACTGCAAATCATAAGGTTAATACGTAAATTAGAAACACTTTGGATAAAAAATTTACAAACATGCAAATTTCAAGTTCAACTAAAGTCAATACAGAGAGGAAATCCCATTAATATTCCATCCAACATTGAAAACTGACGAAACAGCCATGAATTGAAAGGCTGATGATGAGCTTTTACCAGCACTTTATCTAAACTCAAACAGATATAACCCATAATAAAAGCAACAGAGACAGTAATGCGCGTTATAGGCAAAAAAAACTTACTTATTACTACAATCTTCTGAGAGATGGTCAGAACTCATGCCATCTAGTGATTTCCGTAATGAGAGTTCAATTTGCCAAGTCCCTTTACTAGAACTGCTGATTTCTAAGACCTTGCATTTCACAAACTGGCCTTCACGGAAACCATCTAATGGATTGGGGACCCATGAATCATTGATTTCAGTAAAATGAACTCTCCCAAATACATAAGGACCTATTTGCACACGAATTCCACCAACACCAGGAAGTATCTTAGAAATTCTTCCACCCAGAATGTCTCCTTCATGAATAAAAAGAGTACCATCATCACCAGGAATGCTACTGTCTAGTTTATCCATTTTGCTGCCTACACCATTGGCGATGCTTTTGTGGATATCAGGTAGTGGACGCTGAACCAACCGTAATGATTTTTTCTCTTTATTATACGTCAAAACATAACCTGAAACAGCTTTACCAATCGGAAAACGCCTTTCAAACTCCTCAAGTTCATGAGCTTCGGATGCAGTGTCTAAAATGAACAAGCGTGCCGTCACGTTGCGAGATATTGCTAACCAAACCCATTCCTTATCCACTTTGTAGACATATCCACTGACACATTGTCCAGCAGAAAACTCAAGTTGTTCACTCTCTTGTATATCTTTCAACTCACTGGAATCTGCTTAAATTGCAACAACAAAAAAGAAAGACGCGGAGACAATATTATTGCCTTGTGCGAGCAAAAACTTCGTATGTAATTTTTTTCACACAAGCATACTTGTGACACAAATGCATTATAAACATTGGTTATTGAATTTTTTTTCGCAAACATAATAGCTGGGAAGGGCATCTTAAATCAGATAAATTAAGTAGAACACATTTATTTACACTATCCAAATATTGCAATCTTTGCTAGAATAGACTAACTAAAGAATATATATTTTAAACCCTAACGGCATGTGATTGTTCTGCAATATATATTCTAATGTGAGTCAATGGTCTAGGTAAAAAATTTCAATTCTCTTTGGATTACCTCTAAGCATTGCAGGCTTTACAGAGAGCTCCCAAAGTTGACTCTTTTTAATATCAGTATGACACGGTTTTGCAACAACCCTTGCAGACATTGATTGCCCGACTCTGAATTTGGCAAAAGGTTCTTCACTTGTACTAACATCATTTACCTATTCAATCAAGATTTGAGACGTATAAGCAAAATCTTAGTCCACCAAGTATTGAAGAACGAGTATTACAATCTGAAATGATAATGGTAAGCAACACAAGAATCACCTCAGTTATATGGATTCTTCCTCGGAAACTGTGGCCAAAGTTTACTCTAAGTTCAAAAGGCTTTATTTCAGTAATCTGAAAAGTATAAGTATATTAGTACGAGGCAGCAGAAGGTATTGTGGCATAGACGCAACTAAAAGATATCTACTGTCGAAGACAACGTTGGTAGTTGCCACCAAATTTTTTTGCTTATGATGTACCTTCTCAAGATCAGGATAATTCCTATAAGATTTTCAGTTTTCTTAGAATTCCCTTTTCATTATCTGCACCTATGTAAAGGTTTGCTATGTGTAGTTTCAATGTAATTCCATAGATAATATCTACATTCTGCTGATGTTACAATTTCTACTGCAACAAAGAAAGAAAGACTTAAGAAGAAAGGGCGATAGTAACCTCGGCGTGGACAACAGAACCAACTTCACAGCTGGATTTCTTCTTTGCCTTCTTAGAACGGGAAGTCTCAGAAGTCCCGGAAACAGAGTCAAGAAGTAAAAGCAACCTCCCGGAGGATGAAGGGTTTTGCAGAGCCTCAACAGAAGCAACAACACTGCCCATAGAAAATTAATCAAAAAATTTAGCTACCATTATTAAGTAACTACACCAGTAAGGACAGCTATATATATTGCCAATAATAGGTATATTGAGTAGATAGAATATCAACTGCCACTGTAAGTAAATACAAATTCACATTTTCTCAGTTTAATCAGGCACGAGATTGGTAACAAAATGGATGATAGCACGCTCACCTTTGTCCAGTGGAAAATTGTTTCACTGGCAACTTCTGTGTGTTATAGTCTGATACTGATGCATATCCTATAGTGTAATCATGCTCTGGAATCGACAAAACCTGGAAAGGGCAACTCTCATTAACATGCACTAATTATTAACTTAATGCAATCATATACTTACCAAGTATTGCTCCTTCACAATCTCTACAACAGCACTGACCCTCTGGTGGACTTCAAGTTCCTTGGAGATTCCTCTTTTACGTTTCTGAAGCAAAATAAGATATAACTTGTCATAAGGCAGCTAAGATCAGCGTCACCGTCCACTGTAGCCTAATTTGGACTTATGTGAACTACGAAGTACATGCAAGAAAACTTGATAAAACAAAACTTGACCAGAGTATATCATCTTAGAGTGAAACCTTTTTTGATTGACTGTTGGAGACCTCCTTATTTAAGTTGTTTATGAGCTCAGGCCTCAAAGACAAATCGACTAGTCTCTCTGCCCTAGAAAGATCAAGAACAACTGCATTGACAACAGAACCGGGTACCAAAGTAGCTCCACCCACTACAAAAATAAGCCATAATGCATCAGACAAAGATTATGTACATATGTGTTTATCAAATACAAATACAAATACAATACATATGAAACTGAACCTAGAAACAGATTCTCTTGTCATACAAAATGACTTACTATGATGCTGAGGTATAAAACCAAGGACGTTATTAATATTTTCAAAATTCACCACCACACCCAGATCATTTTGTTCCTGTATGGTTCCCTTCATCAAACCCCCAATGGAGAATTTCTCAACCCAGCTACACTCACTTTTAGTAATATCAGATGACTGCAGGTCTGATATCTGGACATATAAACAGTAACAGTTAGAACAAAATCCTTCTTAAAAAATCACATGCGAAATTCCGTGACACAAGCTCAAACAAAATGCAATATATAGTTTACATTAATTTTTTTAGGCCAATAAAAAGAAAAAGGTACGTCACAAGAACACCACCTTCTCATCCATGACGAAGTATTCTTGGACAAAAGAAGCATCTACAGATGCGCAAGATGACTGTTTCAATGAAAGAGTTATCCTACTTTTTTCTTGATTGACCTGAAAAACATTACAAATGATCAAGATCTTATAACATCTTCAACAAAATGAATATAAGGCCCTGAGTCAGCGTTCACATACATCAACTATATTAGCCCGAACCGATTGTCCAACAAAGAAGGATTCTGACAGATCTGCCCTGGGTTCGTCAATTGCCTTAAAAAAGAAAAACCAACAAATTTCAAGAAACAAAATATGCCAACAAACATTTGACAGAAAATTTATAGTAAAAAGCAATCCACCTTGCTTCTTGGGGCGAAACCAGTCAGACGACCAAGAAAACGGACAAAGCAGCCATTTTCAATCAAGTTACAAACATAACCCTGTATATGATCATCAAAAATAAATGTGAGTTTATGAACGAATTCATCCACACAGAAATTACTATTTAAAAGAGGCAACTACTCACATGAACCACTGAGTTTGGCTGGAGCTGATTAAAATCCGAAGGAAGCTCTTCAGCTAACTTAATAAGAGAATATTTTGAAGAGAGGGCCAAGTTGTTGCCTTCAATGTCTACATTAAACAAACAATATTACTCCCTATAATTATTACGTATCATCAACCACTAAAAGTTAAATTGCAAAATCATCTCTGCCTTCCTGGAACTAGATGGGTCGATTTGATTAGTTTTAGATACTACACAATGAGAGATGACGCTGAATTAACAATCACTTGGGGAAAGAACTACTCTCATAAAAAGGTTTTTCTCTCTCCGATCCATCAGCATCCACAGAGAGTCTACCTCCTTTAAATATGAGAAGGATATATACACGAAGAATTTGCAAGAATATTAATAAACATACCTAGTACCAGCAGCTTATCAAGCTCATATCCAGGTCTTAAAAGTGACTTCATTAATTGTGCTTGCTCTACATCACAAAGAGCAACTCAGAAACAGATGAATAAAAGCAAAACCCAAAATGAACACTTGTGTGGGTGAAAACACATACCATGATGATCAGCTAATTGTTCAGCAGAAATTGTACCCTTGAGAACTCCTTTGGATTTAACACGGATAATGACTGCCTGACTAGTTATACTATCAATTATCCCAGATACAATGCTACCTAACTTGATTGAATCGTCTTCAGAAACACTGTCACAAATGATTAACACAAATGTGAGCAACATAATTTAATGATATTAAGGCAGCCTTAATGGCAAGATGATTATCAGATTAAAAAGGTAAAACCTTGCTGGCTTTATCATCAAACTAAGGGTGATCCTTCGAGAACCATGAGCCGCACTGGTTACTCTACATTTGACAACCTCTCCGACATGAAACACGGAATCTGGATCACTTCCAGGCTCTAAACCAAGTTCAAATCTGCTTAATTAAAGTCAGTATAGCATATTAGTTTAAGACCATCAAAATAGAAAAACTTAACCAAAGCCTTTGTGATGGGAAAAAATCCTATGTACTATGTCACAGAATAAAGAATCCAGAACTGAAAATATAACTTTATCATCAGAGCAGTTGACAATGTTGGTTCAGTTCCCCATGTAGGGCAACGGTAGTTGAATTACAACAAAAGAGAGTAGCAATGACCTGGGAACAAATCCTTGCACTCCATTATAAAAGCGAACAAAGCATCCATGCTTTTCAATCTTTGTTATCCAGCCATGCGTCACTAGACCTTCAGTTGCATCAGTGTAAGAACCCAAAATTGGAAGTTTCGACTTCACCTGAAAAGAATAAACATTTCATCTTTACTGCATGAGAACAGAGTTAAAACGTTAACAACCAGAGTTGTTAATAGCAATAAAGTTTATCCACTCCTGACCTCCAAAAAAGATAAAAGTTTGAGACTAAATTCCCTCTATATATTTTCATCTATAGATAAGTGAAAATGCTTGATAAAGAAAAAACTTATATTTCATTTCCAACCATTTTTAAAACTTAATAAAGTGAAACCTAGAATCAGCAGATGAAAATAAAATAAGAAATTATATAAAAACGAGATGCAATTATTGAATATATCATAGAAATTATTTGGAAACGTATAAGCGTCCTCTAAACCAACAAAACTAGACCTCAAGGAATATGAAAATAAGCTAACAAAGTCAGATTCATTATCGTAAGAAAACTTACAAGAGTTTTTTTGTAGGTAACAGTTATTCTCTTTGACTTGCAGCCAAGCACACGGAATACTAATTCAGCTCCAACCTGGAAAAGAAAATCATTCAAAGCTTATGCATGCTCAACAATATTGAAAATTAATCATGTACGATCAATGTAACATTGTAACCAACCTTGAATTTTTTCCTCGGCTTCGTAACTTCAAACTCAGACATATGCCGAAGTGGGCACATCGCTTTGAGACCACCGGGAAATTGCACAATGGCACCAAATGAATCAACAGATATGACTTTGGCCTTTGTCACCATACCAGGCTTGACATCTGAGTGGGAGAAAACTGGACCTTCAAAGGCGCTTTCCTGCTCAAATTAAAACAACATGAAAAGAAAGAAACAAACAATTGTAAAACAGGAACAAAAACATACACGCACGATAGAGAGAGGTATAAACGTATGATTCTGCACCAAACTACTGCCTGTTGGCAATTAGATTGCAGTGCAGAGGTTGAAATGGATAACTGGAACTAAAGAGCTATCTATTAGCACGCCTGGCAGAAAAAATACCTTTAGAGTCCCTATGGCCAACCCCTCCATCTGCTTAAGGCCGAGTATTCGAACACGGATGTGATTTCCTTCCTTATACTTCTTTTCCAGTTTCTTTACTTCATCTCCTGCGGCATCATATGTCTGCAATTACGGTAAATCTCAGGTTAACAAAGGACATCAAAAGCTTAATCTTTTCAAAAATGAGAATAGCCCATTGGACATACGCTAACGTATGCTGGAGTTGATGCAGGCTTAGAAGGAAGTTCCAGAAGAAGGCCTGATTTATCAATACGAACTACTTTTGCTTCGTCGAATATGCCGCCGCTAGAAACATGCTGTAAAGAACCAATACAAATTTTACAAAAGTATTTTTTAGAAAAGAGCAAAGGCGAAGAATCAATACAGGTACATCCACGACCACCAAACAGAGATCAATGCTGTCTAAGGTATCAAAGGCGATGAATCAAAATTGTAAGATAGTGGATGGTCATTCTATTCAAGCTTAAGTACGCAAAGGCAGTGGTAATAATTGTCGATCTAAGAAATACTGATGTTATGATCACTGACCCTTTATTTAAACCTTAAGAGGTAGCTGTCAAACCAAATTTTCTCAGTCATTATATCTTAGTGGAAGCAAACGGAATTAGTAACTTACCAACGGAGGAGCCTTGTTACAAACAAGATAAGGGTTCAATGTTAAACCAACAGCTCTAGATGATGGATCAATAAACAATATTCTAGCATTAACCTGAAAAACATAAGGAGGATTTTATGCAAGTTAATCAAACGTAAAAAAATAAATCTTTCACTGAAGCATATAAAGCAAACTTTCAACAGTAGAGCGAAAGATATTATTGCAGAATAAGGAGTGTTTAAGCGATTTACCAGAACTATAGTAATCAAAGAAATCAAGTTGTGTTTAACATACAAACAGAACGAATGTATGCATTAAGTACCAGTACTCAACATTCTGAACAATGAGATATATGTTTAACGTAACTTTGTACCTACAGCGTTAGGTACAAATCCGAATACAGTTTGATCTTAGACAACTGCTTTGAACAAGCCTTTCAACTTAGGACATATAGAATTTGAATCTTGTTCAGTTTGGATTTATTAGATGTATGATATGATTCAAAGTCAATTTTCTAGCCAAAGACGATAGACCCATTTTAATGATTTTCCTATACTGTTTTTGTTTGATTTGATTTGATTAAACCGAACTCAACACCCCTTACTTAGAATCCTTG
Source organism: Camelina sativa (assembly GCF_030686135.1). Lineage (NCBI taxonomy): Eukaryota > Viridiplantae > Streptophyta > Magnoliopsida > Brassicales > Brassicaceae > Camelina > Camelina sativa. The sequence continues at coordinate 4,657,632 of NC_141880.1, forward strand.
CAAATAAGCACAAAACTTCTAACTACAGAAAATAAACATGGAGGTGGGACTACAAGATCTGCAAACTATGATGTGATATATAATAGAAACACCGCATATAGAAAAATCAGAAAAGAGTGACACCAAAATGCATACCGTCTTATTCTGACTATACTCATCCTTCCAGCTTTTGTTAGACAATGGATTTTTTAGATGGAAGAGATCAACCTGGACATTCGATGAAAACCGTAACTCACATGTGTCAACAAGATTTTGGGTTAATAATGTACAAGATCAGGATCATTAGTAACTTACCGTTCCGTTAAAGTAAGTAAGAAAATCGAACAGTATCCCATTCTCAAGAACTGATTGCACACGAGCATTAATCATCATGCCGGGGATGAGAAGATCAAAGGACATGCCATTAAGATCCTTGGTCTGCAAAATGGTATTCATGTGGTTAAGGTTGTGTAAATTTAGGAACCTTGACTCTGTATTTTTCAAAGGAATGTTCAAGGCATACCAGACACTTTGCCACTGAATCGGGGTCAGAATTAAGACGAACAATTTTACGTTCTCTATCGATCTTTGTAACCACACCCTGAATAAGCTGCCCAGTCTTCATTCCTGACTTCTGGTTTCCTGGAATATTCAGAAAAAGGTAAATAAAATTTTAAGAAGTCAGAAGCATAACCAGAAAGCCAGAAAGTTCGTAAGAAAGATCAAAGGCATCAACAAGGTCTTTAAAAATGTATATGAGATTAGGATCCTCTAAAGTGTTTCCCTTAGTTGGACATAGATAACCAACTTTATCATAATGAATGTTAATAGATAAACTGAATATCATTCCCCTGATGAAATCAAGTTCAAAGTGAGAAAAAGAGCTAAGAGGCCAGTGTATTAGGTAAACCCAGTTTCTTACCATCTTCGCATATTTCGATAAATCCTGTGATAGAAGGTAATCCAAAGTGAAGTATATAACCATGGTCTTCGACGCTTTTCACATTGGCAGAGAAAACCTGAACAAGCATTATGGAAATGAAATAAATTAATTATTTTCCAACAACACATAACCTATCAGCAATTAAAACTGAGTTGTAGAGTACGACCCCAGTTCATTTGATACAAAATATATAGCTTAATTTATTAAAACCAACTAGCATATGCAACTTAATAAATAAAGTCTAAGCTCGATCAGGCATGAACTCTCTCAACTCCTTTTGGCTCTTTGAATTGCTTTGGCTATGCCAATAAACTTAAAAATAAAAGTACCCGCAAATACATATGAATATCTTAAACAAAGGCAGAGCTCCCAAGTAGTACATAATTGTGAAATTAAAGGAAAGTGAACCAAGTATTGACATACCATCCCTAGTTGAAAAGAATCAAAACTGAATCCCTTGTGCAATAAAGAAAGTCGCAATGAAAGCCATATTTTTCTTTTGCCCGCCTCCTTCGTATCATCATCTAATTGCAATACAATGCAGGGAACAAGCTGACCCACTGAAAAAATGTCTCCAAGGAGTTCATTTTCATCGTCCTGGTTTACAAAAAGAGGACCAACTCTGATTAGATTACAGAAAAGATAACGGAAAGTGGTCAAGATGACCATCGTACAACAAACACAGCCAATTATAGTCTACAGCAGTTACCTCAATCCCAAGATCTGTAAAATCTGACGCCTCACTTGCGCGAACTAATCCACGTAATCCTCCAGGAAGACTAATTACAATATCCTTCTGGTTTACTTCAGTCACAAGTCCCAAAAGCTTCATTCCAGGGGAAATATTCTGAACATAGATTTTGCATAAACATCAGAACAGGAAAAGTAGAGATATAATCTGCTTAAGAAAAACTTCTAGGAGACTAGGACAGTAGCATCATCCGTAAGTAGCAAAATGCCATAGGAGGGTGCATCAACTGAAGAATGCACATGTGTTTTAACACGGGTAAAACAGGCATGAGCGACTGATGTTAGAACTATCTATCTAGATACAGCGTCAAAGGACATAGATTCAGAAACTCAGTCCCTGTAATTTAATGATACATCTACGGATCAGTATCTTGACTCAATCTAGGTTGAGGTAGTTTTCCAACAATGTTGATCAAACCATTAATTCTGAGGTTTATTCGTATGTACACTAACAATAAGTCTCTTAGCCAATTCTGACTAAAAAGAATCTTTTAGTGTCAACATGGTGGACACAGACATGAACATATAAAATAACTCAAACATATAAGACGGTAATATACCTTAGTGGTAATCTTATTGGCATATCTTGGCCTTTTGCCAGTAAGGCCGCCAAAAAGCAATCCCAAATCGTCTGAATCGTTAGGGATTTTCTTTTTTTTAGGCTTTCCCCCTTTGCTCTTCTTAGAAACACGCTCATCAGCGTCAAACTCAGCATCCACTTCTTCATAAATTTTCTCACGCTCTTTTCTACTCAGAGAACTACCTCCACCTGACAATCAATTAAGCATATAAGCAATTAAGTAACATGAAGGGGATGCTCAGAACAAAGAGCCATTTCATATTTCGCTACCTAATTACATCATGAAACCGAGTAAAAGCAAAACAAAATTGAATAGTAGCTTGCATAAACACAGAAATTAGAGGGAGATGACAAACCTCGAGGGAAGTCAGGAACATCTTCGAGCTGTAGAGCGGCTTCAGACCTAGCAGCTAAATCGTCCTTCGTCTTCTTAAACGGTTTCTTCGTTGGTTTAAAGGACTTTGTAGAATCGTGACGTTTTCCATTGGCAATTTTCTTCGACGGTACTCCCATATCTCCAATGGCGGACGCGATAGAGAGTTAGGAAGCTCCTTTTTTTTTGTGTGTAGGTTTATGTTTTTGTAGGGTTTAAAACATTGACTAAGGAAGAAGACGTTTTTGTAGGGTTTTCTGGGAACCGCTTGGTTTGTAATTTTAACCAGAAATTTAAAAGTTAAGAACCGGTCGGTTTGGATTTTTAACCCAACAAAAGAAAAAGTGATGGGCTTATACGGCCCATTATTTGAGATAATTGAAAGGCCCATTGTAGAACGTTCTCGAATAAACATGATCATCTTATTGTAGAAGTAGAACAATCTCATGAGAGAGAGCACCGGCGACGGAACTGCGTTTCTCTAGTGGGGATTCATCATTCATCAATCATCAATCATCAATCATCAGGTTTTGTTTTCACGATCATATAGTTTTTGCATGTGTTAATCTGCTTCAAAGGTTTTCATAAACTTGTTCGTTTCTGCTATGAACTTGTGTTTATAATGCTATTAACCTCTTCTTTCGTCCCGTTTTGTGTTTTGGGTGACTATTGGAAAGCATTTGTTAGATTCGTCAGCAATATATTCATGCTATTTTGAAGCTTCCTTCTTTGTTCTTCCTGATCATGATTCGTTTTACTTATGCTTTATTTCTGTATAATTATATGTATTCGATTCTTATCATCGCATCTCGTCTCTTTTCGTTTAGTCTTTTTGTTTTAAAAGAAAAAAAAAATTTATGTAATCTCATAAAAAAAAATGCTAATTTAGCTGGTAATTGTCACTATTGTTTTGATTTTTTTTGTGCATGTTTCTCTCCTGAACTTAAATTTTGGTTATTGTCTCCAATTTGAAATCTAAATAGGTTTAGCTCTCTTTTGATGGATTTTGACAGGTTTTTTCACTTTTAAGTGATAATGGGGAGAAGCTATAGTTACAGTCCTTCACCACCAAGGAGTTATGGTAGAAGGTACAGAAGCCCAAGTCCCGTGGGCTACTACAGAGATAGGAGTAGAGATCCCCCAACCAGTCTACTGGTTCGCAATCTCCGGCAAGACTGTAGGTAATAAAAGACTAATGTCCGGCACGACTGTGCATTGCAATCATTTTTGGATATGTGTAATTGATTAAGTTTAAAGCAAGAAGTGTTGGAAGTCTTCACCTTTTGACTTTTTAAAATAATCCAACTTTTGTTTACTATTTCAGGCAAGACGATCTTCGTAGACCATTTGGGCGGTTTGGTCGTCTCAAGGATATCTATATACCTCGTAATTATTACACTGGGTGAGTGATTACAACTTCTTACCTCTAATTTCTTTCCGTTTATATGGACTTCTTGCTGTCCTAGCCAGCTAGCCTTTTTTTGTAAGTGTAAGTCTATTGGTTTATCAAGTTTTGGTTGTCTTATTGGAAGTGTTGAAGATGAAGAACTAGGAATATTTATGTGCATGAGATCAATGAAGTAATAAGAATTCTTTATTCGGGACTACAGAGTGTAAGTGAGTACTGTTGATGACAGTTTAATACTTCTAGTTTGAGAAGGGAGTTGGTTTTTATATCATTTTGAAGATGTTCTTGTCAAAGTCGAAGTTAGTACAGTCATTCAACAAGGTTAGCAGCCAGCTAATTGTTTATACTTGATTGATTACTTCTAAGTTTTTTTTTGTGGGTTCTAGTTTGAAGTTTCCTTATCTGAATCTTAAACATCAAATTTGGTTTAGAGGAGATGTACTTCTTTTTAGATTTGTATACCAGATATCTGATGCTATGAACTTGCAGGGAGCCTCGTGGCTTCGGCTTTGTGCAGTACTATGATCCTGCTGATGCTGCAGATGCAAAGTATCATTTAGATGGCTATGTTCTCCTTGGACGTGAAATAACTGTTGTATTCGCGGAGGAGAACAGAAAGAAGCCCTCTGAAATGAGAGAGCGATTAAGGTGAGGCTTGAATTTCACCAAATTAGCTTGTCGATTAACATATGAAATAACTCTATAACTATTCAACTGGTCAATACTTTCTCTCTGTCTTGGGTTTGTTAAAACAATTGAATTTCAATTTCAGGGGCAGAACATCTACAAGATCTCCTGGCTATTCACGTTCACCTAAACACAGAAGAAGCTATTCGCGTTCGCCAAACTACAGAAGAAGCTTCACGCGTTCACCATATGATGATAGGCGCCATTCAAGGTAGTGTGATAGAGATGCTTGATCCCAGTTTCGGTCTTAGGTTTTTGATTGTTTTTGTTTGGAGGAAATAGTCTTCAATGTATAACCAAATCTACTAAGAGATCGGTTCTAACCCTTAGGGATATGCACATATGATATTGTTTTTGAGCAGATCGGTTTCCCGAGGGGATAGGGAGGGATCATACTCAAGGTCAAGCTTAAGGTCTCGGTATGAATCAAGAAGCAGAAGCCGGAGTCCCGGATACTGAAGGTGCTATGACCTAAGCAAGGTGATGATGAAGATGGGTATGGTGTTGGTGTTACGCTGTGGGAGTTAGTAATATACGAGTAAGTAAGCATTTGTGATTTAGTACTCTATGAGACTGTTGTGGAAGAACAATAAATCATGGTTGGAGTAGAGGAGAAACCATGTGTGTTGTTTGGTTTCATTTCCTTAGCACGTTATGGTAGCTTTTGTATCTAAACGGTTGACATCTATGCTAGTGATTATTATATCCTGTTTTTACCGGAATGAAATAGCGCTTTACTGATTTCGAGTTTTCACTACATTATGAAGTGTGGAATGACTGTAATGATCCCAAAAACTATTACGGTGAGAATTTTGTTCACATATCGTTTTTTCCAATAACTGTATTGCTTCTTTGAAAGTAGACATAAACTATATGAGTCTATACAACACAGTTAATAAGATGAGGTAAGTTGTTTGTTATAAAGGAGGGCTTTTAAGTTTTCTCCAAATGCTTTAAGATGGCCATATAATCCTCAAGCCATTAAGATGTGATGTGAATTACCTAATTCCCAACACGAAGATTTGAGAATTTTTTTTTCATGTTAGCTAAATATCATTGGTTGATTTCTTTTCCTTTTTTCTTTCTTTGAAATCTAAATCACGTGTAGGAAGCCGATCAAATGTTGGAAAGAAGATCGTAAGGCAATCTTTTGGTCCAGTTGATTTTTAAAATATTTATTTGCCTATAAAACAGAGGAAGTTTTTCATCATCTTTTGTCCTTGGAACTAACCAATCTTTCAATCTTCTTATAAAAACAAAAGTTACATACCTGTCTCTTAACGATAACAAGATAAGAAAATTTTAAATCTTTCTTGGTTTACTTACTCTCTTTCTAATTAAGTATATTCTTGTTGTTCATCTCCAAAGGTATGCTTTCTAGGTTAAGCGTATTACAAGCCACCAATTTCTTAACCAACAAGTTTCTTTCTATTTTAAAAAATTGAATGAAATGTTAGTATTTGTTTTAGAATCGTACAGTGTCGGCAGATATTTTTGATAGTCTTATTTAGAAATGACCCTTTCTCTATTTCTTATTTCTTAGCTTGTGATGGAGGCTCTCTTCTTGAGTTCTTCTTCTTCCTTCATTGCTGCATCAAACAAACTTACTAGATCGCACAACCCTTGTGACTGGTCTAAATTGGTTAGGCAGAAGAAAAGGTTAGGCTTAACATGGTGTCGTGTAGGTGGTGGTGGTGACGGTGGGAGAAACAATAACGCAGAGAGGCCTATTCGGGTTTCTTCGCTTTTGAAAGGCAGAGGTCAAGTACTGATTAGGGAACCGAGTCCGCCAACTATGGACGCTGAGACATTGGTTCTGTCTCCAAACGGGAACGGGAGAACCATCGAGATCAATGGAGTAAAGACTTTGATGCCTTTTAGTGGCGCTGCTATGGTGGGGATGAAAGAAGGGCTTGGCATAATCAGTTTCCTCCAAGGGAAGAAGTTTCTAATCACTGGTTCTACCGGTTTCTTAGCTAAAGGTAAAAATTAACTACATGTATGCTTTATTATATATCGCAACTCTCTGTCTCTAACTTATTTCCTCTTTCGATGTCTCTAGTGCTTATTGAGAAAGTCTTGAGAATGGCTCCAGATGTCAGCAAGATATATCTCTTGATTAAAGCTAAAAACAAAGAAGCTGCGATCGAGCGGCTAAAGAACGAGGTAAGACCTTTTCATTTTGATTCTTTGCTAGTCAAGTTATGTACCTTGTAATGTTCATGACTCTGACCAACGGGATCGCTCCTTTTACAGGTGTTAGATGCAGAGCTTTTTAATACTCTAAGAGAGACTCACGGAGCATCGTACATGTCGTTCATGTTAACCAAACTCATCCCTGTGACAGGAAACATTTGCGATTCAAACATTGGGTTGCAGGCAGATTCAGCTGAGGAAATTGCGAAAGAAGTTGATGTGATTATCAACTCTGCTGCCAATACAACCTTCAATGAAAGGTTGGCAACTGTCAGATTACGCTTGCTTTGAGTTATCTTGTTTAAGACATCTAGATATTATCAATACAATCTTGATTTACTAATCTTGTTGTGTTTGTGGCGGATATTGAAGATACGATGTTGCTCTGGACATAAACACAAGAGGGCCTGGTAATCTCATGGGATTCGCCAAGAAGTGCAAGAAACTCAAACTGTTCTTGCAAGTATCCACAGGTACGTGAATATGGCAAAACAGATCTGATGTTTCGGTTTCTTCATTTGATTTCTTATAAAAATAAACAATTGTGTGCAGCTTATGTGAATGGACAAAGACAAGGAAGGATCATGGAGAAGCCATTCTCGATGGGAGACTGTATAGCAACTGAGAACTTTCTAGAAGGAAATAGAAAAGCATTAGATGTTGACAAAGAGATGAAGTTAGCTCTTGAAGCTGCTAGAAAAGGGATTCAAAATCAAGATGAGGCGCAGAAGATGAAAGATCTCGGTCTAGAGAGGTATGAATCTCTAAATCTTCATCTTAACTATTTTGCAGCAACGACCTTAAACATACCAATTAATAAAACAGGGCAAGATCATATGGATGGCAAGACACTTATGTTTTCACCAAAGCAATGGGTGAGATGATGATCAATAGCATTCGAGGAGACGTACCTGTGGTTATTATAAGGCCTAGTGTCATTGAAAGCACTTACAAAGACCCTTTCCCTGGATGGATGGAAGGAAACAGGTGTAACTATATTTTAATTTGCTTTGCTGCATATATTTAGGTAGGTGTACAAAACTGATTCTTCTTCATGTATGTATTAAACTCAGGATGATGGACCCTATAGTTCTCTGTTACGGGAAGGGGCAACTCACGGGGTTTCTGGTTGATCCAAAAGGAGTTCTTGATGTGGTTCCTGCTGATATGGTTGTTAATGCAACCTTAGCTGCCATAGCAAAGCACGGAATGTCAACGACGGATCCGGAACCTGACATAAACGTGTATCAGATCGCTTCTTCGGCCATAAATCCGCTGGTTTTCGAAGACTTAGCTGAGCTTCTTTATAACCATTACAAATCATCCCCGTGCATGGACTCAAAAGGTGATCCTATCATGGTGCGCTTGATGAAACTTTTCAATTCCGTTGATGATTTCTCGGATCATCTGTGGAGAGATGCTCAAGAACGGAGTGGGTTGATGAGTGGTATGAGCTCAGCGGATAGTAAGATGATGCAGAAGCTAAAGTTTATATGCAAGAAATCAGTTGAACAAGCCAAACACCTTGCAACTATTTATGAGCCATACACTTTTTATGGTGGAAGGTAAGACAGAACTCATATATGTATTCTAATTCTTTAAGTAATCCGGCTAAGTTAGTTCATCTTTTGTTTTGGTTTCAGATTTGATAACAGCAATACAGAGAGGTTAATGGAGAAGATGTCAGAGGACGAGAAGAGAGAGTTTGGGTTTGATGTTGGAAGCATTAACTGGAAGGACTACATTACAAACGTTCACATTCCCGGTTTAAGAAGGCATGTCTTGAAAGGAAGAGCTTAAATTCATATCTCACTAAACCAGACCAAAGAGAATCAATCGTTTCTTTTATCTTTTTTTTTTTTTCTTTCATTCTGTGTAATCGTGTTGTGTCTAATATATATCACTTTGATTTGTAATAATTTGAAGAAAAAAAAAAGAGTGTTGTTATCTATGAGTTTGCCCAAAATCTACTCATGTTCGATCCAAGACAAGTTAAAAGTTACAACTTGTAAAAATCTTATAAGTCTAAATGTAAACGTTTCTTTAAACAAAACTATTAAATGTTGAGGTTTATGAAGTCCGTAACATAAAACTATTAATGAATAACATAATTTTATCAATTAAAGACCTTTACCGATTGCCTTATAAAACACATCTTGTTTCTTGTCATCAATATCACGTTCACATATTGACAACAACAACAACACAAAAAAAAAAAAAAAAACACTTATATATTCAAAACCAAAAGCAAAAAATGGCAAAGTCTTTTACCATGATAATGCTCGTATCGATAGTAATGTTTTACATGGCTAATCCAATTTTTTCCCAGGAAATTGATCCATATTCAGAAGAGGTACCAGAAGATGTGGCTATGTCTCCAACTGATTTTGAATTTTACGTTGAAACTCCCGATGAAGCTCCATTCGAAGAAGCTGATTCACCCGCAATGAAATATGACACGGAGCTTATTCACCATTATTCGCACAAACAACTCGATTTTCTTCGGGGTTGTGCGGAAAAACCGAGCTCGAAATGCGGAGATACGATTTTCAAAAACTTGGTGGATGAGACGACATCAACCCCAATTACAGATGAATGTTGTCGTGATATATTGAAGATTGGCAGAGATTGCCATCTCGGAATTGTTAAGGTTTTGTTCTCCACATATGAGTACAAAGATATTGCATCTAAGGCTATTCCAAGAAGCAAACAAACATGGAACGATTGTGTTCGTAGAGTTGGGAGCAATATTGGTGCTCCAGTGTCTTTGGAGTAATAAACTATAATACTCACTCGTGCTGATGTATCTATTTTGTGATTTGAATGTTATACCAATTTATTTTTGGTAGTCAAGAAGCAAGAACCATAAAATATATTTTACGTTTTTTATCCATCGTTTGAATTAGTCCAACATATATACTAACTGACAATGCATATGCAAAATGATAGTTTGTAAAATGGTTGGAATTCAACATAATTTATCAATCTAATCCGATAAGAAATTTAAAATCATATATGGACTTTTCGAAGTTGGATTCCAAAATAATACCCTCACCCAAATCTGTATTATTATTCTTAAATATTTTTAGTGGATATTGATATGGATATCATGTTTAATTATAGAGGCTTAATTATTCTGACATAAAGATCTTGACCTCCGGCGACATAAAATTCCTCATATCCCTGAGCTCTCTAGTCCAAATCACACAACCTGACCCACCATTGCGGATATCCTTATTGGCGAACCCGGTACAATTACAATCCTTTAAACACTTCTCCTCACATTCATTCAACCCAATTCTCTTGTCCACGATTGCTGTGCTTGTATCCGGCAGCTTCATCATCTTCATCATAAGAAAACCATCTCCGTGGCAGTTCAATCGTGACTTCCTCACACATCCACTGGACGTATCTCCCAAAGCCCAAGCCGTCATATTCTTTGGAACGAATCCTCTGATACAGTTACACTTCGGTGACCTATTCATGTCACAATAACTGTACGGACCACAGATTTGGTACAGATCGCATTCGTCGTTAGGTAAAATCCATATCAAATTCCATTCCAATGATGTCGAATCCCATCTGAGCATCTGTAGTATCCCTTCGGAAGTTAGTCTAACTCTCGAGTGGAGGCTTTGGTTGGTGACTTTGAAACTGTAAGCAACTTCCTCTCTGTTCTCTATGAAGTTGGTAACAACGTCAAAGTAGCTCCAATTTTGCATGGTTGGTATACCACTAAACCCGACTCCATTCCACGGACCGGATCGGTACAATAGAAACTCTTTCTTGTAAAGAAATAACTCAGGTAGCCCTTTAGTTTCTAGTTTGAACGTGAAGCCATCGCTTGAGGGATCATAAAGGCTTTTCCAAGAACTGAGGAAACTCTCGTGTCCTGTTTTGAGATTCCGACCAATTTTCATCTCCGGGAGCAGAGTATTCACCGGGAAATCAAAGCTTTGCCACAAGAAACGATTTTGATATTTGCTTTGGGAGTCTCTAAGCACGAAGTTGCCGTTAGCGAGAAGCTCTGCCACCACTGGAGATCTCACCGTTCTCGTCAGATTCGTTGACCAGACAGGAGCATCGGAATGATCAAGGAGGACGAGGTTATCGTAAGAGATCTTTAATGTTCCAGTGGATTTGGAAAGAGGATTGTTTCTGTTGGCAACCCATACATAAGCTCTAGTAGAGGTTGACTTGTACCAAATCCCAAGATACCAACGATCACCATTTCGAGATCTTGTTGTTGTGGTCTTAAAGAAACCAAGCTCGAAGACATCACCAGGAGACACAATGGTTCGGTTGCTTGAGATTGTCAGAGTTTCTGTAGATGACAAAGTATTGATCGAGAGCACATGAGAAAACAGAGCTAAGACAACGAACAAGAAGAAGAAAGTGTAAGAGTTTGGTATTGCGCCTCTCATCTCTCTCTAGTCTTCACCACTTTGTTTCTTATGCTCTTCTTCTTTTCTTTATCCCTTTACTTTATATATAGATTTCTTCACACGTTTGGTTTTCAAATTTGCAAAATTTTGTGAGCATGTTGATTAACATTATAGTCAGCAGACATGACAAATGTAATTTTCCACGTTCTTTGACTTTTCAGCACTTAATTAATTGAGTTCAACAAACTATTGCCATTAGTCGATAACTTTGGCATGTGAAATTTTATTTTCTCATGGAACATAGCATATGCTGTTCAACAATTCATCCATGATCCTCGTCCCAAGAAAGTCATGCTATGGATGCATCCTTTAATTTCGATACGTTTGATGTGTTTTTTTAGTCTTACTAGATTATGGGTGGCCATGCAAAGATATTGTTCATTTTGAAATAAATAATGGAAATTAAATATAACGGGAGTGTCCCGATCCAAACCCGAACTACTTTCCGTAGTATGTGGAATAGTTCTCATTAATAAAAAATAAAAAATAATAAAAGTATGAAAAGTGAGAATAGAACTTTTGAGAACGAGAGACTAAAAATACACATGGCAACATATAATTGGTTAATTTTTTTTTACATTTAAATAAATAACTAAACCAAATAATTGATATTAAAATAATATACATATTTGAGAGACGGTATTCCACTGCAAATGCTTTTTTTTTTTTTTTTTTTCACAAGATTGTCTTTTATTGATTGAAGCATAGTTTAACAGGCCAACATTACAAGCCAAAATAACCAAGTCTACAATACAAACCCAATAAACAAAAGCCCAATAAGATAACCCTTGGATATGGAAAGCTCAAATACAGCACATAACACGTGGCTATTGGAGAACATGTAGGAAGACACGTGGAAAGACGAAGGAGTGGAAATCTCCGATCTCTGGCAGTTGCTGTGTCGCCGGAAAGCAACTATTCCAGCCAAAATTGCCGGAAAACTGACTGCACGACCGATCTCACTCTTTGCCCAAAGATTTAAAGGCAAGATCCCAGTTTAGGTTGATGAGAATAAGACTCCACTTAGCACAATCTGAAAAACTTCTTCATCTTCGATTAACAGCTTTTCAATCTTCAAGGTTTTTTTTTTTATCTAAAAGCTTCCGCCATTGAACCTGCAAAACAAACAAACTACCTCTATCCAACCAGTATCGACATATGAAATATACCATCAATTGCTTTAATTGCTTCTAAATCATCCCAAAGAGCCAAGAGAGACACCAATCCACAACTCCCAACCAAATCGAGCCCCTTAAACAAGGGAGGACCAGCGAATTACAAACTCGGATTAAAGGAGTTATATGCAATTAAAACCAATTGAAACTGATACACAATTGAAATTCAAGGAGAGAAAAGAAAGAAAAAACTAAATCCAGAAAAACCGGAACCAAAAGTTGATACTCGCCAGAAAAACGACCATCGAACTGCTAGAGACAAAGCCGGATATCTTCACTATAGAAGCTGAAAGATACCGCAAGCAAAGCCAGCCACATGTGCTAATTGGAGCCACTGCAAATGCTCTTTATATGCCATTTTTTTTTGTTCAATGTAGCTTTTTAAATATTTAAATAATATAATCTTCTATATATATATATATATATTTTTTCCTTCACATTCTTAAATAATTTCTATTGTCGAATAAAATGATTTATATATCTTTATCTTAGTGGAAAATGAGATGAGGGTGTGTTCTGTATTCGGTTTATTGACTCTGGCCGATTTAACCCGATTCATTGGTTTGGATTGAATTTTAAATTTTTACTCCGGTATTCATAATATGAGACCGACATTGCTATTGAGTATTGACGTACCAGGACTTATGGGCCATAATGGGTATTCAGGCCCAATTATAATGACATATCTACACGTGTCGATCCCTTTCATCGGTTTCCTCCACACGGCGATCGTTCGTCGTTGAACAGCTACCAATACCATCAATTCCCCGAGGAGGAGCAAGCCGAGGACTCTTTGTAATCAAACACTCGAGCAACTATCGTAGTTGAACTACGTTTCTGTCTGAATCGAACTTTTATCTCTGTGTTTAGATTCATTTCCACCTGGTATTCGCAGGTAAACACTCTTGCTGTTCATCACATCTTCCATTTTCCTGTTTTCCATATATGAGGTCTTAATGCGTAATCTCCGATTTCCTCTTTATTTTTCGTATGTAATTCCCTATAATGGGTATAATTATCTTGCTAATTGCATGAAATTGTTGGCCGATTTGCTGTGTTGGTAAAGTATTAATGTGCGGCTTTGTGATCATGTTTTTGAGCTTTAACCAAACATTGCAATTTTGCATTCAGGCTTCAGCAATGCAGGCATGAAAGAAAAGAACTCCACTACCGCTTCTACACTTGGACGGATTTTAGCTACTTGTTCCAAACAGGTTTCTGTTCGGGAACTCCGAGGATTCAGTTCCTTTTCTTTTCTGATTTCTTGAGTCTCATTGGTTTCACTATGAATTTGTGTCTTGTAGAGCCCAATCCTTGTTATTGACTTAAAGTGCATTTGTCACAGGCTAAAGACTACGGGAGTTGTGTTGCATCTAAAGTTCATGAGGTTGAGAGAGATATTTGCCTGAAAGAGTTTCTTGCACTAAAGAGTTGTATGCAGCATACGGTATAAATGGATCTTATATTGCAAGAGACTTGTCTTGATCATTGTATCCTCATCATTTTAGACTAATCTGTTCTAACATCATTTTTTTTTGTTTTTTTTTCTTACTTACAGATCCGGGGAAAGACTTGAATCGCAGTTATAGTTCTTCTCCTTCTTATAAGAGGCATTTTATCAGTACCGCTGGGATTTTTAACATGTACGCCTTTTTTTCATTTTCACTTATTGTGAAATAATTCTGACTGATAGCCTTTGATGTGTTATTTTATAAAACTTAAAGTGACTCAGTCCCATCATAAAGGGGGATATCTATTTTATAACAATTCATTATGGACAACAGTTTGGTTCCTTTGAGAAATTTGGAAATTTGAAAAGTTAGGATATGTCTAGCAGGATATCAAGTTCACAGGCAAGTGTTGGTTCTGGTGCTTTATCACATGTCTATATACATCATCCATCCCTACGTTGCAATATTCCTGAATCCAGGGGGTTGTTCTATGATGATGCCAACAGGTTGCTTATCTGTACCACATCTAATCAGGTGTGTTTTTCTTTTCCTTTGAAATGGTTTAGCCTGATGATCAATATCCTTGGCTGATTTCCTATTGTTTCTTATAGGTCTTTTCATGGCAAACATCCCCCTTTGACCCAGAAGTATCTCCTTCAATTGATTCTATAAGTGAGGGACCTATCCTGTCAATCAGATTCTCTCTTGATAAAAAAGTGATAGCTATCCAAAGATCCGACTGTGAAATACAGTTTTTTAATCGAGAGACCAAGCAGATACTTAACCACAAATGCAAGGTAGGATCAGAGAGCATTCTCGGATTCTTTTGGAGTGACTCTCCATTATGTGATCTTGCAATTGTAAAGACCAGGTAAACTCGCTTTGTTTCCTGCATATTTTTGCTACTGAGAACTGTTTCCATTGCCTGCAACCTTTGCAGGTGAATTTTAAAGACTGATTCGTTGTAGTTGATAATTTTAAAAAACTTGTTTAAACGGGAGTCTATTAGCTTGTACGCCTGTATTTTGGAATAGTTGTATCCATTAACTAGGATTTCTAAGGCAAATTCCACTTTCAGAATCTGGTTATTGAGTCTTTACATTCTTTTCTGTATACATAGTTGTTTTTGTCTTCAGTTCTTCTGTTTTGGGATATATATTAAACATTTCGCTTATCATTTGTCTTTCTCTTATATTTCTCCCCTCTAATGAAACACTTTTTTGTTTTTGTCTCAGTGGTATGGACTTGTTTGCTTGTGACTCTATGTTGAATTCACTACGTTTGGTGGAAACCAAAAAAGCGAATGTGAATTGGTACATTTATACACATGAAACTCGATTGGTTCTTCTTGCGTCAGGATTGCAATGCAAGACATTTAATGGATTCCAGGTAAACCCCTTGAAAAAGTAAAAAATAAAATAAATGAATTTTGTTATGTGAAAGAGCTTTTCCAACTGCGTTCACCTATAAGTTGCATACGGTTAATTAGCTGAACAAGTTATTGAATGTTTTTTTTCCAAACAATTGTGGTTGGAGCTCTAAAATTTGATCCACTTTTCCAGCTTTCCTCTGCAGGAGTTGTCCGTTTACCGAGATTTGAGATGACCATGGCTAGATCTGAATCAAATAGTAAACCTATTCTCTCTGCTGGAGATCTCCACTTAGTCACTGTGTAGGATTCTTATCTGTGTTTCTCTTTCCCTCCTATGTTTATCATTTATCGCACTACATACCTGGAGAGTAAATCTGTATCATTTTTTTTCAGTTATGGCCGAATATATTGCTTACAAGTGGACGGGGAGGCAATGCTACTGCATCTATACAGGTTTTACCGAGATGCAGTTGTTCAACAAGTAAGTTTCCTTTTCCTCAGTTACTGGTATCTGGTTACTTCACTGGCTTATGCACTGAACATGTTGTAGACTTGTCTGAATAATGACCTTGTGTCTCTGTGAATTAAAAATTACTCCTTGAGTTTGACTTATAAAATTTAAGTTGAAAGTTAATGGGTAAATCATTGCACATTAGTTACTCTAATTGCAACTGCAAGATGAGCGTAACCTATACATAATTTAACCTTAATATTATTGTTTCTTTAGTTATGTTGCTAAATTTGGCATTGCAAAACAACTTATCGTGGTTTCTGTACATGATATCATTTTTAAAGTTCTGCTCTTTCTTTGTTCATTCCATGGGTTCTTATTTACAGGGTTCTTTACCGATGTACTCAAGCAAATTGTCGGTGAATGTGGTCGACAATTTATTGCTTGTGCACCAAATCGATGCAAAGGTCGTCATCATCTATGACTTATTTGCTGATTCTCGGGCTCCCGTATCTGCGCCTCTTCCTTTGCTGTGGAGGGGTTACCAAGGCTCAGACACATCATCTCAAGCTGCTAACAAGGAAATTGAGAGCTCAGAATCATCTACAAGCAATGAAAACATAGTCATGTATGAAGATGGCTGGACCTTTCTGGTTCAAGACCTTATTCTGGATCAGACTAACAAGGTTCTATGGAAGATACATTTGGATCTCGAGGCAAGTTGGCTTTCTTTGGTTCATACAGATGGCAGTCAATTCTTAGATATTTCGCAAACGCTCAGTATCTAACATTATTTGCTGCAGGCAATTTCCGCTAGCAGCTCAGACAGGACGTCTCTTCTAGAATTCCTGCAGAGAAGGAAGTTGGAAGCAAATAAGGTCCCACACTTTCTGTTACTCTGTGTTTTAGATAGGAGTTTAAGTAAGCTTGATGAAACACCTGTTTGTAGCAGCATATAGTTGTGGAAGAAAACATAGTGAAAAAGAGTGTGATACTTCAGTTACGGTTTTTGCCAGTTAGAGAAAGTTATATACAAGTCTAACTTAAGAAAAACTTGGTGCGTGTTTCCATATTTATGGTTTGCAGCGGTTCTCTTTTTATATGATTATAGTCTCCAGGAAAGTTGGTTTCCGCTAAGTGTTCGGCGTCATTGAGTAGTAATCGTGGTTGGAGCTTTTGATGGTGTTATACTGTTGGTAAATAATATTGTTGAGTATGTTATTTCAGGCCAAACAACTGTGCTTGGGGATAGCAAGGGATATTATTTTGGAACGTCGACCAGCAACTCAGGTTACTCAGGCAATCGATGTACTAGTCACAGCATATTCCTGTTCGGTTAAAGCCGGTACATACAAGGAAATAAAGAATGAACAGGCCACTGCGTCTACTCCAACCGCTGGTGCATCTCCTGGTAAAACCGTTGAACCTGAAATATTGATTTAGGCATGAATACTTTAAAAGAATTACATTCTCTTAACACATCTTCTCCACTTATCGACCGTTGGATTCTGAAGATAACGAAAGGCATAGGCCATCTGGAAGCAATATTGGTGAAGATGTTGAAATGGACCCATCGTCTGGTTCAAAGGAGAACATGTTTTGTGCTGATGAGGAGCAAGAATCTCAACTTTCGTCACCGGCCATTTCACCCGATGAGCTCTACAAGTTTGTATTTGCTTTTGTGGAGGAAATGATGGTTGAGGAATCAGAGTATCTAGTTGCTATCATCACAGAGTTTCTTCGCAGGTAAAATTAACTCTTTGTTCTTTCTGTTTGGGATTCCAGACTAAAGAAACTTGGTTTTGCCATAGATCTAGTTTCAGTTTCACCAATTTTGCGTTTCATACTTTGGTTCGTTTGTTGCAGTATAAGTTCAGAAAAGCTCAAAGTGGACCTTAACATCTATGTGATGACCATCAGACTTTTAGCTTACAGTAAACGATTTGCAGAACTATCGCTATACACCACAAACAAGGTTTGTATTTTATCCTTCCTCTGTAAACACAAAACCCTCCCATATTCTCAAGAGCGTGGGCTACATTACATTTTTCTGCAGATAATCGAACCATCAAAGGAAGTCGCGTTTCAACTTCTCGAGAGTGGTCGTCAAAATCTCCGGGTAAGGAAACTTGGGCTTGATATGTTGAGACAGCTCTCATTGCACCATGATTACATCTCCTCCCTCGTGCAAGATGGATACTATCTTGAAGCTCTGCGATATGCGCAGAAGCATAAGGTACAATCTCCTAACAGATCATATTACGCATATTTATAAGCTGCGGGGGGCATTCGGTTTTGGATAACATATCAGTGAATAATCGTTTCGTTTTGGTTTGTACTGTGTATGGGAACTGCAGGTGACGAGTGTGCGATCTTCGCTGTTTCTAGAAGCAGCATTCGCGTCGAATGATCTGCAGCATCTGGCAGCAATATTGAGGGTCTTGTCGGAATTGATACCTGGGTTCAAAGAAACATCAGAATATTACACATTCTATGGCCTTCTCAATGACACCAGTTCCTCAGTTGCTGTCTGAGAGAGCCAATCTCTTACCACATTTGGTATTCAAGAAACCTCAATAATCTTTTTTTTTTTGATTCGCCAACTGGATTTTTAATAACGAAATTCTGTTGTTGATCATATCATTTTATGTTCTGGTTCCTTATAGAAAGTAATGATAACTTGCCAGTTTTCTTGTTACACATTGTTTGATAAAATTAATAATAAAACCAAAATTAGATAAAGTTTTGTTGAAATATCAAATCTCTCTTTTATGTTAAAGATTGATTATGATATAAATATGTGATAAGTCTTTAAAAATACTGTCATCTCTGCAAAATCGTTAGTTAAGATATCATTATAAGTAGGTCCAAGCTGTGACTAAGACACTTGAATGTTCTAATTATATCTGTAACACATCTTTACCCCTTCATTAAATATATATGAACATTAGTAGTAGTAGTTTCGTGAATCTCAATTGGATGTAATAAATAAAAACAAAATCCTTCCCATCAAAACTGCCAAAGTCAAAGTTACAAAAATAAATAAAATTATTATTTTGTAAGATTTTAGAGACTTCTTTTTTATTCTCTCGACTCTACCAAGGAAAAAAAAAAAGAAAAGTAATCGTCACTCTCTTTCCTAACTGTATCCGTGAAGGCAAAATATACGTATAAAGAGATACGTACACAGAAAAAAACGTAAGTAATGATAGTATGTATAACTCGTTCGTCCTCCTAGCTTTCTCTCTCACCTGTACCTATTTTATTATGGTGTTTTAGCTTACGAGAAAACCAAACCCACACAATCGCCAATTCAATTTTTTGCGAACTCTCTACCTCTTTTTTTTTTTTTTAATTACAATCGCTATCTTACGAACAATCTGATTCTCCGTTTGAGATCTCTCCTCTTTATCTTTTTCCAATACGATTTCGGGTTTTTTTTGTTTTTCTTTCTAAATTTGAGCTGCGATGCTCCTCCTTTGATTCATTCACTTGAGGTACTTCATTCTTCTCTCTGTCTTCTTTAGTAAAAATGCCGTTAGGTTTCCGTGAAATCCGCTGATAATTCGATATTTTTTTTTTTTTTTCAAATTGTTCCAGCTCTTGCATTAGTAGATAGATTGGGGGTTTTTTTTTTGTTTTGTCTGAATTTGTTCATTTGGTGTTCTTCTTCTATCTTCCTTGCGATTATGATTCTGAGTTCATCGCTTTTTTTCCCCAATTTTTTTAATTGCAACTTTTTTATTTTATTTTTGGTGGCTTCGGCATGAACTGTGAGGGAAAAGCAGGGGGTCCTACTGCGTAAGTTTAGGCTTTTTTTTCTTTTCTTCTTCTTCTTCTTCTTCTAAGTCTCTTTGCTTTTTTAGCTTTACTGCTGCTAATTTGGTCTAATTCACTTTTAGGCAATTGTTTTATAATTTCGTGGAAAGCTAGAGACAACCTTAGTGAAACTGCCCACTTTTCATGGCTTTTAGTGTTGTTGTTAGAGCTGACGAAAGAAATAAAGAAAGCTTTCTATACCTGGTTGGTCATTTTCTTCATTTCTTGAGATTTTTTGGAACAGTTATTTGTTTATAAATGGGAAATTGCTTTATGCTTTCAGTCAATATTATTAGTCGGATTCATGTGTTTTCTTGGGGATTTTGGTGGAGATGTTGTCACCAAAATGTGTTGCAGCAGTCAAATGTGTTGGACACTGTGGAGGCGTTAACCTTGAGACGATATCAATGCTGTTAATTTTTTTTGGGTTTATTGATCGATTTTGTACTTGTGTCTTCATTCAGTTTTCTGGAGGTTTGACTTTGAGTTGCGATGGCATCTAGACAAGGACCAAAGTCGAAAAAAGGAGGGTCTAGCAATTTGAAGGGTGCTGATTCTACTGCATCTTCAACAACCTCGTCTTCCAAGCTTTATCAAGAGACATCTATTGATGGCCATAGCTCCCCTGCTTCTTCATCTGCTCAAAGCAAGCAGCACTTCTTCTCACCTGATTCCTTACCACAAAGTGCTCAGCGTTCTAAAGAAAACGTCACAGTGACAGTTCGCTTTCGCCCACTCAGGTTCCTCGTGATATCTTTTGTATAGGCTTGCTAATACTAGGTTGCTGTTTGTTCTGTGAATTTGACATATCTTATCCTTGACGTAGTCCAAGAGAAATTCGCCAAGGGGAGGAAGTCGCATGGTATGCAGATGGGGAAACAATTGTGCGAAATGAGCATAATCCAACAATAGCTTATGCCTATGGTTAGTCTTAACATTTTGATTTAGTTTCATGGGTTTTCACAATCAAGAATGACAAACTACGGACTATAGTATTATTCTTGTTTGGTATACATTTCAACCCCTTATCTTATAGAATCAAAACAGTAATATAATTGGATATTCTCCTTATTTGATGTTTGGATCTTGCATGTTGGTTTCTTGAAGTGATCTTTCTAATGATTTATTCTCCTTCTGGCAGACCGTGTCTTTGGACCCACAACCACAACACGCAACGTCTATGATATTGCTGCACACCATGTTGTTAATGGGGCTATGGAGGGGATAAATGGTATGAAATGCAACTGTTTTGATGGCCAATCTAGTTTGTATTAAGAATTCATTTTCTGGGTTAACACCTTTATGGAAGATCATACAATTTCCATATCCTATGTTGAAAGAGCACGCAATTTTCCAGTTCTACGATATTGATCATTTATGCTATGTCAACAAGGCTTATCCTAATTCATAAGAATAACAAAAAAATCTGACTAGATTTTTGACTTAATGAATGCTAAGATCCTCAGGCTAATTTGACTTTAATGCGTTTAATGTTAATCCAACTACAGGGACCATTTTTGCATATGGAGTGACAAGCAGTGGAAAGACTCACACAATGCATGTAAGATCCCTTCATCTGGATACTTATACTTTTTCAGCTTGTTACAGAAAAGAAAGTATCATTGGTACATCTTTATACAATGTAGTTCAATGTGTCATTAATGATGTAATGCTTTGTCGAAGTCCCATATTTGTACCCTTCGCCTCTGACTAGGATATCCACAATGTAGCATTTAAATTATCTGATAGATTTGGTTAATGTTTTTTGGTCCAAATGTCAGGGTGACCAGAGATCTCCTGGTATTATACCGTTAGCAGTGAAAGATGCTTTCAGCATCATCCAAGAGGTACTTTTTAGGATATTGTTTTGTCATATTCCCTGGTCCAAGTACAGCGACCTCACATATTCATTTCTTACAGACTCCTAATCGAGAATTTCTTCTGCGTATTTCCTACATGGAAATATATAATGAGGTGCTATTATTTACGTACTTTCCTTCTCTGCTCTGTTATCTATATTCAATTTCAGCAGTAATGGAGAGAAATGTTCTGCTTCTAATTTTCCTTAACATTACTATCCTTAATGTTCACCTTATTTCAGGTTGTTAATGATTTGTTGAATCCAGCAGGACAAAATTTGAGGATCAGAGAAGACAAGCAGGTATATCTTTCAGCTTCAGATTCTCTTTGTTATTTTTCTGTTGAAAACATCCGTAGTGCTGCTCTCAGTGACTTGTAATATCTTTTTTGTGACTACAGTGCTCATAATATAATCCCAAAGTCTTAGCATCATATTTTGATTTATTAGGAACCATGTTTAACCGTTTAGTACCTGAAAAATAGTGGTTCCATTTATCTCTGTCGGTACTCTGCTATTACAGTGTTAATATGTGGCCCTTCGTTTCGTTTTGATGTTCTGGGTCACATTGCTTACTCAAGTAGACTTGACGTTGATTCTTATAATAATCATTTGAACTGAGAATTTTGTATTGAGCTTCTCATGACCTCTATTGCTACAAGTGTCTTTTTCCAAGTTGTTCAATTGAATTTATCTTTGTTATTGACTCTAGGGAACCTTTGTCGAAGGGATTAAAGAAGAAGTTGTTTTATCTGCTGCTCATGCGCTTTCTATTATTGCAGCTGGAGAAGGTATGTGGTGCCTTCACCTTTTCCTTTATTTAAAGAAATAGGTTTACTTTACAACCGCAACTCCAGCAAAGACTGTCGCAGGCATTGTACATTTATTAGAGATTTATTATCAGAAAGTGGTACTCCTCGACCTGTTTGAGGCCATACTGAACGTTCAAAAGTGTGTTTTGCTTTTACTTATTATGATAGAGCAGTTCTAAAGAGTTATTTTCTCTTTCTTGTTTCCAGTAAATCCCTTTCATTCTTAACATTTAATTCATATTGTGCTCATGGCAGAGCAACGGCATGTGGGATCCACAAATTTTAATTTGCTGAGCAGCCGGAGCCATACAATATTTACGTTGGTATGTAAATATACTCTTTAAAATATTGAAAAAAACTGCCATCTTTGTGAAGTTGCTATATAATTTCTTTTTCCTCACGTGTTTACACTTGTGAAGTGGTTGCACACAAATCCGAGTTTAATTTGTATTACTGTTAGGGTAAAATTCACTGATTTTCCCCTATAATCGCCTGAATGCTCAAAAATGGAATACTGAAGAGTTATACTTCCTTTTTTTTTATCAGCACAAGTTGTGTAGTATGTTCTTTCATATATTTCCTTTTGTTCAAGGAATTTATATTCTCCTTTATTCTAATCCTAGTTGTTTAGTCACATTATTCATATAGCTGTCCTGTTTCGGAAAGATGATAAACTAATTTGGATGCAGACGATAGAAAGTAGTCCCTTAGGTGACAAGAATAAAGGAGAAGCTGTACATCTCTCCCAGCTGGTAAGCTCATCTTGTATCTAGTGATATTATGTATGGTTATGGGTTATTAAAAAGATGAATATTTGATATTAACTGCCCATGATTTCTCTCATATCTGCAGAACCTCGTTGATCTGGCAGGTTCCGAGAGTTCAAAGGTTGAAACCAGTGGTTTAAGACGCAAGGAAGGATCATATATCAATAAAAGTTTGCTGACTTTAGGGACTGTGAGTTTTTTCTTAGCACAGTTTTCACTTAGTTAACAATAGGTTTTAAAGTTCAGTTTATTCTAAGGACTTCTTTGACATTTTCCATAAGAGCAGATTTTGATAATAGGACTGTTTGTCGTGTTGTATATATATATATTAAGCACACTTTTAATCACCTTACCGCCTCTGCATTATTTTGCTTGGTACGCGTATCTCAGATCTCTTCTTGTCCAAACCTTACAATTAAACAGTTTTCTACTCTTCTTTTATCTTGGTATTTCCTATCCTGTTATGTTTTAAGTATTCTTCTATTGGCTGAATTTTTATAGTTCCGTTGTGATGTTATAGGTGATATCAAAGCTTACGGATGTGAGGGCTTCACATGTACCGTACAGAGACTCTAAGTTAACCAGGATCCTTCAGTCCTCATTGAGTGGTCATGACCGAGTATCTGTAAGTCTTGTTTGAGCTGTTCTCAATCCTCTTGCTTCAGTAATTATAAAATCTACATGATCATCAACAGGGTAAAATTTTTCTGATAACTTTATACATATATCTTGATAGTAGTATACTTTACTGATAAGATGTTTCTCTGGATATGGTAGCTCATTTGTACAGTGACTCCTGCATCAAGCAGTTCAGAAGAAACACATAACACTTTGAAATTTGCTCATCGTGCAAAGCATATTGAGATTCAAGCTGAGCAAAACAAGGTTTTCTCGCGTATTTTCTATCAGCTCTTATTTTTGTACTGAAGGTCTTTCTTGGTCTCTAACTCTATAAAGTTGTAGATAATTGATGAGAAATCATTAATCAAGAAGTACCAACACGAGATTCGCCAACTGAAGGAGGAGTTGGAACAGCTTAAACAGGTAATTGTACCAGTTCCTCAGTTGAAAGATATTGGTGCAGATGATATTGTTCTCCTGAAGCAGAAGGTATGCTCAGATTTTATTTTTTTAGCCTGGCAAACTTGATTTGTTTTGTTGTATTCATCCCTATTAAGGCTTTTGTAGTGGAGTTAGGGATGAGTTTTTTTGTGTAGAGCTCCAATCTTGAAAACTTGAAATTTGCTTTTCCATTATCTTGCATGCTCGTTCCACTTCTGACGTCAGCTTCTTTCCTCCCTAACCATTTGCTGTTTGTGATTAAAACTATGTCAGTACGGTTGAAAGTAAACTAAATAGCTTGTAATATTCCTTACCTTGAAATAGTTTAACAAAAAAAAAAATTCTTGGAAGAATGTTTCTTTTGTGGTAAACTGTGAACAAAACTACTAGCTTTTTCTTTTTCATTGGTTAAAAAGAGAGAGATTGAAAATTTTGTTCGGCCCTGATGTTTTCTGAGAACAATTTGTCAGAAAGAATATAATAGCGGATAGAGGTCAATTTTGCTAGAGGTCATTCTGGACGCATAATGCAACATTTTACCAATATGACCTCTGTTTCCATCCATTTATTTATAACTTTAGTTATATATTCGTAAGACCAGTGTGAGGACGTTCTATGTCATTGCCTTTTGGTTTACAATCAAACATTAGAGATAATCTGTTGTAACCTGGTTTTGTCATTTTCTTTGCTATATAATGTGATAAAAGCTAGAAGATGGTCAAGTCAAGCTGCAATCCAGACTTGAAGAAGAGGAAGAAGCTAAAGCAGCTCTCTTGAGTCGAATCCAACGGTTGACGAAACTAATTTTGGTGTCGACTAAAAATCCACAAGCATCTCGATTACCTCACCGCTTTAATCCTCGGAGGAGACATTCATTTGGTGAAGAAGAGGTAAAACCACTGATATATCCTAGATTATTATAAAAGTGGCTTCCATGTTTCCTTCTGATGATGGTTCACTTTGATCTGCGGGACTTTAGATCTATTATACTACACAAGTTTACTAGCTTCTTTGGCTAATCTTGGTTGATGATGCATATTCAGCTTGCTTACCTACCATACAAGAGACGGGACATGATGGACGATGAGCACCTTGACCTGTATGTTTCTGTGGAGGGAAATCATGAGATTAGAGATAATGCGTATAGAGAAGAAAAGAAGACCCGAAAGCATGGATTATTAAACTGGTTAAAGCCTAAGGTATACAAATGATTCAAATTTCTTACATAGCATTGTCCATTTTGTTGTGGGTTATTCTTGTTCGTATCAGAACTGCATCGGGCTGCTATAGCTTTGTACTGTTGTAAATGTTTCACGCACTCACTATAGATTTCTGGAATGTGCTTCAAAGAATAGTGCTAACGGAAGTAAAGGAGTCATAATCCTACGGCCTTATGTCCTCTTAGATGCAATTTCTTCTTTGATTTTTTGGTGCCTGTCTTGTCCCCCTTATTTAATCAAAGCTTACTTTTTCCTATCAGAAAAGAGATCACAGTTCAAGTGCCAGCGACCAGTCAAGTGTGGTCAAATCTAACAGTACACCATCAACTCCTCAAGGGGGAGGCAGTAATCTGCACACAGAATCAAGACTTTCAGAAGGCTCGCCTTTGATGGAACAACTCTCAGATCCTAGGGAAGACAGAGAAGCTGTAGAAGACATTTCTCATGAAATGGAGATTCCGGAGGTACATAAGAGATATTTCATAATTAATTCCAATTCCTGCACTTTGTTTTACAAGACTTGTTTGTACTTGTTCCCAGACGAGCAATAAATTGAGCGATGAGTTGGATCTCTTGAGGGAACAGAAAAAGATCTTATCTGAAGAGGCAGCGCTGCAATTAAGTTCCTTAAAACGATTGTCAGATGAGGCTGCAAAGTCCCATCAAAATGAAGAGATTGAAGTAATATAATCACCCTTTTCATCTATCTAGTTGTTTAAATCTAGCAAATATTCACCTTCTTGGTTCTCGTTGTTAGGAGGAAATTAAAGTACTCAGTGACGACATCAAAGCAAAGAATAACCAGATTGCAGCGTTGGAGAAACAAATCTTGGATTTTGTTATGACATCACATGAGGCACTAGAAAAATCTGATATCATGCAGGTATTGTCAAATATTACGCAGTGGCCTTTTTCATCTGCCATTCATTTCTCAAGTGATTTTTATTATCTTCAGGTAGTTGTTGAGCTAAGGGATCAACTTGATGAGAAATCTTTTGAACTCGAGGTGATCAAATGGTTTTTGCTTATGCAATATTTCTTCATCTATTGCTACAGCACTTATAATGGTTTGCTATTTGCCTATATAATATTATTTCTCTTAGCTCAATATAATGTCTCCTCATACCCTAAAGTTGCTTCTGTAAATAATGTATAGTACCAGTGCCAAAACGCCAAACTACACTAAAAATGAAGCCGCTCTATGTTTTTTCTCTGAGTCTTCATCTTGTTTACAGGTTAAAGCTGCAGATAATCGCATCATTCAAGAAACACTCAATCAAAAGGTTAGTAAGACTGTCCTTGACTATCTCCCCGATTTGATTCGTCTTTGCAAAAGCTTCGAGACTAGGTTTATAATTTGTAAAAGAACTCAATAACCGATGAAGTATTTTCTGCAGACATGTGAATGTGAAGTGTTGCAAGACGAAGTTGCAAACCTAAAGCAGCAGCTCTCTGATACCCTGGAACTAGCACAGGTCTCTCTTTATACATGTCGTACACATTGTTATTTGCAAAAAAAACATGCTTTTCACCAACCTTCTTCTGATAAGCCAAGCCACATGATGCTTAAACAAATTCTATTTGCTCTCTGACATAAAAGGGAACTAAGATTGAAGAGCTGAAACAGAAAGCTAAGGAACTAAGTGAATCAAAGGAGCAATTAGAACTCCGAAACAGGAAACTCGCAGAAGAGAGTTCATATGCAAAAGGTCTTGCATCAGCAGCTGCAGTTGAGCTCAAGGCATTATCCGAAGAAGTTGCAAAGCTTATGAATCAAAACGAGAGACTAGCAGCCGAGCTGGCAACACAAAAGAGCCCAGTCGCACAACGTAACAAGACAGGAACACCAACAAATGTAAGAAACAACGGAAGAAGAGAGAGTCTTGTAAAGAGGCAAGAACAAGAAACCTCATCAATGGAGCTGAAGAGAGAACTGAGGATGAGCAAGGAACGTGAGTTGTCATATGAAGCTGCACTTGTTGAAAGAGATGAGAGAGAAGCTGAGCTGGAAAGGATAGTAGAAGAAACGAAACAGAGAGAAGCATATCTGGAGAACGAGCTTGCTAGTATGTGGGTTCTTGTTTCTAAGTTGAGAAGTTCTCAAGGAGCTGATTCAGAAATCTCTGATTCTATATCAGAGACACGACAAACCGAACAAACAGACCGATCATTTTGAGAAAAAAGACAACAACGTAAGTAGGATATGTTTGTGCAGTGATTCAAGAGTTTGCGTTTGGGTATTTGCGACTTTGTTTGTTTGTTTGTTTGTTGATAACTTTTGTCAAGAAGATTCAAATGAAGAGAACTATTTACGTCTCTTTTGCTTAACTTCCATAAATCGAATCAGAATCCAAACATCAGAACATTTGAAAAATACTTGAAACTGTTTCTTCATCAGACTGTTCAAAATTATCTGAAAAAAAAAAACAAAAATCAAAAGGAGAGAGCGATGATCGATCATACTGATTGATTGATTGATCTCAGTTGGTCTTGGGATCAGGCATTGGGAACAAACCACCAGCACCAGCAGCTCCTCGCGGCGGAGAAAACCCTAGAAACTTCTGCAGATTGGTTCTGATACTAATCGAACACAACAGATAAAGAAACGCCATTGAACAATCCGTCGGATCGTCGCCTTTCAATCCCCTATGACTCATCTTCTTCACAATCGTGATCGGATGAAACGGAAGCTTCGCGACGACTTTACCTTCGAAGAGTGAATTGAGCAATCCGAATACGACGAAGAGAACTAAAGCCACAACAGCACCGGATTTGAATTTAAAGAGAGACAGATCTCGGCTCGATTCCTTCAAGCTGGTTTCGACGCGATCGATCTTCTTCGTCTTCGATTTCTTTATGGATAGCTTCGAAGATGGATTCTCAGTCTTCATCGTCTCGAGCTTCTTCGCGGCCTTGTCAATGGAGTATTTCAAGGACTTGTAGGAGCTGGTACGGTAGATTAAGATCCACGAGATTGCTTCACAGACCAACGCCGTGCAGAATGAGATTCCGACGACGGTTAAGCTATCGGCGTATTTGAAAGAAGCGAAGAGAGGCATCGTAGTCGCCATTGTTGCGCTTAAAACTTGAGTTTGGATTTGATTACACTCTTCTCTTCTCTCAATTCTTGGATTTGGAACTTCTAAGTTTAAAGAGGGCAAAAGAATAAATAAAGAAAGTTTCCGGGAGCGTAAAAATATTTCTCCAATTTCCCAAATTTGTCCCAATTGTTTGTTTTTATAAACAAAACCCAAATCAATAAATCATACTCTTTGTGGCAAAACAGTATAAACAATATATACAGTAAACCACCAAAAGAGTTATTATTACATTACATGCACTTGTCTATTTAGTATTTACAATGGAGAGGCAAAACAAAAAGAAGTTTTGAGTTGGAAGTTAGAGAGGAGGCTTAAGAGTGTTCTTAGGAGCACTAATCCATGGAGTGTCTGCAATAGCAAATCTCCACAAGGCATTGACATGTTGAGGCAATGCGTAATCTATTCCAACGCGAGGACCAACCACTATTTTCTCCACGTCTTCTCCTCCATCCAGAAGCTCCAATCCTCCTGTGTCCATTCATTTATTAGTACAAAATTTAAAGTCTCGAAGAGAGTGTCTACTCTACTTCATTAACTGATTTGGTGTATGGACTAACCAGGAGAATAAAGTGGATGATGAGACCACTCTGTTGAGAGTCCAAGCGCTTGTCCCACCTGCTTGAGGAGCACATATTAACAAAAGATGATTATGCTAGAGGACTTACCAGGAATACTCTCATTGTTCATATCAAGATCTAAATGTTCCTCAGCTGTATATCTTATCTAGTGAAGAGCATATGAATTGCAGAGTAACTGTATCTATGCTTTGTGGATGTGTAGGGCTTATGCAACGTGATTAAGAAAGCAGAAATCAGACAAACTTTTCCTGGTCCATTTAGAAGAACGGGTTTGTCAGTTTTCAGGCCACGGCGCTCCTGAATGGTCTCAAGTCCTGCAACACCATATCACCCTTCTAAGCCAACAAAAGATTGATAAAACCAGTTTTAGATGTAAAAACAGTATCAATCAAGCAATTGATAACTAAGTGGAAACATGCATATATATAAAGATATCCTTCTATGAATCCAAAACCTGTGGAAGATGCAACTTTAAGGCCTCAAACAAAGAAGAGTGAAACGAGCAAAGTTTCAGCGCTCAAGGATCAGAACTTAAACTGTTTTATATGAACAGATTAACTAACCGGAAACAGGAGAACAAGACCGTATCAAAACAGCAGATCCAACACCTTCCTTATCAGCAACAATATTGAGCATCATATGGAGACCATAACATAGATAAACATAAGCATGTCCTCCTGGTCCAAACTAAAAAAAAAAAAAAAAAAAAAGAGTAGTAGAAATCACATTGTTCAGATCGAGTCATCATTTGTATGTACGTAAATGCTAACAAGCAAAATGAAGAAAACTCACAACTGGTGCCGTCCGTTGGGTGATCCCAAATCGTCCATGGCAAGCTGAATCATTTGGTCTATAAGCTTCTACCTACCAACAGGAGGAACATCCGAACATGGTTAAAGAGTCGTAAACTACAAATTGTAGTTATTCATTTGTTGTTTGTAACTTCCTTGTACCCATTAACTAAACAATCTAATTAGCGAATGAAACAATCCCAAAGCAAAACCCTAAATCATCCTTTCTCAGGAAACAAAAACGAAGAAAAACAGAATCGTCGTGTGTGTGTGTCTGACCTCTGTAATTCGCAGCACGACATTGTCTCTCCTGAGGAACTTCCCAAGCAAACGTGGGGCAAGATCAAGGGCGTCGATTTGAAAGAACTCAGGAGGCATTAGCTTCATCTCGGAGTCGGAGGTGGTGGGGGACTGTGGGTATTCGGGTTTGACCCGAGCGGCTCGAGTCTTGGAACAGTTTGGCTTTCGTGTCCGTAGGACTACTGCTACTCGGGAGTTTGTAACATTGGGTTCTCCCGATTCCTCAACAACCCGCTTCTTCGATCGACGAGTCGGCGTTTTCATTGCAACAGAAAAGCTTTGACTTTTAACAAAAATGAGCGAACGTTGACCTTTAATCGTTGATTATATTTGGCGGGTGATGCTGTCCGAAACAATCTAGTCTGGTGCCAACTTTGTCATAGACATAACAATTAAAACTCACTCACCAAGACTCATGGTTATTATTCATTTGGTACCAATGTCATATATTTGTGACTAGCGGAATTGCACCTATGTCATAAACTCACAAACGGCAATTAGTCTAGTAATCATAATGTATCGGAATTGCACTTATGTCATAACTCACATGTTTTAAAAGAAAGAAGACAATCCATACTTCCTAATCACTCTATTTACTAGTATTTAGGTCATATATATATATATATATATATATATTTTTTCTTTTTTGTGTGGGTTATAGCAGCTAGTCAATCCACATACAAAATTTGGGTTTTCCCCAATTAGTTTTTCTTTTTTTTTTAGAGAATGGAAACCCTAGAAGCAGTTTTTTTTCTCTAATATTCTAGAGACTTCTTCTAATAAAGCGTTTCAAATTTATTTTGTTAGAAAAAAAAATAATCTTTTTTTTTTTTCCTTTTCTCAGTTGGATAAAAAAAAAACCCTTATTCTAGAGGCTTCGTTTGCCTGATTCATTAAATCTAAAAAAGGTTCTACCTAGTTTGAGCTGCTAAAATCCCAAATCTCAACGAAATCAACTTCTTCGTCTCTGCTTCGCTGCTCTCAGTAGCTTTAAATCTCTCAATCTTCCCTAATCCCAACCATGGCAAAGTTCGGCGAAGGTGACAAGCGATGGATCGTAGAAGACAGACCCGACGGCACCAACGTCCATAACTGGCACTGGTCCGAAACCAATTGCCTTGAATGGTCTCGTAACTTCTTCACCAAACAATTCTCCGGCGTTGTCATCCTCGCCGGCGAAGGCAATCTATTCATCAAGGTCACTAAGATCGACAAGGTCGAAGGCGAGGCTTACGTGAATGTACGCAAGGGGAAAATTATCCCTGGCTACGAGCTTAACGTCTCTTTGTCTTGGGAAGGCGAGGCCAAAGACTCTGATGGCAAGACGCTGCTGAAAGCTGATGGATTGGTTGATATGCCTTATATCTCCGATGAGAATGCTGATGAAGATCCGGAGATTAGGTTTACGGTGAAGGACGAAGGACCGATTGGGAAGACTTTGAAGGAGGCTATGGTGAAGAAGGGGAAATCGATTATTCTGAACAAGGTTAGGGTTTATGTGGAGGCTATGGCCAAAGGGGGTCCTTGTAGGGATGAGTTGGAGACGAAGAAGGTTGCGCCGAAATCTGCAGCGGCTGGATCAGCTTCAGTTGCGGTGGAAAAGTCTGGTGGTAGTGCCCCTGCTGCTGCTGCTGCTGCTGCGGCGGCGGAGAGTAAGGTAGTGAAGGAGAAGAAGACTGTGAAGACTAAGGAAGGGTTTAAAACAATTACTATGACTGAGAAGTTTAGTTGCAGAGCTAAGGATTTGTATGAGATTCTTATGGATGAGAATCGCTGGAAAGGTTTCACGCAGAGCAATGCTAAGATTAGTAAAGATGTTAATGGTCCGATTAGTCTCTTTGATGGGTCTGTCACTGGGATGAATGTGGAGCTAGAAGAAGGCAAATTGATTGTTCAGAAGTGGAGATTTGGGAGCTGGCCTGATGGTCTTGATTCAACGGTTAGTTTTAGTGATTGTTTATCTTTTGTGAATGGGCCTAACATATTACCCTGATTTTAGATTTGATTGTGGTTGATGTTGGCTTTTGCTTTGATTATTCAGGTGAAGATTGTTTTCAAGGAGCCTGAACCAGGAGTCACTGTTGTCAATCTCACTCACACTGACGTTCCTGAAGAAGACAGGTTAGTTTTACTTATGGCATCATGAATCTTCTTTAGAATGAGTTGCTCTTGATTCTGAGTCTGAACTTTGAAGTTAGGATTAAAAAGAATGGAGCTTTTAAGGTTAACTGTTAACATACTATTCTTCATTAGAAGCATTGAGTGACTTGTTTTGTGTCTGGTAGAATGCATTGAATTCTTCTGGAATTTGGACTGCTTTATTATGAACTTTCCTGACGATGTAGTGTACAAAGCTAATACCTAGGGACAATTTAAGCCAACTAAATTTACTGGTGGACGACACTAACCCTACTATCTACGCTTATCCTCTTGCCACTGATTAACTTGCTGTATGTAGCCTTACTTAGTTGAGGAACTCTTCTAGTCTTCCCTCTAGTGACTTGCCTTTGCGTCCCTCTAGTAAATCTGGTTTGCTATAATTGGTTGGTATATGATATAAACTTTCATATAGGACCATGGGATTAATAGAGAGAATCTCAAAATTTCCCAATGACTCACAAGTGTGTTCAGTCTACCATATATTTGCCACTAACTCTTAGGTTATGTTGATTATAGAACTCTTGTTCGTTGTTTTATGAACGAACACTCGTTAGCTAAGAGTATTGAGACACACTTGAAATGTCCATGGTTGTCCATATTCTGTTTGATTCCTCCTTATGTGAAGCAAATATCTTAACGAATTGGGTTAACTTGGTATAAGGCCTCTGTCTTAAGACGAGTCAATGATTCTGTTGTTGAATGTGACTACAGTGATGTTACTTATGTTATCTGTTGATTTCATTGACTGGCGCAGGTATGGGAATGCGACTGTGGTGGAAAACACTGAGAGAGGATGGAGAGATCTAATATTCCATAGGATCCGTGCAGTTTTTGGATTTGGAATGTGATTAATGATTTGATTATGAAATAAACAACAAAAAATCAGCATTGGCTTTATCTATAAGTTGATTATGAATTTCAGTTCAAACAAAAGGGACCAATGAACAATGCAAAATGTATGATTTTGAAGTTTTTCACCTTTTTAGTTAATGGATTTCCCTTGAACTTATATAAATCTCACTCTTTATTCTCATGGTTGGTCTTTCTGTTAGATATATAAAATTTTATACTTGAAGAATGTTGTCTATATTATTTTTAACTTACATAGTTAGATTTAGTTAGTATAATGCAATGAGCAAAAAGAAAACTAGCCAATACTTATACAATGTTTGCTTTGTTATGTTATGTGACACAGATGATGTTATTAAAATGTGTTACACTGTAGATAGTTGGCTCTGTTGATTGTCGTTAACACAATTAATGGACACATCGTCAAGGGATAGCTTGTGGGAATTGCCATGTGGTAAATGAAATGCACAGAGATCATTTCACTTTCAGCTTTTCTGCAGTCTATTAAATGGGGAACTACTTAATTATTGCGCATGCAGCAGCAACCACACCTTATCAATCAACATACGTATATAGATAGATAAGTTCAAATTCACAATTCAGCAGTTAGAATAGAAGAGACTGTTACTTCGTTGGCCTAATATGCCTTATGTTTCCTATGTGTTTTTTTAATGTATATTCAGATTTCGTCAGTACGTTTTACTGGAGAGTCTATTTAATTTTTGGCTTAAATGAGGAAACCAAAATTTTAACATACATTGAAACTAGCATTTGAGATTACAATTAAAACTAGCAAAACGACTGATTTAGTGATAAAGATTAGTTTTAAATATGGTTGACCAAAAAGTTAATATAGTTACATCAGATCCAAGATTCAAATTGCCGAAGATTAATGAAATTTGTAAATTTAAATGTTCTCACGTAGTTCATGTGATACGAATTGAATTAATCTGATCGTTATTCATTAGAAACATCAAATTTCAAGAATTACACACAAACATAAAAGAGAGAAACTGAAATATCTTAATCTTAAACTCGTATTTTCTCTGAATTATTATTAGTCGTTTTCTTGTTTCCTCGCCCAACGAAACTACCAAATATGTTGTATGTTTTTTTATACATTCGTCACAAAAAAGAGTAATTACAAATTAATGTTTTCATCTGAGCCGCACAAATGCGTTTTGAGAAAACAAAAAAAACTATAAAAAAAAATATCTCATAACATTCCAAATGTAATAAAAAAACAAAATCTCAACATTCCAAAATCGGCGTCACAATACCAATGTGGCATTCTCGTAGTTTGTCTCCAAAGACAAGGGGAAATCTATATAGTAACAAAGAAAGAAACACACTTCTAAACTTAAGCGACGATTCCTAAGCAAAAAAAAATGACCACTTTACTGAACAAACACCTCTCTCAAGTTTCTAGATAAAGAGATTTGTTGACGGAGACAAGAAGACTCTTTTCTTTTTGCCTTTTAACACCCTCTCTCTCTCTCTCTGTCTTAAAAGACCCATTTTTTAATCTCTCCTCTCTCACTGAGAACTCCCAACAAAAAACACAAAACGAGTCAGTGAAAAGATTCTCACGCGCCAAAAAAAACTCCCTGACCATGGCGTCGGACTCTTTCAAGCATATGTCTTTCCACGGCGTCTCCGCCTTCTCCTCCATAACCGTCGAAATCAAAAACTTTTTCTCCGCCGTGAAACCGAGAAAAACCTCGACTTTTGTCTACGCCTTCCTTATAACATTCGTTGCCTTCACTGTTTTCATAGCCTTTAGTCCTTCTCCCATCACAGTCGCTCCTTCCATCTCTTCGTATGTTCTTCCTAACGTTACTGTATCGAATCTATCCAACTCTTCGCCGTCGACCCTCGATTCTAATTTCACCACATTGCGAGCACCGGCGCCGGAAAATCTCACGGCAGTTACCAAAAACGTAACCTATGAGAAAACAGAACCGGTTGCTAAAAACAACACTTTTCAGTTCAAGACCGATCATGCACAGGAAAACATTTCGTGTCCTGACAACAAGGCTGGTGATGATACTGCTCGAGATTTGGACAAACATCGACCCGTGAAAGCACCTCTGTCGGAGGTTCTAGCCGTCAATTCAACAGCTTCTCCAAAGCGGAAACAGAGGAGGAAGTCATCGCTGAGAAAAGAGATCGAGTCTCTGAAGAATTGCGAGTTCTTCGAGGGAGATTGGGTCAGAGACGATTCGTATCCGCTTTACAAACCAGGTTCGTGTAATCTGATCGATGAACAGTTTAATTGTATTCTCAACGGAAGACCTGACGTGGAATTCCAGAAGTTGAAGTGGAAACCAAAGAAATGCAATTTACCAAGGTAAGTAAGACAACACACACTTGGCTACTTTTTTTTCTTTCTATGGTGAGTCAAATAATACAAATGATTGATGTGTATATATGCACAAAGATTAAATGGAGGGAAATTGCTGGAGATGATTAGAGGAAGAAGGCTTGTGTTTGTTGGAGATTCACTAAATAGAAACATGTGGGAGTCTTTGGTTTGTATTCTTAAAGGATCAGTGAGAGATGAGACTCAAATCTTTGAGGCTCATGGAAGGCATCAGTTCCGTTGGGAAGCTGAGTACTCTTTCGTTTTCAAAGTAGGTTTCTCTTTTTTAGCACTCGATATCGGTTTATCATTATTTGTTGTGTGTTTTCTTATAATAGAATGATTTTACGGTTGGTAGGATTATAATTGCACTGTGGAGTTCTATGCATCGCCTTTCTTGGTTCGAGAATGGGAAATTATGGACAAGAACGGGACGAAGAAGGAGACTTTGCGGTTAGATTTGGTTGGCAAGTCATCGGAGCAGTACAAAGGAGCAGATATTCTTGTCTTCAATACCGGACATTGGTGGACTCATGATAAAACTTCCAAAGGGTATACATTTTTTTCAACTAGTTTGATCACTGATATGGGGTTGTTGTTGTCTCATTGTCTTTTTGGTGTTTCGATGCTTTCATCAGGGAGGATTATTATCAAGAAGGGAGCAATGTTTACCCGAAACTAGACGTGGATGAAGCTTTCCGAAAAGCATTGACAACCTGGGGTCGATGGGTTGATAAGAATGTGAATCCAAAGAAATCACTTGTTTTCTTTCGTGGTTACTCCCCGTCACATTTCAGGTAAACTAGAGAATCTGTGTGGTTGTTTCACCAGTCACAAAAACTGGTTTGTTAAAATCTGTTTGATGTATTTGCAGCGGTGGGCAATGGAACGCGGGAGGAGCATGCAATGATGAAACAGAACCGATAAAGAACGAGACTTACCTAGCTCCTTACATGCTGAAAATGGAGATACTTGAAAGAGTTCTCAAGGGGATGAAAGCGCCTGTCACGTATCTCAACATAACGAGGTTAACAGATTACAGGAAGGACGCTCACCCATCGATATACCGGAAACAAAAACTAACCGCGGAAGAAAGTAAATCACCATTACTGTACCAAGACTGTAGCCACTGGTGCCTCCCTGGGGTGCCTGATTCTTGGAACGAAATTCTCTATGCTGAGTTGCTAGTAAAACTTTACCAGCTTGGCGGCAAAAAACGGCGGAAACCTTGGAAAAATCATTGTAGTTGAATCCACAATTCCACATCATTTTAGATGGATGAAAAGAGAGGAAACATGGGAGAGGTTTGAGATTGTAAATGGCTTTTTGATTACAATGAATAGTAAAGATATTGCAGCATATGCTTGACCCTACATCTACTTCTAATATTATCTACTTCTAATACCTACTAGGCTACTACCCTACATCTGAATTCTGATGAAGAATCAATTGACACACAAACTCTTTGCGTAGGCAGGATCAATTGATTTGACTCCAGGATACTCCAGAAGAGAGAGAGCCCTGCACATATTTTTGATTAAATTGACACACAAACTCTTTGCTTCACATCAACAAGATAAGCTTAAAGAATCACACTTTTGAGTTACCCGCAACTCCAAAGTAGGTGTGGAAGATATCAACAGCATCTTCGGGTCTATCTGAGATGTCTCCGTTATCCATGTCATTATACAAACTATACTTAGAACTCAGGAAAGGCTCTAAAAGATGAAAGCTTTAGTAATAATGGAGACAAACCTGAGAGTCCAAGATGAACTTGACAAGCTTTGCTTTCTCGATCCAGTGAACTCTATCGATCATGATTAAGCTGGATGAGACCCACCACAAATAGCAAACCTGATGATAAGAACAACCTAAAATCAAAAGCGTACTAAGAATAATCAAAATCATGTTTCGGTTTGGAAGGAAACACGCTTACATCAGGCTCTTTCTCTTAGGTTGTCCTTATTAACATGATGGAGATTCCTGGTGATAGCAAGAGCACCCACGCAACAGAGAACTGCAGTAACATTCCTATAATTACCATATGAACTACAATGAAAGTCAGTAAAGCCATCTATACTCATTTTGAACGGTACAATTAAGTTTGCAGTTGGGTTTAATATTTCAAAAGTAGTATCTTTCAAAGAGATAAAGTTCATAGCAAGGTGGTAACATCAGTTAACACTTAAAATCACACATCCCTGGTTGACCAAAGAAACTTCACTCTAAACGATCAGGTATAGAGAGACGAGTCTTTTAAGGGTCTCATCATATCTCCTTATTATGATCATAGCTGGTGGGTTTCAGTAGATTAGAAAAGGACCAAACTTAAAACTTTAATGTATTGTTCTAAAAAATAAGTAACAGTACATAAACACACACAAATAGAGAACATAATAATTAATTGATCGCAGCAAGAAGAAAAAAAAGCGCGAAAATTGGGAGAAACGAACTAACCTTAACCTTTAAATCTAAGAGAAGAGTCAATGTCTGATCTAATTCTTTTTTTCCGATACGATGAAGAAGAAGGTAAGACTACTTTTGATATAACCGGCTATTAAATTGAACCGGTTCAAATTATTCGTATCCAGTCCGGTTATTACCATCAGAGAGAGATCCGAGTATTGGTAATTGAACCGGTTCCGGATTCATCAAAAACCCCAGAAAGATAAGTGATAAAAACCTCTTGCCAATTTCTTCTCCTTTCTCTGTTCTGCTCTGCCAAAAATGGCGAGTCTACTTGATTCGTTGACAACAAGAGGCTTCTTCACCATTCCTTCAATTTCTAGGATTTATTCTCCTTTAGCTTCTTCTTCTTCTTCTTCTTCGAGTATCTCATCCTTTTTAACTCCCTCCGTTCTCTCTTACTCTCACCAACACTCTCATTCCCGCTTCCCTTACCCTGTTTCTGCAACTCTGGATGGTTCCTCTGGTGAGGAAGAGCTAGAGTTCGAGGAATTCGATCAATTTGCTGAAGACAACTACGCTGATGATTCTGACATTGAAGACGACTCCATCGATTTCTCCGTTCTTGAAAAAGAAGCTAGAGATATCGTTAGAGACTACGCTACTACTTTGTCTCGTGAACTAAAACTCGGTAATCCTTTCACTTTTTTTTTTGTTGTTGTGTGTGTTTTTGCATTTTGTTCGTGTCAGTGTCTACTTTTGTATGTGTGTTCCGAATGACTATGGTCTATGAATGATGATCATAGTTTGATATGTCCAGAGGATGAGCTCATTGAGGGCAAGGAAACTCGTAGAAAGGGGAAAAGGCAAGCGAAAAATGTTAGTCAATCTCCTTTTTTTTTTTTTTTTTTTTAATATTTGTTGTTTTATTCTTTGAAGGCTCCTCCTTCTGAGTTTTGTATTTCACTTTGATATCTTAACGACGACCTGTTAAGCTGTATACTTTCCTTGCTGCCTCAAAATTTATGTAGAAAAAGAGAATCATTTTGAAACTTTCATGTCTTGAGTTACTGACACTACTATCAAATACAATACCAGACGCAGATACCTGAACATCTTCTTCAAAGAGTTGCCATTGTTGGAAGACCTAATGTCGGCAAATCTGCATTGTTCAACCGCCTTGTTGGGGTATAAGCTTTGCTGACATTTAATTTTTCAGTTTGATTTTTTTCCTTTCCCCCTTATCATTTTTGTAAACTTGTCTTTACATTGCATTACAGGAGAATAGAGCTATTGTAGTGGATGAACCTGGAGTTACTAGGGATCGACTGTACGGTAGATCGTATTGGGGTGATCAAGAATTTGTGGTGGTAGATACAGGAGGAGTTATGACTGTTTCAAAGTCACCATCTGGTGTCATGGAAGAGCTGAATGTTTCAACCACCATTGGCATGGAAGGTATTCCATTAAGCTCTAGGGAAGCAGCTATTGCAAGGATGCCTTCCATGATCGAGAAACAAGCTACAGCGGCTGTGGATGAATCTGCTGTTATTATTTTCGTTGTTGATGGCCAGGTTCTGTGCTTATCTTCTATCTCCTTACCTTTTCTGTCTTTGCCTTTCTCCCTGTTAGGCTTTTCTGCCAGAAAACAAAGTGCAGCAACAAAAAATAATTTATATAGAATTTCATGTTTAGTGGAAGATATCACCAAATATCAAGAAAGTTGTGACTTATATATCTAGAATATATCAAGTTGATTTTGTGAAGTCTTTTACTGTTAAGCCCAATTATGTGTTTCCTGGTCATCATGCCATGTTATTGATATATGGCAATGATTTTGGTGCTCGATACGCAGGCAGGGCCATCAAGTGCTGATGTGGAAATTGCAGACTGGTTGCGGAAGTACTACTCACATAAGTATATCATTCTCGCGGTGAACAAATGTGAATCACCACGTAAAGGACTCATGCAGGCTTCTGAATTTTGGACTCTAGGGTAAATTGACTTTCATCCTGAAAGACTTTCTCCCATTATAGCGTCTATTTTTTAGGGTCCACCTTTATTTTAAGTGCCAGTAAGTGGTTTATCCAACCTAATTTATGAGATTTTGCTGGAGAAGGTTGGTAGCTGTGGTTTAGCTGGAGATAAAATGCTTTGCTAAACATTTTAGTTCCTTTGGTTCTGTGCACTTTTTTGTGTTTTCATTTACAAATTATGTGGCATTGATTCATTGTGGAATTTCCAGGTTCACACCTATCCCTATTTCTGCGTTGTCGGGAACTGGAACAGGAGAGCTGCTTGATCTTGTTATTTCTGGGCTAAATAAACTCGAGGTTTGTAATGGCCTTTTCTTTCTTTCAGAAAAAAGTTTGTTCAGGAATATGAAATATTGCAATATTTGATTATGATATCTCTGGACTTTATATGGACATATTCTGTATCACATTATACTGTTTCTGATATTTCATCCGCTATTCATCAAAGACCTTTATGCATTTTTGAGTATGTTCAATTGGCACCCATTGTTTATTCAACTGCGATAACTGGCCATAGCGTTGACAAGTACATCTCCTTCAAATATTTGGGTAGCATTGACAACTGACTAGTATGTTCAGTTGGCATCAGTTTATCCAAACCTTTTCTAACATTTTTTGCACCCATATGATTCAATGATTTTTCTAGATCATGGAGAACATTGAAGAGGAAGAAGAAGAAAACTACATTCCTGCCATTGCAATTATTGGTCGGCCAAATGTTGGCAAAAGTAGCATTTTAAATGCACTTGTCCGAGAGGATAGAACAATTGTTAGCCCTGTTAGTGGCACTACCCGTGATGCTATAGATGCAGAATTTACCGGACCAGATGGGGAGGTTGGTTCAATTTTGTCTGTTGTGGTTTTTGTGGCTTAGTTTTCTTTTGGTGAAAGGTCCAACAAAAGGCTTGATTGATGTTTGAAATTTGCGTTGAAGTGTCTGCTTTTTATTATATGCTAATTGGCATCTATTTTATGCGTTAACTCTTAGAATTGAAGTAAATTTGGTTAGGCTATCATCGAGAACTAGCATTGTCGACTTGGTATCTGTTGAACTTTGATTATGAGCAGTGAGAATGAAAAACGAGAAAAACCAAAGATGCATTCGCTGAATATAACCCTGAATATGGTTATGAACTGTGTTGCAGAAGTTTCGGCTTATAGATACAGCTGGTATCAGGAAGAAGTCATCTGTGGCATCATCAGGCAGCACTACAGAGGCCATGTCAGTGAATCGTGCATTTCGAGCAATTCGTCGTTCTGATGTTGTTGCCCTTGTCATTGAAGCCATGGCATGCATAACAGAGCAGGTATCTCACTAATAACTGACAGTGATGAATGTTTGTCATCAGCAATTGTATAGCATGCGGTTTTGGTATAGACAGGGCTGAACCATACAATGATTTCCCTGTCCAACAACAATTTTACTGACATAGTTTTAGAATGTCAAAGATTTGATGACACCAAAGTACCTTACTATTGCAACCAAGGACAAATGATAACTTATTCATATGAAATTTATCTTCTACTCGTTTCTTAATGGTTATATTATTGTGAACACAGGATCTGAAGATTGCAGAAAGAATAGAAAGAGAAGGAAAAGGATGTCTGGTTGTTGTAAACAAATGGGATACAATACCGAACAAAAACCAAGAGACTGCTGCACATTACGAGGACGATGTTCGAGAGAAGCTCCGTTCCCTCAAATGGGCACCCATTGTTTATTCAACGGCAATAACCGGCCATAGTGTTGACAAGTGAGTCTCCTTTAAATAATTCAGAAACTGTTTTCAATCTTACACTCCGGTTTTACTAAGTATGTTGGATATTTTATGATTAAAATGTAGTATTGTGGTTGCTGCTGCGACGGTTCAAAAGGAGAGATCAAGAAGACTTAGTACGGCCATTTTGAACCAAGTGATAAGAGAAGCTGTTGCATTTAAATCCCCTCCAAGAACCCGTGGAGGCAAGCGAGGCCGCGTTTACTATTGCACCCAGGTAATAGAAACATACATCTCCCAATGTTTTCTATTAACAGTAAAGAAAAAGGCTTTAGAGGCTTTTCAGGTTTGTTTGTATGTATGTATATAAAGTGGTTGCATAATGCAGGCAGCAATAAGGCCACCGACGTTTGTTTTCTTTGTAAACGACGCAAAGCTTTTTTCGGATACGTACAGAAGGTATATGGAGAAACAGCTACGCACTGATGCAGGCTTTGCTGGGACTCCAATTAGGCTTCTTTGGCGCAGCCGTAAAAGATCTGATAAAAATGGAGGAGGTACGAGTTTTACTCATGAAGTTGTAATTCTTTTTTAAAATAGTGACAGTATTTGTATAACTTTGGGAAATTCTGCAGGTGGAGGAACAATGAGAATTGCAGGTCTTACTCGTCACAGAAATCTTGCTACCAGAAGAACATAATAACGGAATATGTAACTTTGTTGTTGTATTGAAAAATAATTACTATCAAAATATATATTCAAAACTATTAAAAAGTTATATATTCAATCATAGTCTCCATTGCAACCTAATCTGTTTGTTTGAAGTAAAATTGCAGGAATAGTGATCGAATATGAAATATTCGGTATTCAAAAACCTGGTCAAATACGGCTCAGATATTTCGGATACTGACTCTCCTCTATCTTAGGAAGATCGAACTTACTTTGTAACTAATGTGTCTTTAGATACCTTGTAATCTCGATTGTAAAGAGGCAGAGAAATACAAAGACTTTCAGTAAACACTAATTGATTTCCTATAGAGTATTATTTCACAAGTGATACGACCAAAGATATATATGCATATATATAATGCACTCGTATCCAATCTTACTAGTTACTAATCTCTTGATGATTTGTAGAAACAGAACTACATCAACATTAAATCTTTAGTGTTTTCTTAAGCTCAGTTTGCTGAAAATCAAATGTTGAAGAAACAAATTAAATAAACAAAAGACGATGAGCCTTTCAATAAAGCTGCTCTTTCTTTTCGTGCCACCATCTCCACCTGATTAAAAAAAAAAGTACGAAAATGCTTTCGTCAAAAAACTTACGAAGATCTCAATTCAGCTCATATAGTATAATTTTGTAACAAATCGTTTACTATACTATAGTTGGTAAGAGATAGAGAGACAAGGTCTCTTACCAGTAATAGTCCCAACGAGGACGGACTTTGGTCATGCGGTTATCATCGGAGGGATGGTAAGGATGAGCCGCGTGGCGAGTGTTGTGGAAGGCGCAGCAACCAGCGGCGTAGACCGCGATGAGAAGGACGAGGACTAGGATATTGACAACAGACAACTTTTTCCAGTCGAGACGGATCTCCTCGAGCACACCAGCCTTGCAAGCATCACACTCGTAACATAACATCCCCACTCCATTGTTCCATCTGTAGCAGTCTTCCCCTCCATCAATCACTCCAGCTTCGTACGTGCACGCCGTTGGTGGCTTACAACATCCCGACTGCATTGTAACTTTTTATTAGTCACGGCTTTGATACGTTATATAATAACTATTTGAAAATCATATAAACACACTTGGAAACAGAGACAAATAAAATCATAGTCTTATTAGTTTAACCTGAACAGAAGTCATATCTCTTTGGAAATAATCAAGAGTGGTCCAAGATTCAATCTTAAGACAAGTCTTGGAACTCAAGATACAGCTTCTAATGGAGTTCCAATACTCAGGATCTCTAACTCTCTCTCTCAACCATGGATGATAGTCTCCAAGCCTATACTCTTTATAAACCCTCCCTGGAACTTCCCTTCCACCTCCTTGGCTCGTCACCACCAGACCAAACAACGTTAGACCCATTAGAGCCGCGATGAGGAAGATCATGACCACTAAATACACCCAAAGAGCCCATGCCACGTTGAAACAGGCTCCTATGAAACCAGCAAGTGATACCAAGAGTATGATGAATCCTATTACGAGTAGCGGTGTCTGGAGGAAGTTTTCGCAAGTCGTACTGCTTCTTGCCTTATATAGAGCGGTTCCTATGATCGGAATCGAGGCTAGTAAGGTGAGAAGGTTTAAGACCCCAATCACCGTGTTGCTGAATCTGTACATGTTTTCAAGAAGAAATCAGAGACTTAACACTCTGCCTTCTCTTTATCTCTCTTTCTTTTGTAAGCAGAGTCTCTTCTTGCAATGTGAATTTCATCAGCTTTATCTTACAATCTTTTTAGTTATTATATTGGTTAACTCTACTTTTTGTGCTTTTGATTCTCTCTTATCAATTGGGAATTTTTTTAAGGGAAAAGGTTTAGAGTTAATGGTTTGATGATTCATGCTCATATACTTTGGTCCTCTC
Organism: Camelina sativa; assembly: GCF_030686135.1. Lineage (NCBI taxonomy): Eukaryota > Viridiplantae > Streptophyta > Magnoliopsida > Brassicales > Brassicaceae > Camelina > Camelina sativa. The sequence continues at coordinate 4,701,872 of NC_141880.1, forward strand.
TTGATTTGAGTCAATTAAACAATAACATTAAAACCGTATATATTTTCAAATAAAAGTGTCCTTTTGGACAATTGTTTCTTGTTTATTAGTCTATTTTATACATCTTTGTCGTTGGAGTTGGTACAGAGCAGACCACAACCAAGAGAAATCAAGTAGTGCCTGTATTAAAATATGTACAGTACTTTAAAAGTTACACCCCATAATATATACATAATTTTCTAGCTTATAGTCAAAAAAACTGCAATCATGGTTTTATATAATGGATCACAAGTGGAATAGAATAAATGTGCTATGCTAAAAACTGAAGCATAGGAGTAAGTAAAGAATAATATAGACATGGACGGGCGATGATTTCGTAATCGATGAATTTATCTTTTAAAGATGCTTTTACTGGCCCATTTCTTGGAATATTAGGTTTTTTAGATATAGCATAATGTAATCTTTGATTCCCCACTTCCATTTGTTCTTATATAAACAAGAAGGAATTCTAAAATCTTGTCTCAGCTCATAGTTTATGTATCTTTTGGACTTAACTTTCACATTTTCCAAATGGCATTTGACTTCTAAAAAATAATTTAATTTGCAATTAGCCAAAATATCAACAAACTTGATTTGCAATTAGCAAAAATATCAACAAACTTGAAAGATACAAGGATTGTGATCCATGTGTGGTTCAAAAGACACAAATGGAAACCATATAAAATAAAATTGCAACGACAAAGTTACAACTTGAAACCAAGAAATATTCTCCTATAGAAACATAATCTCTAGTATACATCCGAAATCCTCAGATCAGTATTTAAAAACAAAGAAGAAGCAGGTTCAGCTCAAATGTAATCAGTTTGCAAGGTCAAGTCTTGTACACCCAAATCATGGTAAACATCATACACATATTGCAGTAATGGCCTTTCATCTATTCCACTCTTCACCTAACGCCGATGCCAAAACAACAAACCGATTCATTTCTATTCCTATTGTGATCTCATGTTTTAACTGATATGAAAACAAGGAAAGAGTGAGTACCTGAAGTCTGAGTGAGCCAACAGTGTGACCAGGCACAACCTCCCAGAAACGTGCCTGTAAAACCTCTGTGACATCTTCTCGAGAAGTAATCTGTACAGAAAGATAGTTGAAGAGAAGCCCGGTTTGACACGTACGGGAAACAATATATGGAAAAGAGCAAACCTGTCGCAAGCATTTGCTTAATGCCGAAGAAGGAATGTTTGGGGGTGCCATCTGAAGCAAGATACCACCAGTGGCTTTGAAGAGTGGCATAACAAGCATAAACACTGTAACCGATACTAATCCTAAACATAGCACCTCTGCATTTTCAACCCTGAAAAATCCAAGACACGAGGACCAAAAGGAAACTGTAAGAGGTCAAGCAACACAACACGTTTGTTCACTCAGCTTCTTCAAAGAAAGCGAGAATTACCCGAGAGAGAGGAGCCAAGATGCCAGTATCAAACCTGCACTGAAAAGAAAGCAGCAACAAAAACTTCATGTTTGCTGATATAAGTTCCATAAAAAAAGAAGTATTCTTTCAATCTAGCTCTCTACTGCTCTGTTTGAGATAGAGAAAAGCAGAGAGATTTAACACCTGCGGATGGAATCTGATATGACGTGCAAGCAAACGGAGTGGTAATTCATATCTTCTGCTTTTCTGTAGACTGCAGCATATTATGAATGTAAGAACAAAATTCAAGAAAAAAATTATGGTTTATAAATGTAAAGACGGGACAGATAATTTCAAGAAGTAACGAACTGTCTTGGCCAGATAATGGTAGTTGAAGCTGTCTTCCTATTTCAACTAATCCCCGTAGTAATTCTATCTTAACCAAACACCCTTACGTCTTTGGCTTTACAGTAAAACTGACAAATGAAATATACCAAAGCCGCCAAAAAATGCTATATATCAAATAAAGCAGATTATGAACATCAAATCTTACACGTCTAACCAGAACTTGCGCATGTATATGCAGTGAATACATACCAATATTGACACGAGCATAATTCCGAAAGAACCAAACACCTAGTAGGTTCACCAGCAGATTTGTTACCGCTGATACAATCAAATAATGCCTACATAAAAGAAATATTAAAAATTCACACTAATATAAAGGAGCAAGAGGGAACAGTAGATGTAAACTTGGTAAGTGCCAGATATATATATCTAGAAACTCTTAAGCATGTCTTTGCAAAAAAGGCGACTTACTTGTGCTCTGATTCATCTTGTATAAATGCATGAAGAGCTTCCACAGCTAGGGAGAACGACATGAACATAAGAAACAGCTGTCTACACATATGTCAAATATTAAACATATCAAAGTGTTAACCAAAAAAGGAAGCTACAGAGAATGACATAATGAAGGAAAAACAAAAAGAAAGGTCTTCATAATGTATGGAAGTCCAAAAATTTCTAACAACGACCTAAAAAATTACTCTATTCTATAAGCAACAGTATAGGAAAGACGGGAAACACTGAGTTAAGCTCTTAACACCTATTTTATTACATGGCACAAAAGCCTTCGCAACTTCAAATTAAAGCTGGGAAAGACATCTAAAACAAGTTGAGAACATACTTACAGCATTAGTGAAAGCAGATAAAACTTCAAGTCTTTTGTACCTGGAAAAAAAGACAAGGATGCGCAATTCAGCATCAAGCCATTACAATCTCCTACCAAAACAACAAAGGATGGACTTTCGAATGAACAGAACCTTAGTAACCCCATCTAATACTAGTCTAGATCCAACGAAAGAAGATCATTATTTTTTCAAAAATTAAGCAGCTAGATGGTAACTACCACAAAACATGCATTCCAATTTCCAACCAATATCTCCAGAAACTGGATTCACCAACTGAGCCAATCAATTCACTTTTATCTCACCCGTATGAGTAAGCATGATCAGGCTTCTTCCGTGAAGTTGCCATTGCAAATAAAGAAAATGTCAAGAGCCCACAACCAAATGTCAAATGGAATGCATCGGAGACCAAACCTGTAAGAGTCCATAAAAAAAAAAAAAAGAAAAAAAACAAAATCAGCACAGTTAGTAAATACAGAAAAATGACAACGGAGCAGAGAACTAAACAAAACAATTCTGACAAGCACCAATTATTGCACTGAGCAAAAAGTCATTAAACAAACTGCGACAGCAGAAACAGAAGATTGGTTGATACTTGTGAAAACCCTTTCTAGTATGACTCAATGCAACAGAAACCAGATCTTAAAGCTTCATAATGAAGGCCTCAACAGACTCTACTATCCCAGAGATTTACTTCCATAGTTTAGTCTATATCAACTAAATACTTGAGCCTAAATTTTGCTGCTTTAGCTGTTATAATTCATCTTCAACACATCCAAGTCTCTCTCCCTCAACAAGAAATATCAAGAACTTGACCAAGAAGTGGAACCATATCGTACCTACACGCCCAGTGAAGAGACCAATAGAGAGCTCAGTTGTAGAATACAACACATTAAGCGCAATCAACAGAAACAGCCTCTTCATCTGCCGATTCCCACTTCTCAGTACCCCAAAAATCTCCCAAACCATATCCAAAACAGACCCTTTTCCGAATTCTACTTCTTTCCCTTCCCCGAAAAACACATCGTTGCCGTCGACGGAGTAAATCACCGGCGGCATATCGATGCTCGAGACGGTCCTATCAAGAAAAGGCTTAGCCGCCTCAGTGAACGCGGGAGTTCGTGGACCGTGTGATTGCTGAAACGAGCGAGAATAAGCAAGCCTCCGATCATTTGTAGTGTATCCGACATCACTGCCCCGATCATTCGGGAGCTCGTTATCGCATCGAGGATTAAAGGAAACGGATCTCTCCATTTTTTTTTTTTCTTCGTTTGATCTTGAAAGGTTATATAATTCCCCAGTTGAGAGTGAGTTCCAACTTTGGCAAAATACTAAAAATCAACAGTCAAACTGCACAAAAACCCTGCTTGCTTACACAGTAAAGTCAATGGGCTACTATTCCAAAGCCCATATTGACTTTTAAAGCCCAAAATCGTCCAAAAAGTCGAGAAGCTTGACCACTAAACACGCCTTAATCCTTATGGACTTGATTTGGGTTTTTTTTTGGGTTTATGAATATATTTAAACTACCATAGTTATCGATTCATATTAACAGTGATCAGGATCAATTATAGCCGATTTTAACGGTCAGATTAATGGTAGAGGTGGCCTAGGCCTTACAAAAGGTGACTTCAAACCGTCTGACAATCCCATAAATAAGTCGGCCTACTTTAGCTCAGCGAATATTTCACCTCGGCCCTTGCATATGATATATATAACTCAGGGGACATGGTTACTTCATATTGTGCTTTGTAATGAAATGACCGGACGATACAATCTCCGTCTCTATTATTCAGCCAGCATACGACAAAAAGGAGTCGAATCTAGAGTAAAACGAGTACACGTTTTCCTTTTTTGTCCAACTAATCCGTTTTTTTTTTTCTCCAAGTCCAACTACCACTACTCCCCACTAGATATACAAAAAAAAAAGAAAGGTTTGGTTAACATAAAGAGTGTCGGTTAATATATAAGAAATGTAAACAAACAAATTCCAGCCCATTAAATACTTTACAGAGTCTCTCTATAAAGAGAGATTACGGTTACGTTACCAAATATCGAAATAAATTAATTAAATTATGTCAGTTACTACACTTTTTTGAAAGACAAGACAGCTGTTTCCACTAACAACGTGACTGGTCGTGGGGTCCTCCTTCGTTCAAAGATAGATTAAGAAAAAATCAACGGCTGAGATCTTTCTCCATCATATTATGGGGAGTGGCCTTTCTTCCTTTTTTAAACTTCAATTCTCAGGCTCACAATTTTCCCCTTCATTCGCTCCGTTTCTCTTTTGTTTTTTTTTGGTTTCTCTCTCTCTCTCTCAAACAAAACAACACACACGACACACCCTTCCTCCAGCTTTCCTCTCAGAGATCCCTCAAACCAAGGTACAACATTCCCATAATGTTCATCATCGATTTTAACGTCCTAGGTTTCATCATTTCATTCTCATATTAACCCCGTTCATTAGTATATGTTCCTTACGTTTATGGAGCTTTTCTTTATTATTGTAACACTTCATTAGTATGTATCCCTTACGTTTATTGCAACCCTTTTTTTTTTTTTGAGATCTTTAGATTCCTCTGTTTGTTGCCAAGTTGCAAAATAAAGGCCTCATTTGACGTTCAATTATGATGCTAATATTATCGACTACAGGAAATAGAAAATGGCAGATGGTGAAGACATTCAGCCTCTTGTCTGTGACAATGGAACCGGAATGGTTAAGGTATTTAGCATACCTACAAAAAAACTTTGTTACGATATAAATCTGAAATCTTTTTTATACAATGCTGCGGTCTCTTGTTTATAATTAGAGAGCTTTATGAATGAATATATATATGTTGGGTTCCAATTCCTTAGGCTGGATTTGCTGGAGATGATGCACCAAGAGCTGTATTCCCCAGTATTGTTGGTCGTCCTCGCCACACTGGTGTGATGGTTGGTATGGGACAAAAAGATGCTTACGTTGGTGACGAGGCTCAGTCAAAGAGAGGTATTTTGACGTTGAAATATCCTATTGAGCATGGTATTGTTAGCAACTGGGACGACATGGAGAAGATTTGGCATCACACTTTCTACAATGAGCTCCGTGTTGCACCAGAAGAGCACCCTGTTCTTCTCACAGAGGCTCCTCTCAACCCCAAGGCTAATCGTGAGAAAATGACTCAGATTATGTTTGAAACCTTCAACACACCCGCTATGTATGTCGCTATCCAAGCTGTTCTCTCCCTCTACGCTAGTGGTCGTACTACTGGTATGAAGATCTTCAATTAATTAACACCATTGTTTTAATCACTATACTATGCATTGGACATTTTGAGAAATAATACCATTTCTTGATCGTATCATATGTTTACTTGTCTTGTATGTTTCCAGGTATTGTGTTGGACTCTGGAGATGGTGTGAGTCACACTGTTCCAATTTATGAAGGATATGCTCTTCCACACGCCATTCTGCGTCTGGACCTTGCAGGCCGTGACCTCACTGATTACCTCATGAAGATCTTAACCGAGCGAGGTTACTCATTCACTACCTCAGCAGAGCGTGAAATAGTAAGGGACGTGAAAGAGAAACTCGCTTACATAGCTCTTGACTACGAACAAGAGATGGAGACGGCAAACACAAGCTCATCCGTTGAGAAGAGTTATGAGTTGCCTGATGGACAGGTCATCACAATTGGAGGAGAGAGATTCCGCTGCCCTGAGGTTCTTTTCCAACCATCTTTGGTGGGAATGGAAGCTGCTGGTATTCACGAGACCACTTACAATTCCATCATGAAGTGTGATGTTGATATCAGGAAAGATCTGTATGGAAACATTGTGCTCAGTGGTGGAACCACCATGTTCCCTGGAATTGCTGATAGGATGAGCAAAGAGATCACTGCATTGGCTCCAAGCAGCATGAAGATTAAGGTGGTTGCACCACCAGAGAGGAAGTACAGTGTCTGGATTGGAGGCTCCATTCTAGCTTCCCTCAGTACCTTCCAACAGGTAAAATCGTTGTTCGGTTTTTTCGTTACTCTTTATGAGTTTTGTGCTTTTTTACTTACTTTGTTACCCATTTGCAATTTGTTAATCATACACAATGTTGTTCCTCTACAGATGTGGATATCAAAGGGTGAGTATGATGAGTCAGGGCCATCCATAGTCCACAGGAAATGCTTCTAAGTTTATGCTCAAATCGAAGGGATAAAAGATTGTTTCCGTATTGGTAAAGCATTTTGTTCATCGATCGACTTGGTTACAGAACATTCTTTTGTTTTCTATGTTTCTTCACCACATTTCTTTCCTGTTGTCCTTCTCTTTTGGTGTTTCTGTAATGGTAAAAAATTGTTTTTTTTTTAATAACTCTTTCGTTTACTTTTATGCAAAGATGAAACCAGAGGTAATGGATTTGGCGTACTATATAATTTTAGTTAAAGGGGTTTCATATATAAATCATATATCAAGGCCAGAGGTCTCAGTTCTTTACCAAAAGCTAATTCTAAAAAGAGGATTCAAAAGCCTAACCACATGATTGGAGTGTGAAAGAATTGTGATTGTGACCTGCCAGCCAAAACAGCACTATTAACTCAAACCCCTTTAATACATCGACATAGCATGGTCAACATTTGTCACGCTTGGCTTCAGTATCACAGACAGAGTACAATGGAATTCAGTGCTAGTCATAAAACAATGGAAAAAAAAGTACTAAACTGAAGATTGAACTTGGACATGACAGCTACACCGACCACCATGCCATAACTTCTTAAACAAAAGAGAACCAGACTAGAGAAAGATCGACAATTTCTTCAGTGTTCTTTCACCATCATCCTCATAACTTATTGTTGTACCAGTACACACCTTTCTTGTCACCTTCCCTGTCCGGTTCTACATAGATACACTCCTTTGCCTCCCTATACATGGCCACATACCATGGTGTTCCGTCGAACTGGTAATAGTCACCGAGTATTGGCTTTATCGCCTTTGTAGCTTCCATCGCATTATAATGCGGCATTGTCGAGAACAGATGATGAGCCACATGTGTGTCCGTGATGTTGTGGAACACCTTATTCAAGATTCCATAGTCTCTGTCTACGGTAGCCAAAGCTCCCCTAAGCCAATCCCACTCGGATGAATCGTAGTGAGGCAACGCAGGATGAGTGTGCTGCAAGTAAGTGATCAAGACGAGGAACGCGTTCACTATCAGAAGTGGTACTCCGTAGAGGCAGATCATCGAGGCCAATCCTTGTGCAGCGGCGTAACGGTAAAGCCCAAAACAGACTGCTAGAATACCGGCATCAGAGAGATATATCTGGAGGCGTTCACGGTCGTTGTAGATGGGAGCGTTGGGGAAGAAATGGCAAGCGAACCCGTCGTATGGTCTGCCGGAGACGTTAAAGGCCAAGTACAAGGGCCACCCGAGGACAAACTGGACGGTCAACATCATGATGCGTCCAGCAGGGTTGTTGAGGTATTTGCCATACCACTTGATAGCGGACTTCTGCTTTGGGACAAATACTTCATCTCTTTCGAGGGATCCTGTGTTGGAATGGTGACGGCGATGACTGTACTTCCAGGAGAAGTAAGGGACGAGAAGGAAGGAATGGAAGATAAGACCGACTGTGTCATCGAGCCACTGGTAGTCGCTGAATGCGTGGTGACCGCATTCGTGGGCTATGACCCAGACACCGGTTAGGACACAGCCTTGACAAGCCCAATAGAGGGGCCAAGCCAAGTAAGAGAGAGGCTGAGGGAGGAGAGAAAAGTAATTGGTGGCGACGTAGTAGAAGCAGGAGGCAATAATGATGTCAGTGATAAGGTAGGAGAAAGAGCGAGGGATAGAGCGTTTGAAACACTGCGGTGGGATTGCTTTCTTCAGATCTCCCAGCGTGAACGGTGGTTTCTCGCAGGGCACACGCTTTATGGCATCGGTTTCAGATTTCTTGGAAGAAGAAGAAGGAACTGGCATTCTTCCACCTGCACCCATGATTCTGCAAAAGAAACATAGAGCAAAGAAAAATCAAAAAGCTGAAACTCAAGAAAGGAATTGTTTGTTTATCACACTAATTGACAAATTTTGCATGCACTAGAAAACGAGGTGGTAATGATCAAATCAACAAACTAGTAATAATTATTATTATTCAGAGATGAGGTTGTGAAAGGGATTGCCACAAAAAAGGAAAGTGCGTGGACCAAAACGAACAAAAAGAGCAGAGAAGCGGCGTAAAGTAAGAAACCAAAGAAAGGAAACCCATTGACGTTGAGAACACGACTGCTACTACTAATAAGATTTCAATACGACAGGTCACAATCTCTTTATTGTGGTTATCATCATCAGTTTCTTGTAATTAAATTCAATCAAAAACAAAAGTTCTCTTATGAATACCACCAAGTAGACCCCAAAAGAAAAAGAAAAAACAATAGAGAAAGTAAATGGATCAATCAAAATCACAAATCCTCCTGAATACAACCAAGTTGGCAAACAAGTCCAAAGGAAACAGTTTCTAAGTGATGTATACTATATACCACCGAATTTTGCCGACATCATATGTCAGATATTTAAATATGTCTTTATGGATCTATAATATTAACAAGTCATGCAACTCATTATTTTGCATCTGAATCTACTACGCATCTGATCCTGAATTACCCTAATTCCAACTTCATTGTAAAGTTTATGAGAATCAATCAGTGAAACTTTTTTTTTTGTCTATTTAAAAAGTTTTATCATCAATCTTAAGACCCGGTAGGCATAGGTCAAATCCATAAGAGATTCAACACGGCAATTCAAAGCAAATTTTACACAAACAAAATTAGGGAAAACTGAATATATTACAGATCTTTAAATAAATAAAAAATAAAAAAAACCAGGGACGTGAAACTGATAAGAGAATTTTATGGTGATTCTCACTATTCTACCAACCCAACAAAAATAAAATAAAAATATCTAAAGAAGAATGGGTCAAAGCAGCACTTCATTTTTGACAAAGAAAACAAATAAAAAAATCATAGCATTAACATATCGTTTTCATGGATGACCCAAGGCACTAGTAATCATTATATGAATAAGAACTCATTGTAACAACATCAGATTTCTCAACTAAAGAAAAAAACAGAGCATCGAGACCAGATCTAAGGTTGAATGCAAGACATATAAGCCAGATCTATATAATGAAATCGGTTTTTATTTAAAAAAACATCGGAAATGAGATAGTGCGGGAGAAAGAAAAAGAAAAAAAAAAACACAGAACAGACCAGACGAGACGTAAATGAATCGAAATCGGAAATGAGAAGGACGGACCTGGAGCTGACGTAGGGGGGGGGGGGGGAGATTTGACTTAACGATGGTTCGTTAAAAACGATGAAGAAGAAGAAACCCCCTACGAGGAAGAAGCTCCTCCGCAGAAAGAACCTCTCTCTCTCTCTCTCTCTCTCTTTTTTTTTTGTTGTTGAAGGAATTGGTGTATGTGGTGGCTCCTTCTCTCTCTCTCTCTCTTTCAGGTCAGATGCGAATGGGGAGAGACAAGGGGCTTTAAATGGGAAAGGCCTTTGGGTCGAAGGTTAGAGAGATATGTGATGAATGACACTGACACCTTTCTCTCTCTCTCTCTCTCTCTCTACATTTGTACATACTGGGCCCCCCACCCCCTCTTTTCTTTCCTCTCATCTTTTATTTTCTCTATATTCAAAACAATAATATCTGCTTTTTACAGCAAACTTAAACCATATTTATATACATAATGCAAAACAAGATACAGTAAAATTAACTTTTTAAAATATCACGTTCTAAAATACTTTATAAATTAGTTTGTCGCTCCACGTATAAATTTATAACTATTAAAAATGTATTGAAACTTTAACTAATTTCTGAAATTTATGTTGAATACCATATAACTATTTTTTTTTGTTGTTGTTGAAGTCTTGAAGATGTTTTTACTGTTAAATAGAGAATCATATAAAAAGGAATGAATCGTATTTGATGGCAACACATCGTAGTGCCAACTCAATAGACATGCCAAATCTTTCACCATTTTTAACTTAACCTATTTACTACTCTATAAACTACCACCAATTGGATGGACCATTTTCATATTTATTTATGTTTCTCTATTTTTAGTTTTGTTTCTTTCTTTATTTTTACTTTTTTGCTATTGCAGACAATTTAATTTGGTAAAGAATCTTTTTTTTTTCTTTTTCTTGGGGTTGTGAAAATTCGTCTATATTTTAATGTCGATTATATATATTAATATATAAAATAAATTATATGGTGGTATATTAATTTGGTGTCTTAAAAATGAGGAAACGTCCTTGGCGACTTATTACAAGTCGTAAGCTAATAATGGTGGCGGGAAAAGGGCTACAAGTGGAGAAAGAGAGTTTTTACGTTTGGCTTCTTCTGTCATGTGAATTTTTTATATATTAACATTAAAAAACAAAACAAAAAACATAAAATATCTACAGACATCGCTTTGTGGTGGACTGGTGGTCACGTGGATACCCAAACGTGATGTACTCTTTTTGTAGATTCGTGCGGATTTTTTTCTCTTCTTTTTAATGCTTTCAGTTGTACCCTCTTTTTTATAGTACTATTATTAACTAATTAGGCCTATATAATAATCAAATTAGGTGGCGGACGAAAAAAACTAGTAGGCGATGACAAGTTATGCAATTAAAATAGTAACGTGTATTTTGATTAAATAAGTCATTTGCTTTTTTTTTTTCTAAGCATTACCGCTTATAACGACACTCCTTAATTTCAACATATTTTTTAAGTCTAATCACCAACCATTATTTTGTTTTCTTTCTTCAACTGTACTGTTTCTATCAGTGACGGATTTTTAAGACCATCTTAAACAAGAAGCACTTAAAAGAATACATGTGTACTTGTGCTGTTGACAAAACAAAAAAAAAAACAGCATGTGCCGTGTTATTATTATTTTTTTTTTGGCTCAACAACAACTTAATATTAACCAACAAGTTCAATTACACATTGTCGCATGTGCCGTGTTATTTTGTTCTGTTACTCGACCTAGTTTGTATTAAGATCACTTAAAGAACAAAAATTATATTCTTACCAATGTTATTTTTCATATTTAACCAGATTTTTGTGCTTACAAATGTTTATTACTGATTGACGTTCAAATGGTTTTCAATTCATATTACGAAACTGTTTGAATTAGCAAAGACTCAACATATTCAGAAAACCATATGAAATATAAATAAGTGACTCACACATATGAAGACATAACAGAGAAAACAAGAATATGAATATAAGGCGTCGTACAATCCTAATCACTGTTTCTAAGTCTTGTCAATCAGGCTCTCCATCCCTCCCCCATCTCAATTCAAACTCAGATCATTTTAACCAACAAACCTAATCTCTAAAAAAACACCAAATGGAAAGATAAAAAAAAAAACTTACAATGATCATCAAACTAACATTGTATTCTCATAACCAACAAAAACAGAGTAGGTGAATGATATCAGATATCACCACCACGAAAAGAAGAGACTTGTTTTGCCACCACATTCTCTAACGCAAGCAACACCCTAGGCGATCCCTGACCTGCGTAGTTCTGCTTCACCATGAGCAAAGTGACATCTATCACCAAATGTACAGCTTCCTTTAGAGAATCTCTCACAGATCTTTGTCTTGTAGTTGCTCCCTGGATGTGGTTTCCCTTCTGAACCCATGCCGCCACCGCCACCTCCACCACCAGGTGGTTTCTTAGCTGCTGAATTAAGCCTCCCAATCAACTCTCTTACCATTGCACTCGCTTCGTTTATCTGCTCAAATGATCCTTCAAGCTCAATGTTCTTCAGGTTCGGATCTCTCTCATGATCTTGAATTGATAACTTTGCCCCCGTCTGACGGCATATCTGCTTTGAACTGACTCCACCTTTTCCAATGATTGCACCGGCTAAAGAGGCATCAACACTGATTTTGGCTGTTGCTGAGGCACCAAAGCTAGAGACATGGCCAGGCCCAGAATCTCCTCTCCCTGAGAATCGCCCTCCACTACCCATGTTTCTGGGAGCTTGAGGCATGGGTGGTCCCATATTTGTCAACTGCGATACAGCATTGTATCCTCCGGGAACATAATGCAAGAAATGGCAATTCTCTCCAAAAGGACAGCCAGAAGTGCTGCAATAGAAGTATAATACATCAGAGATTTAACCAATGTGAATACAATAGAACAAGAACAAACCATTGAGACACAGAAGAAATGGAATCTCGATCGATATATTAACAGCAATGTTCATTGCTATGAAAGATTAAAAATATCATTCCAGCTTTGCTTAACGATGATAGACATGTTCAACAGTCATGCAAGAACCTTACCTGACCATAAATAACTATATTTATAAACTCAAAATTACTAATACCCTACCACCAAACATAAGAACATAACACCTTTCTCAACAATTGTCAAAGCTCAAACAAGAGACAAGTATTGGTTGATTTTTTTATCTTATCACCAGTTGAGCTAAATGTTAATCAAATTATATAATCCAGATACGCTTATCTGTTTGTAGTAGCCATGACATTTTCATATAGTAACTTGTTTTTAACTTGTTTACGTACCTGTATAACAACTAACCAATTCATTAGCATACAGTATTACTTACTAATTTCGGGATCAGACTTGCAGGTAGATAACAATTCGAAGATTGATTCATTAAGTAAAAAGGATTATAACCTGAAAAATTTTGTGCATGGCTTCGATTTGCTTCCTAAACCAGTTGATGAATATGATTCCATCTCTGTTCCAAACATTAAGTGTTTTCCTTTAGTTAAAAACTTATCTGAAGTTCAATGTATAGCTTTAGAATCCAATATAACATTCATCTATATGAAAACTAAGGCCTCAAATCAAAAGATGTATAATTTTTAGAATGTTTTCATGATTAACTAACCAACTGGGCACAAGAACACTTGACATAGGAAAAAGGTTTATTCAAACAAGCAAACCCAAGTCTTTGACATGGGTTATATGAAGAGGGATTAAACTAAAAGAAAATAAAAATTCAGGAAACAGTGACTTTTAGTAATAAAAGCTGATACACATCATCACTGAATTGAATACATGATAAGATTCAGATTTACTTTAGATATATAAAAAAAGGCCAGAACTTTTCGCAGTAATCTCGTTAATTAACCAGATAAGTGATCAAGCAGAACACGAAATCACCAGAAAAAGCACGAACAAAATTTGCCTCCTAGTAAATCTCATAACTAGGTATAAAAAAAAAAACCCTACTTTTTATCAAGAACTAAAGATCTCGAATTTGAACCTCTATCAAGACCAATAAGAACTAAAAAGATTCAGTATAAAACTGAACAGAGAATTCAAGTAGCTGAAGAGTAAAAGGAAGTAAGAAAAAAGTGAAAGAACTAACCTTGCTTAGACTTCTTGAATCCGCCGCCATTGGAGTTGAATGAGCCAGCTTCAGGCCGTCCTCTCTTACGAACATCCATGTCTAAGTACAGATCCGAGTCTAAAAGCAGAAATCGATAATCCTAAAGTCTAGAGAGAGCGAATCGGAGAAGACAAATCGAAATCGGATTAGGGAAAAAAAGAGAGTAAGAGAGAATAAGCGAGAAAAATAAACCTAACCCTAAGGTAGTTGTCGTCGAGAGAAGAGGAAAATATGAGATTTTTACTTCTTTTCTTTTTTCTTTTTCCTTTTCTAAATAACTCTTCCCGGTTTTTTTTATTGGAACACTAAACCGGAGTGGTCCAATGCATAAAAGTAAAATATACCGAAATGTCCCAAAATTAAACCGGAGTATTAATTAGCTTTTAACGTGAGCCGCGTATCATGACGTCATGTTTTCCTTATTTGATCAACAAAATGAACCTTGTATCGACCAGCCCAGTAAACTCGGCTTATATAATCCTTCTTACATTCTAAGGAGGCCCACAAGACACATTCGACAAGTGTATAATGAAATTGCCTGCCACAAATTTTCAGTTTAGAAAGCACCATACAATTTCAAATATCATCAATCATAGGATAAAATGATCTTTATGAAACATTTGGGATTTGTGGAAGCACTTGATTAATCGTTTGATTGGTTTTCTTTTTTAACCCGCAAGTAATGGAAGAAACAAAAAAAAATACAATGTCCAATAGGAAAAATTCAAAAGCTTAAAGCTGAGAGACATTCTTGAATGATGACTCCATAAGTATTCCCTACAAGAACCAAAAAAAGTAAGGCTACTAATACCCGTAATGGTTGAATCTTGCCAAAGGCAAAAACAACTACTACTAATACCCATAAGGGTTGAATCTTGCCATTGCCATAGGCAACAAGTTGGACGTCCTTGTGCTCTTCCCTAAAATGTTCCTTTGCCATCACAAAATCATCTTTTTCATCCTCATGAGCCTTCTTGATTCCTTCCTCAGGTTCCAACTCCGCAAGCCTAGACGAAACGTCTGGATCAACCAACAAGTCAGAAACATTACGACCATCATCAAGATCAGTTTGAGGTTGAGGAATTATGTCGTCTTTGCTTTCTTGACCAGCCAAGATGTATTTGTCTTTGTGCTCTTCACTAACATGTTCCTTCGCCTTCTCAAAATCATCTTTTTCATCGTCATGAGCATTCTTGATTCCTTCTTCAGATTCTAACTCCGCAAGCTTAGACGACCAATCTGAATCAACCAACAAGTCATCAGAAACATTATGACCATCATCAAGATCAGTTTGAGGTTGGGGAATTATGTCGTCTTTCCTTTCTTGACTAGCCAATATGTATTTGTTCCTCAAACCCTCAGCGTTGTCCTGAGCTGTGCGACTCAAACTTTCTTTTCCATCTAATAGCATCTCGCACGCAGCATTCTTCACAAACATCACACCCTCTTCCGTCGTCAGATTACTAATCTTCAAACCCACTTCTTCTTCTTCATAATCTCCCATTCCACTAGTAATCTCTTCAATCAGTTCCAAATCTTGTTCAGATACTTGCATCAAATCAGTCTCATCGCAGACAGCTACCAATGGTTTATTCAGAAACAGAGACTTTAAGCTATGTAAAAGAGCAGCCTGGTGTGGAATGCTGTAACCACATGAACCTGAAACATCCATAAAGAACAAAACAAGAGCAGATGAAAGATGACGAGCCAATGTGGCGATAACAGTAGAGTCTCCGAATGTAGGCGTATTCAAAACTCCAGGTGCATCAATCACTTGGTACATCAAATCCTTGTATTCAGTATGGCCAACAACAACATTCACTGACTTTGTGGTGGTGTAATCATGATCACTAGCTCCGGTGTTGATGTTGACTCCGTTCATAAAGCAAGCCTTGTCCACATTGTCGGGGTACCCACAAACCACGAGAGTTGGAGTGCTTAAGTCAACGGAAGGAAGCCGTGCCATGCGTTGTCTGATCTGCTCTAGATAAGCCAAAGCAGGAGTGATTTCGTTGATTACATCAAACATTTGTCCAACAGCACTCGCTTTAAGTGCTTTGCACTGCTTCAAAGATTCAACAAACTCGAGTTGCGTAACGTAATCAATAGAGATATTGGTAATCATGTGTTTAGCAGTATTCACTTGACCTAGAGACAACTCGTACTCATCTCTATCAAAACTGGAGCGAAGAAGGTCGATGTAGAAAGGGTTGATCTCATCGAAGCTAGGAAACTCGTCTATGATGGTGGAGAGCTTTTGACAAAAAGTGAGCTCTGTCTTCTTAACCTTGCGTGTGTAGAATTGACGGTGATGGTTGATGTTGAAATCCTTAAGGAGAGCTTTTGGAGTCTGACGATGAACATGGAGCAAGGTGACATCAACGAACTCGTTTCCGATGGGGACAACCTTAATGTTCTTGAAATCATCATACTGCACCATCGTTTTTTACATAGAGGAAGAATACATCTAATAAGAAGAAGCTTTTGGTTATGTGACTTGGGGGGAGTCGAAAGGGCAAACGATAGAGGATTATGCCAAATCTATAACAAAATATATATTTAACCTTCCAATTTTTAAAATAAATTTTTTTATATGTACTATATAAATTTGACGGATTTGTCAAGGGAAAAAAATTTGTAAAATACAAAAGACAAAATAACATGGTGAATATTTTAATTGTCATTTACTACATAATTTTCATATATTAAAGATTATAAAAAAAAAGTTAGAATACCAAATTAGTTAATTTTGTTTTCTAAAAACGATTTACATTAGTAAAAAAATTTGCAAAAAAAAAAAGAAAAATAAGGAAGGCAAAACAAAAGAGGTCAAGGAATCTCTACGTTGCTTCTTCTATTCTATTATTTTGACGGACAAGCACAGCTTCTTCTCTCTTCCTCTTTCTTCATTCTTCTTCTCCCTTTCTCGACTTTGTACGAATAATAGCAAATTCTCATCATCATCATCATCATCATCATCAATCTCCGATCATCTTCCGTTCATCTGCTTTCCATGGTCTTCTCCCCGATTCTCAGATGAAATCTATTGAAACCCCGATCCCAGTCAATCTCTTCTTCTTCTTCAGGTATTATTATAAAATCCCCTTTCGTGAGCTATCATCTCCGATCATCTTCCGTTCATCTCATCTTTGTTTGTTTCTTTCTATCGCTTTTTTGGTTTAGATTTTACATATTTCCTGCTCTCCATTAGCTTTAGATTTTGGGTTGCTGTTGTTTTGTGGTATCATGAAATTATGCCTTCAAAATCTCAGTTCGTTTCTCGTAGGGATTACTACGACGAAATCGCACCAAGCTGATGTAGAATAATCGCATAGTCCCAAGTTTGATATGGAAATCGATTCTGTAAAAAATCAACCATCCTCGATCGGAAATGAATGGAATATGCTGCAAATTGCAACGGTTAGGTAAGTGTTTGCTGTGTTAGCTCTCTCATCTTAAAGCCTGCTGCTATGAATACATCATCTGACTAGATAATTTAGCTGCATCATCCTTAAAGGCTCTGCTATGAATACATTCATTGTAGAGCTGTTTCCATGAGAAACCAGGTCACATTGGATATTGTGCAATGTAATATCAATGTTTGAGTCAAGGCTGCTGCTATTTTCAGCATCCATCATTCCATCTCACCTGCATTTGAAGGCAAATTTCATTGTTGATAACATACACATCGAACTTACGGTATGCATTTTTTATGGCAGGTCTAGTTATATCTCTTGGGAGGTAAACTCAGGAACATTTACATGGTCAAATCATAGTCTGTCACAGGTTACACTCTCTAAAACAAATACTTGTGCTTACAACCAAAATCCTACGCTCCAATCCCTAACAATTTAATCCTTCACACATTTTACTGACAACAAATTTAGAGGATGAAGACTCCCTTCCATCTTCTTACGAAGCAACCTCTTCAGCATTTCTTTGTCTGCTGACTGAGCGAGCACAAATGTTTCTTCTTAACTCCTGATGACCACCATATCCTGAGTAAAACAGCCAGACAGCTTTTCTCTCATCCATGTTGCATTGGATGATCATGCGAATATGGTGGGTCTCCATCTGATCATTTACAACAAGTATACCAGATCAAACCAAATTATATGAATTTAAGAAGAAGAAGATGCATACAATCAAGGTTTGAGAAGGAAGACCCATAATTAAACCTATTCATGTATTTACAGGTCATAATTGAAGCTTGCAGTCACAAGTCGAGAAAGCGTGTGTTAACCAACCCTCTTATTATTATTTCTAGGATTAAAACTGTAATGATTCTTGATATTGTTATCATCAGGCCACAAAAATTTAATGGTGAGTAAACTATTATTCTGAGGTTGCAAACGAAATGTAGCATGCTTTTGTAATGATTACCGATTTCGCCATCAGAAGTATCAGCAAGCCTTGCAATGGCAGCTATGAGTGCCTGTTCATGTTCCTGCATCACAAACTTGTAATATTATTCTCTGAGTACAACATAATATTAGGTATTATAATATTATTCTCTGAGTACAACATAATATTATTCTCTGCATCACAAACTTGTAATATTAGGTATTAATCTCAAACCTTGAGCATTTTCTTGGCCTTATCGAGCTCGAGCGGATCAGGATGCGTAGTATCGAAAACTCTCTCCACCTAAAACAAAACTTTGATGTTAGAAACAGCCATTGCGCGTAACGGGCACACAACAGATAAAACAAACTTACCTCCTTCACAAGCGAGTCCGTGTTGAACAATTCAATATCTTCAGAGGAAGTTCTACAACCACCACCACCATTCTGTTGTGCTGGTGGTGGTACAAGTTCTCTTCTTGGTTGATGAATTCTCGGTCCTCTCCCTCTGCCAACATGGATTTGGCTTTGGCTTCTTCGGTTACCACGGAATGATCCACTTCCATGTCCTATGTTTAAAGCTACTCCACTATCCTCCCCATCCCACCTTATATCTTCCGGTGGTATCTTCAAGATCATCACCATGTTCAGACACCAAATCGTTTACCAAAACAGATGTAGCCACATGCAAAGATCTATTAAGACAATCTTCATGTAACGCTTACCTCCTTAAGATCGACCCATTCCCATGTTTCATTAACTGCGTGTATATCATACACCAAAGCATGCCGACCCTGTAAGAAATAAAACAAATGCATATGTATTGCACAACCCATAGACAAATCACAGACTTTTACAAAAAACCAATCTATCTACCCAATTAGCAATCTACACTCTGTGACCAAAAAATAGTACCTCATCTGCGTTATACTGGGTTATAATCGCTTCATAGAAGTGGTTATCTTCAGGCCACTTTGTCCACACTTTTCTTCCGATCAGAGCTTCAGCAGATTCATTTCCTGATATTCCACCGGATACCACACGATTATTGAATGACCTGTTTCCAGCCGCACCAATTGATGGATGATACTGCATGCATATCACACAGATAATTGGTCAATAAAGAACATAAAACAACACAACGAGATAAACAGAAGAAAGCACAAAGGAACCATAAATAAGGCAAATACGGCTAGAACATAAGACTTACAGATGGGAATGTTTTCTGTTTCTTTCGGGAAGCTGAGAAAGTGGGACTCGGAAGAACATTAAAAGGCTGAATAGTTGCATGTCTAGTATTCTGGCTTCCGCCTCCCTGTCTCCAATCTCTGGTAAAATTCCATGATAAAACATATATTTAAATCAACAATATTGATAATACATTAATGTTTTGTTTTGCTGGTTCAAGAATGCAAATAAACAATCTGACCTTATCCTGTGGATAGTATCATCCTTATCGACCCTACTCAGAAGCTCTCGATGCTCGTCATCAGATACTCTCAGTTCTTTACGCAGTTCGGTTATCAAGCTTTCTTTTTCCTAAATTTCAGAAATGGTACAACCAATAGAATCCATAGATTTAGCCATGAGACTGAAAGAAAACATAACAAACCAATCAATGCAAAGGAGGAAGAGAGTACCCAAGAAATTGCATCAGACTGCGCTTTAAAAGCCCGTAAAACAGCTGTATATGCTTCCTGCTCAAGTTGATGAATTTGTATCTCCATATCGCTATGTAGTTTAGTTACAAAGAACTCCCATCCAAACGAAAGCTATCCCTTTTAAAGCTTTACTGTCATGTAGAAAACAGTTGCTATCAGTAATTTACAGAACTAGAATGTGTGCTACTACTTATCAATATTCTCGTACAAGTAAGATAATGGACTCATAATCCAACTAGATTACCATTCCCAAGATGCTTAGACAAATACATACTTATTTCTATAGAAATCGAGGCCAGCCACAGCTAATTTAACATGGAAGATAGGTTGCAGCAGTATAAACAATAAAACACAATTTCCCCTAATTCAATAAAATCAAGAAAGCTGAATACTTTTTTTTCGAAACCCTAAATCCTAACCTCGGTTAACCATTCCCTAAAACCCTCTTTAAATCTTCCGAGCCTAAAACTAGCCGAAACAGTGTTGAATTAGACAAGACCTTCAACGGAGATATATCTCAATGAGCAGATGAGCTAACACAAGGTTCGACATGGAACGCCTAAATCCCTAATTGCTCCAAATAAGATTCAAAAGGGGCAGAAACGTTATACATACCTCTGATTTCAGAAATTTTGAAGAAAACCCCACAGGAGGGTTTATCTTATCGACAGATTCAGATACGAAACCCTAAAAAGATCGAAATCGAAACTTGACCCGCGAAAAGAGCAATGAAGGGATTAAAGGGTTCGACGTGCGTTCGATGAAACGAAGAATTGAGGAAATTGAAAGAATTTGAAACACAAAAAAAAACGAACTTTTTGTTTCCCTCTCGAGAGAAACGATCTTTTTGAAAGAGAAAGGGCAGAAACAGAGGAGAGACCTACGATCGAGATTTCTCCAGGACTCGGATTGGGGATGGCGTCGGAATCGCCGAACAGTCGTTTTAAAGACGAAACGATTCGTTTTGGTATTAAGATCTATAAAAAGGCCCACTAGGAATAGAAACCCGGCCCATGTAGCCTTAATACGTCTATGTTACTTTATTTTTTTTTGTCCAACAATTTATGTCTATGTTACTTTTTTAGTTTTTTATTACCCTTCTTATTCTTTCTTCCTACACAAAACACAAACCCGCACACACGCATGACACATCTATCTAGTTCTAGACTTCTAGTACATGTATCTAAAGACCAGGTAGCTCGAAGTCTTTAGTTTTGTTCGTTTTGCATTGTTGATGGCCGTTGAGAGATCAGTAGCAAGTGAAGAGTGATATGTTGTAGAACCACATACTGTATATATTAAAGAGATTCCTTTATTGAATATCTCAACAACATTCTTACCATTTTCTTAACATTAAAACTCTTACAAGGAACAAATTAACTTGGTAGGCGGTGATAATTATTAGCACAAAACAACATAAATTAAAACATTTCACCAGCCATTAAACCAAATCAACAAGCCTTAATAAGTGGGATCCCACAGAGACAGAGGTTATGAGAGAAGGCAGATGGTTCACTGGTCTGAAGGAAACCTCCACGTGGGATTTTACCGCAGAGACGATTGTAGCTCACGTTGAAACGCTCTAGACGTAGGTTAGTCAGCTGCTGAGGAATCTTCCCAAAGATTCGGTTTTGGCTCAGATCCAACGTAAGTATGCTCTTAGCGAACTTAACCTTTGAGAGATCGAACTGAAACATGTTTCTCGACAGATCCACTTGTACTGTTGTTTTGTTCCGTCCGAAGAACATCGAACCATCTCCTACGAAACTGTTTCCCGACAGAAACACTGAGTTGAAGTCGTGTTTTGACAACGACTCCGGTATTTTTCCTGCAATTCAGGTTTATTAAACCGGGATCTACAAATTCACCTTAATCTGTAGTTGCTTAATCCGGAAATATAATTAATTAACTTTAAATCCCAATATATAACATCTTTAAAGATGTACTATTAAATAGATAAAAAATGATGGTTTTACTTTTTACCTGAGAGCCTGTTGTTAGACAAGTCGAGTCCAGGGACGTTGCCAACAAAAGAACCGAAAGAGTTTGGTATAGAACCGGTTAGCTTATTATCGTTGACGTGAATGGCTTCGAGCTTTGGCATCTGAGAAAGCGTACCGGGAATTGGACCGGTCAGTTGGTTCTCGGAAAGGCCCAAGTAGGTGAGGTTCTTGAGGTCGCTGATGTTATCAGGAATCGGACCGGAGAAATTGCTGTACTTAAAGAAGAGGATGTCGAGGCTCTTGAGCTTGGTGATGGCTGGTGGGATGTTTCCGGAGAATTTTTTGGAGGAAAGGGTGAGGTAAGTGACACGACCGTAAGTGCATTCGACGCCGCTCCAGCCGGTACAGCAATCGGTTTGGGGATTCCAAGATGAGAGGAGGGGATGGTTGTTCAGTGATTTCTTGATCTCAAGTAGGGCATTTTTGTCATTTTCAGTGCAGCTGTAAGAAAATGGGAGAGAGACGAAGAGGATGGAGAGGAAGATAGAGAGATGAAGAAGGAGGAGCTTCATTGTGATGATGATTTGATATGTGGTTACTTCGAGCATTGAAACAAGTTCTGATATATAAACAAATATATTTCAATGGAACACAGCTGTGTAAATTTTACTGGTTTTGTACAGTGTGGGTTCTACACTTCTCCTTACGTACAATATTCTTTTCCTAACATAGATTTAATTCATAACGGTACGTATGTATATGCCTTATTAATTTGAATTTTTAAAAATGTTCGTAGATGTGGGAACTATTTTGATTCGCTATATTTCAATAATTTTGACCGTACGTTTGTCACTTCACCAGTCAATTCTAACTATTATCTCTTCGAAATTTTCAAATATGAATAACTTGCTTACTCTTTTTTCCAACAAAAAAAAAACTGAGGCATATATGTCATAAAACCGCATAAATGTTATAGAGATTAGACTTAAATTCTGAATATCTCAACAACAACATTCGTACATCATTAGACTTGTCACAGATTAAACATAATTATTTTTCTTGAGCTAACGTTAAACCAAATCTAACAAGCCTTAAGTGGTGTCCCACAAAGACAGAGGTTGTGAGCGAAGGCAGATGGTTCAAAGGTCTGAAGGAGACCGCCACTTGGGATTTTCCCGCAGAGATGGTTGTAGCTCACGTTGAAATTTTCTAGACGTAGCTTACTCAACTCCCGAGGAAACTTCCCGAAGATTCGGTTGTGGCTCAGGTCCAACGAGACTATGCTTCTAGCGAACTTAACCTTGGAGAGATCGAACTGAAACAGGTTCCTTGACAGATCCACTCGTACTGTTGTTTTGTTCCGTCCGAAGAACATCGAACCATCTCCTATGAAACCGTTTCCCGACAG
The DNA here is from genome assembly GCF_030686135.1 of Camelina sativa. Lineage (NCBI taxonomy): Eukaryota > Viridiplantae > Streptophyta > Magnoliopsida > Brassicales > Brassicaceae > Camelina > Camelina sativa. The sequence continues at coordinate 4,725,209 of NC_141880.1, forward strand.
ATCCACTGCATTGAAGTCGTATTTGGACAACGATTCTGGTACCTTTCCTGTAATGGTGTATACCGTGTATTATTAAATTTATAAATGGTTGGTTACAAAACATTTTAAAGTATGATGCTAGTTCTAAGTTCCGACATAAATAAGCATTTGACCAAAAAGTATAATAAAGAAATAGAAAATGATGGTTTACCTGAGAGCTTATTATTAAACAAGTAGAGATTAGGGACGTTGCCAACAAAAGAACCGAAAGAGTTGGGTATAGAACCGGTTAGCTTGTTATCGTTGACTTGAATGGCTTGAAGCTTTGGCATCTGAGAAAGCGAACCGGGAATTGGACCGGTAAACTGGTTAAATGAAAGGTCCAAGAACGTGACGGTCTTGAGCTCGCTGATGTAATCAGGAATCGGACCGGAGAGATTGGTTTGCTTTAACCGGAGGAGGTCAAGATTCTTGAGCTTGGTGATGGTGCGTGGGATGTTTCCGGTGAGGTGGGTCAAGTAGCTGAAATCGAGCGTACGGAGGTAAGGGAGGTCGCCGATCTGGACCGGGATCTGGCCGGAGATTTCGCCGGAGGATATGGTGAGAGCGGTGACGCGGCCGTCAGTGCATTCCACGCCGGTCCAGCTGGTACAACAGTCGGTTCGGGGGTTCCAGGAGGAGAGTAGGGGAGGGTTGTTAAGGGATTTCTTGATTTGAAGGAGGGCATTTTTGTCATTTGGGGTGCAGCTGTAAGAAGATGGGAGAGAGATAAAGAGGATTGACAAGAAGATTGAGAGATGAAGCAGGAGGAGCTTCATTGTGAAGGATTGATGTGGTTATGTTGAGCAATGAATGAGCAAGTTCTGATATATAGCAGAGATTTCAATGGAACACAGCTGTGAGCTGATGTTACTAATTTTGCAGAGTCAGAGTTCTACACGACTACACTACTCCCGACGTACAATATTCCTTTTCATGAAATAAAGCTTCACAAGCGTGGTAAATATATATCTACTGTTTTGATTCTCTATTTAATTATGTGACCATAAGATAGCCCACTGGACCAATCGCAGCAAGTAAAATAGTTAGTTAGGTATACAAATATTTTAGCATGTGTTTTTTAAATTGTGTATATACGTTAGCCAGAGTACAATGATTGGAAAACACAATTATAGTTTAAAGTTTAAACACATGCTAAAATTAGAGCCAAAGAAAATAGTGTTAAAGATTGAATAATGTGGGAATGTAAATAAGTGAGAACCCCTAAAATTGTTGCTATGTGTTGGGACACAAACAATACAAAGACAAATGAATATTCAAGAGGGAGAGCCCACCACTTTCTTAAACACACACAAATTGATACAACACGAAGAGGAGATTTAGACATTTACATAATGACCCCTCCCTTTGTGTTACAAAGGGGTTGTGTGATGTATGTATGCTGTTTAGTCACCATGACTCCTTCCACTCTAATCTATCGAGACCGTCCACGATTGCTCTGCGAAACTCACCATTGTGCAGCAGAAAGGAGGACACGTGTCCACCTGTAACCCATCTCACTTCTGAGCCAGGCCAGGCCTTTTGAAGCTCCAACACAGAGTGTTTCGGTATATATCCATCATCCTATACAAATCATTATAATCAGCAACCAGCAATGTCTCCAAAACTGTTAATGATGCGAGTTATAGATTGGTTTGTCTACTTACCGTTGCAGCAACAAAGATAACAGCATCGGGGTTTTTGGGGATAGGGAAGCGAGTGACATCTGTGAGGGAGAGAACACTTCGCATCCGCTCTCTCACTTCATCAAGAGTCATTGTGATCTTCTCTGCTGCAAGTTCCTCCCTCAGTGCCTCCCAGGCCGTTCCATACTTTAATATTCCCTCGCAGAATGCAACAACCGCAGAGTGTGGAGATAGGAATGGAAGTGTTGCAACTGGTGTTGGATGAAGCGATCCAACCATCGAAGCATGTACTCCTCCTAATATTTTCATCATAACGTTATCAGTATGAAGTGAAAAGAAAATCAACTCAACTTGATCAATGAATGGAACTGCAGCCACATAGATCCCTTAATGGATGCAGTTTGTGAACACAACAATAAGTCAGTCTAATCCTAACACTTGGACTTTAAAGGTGCACATGCGTTTGAGAAGCTTAGTAAGGAGTTGGAAACTATGCTGATGCTTCTTAGCAAAGGATAACTAGCAGCAGCTTAGTTTTCTTTAACTTTGTAGAAGAATCTAAAAACAAACCCCACAACAATTGCAGGGAACTTATCCCAAACCAAATACAATAGCTCACGAATTGTTCATAGAAGAAGATAAATGTAGCTTACCCATACTAAGGCCACAAACACCCATCTTTCCAAAGCCTTCCTCAGTGTCTAGCCAGTGAATAAGACTGCGGGACTCTTCAATAGTTGCCCTCCCTAGTAAAAGTAGATCACTAACACATAGGAGTCTCGCACCACGTTGCAAAAACGGACGCCTCTGGCCATAGAAAGGGCTGCAGTGGGCATTATCTATGTTTGATCAAACACACATGCAAAAAAAAGCTTCAAAAGCGGTCAAAGCAAAAAGATTTGCTCTTAAGCTTTTCACCAGAAGGAGAAAAAGTCTCTTTTCATTACCTTTCCAGCACCATTGTTGCAATGTTTTGTTTCACCAAAGGTCCACCCAGACGCAATCTTCGATCATATGTATGATCACCTGTGCCTACATCAATGCAAACGCATTACAAACAACAATTGTAATTAATATACCATCCAATGCAAGTAAACAAAACTTAGAAGGGCTATGCACAAATTAAGATCACAGAATCTGCAATGGTACCTACCTGCAAGATGAACCACACATGCCATCTTTTGAGGAGGAACGTTTTTGGGGACAAGCCAAGCAACCCTAGCGGTACGAGACTCGGGAGGCAAAGCAGCGGTAAGCTCACGGCAACACGGAGTCTGGAAAACACCTTCTCTCAAAGTAGCGGTCTTGGTCTCCCAAACAGTTCTCCAAACGGGACGAATCAAAGGCGGTGGCCAATTCTGACCTTGAACCTCAAGAGGAAAGAGCTGTTTCACAATCCGCTCGAGCAATTCCAGATTGTGAGCACCCCATCCACGCGAGAAGAAGGGTGGGGTAATCTTCGTGCGGTGCATAAACGCTCCGTAGACATGGTCAATTACATAATGGAGCATTCCCAATCTGATCGTCACCATTATTCAAAATTTAATCTCAGGATTGTTGGGACCTAATTTGGAGAAAATAGTCAAATACCTAAGCCGGTGAATTGGAATACGAATTTATCGTCAGAAATCGGATTTGGGTGGTTCAGATCTGGTGAGAAAGGCGAAAGATTAACGAATCGGAGAGTTTGACTTGGAAGTCAAGGTTAAGAAATCTGAAAAGTGAATGCTTTGTTCGGAGATCGGTGGAGAAATCTAAAAAGAAGAAGCGTGAAGATTGAAGACAACTAATGGAAACCGGAGAAGGAGCGAGAGAAACGGTGGGCTTGATTGAGCCAGGAGAAAGAAAGAAAGAGAACGAACATACACATATTCATGAGATGCCACGCTGGCATTATGTGGGCCCATATTTTGGGTTTGGGTTTTTTCGTTCGGACAGAAGCGTTATCCAATATCTATCAAAGGTTTTGAGTTTGACAGTGACACTTTTGAAGATTAATAAATATTTATATCTGTATACATTATTAATATATTGAAGAAGCCCACTGGTATGAGTTGGAGTCTTCGATATGGAATCTGTTGTGGTTGGTTGATGGTTGTCCTGTGTTTTTTTATACAATACAGCCAACAAAATTTGTAAGTTCTTTGTTATAATTTTTTCTTTTTTCTTTTTTTGTATGCAAAGTTGTTTGTACTGGGGATTGCACAACACTAAATAAATATCGATTTTAAGGGGAAAGAGTGAAGTTTGTTCTTTATTAACGATAAGGATACGAGGTCGTCACTAAAACGAGTCAAGATCGTGCTCGTCAGTTCATAGGAGAACTGACAAGTGAGTCACGACGAGCTCGGAAGCTAACAGGAAATTATACAGAAAATAACAAGAGTCTTTCTACGCAAAGTATTGCTCTCGGGGTATTGTACGCGAGTCTGTCCCCTTTCTCCAGTGAGTACTGTTTCTTTATATAGTAAACTCTAGACCGAGGGTTTTCTAGGGTTCCCATCGTGAATTCCCGAGATTGCCCTTTACGGATTACTAATGACTTGCAGCCAATTTCGTCGGGCCGGAATCACAGAACTCGTCTTATTGGGCCGAGTGGCATATTGCGGCGCAGCCCATGTCCAACAAAAGTGTTGCTATGTAATACAATGAGGTGGAATTTGGTTTCACCCACACACTTTTCTCTAGTAAACCTTTGGCTTATTGTTTCGTTTCAAAGAACAAATGGCCTAACACGAATCATAAAACGGAACCCAAAAAAAACAAGAACAAGAAAAAAATACAGTAGTTTCTCTTTTCGTCTAGTAAAAGAATTACGATTTGCCGCAACATCCACCTCTTTTCCCACTCTCCTGCTCACTAGGGATGATGATTCTAGTTCCTTTCAAGAGACTTGAATTACCATCGGCGTCATCATCATCAGCCGTTAGTGATTTCTTGCTTATTATACGGTATATCTCTGTCAAGATTGTCAAAAATGCTGTTTCGACATTTGTAGCTTCAAGAGCTGAGGTTTCCATGAAGAACAAGTTTTCTCTTTGTGCAAACTCTTGTGCGTCTTCCGTTGGCACTGCTCTTAAGCTTCCGAGATCGCATTTGTTTCCGATTAGCATTATCACTATGTTCTTGTCCGCATGTCCTCTTAATTCTTCCAGCCATTTCGCCATGTGATCGAATGATTGACGTTTTGTCATGTCATAGACCAACATTGCTCCAACTGCACCTCGGTAGTATGCGCTTGTCACCGCCCGATATCTGCAATAGAACAAGAGTCAAAGTTTTGATTCATGTGCATACGTGTCTAAGAGAGCCTTAAGACAGAGTGATCAGTCTCTAGTATACATGAGGGTGATTATCGACCATTACATAGTATGTTACCCATTTTCCCATTATTGGCCATGCAGAAGAAAAACTAATTCACACAAGTGGATGATCATGTTCCTAGCTAGAGTAACAAAAGCAAATGTGGAACTATCTGGTTTTTAGTAAAGTTCATACAGAACAATCTTTGGTTCTGATATATTTCAATAACCCACATGCTTCTCCAAATACTGTGTCGCAACATACTGGTTATTTTCAATCTCGAAAACACAGTACTAATAATTATCATTTGTATTAGAACTTTGAAGACAAACAAAATTCAAGATATTCCAACCAGCCTGTGATTCATATATGTTTAACTTGTTGGCTAACATGTGAAGAAGGCATATATGGCAAAACTAATGAATGAATGGGATGAGTTGTAAATGTTACCAGCAATAACCAAACTGGGTTGTATCCATGCATTTCTATATTATATACATGCCAATGCTACTCTTGATGAATGATTTTCAAAAAAAGAAAAAAAAAAAGGAAGTGCAAGCAAAGGAAGATAAGAAAGCAAAAAAACCTTTCTTGGCCAGCGGTATCCCAAATCTGAGCTTTGACGGTTTTGTTATCAATGACGAGCGTTTTAGTCTGGAATTCAACACCGATGGTGGCTTTAGAATCGACGCTAAACTCATTCCTAGCAAACCTAGCAAGCAGCTGAGTTTTGCCAACCGCGGAATCACCGATCAACACCACTTTGAATACGTAATCGATCTTTTGGTTATAATCTCCATACAAATTAGACATATCTATTCCCCTCTTATTTAAATACTAGTATAGATTAACAAAAAAAACAACAACAACAAGAAAAACAGTGACAATCAGAAAAATTTCAAGAATTCACGAAACACGAAAAGGCTCCTCTCAAACACAGATCAAAACGCGACGGGTCTCGGTACAAGACACTCAGATCACAATGAATGGTGAGAAAAAAAATTATTCAGAGAAAGCAAAAGAGAGGATTAACGGCCGATGCGGGGACCATGGATCACAAACTTCACCCTTCATCTTGGCCGTCTATATTATTTAACTCGCAGCTTAAAAAACTAATGGCACGGTACGGTAAAAATCATAACCGGCGAAATCAGAACCAACTAATTTTAAACCGAAGTTATTACCAAAAAATCAAATTCGGTTAGGTTTTAGAATGTTAATATAGAGAGGCGGCAACACAAAAGGTAATTGGCGCCATAAACCTTCTAAAGAAGCTTTTTTTTTTTTTTTTTTTTTTTTAATAACTTGACTGCTTCTCTAGCGAGTGTGTGCTTTCTCGCCCAAGGACGTTGGAAATGGAGAATGATGGGAGATCCAGTGAGAAAAATCTTTACGAGGTTATCTCTTTATCCTCTGCGAATTGTCTCTTTTTGTTTCGATTTCTGTCTGCGATTAGGATTTATTAGGGTTTTCATTTCTGGATTTGGGGCTTGTCCCAAATTAAGCTTCTGATGAATGTTTTAGTGTGATAGTCTCGTTGGTTGTTAGGATTGTAAAAGCCCGAACTTTACTTGTTTATATGATCCGAAGTTTTAAACTCTGAGAATCCCCTTGGTTTGTTGGTGATTAATTCTATGATTAGAGATCAATGAAACGAACTAATCCTTGTTCCTTGTAGGCTCTTGGTGTGGAATCAACAGCATCTCCACAGGAGATCAGGAAAGCATACCATAAGTTAGCATTGAGGCTTCATCCTGATAAAAACAAGGACGATGAGGTTAAACGTCTGCTCTTGAGTGTTTTAATTTAATTTACTTTTTTCAATGGGTCCAATTCAGTTTTACATGGAAACATGAATTCTTGTTTTCTGATTTCATACAGGAGGCTAAAGAGAAATTTCAGCAGCTGCAAAAGGTGATATCCATTCTTGGTGATGAAGAGAAAAGAGCAGTCTATGATCAAACTGGCTCAGTTGATGATGCTGTAAGTCTGGTTCTTGTTATCTTCATGATTTTAGTTTCAGAATTTTTAAAACATGCTTGGTAATTTGTAGATTGTTTACATACTTTTACACAGCACATGTATCAGTCTCTAGTACTATCTCCAGCTTCTGTTCTAATGAATTTGGTGAAAGAAAGCTTTTAACTTTAAGTAAGAATACTGCTAGGGTTTTCTTACAAACTGGTTTTGCCATCTTATTATTAGGATCTTTCGGGAGACGTGGTTGACAACTTGAGGGACTTTTTCAAGGCCATGTACAAGAAGGTAGTGAACACCATACACACTTAGTTCCTTTTTGGACCTTGCACACAAGTGGTTTTTCTGTTTCCTTAACATACTAATTCTTGTGACAATTGTGTTGTATAGGTCACCGAAGAAGATATTGAAGAGTTTGAGGCCAACTACAGGGGTTCTGAATCCGAGAAGAATGATTTGATTGAGCTGTATAAGAAGTTCAAGGGTAAAATGAGCAGGTATATACTATCCTCCCCTTGTTTTCATTATTGTTAAGTTTGTGAATTGAAAGTTTATATAGGCCATTATGGGCACTATATCTCTTGCAGGCTTTTCTGCTCAATGCTTTGCTCAAACACCAAGCTTGATTCACACCGATTCAAATATATGATTGATGAGGCCATTGCAGCGGGTAGGCTTCTATGTCTCTATCTTGCCATAATTCTGTGTACAGAACGCATTCAAGTTCTGATTTGTTTGCACATTATGAAACGATTGTTTCCTTTTTTATCCAGGAGAAGTGAAATCAACAAAAGCTTACAAGAAATGGGCAAAAGAAATTTCAGAAATGGAACCTCCCACGAATCCTCAGAAGATGAGACGGAAGTAAGCTTCTCATATGTATACCTTTAATCCAATAATATTTCCCTCTGAAGTTAACTTTGTTGTAACCTGTTCTAAAATTTCCATACTTTCCAGACCAGCAAAGGGTGCAGATAAAGATTTATACGCTATGATATCCCAGCGAAGAGATGAGAGGAAAGAGAAGTTTGATACAATGTTCTCGTCACTTGTATCTAGGTATGGTACCAGTGCGGACAGTGAGCCAAACGAAGAAGAGTTCGAAGCTGCACAGAGAAAAGTTGAAAGCCGGAGATCATCGAAGAAGTCAAGGAAAAAGTAGGATTTATGTTGTAATTTTTGATCTCTAGCCTCTGTCGGTTTTGTGTTTGTGATGGAAACCAAGATTAGCGGAAATTGGATCTTAAGGTTATAATACTTGTGTAAACAGTGTTTGTGAAATCTGTATCGTAAATTCTACTCTCTCCTCTTTTGCAACTTGCATTCATCATACATAGGTAGAGTTGAGTATGCCTTCACAGATTTTCATCATGCATTCATCATGCATTTTCACAGATTTTTAGACTAAAAAGCTGATTGTGATGTTGCCTTCCTTCTTTCAAACTAAGACAGCTGATATTTGAGAGTAGTAATAAAAGCTGATTTTACCCATATATCATGTCTTCGTTCTTACAAACTAAGAAAAACTAAAAAATTTAATTCTATGATAAGTAACATTGCATAGTAACGTAAGTTTCATTGTTTCAAGCCAAATGAAAACGTTAAAATTGAAAAAAAATCTATAATTGTTTCTTCTTTTAAATGTTGATAATGATGAAATGTAATATTATATATTATCAATATATATTTGTACTTAATTGTAGATTTTAAAAAAAAGGCTGAGTAGGCAACTCTTAAAATAAGAAATCTCTTGAAATCACAAATTATGTATTGCTTAAATATATATCTTTTTTAAAAATCTAGCAAATCAACGAAATATACTAAAAAGAAGGAAAATAACAAAAGAAAAAGAAGGGAAATATTGGTAAAAAAGAAAGTTAGAACCTAAAAACAAAAGGAAACCAAAATATAGTTCAGAAGTTACAAGTAAAGTACAAACTAGGTAGGATTCAGAAGAAAGAGTTCAGATTTCCAAAAAGGGTTTAAAGTATTTATTAGTCTCTGTCTCTGATAATAAAATTTTAGTCTGGTCTCTGTGAGATTCTTTGGAAGGAAACCAAAATATATAGAGATGGCTTGGGATTTGCTTTTATGGATAATCTCCTTCTTCGTCAGCTTGGCTCTCGTCGCTTCCGTCTTCTATCAGGTAAATCTATTACTTTTGTTTTGTCCCCTCCTTTACTTTCAATCCATTAATTAGTTTGAGATTCTTAAATTCGAGATCTGTCCTCTCGGATTTCCTTACTGTTCAAATCCTTAGTGTCGGAATTCTCTACTTCTTTTTTTTTTTTTTAAACCCGAGCAACTTAGCTTTTTGCTGGGCGTAGTTAAACCCGATCAGAAGAAAAACAAAATTAGGAATGGCACAATTTTGATCTCGTACCCGCAATTTAGAACTTTTTGGGTCCATAGAGGAGAGGTTTCATTGTTCGTTCTTTTGCTACTAACTCAAAAAAGTTGCTCTTATTTCTGATTTGGATTTGTCTGCAATGTCTGACTACAGTAGTATGTGAGATGAAACTTCGTCAATGGTAACAGATTTAGTGTAAAGCTCTTCTTTTATTGCGAGTTATTATAGTCATTAGTTTTGATTGCGATGTGATAGCTGAGTACATGTGATTCAATGAGGTTAGATACTAGTAATACCAATAGTGTTTACTTAAAACTAACTGCCTTTTCTGATAATGAACAACGCATTGAGATCCCCTTTTACTATTCAATTTTTGTAACTGATGTTAGTGTGGTTCTTTTTTTGTGTGTAGGTTATCTGTTTAACGGATTTAGAAGCTGATTACCTGAACCCTTTTGAAACAAGTACCCGTATCAACCGCTTGGTAATTCCTGAGTTTATCCTCCAAGGGTCACTCTGCCTTCTCTTCCTCTTCACATGGCATTGGGTCTTTTTTCTCGTCGCACTCCCTGTAACAGTCTATCACGCTATGTTGTAAGCATCTCTCTCTCTATCCATCCATATTTGCTATTGATTCTTTCTTGATTTTTACATGCCTGGAAACTAATTAACCACCTGGTTCCGTTGTTTTTAGATACAATGAGCGGCGTTATCTCATTGATGTCACTGAAGTGTTCCGTGCTATTAGCTTTGAAAAGAAGTTCCGGTTTACCAAGCTCGGCTTCTACATCCTTCTCTTCATCATGGTTGTCTTTAGGTAGAAAACACTACAACTTTGGCTCTCCAATATTTAAATCTACTCTCATTTTGGCTCTTTTACTATGAGTTCCTACAATGAGTTCATAATTTTTTTATTTGCAGGCTTACTCTCTCGGCGGTCTATAGCTTCACGGAGGACGATGATCTGCTTCATTTGTTTTGATTTATGCGCTCTGCTTTAACCACTCCCCATTTATTTGCTGAGTGTGTTTGAGAAAATTGTGAGACGGGTTTTACATCCCTGCTTAGAATTAGCCAATTAGGGATTCATGATGTAGCTTTATATAATGTACTTTTACTGGAAAATTCCTCACAAATCTTTTGACATGGATTGTTTCACTAGTTTTTTGCACAATATAATGTTTAGTCTCATAATTGGATTCATGAAATCATTTATCAAGAATGAGGATTGGGGAATGGTTGGGAATAAGGCTACATCGATCAGGAGACTACTAGACTCTAAATTAACTAGAGACTCAAAATCAACTACTAGATACGTTAAGGTCAAACTATTCAATCCAAGCCAAAAGATCATGTCAAGATACAAGGGAGGCTACACTTTCCATACTTGGCCGGGGGTCAGTGGGTGCATCTTTCTTTTAACTCACAACGATTAGGCCACTTAAACCAGCAAATAGGCGCTGTTCACTTACCTAATCGAAACCAGAATACATCGTATACATACCGCGCAAGTATGTTTTACATGATGTTTGTTCTAAATTAAATATTAGAGATTAATACATCAGAGGCAATGCCATATATATATATATATGAAACTCTAGAATTTTATTATATATTTATATGCTATGCCTGCTATGCATATATCATTTTTATATGTTCATAACCTTACAATAATTTTGAAATATGTAAAATAAAGTTATTACTATAGTTACATAAAACTTTTTAAGGGAATGCATTCATTAATAATATACCGCGCAAGTATGTTGACTTTACTATAAAAGACCTTGTAATGCCAAGGTAATATATACCTTACCTACTATAAAAAAAAAGTTCATTTACATACCTACCATAAAAAATGTTGAATTAGCCTAAAAATGGTGAGTTGAATTACTAATTATGAAGTTGACAAAAAAAAATTTTAAAGGGTATAAATAGGCTTTCAAGCTGAGAATGAATTCATAAGTTTTTGTATCCATCCTCACTCATCCCTCAGTAGCCAAAAAGAAGGTCAAGCAGAGAGAGTTCGCACTTCCAAGGTTTCTTTCTGTATTGCTCTTCTCTATGACTCTATCTTCTCTGTCGATGATGATCAATGTTTGATATCGTGTCTTAATTCCGCCATTACTGTGTTATTCCATTTCTTGGTCATTGTTTATTCGAATCAACCTCTTATTTCGAGTTCTTGAGTCGCTTGCCACTTTTGCGTACGTCAATGTGAACGATTGTCATGTTGTCTCTTAGGTTTTGATTTTTTAAAATTTGGTTCCTTGTGGCTCATTCTCTGTTTATTTCTTGAAGTAGAAAGCTTGGCGTTGAAGAAAGTGTGTGCAAATGGAAGAGAATAAAAAGTTAAGAGTCACCAAGTTGAAGAAAGAGCGTCTTCGTAAATCATTGCTGAAGGCCAAGTCTCAAGCCTCTGATATATTGTCCTTCACGCAATCATGGAGAGATCTTGAAACTCATTTTGCTTCAATTGAATCGGATCTTGTGAAGAGGTCACAAGAGATTGACTCAAAGGAGGAAAATCTGGAGAAGTGGTCACATGTGTTGAAGTCAAAGGCAAAACTTCTGGAGAAAAGTGCTCGGGAGATTGCATCAGCTGATGGATTCAGAAGACTTGTTGAAGAAAACCAGAAGAAACTGGATAAGCTAAAGAGAGAGATCGAAACTGAGGAAAAGAAACGTTTACAGCTTCAGAAACTGAACCATGATCGTAAGATTGAACTAAAGTGGACAAGAGAGCAAGTGGATGCGTTGCAGAAGCATGAGATGAAACGCGACGTTGTACATTTCAAAGAGAAGAGCTACGAGGAGATGTCGGAGGAGCAACAGGATAAGTACGAGGAGATCTTGAAGAAACATAAGTCGGTGGAGAAGAAGCTGAGAGATTGTACCAGAGATCTTGCACAGAAAGAAGGAGAGCTTCGATGGGTGAGTATGCGGTTGACAAAGCGTTGCGTGGAACTGGAATGGGAAAAGAGAAAGATTAACTTGGAAAAGAGCAATATGATTATGTTGCGTAAACTTAACGAGGAAGCAGAAAGGAAGCTGCAACACTTGAACAGAGCACTAGAGGAGAAACAGAAAGAGGTTGATTCGATTGAGAAGATATTCCGGTGAACGCAGGAACGTGAAGGGAAGAGGAAACAGCGATACCAGTGGAGATGAAAGTAGCTTAAAGAGAGCAAATATGTAATAGTATGAGAAAACTAGCTCACATATAAATCTTGAACTTAGTTCGAGTAAAATATTACATAGGACAACAAATAAATTGATTGTTCACAAACTAGATTGAAAACTGATGAAAAAGAAGGCATTTATACATATTTGACAAATACAAAAAAGGGAACATTTCTCAAACTCAAACTCAGGTTGCTTAGTTGAGTTTGTCTGAAGACAAGAGTGTCTTTGCGAACCAAATTGCAGTGTCCCTAGCCGAGACACCATCTTCCCCAAATGGTGTAAGCAAACCAGCAAGTTCTTCATATTTCTCTTGCTTTACAAGCCCTGCACATTTCTCCAATAAACACTCTAATGCATCTGCCCTTTCTTTACTTTGCGGCAGACCCAGTTTTGTGAGCTTACTTAGTACTGATGACATTTCACTCGCTGTTAGTTTCACCATCTTTGCTTCATCGCCCTTCAGGCTTCCAGACTCTTTTTCTATTGGAAGTTCAGTAGATGAAATGGACACAGTTCGCTGTTCCTTTGGCTCAGGTACTGCTTCCTGAGTTTCAGCTTCTTCGATGGCTCTTGGAGGGGGACATATTACTTCTTGTGCACTCACAACCCCAACATCAACATCAAGTAACTGAGATTCCTCAGAGAACATATTTTCAGTTTCTTTTGACACAGCATTTTCTTCGGTTTGCTTTTCTGTAGAGTAAATTGCAATCTCAGGATCGACTAATCCCTCATCCGACTTATGGCTAGTAGACTCAGAAACCGTCAATGTGTCACAGCTTGGATCGATTCTTTTTGTAACAAGTTTATCTTCTGCACCATTTGCGGATGATGCTGGTTGTGATGAGCTGCTAGATCCAGTCTCTGCATTCGTCCAGAACGGGTATAGATTTTCCAAACTGCGGGAGACCTCGCTCTTCTCTCTGGAATCTCTTTCCTTCCCAAACTTCCCAGGCAATGAGTTTCTTCTTGCTTTATCTTTTGGGCTTACTGACTTAATCGGGAAGACAGGAAGATAAATAGGCGACAGGTTTTGGCATTGAAGAAGGTACGGTTGTAGACATGGGTTCCTTAACAGTTCACAGGCCTGCAGGATAGTTATTACATGAAATTAGCCAAATATTGAATATTGCGCACAATCAATAATGATATATGTGCATAAACTTACTGTTGGGCGATACTCTGGTTTCTTCCTAAGCATAAGCTTTATCATTTGTTTCCTGTAATATGAAATAGTTGTGACTCGTTTCATGCTGTTTGCATAGGATTGAAGTGAATCATGTTTCTTAAATGAAGAAGAAACTTACAAGGTAGAGGAGTAGACAATTGGAAGAGGAGACATAAGGGATCTGTTTATTTTGTTGGTAAGTGCAGCCATATCCTGTATATTTTCCACACAAGTTTAGTTTCAGAAAAGTCATGAACACATTGAATCACAAAAAAAAAAAAAAAAAAGAGAGATAAGAAAGATAGGCCCACCGGAGCTTTAAACGCAGGCTGGTGTGCTGTAATTTCATACATACAACAACCTGAACAAAGCAGCATAAATGTGATTCCTTTTAATGACTTAAAGAAGTTCACATATTGAAAGCTTAACTTACCCAGCGACCATATGTCAGATTTGTATCCATAGGGTTGATCTTCTAATACCTCAGGGCACATGCTGTTAGGAATACCCGAAACCTATGAAAAGGTACTATGGATGAGATATTCTAAATAGAAGTAATTAGATAATAACTAAATGTACAAATGGGTGCAGAGAGATACTATATATAGAAAACAAAAATTTGTAAATAACACACCATGGAAACTGGCTTTTCTGGATTTATAAGTTTCGCCAGACCATAATTACCTGTGCCATGAGTAGAGAGATTAAAGCTAACTGGATCATAAAAAGACAAATTTATAGTTTTGATTGAAGAGTAGATTCAGTCTTCTCATTTATCTTACCAAGCTGAACGTGATCATCTTTCGGAAGGAAGATATTTGAGCACTGCAAAGATAATCAAAAATCAAAGAGCCATTCTTCACGAAATAGTACAGAAAGGAATCACACACCAACAAAAGTAATGAAGTATGATTTTATATATACCGTTAGATCCATGTGAACTACACGGTTTGAGTGCAAATAGTTAACAGCCAGTAACAATTGTGCCAACCATTTAAAGATTCTCTGTAGAATCACATGCAAATTCGTTATGAGTCAGCAAGACAGACAGTAACCGCACATCGTTTGTGTAGAGAACAAAAGAATAAACTGAAATAGAGAGATTACTTCCTCTGGAAATAACTTTCCTCTCGCTTTCTTAATAGCATTAGCCCTGATTTGGAAAAAAGAGTAGTTGCCTGATTAAGTAATCCACAACATGGATTTAGCTTTAGGCAGTAGAGAAAGATAATAAATGGTAAATAAAGATTCCAAGGGATTTAACTCACATGTTCCCTCCCTCACAGAAAGCAGTAAAAATGCAGGCGTTATTGTCCTGTGAAATTTGCAAAGAATCTGTTAAAACTGATGAAAATCATTATAACTTTGTTCATAAACAGAACACATTTATTGATGTCCAACTTTTATACCTTGTCAATCCAAGAATCTTCATACTGCACGATATAAGGATTCTTTAAACTTGAGAGCAATTTCATCTGCAACACAAATAAGAGAAGTTGATGAATTTAAAACATTGACCTGAGATTTAATGGAATAACATACACGAACTGGAAAGTTAAATGCCAAAATCAATCAATTAGGTGGTTGAACAAATCCAAAACCCTGAATGCAAATAAAGTGGTAATATTTGTCTTCTGAATTTAAAGATCATTGATTTTAGGTTACCTCTTGGCAAGCGGTTTGCTTTAACTTGTCAGTGTATTTAGCAAGGCAGATCTTCTTCATTGCATACCTAATCGATACCAAGAACCATAAAGAAAGACATGAACTAAAAACCAACATATACCACAAACAGCTTTTTAGATCAAAACAGAATACAAACAAAATTATGAATTTTTCAGGTAGAAATTAATCTACACAACCAAAACTCATTATTATAGAGACCAAAAAAAAAAAAACCCAAAACCTTGCACTAGATACAGTAAAATCGTTCGTCTCTTAAAAACCCTAATTAGAAATAACCAACTTGAAATTAAGACAATCGCGGGGGGTTAAGAATCTTACATTTTGTCTTCAATTTCATGAAGAACCACGAAATCGGAAGATGACTTGCCTCTCCTAACCTGCTCCAAGACATGATAGTTGTCGAGAGTGAACTTATGTTCCTCTTCGCAGTCTCCATTAGCCTCCATTTGCATGAAATCTTCAACAACCAAAAAAAAAAAACTCCCAAAGAAGCCACAAAAGCTAACACAAAATTTTCAGCTTGAAGAGAACAGCTAAAAGGGACAAAGACAACCCATCAAAAAAAAAAAAAAAATCTTGGGATGTCAAGAAAGAGAAGACGATCAAACGCAAGTCCTGAAGTCCCCTAGTAGTAATAACAAAATCAATCAATGGTGAGAACTGAGAAGCCGAGGGCGGAGGAGGAGGAGGGGATGTTGAAATCGCCCACCTTAACAAGAATCCAACGTCACGTCTTTCTCGGCACAGAATTTACTTTTTTTTCTTTCTTCTTTTTTCCCCCTATGGTATTTTTTTTTATAATGTTTTAGAGAAAATACTAATATATTATTAGTTGGCAAAAGTATTTTCATTTTTTTTAATAGAGTGTCGGTCGGCTATGGAATTGAAAACGTTACCAAAAGTTGGAAACGCTCACAAGATAAATTGATTTGAAAAAAAAAAAATTACTAACTTCCCCAATTCATATTTATTGGGTTTTTTTGCCGTCAGGTTCCCAAGTTCTTTTTTAAGGATAATGTTTTTATGTTTGAGCATGACTATAATAAATGGCAAAAGGTTTGATAAATGAGAATGTAGTTTTTACTTTTGAATTACGTATATTTTATTTACATTTTTCAGAAATTATGTTACTTTATGAATTCACATGATACATGATGTATTATTTGGCGAATTAACTGTATACATGATGAATAATACTGTCTTTCAACTAAAAATTATGATACTACCAAAAAAAAAAAACTAAAAATTATGATATTCGTTTACCGGATAACTGAAATTGTGTAATCACGCACGAAAGAAATTTACTAATTTGAAGGTCGCATGGTATAATCAATGTAAAGTTATTTACTAGGTCAAAATCATTTTGTTTAGATGTGACAAATTTAAACGAGAAGAGAAAATAATATACTTTCGAATAACTTGTGAACGACATATTTTAAATATTAACACAAACAGATTTATCACTTGGGTTTATCGATCTCATCCCTACATTCATTTCATGATCAACGTCCGCAACTGTCTTTAATTCTGAACTTAGATAATAATCATTTAAGTTGTTCTCTTTTTTTTTTGGCTAAATTGAAAGATACATTTTACATCCAAATTAATCACCATACCAGAGATTTCCGAAAGGTTGTCAGCTATAGGAAGAAAATTAGAAAAAAAGAAGTCTTGATTTATTGTGCTCAATTGAAGTCATCATACACATAAACTGATTTTGGTGAAAAATCAGTAAATGGTTTGTTATAGAGGTTGACCACTTATCCACCTCCTGAAAATGCTTTACCGAGCTCTCCACTGGTTTATATACTCCTTCGTGTGTCCGCTTTTCATATACTGTACCTGCTTTAATTGTGTTACAAATGTCATCATCTTATTCGCATATATCCTTGCGTATCTACCAAAAAGAAGAAAAGAAAGTCAATCTCATAAAGAGAACAATGGATTGATTGCGTCAATGTCGTTGTTGTGTCATTAAATTTTTATATCCGTGGTAGAATGCACATTCTTAACAAACGAAAATGCGTATTAATTAAATTAGACAAACAAGAGAAAAGTAGTATGTATAATAACCATCAAACTGATTGTGAAATCATCCATGGCCGCCTCCAATCATCAATAATGGAATAGTTGAGAGATCTGATCTATGCTTGAGTTGTAAGGAAAGGTATACTAACATATCGTGATCACCACTGTTTCACCATAAATGCCAAATGTTAAACAATTTGAAGCTTAAAAGAAAGAAAGATGAATTTTTCTTGAGAAGAAAGCAAAGGTCAAACTAATGCCAAATGATTTGTTTGGTACCGTTAAGTTGGCGCCATAAACAAAACTTTGATAGAGAGACAAAAGTCATATTCTCTCATAAGAAGAAAATGAGCCGCGTGGAGTTACCAGGATCCACAGCACAATATATGGAGGGCATGCAAAATTAGTTACAAGAGTAAACTACTAAATGATAAAGACATAAAGTCTAGTTCTTTGTTGTTTACACATTGTACATTTTTACCTGTAAGTCGAAAATCAGACAAAAGCACCTGAAAAAAAAAAAAGATGACAAAATCTATGGCAAGCAACATACAACATACAACATGGACAGGACATTGTTCGTCTCGATCTCGACCCAAATCTATTCGTCTAAAATATTAGAAAGAGCAATAAATACAAAAGTGTGTAAACACTTCAACTCCATAAAAGGTTTTTTTTTTATAATGCACCATCTGCCACGTGGCTTTGTCGTTTCGAAAAAAGAGTTTCTTTCTTTTTTTTTTGGATGCAGTTGAATGAAAGAGAGGATGCAACAATACTCAAATTAGGGTTCACTGTACTCAAAAAAAAATATATTGGAGACGCGATGGAAGTAGTAGAACTAGACTTCAAGTGTTCCGATGTTGGAATTTGGAAGGAGGCTCTGTCTTCTTACGAGTCCCGAATCGAGTCACTGAACAAACCAGAACTCGTCTCTCTCGACCAATTCTACCGCAACGAACTCCCTTGTCTTCTTCACGACCGAGACCCTAACCCTTACCTCACCACCTCCGAGCTTTCTCAACTCATGAAATGGAAGCTCTCTCGCGGCAAATGGCGGTACTTTCTCTCTCTCTCTTCTCTCTTCTCTCTTACGAGATTGAGTTTTACCCTTTTGATGATGGTAATTAATCTTCTTTCCAAGGCCGCGTCTGCTGGATTTTGTGTCGTCTCTGGACGATTCAGTGGTGAAATCTGCTTCTGAGAAAGCTTTCAAATCGCTCCCTGACATCTCCAAGGCTGTGAAAGAGCTCACGGTGCTTAAGGGCGTTGGTCCCGCCACCGCCTCCGCTGTTCTTGCTGCTTACGCCCCTGACATTGCACCATTTATGTCCGACGAGGTACATCTCTCTTTCAATCTCTGAGAAATCAAGAATTTTGGATTCTTTTTCACTTTTCCTCTGTTTTTTTTTAAGTTTTATTTTTGGGTGAACTCTAATGTGGAAGGAAAGGCAATGGAGGTGGCTCTTGGTAGCTCAAAGGATTACTCTTTGAAGCAATACTTGTTGTTTGTAACCAAGCTACATGATAAATCAAAGGTTAGTTAGTTCGTTAAGTCTCTCTAGAGTACAAGTGAACTTATAATGTGTTCTAAGCTCTGTCCATACTAGGATGACACTTTGAAACTTAATTTCCACAGAGTCTTGCTTACTCTTTAATTTCTTTCACTCTGATACTGTGGTAGAAAACATCTGAGCTTTGAAGTCTTTTTAATATTTTTGGGAATGTTAAGAGGTAGCAGTTTTAAATTTGGACTAGTTGTGTTGCCTTAAAAATCAGATTATTGGATGGATTGTTGTAGGAATTAAAGTTGAAGGGAGAGTGGGATGGGCCTTCAGATATCGAAAGAGCTCTATGGAGTTGCACTGTGCGTGCAAAGTCACAACCAGAGAAGAGCTCTTCGGGGAAGAAAAGAAAACGGTAGGAGACCAGAAAGTGAACTTTGTAGAATTTGTGTAGATTTATCTCTTCTTTCATAATCAAGACAGAATCATGAATTTATCACTTCAGCTCTTTTGGAAGTCATATCCGTAATTGTTGAACTGTAGTAAGTGTTTTCGAATGTTTTATCAGAATTCTGAGTGTTTTGAGAATCATGTAACTTGTCTTTTTACTTGGCCTCAAAACACAAAGTTAAATTCTATACAAACCACCATATCAATATGTTGCAAGGATAACCATCTACAGGAGGAGATATGTCTTGTGGTCGATCCTAAAGTCTCCAATCCATATACATAAATTGTTTGGTTTTTGGGGTAGAACTGCTGAGAGGCTGTTACAGAGGTTGGGGAGGATGTTGTGTTTAATATATGCATGTGTGTTAGAAGAAGAAAACTGAACTTATTGTAAAGAATTGATTAGTATTGGAAACAACCCAACTCATTCACAACATCCTCGCATGCTAAAGATGATGATGATACGGTGTAAATAAAAAAGAAACTTAATTTTTGATCTCCTGCTTCATTTATTCGGAAAAAAACGAGAACTATGCTTTTGCCTTAGAGCTCAAAGATGATTCTTATACATTACACTGCTCTCTTTTAAATAAGGGTACAACAGAAAGTGATCTTAATATAAAAACTAGGAACCATAACAACAACAACGAAAACGAACTGATGTAAATAAACAAATCAAAGCACAATAATACTTCGTTACAGGTGAGCCTCCTTACTCCACTCACTGACTCAATTCCATCTCCCACTCACTGACACATCCATCAAACAGTAGCAGCAATAATACTGGTGAATTCATCAAATGCACTGGGTGTAAGGGTAAGCACATGATCAAACCACTCAACTTTCCCCCAAATTTCACAACTTGCGCTGCTGGGCCTTTCAAGCGCAATCTCGGCTGGGGGTGTGTTGTTACTCTTCAATAGAAGAAGACAACACCTTTGTTGGGCTTTATGGGCCGTTACAAAATTGTATTACTTTTGTCATTTTCTCCCAACTTTTATTGGGTTCGTTCTCTCTCATACATGTTCTAATTACGGAAGAATCAACAGAAGTCGATATCAAGATTTTTTTTGTCTGAGGAACTATAGCAGTTGTGAAGGTATTTCAAGATTTTATAAAATTTCATGACTTCATGAGTTTCAAGTGAGCATAATACTTTAGCAGGTACTAGAAACAAAAAAAAGGGTGCATTCTTTTATTCAAAATACTAGAGAAAAGCAAACTAGTAATAATTACGTAGGCAGAAAATAGTCAACATCTTTGTTTTCTGATAAATAGTCTTTCCCCACCTAAAATATATTTCAGATGATATATCAAATCAAACCAAACACTTTCGGTTTCAACACCATGACAAGACCACTCCAAGGGTCAAGTTTGTGTGTTTTAAAGAGGTTGGTCACTTATCCACCTCTTGAACAAAATTGAATTCTCCTCTGGTTTATAATCTAACGTGTGCCCGCCTCCCTATAATAAACCAAACCAACAAACCGATTTTTAAAAATGTGATGTAAAGAAGATTTGCATTTATATGTCGACAAAAAATGTGGATGTAAGAGTTACTTTCACAGTTGCAAATGTCATCTTGTTAGCATACGTCGTTGTGTATCTGCAAATTAAAAAAGGTTGGACGAACATTATTCTTATACAAATGAAGAAAGAAAAATTGATATGGTATACTTACCCAGCAACTTGATCGAGTATCATCCATGGCCTCCATTTGTCAATAACGGAATAGTTGAGAGACTTTATCCAGTCATGAGTTCCAACATAAGGTGTTAGCATGTCGTGATCTCCACTATTCACCAGACACACCATGCAACCCAGAAAAAAACTTATATAGACAACTAACGAAAGCACAAGCTAGTAACGAAAGTAGTTATTTTTGTACTGACCTGAAGATGAGAGATCGATAACCTTCAATGCTGTTCTGCTTATGGTATGGTACGCTGCTTTTTATGTCTTTATTGTTTTGCAAACTCCATTTACATCGTTCCCATTTACCTGTAGTTCCCTGCAATCAAAAATCCTCATAAGAGTTTGATCATCATATTTTATCATTGATCTTATGATAAACTAGTCATATATACCTCCACAACATTGAGTGCTCTGCGTACGGTCTCGTTATTGGCCCAGTATTCAGATAGCATAGAACGATACGACTGCCAAAAAAACCTTGTCAATATTCTTCTCTAACTAGTTGGTTGTTTAGTGGCTAGTCCAAAGATACCAAGAAGGCTTACATGGCAATCAGGAGATGTAAGGTCACATTTTGGTGCTAGAATAAGGTTTTCATATATTCCAGAAACACACTGTAAATAACCACAAATTCTAAGTTAGTGATTATATTTTTTCACCATTTGCGCCAACTAAATTCCAGATTGTGTACCTTGTCATAGTCTTCAATGTGTTCCAAGCATTCTGTGTTAAGAGGATCTACAACAACATAGTTTCCTCTACAGCTTTTCTTCAGAGACTACAAAGTAAGAGTTTGCTAACTACGTCTCTATTGTGACAAAAGACGAAAGCATCCTAGATAATTGTGTAACTGTACCTCATATAGTTCATCAGAGATGAGTGTCATTCTATGAGCAAATTGAATGCGAGAGTTAATATCAAGATCAGAGTCTGTTACCGGGCTTCCGATCACATAGCCCTGTTGTTGGAGGGGCAAACAAAAAAAATCTTCATTCTTAAAATTATCCAGAAGGTATATAGATATAATGGAAAATACTGATGAACCTGAAGCCTTATTTGAGGTTTGCAGCATATACAATTTCCTGTGATAAATTGATGAAATAAATGATCAAGAAACTGGAGTCAAATTAGAAAAGGGCTTGCATGCATAAGGACTGAAGTTATAAGAACTTACCATTTGAGATTTCTTGAACGATGACCGGAATCATCTTACCAGAATAAGAATTTCCGCCGGCATAGAAAGGATTGGTGAGATACTCAGGATGCTTGGCTAGCCACTGCACAACAAACTCTAAAAATGTCTAAAGAGTAATGATAAATGCTTTCTAGTAAATTAATATTTGAGTTTTCCCATTACTTTACGAAGAAACTCATCGACCCTCTTAGCTGATCTTGTGTCACTTGGTATATCAGCTACTGGATTTGTTGAGTAGGAGAAACCAGTCCCAACAGGCTGATCCAAATAGATTATATTCGCAAACTGGAACGAAGAAAAGATCACAAAACTTGAAGATGAAGAAGAGTTTCATTGACTTTATATATAATCATGAATACAACTAGTGTCTAACCATTGTCCATGAATACGTAGTAGAGACCAACGTGGGGACACTTCCATTGTAGGCCTCAACCTTGAAACCAAGGGGCCCTGATTTTTGTTTTCCAATTCAAACAAGTCACTGAATCATTCTGCAGAGACTGATAAGAATGCGCTAAAGAAGATTTATTACCATTCTCATAAATAAGACCAGTGAAAGAAGAGCAACCAGGTCCTCCACTTAACCAGAGAAGAAGAGGATCTTGTTCTGGATTTCTCTCAGATTTGATGAAGTAGTAGAACATTTGATCTTCCTCTGCCTCTCCAACACCAATGTACCTTAATCATTTAACTCCAAAGCTTAGAATACAGAGTCATACATTAATTATTATAAGGCTACATTATGAAGAGGAACATACCCAGTTTCGAGCTCGAAGGGAAGAGGGCCATCAAAACCAGGAAGATATCTGACGATAGAACTTGAATCAGCATGCTTAGTCAACAGAAGAACAAGTTGCAGCAGCAGCAACTTGGTTATCCAAGAACCCATCTTTTTTTTTTTTTTTTTTTTGGAGTTTTATGACAAAAACATCTTTATACTCGAAGAAACAGAGACGTTGTTGACCCAAACAAACATCTGTTTTGGTCTTTGTTATTGTTCCGTCTGCAACAGGTTAAAGAATAGAAAACTAGGTTTTTGAGATGAAAAGTTGGGCACGTGACAATGCACGTGGAAGGGACAAATTCGAGTATAATGTGCTTTGCAGTTTGCACATGGGAGAAACAGATCAAAGATAAAACAATTTTGGTCAACTTGTTTAAACTATTGTTAAGGTTAACAATCTGTTATCTGTGTATGAGTAATGAGTGAGCCTTAAATGAGCTTCTTTAGCAGGTGGAGACAAAAGGGTGCATTCTTTAATCAAAGTACACTAGTCACGTTCGCATCACGTTTAAATCAGGGATCTCTCTGTTGTCTTCTGATAGATAGTGTAACATGTAACATTTATTTCAGATAAAAACGAATCAAACCAAACAATTCCGCTTGAACATCAATAAGATCATTCCAAGATTAAGATTTGTGTGTTTAAAGAGGTTGGCCACTTATCCATCTCTTGAACAAGAATGTACTTGGAAGGGACAACATGGCGTGTAATTAAATGCTTTGCAGATTATTGAACATGGGAGAAAACCGGTAAAAGACAAAACTATTGTTTCAACGATATTAGCATTGCCTAAAAAACCGGTTTAGTAAAGACAAATGGTAAGGTTAAGATATGTGCATGAGTTTCAAGTGAGCTAGTTTAGCAGGTCGAAACAAAAAGGGTGCATTCTTGTCTGGACTACTCTCAGTCTCAGACTTGATAAAGTAACAGAACATTTAATCTTCATCTGCCTCTCCAACACCAATATAACTTCATAAATCAACTCCAAAACTCAGAATACAGAGTCAACATTATGATTAAGTACTGTACTATTACTATATATGAGGATGATGATGGAGAGAAACAAATCCTTGTTTCGAGCTCGAAGGGAAGAGATGTGATGATAGAACTAGATGCAGCATGTTGAATCAACAACACAAGCGTAAGCTGCAGTAGCAGCAACTTGAAAAATCCAGGAAGCCATTCTTTTTTCTTTTTTTTTGAGTCTTTGTTTAATGACAAAACACATATTTACAGTATACTAAAAAAACAGAGGCTTTGAATTGAGCCGTTGACTTTACCAAAGATGGAATTTTTTCGGTTGAAAATCGGTTTAACTATATAAACCGGTCTAATTGCCATATCTAAAAAACTAAGCTCTGTAGTAGGAGATATTTTGTAATATTAAGAATATAAAGGTTAATTGGTGGTAATAAGAATAGTATGGGGGTTAAGTTTGCAATTTCCCGTTCGATGTTCTTTTGGGGATGGTGGGTTTTTTTTGTAGACAAAACGACGTCTCGGTGATTGAAACTACGGGATCGTGTCTCTCTCTGCTTCTTCCTTCAATCCGATTTCGGACAACCTTTTACTCAGACAGAAGATTTCGTTTCTCAGGTGAGCTTTCTTGCTTTCTCCAGCTCTTTGTATCCTCTGGTGTTTGTTTTTATTTTATTAATTCTTGTCTGAAGTTTCCTCGTTCTTTGTTTTACTTTTGTGATTGGAAAGCTTACATTTTTTTTCCTCTTTCAGTTTGTGTGTTTGCCTTTGAGATTAAGACCTAGTTGACTTTCAGAAGCTTAAACAGTTTCATACTTTTTTGTTTGTTCATTTGATGACGTTTTCAGCTACTAAAATCCATCTAATTCTCTTGAAACAATATTGAATTTCAAATGTTAGTATGCTTTGAATTTCATGTGTCTGTTGAATTCTGATAAGAGGATAGATTTTGAATCCTCTGTGGTCAGTTATTGATTTGAGTGATGAGCTGCTATAAGCTTATTTCTCGCTTGTGTTCGATTTTGAATCAGCTGTTTATTATTGTTTCAGTCGATGTTAGTACTTCAACCGTTGTCTTCGTTCCTACTCCAATTCCTAAAAATACTCAGTTAGTTAAGCTACTGCAGTGTGACTTAAGCCAGTTTCTGTCAGCCAAGTGATTCTTGTGAGTGTGCCTAAATTCCAAACTGAGGCAGCTTTTTGTCTTTGCATTTACATGAATTCCACTAGTGTTGACTTCGATCTATTGGCTAAGAGGAATGTCTGAACGTAGTTAATCAATCTTAGAGGACTTTTCGGAACTACTTGTTTGGTTGGATAGAATTATATTGGGTTTTCTTTCTTCTCGGTGCCTCAGTGAGTTGCTTTGGTGAACTTAGTTTTATGCAGGGCTAGTGTTTTTATTGCGTATTTTAGTTACTAGTTAGTACTGGAGTCGTCTAGCAGTATATTAAGTTTCCTACGAAATTGTATCGCTTTCCTTTATATCCCTTACACATACATATAGTATTATTCTCCTTTCAAGTGATCTGTTACATTCAATTAGATTTGGCTTGCACTCTTCTTCGTCTTTGGCATCTTGGTGGTTGTGGGGTAGGATTTAGAGCGTTGGATTATCGTTGAAAAAGAGCTCCTTGTTAGATGCCAAGCCTTGATCCTCTGTCTACACAGATGCCCTTTAAGCTCCGTCTCTTGTTATCAGTATCTTTGTAATCATCAAGGGTTCATTTCTCTTTTCCCGTATCCTGCTTTAAGATTCCTTTATGTCTTTCAGTTACCTTTGCTTGCTATGTCTCTAAGAGCATTGATTTTTCGTTGCAAAAGAGTTTCTTGTAGATGCTAAGCTTTGATCCTAACAAAAAAGAACTTTGGATATAATACCCTTTAAAGCTCCTTCGAGTGTTATCTATATCTTTGTTAGCATAAAACTTTCTTTTGTGTTCAATAGTAAGGACCATTTTGCATTCTTTTTAATTTGGATGAGACAAATGCTTTATGGATTATATAAAACTATGGTAGCAAAAGAGATGGTACTTTTAACTGTTTGTTTTTTCATTCAGCACAGTCAATGGTTCACTGGTTGTTCCTTTTCCATATGTATTGGTTGTTTTGGTAAGGTGTTTAGTTTCTCTCTTCTGTTTTAATGTTTATTCACCCTGGTATCTAATAATTTCCTTCATCTTCATTTCCTCTTGGCAGTCGTTGCTCCCTCTAGTGTAAAGTTTTAACACTAGAGGTAAATCACATAAAGTGCCACATCAAAAGGGAGCACAAGTGGATAGTCTCTGCATCAAGTAAACACTATAGAAAGTAATATGGCTGATACCAGTTCCAGGACTGATGTCTCAACTGATGGTGATACAGATCATAGAGATCAGGGGGTTAGCTCGTAATCTGCATCTAATCGTTTTATTATTGTATTTTCTCGAAAATGTCACTCGTGGGAAGCTTGAACCGGGTTCCCTTGGTAAAACTTGGGACGATCTACCGGTAGAGCCAAATCCACAGGACAAATCATTAGTTTATGTTCACCAAACGGCAAATTTATGAATGACATAGTAATTCCTGATGTTAATTGCAGTCTGAGAGGGGGCAAATGATGCTTGCTGCTGCGTCTGATTCCAGTGACCGATCAAAGGATAAGTTGGATCAAAAGGTGATAAAATTCTTCTCTGTGGATGAACAAGTATCTGTTTGTATTGCGCATATTCGTAATCTGTTTTGTTTCCTTTTTATTTTGATCCGTAGACCCTTCGTAGGCTTGCTCAAAATCGGGAGGCAGCAAGAAAAAGCCGATTGAGAAAGAAGGTACATCTTGCATCTGTTCTTGTTTTGGTATCTCTTATATATTCCTCTTACTTCTTTGCAACATCTCTAGAAGAATGTCTATTTGCATTTACCTTAAAAAAATTATTGTTTCCTCCATAGGCGTATGTTCAGCAGCTGGAGAATAGTCGATTAAAGCTGACTCAACTTGAGCAGGAGCTGCAAAGAGCAAGACAGCAGGTTTAACTTTACTTTCTTATTTGGTTTGATTCTGTTTAAGCAACTCTTTATAAAGAAGATAAAAAGAGACCTCAGCCAAGGCCTAATGCCAGTTCAACTTATAACGAATAGTCAGTTAACAAGTTAGTTGAGTCTTGGATTAGTGAAGTAGAGGAAGTAACAGAAATATGGTTCATAGATAGTTTTGTTGGTTAAAGGTGGTAATGCTCTAAAAGTAATCCTTAGGTCCTTCTAGTTTGTTCATTGGATCCTGAAAGCATAAAGAGAATTATATTCTGGATCTTATCAGATTCGTTTTGATGACATTGTATCTGTCACTTCCGTATACATATATATAATTTTCTTTCCTTTTCAATTTTAGGGTGTTTTCATCTCAAGTTCAGGAGACCAAGCTCATTCTACTGGTGGAAATGGTGGGTTGTTTCTTCTCTGTTAGTTTTCACGTTTCAGATTGATCCTTTTAGTTTGTAATTTATAGGTAAGATAAGTGCATATACTCTACTCATTATCAGCATAAGTCATCTCATGGCAATATGCTAAGTTGCTAACGCTTATTAGAGTAAATGGTTTCAAGAGTCAGTGATGATTTGGATAAGAAATTAAAGTAATGGTGATATCAATACTGAAGTTCATATAGTTCGCGCTGGTGTAGGCTGAGGTCTGCAAGGTGTAAGTATTGTGGGTTTGTTCTTGATCTAGTATACTTGTCTTTCTGCAGGGGCTTTGGCATTTGATGCCGAACATTCACGGTGGCTTGAAGAAAAGAACAAGCAAATGAATGAGCTGAGATCTGCCCTGAATGCTCATGCAGGTGATACTGAGCTCCGGACAATTGTAGATGGAGTGATGGCTCACTATGAGGAGCTTTTCAGGATTAAGAGCAATGCAGCTAAAAATGATGTCTTCCACTTGTTATCTGGAATGTGGAAAACACCAGCTGAGAGATGTTTCTTGTGGCTTGGCGGGTTCCGCTCATCCGAACTTCTCAAGGTAATCTCTTTACAAGTTCACAGAGAAAATTTTGATGGTCAGACCAATTTAATTGAGTTGGTATGTTTTCACAACAGCTTCTTGCGAATCAGCTAGAGCCCATGACCGAACGACAGGTAATGGGCTTAAATAGCTTGCAGCAGACGTCGCAGCAGGCGGAAGATGCACTATCTCAAGGGATGGAAAGTTTACAGCTATCCCTAGCTGATACTTTATCCAGTGGTACTCTTGGTTCCACTTCATCTGATAATGTTGCGAGCTACATGGGTCAGATGGCCATGGCAATGGGACAGTTAGGCACCCTCGAAGGATTCATCCGCCAGGTACGTTTGAAATGTGAATACTATCGTGAGATATATAACGAGCATGTATTGTTACAAAGAAATAAATCATATATATAGGAATCTGTCTGTAATGGAGTTCATAGGGCATTTCTTGGTGGCAGGCTGATAACTTGAGACTGCAAACGCTGCAGCAGATGCTTAGAGTGTTAACAACGCGTCAGTCAGCTCGTGCTCTTCTTGCCATACATGATTATTCATATCGATTACGTGCTCTTAGTTCCTTGTGGCTTGCCCGGCCAAGAGAGTGATACACAAGAATAAAGCTCTATACATAATCTTATGACTCAAATAGGGAGGGATACTCCTTCGAAGAGATCACAAAGCAAGGCCTTTCTCAGATTCTTACCAAAAGCAATATTTTGGGCAAGAAGACTAAAGATTTTGAAAATGGTTTTCTGGGATCTCCAAAGACTTTGAGTGTGGTGTGTGTTGTAATCTTTAGCCATCAGGTTGTGTAGTTTATAGAGAGTGAATGTTTATAGGTCTTTGAATATTGAAAGCAGATAGGTCATCAGTGTAAGGTGGAACATGACAGAAGATGGGATCCGTTCAGGAACTTCAATTGTATGATCAAATCTCAAACAGACCAATTCAATTTATATAGAGTTCAAAAAAGACAGCATATTGTTGTGTATCTTGAATTCATAGAAAGATTTGCCCAGCAAACACTGTCACAGATACAATCTCACAGAGGTTTGGCTAGTATTATGCATAACCAGCCTGAGTCAAAGAAAATGCTCATACAAATGAAAAGATCTAATTATTTTCGGGAAGAAGATTTCTTCCAAAAGTCGACAATACAATACTGGCAAGGCTTATGTAAAACTTGAGCATGAACTGAAGCAGCATAACCAGTACAGCTTATGTGAAACTTGAGAAGTAAACATACCAGTTTAAAAGTAGTTGCTGGTGTAGAAATTCTTGAGAAAATCAGTCCTCCCTTGATCCTTGTTTCCAGTATTCTGCACGAGCCCTTCACCTACCACATATTGACCGATGATGTGGTGGCGCTGCTTTGCGTGATCCACAATGTCAGTCAGCTCTTCCATTCCCTTGAATAATAGAAGATCAATTACCTGCAGAAGAAACACCTCAATCAGGACTAGATTGCATTCTAAAAGCACCTTAAACCAAAAAAAAAAACCCGAGATGACTGCAATCATACATAAGAAGATGCTATCAATTGATGGTTCAAAATACAAACAAATCACCACACAAAGCAAATATTAACTTAGGTACCAAAAGCCAACAACGCTGTTACTCATATTACGAGAAAGAACTACATTTTGATTCAAAGTATATATAATGTAGTAGCGGGTATAGTCTATTGATGACAACAGAATCGCCTATGAAAGAATACAAATGCAAAGAAGAAAAGTCTTTGATGCCAGACACAAAGGAACCACAAGGTAACAAAGCTTAAGCAGAATATAACCAGTAAAGCCCCCACCTTTTCACGCTAAGAAATCAACACCCAGCACCAATCCACAAGACACTTTGTTGTTCATAAGATTAGACTACCCAAAAACCAAGGCTTTGTTGGCATAAACTACTTCCCTAAATTCCAAACGGTTAAAGGTGTAAGCTTTTTCACAAAGCAGAAATAAACTCTAAATCAGCTTAACAAATAAGAAAAAGCTCATTTTTTGGGTCAATGTGGTAACCAATCCAATCCTACCAAGACGTATGACCAATTTAGGGGAGACTAAATTGATTCCATCTCCGGCAATCGCAGAGAGGACCCTTGTCCTGGGGTTAATCAGAGTGAAATTAAGGCAAGTACCTTCGGGTCGGTGATGTGAGCGTTGTTCCGAATCTGAGCAGAGATTGCAAATCGGAGCTGAGAAGGCGCGACGACATCTTGAAGATTGT
The DNA here is from genome assembly GCF_030686135.1 of Camelina sativa. Taxonomy (NCBI): domain Eukaryota; kingdom Viridiplantae; phylum Streptophyta; class Magnoliopsida; order Brassicales; family Brassicaceae; genus Camelina; species Camelina sativa. Next base: position 4,755,388 of record NC_141880.1, read on the forward strand.
AAATGTCCATGATTGTGGGGATAGATCTACATGCAGCTCTAAAGAAATCGAAAACACGGCGACGAGCTTCCGTCAGGTTAGCTGAGTTCGGTGGTACACCAATCTTCCTCAACGTGAAAGGTGCCGCCATTTCTGATCTATCGAATCGCGAATTCTGTCTACCTGAGAAAAAAAACACAGTTGCCGGATTTGAGAAAGGGAACCATCGGAGACTATCTGATTGCTTCCACTGTTATCTAACGATGTCGTTTTGAGTCTAAGTGGCTAATGGGCTTATAGGCCTATCGTTTCAGACTAAGTTGCTAATGGGCCCTTAAGGTGAGGGAGAAGACAAGTCGTAATTAGTTTCGGTTTACTCTCTGGATTTAAGTCAGATTTGATTCAACCAGAAAAGGATAAGAAGGTAATTTGCTAACAGTCCCGCCGGGGTGTCTCCGCTTCTTAAACCCTCTCTTGAGAACTTGGCGCCGTACTACTGATTCATCCTTCTCATGTCGGCGACAATGGTGAAGGACGAGATTCTCAACTACAGCGATGATGAAGAAGATAACTTCTCGGACGACGGAGACTGGGGAGATTGGAAAGCAGACGATAGTGGCGTAGGAGTGGGAGGAGGAGGAGATGAGGAGGAGGATGATGACGGCTCCGAATCTGATTTCCTGTGTTTGTTTTGTGATTCTCACTACACTTCCTGTGATTCTCTCTTCGAACACTGTTGTCTGAGCCACGGGTTTGATTTCCGTGGAATTAGAAAGGAACTGAAACTCGATTTCTACTCTTCGTTTAAGCTCATCAACTATATCCGCTCACAGGTTTGTGTTGTTTTTGCTTCCCCTTTTTTGCTTTCCAAAGTTTTGTTATTTTGCTTAAAGTTGATTCCTTTTTAATGCAATTAGGTGGCTGAGAACAAATGTTGGAGTTGGAGGATTGAAGCTGATGATTTCAAGGATGTTAAGTTTCCTTGGGATGAAGAGAAGTATCTGAAGCCCTTTTCGCAGGAGGATTCACTTTTGTACTCATTTGCTGATGATGAGGAAGATGAAGAAGAAGACACGTTTGACAGAGACGAAGTGATGGAGGATTTGCAGAAACTTGGGGATTTAAGCATTGATGTTGAGGCTTTAGGGGAAACCTCAATGTCGAACAGTGATAAACGCAATATAAATGGAACTAAGGATTTAACTTTGCTCTCTAACTGCAATGGCCTGAAGGAGCAAAGTTCTGCGGATGATTTAATAGTCAATGGGGAAGATGCAGAACCGAAGGTTTGTGATGGAAGACTAGTTAATAGGAACATTAGAAAGGTGAATGAAAACTATTTTGGATCTTATAGTTCGTTCGGCATTCACAAGGAGATGCTTAGTGATAAGGTAATGCACTAATCTTTTCTGGAATCATGTCCACATTAACTAACTTGCACTTGCAGAATATGACCACTGTCTGTCCGCTGTCAGATTTTATTCAATTTTTCTGATGTCTGTAACAGGTTAGAACAGAAGCATACCGAGATGCACTTATGAAGAATCCTACTCTCTTGAGTGGCTCTGTTGTTATGGATGTTGGTTGTGGAACTGGGATATTGAGGTGAGTTAGTAGCTATCTTTCTCACTCTGTAGTGGCTATCTCATTTAGGTTTCTTCTCATTCTCTTAGGGAAACTTCTGTCTCATTTTCAGCACATCTTGATTTCAAGTTATATAGTCTTCTTATTTGGTGGTTCTATTTGCCTCTTTTGTTTCTTATTCTCAAGGCTTCCTTGAATTTTCCTTGCCTATATGCAGATCCTTTGATTGTTTAAGTCAAACTTTTGGTTCTTCTTATATTTAGTGTGCATGTGATAACCGATTTATCCTTTGTCTGCAGTCTCTTTGCTGCTAAAGCTGGGGCTTCAAGGGTAGTTGCAGTTGAAGCTAGTGAGAAGATGGCCAAAGTTGCAACTAAGGTTACCTTTTTCTACTTGCTACAAGGTTTTCATTATTTGTCTTTTTCCCGCATATATGTTAATTCTTTGCCTGGTTGAAATTTTTTTGCAAGCAGATTGCGAAGGATAACAAAGTATTCAATGACAACGAGCATAATGGGGTGCTTGAAGTTGCACACTCAATGGTTGAAGAGCTAGATAAATCGATACAGATTGAACCTCATAGTGTTGATGTGTTAGTCAGCGAATGGATGGGATACTGCCTTTTATATGAGTCAATGCTCAGTTCTGTGCTCTATGCAAGAGATCGGTGGTTGAAACCTGGAGGTGCAATCCTCCCTGACACGGCCACCATGGTAAAACTTATCTTTTGCCCTTCAAATGTTGGCTTTCTCGTGAAAATCGTCTTGATGAGTTTTAACCTTTTTTCTTCTTGGATCAGTATGTTGCGGGATTTGGAAAAGGTGCCACGAGTCTTCCTTTCTGGGAAGATGTGTATGGCTTTGACATGTCGTCAATTGGTAAGGAAATTATTGAAGATACTGCTCGACTTCCCATTGTTGACGTTATAGAGGAGCGTGATTTAGTGACACAGCCCGCCCTTCTTCAGGTTTGAAAGGTCAAACTTTCTTTGGTTTTGCCAAAAAAAACTTTGAAAAAAATTAATATCCTTGAATTTCTATGTTTCTTTGTTTCTAGACATTTGATCTGGCTACCATGAAACCGGATGAAGTAGATTTTACAGCAACCGCAACGCTGGAGCCCATTGAGTCAGAAGCAAAGACTAGGTTGTGCCATGGTGTTGTGTTGTGGTTCGACACAGGTTTCACTGATAGGTTCTGCAAGGAAAACCCGACTGTACTATCTACATCACCCTACACTCCCCCAACACACTGGGCTCAGACTGTCTTAACTTTTCAAGAACCAATCACAATGGCACCAGCCTCACTTCTGACTGGTGATGACAGAAGAGGAGACATTGGAACCGAAGAGCTTCCTGCCTCAAGCATTCATCTGCGTGTGAGTGTTGCACGATCGTATGAGCATCGCAGCATTGACGTGTCCTTAGAGGCTACTGGGCTGAGCTCAAAGGGTCAGAAGCGTCGTTGGCCAATTCAGATATTTAATCTTTGAATGTGATTATAGCCATTGTAAGAAACTTTTCCTCAATTTTGCCGAATCTGATCACAAGTTGCAAGATTGTTAAATTTAATCCGTAATATCATTATTTTCTATATTTAGAAAGTTTTAGTAAGATGAGCTTGCTAGAGCATTAAGTTCATCTGAAATCTGACATAAATTGTTGTCTTGCGACGTAAATTTATAGAGAGATGGAGAAGTAAAGACAGACAAACTATTCAGACAATTCTAAATATATTTACAGTTAAGGAATTGCTTTTGCCTCTTTATAAAAGTAAGATTAAAATGATCAAAGATGGAAGCTTCTGTCCACTGCCCAAACACTATTACAAATGACGGCTTTTACATTTCTAGTATACTCTGTATTGCTAATCACGTAATTTGTTTGTTATTAACCGTATCCAATAAATAATTTTAAAAAACCTATAGATATAGTGGATAAGAAATTTAGTTAGAAAGATACAGTTAAAATTAAAGAGTGAAAAAAAGAAAACATTTATTAACGCTTATTAAGACTGACTTAACTTAGATAAATAAGAAAAAGAAACCACAAAGGGATCCATCCGCTCATAGCCTGAGGTGATCACTATAAACTAGAAAGCTAAACATAAAAGCAAACTCTGCAACATAGGATTTACAGATGCTATAGTTGAAGAGAAGTTGGTGTTGCAAATAGAGAAAGATAATCTATGAATCTGTAGGCTCTGTTTTAAGGGGCGCAGCACCTGAGGACGATGCATCGCTTCCATTTTGGTTTTGATTTTGGTTTTGGAGGTAAAGGCTATTTGCTACCATGGAATCGCTGACCAGCCCTGCTTCTACGTCAAAGTTTAGCGTCCTCTTGCGGCTGCTGCTGCTGCTGTGACACCAGACGAAATTGGGTTAGTGATTGGTTTTAAGGAAGAAGCTGATGAGAAATGTTTTTTGTTTTTACTTGTTCAAGCGGTTGTTGATGGCAGATAGGTCCTTTGAAGGGCTCTGGTAAGCATGTGTGCTCTCTCCAACACAAGCATAGTAACTCTTCGAGCTGTGTGAAATAAGAGCATCCATCTGCAAACACACAACACGTGGAAGGTAACCAAACAATCAAGTCACCAACCTCCTCCGCAAGACTTAGTAATAAAGAGTTGAGTACTAACCTTTGATCCCCGAAGAGGAGAAACATAAACATTGTGCACTGCAGATACTTTTTTAGGGGACATGTCTGGAACACTTGGAAACACAGACACCTTTGGTGATCCGGGACATTGACCTGTAAATCCAAAATAAGATGATTACTTAACTTGGGGATTACATTTATAAACAAAGCTTACGTCTAACAAGTATCTATTTGGCATTTCTTAGTTACCTTCAGGCTTATTATTGGCTTCTACAGACAGGTCGTTTCTCACAGGACCGAGCTCCACCAGCAACGGCTTTACAGCGGGAATAAATATTTCATTGTAGAATGTGATGATGTCAACATGATCTGGCCCTATTCTCTGTTCAAGTCATTGTCACAAATTTCAGTATTCTCCACAGAGTAAAGAGACTTGTTCAGCATAAGGTTAAGAGTGTATATACCCCTTGACGGCGACATTGTAACGAATCCACATAAACGCTGCGGAAAACTAATGGTTTACACTGTGGTTGCTTCCGGTAGTTGTATATAATTTCCCTAAAAGTCAGGCTCATTTGGGATATCTACAAGGCGATTAATAGAAATAAAGTGTAAGCGGAGGAGAAGCCATTATAAACCAGATGACATAAAGTTAAGACCTTTGAATCACTCTACTCACCTTGGCCACTCCATAGAAGCAACAGAGAATGATCTGGTCAATGTGTCGATTGAATAAAAGAGAAGTCCGCTGAGCAAGTACATGTTGGAAGAGACCATATACGTTCTCCCTTATTTGCGATGAAAGCTGTAGTCTTTCCACCATTCCATTGATTCTGACAGCAGCCAATTTATTAATCTGGGAAGAGCCACCATATAGTGAGTAGGACCATTAAAACATTTGTCAGACGAAAATAATGAATCCATACCATGTTTTATAGTACATCCAACCAAACAATTAGTAGTATATCCGAAGATCTCATTGACCTACCTTTGTGAAGAAAATATTGATTCCAGTTTCTGCACAAGTTTCTCCTCCACCTCCTGGGTTGGGCCGTGTTGGGCTGTCGACATAAATCCGGAAAAGGTAAACTTAAGAAGTACAGGGACAACTAAAAAGGTATACTAACTTGCCATTTCTACCCATAATAACTGAAAATGTACCTGGCAAATGCAGACTGCAACGGAGGTGGCAGCATCTTGGATTTCACGTTGCCTAAGGCCAACAGACGATCCTTTACTGGTGATGTAAAGGAATTGCGTTCAACTAGAATGCTGCGGTATTCAGTACATAATCTTTTGGGCGATCTAATTCCCCCATTTTGTCCTATATGGCAGTAAATTTGACAAGTTTGGGTAAGAAAATCACACCATTAACAGCAGGTTACAAAACTGATTTTCTTCAAAAACAAATAAAATTACCTGGACAAGTTTCATGCTTTTGAACAGATGATGCATTATGTACTCCTTCAGAGAAATTAATAAGTGCTGCAATTGCATCCAGAGATGGCATCGGTTCAGCTAGTAACCCGAGCCGATTTATCTCCAATGCAAGCGCTGGCCTAGCAACAATCAGAGAGTTGTACATTGAAGAGCCTTTCTCCCATACCATACTCTCTAGAAGTCGTTCCTCCAGTGAATTCAGATGCCGTCTCAACTCTCTAGGCAGAGAATCCTCATGTCGGATGAAACTCTCTATTACCTTGCTGAGATCAAAAGCTGTGATCCCAGTCCTCTCCAAAACAGCTGGGAACAACATTGTTATGGTTTTGTGGGTAGCCAGTACCAATTCAGCTGAGCAAGCAAGCATGCATCTATGGAACCGCTCATTTGTCAATAAAGAGTTCAGATTATTCGCATGCAAAATCTGGGCTTCTGCTTTACACATTGCCTCAAGAACTCTGTAGTATAACTTGAGAGCTTCTAATCTCCGCTGCTCTGCCCATATGTCATCCATCAAGTCAACAGCTTGCAAACTTCCACCGCCACCAAGGGAACTATTTGGAAATATAGCTTCCAAAATTATGTGTGCTCTTCGTGTGACATCATTAGTTATATCCCTATCACATGACTTAAGAAAATGTTCCAATCCAGGAGAAGGTTGTGGCAGAAGCGGGCATATGACAGTCCTTAGCCACTTGGCGGTTGTCATTGCTGTGCTCACTGGTGTTGCTGTAAACTTGTTAGCACCGCTAATACCATTTGTCTTAGCAGCAGGCGACTTATGAGGAGAAAGTGGGCTTATAAATGTCCTTGCAGGTGAGCCTAAAGCATCAATTTTCCTCTTGACACCAGTAATATTTACAGCTCCTGCAGATAAGCTTCCAGATCCAAGTAAGCTATCCTCTTCGTTGATGAATACCCTCTCATCGAGTTCGCCTTTACTACAAAATGCATCATCGTAATCCTTTTCTAGTGTAATCAAGCTAGTTGAGATGGACGTCTCATCCAGTAAACCCTCAAAGTAGGTCAAGCCATCTGCAGTAAAACACCGTATATAATCGAAGAACAATCAGGCAACTGTTCAGTGAACTCACATGACTCTTTAATTGTAGAAGGAAAATGTTTTTAGACTCTACCTGGGTGAATATTATCTAGCTTGTCAGTTTGGCACTCAGATGCTGGAGATGGTTTTTTCTTCAATATTGTTTCTACCAGATTGTTTGCCTTGTCAATTACTATCCTCAACTCATCTTCTGAGGCGTCATATATCTTGCATAGTGACGCAACCAAGTCTACATCTTTGTCGCCTTTCTTAACTGAGATTCATCACATAATGAAAATAGAGGATAAACATTCCATGCTGCCATGCTTATCAGGAGAGAAGAAAAAATAAACACTCACCAAAACGAGAAGAATCTTGGAAGCTGAAATTTCTATACCGACAAGGCACATGTATGATCAAAATAGCCTGATAAGATAAAAAGGAGTTAGCCTACACTTAACTACATTATTTAATATGAGGTGTCTTTCAAATAGTAATGTACAGCAAGACTAAAATGAATGACAGATTAGGGAGAGTATCACAGGTAGTCACTAACCAATATAGAAACTAGGCCATTTGAGCATGTCACGAGGTCCTTAAATCGACTAAACGCATGGTTTCGGAGTGCCAAAAAGAGTAGCCATCCAAAACGATAACTCTCAGGCAAATAGCTAGAAGAGTTCGCAGAGTTCTTTTCTGCGTTTGCATCATATGTCAAGAAGAATTCCCCGTACCCACGTTTATAGTGTCTGTTACCAAGGAAAGGTACCAAAAACATCATACTTAACAAGTCCTTAAAACAATTCACAGAAATATTCACATAAACCAGAAATCTGTAAATTTAAATTTAAATTAACAGAAATTTGAAACAATACTGCAAGCCTATCTTCTGATTATTGCATAGGAAGAAAAATTTGCTTCTTAGTATCAGGTCTAAAAAATGGAATCTATGTCAACCACTATTACTACACAAATCAGAAGAAAAAAAAATGTAAAAGAGTGCAACAAAGGAAGGGAGCTAAACTCACTTGCTTAGAAGGGTAAGATGCACAAAGTTTGCCTGCAACTCCTTTGCCTAGTAAGTAAAAATTAGCAATAAGTAAAGTAACACAGGTTAAGAGAAGCATATTTAACAACACTGATAGATTAAAAATAAGAGTAAATATAAAGAAGTTGGGCAGTACCTGAAGTCTGTTCTCCCAGTCTGCGCCATAAAGTTCACCTAGTACAGATCCAGCCTTGACCACAAACTGAGGTAACTCTTTGAAAAAATCCACAATACTGAAAACAGGAAAAAGGAATAAAATCACTTCAAATGAACTAAAGAATGGTAAGGAAGGACGAAAATGAGCATTACATACTTAAGCTTAAGAGCCCTCAGTATCTGACATAGATTAAACCCATTATCACCAGACCCTGACTGACCATCCCCATCTTTTCTCACACTAAGCCTCTTCACTGAATAGAGGATAAAAGCAAACCAGTACCTCTCTACTTCCTCCCTCTAATAAGAAGAGAAAATACAGAATTTAGTCATAGTGAACCACACAGTTAACTGATAAAGAAGAAGGTAAGAGACAAAAAAGAAGTAAATTTCACCGTTCCACTTCCAATGTTAGACATGTTTGCTGACAGAATTCGTTTGGTTTCTGTAAACAACTTCAAAGCTTCGTCACAAGTGCTCCCATCAAGAGATAAAACTTTCTGTAAATAAGAAATCAACTCCAGGGATTAGATCTAGTCATAAAAAAAACTACGGGAGAAGTCAACAACATGCAACGAGATGACCAAAGACAGTAAGTAACAAACCTCGCATATGTCCAATAGAGAGGCGTCACTTCTTTTCCCATTAGGGTCAATGGGCGGCGTCACTGGAGGTTGAACTTCTTCCATAGTCTCCAATGCAGCTGAAAACATGAAAAATTAAGCTAATTGTACCTCCAATTAAACTGTTCAACTTTTTAAAAAAAAGACTTGATGATTTAATCATACATTGAACTTCAATAGAAACCACATCAAACCCATACAGAAGAAGACACCGAAACAAATATGTGAAAAACAAACTCGCAAATTTCCCAAATTCAGAAAATACGCAAATTTGGGGGAGAACAAAAAAAAAAAAAAAAAAAAAAAAAAAAAAAAGAGAAATTGGGAACTAATCTCAAAACCTCAACTTTGGAAAAAATTACCCAAATTTTTAATTAAAATTCTCTCGAAGTTGCAATCGAATTATCGAATAGAGAAAGATCCAATTAGAAAAGAAAAAAAAAACAAATTCAGATTAAACCCACACAGAAAACAAAATTCGAATCAAAGGATAAGTAGAAGAAAAAAAGAGAAAGATCTTACCTTTTTTTTTAAAGCTGTAACACAGATCCCAAAAAACCAAACGCCTCCGATTAAAAAGCTGAGCAGAAGATCTAATTTTTCTTTTAAGAACTCACACTGGTAACGCCGACGAATTCAGAAGAACCACTGGAAAAAAAAAGAAGCGAGAGATCTCCGTAAATCCTATGAACAAAAATTAGCCCTCTTCTCTCTATCTTCTTCACCTGACTCGACTCTTTCTCTTTCTCTCTCTCTCTCTCTCTCTCTAGAATGGGGTCTGATTATGCGGCAAACCCTAAAAAAGGATATAATCTCGCGCGGGAAAAACAACACGGCGGATACATACACATGCGTATACAATTATATACGCGTACTTACTTTCCACTCATAACTCGACACGTACCCATCTATGACCCAATTTTACCGCCAAACCCTTACTTACTGTTTGCGTGAAACGCTGGGAGGGAAAAAGATTCGCCGTCACGGCGAGGGTTAAAACAGACGGAAGTGGGCCCATTAACGCCGTCTGGGTTTTCGTGGCCGCGACAAAGCCTCGTGAGAGTTATGATTGGGCCCACTTTCATACGACGTCGCTTGCTTAAGTTTTGGATCTCGCGTTTGGTTGCAGGAGTAGGAGTATACTTATTCGCGGATGGATTTAGATTTAAGTCTTCTCTTGGTCTTCTTCGAGTGTGAGTGGATGCACTAATCATAGGAACAGATATTATCATCATGGCGTCACCATCTGATCAGACGGCGAAGATTATCGACGGCAAGGAGATTGCTCATACCATCAGATCAGAGATCGCCGAGGAAGTTCGCGGTCTATCTGAGAAACACGGCAAGGTATAATAGGACGCATCTTATGTATGATGAATCACAGTTTCTTAATCTTGATATGTCTCTCTTCTTTTTCTAAACGAAGCGTGATTGATTGATCATAAGATGTTGTTAGCTCCATTTTAGTTAAATCAATGAATGATTTGTTACTTCAAAGATGTTGAGCGAAGATTTTAGTTAAATCAGTGTTCTGCAAAGATTTGTTTTTTGTTGCCTTTGGTGTGAACTCTTTTCACTGTTCTCTTGTTTTGCTGGATCTTTGACCTGTCTGTATTACTTCAAGTAGAATACTGTTATGTCTAAATATCAGACATAACATGTGTGCTAAGTTTATAACTTTATATAGTTTGGTATCCTTGTAATGAAGTAGAAGGGAAGAGAGAGAGTGTAAAAGAATGGTTGAATCGATAGTGTTACAATTGTGACACTCTTTTTATATAGTTTCAAGAATACTGGCACAAATCTTGGTTTTTACCTTTCGTGCAGGTCCCAGGACTAGCGGTAGTTATTGTTGGGGATCGAAAGGATTCACAGACCTATGTGAACACAAAGAGGAAAGCATGCGCTGAGGTCGGGATTAAGTCATTTGATGTGGGCCTACCTGAGGAAGTTTCTGAAGCTGATCTTATTACCAAAGTTCATGAACTCAATTCAAACCCCGATATCCATGGTTAGCTGTTCTGTACATGATGCTTATCATTGAATTATGAATGACAACTTTAATGCTTAAATCCAGGTCTGTCGTTTTAGTAAATGGGAACATCCTTGCTCACCTGTACTTGATTTGCAGGCATATTAGTTCAACTCCCATTGCCGAAACATATTAATGAGGAGAATGTTTTGGGTGCAATCAGCATTGATAAAGATGTTGATGGCTTCCATCCTTTGAATATTGGTAAGCTAGCCATGAAAGGCAGAGAACCACTCTTCCTTCCTTGCACCCCAAAGGTACTGCTCCTTCTTTGCATGTAGACTTGAGTCTCTTCCAAGAAAATTGTCGGCTAGAAATTTCTGTCAAGTGTTTCTTCTAGCTCAACAATGATGAGGTGATTTGTTGTGTGCACAGGGATGTTTGGAACTCTTAGCGAGAAGCGGTGTACAGATAAAGGGGCAAAGAGCAGTTGTTGTAGGTCGGAGTAATATTGTTGGTTTACCCGTTTCACTTCTATTGCTCAAGGCTGATGCTACTGTCAGCATTGTACATTCTCACACCAAGGATCCTGAGGCTATCATCCGCGAAGCTGACATTGTTATTGCTGCATGCGGACAAGCCCACATGGTGATTTCACTCTTTTTCATTGTCTATTAGATCAAAATCCAATCTACCTCATGTAGATTAATGTGTATAGTTTTATCAATTCTTAAACACTCTCGTTTTCACTTTTCAGATTAAGGGCAACTGGATAAAGCCAGGGGCTGCGGTAATTGATGTTGGAACTAACGCAGTCAGCGACCCGAGTAAGAAATCAGGATACCGGTTGGTTGGAGATGTTGATTTCGCAGAAGCTTCTAAAGTTGCAGGTTTTATTACGCCTGTCCCTGGTGGTGTTGGCCCAATGACAGTTGCAATGCTTCTCAGAAACACAGTAGACGGTGCCAAGCGGGTCTTTGGCCAGTAAAATATCCCACTGTTTGTAATAAAGAACCTGAGTTTCTCCATTCTGTAATTGTGTGTACTTGGCTTGATGACATTTTTCCTCTCAAATAAATTGAAATTGGCATTGTCTTTGGATTACTTGATATCATTTTGCAAGTTTAATTCCCTAAAATTAATATAGCATGAGAGTGGCATCATACGACTCAATCCGTAAGTTTCTTATCCGCAGTGAGTCAGTGACTCAAGATCATGTATGATATACATTGAAAATCTAAAGCGTATGTGATTCCCTTTCAGTAAGAGATTTAACATTAACACAATGAATACTAAGTCAAAAGCAAGCTCAAGGTATGGCAAACTTCTAATAACATGGGATGCTACAAGCGAAATTAAAGCTCTCATATCTGAAATAGATAACAGTGTAATTGCGTACCACGACAATGGTGGAAGCCTTTGGAATTAACTAATCATGCTTTCTGCAGTTGAAAAAAGAGCATGCTTTGTAAGTAAAAACGACTAATGCAAAAAAAAAGTAGAAGAATGGTATCTAAAATTGTGAAATCTAAACCTGCACTGGGAGATACAGCTTGAATTCCGGAGGAAGCTCCTCTTCTGAGTAGAGACGGTCAGCAAAATATATGCGCCTGAGGCGGCAGTTGGCATGAATCTGAACTCGCAATGTCTCAGCATAATTAGTCCCATAAGCTCTCCTAGTAAGATCAGCTAAGTTAAGCTGGATTTGATTCCAGCCTTCGTCCATCTTGAGTGGCATTGTGCAAATATACGGCTTTACTCTAGTGACAGCCTGCAAAAAATTGTTCAACAGAAAACAGGGTTTTAGAATACAGAACATGCAGCGGATTTAATGTAGTGACAAGAACTGTATCTAATAGAGTTACACATCCTGCAAGCTTATCCAAAGATTAGATGATTGGTATCTTTCCGAGAAACATAGCAGTATAAACTAAAAACTAACAAGCGGCCTACTAATCTATTGATATAAACTAAGACATTGATTAGAAATTGCTTGAAGAAAATAGCAGAGCATCGAAACTACAGTAGGAGGCTTCCTGATCAGATGAAATTCAAAAAAATAGTGAAGAAGACTGAAAAAGCAAAGGGAAAGACATACAGACTTGAAAGTTAGAAGCTCTGAAACGGCGGCGCACATTCTTGTCATCCAGAATTTGAATCTCGAATGAGAAATATTTCTTCATATTCTTCACAACCAAGACCAAAAAAGGAAGTTTGATACCAAGAGTAGCGGAAAGATCAGCAGGACATGTAATGTATGTAGACTGGATGTTAGATCCAACTACTTCAAGCACATTGGATTGGATCTCATCATCATGGTAACGCTTCACATGGCCATCCACAACTATTAATCACAAGAAACAAAAGTAAAGATACTTTAGCTAAACCCTAAATTTTGATCAACTTCTTGAAAAATTCCAGCTCAGATAATTTTTGTTACCCAAGTTCAAGGCTTTGTGGGGACAAAAATCACACTACCTAAGATTCAATTTACGTAAAAAAAATTAGAAAACACAAGCTTACCTTCTTTATCCCATATCTGAAGAGGCTTGCTTCTGCAAAAACAAAAAAAAAAAAAAAAAAATCAAAACCCTTCCATAATTAAGAACATATCAACCGATGCGAATAAATTCAAGGGATAACGAAAGCATACCCTAGACTGTACAAAATAGACAGAAACCCAGACTGAAACGTGTTCTTGAACATCTTACTGCTTCTTCTCCGACTCCGACAAGACGAAGCTCGTAACTCGTGTGGTATTATAATGAAGGTCTCAATGGGCCGTAAACAAATAAATATTTCTGCAACCAAATTATTTGTTTTTAAGGATTAGGCCTCGGCCCATTAGTCCTTCCACCGCACTCTTTTGAGTGAAAGAAAAAGCATTAGATGCCATTTATATCCAATATAATATGCGGTTCAGAAACGTGGAATTCCACCCGCTAATCACATGCCACGTGTCCTATTCTCCACAAAGAAAGTGTCACGTGTAAACAAGATATCAGCCAAGAAAGACACGTCTCGGTGCGGGAATGACTAGTTTATCCTCTTAACAACCGCGTTATCCTCTCACTAAAGAAGCGTTATCCTCTCACTAAAGAAGAAGGTCATTTTCGGAATGACAGAAAAGTAGGGGTCATAAAATTCCGCAACTTGCACAGTTTTTTTAATTTTCCTTTGCCGACTTTGGAGACAATAAAAGATATAATCGTACACGTGGACCAATGAGAAGAGTGGTTTAGATGGAGGAAAGATCTGAGCCACAAATCTTGTCTATGAATTCTGAGCCACGAAAACAAGATCTACCTCACGCGCCATTTTTTGCTCACGCGCTTCTCTCTTTTCCCTTACTTGTGTTGTGTGTGCTGCCATCTTTTCTCTTACCTCCTCGGAAGTTGAAGCAATACAAACAAAAAAAAAAACACTATTCGTCTTCTCTCTCTCTCTCTTCTTTGGTCTTGTTATTAGTATTTGCTTACAGTTGAAGAATCAAAAAGTTTCTCTTGATCTTTGAACCAATCATCTGATAGTTTTCTGATCGTAATTCTCTATAAAGTAAGTTTCTTCTCTTTTTCTTGTTTAGATTTGAATCAATCCATTTAGATTTTGGGATTTGTTCTGAAAGTAGTGAGCTTTTGATTTTGTTGTCAATCAGGTTGATAGAATCGATCGATTTGATTATGGATTGTTATGCTGGAAGGAATTTTGAAGAGCTTATTGTGCCTAGTTACCAAGAATCGTCATCAGAGACATACCCATCTACTGGTATGTGGGGTGGATGGAGCATGAGCTCTCCTCAAGCTGCTCAGAAATGTTTCGATTACGATGGTTTTAATGGAGAAGGTTTGATGTATAGTCAGATGGGTATGAGGACGAGTGAAGAAGAAGAAGAGTCTAAGAGATCAAAGGCTTTCTACGGTGCTTCTTCACTTCATGACTTCGAAGGAATCGAACACATGGATGATATGTTCTTGTACGGCCCCCTCAATTCTTTTTTTACTTACCATCTTCCTACTTTTCTTGTGTTTTCCGATCTAATTGTTCTCTTTGGTTTTTCCGGTTTTTACTGAAGAAGTTCAATTTTGGAGGATGTTCAAGAGGATGATGGAGATGTACATCGAGCAACCAGCAGCAATAACAGTGTCGGTTCTTCTATGTATGGTGGTAGGGAAGTCCCTATGTTCCATTGTCATGATGACATGTCTTTCAAGGTAAGATATTGTTCTTACATGGTGTTACAGTTATCTATTTGTTGCTTAATCTGTGGTGGTTTCTTGTAAGTTTAGAGATTCTGATTATTAATCTTTTTGTTTCTGGTTGAAGGAGGAAGCTCCATTTACAATCTCGGATCTCTCTGAAGACAACAACATGTTAGATTCGAACTATGGGGATGAACTGTCTTCCGAAGAACTCGTGTTGCAGGATCTACAAAGGGCTTCACAAAAGGTGAGTTACTGACGATTTTGCCTACAACCTTTTAACCTTACATTTGATATTCCCAGTCATTGGACTTGCTTTGTAGGTTTTGTCTTAAAAAGAAACTTTTTTTGCTCTATAGTTAACCGATGAGACACGCAGATGTTTCCGGGATACCTTTTACCGACTTGCAAGGAGTTCACAAGATAAATCGGATTCAGTCAGCACTAACTCAGAAGAGCTGCTTATGCAAACGTCCAGATATGATGATTATGGTGATGGAAACAGGTACAGGTCTTATCTTCTTTTTCTGATCTATACTTGAAAGGAATTCGTCTGAGTATTCATAGGATCAAAGTCTATATTTTCTTCTGGACCTATAGATTCCTATGATAATAGCTTGCTCAAATAAAAGATTCCTATGATGATACTGATCAAAGTGACAGTTATTTGATTGCAGGTTGAATAGAGAAGAAGAGATAGAATCTGAAACGAATTCAATCGATAGAGCCATTGCAAACCTCACATTCAACAAAATGGAATCCAACATAAGCAATTTTCCTCTACCGGAAAGAGTACAGTAGGTGCCGCTGATCAAGATCAACGATTGGCCCCTCATCACCCTCCTATGAAGTCTTCTGTTACCATACGTGTATAAATATGTGTATATATAGATGCTTATTGTTGCAAGCTTCAGTTTTGATCTGTTAAAAGAATCTGGTCCCTTTTAATTCCTGCAGTCTGGTTTCTACAAACAATGCCTAATGGCCTTAAGACTTACTTCTCAATATGAATAAGAGCATCATGTTACAGTGTAAACCTAAGCATTGACTCAACCATAACCAGTTGGAATCCTGGAAACAATACTCATTGATATTGAATAAACAATCAGGAAAATTTTCGAGTTTTGTAAGATTCGAGCAAACCCACAAAAAAGCAAAATATAAAACAGGAAGCAGGAGGAGCCAATGAAAATTTCCATGTGACATACATAGTTTGGCTCAGAGCAAAACCCTGCGCCTGTATTTAAAAGGTCAAAAGCCAATGCGATCATCTAATTTTGACTGCCTCCACTTCATAGACAAGCCATGCGTTCTTAGGCACCTGTTCCTTCAATCCCTTTTTTGAGTACCTGTGTTTATCACATCCAGAGCAAGAGACACAACACAGGAATGTAAACTCCGTTATATTATGCTGAGATTAATCATATACACACGTTTAACTAAAACCATTATGGCATACCCGAGGGATGGCGGAATTATTAGTCTTCTCTTATCTCCAACTCGCATCCCTGAGAATTAGAAATGCAGCCGTATTCTTTAAAAGGTACCAAAATTTATGAATTTAAGTTGAAATCATCTATGAGTTAAGCCACTATACCTTCAACACCAATGCTGAGACCTTTTATGACATTTTCTTCACCTGCAGGCAGCATTATAATTAATGATAAAACAAAAACTAATCATGTACGAGGATGAGAGAAACAGCAACTATAGTGAGGATTCTACGATCTAAAGAATCTTTACCTAAGCGGAATCTTAGTGGAGCTTCTCCCAAGTTTGATTCAAACAATTTCCCGGTGTCTTTCAACTTGCCAGTATAGAGTATACTGACCTGAAACAACCATCAATCGTCTTAAAGAACTCCCACCTAATGGTGCTGGTAATTGAGACAGCATCAAGATATCACACGAAAGTAGACTAAAATGTCAAAACTACTTACCTTTTTCCCTTTAACAGCTGATTTTCCATCTAACGATCCTTTTTCAATTTCTTCAATGGTCACTTCAGGTTCTTTCACAATGTTCCTATTCATTATGAAAAATACAATTTATAGGACTAGTTTATATGCTAAATACCAATTAAACTCAAAATAGTATCCACTCAACCCCAAAAGAAAAACTAAAAGAGACAACTTTAGCAGAAAATCTGAGGAAATCCCTTTTCTAGTGATTTCTTTGTATCAGCTTCTTTCTCTGAGTTCCTATTTGTTATACAACTTCTACGACTAATATCCACTCAAACCCAAAAGAATAACTAAGAGAGACAACTTTGGCAGAAGCTTGTCTCAGGAAGAACTAATTCATCAGACCATTACCTTGTATTTGCAGATAATTATATTTCTTTCTACCATAACTGAAGTTTCTACCCAAGTAACAAGGTAAGACTCACTTGTCAATTGCTTGTTTCTTCTTCTCAGAACATTCAACTAGATTTTCTGGGACATCTGTAGTCTCCTCTCTCCTATCCCTTTTCCTCTTTTTCTTTGATAGAATTGCATCATCATTCTGAGAGGGTAATACATCACTTGATGATTTGATCCCCCTGTCATGTGCGAGAGATGATGATATGTTAATTGAAATTTAAACAGGGAGCTTTTTATACCAATTGAGGAAATATGTGCATTTAACAATGATACCAACTTTCTAATAATTGGGGATAAACCATTTGTATACAAAACGTCAAATTCTGAAGAATAGGAGTAACATTTTCACTTCCACTAGATAAGAACCACCCAGTAAGAACACATGACCAATCATTTAACACTGACGACTAATTTAAGTGTATAATCAAGTTAAATATCGACCCACTTATATAATAAACAGCAACAACTTCCGGGATTTAAATTAAACGTAGCATCTTCCACAATCCAGAACAGCTAGAAGGTAGCATTATCTGTTCAGTAGTATGGTACCACTTACTTGTCAGTAGCTGGCTTCTCATTCTGAAGACTTTCAGGCATATTTTTCTCCTCTCCATCATCTAAATTAATTGTAGCTGAACTCTTAGACCTTTCCTTGTTTCTTTTTTTCTTCGAAAGAATTTTACACCCTTTCTGAACGGGAGAAAGTTTAACATCACCCAATGTTTTATCCTCCCTGGCATATTAAACATATTACATTTGTAGAAGGTTAAAATTTGTTCTATAGTGGATGAAACTTACTTACCTTTTATCCAGAGTTTTGTGAGTATCAGCTCTTGCTTCTGATGTCTTCTCACACTTGCCATTAGACTCAACATTTTCTAAAGTCGAACTTCTTGCCTTCGACCTCGTAACCCTTGAAGACAGAGGACTCTCTGAAGGAAGAACCTTCGGGATCTTGTGCTCATTACCATTATTAAGTATTTCTACAGAATCCTCATTGCTAGAATCATCATCTCTAGCCGAGGTCTCATCCGATTCTGAATCAGAGACTTGAAACTTCTTCCTTAGTCTTCTACCTTCTCCATTTTTCTTCTTGTCTTTTGTTTTAGCTGCCATCTCCTTAATAGATACTGGAAAGGAGACAAGATTAAGAAGAAATGGACTTGAGTATCAGAAATAATTAAAGTGCAAATGCCTAATCTAATTTCATGTAAAAAACCAGGAGATGCAGATGAATACAAGCACCAAAGACACTAATAAAGAGATTCACACTATACGTCTCAAAGTCCCATACAACTATAGTCTAGGAAAAGGCTGCAGAACAATATCCATAAACAAGCCGTCAAGCACAGTAAGAGAAAAAAAAAAAAATAACTCTGAAGATACAACTATTTATTTAAGCTTAACTCCACAAAGCAAACATAACATAGAACTTCAAAGTTAGAAGACACCGTAAAACAAGAAGGGGAATGGCATACTTTCATCATCATCAGAACTAGACACATGTGAACCACGGCCACAAGGTTCGTCATCATTTATGAAACTATCACTGTAGTCATAATCATCACTGCTACCTTTCTCCATGTCTGTGTCAACAATGTCTTCTCCATATGACTCCCTATTGGATTAAGTCAAGGATACAAATAACAATCTACAGAACCAATAATCCATACTCACTTAAATCTATAAGTTCGATAAGAGGATACGATTCACTATCATTTAGCCTAAAACTGGCACTCTTCCCCAGGAAGTAGCCAGTGAGGTGAATGCTCCGAGGTCCGATGACAGAGAAGATAACTTCATCAGCTTCTTCAAACTCCAGATTCAGTTGGCAAGTATCAACCTTTTCAGGAGTCAAGACGCATAAGAAGAGGGGACTCTTGTTCCCAACGATACACTGAAGAATGCTTCTGTTTGTTGCACTACCAAGCCCCAATGTCGCCTAAACCAAAGACAACCAAGGATCAGCCAAGTCCACTAAGTTTTCAATTAAGAAGTAACAAAGTTACAAAAGCAATTCGCCTAAAACTCCACTATAAGTTGCATAACAATCTCCCTAACCTAATTGATGTGTATATAAACTTCAAATCACGTTTAAACACGCCCAAATCAAGAGAAGTTCATAAGAAATTGATCAAAACAAGCGTCCAAAGTAGAAAGTCTGAAAAGAAGAAAATCAACAAAGCTAATTAAGGGTGGAATAATAAGATTAAGGACCTGGGAAAGGTGAAGTCTTCTGATTCCTGTTGATTCATTAGCCTTAAGAGTGAAAGCTTTAGATGGCTTCACTTCAACTCCTGCAACACACACACACAAAATCTTTTCATCAACACCCAACTCCAGGGAAAATTTAAAAAAAAAAATTAGGTCTTTTTTTACTCAATCCGTGGTTGTTAAAAAGCAAAGGAACCAGTGAACCCACCCCAAAAAGCCATGGAATTTGGTCAAGGAATTAAGGAGAATCGTACAAGAAAAAGAGACAAAGAGACTGCAACGCCGACCCTTTGGGTTTCTGTTTCTTCGTTCTGTAACGAGAGGTTTTTGTTGGCTCGAGGGTTTTATTTCTTTTTGCCGCCCTTATTTATTGTTAATGCCCATTGGGTTTTTCAATTTGACAAGGAAGAAGAAGAAAAAAAGGAACGTTTCAAAATATGGAATTTATGTCCAAAAAAAGATGTCGAGAAATTTATGTCAAAAAAGAATCGAAATTGAAGTTTTGTTTTATAATCTACTCATAAAGTATATTAATCATTGTAAAAGATCACATAATTAATCTTGTTATACATTTTGCAAGGCGTTACGCAATTGAAGTTGGCTATGAATTATGATGTATGTGGCCAGCAAGTTCTAGTTAACAACTTCCAAACATGATTTCAATGCTTATAAGTTTCAGTTACATTGTCTTAGGAAAATGCACTAATCTCATCTTCAACTTGACTACAAAGAAAACATAACAAACATCGATCGCATTTGTATCAAATTTTCTTGAACATTCCGATCCAGAATTTGAAAATTACTTAACAAGAACAACAACAAACTCACTCCAAAAGTGAGATCCTTTACTTGTCAAATCTCTTATATATCCATAATATTGAAATTTCTGTGAGTATACAAAATTACATAAATAGAGAACTTTAACAAAAGCAAGATTCAAACACACATCTCATGTGTTCTGTTTCCTTCAATCCTTTGGCCAAACACTAACCTTCTCCTTCTGAACCTTGACAAACATAGCAGAAACAGCCGCAACGAAATAGATCTGAAGAAACACCACAGAAGGCGTGTGATAATTCAATACACTCTTACCCGTCGCAAGCTCAACAAGAAGCAATGCCATGAGTCCTAATCCCGCAATCCTCCCGTTGATCCTTTCACTGTACGGGCTAAACCCTAATTCCACTTTCAACCCACCTGAAACAGCCTCTTTTAAGCTTACCGGCGGCAGATACATTCCCGTGCCTTTCGACGGAGACCCGCTTGATGACCCTTTCTTCGATTTTCTCACTTCTGCTTTCTTACCCGTACCGCTTCGGTATCTGAGTCTGATGTTCGAGAGACGAGACTCGAATTGATCAGGATCGGTGCCGGATTCGGATTGAGTTGTTTCAGGGTCGGGTTGAGTCTCTTCCGTGGACTCAACGTCGGTGGCGCGGACGGTGAAGAGTCTCGAAGCATTGAACTTTCCGGCGGGAATCAAGCGGAGAGATGGGAATGGGTTCGTGATTCGTAGAGGTGTTATTGCCATTCTTTGTTTTCAGAGCTTCGCGTCTCTCTCTCTATCACTCTCTCCTCCTATAACCCTCTTTGGATAAGAATTTTTTCTTTTTTCTTATTTTTTTAGTTTTTTTTTTCTTTAATTGACATTCTGGTTTTAATTTTATAAAAACTATATAGTATAAATTTTTTGTGGTGTACATTTTTCTAAATTGTTTTATTATTATCAGGTGATTAGTGAACCTCCACTTAACTTTCTCGAGCCAAAAAAAACAACACCACTAAATTTACAGATTCCTTAAACAATGGACTTGGAGAGCATATTAGCTTAATAAAATCTGCAATTTTAGCTTAATAAAAATATAGTTTTATATAATCTTTGTCCTAATTTAAATTTATATAGGAAGTTAGGAACCAATGATATCCCGATAATATAGGCCAGCGTCAACGAGGAATTTTGTGAAACCATAATTCGATAGAGGGCTATTTCGTTAAATAGATAAAGTTAGAGGTTAATTTTATAAATAATGGGAAAAAACTGGAACACAGATTCGAATATGCGATTAGAACCAGAACACATGAAGAGAGAGATTAGATGTGTTTTGCCTGTTCCTTGGCTTGTTTAATCTCCCAAAGTCTCTCTTTCTGATAATTTTCCGACAACAGTTTCGTCTTAGAAAAGAAAAAAAAAAAAAGATGGCTACATTTGCACTTCCGTTCTGCGAAATCCCAGAGGATCTCCAGCTCCGAATCCTATCATTCCTCACACCAACAGAGATCTCCAGCTTCGCCTGCACATCGAAACGCTTCGCCTCGCTTTGTCAAGAAGACGGCAAAATCTGGCACGCTATGTGCGATCGGAGATGGGGGAAGAAGACTAAGATCCAGAAATGGGGAAACGGCCAGGTCGCTTATAGACTCCTTTACAAGACCCTCAAGGGATTGGATAATCTAATTGGATTCTGGCGACTCTGCGGCAGATCAAATCCCGCCGCTTCGTCGCCGCCGCTTGTTTTCTTCGATTGGGGTCCTTCTTTTGTATTGGGATCTAGAGTTTTGTCCACCGGGGATGATACTTATCAGGTTAAGAAGACCCCGTTTCTCTTGATGGGGATCTCTCCGGAGGGACGATCTGAGAACTTCTTGGATCTCGTTGGTGGTTGTAATCTCAGATCTTGGGATGATTTTGAAGCTTCTTCGAGTGGCAATCTCGTCCCTGTGGATGTGAATTTCATGGGGAATGGTCATATCATGGTGGAGGAGAATCGCAATTATCTTAGAGAAGAGCAGAAGAGTTCAGGGGACGAGAGTGATGATGTGATCTCCTCCCCTGATTTCTCGGAGATGTATACTCAATTTGCGAATAAGACGAGTCCAGGCGGTGAGAGAAGGAGACAGAGGAGGAAAGAGAAGGAGAGGCGAGCGTCGAGGACTAAGTGGGAACCAGAACACTTTATCAAAGTTGCTGATTGCTCACCCACGCCTACTAAACCATTACAAGGCTTATGGAAGGTCTCAATTTGAAACTCGTTTATTCATATTATCATTGATAATGTTTGAGGTTGGTTTCGTAAGGTATAGGGAATGTAAACGTTTGGCTTTTTACTAGTGGTAGTTAAATGATTGAAAAGAACAATCTTTTCATTGTTTGTCTCCGTTGTGTAAATTGTGATTTATGAACTCGGCAGGGTTTTTGTGAGGGAAGGAACATGGAGTTGTATTTGGTCAAATACGATGAAGTTGGAGGCATTATATGCAGAAAAGTAGAGGACTTGTCTTTATCAAGGCACACTCCTCCTGTGTTCTGGACACCCAATCACGTTGTCATCAGATCACCCTTTTCAGCTGAGGAAGAGCTGCTGTTGAATAGTCGAATCCATGTCAGTCCTCTCGCTGAAGTTCACGAGAATGTTGTATCTGGAATGTTGTACATGAAGTCTAGTTACGATCTGGTGTTGCAAGGAGAAGCAGGCAATGGTAGTGGTTTTCTCAGAGGTGAAGGGCGGGTCTGGTTGTATGAAAATGGAACTTTCAGTTTTGGGTTTCTTCGAGATCAATTTATCATTGATCTGAAACATGTTGCACTAGAAGATGGTTGTCTGGCTGACGAGTTGGTAGCTAGTATGTGATTTGCTCTGTTCATTGTTATTTCTAAATTCTGATAGGTGATAAGATGATCACCTTTTTCTTCTGTACATAAAAGAGTTTGGTGACTCTTTGTACTTTCAAGTTTAGTCTCATTTAAGTTGACGTAAACTAGGATGCTGGAATATTGCCTTGTAATTATTTGTTTTCTGTGGATTCTGTAACTTTTCCATTGGTTCTAAGAATAAGAGATTTGTGGATTTACTTGTAGAGATTCATGTAGTCATTGTTTGTAGAGACTTGTGTAGTAACTGTTCAAAAAGAATAATAAATTTGCGTACACTACTCAGTATAATGTTAATGATGCAGTTTGTACAGCAAAACTTCTCCAGCAGCGTTTTCTATGGCCATGAGGGGCCACTTCCGGGGACGAGGTCCACGCAGCGAGGGTAAGCTAATGCTAACGCTTCGTATTGTTTGGTAGCAACCAGTTTGAGAAGACGGTACATAGACAAGCTTCACGCTGTTTTTGTTCATTGTAAAGACTATATAACTAACAAATATAAATGTGTTGCCTTAATCTAATCTCTTTACGCTATTCTCTTTCCTTTGCTTCGCGCTTCACGCTATTCTCTTTCCTTTGCTGATTTAGCTTATAAGATTATGAATCATGTACTTATGACTCTTGCTCTTATCATTATAGTTTAAGTTAGCAGGTTGACTACATTTTTATGTGTCGTTTTTTTCATCATTCTTGGTTAGCAACTTCAACATTTGGTTAAATATGCGTGTGTAATTCCTCGATAAAACCATCTAAATCAAATGCAACAAAAACTTCAGTAATTCAAGGGTGCCAAAGATGTTTTTCACTACAGTCCCAGTGTTCAGTGAATACGAGTTTGCATGTGGGTGAACCACGGAAACAAAATTTCATCTCCGTCTCCAACTCATGATTCCTTTGTAATTTTCGTCTGACAAAGATTGTTGCAGTCTTCAATAAGCAAGAATTTCTCAAGATATATGTCGCCAGATCTTTCACTTCTGCGGATCTATGGAAACCTAACCACTTGAAAGTCTGGAGACTCGACAACAAACATTGAGGAACACTATTTAGTTGGTTCCAGCAAACCGGTGCACCCATAGTACCATCTTTAGTAAGATGATCCTTGTGGAGTTTAAAAAAAAAAATGAGAGTTAGATCAAACGATACTGTGAATCAGACCCCAAAAAAAAAAGTTTATCGAAGAAACTTACATTGAAAGTGAAGTCTCGTAGTTTGGGAGAAGCATTGAGCAATTGGAATAGTAACTTGGACCAAAATCTATTATATGTACGAAAATACAGATGCTCAAGCTTATTAAAGACAATATCATCACCAAATACAGCCTGTATACCAGTATACGTACGTACAAAAGAACGATTTAGTGTTAATCTAAGTCGTGATATATACATAGTGAGATAATTGAAGACGAGAATATTATGATTATCAATGGATTCAAATTACCACCTCTGCAATGTCCTTGTCTCCTACCTTCAATGAAAGACGCTTGACAGATGTGATAGGTTGGAGAAGCCTCTTGATATTGTGACCAGCCCATACTTGTGCCTCCTCGAGCTTAGGCATATTTTTCACTAGAAAACATGTGGAAGTAGTATGACTATAATCAAAAGCTTTGAAATACTTCAAAGAAGGAGTATCTATGATATACCCATCAGAAGTACACTGACCAGACATCGCAAAGGATAAGCTAAGCAATGACGGGATGATAACAGAAAACTTTCTCACATTGTCACGTGGATATAGTTCCAGAACAAGATCTTCAAGAACAGAGGAATTAGATAAAAGCCGTTGAAGAGATTCTCCATTTGCGTATATCACACATCGAAGGTGCAAAATTTTCAAGGAGGGGAGGCAACAAGCATGAGGAACATCCACGAGAATGCGGTCCTTAAGTTTCAACTTCACAAGTGATTTGCAAGTATACAAGCTACTCGGCATGAGTACTGCAACAGGTTTTCGCCTGAAACGAGTAAAAGTAACGCTTAGCTCCTCAATGCAACGAGAGATTGCAATTTCAACCCACAGTTTGATATCTTCATGTTGAAATACATCAGTGAAAAGCTTGAGACGCAAGCTCTCGATGACCGGAGAGCTATGTAATGGCAGATTCCTGTCAATAAAACGCCGCATCATATGGCTTTTTCCCAACTCGGTAATATACTTTCTTCTGTGATCCTCATCCTCATCTTCTTAGAAGATGTATGTATAGTAGAATCCTTCAGGATACATACTTTTTTCAACGAATTCGAGTTTTGGCACCCGCATCCAAAGAAACTTCCATTGCTTCGACAAAATGCTTGTGCTTGCCGCATCTTTTGTTGGAAGAAATGATAAGATCTTCACGATCAATTCATCATCAGAAAACCCACTGATCTTGTCCATATCTTCTTATTCAAACCCACCTAGCTCACCAATAGGGAGGTAAGTGCCGAGACTAATAAAAACAGAGAAATAGAGCAAACCCTAGAAAATCTTCTAGAAAATGGTTTCATCCCCTTGCCCAGAAACAAAAAGGGTTAAAGTTATCGTTTACAAATTTTAGGGTTTTCAAAGTTTGGCAGTTTAAGTAGCCTCCTCTTGTTTCCAACAAGGCAACTCTTGTTAAAGAGCAGAACATGTCACCATGTCACTTACAAATACGTACATGACCATCATGTTAAAAAACAAGTTAGCTTCGCCGGTTTCTGCAAAAGCTACTAAGTTCCCAAAAGAAGAACTTCAAGATAATTAGCCGATCGAGTTTCTAATGGAAGAGAAAACTTTCCATTCAGCCAAAAAAGAACATAAAAGTAAGTTGTACAACAGCAAGTATCGATCATCTTCCTTCTGAAAATGCTGCAGCCACTAGTAAAAATAAGTTGTATAGTTACAAAAAAAATATGTAGGAATAACTTGTTTTCGGTAGACAAAAAGAAAAAAATTGTTACAGATTTGTTACAAAAACAATTAGTAATTATTTACTCGTCACAAACAAACTGATCCCTTCATCTCAATTCGTCTTTACTTGCTACGGATTAGATACAACTAAACTTGTAGCTAATAATATATAAAATTATTTTTTTTTAATAATAATATTAATTCTGAAATTGAATTAAAATAAACTAAAATAATCATCAATGATTAATCTGAAAAAATTATTGTACAAATCAAAAAAATTATGAATTACAAATTATAAAAAAAAAAAAAAATTTAAAATCAAATTATTTTCTCCAAGATCCACCTTTCTCCCCCTGTTCCACGCGCCACCAGATTCAGGCTGAGAATTTTGTTCAATCTCTCCACTTTCGATGAGGCTCCACCGTTCTCTCTTCTGCACCTCTCCATACACCACCTTCGCTGAGGCTCTACCATCATCTTATCCATCGAATTTGGGAAGAAGCGTTTGATATTTCTTCATCTCCTTATTTCCAGATCTGCAGTATAAACCAGATCTACATCAACAATAAGTTAAACACCGAATACAACGCAATTGATCTCAATTTTCAGACAGATTCACCCATGGTTTTGAAGAGAGTCGAACCTGGAAGCGTCGAGATGGTACCAATGAGGAGAACGGAGCCGCGGGAATTGGTGAGCATAACGACGGCGGAGGCGAGGGAGAAGCAGAAAGAAGCGAGGCGGAGAAGGAGGATTAGGAGTTGAATCGGCGGAGTTTCTGAGCTGTGATTTTGTGGTCATAAGAGTATCTCTTTTGCTGTCTTCTTCTTCTTCCCCGTCTAGGAACAAGAGTTGCAGAAAAAAAAATTATTCGAAGGAGAAGAACTAAAAGAGAGAGTCTTCGATGATCCTCGGAGTTTCTATCTTAATAATCTCTCCTGCTCTGAAGGTTTTTCAAGAAGTTCTCTCTGCTCTAGATACTCCTCTAATGTAGAATCAGTCCAACAAAAGGGAAAGAGTTAAGGTGTTTCAAATGTCATGATGTCAAATTATATGAGAATGTGTTAAAAGATAACTGTTATCTTTCTTAAAATGATATTCTCTTGAGAATGTTAAGCTGCCTTGCAATCCACCGATTTTTCCAAGAAATTTACACAAGAACGTGTGAGAATGCAGCACCAAAACACAGAGTCTGCTCTAACCTTTATGTTTTTTTTTCCAGATATATACTCACATGTTTTGTTATATCATCATGGAGAGCCTTAGCCTTCTGCTCCATCTCCACCTGTCACATACAAAAACATTGGTGAGTTTTAAGCTCATGCGCATGAAAAGACAGGAACGTGATTTGGGTTTGAGATGCAAATGCCAAATGATTTAACTACCTCTTTTGTCTACCAGAGGATTCGTCAATAGTAATGAAGATAATATTTTCTAAACAGAATACGAAAATCTTGTGTGATATACAGAAATTTTGAAAAACCATCTTGGTGCTAACACCACTTGCCATATACTAACAAAAGCTATGGTGTTAAAAAGAGTCTTATGACTACCTCGAAATGTTCCTAGCTATTCTCATAATAAAGAGAGAAGTTGGGGGAAACTTTTGCGAACTTATAATTCGGTAGAGGGTTGTTCAATAAATTAGATAAAGTTAGATGATTGGTTTTTGTAAATACAAAAAAAAGAATGACAAAAAAAAGTAGTAAAAGAAAAGGACTACTGTATTACATAGGCATACACATATTTTAGTCATGCGATTGACCACACGAAGATGAGTCTCCTTTTTGCTTTTTCTATCTAACCCTTCTCCCTCCCTACTTTCCCATTTCGCTTCTCTCTCCTTCCCCCAATTACTACATCTCAATATACATACACACACACACACAACCAGCAGCAAGCAGCAACACCTTCGAGCTTCTTCACTCATCATGGCTGCCTCATCCTTTGTAGATGGTAACCAATAATTCTATTGTTACTGTTGCTCATATTATATACACACCTCTTGACTTTTCTTAGCCGTCTTTTCCATATACGATCTAGAACTTTTTGATTCGATTTTGGGTTATTGAATTTTTGTTAGGCTGGAAAACACTTTTCCTAGTCACAGTTTTTAGGCAGAACAAGTATAAATGTTTCTCTTAGCTGATTTAATTGTATGATTGCATAATTGTCGGAGAGAATCTTCAAGGACATGTGATCTTCATGGTCCCTCGTCTTGTCTGTGTATTACCGAACCACTCATATGTTTCACATGAATTTTTGTAATATTTTTTATCCATAATGATATAAACTTGATTTGACGGAATAATTGAATTTTCAGTTAATCAGTTTATAGAGTCTCACAATTTTAGATAGATGTGTGTGTATATTAATTCCAGATCTGGGTATAGTTGAATTGACCTTCCATGTTTGTTTGGTGAATCTTGATGTTTTCAGGAGAAAGAGGAGATATGGAGAAAGGGGGAATGATTTTACAGTCAAGTGAGAATCTAAATCCTATGATAGATCCTTCACCAACACCTTCACCATCTGCAACCGCAACTGCACCAGCTTTGGTTTTGTCTAATTCAGGCAAGAGGATGGATCAAGCTGGCAAGAAAAAGTATGTTAAGCAAGTCACTGGTCGCCACAACGACACCGAGCTTCACTTAGCTGCTCAACGTGGCGATTTGGCTGCTGTGCAGCAGATTCTCAAGGATATTAACTCTCAGATGGAAGGGATTCTTAGTGGGGAAGAGTTTGATGCTGAAGTTGCTGAGATCCGAGCTTCGATTGTGAATGAGGTGAACGAGTTAGGGGAGACTGCGCTCTTCACTGCTGCGGATAAAGGGCATCTTGATGTCGTCAAAGAGCTTTTGAAGTATTCGAGTAGAGAGAGTATTGCTAAGAAGAACCGTTCTGGATATGACCCACTTCATATTGCTGCCATACAAGGTCATCATGGTAATACTCTCGCAAACTCTTAGATTTGCTTTTAATAAAATGAAGTTTCATAAACTTTTTCTTCTTTATGTAAACTAGAGTATGTGAATAAAAAAATGGTTGTTTCTTGCAGCTATTGTTGAGGTCTTGCTAGATCATGATTCAACGCTTAGTCATACATTTGGCCCATCGAATGCAACTCCGCTTGTGTCTGCAGCTATGAGAGGCCATACAGAAGTTGTGAACCAGCTCTTGTCCAAAGCTGGGAATTTGCTAGAGATTTCCCGGTCTAACCATAAAAACGCCTTGCATCTAGCTGCAAGGCAAGGTCATGTGGAGGTCATAAAAGCTCTTCTCTCCAAGGATCCTCAGCTAGCAAGACGGGTTGACAAGAAAGGACAAACTGCACTTCACATGGCTGTTAAAGGGCAGAACGCCGAAGTGGTGAAACTGCTGCTCGATGCAGATCCTGCTATTGTTATGCAACCTGACAAGTCTTGTAACACAGCTTTACATGTTGCCACCAGGAAAAGACGGGCAGAGGTATGCATCGGCTCCCGAGGGTTTGATTCATTTTGAGATTTTTGATTGGGTGTTCACATTTTGGCATGTCTTTGCAGATTGTAGAACTATTGTTGTCACTCCCTGATACTAACGCCAATGCTTTAACCCGGGAACACAAGACAGCGCTTGACATAGCAGAAGGGCTTCCACTCTCAGAAGAATCTTCATACATAAAAGAGTGTCTTGCTCGTAGCGGGGCTCTTAGGGCGAATGAGCTGAACCAGCCAAGGGACGAGCTGAGAAGCACTGTCACCCAAATCAAGAACGATGTACATATCCAGCTGGAACAGACAAAAAGGACGAACAAAAATGTGCACAACATTTCCAAGGAACTCAGGAAACTCCACAGAGAAGGGATCAACAATGCAACCAATTCGGTAACTGTTGTGGCTGTATTGTTTGCAACTGTTGCTTTTGCTGCTATATTCACAGTGCCGGGAGGAGACAACAATGACGGATCAGCAGTTGTGGTGGGCCGAGCATCATTCAAGATCTTCTTCATCTTCAACGCAATCGCGTTGTTTACTTCTCTGGCTGTTGTGGTGGTCCAGATCACATTGGTGAGAGGAGAGACAAAAGCTGAGAAGAGGGTAGTGGAAGTGATCAACAAACTCATGTGGTTGGCATCGATGTGTACATCTGTAGCATTTCTTGCATCATCATACATAGTGGTTGGGCGTAAGAACCGGTGGGCAGCTGAGCTGGTGACGGTGGTTGGGGGAGTGATAATGGCTGGTGTTCTTGGAACCATGACTTATTACGTGGTGAAGTCGAAGAGGACAAGGTCGATGAGGAAGAAGGTGAAGAGTGCACGCAGGAGCGGGTCCAACTCATGGCATCATTCAGATTTCTCTAACTCGGAAGTCGATCCCATTTTCGCAATCTAAGATGCATTAACAAAAAAATCATGTTAATATATTGTATTTGGTGAAGAGCTAGACGATATAGTGTATAAAGCCTGACCATCAAATGGCAAACACTTAGTCAATTTTAAAGGTTTACACGGCTCATTGAAATTTGCAACCATCAAATGAGAAGTGTGGTGTGTTTGCAAGATGAGGTTCGTTCTTTGGTTGGGGAATCATTTATATTCATGAAATTATTTCAGCTGCACAACTCTATTAACTTGAGGTGGATACTGATTTTGAACCAAGATTTGGGGATGTTTACTTCAGTATTTGTTACAGATCTCAAGCTTGCAGAGGAAAGAATTCAAGTTCAAACTTAACACCACCACATAAAGTCACTTCTCTTAGACTGAGAGTGAAATGTAATCGCAGCACAAGTAACAGAGAATGGTGTGGGATAACAGAGTCACAGTATTTGATTAGTCCCAAATGATCCAAAAAGCACAGAATGATATGAGGCTTACCAGTTTGGGTTTAAAAGGGGAATATAAACTATATGGGAACTTGTAGAAAAAGGCCATGGAAGTGAACTCAATACACCAATTGTAGTAGGAGTTTCAAGATATCCAAAAGCCAACACATTTCAAGGAGATCAAAGGGTTTAGAAATACTTATCTGAAACTTGTTGGATTAAGCAGTATCAGTCTTTAGTAGGGTAGCTGCAAAAGAGGATTTCAAGTCCAAGAAAATAAGATAAGCAAAAGCTCAATCCACTCCAACAAAAACCACAAAACACTGATTCTGAAATCGAAGCTCAAAATCAAAATGGAGTAAATCCACAACAAATTGGTATGAGAATTCCATAAATTATTTATGATAGAACACTAAGTTTTAATCCGGAAGCACAAACACAAAAGGGACTGATAACTAAAGCAATTTTTTTCCGATCTAAGAAACAGAAGCAACAGTCTCATTCTCTGACGCCGGTGGTGCCTGCAACGTATTGACGAGATCCAACGCCGGCCAATGCAAAGAACCAAGCATCATATTATAAACATCGGATCGAGACGGCATAGTCTCAATGACCTTGTAATCTTGAGGAGCGTAGAGTTTCTCCTCGAAGACGGCACCGCCTAAGTTGTTATCGAAGAGCTTCTTCTCTTTCTGGAAATTGACGAAGGTCTTCAAAGCAGCAGGGATGTCTTCTGACTGAACGAAGATCCAAGCGTTCATACCTTTCATACATGGCTTCAGAGATTCCCATTTCGTTCCTTCTAAGGCTTTGTACACCAAAGTGTTCTTCGCGACGAGGAGCTTCGTGTTTGTGTGTTCACGGAGGATTCCACGGAGCTCTTGTAATTGCTTCACGCTGAGTCCGTTGTAGTTGATTCCTGTTATGAAATGGCAGTTCTCTAGGTTTATCTTCGTCTTTCCCGCAACCAGTAGAGCTCTTCTGAGGCTAGACATCGATCCAATAGAGAGCTAATTCCAAACGACGCGATGGTTTCGATCCAGAAGAAACTGAGCTCGAGATTCGAAATGAGAAAAGCTAGGGTTCTTTACTTCTCTGAGTGTATCGTCGGAGACGACTTACACACACCAGTGGTCAAATTGGGCTTTTTTGTGTTGGGCTTCTAATTTTGTGATGATTTATAAATTTTGGTATTTGTCCAAACGATTTAAAACATTAAGCAAATAACAAGAGAGAGCTAAAGCTTAATCAGTTACTAATCATATAGGAAATCCATAATTAATCCTATAACAAGAGGAGAAATCACAAATTATTGTATCGAATTTGATATTTTCGAAGCCAATCTTCACCTTTCTCCTCGTAATCCATCTTAGTAAAGGCGTTACTCAAGAAGTTCAACTTGGCCGCAAACGCAGATGCTCCACGCCATGCATCAAGCACTGGATCCATAGCTCGAACAACTACTATGGGGGATCCGCATGGTCTTATCATCCTAATCCCACATTCCAATCGCTCCTTCATCCCCGGGAGAAGGCTACACCCGCCAGTCATTAGTATCGAACTCGTTAGCCTCTCCTCTATTAACTCTGTCTCCTCGTGCGGTAGTCTTCTGATCGATGCACCGGCCATCTCGTCTAAGCCTACTTGCTCAATGCCAACAAGGTTTGGATGAAACAGGATCTCAGGACAACGGAATCTTTCAATACCAATCACTATCTTGTAATCTTCCTCTGTTAACTGACGTACGCGTGGTGGTACCTCCCCTGATGTCAGACTCTCTCCCTCTACTTTCTGCACAAATGTTGGGTCAATTTCCTGAAGTCTAGATGTTAAACGAGCCAACTCAGCCTCGTCTGAATCAGGTTGTTCATCATCATCGTCATTATCCTTGCTCATAAGTTTGTATAGCTGCCAATCTTCATCTTTAGCACCAAATGTATCCTCGCCTTTCCCTCTATCGAAGGCTGCTGTTGTCAGCAGACGCATTCTTTCTCTCTGTGCAGCGCTTAGTCGCTCGCCTCGTCCAACACCTCCAGACTTATTATTCCCGTTACTGGACCCATTTGTTTTCAGACGTTTCTTCTGCTCAACTCTCTCCAACACTTCCTTGTACTGAGCTCGCATCTCCTCTAAGTAAAATTCTGGGTTCTCACTACAACCAGAAGACAGATAATAACAAAAGGGTTATATATTTGCTCCTTTGTTTTCCTTTCTAACATTGACTACTGAATTAGTATACATACCGACGTCTTTCCTCCTCTAATTGATTTCTTCTCTCTTTTTCGAGTTCCTCCTCATTACGCTTTTGTCTAGCTCGTAGCCGGCCCTCTGTTGTTGATTTCAGAAACATTTGCCTCTTCTTGTCCTTAAGCTGCAAGCAGAATATGAAAATTATACCCGACTCTCACCTGAGTAAAGGATTTCTCACTAATCTGGAAACAAACCTGCTCAGGAGTAAGCATATCATCCGGGATATTCATAAGAGGATACTTTTCATTATTAAGAGAATCAGTGTTCTCTTCACCCTCTGACGGTTCATTCATCGGCTCACCCCTTGCTTTTCTTAGCGACTGTGTCACTTTCAAAATAGTAGATTCTAGCTCTTGCCTGGACGCATAACCGGTGTCTGACAAAAAGGTTGGAATGTCGTCCTCGTCAACCTGGTCAAGTTGTTTCACAAGGAAACGCAAGCTGCTCAGTTCACTCTCCATTTCATTTATCTTGGACAATTTCTTTGCTTCAGCCATTTCTCTCAGCCTTTGACCTTGTTTTTCTCTTATAGCTGCCTTCCTTGCAATCTCTTCTTCTGATGGAGGAACTTCGGTGGGAGGAGGTATCCATGGAAGCTGCCAAAACCTTGTTTTCTCTTCAGCTTCTTTTGTTCCTTCCTGGTCAATATGATCACATAAATTGAGTTTACTAGAGTCACAAACTGCCTAAAATAGGAAACGTGAGAAATATATAGATATGAACTTACCTGGAATAACCGAACTTCAGAAGCATAGTCCGGTGCGATATAACAGTGTTCCAATTTTAAATCTTCGGCCTTCTCCCATGTAAACCTAGACCTTTTGTGAAATTGAGCATGGCGAAAAAAAACATATCAATTCTTGAAATGTGAGCAATCGCATTAAAAAGATAGATCCTGTGGAGGCACTTACGAATGAAAAGGATACTTAAGTGACAGAAGCTGCTTTAAATAATCAGTTACATGATATCCACCAATGTTTGTGCGGCAGGACCCTTTATAAACAGGTTCTCCGTCGACAAACTGATAACCAATGAAACCATGTACCATATTAATAAGACATACAAGCATTATTAGACTAATGACTAGTGTTATCAGGAATTCACAGTAGTCATAGATACATACAGGAATGGCGTGTGTTGTAGTGAATCCAGGACAGAGAACAATTCCATCTTCTTTACAAATTCCATGTAGTTGATTGTACTTATAGCTGAAAGCAGCATCGACTCCAAATGCTGTGACAACATCAGAGTTAATAAATTAATGAAAGCAACACACAAAAGGTTCCATAGTTAACTATCAAACATTTATTTCAAGAAGACAATCAAATTCATAATTTAAGCTAATAACTCAGATTCATACCAACTGCAGGCACTCCATAAGTCTCAAATAGCAGTTCTGCCATTTTGCTTCGAGATTGAACTGGGTTGCATGCACATTCTGTGATTAGGATTGGATGATCAATCTGTACTGCCATCAAATGACGTTAAATGAAGAGACAAAAATCTGACAGGTAGTATGATAAACCTCAAAATCAAGATGAAAAAGAAGAACTAGGACATACCCTTGATCCATTAGCACCCAAACGATCAAAGGCGAAGTCAAGAATCTAAAAAGCAGAATACAAAATTAGAAAAGTGCCACGGAATCTTCAGAGATTGCATTATTTAATGAGCATAAACATCAAAGAACTTGGAATAAGATATAACAGTTAAACAAGCCAACCAAAATGCAATAATTGTAAAGAGCAAAAGCTCACAAAAATACATGATGGGCGCAAGAAAGCCCTGGAACAGAAGACCTTACAAATCATACATAAAATACAGTTCTTTTATTGAATAAAGGAGTAAAAGAATCCTTACATATTCCATGATCTCAAACTGATAAACAACATTGCTGTCAAAAGGCGAACGTGGTCCTGAGCGAGTGCAATCAAAGTACTTCATCAATCCAGGATCCAGGTCGCCAACAACAGTAACAGTTTCACCTGTACCGGGGAGAAGACAACATTACACATGGAGATAAGAATTTAGAAGCAGAGCAAATTGAAAGCAGAATAAGATAAAAGCATAGTCATATATATATATATATATATATATATAATATATCTCTAAAGCACAGCCAAAAACTTCAAGCAGCTCAGCTCTACTACTTTGAAACATATCTTAGACTTCATTGGCTAACTCTAGCAGCAGCGATCCAGTAAATGAAGCAATTAAGAGGCATACAACCAAAACACAGATAATGGTGGGGAAGTAGAAATAAATCAAGAGACCTGTAGCTTTGTGGCGTGGCCTTTGCACGATATTGCGGAAAACAACACGAGGCTCAGTTTCTCCTGCCCACCTATTTTAAAACGCAAGAGGAATTTCAAAAAAATTAACACGAACTGTATCAATTGGGTTCAGCGATTAAGAAGGAATTCTAGGGTTTATGGAGAAAAAAGTACCCGATACGGAAGTAAGAGGCGCCATTATCGATAACAATGGGAATCGAAGGTGGATAGGTATTGTAATCAGTCTGCCTACGTATCCTCGAAACGAACGACATGCTTCCTCTTCCTTCTGTGTTGATTTGGTCCCCGTCGTCGTCAATTCATCGACTGAATTAGGCCACCTAGTGCTCCGGTGAGCGAAAGAAAGAAGAAGGAGACACAAACGGAGCTCCGTGACGTGGAATTATTAATTAAAACTTCATAGAACAGACGGAGATTTTAAGCAAATAAATAAATAAGACGTTTAAGATATATTAAACGTAAGCCGTCTTAGCTCAGTGGTAGAGCGCGTGGCTTTTAACCACGTGGCCGTGGGTTCGATCCCCACAGACGGCGTTTTTTCTTTTTTTTTTTTGTGCCGTCTTTTTTGTGCTTCCGACCAACTTTTTTAACTGATAAGCCCAACGGACAAGGTGTAGTAATAGTACAATTCATATAAGTCTTGGGCCTTTTTTGATTTTTCTTTGCAAATATCTAACACTTGTCTTCTCCACCGTAACGTTTTCTAGGGTTTTAGAGTTTCCGCACGGATCACGAATCTCTCACTTCACTTTCAATATACAACAAACACACTCACCATGACTACCGAAGAGAAAGAGATCCTCGCCGCCAAATTGGAGGAACAAAAGATCGATGTAATTGAGATTATCTTTTTTTTACTTATCTATCATTCATTTGTTCTTGCTTATTCTCAAGTCTGTGAATTATTAAACTATTGAATTCAGATTCTTGATTTGTTCCTGCTCAGATCGTTGTTGTTTATATATGTGTCGTCTATGATAATATAGGAGCTTGTAAGACTTTTATAGATCTAAAATTTGTATTTTTCCCCATTTCTTTCAATAATTGTTTGACTTATAGCTTATGTATGATTTGTTGTTATAGCTCGATAAGCCCGAAGTTGAGGACGATGATGATAACGAAGACGATGACTCCGATGACGATGACAAGGATGATGACGAGGCTGAGGGTATGTCTTCTTGTGTTCTTGGTTCTTTCACTTTTAAGCTTTGTACATTTCATTGATCCTAATTAATCTATATTAGTATTGATCCTAGTATCTCAGATTAGTTTATGTTAGTTTAAATATGTAGGAATGATAATCATTGCGTTGTTGATTCATTATTGAGCTGTGATTGGTAAAACAGGAGGAGATGGAGAGGCAGGAGGTAAGTCAAAACAAAGCAGAAGTGAGAAGAAGAGTCGTAAAGCTATGCTGAAGCTCGGCATGAAACCCATCGCTGGTGTTAGCAGAGTCACCGTCAAAAAGAGCAAGAATGTTGGTGTTTTTTTCTCTCTTGGACATTCAATCAATCTTAATTTTTGGTGATTCCACTCATTCAAAATGTATTGATTGATCTACATACATTGCTTTGTGGAACACAGATCTTGTTTGTCATATCAAAACCTGATGTGTTCAAGAGCCCGGCATCAGACACATATGTGATCTTCGGAGAGGCGAAGATCGAGGATTTGAGCTCTCAGCTCCAGTCACAGGCGGCAGAGCAATTCAAGGCTCCGGATCTCAGCAACGTGATTTCAAAGGGTGAGTCGTCGTCGAGCGCTGCAGTGGTTCAAGATGATGAGGAGGTTGACGACGAAGGTGTTGAGCCAAAGGACATTGAGTTGGTGATGACCCAAGCTGGAGTGTCTAAGCCTATGGCTGTGAAGGCTCTCAAGGCTGCAGATGGAGATATCGTCTCTGCCATCATGGAGCTTACCACCTAAACCAGAATCTTTTCTACTTAGACGTGGTTTAGCTTGAGTTATGTGCCAGAGATTGCCCAGAGGATTTGGGAATTTTTGGTTTCAATGTTTTCTTCGAAGAGATTTTGAATGTTGTATCAGTATAAACCCTATATAAGCTATTGAATTTCAGTTTATTTTATTAAGTGTTTGCGGTTATAGTTTTTGAGCTTATGACAAATCAGTCCGCGGGAAAGCAAGTTTTCTACTCTTCATATCTGAGGGTTTATTGATCTTCGAGTCGATGTGCTAAACGAAGTTGAAGGCTAATAGTTTAGTCCTAGTCGGACCCTGAATTGAGCTCGACCCAATCATGCTCTATTAGCTCTTTCCGTAATAGGTGAGTCTGTTTAATGAACAAACCCCAAAGGACAAGAGAGAGACCTCTTCACTTCAACCAAAGCACACTAAAAGTTTTAGTCTAAAACCCTTTCCTTAAACAGTTTAAGTTAAACTCTTCATCTCTCTCAATAGATGAAATGGAGGAAAACAACTCCAGATACTTCCCTCAATGTATCAAGGCTTTATTCATCTCAGCATTATGATTTGTTTTGTTAGAACTTTTTGTTTCTTAATCTAATTGGTTTAGTGCGTGTAGCGGAAACCACTTAGGTTAATTGACAAATACACTGCACAAACTGTCGAGTGCTAGAAGTGGCAGTTCATAGACTCCTCAAGCGAAGAGACTAACTAAGGAGAGGCAATAAAGAAGGAAACTGGTTGTATTCAAGACAACAAAGGCACCCAAAGTTATGAGGAAAACCAGGTTTAAGACTGTTGCTCAATTGCAAGTAAGAAGACTTGACAAGGTTTAATGATGGAGCCACTGGGTTCAATTCAACAAGGTATATTACGTCTACTCTTTAGTTTCCTTTTGAATGATGAATAAACTAAACCAAAAGTTTCTAATGGAGTAGAAAAAAGAGTCTGTCAAAGGAGTTCCAATACAGTAACATTCTCAAACCAATTGATTCATTAGATAATATAATGTTCATCACAAAGATCCCAAAAAAAAAAACAAAAATAGTCACAGATCACAAAAGGAGATAATTCTCAGGCTTGATCTATTCAAATCTGTATGTGCACACAAGTGTAGGTGTGTATTTATAGTCTATAGACATTTAATTCAATCTTAAAAGAGGCAGAATCACACTATAGCCAACAGAATTCTCCTCAAAGATGTTGATCTTAGACTACATAAACCAGCATTGTGACACAGAATCCCCCGCATACAAGAACACTGACCTTACATTCATGAATGTAACCTACCTGCGATAGCTGCAACGTGAGCCTCCATCTGTGCTGCCCTGATTTTAGAACCGGTGGCTCGGTGGAAGAACTGTTCCCTCGACAACAACCTCACATTCCTCAAATATTGATCAAACGGCAGAACTCCATCTTGAAACGACTTATCCAAGGAATAAATAGTATCTTCTATGGCTAAATCCGAAGCAGTACAGTCTAACATCTGCTTAGACAGTGTATCACCAACCTCAAAGGCAGTATCCACATCTATATCAACTACGTTCTTGGTTTTGCCTTGGTTCTCTCTAACCCACGAATCTAGGATATCAGTATTCATGGAGATAACCTGTAATTGCTGTTCAAGTGTTTCTTTCTCATCAACCATCTCCTTCAATCCTCTGTTGACCTCTTCATCTCTTCTTTTCAACCCAGATTGCAAACTCAGTAACGCCTCAGCTTCAGCTTCTCCTGCTCTCCTCATCGAAACCAAATCGCTGTGTACCATCTCCACCATCTTATTAATCGCGTTTCTCTTGAAAACCTCCGCAGCATCATCTGATTGCTGCTGATGGTGAACGTGCTGCACTTGCACCCTACCTCCTCCTCCTCCTCCGCCGTACGGTGATGGCGGGAACGGTCTAGGCAAAGACTGATCAGCCGAAGTAGGTCGTGTGAGAGAAGCATCGTATCCCGTAGGAGGAGACGGTGGCGGCGGCTGAGGACGGCGTCGTGAGTAAAGAGGCGGATCACGAGCAAAAGCAGCGCTGAGATCGGAAACGAGATCCACGAGATTGGAGCTAGGGTGAATCCAATTCTGGAGATAAGGATGAGAGACGAGACCAGAAGGAGTGACATGTGCGTGAGGTCGCTTGATGATCATATCGGCGGTGGGATTCACATAGACGCAAGGAGGATGACGAGGATAAGACTCAAGGAGCCATATGATGACAGGGATGTTGTAGGTGACTCCATGAAAAGGCATAGGGATCGTACCATCTGCTTGAAGGAGATTGACGGACCGGCCATCGTTGTGCATAAACGATGCCGTCTTGGGCTCTAAGGAAGGGTAAGAAGAGATTAGGTTAAGTAGATGTTGCCGGATCAACCACTTGGCGGATTCTTCGTAGGGGACGGATGATGGGCCGCGCTGGGATAGCGCAGAGGAGAGGAATTGCTGAATCTGCTGCGGATTCGACGGCGAAGGAACCATCGGAGTTATACGGTGCCGGCGGTGGTAGTCCAAAACGAAGATGCCGACGACAAAAGTGGAGGAGATTTTAGAAGAAGAAGCAATAATGTTTTATTATGACGCGTCTTTATAAGCTATTTACTCTTTTGTCCTTAATCCGGCCCTTTTGTTTTTTTTTTTTATTCAACTTTTGCATACAGTAGTGAAGATCAAATAATGGTTATTAGGGGAGATCAAAAACTAACTAAACCGTAAAACCTAATGCAAAGATTAAATTTTGTGACACTGATCATATGAAAGAGTAATACATTTTGTGATCAAAGGGATAATTAAATCCATCCTAGTCAAGGAATTAACGAGTGAAACAAAAACAGTTTATTTTTGGGTTTTTAGTAATAAAACCCCTCAACTAAAGATGGATCGTAAAAAAACCCCTCAACTATATATTTAATGATTAAACCCCTCAACTTCAATTTTGTTAAGTCATAGTTAAATTAGAACGTTGTGTTTTGAAAAAACTAAAAAACGACATGTTATTTATATAAGTCAAGAATTATGATAAAAATCCAAAATACCATTATATATCCAAATATACTACTGGAACATAAAAACTATTAAAACAAAACTACTAATCGAGAGAAACATTAAAAGTAAACATGATGCAACAAAAAAAATCCAGAAAAACAAGACTTTATATGACAAGCTGAATTCATGGGGTGGTCTTTTGTCTCTTTGAAGGTCTTTCTAGAGGCAGATTGGGTGGCTTAGACACTGGCTCAAGATGACATTTGCGCTTGTTGTGTCCTGTTTGTTGACAATTGCTACATTTCTACAAGATTAAATGCATGAATTACAAATCTTTTTGCTAAGAAATCTTTGGCATACACTAAAACAGAGAATTATAATCTTACCACAATAACTTTGGCATGATAAGAAGGAAATTCTGAAGGCGGCTTAGGTGGTTTAGGAACTGGCTCTATTTGACATGTTCGTTTGTTATGTCCTGTTTGTCCACAATTACTACATGTCTACATAATAAAATAATTTTTGGTAAGTCTAACCACCATATTAGATAGAGAGATGTATGAGATGTACCACTATAGCTTTTTGAGAATTCTGAAAAGAAGTTTCTTCGTTTGGATCTTTGACTCGGTCATTGTTTTTTGGTCTTCCTCGCATTATCCTGTCTGGAGGAGGCATAACAACAATATCACTATGTGTTTCCCATAATTCCATCCCATTCAAAGGAAACAAAAGCGAGTTGTAACAAAGCCTCCACTTCTCGACTGAATACCAGTCTAAAATTACAGTTTCTGGCAGCCTTGTCCCTTTATATTCAGCCCACATCGCAGACATAATATGACAACAAAGAATCCCACTCACATCATACTCTCTGCAAGTGCAAGAAGTCTTATCTCGAACATGAACAACATACTTATTTTTTCCATGATCCACCTCATAAATGCCTCTTCCATTTGAAAGCGGATGACACCACTTCAAACTCTTTTTCCGCTTTTCCATAATAGCAATCGGCTTGGGTGTGATCAGGCCTTTAACATCCTGCATCTCCTTGATCTTAACCAGGTTACTAGCCATAATATGTCGCCTTATGTCCTCTAATAATGCAATCACTGGTTTTTCTCGAGCATCTTTCAAAACAGCATTGTATGATTCGCTGATATTGTTTTCTACTGCAGCCGACTTTACTATATCACTGAAAAATGCCCTACAATAAGAAAAAAATATTCCTTCAGATCAACCAAAACGAGAAACAAACAAGTAATAATTGCATAGTCAAACCATCCAAAACTTGAGAAAAAATGAAGACAAAACCAAAGATAATTAAGAGAGGAGATTGTTTCATACCTAGACCGATTAGAACTGACACTTCTCTTCACTTCCTCATAAGCTTCAAGTTTTATGTTTTTCATCTTTTCAAGTTGTTTCCAAAAAACCGTTTCATTGTAGGCGCGTGCACACTTCCAGAACAACTTATGTAATGGTCCCATCTGCTTGTATCCTTTCTGTAAATTAGCAAAGATGTGCCTAGCACACATTCTATGCTCTGCGTAAGGTAGAACATTTTTTATAGCATATATCAGTCCCTTCTCTTGATCTGAAGATAATGCAAGACCATTACCAACCTCCAAGCCTAAATCTTCTCTCTTGTCGATCACCAGTTTATTCCTCAAAACTGATAGAATCGATAAAAGCCATCACTCTAAACTAAGAATCGTCAATGTAGGTTTTTTTTTTCAATTTGGGGACTTTAAAACTTAGGTGAGTTTAGGGATTTTAAAACTGGGTATCAAAACATCTTGTTGTTTTTATTCACAATTTGTGTTGTTTAAGAGTTTACATATCGTTTTCCGTTTTTTGGAAAACTCTGCGTTTTGACTTAACCGTAATCATCCAGTTTTAACGACACTGTAGACGTTTATTAATAGAATTAAAGTTGAGGGGTTTAATCATTAAATATATAATTGAGGGGTTTTATTACTAAAAACCCTTTATTTTTCTCACATCCTAACAAAAAAAGAAGATTCAAAGCATAGTCAACAAAAAAAAAAAAAACAAAGCAAAGTTTCAAGCGATCCTGAAGTCACAATTTATTCATGTTGATACTTTTTTTTTTCAAGCTTCCCAAAGACGAGCCCAAACACCAAGCTGATGGCAAACGTAAGCATCAAGTGAAGCCTGAAGGATCTGATCATCGTCAAGGTCGTAAGCAGTCCAATCACTCATGCTTATCTCCGGATCTA
Organism: Camelina sativa; assembly: GCF_030686135.1. Lineage (NCBI taxonomy): Eukaryota > Viridiplantae > Streptophyta > Magnoliopsida > Brassicales > Brassicaceae > Camelina > Camelina sativa. The sequence goes on from NC_141880.1 coordinate 4,797,619, forward strand.
GCCTCACTCCTTGATAACCCATAACTTCCTCGACAATCTCTTCAAAAGAACAACCCCTCATGCTCCTTCCCCACGAATCATTCACGTACCGCCTTATGTCCAGAAGTTGTCCGATCTCCAACTGGTGACAACATATAGCCAGCTTCCTTGCGTCTTGACTGTTCCAGACGCCTACGAACGTTGTTTCTGGATCCTTCAAGAAACTGCGGAGACTGTTGGGGACTTGCTCACAGTAACCTAACTGGATGATGAGACATTTGTTACCCACGCATAACTGGAGTGTATCCGCTGGACTATCCGAGTAGGATCTACCAGAAGGCGGAGGATCGGCGGCGTAGTAACAGCCCGGCGGAGGATCGGCGTAGTAACTGCCCGGAAGAGGATCGGCGGCGTAGTAACCACTCGGCGGAGGATCGGAGTAGTAAGTTAACGGTGTCCACTGGACGCCGACGCCAACGACGAGAGGGTGAGAGGAGAAACGGGTGTTGAAGAGGGCGTCGCGAATCCATCGGCTGATGACGGAGGAATCCGGCGTTACGGTGACGATGAACTCTTCTCCAAAGAAATCGACGGAGTGCTCTTGGTGAGTGAGGTAACTTGCGACGGTTCTTATCGTCGGAGCTGCCATGGAGTTGTCTTCTTTGCTTTTTTTTTTTTTCTTTTCTTTTTTTCTTGTTTGAGACGAGTGAGTAGTGAGGGAGAAGGAGAAAAGAAAAGAGAAGCGGTTTGTTTTTATTTTCTCGCTATCGTCCAAAAGGCTTGGGTGCTATGTTTTTACACAGTGCTTTTTGGTCTTCGTACGTACACGAATTTTTTCACCGTTGATCTTTTTGTACAGTCGAAATCGGACGGTCGATAATTGTGATGCACGTCTGTCACATGGTAAAGAATACACACCAAAAAGCACATAATTTACTGAATATCTCCTCTCCAAACAAATGGTTTTGATTTGTTTTGAAAGATTTTGATATAAATAGATATGGAAATTGAAATCAAGGTTCTGTGTGTAGCCGTCGGAATACCCTACGACGACAGACAACTTTGACGAGGGTTTTTCTCAATTAATTTGCGCCGCTTTTTTATATTATTTGGTAATTTATCACCGTTGATCTTTTAAGGCATTGTGTTGTGTTTAAAATCGGACGGGTGAGAATTAATTTGAGATGCCTTATATTTGTTAAATTATGTATTGTTTTTTATTTGTTAAATAATATTTAATGAAGATATTATTAAAAATGTAATATTTTATTATTATATTATTTTACTTTTTTTTTTTTTTTCTTAAAAAGGATAATTTCCAGCTTTGGTTGTTTGCTAACAGCTAATACCAGGATTAAAAACGGACAGTATTTACCAATTTTGTAACTAAACAAATTTGTATTTTTTTTTAATTATTCAATATGGAAGAAATAAATAAACCACCGTCTTAAAAAAAAAAAAGGAAAAATAATACTAATGAAAAAAAACAGTTTCTTTTCACTCACATTAACAAAAGAAAGATTCAAAAAGCTTATTATTAGAGATTTCTCAATGAACATGTTTACTCAAACTTCCCAAAGACGATACTTACATCATCTCCATTAAAGTATCTTAACATAAATTTTATAGAGTAGAGAGAGAAAAATTATTAATATAAAATTGTTTGAGTTTCTTAAATATGGTTTAAAGTTTCTTAAATAAGAGGTTTTAGAAACTTTGGAGAGAGTTATTACACCATCTAAGAAGCTCATCAAATTAAATAATAATAATTGGATAATTTTCATTGTAAGAAACTTATATTAATATCTATTGATGGAGAAGCCCTTAACACCGAGCTTGAAACAAACAAAAGCATCTACCGACGCCTGAAGAACCTGACGGTCACAAAGGTCGTACTCACTCCAATCACTCATACTCACCCGACGATCTAGCTTCACTCCTCGGTAACCCAAACACTCCTCAACAATCACCTTAAACGAACAACGCCTCAAGCTCCTCCTCTGTCCTCTCGAATCTTCAACGTACTTCCTCAAATCCAAGAGATCACGAATCTCTAACTGATGCCTAGACCGCTCTAGCTTTCTCGCGTCTTGGCTGTTCCACACACCGACGAACGTGTAGTTTGGATCCGCGAGGAAACTGTGAAGGACGTTGGGAACCTGGTGACAGTGAGAGAGCTGGATGATGATACATCGATTCCCAACGCAGAGCTGAAGAGTATCCGCCGGAGGATCGTAGTAACCGCCTGATGAAGAATCGGAGTCAGAGTAATAACCATGCGGTGTCCACTGAACGCCGACGCCAACGACGAGAGGGTGAGAGGAGAAGCGGTTGTGAAAGAGTACGTCGTGGATCCATTGGCCGATGACGGAAGGATCCGGCGTCACGGTTACGGTGAACTCTTCTCCGAAGAAATCGACAGAGTATTTTTCCTGAGTAGCGTAACTCCCGATGCTTCTGATTCTCGGAGCCATTGATTTTGCAATTAACTTTCTCTTCTGAATGAGTGAAGAATAAAACAAAAACTGCTCTCTGACGGAGGGAGGCTACTTAAATTGTAGCAGTGGTTATCTTTTAGTGTCGTACTCAATGTTATTATCACCGTTGATCTTTGTGAAAATAGATGCAATTAAAATTGGACGGTTCAGATGCATGTAGCCACTAGCCAGGGCTAGCTTTTTTCCATATCGTCAGGCCAGGTCTGTGTGACGTCGTGCATAGTGTTTGTGACCGTTCAGCTTAACCCAATCCTAGATAATTGATTATTTTATAAAGATCTCAAAATTTGAATTAAGGGAAATAATTTCAGATCAATATAGTTAATGTTAATTTCAGATCAATATAGTTAGTATCATCCTAAATCAAAGCCTTGTATTCAAAACAACTCAACCTAACCATATGGTTAGTATGGAACAAGACAATTCAAATGTAAACACAGCATTGTCAAACGAAATTAATTATATGGTTAATTTTAACGAGTTGACGACATTTTTTTTTGTTCTCACTCAGAACTAAACAAAAGAAATTAAGATTCAAACTTTAATTGTAATGTTCTTCCCAGAGATGGTCAAGAACACCAAGCTTGAAACTGCAATAAGCATCTATCGTCGCCTGAAGAATCTGGTCGTAGCTAAGGTTCTCAACGCTCCAGTTGCTCCTGCTGATCGCCCCATCTAGCCTCACTCCTCGGTGACCCAAATTTTCCTCAACAATCTCCTCAAACGAACAACCACTCAGGCTCTTCTCTCCCATGGAATCTACAATGTGCTCTCTCAAATCCAAAAGCCTCACAATCTCCAACTGATGTCTAGATTGGTTTAGCTTCTTCGCATCTTGACTATTCCAAACACCGACGAACGTGTTATCTCCATCCGCGAGAAAACGACGGAGGACCTGCGGGACGCGGTGACAGTGAGACAGCTGGATGACGATACATCGATTACCAACGCATAGCTAGAGAGTATCCGCCTCAGGTTCAGGGGAGCGATGACGAACCGGTGGTGAACGGGAACGATAACGAACCGGTGGGGAATCGGAGGGATAGCTATCCGGATGTGAATCGGAGCGAGAACCAGTTGGTGTCCACTGAACACCGAGTCCAACAAGGAGAGGGTGAGAGGAGCGGCGGCTGCTGAAGAGGACGTCGTGGATCCATTGGCCGATGACGGAGGGATCCGGCGTCACGGTGACGATGATCTCGTCTCCGAAGAAATCGACAGAGAACTTTTCCTGAGTAGCGTAACTTCGGATTGTTCTGATGCTCGGAGCCATTGATTTTTGCATTAACTTTCTTGAAGGAGAGAGATTATGAATAAAAACGATTCTGCTCTCTCTGCTTGACGTACGCGTCTCTTTAGTATCGTACTCAATGTTATTATCACCGTTGATCTTAGTGAAAATAGATGCAACTAAAAATTTGGACGGTGGAAATGCATCATGTAGCCAGGGCTAGCCCAACCCATATATACTACTAAAAGATTTTCATAAATTCTGTCTGAATTAAGGAGACTAATTTCATATCAAGTTACTTAATTAATGTTATAGCTGATTAAAATTAGCATCATCCTAAATCAAGCTTAGGATTCCAAAAATTCAAATTAAACCATATCCTTGATCTGGTTCGTGGTTAAATCCAGTTCAAATTATCGGAAACAAAATCAGAAATTGATTCTGCTGTCTCTCTGTTATAGTAGGAGACTAGGAGGCCTGGTGCTCTTTAGTGTCGTACTCAGGATGATGTTATTATTATCACTACCGTTGATCTTTGTACACATGGATGCAATTAAAATTGGACGGTTCAGATGCATGTAGCCAGGGCTAGCTTTTTCACATCGTCAGGTCAGGCCTGTGTGACGTCGTGAATAGTGTATGTGTCCCTTCAGCTTAACCCAATCCTAGATAAATTAATTATTTGGATAATGGTTTTATAAGACCATGAGTACTGGTGGGTTATCTTTCAGTTGCTTTTTAATTAATAATAATTAAATATTAATAAAAGAGGAGAGAAGATGAGAAAATTAAGAAAAGAGAATCAATCATTTGTTGTTTCAGTGCACCTATGCCAGACACGTCTGGGCTCTCTCTCCTATCCTAATACCACAAGGCGATAGGTGGTCTGATTCCCTATATGCGAACATGTATTTTGTCCTCAATGTTGCCTCACTCTGTCAGCAAAGTGCTGATTTGGATAAGTTTGTTCCTGGGTGTTATGGAGACTATGAGAATCTCGTAATGAGTATGTGTTCAAAGGGAAGAATTATAATGCTAAAGACACAGTGGAGAAGGCATTGGAGGATGCTGAGGAATGGGATCAGAGGCTTGGTAATGAGGAGACCATGCAGACTGATGGACACCAAGTACCACAAGCAACTGAAGTAGTACGATGGAAACCTCCTCCAAGGGAATGGGTCAAATGTAACACTGATGGGGCTTGGAATGGAGCGGACAACCATTGTGGTACAAGATGGGTCCTCCAAAATGATTCCGGAGATGTTTTATGGGCGGGAGCGCAGGCTGTTCGATGTGCAAGATCAATGTTGGAAGTTGAATTGGAAGCAATGAGAGGAGCAATGTCTTCAATGGTTCGGCTGAGCTACACAAAAGTTATTTTTGAATCCGATTCATTGGGGATGGTCAATTTACTAAACAGTGGGGAGGTTTGGCCAGCTTTTGCTCCTATGCTTCAGGAAATGTATGGTCTGCTCTCTCTGTTTCAGAAAGTTCAAATCGTGTATGCCCCTCGAGTATGTAACAGTGTGGCAGATCGAGTAGCAAGAGAATCTCTGTCCTTAGGAAATTATGATCCTAAGCTGTACTCAAGAATGTCATTATGGGTTAATCATCTTGTATTAGTGGATAAACAATGTGTACAATGATTGGTGAATGAAAGTAGTTGTTGAGCCAAAAAAAAAAAAATTAAGAAGAGAGAAAAGAAACGTTGCTCCCACAAGCATCTGTAGAACCGTTTCTATACAGCTGTCGACCCAATTATTTTTTTAATTAATCTTTATAATCAATATTAATATTATATTAAAATAATTAAAATACTATATATTGAGCAACTCGAATTTTACCAATAATCATGCCCTAAAAATCTCAAATTTTGATTTAACAAGGAATAGTTTCAGATCAAGAGTGTTATTATAGTTGATTAAAATTAGTGTCATCCTGAATCAAGCTTTGGATTCAAAAGTTCAACTTAGGCATATCCTTGATCTGGTTCGTGGTTCAATCCAGTTGAAAAAAATCCGAAAACATGTGTATGGTTGTAACCATGTCTAGGTTGTTCGATGTTAAATTTACAAGATTGGTGTTTTTGTTAATTGTACGGTTCTTTCTTGGACTAAACAATTAAATTCATCAATGCGTAGCTAGCTGCCAAAAAAATTAATCAACACCCTCAACATTTATCTGACCAATTTTGTAATCATAGGAATCCATGAACGACCGTCTTAAAAAAAAACAAGAACTGTAAATTTTTTACGAGTGGAAGATAGTTTCTTTTCACACACACAACTAAACAAACGAAAGATTTAAAGATTTGCAACATTATTGAAGACGTTTACTCAAAAGGATATGTTCCAACTTGAACACCAAGCTTGAAACAGCAATAAGCATCTACCGACGCCTGCATAATCTGATCGTTGCTAAGGTTCCTAACGCTCCAGTTGCTCATGCTTTCCCTACGATATCGCCCCACTCCTGGGTAACCCAAACCTTCCTCAACAATCACCTCAAACTTACGACCATTCAGGCTCTGCCTTCCTCTTGAATCTACAACCAACTTCCTCAAATCCAAAAGCTCCGCAGTCTTCAACTTATGTTTAGATCGCCTTAGCCTTTTCGCATCTTGACTGTTCCAAACACCGTAGAACCTGAAATCTGTATCCTTAAGGAAACGACGGAGGACCAGCGGGACGCGGTGACAGTGAGACAGCTGGATGATGATGCATCGATTACCAACGCATAGCTGGAGAGTATCCGCCGGAGGGTAAAAAACCGGTGGTCGGGAACCGAGGCGATAACGAACCGGTTTTCGGAAACCGGAGCGGTAACAAGCTGGTGTCCACTGAACGCCGAGTCCAACGATGGGAGGGTGAGAGGAGAAGAGGTTTTTGGAGGCTACTTCGTGAATCCATTGGCCGATGACGGAGCGATCCTTCGTTACGGTGACAATCAACTCGTCTCCGAAGAAATCGACACAGAACTTTTCCTGAGTAGCGTAATGTCTGATGGTTCTTCTGATCATCGGAGCCATTGATTTTGCTTTTGCTTTCTTTGAAGGGGAGAGAGAGATTATATAAATGAAAATGCTTCCTTCTTCTACTCTCTGTGGTCGTCGCGGAGGGTTTACTTAATAAACAATAGTACTGGTTCGCTCAGTGTCGTACTAAGATGATGTTATCACCGTTGATCTTTGAGAAAGTAGATGACCCTAAATTTGGACGGTTGAGATGCATGTAGGCATGGCTAGCTAAAGTAGCTAGCGTTTCACACCTTGTGACCGCCTTCAGCTAATCCCAACGCAACCTTAAATAATTAATGATTAGAATTTTTAAAAAGTGTTTCGAAATTTGAATCAGAGAGGATAAATTCGGATCAAGGTAGTTAATGTTGTTAATATCATCCCAGATCGTTTAATACTATTGATTATCATTAATATCATCCCAAATCTAGCTTGTGATTCAAAATCTCAACTTAACTATATATCGTCGATCTGGTTCGCGTGTGGTTTAATCCAGTTAAAAAAAATTCAGAAAACATTTACTACAATATGGATGTTGGTTCAAAATAAAAACAAATGAACAAAACGATTCAAAATCTCAAATGTGCCACAGCATTGCACCATGACGTATTTGATATGCTCTTTTTCGTACGTTCGGTTCTTTGTCCCATATCAAATTAAACAAAATTGAATAACGTTCTATTTGCCAAGCCAACTTAATCAACACTTATTATAGTTTTTTTTTAAAAATAATGTTAATGCAATAATGCTTCTAATACAATGTACTAATATCCCAGTCAAATAGTCATATAACATTTTCAAGAGGCACGCTTTGTAATTGTAATCAAACAAAGTCCACCCAAAACACAGTTGATTAATACTAAAAAGAGAGAAGAACAAGCTTATTCAAATCACAAGATTATGCAACATTACATTCCTTTGATACTTTTGAGTTCCCAAAGACGTTCCTCAACAGCAAGCTTAAAGCAAACACACGACTCAATCGACGCCTGAAGTACCTGATCATGGCTGAGGATGTAAACGCCCCAATCACTCATACAAATCGCCGGATCTAACCTCACTCCTGCGCGACCCAAACGCTCCTTCACGATCTGTTCAAACGAGCAAAACCGCATACTAACCCCTCTCGAATCGTTCACGTACAGCCTTATGTCAAGAAGCTTCCCGATCTCCAGCCCATGCCTACAGCTCGCGAGCTTCTTCTGGTCTTGGTTGTTCCAAACGCCGACGAACGTCGTTTTAGGATCGGCGAGGAAAGTGCGGAGGACTTTGGGGAGACGGTAGTTGTAATCTAGTTGTATGATGAGACAGCGACTACCGACGCATAACTGGAGAGTTTCCGGTGGAGGATCTGGATCGGAAATGTTCGGTGTCCACTGAACGCCGACTCCGACGACGAGAGGATGCACCGAGTGGTTACGGTTGTAGGAGCGGACGCTACGAATCCAGCGGCGGATCACGGTCGCAGTCGGCGTAATGGTGACGATCAAGTCGTCTCCGAAGAACTCGATGAAGTGTTTCTGGTGAGTACGGAAACTTCCGATGGTTTTGATCGTCGGAGCCATTGATCTTTCTTTCTTCGTCGTCTACCTTTCTCTGCTTTTCGAGTGAGTGAGAGAGAGAGAGAGCGGTTCCATTTTCATGTTATAGGGTACCTTTTTTTGTTTATTGTTATAATCACCGTTGATCTTCGAGGCAAGTGTATATTAAAAATCGGACGGTCGAGGATTGAGAAGCATGTATTGTCACATTGTCAGGCCTATATATATCATTAGTTGTACGCAAAATATTCATTTATGGCTCTGAGTTTTGATTTTGATTTTATCCAAAAAAGATTTGATGTAGATGTCGAAAATAAATACCAATCCTTTTACGTATTTTTTTTTTAATTTTTTTTTTTTTTATGTACATATAGCATGAGTATGTGTATTCTCGATTAAAATTACTAGGTTGATAGATAAATGAAGTTCATATTATTAGTTTGAAGTAAAAAAAAAAAAGAGATATAAATTAAGAAATCGTTTTAGTTCCAAACAAAAAAAAACTAAGCATATTCCTCGTATTTGAGTTTATTCCGCAATTAAACAGGATTAGGTCATAAGATTTTTACTTATCTGAGTTATCTCACGTAATTTTGTTTGGATAATATACGCCAATCGGGTTTACCATCATTTATAGTTTTTCTTTTATTTATAAAATTAGACCGTTTGGGTTATTCAGTTATGTTATTTATCTAAAATCAGTACAAAGACAAATGATTCTAAAAAAAGTATATGAGCCTGTAATATACAATGTTCAAGAAAGCGGTCTAGACGGCCGTCTAGACGCTAGGCGCTCAGCAGATGCCTAGATGACCGCGTAACCCGCTTAAAATTACATACATTTTATTTTAATATTTATTTTTGATTTTTAAATTACATATAATTAAATTATTATGTTTTATATCTATATACGTAATTATAAATATTTATATGTTGTTAATATAACTTAAATAAATGTATTTTTCTTACCATTGTTTATAATTTATAATTTTTTTATTTTTATAACATATATTTTAATATAATTATATATATATAATGTTTTATGTTGTAAACGTCTAAACCGCCTATAAACCGTCTAAGCTCCGACTAAGCGTTTTAGGCACTAGGCATTGAATCACCGCCCAGATTCTGTCTAGCGCTTTCTTAAACACTGGTAATATGTACCAACAAAGTTACAACGATGCATTATCCTCAAGAAAAAAAATCCAATAAATACACACACAAAATAAAAGAACAGGTGAACAAAGAAGATCTAAAAGAAATAAGCCTGTCACGGGAAGGCGTTTACAATCAAATGATAAAGAGGCACGTGTACGGTTAGATTTGTTCGAACAATCTGATTAGTCAGTCTTACAACTATTTTGTGATCCACCGCGTATAAAACATAACTTAATTAAATAACTATGGTCGTGTCGTCGACCATTTTTTTTTTTTTTTTTTTTTCATTTGACCCAAAAAAAATTATATTTAATATTTATATATTTCCATCGCAAAAGAAACTGCCGTCGCCGGATCTGGTAGTGAGCGTAGATGAAGAACTACTTTCCGATCTTATAACCTTGTTTGTATATATATATAAGATTCGCCCTCAGTTTTTGATCTCAAGGGTCGGCTTTACTTTTTTTGTTTTTTTGTTTTCTTTCTTTTGGTGGTTTTTGCGTTTTTCCCATTTTCGACGGTCTCTGGATTGGGATTTCAATACCATGAGGAAGAAGCTCGATACTCGCTTCCCAGCTGTAAGTTTTTCTTCTCTAATCAATCTCGTATATTGCTTGATCTATTGATTACGAATTTTAACATTTACTATCTCATTTCTGGCGAATTGGTCTTTAGCAAATGACCTAGCAGTCAGTTTCACCTTTTTTTTTTTTTTTTTTTTTGAATTGGGTGTGTTTGTTATACCGATTTAGTGATATGTGTTGTATGAAATTTTTTTCCTGTATGAATAATATCAAACCTCAGATGAATTTATAACTTAGATATTGTTGATGATGGTTTATCGTATCTGAGCAGAGGCTGAAATATCAAATATGCTTTTTATAGTCTCATTCACAGATTTTGACTCTCCATTTGATTGCTAATGTATTTTTGTTTATCTCATATGATTGATGATTATACAGAGCGCGCTTAGTGTTGTTTCTTATCTTTACCATTTACTTTATAGCTCGCTTAGTAGACTATGGTGGTTTTTTTTTTCTTTTATTTGATGCGTGTACACAATTTCAGGCTCGTATTAAAAAGATTATGCAAGCTGATGAGGATGTTGGCAAGATAGCTTTGGCAGTGCCTGTCTTAGTCTGTGAGTCATCTTGCTATTGTTGTTTACTTCAGTTTCAAAGCAATTGTTTGTTGGCAATTTATAACCCTTTTGGCTAAAACTTCATGTTCTGTTATTACAGCGAAATCTTTGGAATTGTTCTTGCAAGACCTTTGTGATCGTACGTATGAGATTACCCTTGAAAGAGGAGCCAAGACCGTCAGCTCATTGCACCTGTAAGCAAAACACATTGCTTAACCTCTATTTTTGCTTGTCTTCCTTGCCTTAAGAACATGATAGGGTTTAGTTGAATGCATTGTTAAATTCTTATATTGTGGTTTAAGAGTTAATTTTGGTTTAAGAGTTAGTATGATGTTGTTAAGCGGAAGAGCTTCCAACTCATAGTCCCTATTTTGGCTGCGTCCAACATTGAAGGGATGTTGTTTGATGTTACAGAACTTTATACCACAGCTTTGGTATCAAGTTCATTTTTGCTCTCTTCATACAGTTTTTGTGTTATTACTACTGCATCCACGTTTATCAAAGTGTTTTGCTGTGTACAGAAAACATTGTGTGGAAAGATATAACGTGTTTGATTTTCTGAGGGAAGTTGTGAGTAAGGTGCCTGACTATGGTCATTCGCAAGGGCAAGGCCATGGTGATGTTACCATGGATGATCGCAGCATCTCCAAGAGAAGGTTGGATCTCTTTGTTTGATTTTTAGGTTCCATATGTTCCAGTTATTTATTGATAGTCTGTGTTAAGCTGATGTGAGATGGTTTATCAATACAGGAAGCCCATCACCGACGAAGTGAATGACAGCGACGAAGAATATAAGAAAAGCAAAACGGTAAGGTCATGTTTTCTTGGGATATCATGCTTCATCATTCATTTCCTTAGATTCACTGAATATATTGGTATGGTGCTAATCACTGCAGCAAGAGACTGGGAATGCTAAGCCCAGTGGCAGGGGTGGTAGAGGAAGAGGGCGGGGAAGAGGCCGTGGTGGACGAGCTGCAAGAGCAGCCGAAAGAGAGGGTCTCAACCGCGAGATGGAACTAGAAACCGTCACAGCGGGACAGCCACCTCCAGATGACAGTATGCATCCATCAGAGTCATCACCACAAGAGAATGAGAAGAAAGACGTTGATGTCTCAGCAGCATCTAACGAAGACACCAAGCAACACCTTCAAAGTCCAAAAGAAGGCATCCACTTTGATCTCAACTCTGAATCTCTTGACCTAAATGAGACCAGACTGGCACCAGCCACAGGCACAACAAGCAGCGTAGCCACAGCCCCAGAGGAATATTCGGGGTGGCCTATGATGGATATTGGCAAATTGGATCCAGCACAGCTTGCCAGTCTGGGTAAGAGGATAGACGAGGATGAAGAAGATTATGACGAAGAAGGCTAAGGCATTGGCAGTACCATAGGATATATAGAGTAGCAGCGTTTAGCGGTTTGTTTAGAAAATGCTTCCTTCTGTCGTCAAAATCTTCTTCCTTGCTTCTATTTATTGTATGAACCAAAGATTGTATGCGCTTTATGAAACTTCCTAATTTATTCTCGTGATATGTTATTTAAGGTTTTATGGTTTACATCATCAGAATTTTAAATATCTTACAGAGTTAAGTTCACAACACAACACTCAGAGTAGAAGTACATAAACAGAGTAGAGGGACTAGTCATGGTGTTGCTCCATGTGGTTGAGATGAAGATCACCTTCATGGTTCTTGTGAACTTCCACCTTGAACTTTTCCTCTTTGTCCCCCCTCTTCAACTTCAAAAGCATGTTGAATTTAGCAGACTCCCCAGTTACCTGCAGTCCCATGTTTTGTAATAATGAATCCATTAATCTGGCAATCACAACGACTAAGGCTCTAGTATCATACCAAGGAGAACCCAGTGTGTTGCTTAGAATCTTTACTACTTGTAAATGCCAATTTGACTTATTTCGTCTCTTTACAAAATATCTAAAGATGAATTCTAGCAAAACTCAAACACTAACAAGTTTCGTATTGAAATCAATGAGCAAAACTTGTGGAATTAAGGGTGAATATGTGTGAAAGAAAGGCATACCTCAGCGTTAGCATGCATAACCTCCAGAAGTTGGTAGGGGAACAAGGAGTTAGACCTCTGCTGGATGGTCTTGACAGCATGCTCAGCAACGTGCTGCATTTCAGGATCATCTCCTGGAACTTCCCTCGATCCCGATCCATGCTCATCTGATCCATAATACCCAAATTTTATGATCAAACTATTTCTCAACCACAATCTCTGCCTTTCCTACATATCTATATCCTTATCAGTAACTAACTAGTCATATTCATACCTTTCTTGCAGCCAAGATCAGAGGGAGTAATGTTACTGGCAGGCTTGAACTCCTGTAACTCCTTGAAGTTCAACCACGGCTTCACCCACACTTTAGCTTCGTAAAGCTTCTTCTCACCTGCCTCGAGGATCTCCAGAGTCAGGTGATGCAGTGTTCCGGCTACAACTTGTTCTTTCGCCTTCACCACTCTCGCAAACTCAAGCAGTGCATTCTACAAGGGTGAAAAAAAAAAAAAAGAGATCATCCCAACAAAATCAATCGATCGCACAACACAAACGCATCCATCAATCAAACAAACAGTTACTGTTAACTGAAATTGAGAGATCAAGAGAAAAAAAAACTCGGGACAAAATTACTCTAATCTCCTTCCGGATCAAAGACTATAACAAACACACACACACCCACAAATATCGAGACGAGAAAAGAGATGTGAAAATCGAAAGATGATGATGAGAGAGATATGGAACCTCTTTCTTGTTATGCTCATCGACAGCGAAACGAGCGAGGCTCTCGACCTCACCACTGTTCTGATTGGAAGGGACATCGCGAACGCCGCCGAGTAAAGCCATGTCGTCGTCACAAAAGCCTAAATCACTGGCGATCAGAGAGGATATGAACAAGAAGGGGAGAGAGACAACGGTGAAGAAGATTAAGAAGAAACGGCTTTTCATTATTCGCACCTTTATTTGGGGCGTCGGTGCTTTGTATTTTTAGATATTTTTCGTTTCTCAGTCGTCGACATGTCAATTCGTGAACGCTTGGAATTTATCCACTACAGTCAATTCGCCGTGTACCGGATAAAAATTTGTTCAAATTGGTTTACTTGGTACACTGTTTTAATTTTAGTTCATTATTTTATTGGATGCCATATGTAGTAACCACTCGGCGATTTGCCTATCCCGAATGGAATCAGCTCTTCGAGCCAAGTGGAGTTGGCGTTCTTAGTAAGAAAAGAGTATCAATTTGAGTTTTTAGATTGGTTTGATGATTCGACCTTAATCGGTGGTTTAAGCCACCCAAAATTTAAGACCAACTCCACTCAAAAACTTGGATCAAGATTTTCTTAATTAAACTAATCCTATTATCAATATTAAACTAATCAAGAGAACCATTAACAACTTAAACTAAATTACTCTTCCACTAAAGAACCTCTCTATGATGGTTGCTTAAGTAATAAAATAATATTTATTAAACCATTTTTTATTAATTATCACATTATAATAAATTATGAAATAATCAAAACAAAAATAGGTTTTTAATTATTTATATTACATGAAACAAAAGAAAACAGCAATATTTTACATAATTTGAAGTACTGAAAGACCAAGCCTTCCAGTTGCATCTCGTCTTTGTGTAAAGTACGGAACTCCATTTTCAATACTACTAACAATGCGCAGGAACAACAGTTTGTACATTCTAAAGCGACGGCGAAACATACTTTGATTGTAAGTCGGGTTCTCACTAAAATAATCATTCTATAACCTTATATGGCCCCCCTCCCGGTCTCTATTAATATGGATTCTTCTGAAAACTGGCAATGGTGGATCTTCTATGTGAGTGCATTGGTATTGAAAAAGATAGAAACTGAAACATAAACTAGTTGTGAGGCAAGCGTACAATGTCTCTTCAATATATAGAAGAAGAAACACCTAAAACTTAAAAATACAAACAACACAAGTTCACGGGAGTACAAACAACACATCATCACGGGTTCATGGGAGTACAAACAACACAACATCACGGGTTCACGAGAGTACAAACAACACATCCAAAATACTAGTACATTTCGAGCCACCTTCATGGATACTCAAAAGCCAAATACTGCTACGAGAGGTCCACCTTCACATGTCAACTTGACCCCAACAACTTGAAACTTCACTAGCGTACAATGAGCTTCACATGTAAACTTGACCCCAACAACCTGAAACATAATAAATGATCCAATTAGAAACTGACCAAAACAAAACAAATCCAATCATGTATGCATAACCAACACTAATCGCATCCAAACATGTATGCATAACAAACAAATACAAAACATGTATTAAAGAGTAACTTTTAGAAACTATGTGTGGGACAACATTTGGTCAGTTAGCTTGTCTCTTAGTTGTACTTGAGCTGGTGTAAGGTTAGGGTTGTTTAGGAGACTCTCAAGCAATCTCATTATGGCATATGCATATCTTTAGCCTGTTGTTCCTTTTCCTTCATGGCAATAATCCTATCTAGTTTAGCCACCCCAACATCCTCACCATCATTACTCACTGCCGCCTTCTTACCTTTCTTCTTGGACGCCTTAACACCTGGAGGCCTCTCCTCAATGCCATCGTTTGTTGAGTTGGATGAGTAAACTCCTTCTGAATCAAACTTAGTCTTCTTAGAGGTTCCACCCTCCGAGTTCCATTTCTGATCATTCTTGAGTTCCCTCCAACAATGTGCTAGCATAAACGGTTTGTTCATGTCATTCATGTACATCTCATATGCCACCTTCAACACATCATCTTCTGATTCTCCACTCTTCCTTCTTGCAATCGCTTGTGTGTAACAGCCCACAAACTTATTGACTTGGTGGTTTATCTTATTCCACCGAGTCTTACACTGAACAAGCCCTGTACTATTGGTCCTGGATGCTCCATCACTTGCTTGGAAATAATCTGACACCCTCTTCCAGAAGAAACCCAACCGCTGTTCATTACTCACAACCGGATCTTTGCTTGTGTTCAACCAAGTGATATGTTACGGTTTTGACTCACTTTGACCCCGTTTATTTGATAGTTTTGTAGTTGTTTGAGTCCTTTTCAGGTTATAATACGAGGCTAGGAAGCTAAAAGCAAGGATTGGAACAGCAGGAGCAATCAGAGCAGAAAAGAGTTGAATTGGAGCAGAAAAGCTGATTTTAGACCCATGAGCACATGCTCCCGATTTCCAAGCACATGCTCCCAACTCTACGGTTTCATGACGACACGTGGCAAGCATCTAGGCGCCGATTCCCTGCCTAATTCCCCTTATTTTAGGCGATCCTTTGTGAGAGAAAGAGGGCTGAGATCGCTTTTTAATAGGAAGATTTGAATTTGGATTCTTTCCTTATTTTTCTCTACTTGTATGCTATTTAACCTAGAGTTTTTAGGGGAGAGAATATACTCTTTCATTTTGGTTTTTGAGCGACGTTTTTGTGAGAGGGAGAAGAGCGGCTACCTTGTGAAGCATATTCTGAACCCTTTTTATTTTGATGTCATTGAATTTCTCATCTTTTGCTATGATTCGTTTCTCTATGTCTGAGTAGTTTTCTTTGCTAGATTAGGGGTTTCAAAAGGGGTTTCATGGGTTAGCAACAGAACACAAATAGGGCTTTATATAATCGATTGTCTTCACTATTGTTAGTCTTAATGCTTAGGTTGATTTGATCACCCAATCTATGATTCTAGGTTTATCTATTCATCAAAAGTGTAATAGGTTGCTAGAAAAGACATTAGTGGGCAAATTATCCTAGACCTGCGAAAGTTGATGTGTAGGTGATTTGTGAACTTATCATTCCTGTTCTTTAATGCTTGTCTGCGATTCTGGGCTCAAACGACAGTTTAGGGTTTATGGACCGCCGAGCATGTGCTCCGGATGTCTGAGCATGTGCTCCGCGTTTCCGCACAGAATCGATCAGATAGAGTTATTGATACTACAACAGTGGATCAGTTTATATTTATGTTTGAGTTCTAGACTGGTACTTAATATATGCCCTGAAGAGTTGTTTAGTTGTTATCTCTGAAATTCCCGAGAATTACCCCTGATCTAGTGTTTTGCTTATTGTCTTTTTATACCGTTTTAATCGCGTTACTGTTACCAAACAAACCCAACTTTGAATTGTCTTAGCTTGAAATTGAACCAATAGAACCATAGAGTAAAACTTGGTCTTCGTGGGATTCGACCCCTAAGTACTACTTCTTTGCTGTGCACTTGCAGTAGGAAAATAGGGTTTAAAACTCTGTGTATCACCAAGCGCCTATGAGCCGATTATCCTCCTCTTTAGTCCACCTTTTTCTACTCCCTCTACCTCCCTCGTCTTCATTCTCATCTAAATTACACTCGGAAGGGACAGTGGAAGAGCTAAAGTGAACTGGTTGCGAAAGAAATTGGAAAGGCTCAGAGGGGAAAGATGTGGTAAACTGAATAGGCTGAGAAGTTTCTGTGGAATTTGGAATATGAGAGGTTTCAGAAATGTTTGAGTTCTGTTGAGAGTTCAACAAATCTACAAAGTGAGGAGTATGAAAACTGTAAGGGTTGCTACGATCCATGGATTAGGGTTACAAAAGAGAGATATGTTTAAAAGTTTGATTAAAGAGAGATAATGAGTTGTTACAAATTGGAAAGGTTGGTTTAACTGTTGTAGTTAAGGACATGGGTTATATAGAGGTTAAAGAGAGTTAAAGATATGCTTGATTGTTTTGATCGGTTAATGAGAGAAAGTTTTTAAAGTTTAAAAGTTTTCAAATTTGTAATGAGTGTCCTAAAAAGAGATATACACTTTTCAGTATATTCCCTAGACTAGACAACTCAAAATGCTGCGGCCATTTCAGCTTTTAGAACATCAAATCTTATCAGATGGTAAAAGTCAAAAGTTTTAAAATTGCTATCATGGACTGAACAATTATTAATGTCAAGATTTATTTGTAAAACAATCATTGAGTAAATTTATGTTTCTCTTTTATAAAAATCAAACAGCCAAATACTACATATTGTTATGGGAATTAAAACAAAAAAAAAACAGACCTTACCAGGATTGTAGATGTGCTACACCTCTGCCCATACAAACCTCTCTAGACCCAATACGTTTGGTACACTTCTCTCTGTGGATAAAAGTTGGTACGACTCCATTTATACACTCGCACAAAACCACATAAAACCAGTTAGTAAATAGTCAGACAACAAACATGAGACCTTAACAAAACAGAACATAAAACAACTTAATTCTAATCAAACCTTAAAACTAATAAACCATACAACAAGTGACTAATTTTGAGACCACAAACAACAACATAACAAACATCAACATACGGTTCATGAGACCTTAACAAAACAAAACATAAAACAACTTAATTCAAACCAAACCTTAACACTAACAAACCATACAACAAGTGACTAATTTTGAGACAACAAACAACAACATACAGTTCATGAGACCTTAACAAAACAGACCATAAAACCACTTAATTCTAATCTAACCTTAACACTAACAAACCATACAACAAGTGACTTATAATGAGACATGAGACAACAACATATAGTTCCTCACTAAATTGGTTAAACCAGCAGAGAAGGAACCGCATAAATAAACCCAAAGTTAAAGTCCAACCTTCAGCAAATATCTCAGATTTAGCCTAGCCAGTGAAATCAACACAATCGGAATTATAAAACCAATCACAATCGATCAGAATTGTAAGCCCAGACACATACTAACACTAGATTAAAATTCTCCAAACAAACTTTAATCTTACAAACCCTAATTGGTAAAATCAAACGAACCTTCTGTGTGTTTGATACATCCGGTTGACCTCGCCGTCCCCTTAATCCCATCACGGGAACCTTCTGCCATCGTTATCGCCGTGGGAGATAAAAGACCTTCAGCAACGAATCGTCACATCGAGGGGAATCTCGATTGGAATCCGAATCCTCGACAGATCTCTCTCATATGTGTTAATCTTTCGTGTTTAAGCCGGAAAATCCAATGATTCAAGGTGAATCGGGTGATTTTTACGGCAAAACGGCGAATCGTCATAACTTTCTCTTTGTTTATCGATGAGAGAGAAGAACACGAGGAAAAAAAGAGAAATGAGAAAAAAAAATTCTTTTTTATATTTTACTTCATAGTCAATAATAATCAAACTATGTATCGGTTTTCAACCGATTCTCAGAATACCTCCTGAGAAGACGATTCACTCTTTTTATCATTTTTTTTGGGTTTTAGAATTATTTTTGGGCATGAGAATTCATATGAGAACTCCCAGTAGACTTGCTCTAACAGAAAAACCCATGTACCGCCTAGCTTTTACACTCGAAAATGATGTGGAGATAGCGGCACGTTATACGAAACGTGTCGGCACAGAAATTGTCAAACACCTTTCCTTGTATTCGAAGTATATCAATACACTTTTGTCTGTGCAATTCTCATCTACTGGAGCCCATTTAAAGGCCCACCCACAGGTAACAAAATCGTAACAACATTAACGTGCATAGAGTTTATTCTTTTCGCAAATTTTTTTTTATATATTTTGTAGGCATGGGACTTCGGTTATTTCGGTGAATTCGATTTAGTTATTTCGGTTTTTCAGTTTTTTTGAGTTTTGAAAATTTTACCAAATTGAACTGAAATATATTTCGGTTCGGTTATTTCGGTTTCTCGGTTAATTCGGTTTTAAAATTTCAAAACCGAAATTAACCGAAATTTGATTAAAAATATGAAAAATCGGATTTTTCGGTTATTTAGAGATAATTTCGGATTTTTCGGTTTTATTTCAAATATTTCGTTTTTTCGGTTTCGGTTATTTCGGTTATTTTATGGTAAATTCGGTTATTTTAGGGTAAATTTCGGTTTTATTAGTTTTTTCCTAAAAAATTACAAAAAATAAATTTAAAAAAAAAAAAATCGGTTAACCGAAAACCGAACCAAAATAACCGAAATGTTTCGGTTTTTTTGAACAAAAAAAATTATACCGATCGGTTCAGCCGCCATAACCGAAACCGAACCGAACACCAAAAATATCGGTTCGGTTATTTCGGTTCAGTTTAAAATCCCAGGGCTATATATTTACGTATGTTTCATCAGCTTGCTTTATCGAAAGATAAGTCACGAGAGTTGCAAGAAATTGCTCCCCTTTGGAAATGTGAGTTAATGCCAAAACTGATGAAACATACGTAAAACGTGCTGATAACTGACAAAAAAACAAATAATGGTATCTTAGATTATATGTCGTCAGTGTTGTGCCGACACCATAGGATGGGTTTTAAATATGTGATTGAGTTATAAGTTTTGTTTTAATATGATATTCAGTTTGTAGAAAATTTTTGATAGAAAATAGATTATACTAAAAAATTAAAGATAAAATTGTGTTCAAAATGTTCATTTACTTATTTTAGGGTTCTTGTTCTTCTTTCCTATTCTTTGTTTTTAATATCTCATCTACCAAATTCCATTCCAACTCTCATACAACAAAATCTCAAATATTTTTTTTTTTTAAAGCAAGAAAAAAAAAGTTTTATTTAGATTGATATTTCCTTGTATATAAAGCTAACTTTATATAAAAGAGATTTTTTTAAGTTTGATATTCCCTTGGATACATGGCTAACTTTATATAGAAGAGTCTTTATTTAGTTTGATATTCGCTTACTGTTTGGATACAAGCTGCATAATGATCCTCTCTCCTCCTTAAAAAGCAGCATCGAGGGTGTCCTTAACAAAGGGCTGTTGGTTGTAGCAATCGAGGTTTAGTCCAGGATCAATCCTCAACATGTCACAGTACCTCTCATAATACTGGATACGATCCTTGACGATCGGGTTTCTGCCAATTACACACTCATGTCCGCCGTTAATAATATTTGTAATCACTCCGTAACCCGGAGATCTATTCGCGTCATAGTCGGCTCTAGAAGGGTTCCACTGACCGGTGATCACGGCGTGGCACGACGGTTTGGGAGGCTGAGCAGTCATCCAGAACCAAATCGCGGTTTTGAAAGCGATCACTGTGTCATTAACCACGATGTTTGGGTTGTTGAGTAAGTCAACTCCTATGTCTTTCCCGCATGGACCGTAATTGGAGTTCCCCAACAGCTGCATCGGTCCTCTTCCGTAGTAGCTTTCGCCAGGTGCGCATGGCCACGTGACATTCTGTTTCGCGTCACAGTAGTCTGAATTAGGATTCACTTGTTCCTTGTAGCAGTATCCCCATGAATATGGTCCGTCCGGTGCTCTACCTACGTACGCGTATAACCGTCCATTTTATCAATATATTATGTTTGGCAACAATTTTTTTATTTATATATATTGTCACAACTCTAAAATTAATATAGTCATACGTACGTTTGAGTTTATATGGTTTCTTTTAAGACATTTAATAAAAAAAATAAAAAAATTTCATGCAAACTCAAACGTATAAACTGCGTTTCAAACAATCGAAAGTCGATATTGGTGATTAATTATTACCTGTGGTTTCTTAGGAAGTCTGCCCGAAGAAGGCTGCGATCTCCTTCTTCCTTGCGTCTGTGTCTCCGGTGGTGCCAAATTCAGGGAAGGACTTTGCAGCAGTGATAAAGGCGTCGTAAGTGTAGAAACCTCTAGCAGGGCATAGAAAATGGTTCCTATGCAAAAGCATATTTTCGAACAGAGATTTTGTAATGATGTCCGAAAGATCGCCGCTGCTGGGTCCAGGAGGAGGCCAGCAATTGCTTTGGCAGCCAGGCCGCTTACAGTAATCTTCGGTGGTACCGCAATATCCGTACTGGCTGCAGCACATATCGTTGGGGCAGAGCGCTCCGTCGGCGTCCTTACCACATTGTTTGGCTAAGGAAAATGACAAGAGAAGTGAGAAGATGAGGTAGAAAAATTTATAGATTTTCATATATTTTACTCAAAATTATATGGATTTCATTTTTTAGGCAAAGTTTTGAAGCAGGTAATAATTTAAGTACGTGTTTTGTAGGCATACAATATATAATTTATCTATGTTTATAAGATATATATAACTACATACTTACCTTCGGGTACAGGAGGAGGAGTAGGGTGAGGCCAGCAATTGCTTTGGCAGCCAGGCTTCTTACAATAATTGTCGGTGGTACCACAATATCCGTACTGGCTGCAGCACATATCGTCGGGGCAGAGCGCTCCGTCGGCCTCCTTACCACATAGCTTGGCCGAGGATAATGATAAGAGAAGTGAGAAGATGAGGAAGATCATAAGATAAGTCTTCATTTTGCTCTTAGTTTTATGGTTTTCATTTTTGTAGGCATAGAAGGGGTGTATATATAGTAGTTTACAAGATGCAACGCATGAGTGTTAAATCGCATAATTTTATAATTTTTCCATTGCTAGATGATATGTGTGGAGTATATTAATTTGCTATGGGGACCAAACAACGTTAGTAGGTTTGTTGCTTTGTTTTAAGATAATTATAGTCACATATTTTTAAACAAAAATTTCATTGCTAGATAATATGTATGGGGAGTATTTGCTTTGGGGACCAAACAGTTTTAGTATGTTTGTTGACTTGTTGTTTTGTTGTAAGATAATTATTCCCCCACCCACCATCACTACAAGAAAACATGGAATCGCCGACTACAAAAACAGTTACTATACAGTCTCAAACTATTTGGTAACAACTGATTGGCGACTGACATGCGTAGTCGGTAAACAGTGCATCGCTAAAATAATCAGTCGCTAAACAGTCAAAACGAAGCTACTAATTGGCGACTGATAATTGTGGTCGTTCTTCTCTCGCCAAACAGTCGCTAAATTTAGCGACTGAATTGCAACGCTTTAGCAGTCGATCTGGTTACTCATTTGCGACTGTTTTGGTTACTGTTTTGTGTATGTTTTGGTGACTGTTTTACGACTGTTTAATTATCATGTTTTTAAAAAAATTCTGGTAAAAATGAATTATTTGATTTTATAATACCAAAACTGATTATGGAAACTATAACTAAAACATAACAAACATGAAATTAAACAAAGACATAAGTTTCAACATACATCCAACATAATAAGTTCTAGAAAAAATCCAAACAATCATTACAAAAGTTTTTATGAGTTTTAGAGCAAAGAAGTACAGGAAGTGGAATCGGATTGGCATAGAAACAACATGAGTTTCAGAGCAAAGAGGTACAACTGCCGTCATCTCTAACCTTCTTCCCTTGGACTAACACCCCATACATATTCCACCACCGAGTAAAGTAGTAACAGCCTCTTTCACCGTCCTCTAAAACCAAAAGTATTAAGTATCATGACTAATGTTATGAAATAACATTGATCATTGCATACATCAGAACCGAAACATCTAAAGAGACGGACAGGAAAAGACAAATTAATCACACACCTTCAGTAAGCCTATAGTTGCTGTCTCTGGAACTTCAATAACAAGCTCCAGAATCCTAAAGGACTTGATGCTGAACTTTACTGCAAACAATGATATAACATGAGACCCACCACTACAAGAAATATGAGTTTTGTTAGCACTAAAAAAACAAAAGAGTTATTGAATAGCTCAAGTCATGTTGAATAGTCCATAACAGAAAAACACAAGAGTTATTGAAAAATAAATATTCAACCCTTTATAATACCAAAACATTAAAAGCCAAGTGAATATACCTTGTAAGCACCAACATAAAACTCATTTTCGAGCATGTCCTGTAAGTGTTCATCGAGAACATATACAAACTTCTTGAACCGAGATAACCACTTTCACTTCTTACAACAATTTACCTTCGTTCCTGCAAACATCAGAGGTTAAAACATGAATCAAATGTTCTTTACTTCTTCTATCTCTAGAACATTTGTTCATTTATGTGTAAAGACGAATAATTAACCAGTCCTTGACAATTTTTCTTCTTCCTCATGATCCAGCTCAGTAAAGAACGCCTGCAAGATATCAACGGTATTGGATATATGGACTAACCTGTTGTCGACTACACCTGCAAACCAAGAAGTAAAATTCTTTTGTTATAGTTCTCCAATTTCAAGCAGATTTTATTAATTCTGAAATAGAAATTAGGGAACGACACAACAATGATGATTCTCTTGCTTCCCTTCTTTGCAGACCAACACTCAAGTCTTAATTCAAAACTTGAGATTCTGGCCAAACCAAAAAAATCTAGCAGCGTAGAGAGAAGCACAAGAAACAATAGGTGAATAAAGAAAATGAGAGTCATCTAGCCAACTAAAAATAAAACCTTTGAAAAACTTCATTAGCTTTAAAAAACACATCTAGCAAGAAACACTTTGAGCTCAGCCGAGAACCAAACCTAAACTTAGAGACATCTTGAGATAGTTGAACATGAAATATGTAAAGTGAAGCTAGAAGAAAGTTTGAAACTTTAACCTGAACTCTTTGCATTTTAGAAAGAATCACAAGCCCATCTCTGTTAGTAACCCAAAACTGGAATCATGTGAGATAAAAGGAGACATCAACGGCAATAGAAACAGCAGCGTTATAGCTTGAAGGCATAGTAGAGAGAAGGCGACGAGGGGAATGATGAGGAATAGGGTTTTGGATCTAGGTATGGAGGAAGTAGTACGATTGAGAGCAATTGAGAGATACAAGGAGGGACTATGGCGTTTCTTAATTGAGTTGGGGATGTGAGGGATTAAGGTTTAGAGGAATAAACGAAAGAAGAAGAGAAACGATTAAGAAGAGATTTGAGGGATTAGGGTTTTCTTGGGGAAGAAGAGAAACTATTTGGGTTTGAGCCGTTTTGTTACGACCCAAATTTGGTTTAAAGCCCAAATTAAATAAAACAGTCGCTAAAGAGTAGCTGTTTAGTCGCAATGTTTGGCGACTGTTTTATTTTAGTAGCCATTGAGTAGCAAAACAATAGCAATTCAGTCGCTAAATTTAGCGACTGTGTTTTAGGTCTCAACTTGGAGTCGGCAATACCATGTTTTCTTGTAGTGGATTGTCGTCGTGTAGATGTTGATCATCTGCTCGGATAGAATATATCTGTTATATATTCGTTGGTAATTCTATGATTAGTACGTGCATGTTTTGTAGGAATACAATACTTTGATCTGATAGGTGTGAAGGATATGCATTTGAGAAGGAAGGGGGAAACGATCGAGATAAGCAAGGCAATTGGCAAACATCAAGTCGTGGAATTTGTTTTGCTTTTCATCAACAAAAGTTAGTACTTAATCACGATATATTATTTCTATAAGATATATCTCAAATGATTAACAAGGGAATTGAAAAACATCATGTTGTTAGTGTAAAATATCTCACATTGGCAAGATGTAAAAAGATTTAAGTAATATATAAAGAGTTAGGATCTCTCTACTTATTGCCAATAGGTTTTGAGTTGGAAGCCCACAGTAAAGCCCAAATTTAATATAGTATCAGAGCAGGTTGATTGATGGGCCACTCCGTGGATATTAATCTTACATATACCCACGCTTCTGATGGTCACGCTCTTTAATATATAAAGGGTTAAGGTTTTTCAGTTATTGCTAACTGATTTTAAATTGGAAATCCACAACAAAATCCAAATTTAATACATGTTGTGGAAATTTGGGAGGTCTCGAGTGGAAATACATTAATCGAAAGCTTTCGACTAAAAAAATTGACTGTGCATGGATGAGCTTGATTTAAATGTGTATATAGGAGCTTGATTTATCTAGAGATACTCGAGAGTTGCAACAAAATTGGTCCCTTTGGAAATATAAGGAACTGCCAAAATTATTTAAACATACATAAAACGTGCTGACAGGGACAACTGGCTAAATAATAATATCTAGTTTGCTGCAAATATTTATTTTACAACTTATGATATTATGGTTTATGCCAATAAAAGTATAATTATCTTTGCACATTTGTCTATGCAACATCTAAAGCCCACTTAAGAGGCCCACGGGAAATTTCATACAATTATTACTTTATTACACTCTTTATGTTCTACTAGATAAGGCCGCATTATTAAAAACTATTGACAATAATAGACATGTTTTTAGATTTTATTTTGTAACATTTTAATATTGAATAGAAACTTTTCATATTTCATTTTAATATTTTCTCAGTTCTATTATATAAGAGTTTGAAGGTTTTTTTTACATTATTTTATAATATTTTCTCAAGTTTCTATATACAATTTTTATTAATATAACAATTTATGACTATTTGAACTATGCAATATATTTTTCGAGAAAATATATTTTCTCTCAAAAAGTATCACATTAAGCTAGATAGAGCTCAATCTTTAATCAACAGAAGAAAATCATTATGTTCTTTTTTTCTTTTAATTTGTTTTAATTAATTTAATTCGGTTTAAATTAGGTTATATTTGTTTTATTATTTATTTAGTTGGTTCAGTAAATAGTGAACCGAGCAAACCGATGTTTGTGGGTAATTAGGTGAAAACTATGTTTCAAAAGAGATATAGATCTTGAACTATGGAGTCTCAGAGATATAGATTGAGAAATATTTTCTCGGAGATATATAGTACGTGGTAATAGATTGAGCTCTATCTGGCTTGATATGATATTCTCTTGGAGAAATATATCGTTTTTCCGTATATTTTCTTATTGTTTGAAGTTTTATAAACGACATAATATTTATTGTTTATTAATCTTTGTGTTTTTATCCAAAAACTCTTATAGGACATAGAATACCATTTAAATATCTATAACATCGTACTAACCAGATTTTAAGTTTAATTATACATTTCATCTTAATGCATAGAATTAAATATTTTATATCAAACACAATTAATAAATCATATCAAGTCTATATCTTAGTAAGAATTAAAAATACAAATAAAAATTAACAAAATATAATTCGCAATAAAACTGAATCAACATATTTAAGATATATTTGTTATGTTGTTATCTCATAAGTACTCATTTTAACTCATTTCATAATCAAATTTAAATAAGTGAAAGGTATAAAATAAAAATATATAAAAAGATATAGAGACATTACCATCAAATTAGTGAAGATTCATTACTATAAATTATAGAGCTATATGATGTTTTTGTACATTTTTCAAACATAATTGTAAAACTAGTACATATACTATTTACAATTGGAAGAAACAACGTTGACTACTATTCAACTATTTCTACACCCTTTATTGCCATTCAAGACCCTAATTAATTACATCTCATGTCATTACTCATCTTTTCTCTTTTTTTTTTTTTTTTTTCAAATAACTGTTAATATAATTTTCTTTTTAAAAAACTTCTTAGATACAAAAAAATATTTTTGTTCTTCACAATTTGATATGAATTTTGTTTAATATTTTTAAATATATTATATTATCCGTATACTATTTTAAGTGTACATATGTTTTTACACCTTATTAAGTGTACACATGTCTATACATATTATTAAATGTGCATATTAAACAAATTACATCTATACACTTGATAATGTGTACAGACATTTGTACACTTAATAATATGTACAAACATCTGTACAATTAAATAAGATGTACGAATACAAAATTTGTAAAAAATATTGAACATTATCAAATATAATCATCAAACAAAATGGATGTCTAAATGTAGAAAAAAAAACATAAATATTTTTGTGTCTGAAAAAACTTTAAGAAAAAAATTATGTTACAAAATATTTGAATATAACAAGATAGGAGGGTGTGTAAATGCAAAAGCAAAAGAAATAATAAATTTTTTTTTATTTTTTTTGTGGCTTTCTTTAATGCAAAAAAACGACTACCCGTTTGTAATTAACCATTTTCCCCTCATATTTCTATCTCACAAGTTGTGTATCTCACAAATGGGTCCCATTGATTATTTTTCAAATTTTGAATAGTGTATGTACTACTTTTCCAATTAAGTTTGAAAAACGTATCAAAACAAAAACAAACCCTAAATTATAATCTATTTCGTAATATCTTATGTTTTAACATATGCATTATAAAAATACATGTGTTCAAATTATAAAATCAAACATAAAAAATATGAATAATATCCTTGAATCAATTTAAAAAAAATGATACATATTAATATTTGAAATTTTTTAATCTAAAATAAATTTCATCGTTAGACATTCAATTTAGTAATCATATTTAACTATCTATTTCATCGTAAAACCGTAATTCACTTCTTCATGTATTAGAGTTAAAATTTTAATAAAAAAAATAATATGAGCATCATATGAGATAATATGTATATTGATTAGTAATTTAAATTTAACAATAAACAATCAGTAAAAAAATCAGTTAACATCCACAAAAAAAAATTGGAAATCCAAATAGAATTAGACATGTGTCGACATCTAATCAATATATTTGACACGTGTCAACATCTAATCAATATATTTGACACGTGTCACGATCTTGTTAATGAGTAATTTTGTCATCAAGGTTTATATAATAATATTTTTTATTTTTAAGCACAAAGTTTAATTATCAAATTAATTATATTTTTTTTATCTTTCTTTTGCATTGAAAACATAATATTTATTTAATTAGAAAAAACAAGAAATAAGAGAAAGTACTGCAGAATATTAAAAATCCTAAAACATCAAATTAAATTAAATGTAGCATCCTATTAAAAAAAATGTAGCATACAATCTTGAAAAAAAAAAAATCTTAAACATCAAAGGGAATAACTTCTTGGACAGTGTTTTATTTGTCTTCTATAATTGTTTTGATACAAAGCTGCATATATATTATTTTTTTGATATCAGCATTATTCAATCACGGTAATTAAAGATGCATAATATAATATATACTCCTTATTAAATAGCAGCGTTGAGGAGGCCGTTAACAAAGGACCTTTGGTTGTAACAATCAAGGTTACCTCCAGGATTTACCCCAAATATGTTACAATACCTCTGATAAAACCCTATACGATCCGCTACTCTCCCGTCTTGACCACGTCCGCACTCCAATCCACCGTTAATGATGTTCGTTATCACTCCGTAACCTGGTAGTCTCCCGGCGGCACGGTCAGCGTCTGACGGCTGCCATTGGCCGACGATAACAGCGTGGCACGACGGTTTGGGAGGCTGAGCAGTCATCCAGAACCAAATCGCTGCTTTGAAAGCGATCACTGCGTCGTTGGCTACGAGGTCAGGGTTGTTGAGTAAGTCAACTCCTATGGCTCTTCCGCATTGACCGTAGTTGTAGTTCCACGTCAGCTGCATCGGTCCTCGTCCGTAGTATCGTTTATCTCGTGCGCATGGCCACGCGGCACTTGGTTCACAGTAGTTTGAAGAAGGATCACGTTCTTGCTTGAAACAGTAGCCCCATGAATATGGTCCGTCCGGTGCTGTTGGCCACCCACCTACACATGTAACAATCCGTTTCATCAATAAACATGGTCACAACTTTACATTATTTAATTATGCAATTTGGAAATTGGAATATTCCTAATTATAGTTTCTTGTGTATTTGCGTTTAATTATGTATTGTGCGTAGATATTTTATCTCTATGAAAAAGAAAAAAAGTTGTGTAGATCTTTTCTAGATGAATCTAATTGTTTGTCAGTTACGTACCTGTGGTTTCGTGGGAAGTCTGGCCGAAGAAGGCGGCGACCTCCTTCTTCCTTGCGGCTATGTCTCCGGTGGTACCGAAGCCAGGAAAGGACTTTGCAGCGTTAATAAAGGCGTCGTAAGTGTAGAAACCTTTAGCAAGACAAGCAGCGTCGTTCCTATGCTTAAGCATATCTTCGAACTGAGATCTTGAAATGATGCCCGAAAGATCTCCGGTGGGACCAGGAGGAGTACCGCCGGGAGTGCACTGGCTTTGGCAGCCAGGCTGCTTACAGTATGGTTCGGTGTTACCGCACCATCCGAACTCACTGCAGCATAGACCGTTGGGACAGAGTGCTCCTCCGGCTTGACGACCACATTGTTCGGCTGACGAAAGTGATAAAAGAAGTGAGAAGAGGGGAAGGAGGAAAAGATTAGTCTTCATTTTCCTCGAAGTTTTATGGTTTTCTTTTTTTTTTTGTATGCATGAAGATGAAGGGTATATATATAGTAGCTAGTATCCAATATTTAATTAATATGTGTGTTAAATCACGTCAAGTTTTCTGATAGTTTATAGTTTTGATATGTTTGTGGAGTATTGCTATGGGCAAGAAACAGTATTTGGTAGGTTTGTTTAAAAAAATAATATTTCTTTTCCGTCAATGTTGTTAGGTTAGATGTTGATTTTTTTTTGGGAATTATCCATGATTATCCACAAGTTATACTACGTATGAAAAACTATGCTAAATTTGGTAGAAGAACACCAGTGTTAGAAGACCGTAAGCATAACAAAGTACACTACTCTTTTTTTTTTTTTTATGAGTTTTAATTCTGTATATAAGTGGTGACTGGTGAGTATAATCAACATAAAACACTTTGTAAATTAATACATATCTTACTATAGTCATTATCGGCGTGATGAATGGACATATTGCAAGTTTGGGTGGTCGTCTGAAAATACGTTGCTCGAGTTGCGGACTAATTAAACGGTGATGTAAGTGTGCACTAATTTAATCACACACAAACATATTCTCTATCAATTATTTTGATGTATATACACGATGCTTGACTTTTCCTAAGACAGGTCACAGGAGTTGCAAGAATAGTCAAGAAGATGTATAATATAACGTGGAGACATGGAAATAGACGTGTCCAAATCTTTAACTATGAATGTTGGCAAAACAAAATTCAACTTCAATTATGAATATACGAGGCGGCTGGTTCATGATCAACTTTTTGTCAAAAATAAATCGAGACTTCGAGAATGAATAATAAGGTAATGTATAGCATTAATAATGACTCAAAACTATTTGTTCATGGCATTGAAAATTTCCAACTACTCATGATGACTTTTTCTCTCCATTTCTTATTTTAATGTTTAATCAAAAGTACATGTCATTGACTGTCAGAAATCTTTAGCAGCATATGAAAAGTGTTTATGTTGATTTATCATTAGCCAAGAGGTTGAGTATTTATACAAGATAATATACCTAATTGCATAGACAATAGAATGACTAATATACCTATACATTGATATATACATATAACTCTAACATCCCCTTCAAGATGGAGTATGGAGGTCATAAATGCCCAGTTTGCACATGAATTCTACAAACTCAGCCTCGCCAAGAGCCTTGGTCATAATGTCAGCCAACTGAACGGATGTAGAGACATAACGTGTAACAACAATCCCACGTTTCACAGCATCTCGAACAAAATGACCATCATTCTCCACATGTTTCGTACGTTCATGGAAAACCGGGTTGGCAGCTAGATGGATCGCAGCCTCACTATCACAATACAAGTCAACAAGTGCCAAATGATTAATTCCGAGACTAAGAAGAAGAGCCTTGATTTACATGACCTCATGAACAGTATATTGCATAGTCCGATATTCCGCCTCCGCGGAAGAGAGGGAGACAGTTTTCTGCTTCTTTGTCTTCCACGAAACAGGGGATTGTCCAAGTTGAATAAAATACCCCGAGACCGACCTCCGAGATGCAGGACATCGGTTCCAGTCCGAATCACACCACGCAGTCAAGGTCAACGGCACATCAGCCCGTAATAAAATCCCTTGACCAGGATTACCTTTAAGAAAACGAACCACCCTCAACGCAGCATCCCAATGATCAAGCTTAGGTTGTTTCATGAATCGAGTTAAGATATGTATAGCATAAGATATGTCAGGTCGAGTAACAGCGAGATACACCAGACGACCGACTAACCGTCGATAACGAGCAGGCTCAGGGAAATCCGCAGTTGTGGAGACACTCAGCTTGTGATTCTGATCAAGAGGAAATGCCACTGGCCGAGATCCGAGGAGACCAGCTTCGGATATGATATCCAGAGCATACTTGCGCTGGCACAAATATATACCAGACGGACTCCGGGTGACCTCAATCCCCAAAAAATACTTGCAGATCCCTAGATCTTTCATCCGAAAGCTGGAGCTGAGATAGTCTTTACAAGTCTGTATTAATGCCGGTGAACTGCCAGTAATGACAAGATCATCTACATACACCAGAACGGTAAGCTGAGTGTTGTTCCGATGTAAGGTAAACAACGAGTAGTTAGTGGTGCACTGAGTAAAACCATACTCACAAAGAGCTGTAGCAAGTTTTTCATACCAACACCGTGGAGACTGTCGAAGACCACATAGAGATTTGTGAAGAAGACAGGCCTGATACGGCTTGCTCGATTGAAATCCAGGAGGTAATTTCATATACACTTCCTCATGTAAATCACCATGGAGAAAAGCATTATGAACATCCATCTGATGAACCTCCCAATTCTGAGCAGCAGACACTTCAAGAACCATACGCACGGTGGTCATCTTAGCCACTGGTGCAAACATTCTATCAAAGTCCTCACCTTCAATATGTTTGTTACCAAGCACCACTAAACGAGCCTTATAGCGCTCTATGGTTCCATCAGATTTGTATTTGATAGTGAAGACCCACTTACAACCGATAGCTTTCTTGCCATGCGGTAGATCATCAACCGTCCATGTCTGAGTTTCTTCACAAGCATCAATCTCAACTCGCATAGCTTGGCGAAAATTTTCATCAAGCACCGCTTGCACATACGTCTTGGGAATCGTTGCACTGGTGATGGCATGAATATAAGCACAATGAGAAGCCGAGAAACGTGCATTAGAGAGATAATTGTCCAGAGGATACAAACACTCGCTCTCCGTAACCATATGATGAGAAGTGGCCGGATCAGGAAGTGTCGGACAGATATAATCACTTAACCGCAAAGGTGGTTTACTCACACGTTCACTACGACGAAGTGGAACTGCAGGCACATCAGCAGTGGATTCAATCACAGTAGATGATATTGGCAATACTACTGAGTCAAGCTCTTGCAACTGTGGAGAAATAGGTGGCAAAACGGCTGACGTATCAACCAAGGGTAGTGGTAGATCAGACGCTCCCAACTGTGGAGAAATAAGTGCAGGTGTATCCAACTCCTCATCAACATCAAACATTGAAGAAGAAGGAAGAATAGAAGGCGGAGGATCATCCCTCACCGAACTCACCGATGATGCATACGGGAATTGATCCTCACAAAAAATCATATCTCGAGAAACTGAGATCTTCCCAGTTTCCAAATTATAAACTCGCCACCCCTTTTTACCAAACGGATAGCCAAGAAACAGAGATCAAGTACTCCTGCTTGCAAACTTGTCCCCACGATGATGTTGGTTATGAACATAACAAAGACACCCAATCACTCGAAGATGCGAGAGAGGAGGAGGGCGAGCATATAACATCTCAAATGGAGTTTTACCAGAAAGAGGTGATGACGGAGTGCGGTTAATAATGTATCCCGCAGCCAACACACACTGTCCCCAGAATTCAACGGGTAAAGAAGCTTGAAAACGCAAGGCGCGAGCAATATTGAGAATATGACGATGTTTCCTCTCTACACGACCATTCTGTTGCGGAGTACCAACACAAGATGTCTCATGGAGGATTCATTTTTCAAGAAAATACTGCGTGAGGCAAAGAAACTCAGTTCCGTTGTCACTACGAATGCTTTTCACTTGCTTACAAAACTGTCGCTCAACCATGGCAATGAAATTTTTCAAATTTCCAGGTGCAACTTGTTTATTTGGAAGTAGATAAACCCAAAGA
The DNA here is from genome assembly GCF_030686135.1 of Camelina sativa. Classification (NCBI taxonomy): domain Eukaryota; kingdom Viridiplantae; phylum Streptophyta; class Magnoliopsida; order Brassicales; family Brassicaceae; genus Camelina; species Camelina sativa. The sequence goes on from NC_141880.1 coordinate 4,830,792, forward strand.
GCACGTGAGAAATCATCAAGAATGGTTAAAAAATATGTAGAACCACACAACGCATGAGTGCGATACGGACCCCAAAGATCATAATGAACAAGCTCAGAAACACTGTTTGTTTTATTCAAACTATTCAGAAATGTGTCACGAGACTGTTTAGCACGGATACAAATGTCGCATGCCTTATGATCAAACTTGGAACTACAACTTAAATCAGAAATAGATAAAGACTCCAAGGCTTTAGAAGAGGGATGCCCCAGGCGTTGATGCCATAATTCTGGAGATGTCATCTTCGTGATATGCATTGCAGCTGCGACATCCATGATTCTGAAGAAATATAAGCCATTACGTTGCTCCTCCGAACCAATCAACATCCTGGTAATGCGGTCCTGGATAACACACAATGTGTCAATAATCTGGAAAACACAGCCCCTATCTCTAGTAAACTGAGACACTGAAATCAAATGGCATTGCAAACCATCAACAAAATACACATCCTGAAGTATAAGATGTGAGCCCAGCGAAACTGTCCCTTGTTGCGAAGACACAACATGTTGACCATTCGGTAACTTAATGAGAACATGCGACATAGTGTGAAGATTATCCAGAGTTGATACAGAGCCAGTCATGTGATTAGAAGCACCTGTATCAATGATCCAAGAAGAATGAGGAATCTTACCCAAAAGAGTTGTAGAAGTTTTGTCACGTTCGTCAAGAGCTAGCTTCAAGCTTTCCCACTGCGCATTAGTAAGGCCAGTGAGTCCAATACGATCGGCAACACTCAATACCGAATTAGCGGCAGCTTGGGGAACACCGGTAGACGGAGTAGATGGCACTGCAACTATGGAGTTAGCACGAGCTGGTGGATGCCCAAGGCCTTTTCCTGTATTCGGCACTTGTGGTGAACCCAGAGACATTTGGCGAGGACGAGAAGATGGTGCAGATCGCTCAACCCACCAGTCCGGATACCCAATCTTCCGAAAACAATTTTCTGCAAAGTGATCCGTTTTCCCGCAACTAGTACACACATGACGATTTCGGGTATGATGAACCGACCTTTGTGAACCCTGAGTCTGAACAGCAAAACTCATTTCTTCAACTCGATTACTCAGCACACGACTAGCTGACTTTGATTCTTCATCTTGTGCTAAAATCTGATATGCTTCATCAAGTGTGGGCAACGGTACACGAGACAATAATGAAGACTTCACGGCGCCATATATTGTCTCATCAAGACCCATCAAAAATTGATGAAGCTTGTCTTCTTCTCTTCCTTTGGCAATCTCCTCCACCGTTTTTGCCTGTTGATAATCAGATAAACTCCTCCATAATTGAGTTAGCTTCCCATAGTAATCTTGCATTGCAAGTCCCTTCTGAGTACACGTAGCAAGTTCAGCTTTAAGGCGTTGTACACGCTGACCATTCCGGACCGAGGAGCGCTGCTTGATATGTTTCCACAGTTCATGAGCATTCTCATGATTGGAAAGAGAGGTACGAAGGTTCTCGTCAATTGTCAGTTTTAGCCAAGAGATCACCATAGCGTTGTTTGCTCCCAAATCTTCAAGATCTTCGGAGTCGACCGTCGGTTCAGGAATCGTTCCGTCAACAAAACCAAACTTCTTTCTCGCCTTGAGTGCAAGTCGGATATTAGTGGACCATTCATCGTAATTAGGACCACGAAGAAGGGGTTGAGATATCACGCTACCAGGATTATCACCAGAAGACAAATCATAAGGATCAATAGTACGGCGTGTCTTACTACGAGCCGGAACCAGTGCAGTACTCTCACTCATGATAGAAATCGATTGAAGAGAGAATCAGAAAGTGATAAAAAAAAAACAAAGTCTAAGATCGAGAGCAGCCAAAAGTTTTGTATAATTGGCTATAGCTCTGATACCATGTCAGAAACCTTTAGCGGCGTATGAAAAGTGTTTCTGTTGATTTATCATTAGCCAAGAGGCTGAGTATTTATACAAGATGATATACCTAATCGCATAGACAATAGAATGACTAATATACCCATATATTGATATATACATATAACTCTAACATGGACCCATGGTTTTACAGACTGAAAAATCCGAAATCTCGACGAAACCTGCGTGCTCTTCTTATATAGTTTACCGACTAGCTAATACAAATGATAGTCTAATCTCTCTCTACGTAATACTACACCTACACGTTGACTGGGTCTCGCTCTAATCTAGCTCCATTAGTGTGGGCTGCGTTGCAGTCACTTTCGGGTTAAACAATAAAATGTGATAGGCACTAATATGATTTGAAATTTAATCATAGAAACAAATGAAGAACCAAATCTAGCTAGGCAGTTGCATATGGTCACATGATGGCACTACAATAAATAATAGCATCCCACAAATTATATCAAAGGGTGACACACCCTTCAAGCAACAAACAATATGTCTCATCCTGATTCTAGGAACCCAACAATCTCCACATATTGTATTACATGCACTTATGCACATTGCAAATACAACTTGAACCCCCCCGCCTATAGTGAATGCTCACCTAGGGAGCTTGACTAGGTATATTATTCTTTTTTGATTTTCTGGTCACAAATTCTAAGCTAGAAAACCTTTGTTATCCAACCAAAACTACTTACGTCAATACTTTTTTTCTCTCTCCCGTCAGAAGTCGGCGAATGGATTGACTAATGAGATATCGGATTTATACAATGAACTCTATTTTCTTTTCTGTTTTCAATGTTTCACATAGATCATATAATCCTTGTTACATGTTGCACTTGGACTTTCCATCCAGTCCGGTAAAAAGGTAATGTTTTTGGGTAAAAAGGTAAATAATTTTAGTAAGTACTAGTACTACCGTTACGCCAATCCTATATTTGATATAATAAGATTTTAATCAAAACGTAGATAATCCTCTCATGATGTTTGGATTTATATTTCGGTTTCAATTTTAATCGGGGTTTTCGTGATCATCTTTTATATAAAAAAAAGTAGTATGAAAGCAAACAAAAAAAAATATATATATATAGTGTTGAAATCGAATGATTCGAAACGGTACAACAACAATGGGAGGAGATAGAGATGCCAAGAGACAGAAGACGACGGAGATGGAAAGGGTAGAGGAGAAGGTCGAGAAGACGGAGACGGCGAAGGTCGACAACAACAAGAATGAAGAATCAGCAGGATCCGTCGATTTCGAAGAACTACGTGACGATCTCTTCCGTGAAGCAGCAAAACTTGTCTCCGACGCTCCCTCCACCAAAATCGCCATCTTCTTCACTCCTCCTCCTTCTTCTTCTTCTTCTTCTTCCCAATCGGACGTATCTATGTACTCCTTTGGCCATCCCTCTGTCAATGGCGTTGTTAATACTTTCCTAAAGGATTCAGATCCGGGGGCACCAGCGGAGAATGAAGAGGATTACGCGGAGGATGAGGATGATGATTTGGAGGAAGAGGATGAGGAGGATGATGCGGAGGAAGAAGATGGCTCGTCGCAAGGGTTTTGGTGGGAGGATGATAAGCTACTCGATTCGACGAATCCGGAAGAGTTACAAGCCGCGTATGATTCGAGAATTAGACGCCAAATCGAGAGCATCTCAAGGTTCTGGGAATCAGCAGGATCAACCCAAACCCTAATTGAAGGCGGCTGATCCATTTCATTTCCATGTCTAGTTTGCCCTGCAATTATAGTTTCCTAATTCTGTTCGTAATAGGAGTTTAATTTCTTCTAATCATCTTATGGCTTTATCTTTTTTTTTTTTTTTTTTTTTTTAACATCAATGAATCTTATATCTTACAACTTCCACTGTTGTTTTCTATACATATGCTTAACAAACTGAGAAATGCATGGGAATCACATTACATATTAATACATTAGAGAGGGATGTGAAAAGAATCAGAGTTTTGAATGTCTTAGTTCTCTCTTAACACCAATGGTTCCTTCCAAAAGGTTTGTTTCGGGTTTCACTTCAGCGTATGTTGATGAGTTTTTAGCGCTACTCCTTCTCCATAAGCTTGTATTATTGCTGCTTTCTTCAACATTCGTGGGTGGTGTCTCGACGTAATGAAGACAAACTTGGACTGCATCATGTACTCTCACGTAGAACCATTCCCTGCCAATAAGCTCCACAATGCCTGATCTTGCCAGAATCAATAGAACCTCTTTGCTCGGGTTCGAAATCGCTAGCTGCTCCATTGACAAAAATAATCAAAGTTTTTTTTTTCCCAAATAAGGAACAAGAATGATGATTTCAGGTGCGAGCGAACCTGAATGTCTCTTGTTTTATACTCCTCGTACAATTTTTTAATAGCTTCTACGGCGCTTGAGTCTATGTATGTGACAGCTGCGTTACATCCCAAAACCATTATCGATTAAGCACCTATACGTTAGGTTCGAAAACCTGATTCAAAAAAACGTTGGACTTACGAGACAATTCCAGGATAACAAAGTATATCTTCTCCAAATCTGGCCCCTTGTTTGTGCGTTTGTCGATAGCTACTTCATATTCTCGTAGCCTGCAATTTTGATACACGGTGATGTTGTGTTAACTCACGAAAATGTGGATCATAACACAAGGCGATTCAGGAATCAAATGTCAATTTCACCTGTCCTTGATGTAGCTTATGTTGGCAAAATATATGGGAGCATCGATTCGAACAATCACAATCCCGTTGTAAGCGTATGCCTCCGGATACTGCTTTACGTTTCTGTATACAGTGGTCCCTGGAAGACGCCCCAAGACAGCTGCCAAATCATATGTAATGAATGTAATCAAGAAGATGAGTTTAAAGCCATTCTAAGAAACAAAACACTGAAATTTAGACAGAGTGGTAACTGCACATAAACTTCTTTTACCGATATGAGGGTTTGCAGACTCGTGGATAACAAATGCAAGTGAAACACCAACCTGAAATTCCAAGCATTGCAACTCTGTGAGTCCTTAAAGAGCGTTGCACAGTTCATATAAATTATCTTACTTTTCAACTATCACTCCTTCATATAACAAAGAGACATGATCGGCTGAGTTAAGTGAATCTGAACATACTCACACCAATGAGGACCCCAATCTCTATTCCCAAGAACAAAGTGGTGGTGCTAGTGATGGTCCAGAGAGTAAAATCTCTCTTGTCCACACGCCACAGAAATATTGCCCCTTCATAGTCCACCTAATATGGTAAGCCATCCAGAAAGAGTAACTGTGAATATTTATTGCTCAATAACCAACGGCAGCAGTACACATGCCAGATTTTTTCTGGTGGGTTGATTTGAACTTACCAAGCCACTTACTGCAGATATCACTATTGCTGCTAAAGCACACTAAAAATTTGAGAAACGGGAAGGAGTTAGAAGCCATATTTCAGTTTCAGTATTCTCCAGAGTTTCAGATTTTAAGAAATTTCATGTGAAGTAGAAGAAAAGATCCTAGACTTACCTGTGGTATATATTTAAACATTGGGGTCAAGAACAATAGAGAACATCCAATGATGGTTCCTGTTATAAGGCCTGATAGGCCAGTCTTAGCTTCACTTTCGCTATTCACCGCTGACCTAGAAAAGGATCCTATATGATACGTATAGGAAAGCATTAGTAGATTCATCAAATTTAGGCTATAACTGAGAAGTTGATATCATCACTTATATTTTGAAGTTATTTAAGGAAAAAGAACACACATTACATTTACTGGTTATGGCTGTGCTCATCTCAAGATAAGATTAACATACCTGTAGTCGGATACGCAGAAAATAATGACCCAAATATATTTGCAACACCAAGACCAAACAACTGTCAAGTCATGGGAGATATAGTTAGAACTCTCAAGGGTCAAGGGCCTCAAGGCCATGAAATGTTGGGCTAGCCGGCTAGCACTTAACTTTCCTTATTCTATAGGGTTAATACCTCTGAATTTGAATCCAACTCGTATCTATTTTTCGCTGCTAGTGCTTTCGCAATGCCTACAGATTCCTGGATTTAAAAAAATCAAACTAGCACATCAGAAAACACGAAACATGCGCAAACTGCAGCTGAAACAAATCAAGAAACTCGCTCTTTTGCTTCTCAAGATGTCAAATTACTCAATGTCTTAAGACTGGCCATATGCATCCATTTACAAATTATCATGATTTAGGTTCAGCTGCACTTCGCATAAGTCCAGAAGGAATAAGTTAGTGACGATGATGTCTCACCAAGATGGCAACACCAGTAATGAGAGCCGCTGTTGGAAGCAATAATTTTGCATGATCAATACTTTTTGGGAAGGAAAACTCTGGAAGGCCCTGAGGTATATCTCCCACCTGAGAAATCCTATAAACTTTGCAATTACTGCAAACACAACAATATATGAAGCTTCAATGAGAAATAATATAAGAATATTTGAATTCTTTAGCAATCTGACCAGCGAGATGGAAGGTGGATGGAACACTTTTGCAATGGTTGTACCAAGAGCAAGCCCTGTGAGTGGTCCTGCTGCTCGTACAAACTGAAGTTCTTTCTTTGCTTTTCCCTGCAGTGGAACACAATGCCTTAGCATTATAAAAGTAAGGGAAAGCACGAACTATCTTGCTAACACAGGGAAGAAAAAGGTTCATACCACATGCTTCATGACTAAAAGGATGACCAGAATGGTAGATCCCAACAAGAAAGGTGGCCACTTAAACTGAAAGACAGAAAAAATAGATAAAGTTATGCAAGTAGAGGTATGTTGAACCACAAAGAATTGCAACCCCAAAATGAATCTGCAGACCAATATCTCTAGTAAGATTAAGAAAGACGAAAAACAAAAATAACAGTCTAGATCAGTCTGATACATACCAGTTTAAAGACATTAAGAAAAAAAGAACAGAGTATCTAAATGTCAGCTCAGACAAAGTTTCACCTGATCAGCTCCAGCAATTATACTCTCAATTAAAGGCACAATCTTGCTGCTCCGAGAAACGCTATATCCCAGGAAGTATTTCAGTTGGGATAACCCAATCACAACAGCTGAAGCAGTTGTAAATCCAGATATGACAGAGTGACTTATGAAACGAATAAGCCATCCAAGCCTGGAGTTGGACAAAAACAAACGAACGACTTGCTTGTTCTAACACACTACAATAAACACACGACTTTCTTGCACAAGTAAGCTATAGAAAGACTATAAAATTACCTCAAGAACCCCATGATGCACTCAAATATTCCAACCAGAAGAGCCAACAAAATGGCAAGCTCAGTGTATAACTCTTCAGATGGATCAGCAATACCACTCAAGGCATTAGAGACGAGAAGGGAAACTAAAGCTACAGGTCCAACTGCAAGCTGACGGGATGAACCGAACACAGCATACACAAATACCGGAACAAATGAGGAGTCTGCATCAAAACAAGATTAATAACTAAAAGCAAAAGTGGGAACAGCTTAGTATCACAATAATGGATTCATAAAAAGGGTCTGTATCACAATGAACTCACATAAACCGTATATTGGTTGAAGCCCAGCTAATCTTGCATATGACATTGCCTGCTCAAATCCATAAAAGATTAACAAAAATTATTCCAAAGAACCAACAAAACCAAAATCAATAGAGAACGAAGAAGCAGAAAATTACCTGAGGAACAAGCATGATACCGACGGTGATACCAGCCATAAGATCAAGTTTAAAGTATCGTTGCCAACGGTAAGTCCGAATCCAAAGGAAGCAAGGAAAAATCGTATCAATCCAGTCGAAGAACGTCATACACTTGATCTTCTCCGTCCATCGGGAGAAGAAAATATTGAAGGGAACTGAGTGATGACAGCGCGGATTAGAAGAGGTGGAATCGGGATGCTGGAGAGGGATGACTTTAACCGGAATCGCCGGAGATGAAGAGGATGAAGCGGCGGAGAGATTCTTGACGGCGACGGACATCGGAATTTGTGAGGATAGAGAAGAATGAGATCAACGTGAAAAAGGGACGTATCACTCTGATTGTAGCATGAAGAAACAGAGAAGCCTAGTTCCAGTTTGTGATGGATATGGACGAAAAGGCGGCTACGTTCATTATGAATCTAAAACTTATATCAAATCAATGCTTAATTATATGATTGCGTGTCTTACTAAATCAGTATGTTTACTGTTTTTAGTATACACCTCTGACTCCACTGTTCTAAAATTCGTTCATTTTCGTAACTAGATTATCTCATTAAACTAGGTGGTTGGTTTTATGAATTATGAGTTCGTATGTTTTCAACCTTTTGTGCTCTTCACTCTCCATATAAAAAACCACTGGACTCATACTTGCAGTCTGCAGACGTGTGCTGGGCGATATTGCTAACATTGGTTTATTCCACGTATTTGAAATGAAACAATATGAAATCCATCTTGTGACCATTTTTATTTTCCATCTTACTGCCTCTACACTAAAGTGAACATTTAGTTGTGAACGCAAAGATGCTTAATACCAAGAGTAGTTCAGAGGAGAAACAATATATTTATATACTAATACATGTAGATGGCTTTGGAGCTCGACCGACATTAACACAGAAGATACCTGACTTGTTCTCACTTAGGCAAGGACGTAGGAAGCTCTCTAGCGTTGCCTTAGAGGTCTCTGTAAAACATGTGTTGCGGTTTGTATTTGTGACTTGTTTAGAAGAAAAAAAAGATGAAAAATTTAGTGAGGAGTGTGAAGAGCCTTACCCTTGGTTCATTGTTGGCTTCACGCTGTTGTCTGCTACTTCTAGTATCTCTGTCTATATCAGCCTCAGGCTTGTCATGCTTATAAAATGCTTCTAAGGCTCTTCTCACAAATGGGCGGACTATGTTCACTTCCATTGCCGATACATTAGAGATCTACATTCTCAAGTTACGGATACTGTTATTATTGGAATCACTTTAGAGAGAGGTAATGAGTTAAAGGCAACGGCAAGAAGCAATAAAAAAAACAATTACCTTTACTGCAGATGTACCTTGAAATGATCCTAAGTTAGTCTCAAGTTTGTGAAGTCGCACATCTCTGATATCCTCAACCAGGGATCTCACCTATACAAAAATCATGAACAGCTGTAATCGCTTCGAAGATTCAAAACACATGGTTAGAATGGAAGACAAAACCCAGCAGATGTACGAAATTACCATATATTTGTCTGGAATATCGTCATGTGCACTGCCAAGAGTGAGATTTTAAAATACTCATCAGCAAATCGGGATGTTATAAATGCAAGGGGGGAGTCAAGAAACAAGAAGAGTCAAAGAACCTACTGGTCAAAAAGTAGTCGGGCAATTTCCACGTAACTAAATGGTAATGCCTGAAAAGTCGACTGAGACTCCCGTTCTGCTTCCAAGATCTGAGTCAAATTGTCTAGTTCACAATCAAAGAAGCAACAACAATAGTTAACACTTACGCATCTACTTTCCCTTTTAACATTGAAATTTTTATCTGCTAAATGTGCATTTTTTTGTGTCTTACCAACAGACATCCATCCCGGAGGCCGGAAAGAGCATTTTCCTCTCCTCTTCAGTGCCACTGCAAGCCACAGAGGCACCTTGGTCGGAATCTGAGGAATGAACCGACCGAAATCCCCCTGTCATTATTAATTCACATATTAATCACATGGTTAACAAAAAGGTTTCGATGGCAGTGGATTGTATAAAAACAAGAAAGATTATTATTACACTGATGAAATTGAGTTGCTCCATGTTCATATTGGGAACAATCTCCACAAGTTCGTCCTCTGCCATAAACTCAACCTGGTATGAATAGCTAACCAATTATACCATTGCAGACAGTACATGAAGGAACACATACAAGCATAGAGGAGAGAAGAAGAACCTCTTGTGGAGAAAATAGTGAGATATGAGGATCAGTCTGGCCAGCCATGGCTGTCTCTAAAAAAATCTCAGCTTTTCGACCTAAACGGAAATAGAAACAACTGTATAAGATTACTAACGTGTGGGATAATACACAGAAAGTACAGAGACGACAGAGAAACTCTGATATAAAAAAAAAAAAAAAAAAACAGAGACAAAATGCAAAAACCATCTAAAATCTAAAGAGCATGTTAAAACAAAGCTGAGGAAGTTTCAAAATTATCAAAGGGAGTAAAACCTAGCTCGTCTCAGTAGCCCAAAACAAAAGGGTCCTTCGTAGAGACATTTAATCAAACACCTTGTCTACACGAAAATTTCTCTTCTTTTTTTTTCCTTTTGCTAGAACATATCCATTTCCAATTTCAGCAGCATCATGAATCAGCAACAAAAAAGGGTACAATTCAAAACATGTCTACTGATCTAACAAGCAACATTTCGCAAAATCTGGGAACAATTTATTTTACATAAAAACGCCGGATACAGTAAGTAAAGAGAGAATCCCTAGTTTTTGATTTGAGATATGAGCTCGAGTTTACCTGGTTAGATTTGGGTGATTCCTTGACGATCAGATCAATCTCTTCCGATCGGAAAGCGATCGAAATTCTCAAAGAGTGAGAGTTATCGATTTCGGCTTTCTACGTTGGCGGGAAATCCGATTTCAGTATAGCGGGAAACTAAAAGAGAATGGACTAGTGTTAACTCTATTGTAATAGGTTTCGGTTGGACCGGAATTTTAGTTTAACCGATCTCAAACCAGGACCGAAATTGTTAACCCAAAATAAAGTTTTATTGTGATATGTTTAAGAAGCCAAAGACTAAATTGGCATGTTTATTATATAGTCCAGACTCCAGACGAAAGATGGTGAACCAAATGTTGTTGAGCTGTATTATTAAAGAATAAGGTAAAAAGTTTTTTTTATATATAATTTTATTAAAAATTTAAAATTCCTCTCTAACCAAAATCAAACTCTATTTTGTTCATCATGGCTTTCACGTCATGACGACTTTCTCCTAATCCTTAAAAAACAAAAGACCCAAACCAATAGGTAGGTGAATCAACAACACAAGACTTGATTGCAGGCACGACTGTTATATATCTTCTCCTCATGATCTTCACTATTTTCCCTTTTTGTAATAATGCTTTACCAAATTTGCTTTTAATTCATTTATCTCGATTTCCAAAACAACAAAAAAAAAAATGAAGCTGGAAGACTTACTTGTGGAAGACGAAACCAAAGATCAAAATGGCGTTAGCGTCGCGGCTCTTCTTGATCATCACCGTCGTCACCCTCAGCTTCTGCAACAAGTAAGTCAAACTCGTATATCTCGTGATATTTGAAACTCAACAAAGAGATGAACATAAATTATGCATGATTAAATCCATCCGTTGGCAATTTATTTTGAATTGATCAAGAAGAGAAGAATATATACTTTTGTTCTGATCGGTTTGGTTGCAGCCATCATCAAAACTGAAGGAGCATAAGAGCGAAGAAGAGAAGAATGATTTGATCAAGAAGAAGCAAAAGCGAACTCTTCAAAAAGAAGTGATGAAAATGCAAGGAGAGCTGGAGGACGAGCAGGCATTGAACAAGGCTCTACGTGATATGCACCGTGGTCCCGTCATGTCCCAGCCTCGTCTCTCTTTACTGCTTCTTCCTCCTCAGGCAAGTCCATTTCTCTGGTGTTGTTACATCTAAGAAAACATATGTAAACGCAGCGTTTTTGAGAAAAAAAGATGGAATATGATTTAGAAACCTGATTATATAAGTTAAGTTTGTGTAGGTTCAAGAGCTGATAGAGGAGCTAGCGACGGTTGAGGCAGAGATACTCTGTCTTGAGAAACGAATTCAAGACTTGAAACTTGATGTGTATAGTGAGAAAAAAGAGAATGAAGTACTTGAAGCCAGTATTGATGAAGGAGAAGAAGAGAAGATGATGAATCCTAAAAAACTACTACAAAGGCAGAATCATCTTCCTTGCGACGCTGACAATGACATTATAAAGATGAGATCTGAGGATCTAAAACACAGATCCAAGTCTCATAGTTATGAAGATCATCGTGCTGTTAAGGATATTCAAATGAACAGTCCTCGTACTTATGCGTCAATTGGATCAGCCAGGGAGTTCTCATCAAGAATCCATTCCTCGACCTTTTCTGATGGAACATCAAGAACGCAAGAGAAAAATAATGTGCAAGAGACGACAGCAAATGTAGTATCGGAGGATCTGGTGAAGTGCTTGATGGGAATATATTTAGAACTCAACAGGTCATCGCGGGAACGAGAAGGGTCAAAAACTGTTTCGAAGCTGAGCCTCACACACCTCAAGAATGCTTCTTTCAAACGCAAATCGGTGTATGACCATAACGCTTCAAATCTTGATCCTTATGGAGCTGTGATGGGGGCTTCTCTTAGAGACATAGGAGAGTACAAGAACTTCATCCACATCACTCGAACCTCCATTGATGTTAGCCGTTTATCCGATTGTTCCACTTCTCTTGTCAATTTGAGGTACTTAAACATCAATATACTTATAAATTATCTGTGAGATCACATTATTTCCATGATCTCTATATAATATAAACACACATGTTACATGTAGGGTTTTGAAGGAGAAGTTGAGCAGAGTAGATTTGAGTTTCTTGAACCACAAGAAAAAGATGGCATTCTGGATCAATACATACAACGCATGCGTCATGAATGTAACACCATAAAACTAAACTTCATCTTTAGTTGAAAGAATTAAAATCAAGATTCCAGAATTGAAACTTTGTTTGTTTGCAGGGGTTTCTGGAACACGGACTACCTTCATCAAAGGAGAAGCTACTTACCCTCCTCAAAATGGTAAATAATACAGTACATAACAATAAACATTATTAAATTTCTCATACTTGAACTTAATGAATCAAATTGACCATATTTGCTTACTGTGTTTTTGGTAACATGGTAAATAACACATATGTAACAATAAACATTTTAAATTGTTCATACTTCAAAATTAGTTAATTGACTTGTGTTGTTTGTAGGCAACAATTGACGTGGGAGGCATGCAACTGTCAGCTCTAGATATTGAAGACTCTATCTTGCAGAGTCCATGCGAACCTAGGGAATCTGTAAGAATTCATACTGATGGATGTTCATATATATCATAATTATGTGGCGTTGTGATAACCGATCTTTAAAATGTTTTGAATTTCTTCTGAGATAAAAGCTGGTTCCAACGGGTGAAAGCGAAGCGAGAATACAGAAACGGTACGGGTTCAGATGCGTAGAACCAAACCTAATGTTCGTGCTTTGTCGTGGAGATTGGTCCTCACCTGCTGTAAGTTCACTCGAATCCTATTTGATAAGTATTGCTCTAAAGGTACGTAGTAACTAACAAAGCATGCTTCTTCATAATCACCTGATATACTACATTACACGATACAGTTGAGAGTCTATACAGCAGAAGATGTAGTGAACGAGCTAATCAAAGCAAGAACAGAGTATCTAGAAGCTTCCATCGGTATCTCGGGAAGGAAAAAGATAATGATTCCGAGCTTCTTGCGCAAGCGTCTGCGGGATTTCGCAGAGGATGAAGGTTCATTAGTTGAATGGATATGCAGCCAGTTACCACCAGTCCAGCGTTGCTTGCAGCTAAAGGAAACAGCGATGGAGTGGTTGAACAAGAAAGGTACCGAATCTCAATTGAAAAAACTGGTAGAAGTGAGGGCTCACGAATACGAGTTTCGATATCTCTATCCGTTGTAAAATCTTCATTTTGTAGTATTCGAAGCCTTGGAAAGACAATTGTTCTATGTGTGTGTGTGTGTGTGTGTTTTTTTTTTTTTAAATAGAAAGGACTGGTTCATTAATTAGTGAGTTTTTATTACAATCATGGAAACAAACAAAATAGTATCGAAAGCTCCAAGTATGCTATATTATTGTTATAAATTGTAGATACATATTTTAACACTTGGGATGAGGAACGCGACAAGCAATGAGAAGTCTGGGAAGTAGCACAGGGTTCTGGATAAAATACTTACAGGCACATGGTTGTGGCTTAACGAGTTTTCCACAACAGTAACCAGGCATTTTGGTTCCTTTATAAATGGCACCTAAGCATTTTCCAATCTCATCGTGGCATTTGACCATCATTTTATAATCACCAGCTGCAACTTTGATCGGAGCTGACAAGAAGAGTATGACGAAGGCAGTGAGCATCAAAGTAACGATCTTCATGTCTAACAAACTGGTCTACAACGTAACAAAAAAAATCCCAATCAGTATAATAAGATAAGTAATTTTGCAGAAAATGCTTTGGCTATTTTGTTTTAGCTAGGTACTAAATAGGAAACTGGAATCAAATATGAATGGTTGGAAACAATTCTTTTTTTTTTTCAAAATAGGAAAATGCTAAATTCTACTTTTATTTACAATTCCGCAATTGACTTGTTCAATAAACCGAATAACCTGTAGAATTTTTTTTTAAAAAACTTTTACTTTTAATTCGAAAAACCTGAAATTGTATGATATAGGCCAAAGCCCTTTCATAAACCGAACCGAAAAATCAGCAAATCAAATAATTTCAACTCCGGTTCACAAATCCCTTGTCGCGACGACTTCAACGTGCGACCATGGCGCGTGGAAAACAGACAGAGGTTCTCTTCTAAAAAAAGGAAATCGAAACTAATTTTTGGTAAAAAAAAAAAAAACTCTATCTTATGATCTCCAGAATCAGCTGCTGAAGTTTCTCGAGAGCTTAAACCATATCTCTCTTCTTCCTTCTACACCCGATTTCTCAGGTAACAGTCTTCTTTGATTCAACTTTTCCTTCCCAATTTCTCTTCTGGTTTCTTATATATTTTTTCCAAATCAATTTTACTATTTCACAAGTCCGATAGTAGTGACCACACTACGGAGACATTATAATCCCACTCACACCATTGTTCATAATTTCTCCAGAAATCAAACATGCATGTTTCATGTTTCATAGAAATGAGTTAAGTAGAGGAGTGAGTGAACATGTTTTTTTTTTCGGATCTATCTAATCAAAGCTCAAAATGTGTTTTGTTATCGGTTTGATTTGATCTTAATTTCCAAGTTATGGTTTAGGTTTCTTATAACAATGTACTTAAAGAATTATTATAATGCAGCTCTTAGATGTAAAACAAACAGTGTGAGGCGGTGATGAAGGACAACTTGAGTAATTTTGAGAAAAGTTTGTACAAAAAGCTCAAGAGTGGAAAGCTCGAGGTTGAAGTCTCTTACCGTACTTTTCTCTGTCCTTATTGCCCCGACAACAAGAAGAAGGTTGGTCTCTATCTTGACATCCTTCAGCATGCTTCTGGAGTTGGTAACAGCAATTCCAAGAAAAGAAGTCTCACTGAGAAGGCTAGCCACCGTGCTCTTGCCAAATACCTTATTAAAGATCTTTCTCATTACGCTACTACTAGAATATCCAAGCGTTTACAAGCCAGAAGAGCTGCTGAAACCCCCGGCGGCATTACTCTTCCAGTTTATGATGATCAGTTCGAGAAACTTGTCTGGCCTTGGAAAGGTATTGGCACCCTTACTTTTGTTAAGTCCTATCTCCTTACCACTATAGTCTCTACTAACTGAAGTTGTGTCTGTCGCTGGGATAGGCATTTTGGTTAATATTCCCACAACGTTGACACAAGATGGCCTGTATTGTACTGGAGAGAGTGGACCAAAACTTAAGGATGAATTGATACGAAGAGGGTTCAACCCTATCAGAGTTCGTACTGTGTGGGACCGTTTTGGTCATTCTGGAACCGGAATAGTGGAGTTTAATAGAGACTGGAATGGACTTCACGATGCTTTGGTGTTTAAGAAGGCTTATGAAGCTGATGGTCATGGGAAAAAGGATTGGCTGTGTGGTGCTGCTGACTCGAGCCTTTATGCATGGCTTGCCAATGCTGATGATTACTATACGGCTAACTATTTAGGTGAAAACTTGCGGAAGACGGGTGACCTCAAAAGTATTTCTAAGTTTGCAGAAGAAGAGGCCAGGAAAGAACAAAAGCTTATGAACTCTCTAAACGTAATGGTTGAGAGCAAAACAAATCGGTTGAAGAAGTTAGAGGAAAAATATTCAAAGGATTCGATTAAACTTAAGTATGAGACTGAAGAAAAAGAAAAGATTCTCCGTGCTTACAATGAAGGTGGGCTTTTCCTACTTGCTTCAAGAATTGCATCCCTTTAAGAAAGTATCGTTGCATCACCCAACTATACATATTTCTATAGATATATTCGTTTTACATTTTTTCGTTTTGCATCTGAAGATCTGACGGGAAGACAACAAAAATCGACTGATCACTTCAATAGGATCTTTGCTGATCATGAAAAGCAAAAGGTGCAGCTGGAGTCTCAGATAAAAGAACTTGAAATTAAAGAATTGGAGTTGGCAAAACGGGAGGCAAAGAATGAAACACAGAGGAAATTATTGGCAAAAGAGTTTGAACAGGTATATGCTAACATCTTCGTTTAAAAACTAATTTCTGGACTGCCTCTTTCTTCTTATAAAATTTGTTCAATGGCATTATTATCAGAGTGCTGCTATATATAGTTACGTTCAACTAGCTGCCGTGGAACAACAAAAGACCAGAGAGAAAGTGCAAAAACTGGCTGTAGATCACAAGGTCTGGGAATGCTTCCTTCTTTAAAAAAGGCTGGCTCTTTAACTTTATGTGACAGGGTCCTGCCGTGTTTTTAACCTTAGATGCAAAAGGAAAAGCTTCATAAGAGAATTGCTGCACTAGAAAGACAGCTTGATCAGAAACAGGAGCTTGAACTGGAGGTCGAGCAACTGAAAAGACAGCTGGGCCTGATGAGACACATGGAACTGGACGGTGGTTCTGAAATAGTGAACAAGGTGGAGACGTTCCTTAGAGACCTTAGTGAGCAAGAAGGAGAGCTTGCGCACTTAAATAAATTTAATCAAGATCTTGTTGTGCAAGAGCGGAAGACCAATGATGAGCTTCAAGAAGCTCGAAGAGCATTGATAAGCGTAAGTAGATCTCTTATATTCGAACATATTTTATTTGAACTTATCAGTTCATAAAGGAGCTAGGTGATTCTTTGCATATGGTGAGTTTACATAATTATAACCTCGGATTATACTGGACATGGTAGGCTAGAGTGGTTGGATGCATTAACAACAGAAAGACACTCTTTGATTTTTTCTTAAATTGATTATATTTATAGAATTTGAGAGAGACGAGATCGCCTATCGGTGTTAGGAGAATGGGGGAGCTTGACACCAAACCACTCATGGAAGCAATGAAAATAAAATATTGTCAAGAAGATCTGGAGGATTGGGCAGTTGAAGTTATCCAGCTCTGGGAGGAATATCTTAAGGACCCAGATTGGCATCCGTTTAAACGGATAAAGCTTGAGACTGAAGAAAATGTAGTGGTATTGCTTCTCCTGTATATCACTAATCTAAATCGATTTTGTTCTTATCTTCCATCCTAAATAATATGTTTCAAAAAGTTGGTTACCAGCAGAAGACCTGCATTCATGGGCATGTGTACAACTGCCAGCTGCATATGCAGATGTGGTTTTATGGATTAGTGGATTTGTGTATGATATATAGAACCCTGAAGCTGTTGATATCTTTGGCAGGAAGTAATAGATGAGGATGACGAGAAGTTAAGAACCCTGAAGAATGAACTGGGGGATAATGCCTACCAAGCAGTGGCAAATGCATTGCTGGAAATAAACGAGTATAATCCGAGCGGAAGGTACATTTCTTCAGAGCTGTGGAACTTCAGAGAAGACAGGAAGGCTACGCTTGAGGAAGGTGTTACTAGTCTCCTGGAGCAATGGAATCAGGCGAAGCGTCATAGGCCTTAAAGGTTATATTTGCATTTACCCGGTACACTAACTACCAAATTTCCTAGCTCTTTCGAATTTTGCCTACTTGCTTATATAGTTGATTTTTCAAATTTTGCTAATGTGAGGTCTTTACTTTGCAGTTGCAGAAGAGGAGAAGAAGTTTTCTGTATAAAAGGATGTCAAGATGCCAGATTCAACAAGTGTCTCAACTTTGATGCAGTATGGGTCTCAGGTTCGGGAAGTAGGTGGAAAGTATAGGAAATAACATCGTAGCAAAGTAAAGTAACTAACATTGGTAGAAGCTTCTAAACCTTTAGAGAAGTCTTTGAATTTGTGATGAAATGAACACTTGCAACTGAATTAGAAGAGTCTATCACCAATAAGGAACACTCCACTGTGTCTTCTATTCCTATTCCATAGTCACAGAGCAATATTCTAATCTTTCAAATTGGGTAATTCTCATTTGTCAATGTAAATCTGCACAGTATTTCTCACTTCTTTCTCGAGTTGAAAATAAACGAAAACAATGAAAGGAGAACCCTGACTTGTGTCACTTGTCAGACAGGAACGAATGGCTAAAATTACAATACTCCTTTTTTGGACCGTGACAATATTACACAAAATAATCAATGTGAAAAATATATATTTTTTTAAAAAACACAAATTTAGAAAACCTAAAAAGTTGGTTAGGGACGAATCTCATCCCAGTTGGAGTCATTTACAGGTGACGAAAGCAGGGAAAAAGAAGTGTATTTAAGAGAAAAAAATGAGAAATAAAGACAATTAATCTTTGCAGAAATTGAGTTTTCCATTATTGTTGTTTGCTTCTGTACACCCACCCACCAATGCGTACCTCCTTTTTTTTTTTACACTGAAACACCTGATTCAAGAGCTCTACCTCTGTTCATGTCTGGATCTTTAGATGCTCCTCTCGCTTGATGTTTTCCTTGGTGCTGCGACCAA
Organism: Camelina sativa; assembly: GCF_030686135.1. Taxonomy (NCBI): domain Eukaryota; kingdom Viridiplantae; phylum Streptophyta; class Magnoliopsida; order Brassicales; family Brassicaceae; genus Camelina; species Camelina sativa. The sequence continues at coordinate 4,849,392 of NC_141880.1, forward strand.
TACCCATATGCCCTCAAGACTCTGTCTAGGAGATCTTGTGGCACCGGCTCTCCTCTACGTTGCTGCGGTGATATACTTGCTGTGTGAACCAGCGTCTTCCATTTGTCCTGCAAATTCACATGTTCTTGGAACATTAGGCTACTATGGGACGCTATATGTTCTAGATTAAATGTTCTTGTTTAATGTGTTTACCTTCAAGTCCACGTAAGTCCGATGATCTGCATTCTCAAAAGCACGCAATTTCACATCACGCCATCTGTGTGGATGATATATATCGACCATTAGCTTTTTTAATTTTGACATTAACCCACTACCAAACCACATGAGTTAATGAGTTAGGATGGAACTAGTGTTATTTACCTTCCAGTCCCGAGTTCCTCAACTGCTTGTACAAGAGCTTCTACCTCTGTCACAGAGAAGGGTCTCCTGGTTCTGCGCTGGGCAAGCTCAGCACGCTTAGGTTTCTGGTTCAACGGAACTATGGCAAGCGCCTTAACTTCCAAGGATGGAAGTGGAACAAGCGCTTTTGAATCTGATGAAGGTTCATCAACAGATATGTCACTCTGATATGGAACTAAATCGAGGTTACTTTTCACAATATTTCCTGAATTAATCACGTCATCCGCAAGGGGCACTCCAGAATCTAACGTGGGAGAAGCCGGAGACCTGGGATGATCATTCAGAACCGCTTTTGCTTAGGAATCTTCAAGAAGAATGAGCACCAGTGATATTCAACTAAAGCAGCACAAGGATATGATAGCGAATTTCTTAGTACCGTTCAGACAAATTCGTAGGGTCGGTTGGCACAGCAGGATCTTCGGAACACAAAGGTAGGGGAACTTTGCCGGGGCCAGGCTCCAAGGTGAACCCAAGGTTGTCCAAATTTTCATCACATGATATCCCAGTCTGTGAGAGGGTTTTCCTGTCATCTCTGACCTTCTTCCCATGCATTAATACCCCAACACGTATTCCTCCGCTGAGTAAAACACCGACAGCCTCCATCACCGTCCTCTGGAACCAAAAGGGTCAAAGATCAAAACGGTATTATGTTAACACCACACAGGAGAACCAAACATAAGTGAGGGAACGAAAGAAATTACATATTGGCGTGTACCTTTAGTGATCCTACTGATGCAGTTTCTGGAACTTCAATAAAAAGCTCTGGAATCCTAAAGGACTTAATGCTTAGCTTTACTGCACCAGAGATAAAAAATACATGAGAACCACATTATCCAGTCTCGGGATATATGTCTCAGTATCATATACCATCCGGTCAAGTACCATGGGAGCCCTTTGAGAGGACCACAAACAGCTAAGATAAGATTACTGATTTTTTTTGATATAGACTACAATAACCACCTGTATCTCCCTTCTCGGGCAACTTGGAAACACTTCCACTACTGAGTCCTCCATCAGAAGTAACGACAGAGCTTCTGTCAGGTGATCTTCTCCTCTTATATATGATATCACGCTGCCATGCGTTGTACCCATAACATGATCTTCTTTTGCGATAAAGAGTCTTTACACCCACATCTAGACATCATCCATGATCAAAGTAAGAACAGGGCGAATGACAAAAAGAAAAGAAGAAATATTCAAAAAGATACATACCAGCTCTACTGTGTCCAAAATCTTTGGAAACTTGCTTCCAGTATTTGGACGATAGCGACTTTCTTATTCTTCGAATTGATGGAGACCTATACGACTTAAATTTATTGCTAAGCTTATGATAACTAAAGAATTTTTCATCATCATCTTTTCTAACTAAGTTAGTATGATTCCCATGTCTAGCAAAGGAACCATTAGGAGTCATATCCATGCTGGATGGCAATTTTAAATCACCACCCACACGAACTAATTTAGGAAACCGCACACCTAAAGCAGTTGCATCCTCTAAGTTGCAAGCAGCAGTGATTAAGCCTCCATCTCCCAAGGGATCGGTTGCTTCTCCTTGTTTAAACCCAGTATTCACATTTACACCACCTGTCTCCCCAGTGATGCCTCCAGATTTAACGTAAGAGTCACAACTAGCATTCTTGGTGTCACACCCTAAAGCCATCGAGCCATGAGTCATTTTGTAATCAGACATTGGAGTTCGCTCCAAAACGCCGTCATTATCCGGAAATGAGAAACTGTTCACCACACACTTCTCAGTAGAGTTGTCATATGTAGTAGGCCTTGACACAGAGTTTCCTTGGTCAGAAAATTCAGATTTGACAGGCTTGCATTTATCATCTTGTTCTTGTTTAACATCGTGATTATTCCCTTCAAATGCATTGGAAGACGCTGAAGAACTCTCGCTTTCCTTTTCCTGTAGCAACTTCCCAGCCAAAGCGAGTAAGTCAATAGCACAGATCTTAGTGTCATAATCATCATCAATCTTCTTGTTTAGGACCTTCCTCTGAAGTAAAAAAAAAAAACAACAAACCAATAGTCATAAGAACGCGGTTCAGTAACTAACAGATCCAAGATGATTCACAAATGAGAACTTACCCTGCAGGAACGAGGAGCCCTGGGGATATTGGGAAAGTCAAAGCCAACGGAAAGGCAATCTAACTTCCTCTTGAACACCATCTCTCAAATATGCATATCACTGTGTTAAGACCAAACAAATGATTAGCAGAAACGTAAATTTCCAGATCATCACTAGCTAGATTGAGCAAGATGAGATCAAAATAGCTCGAAGCACGCATGTTACAATGTATAGAGAAGCCAAAATGATGTTAAGACATTTTAGGGAATACAGATCAAAACATTGAATTGGAGACAATCACAGAAACGAAGCAGACAGCCACAAGAATCATCAGTAAAGCAAGTTAGATCATCAGATCAACACAGCAAATCCGAGCGTTTGATCTGACAAAAGCTTAAAATCATGGAAATGCAAAAGCATAATAAGTGATCATTGAAGAAAAAGACTCAAAATGCTACGAAAGCTGCTTACAAAAGAAGATGAAAACAAACAGTAAACACCTGATGATGCTACCGATCAGATCTCGAAACAAAAATCACAAATTTCTGACGACCCGCGAAAGAATTGAATCGAAATTTGAAATCCGGATCAGCATGAGAGTCAAAGGATGAAAAATCAACAAAATTGACTCCAAATCCCCAAAGAATTTTACAGATCGGTAAGTATATAAATCAATTGCGATAAAAAAAAGAAAACTCACCTATCAGCCACCAGTTTCTTGATCACGATCCAAAAACCACCACTTCTTATGATTTACAGATCACGCAAACTTATAACTAAAACCCCAATTTTATCTTCCGTTTACGTGTCTAGAAAATAAATAAAAAAATGTACAAAAAAGGAAAAGTTAGAATTCCGATCTATACAAGAAACTCGAGATGTAAGAAATGAACAATTCTTCGAGTTTTTTTGGTTTTGGTTGGGTTTGGGTATGTGCGGTAAGAATCCGTCGTTGTCCTTAGAAAAGAAAGAAGGAAGAAGACGTGAAAAGCCCCATCGCCAAAACAGAAAAACCCCTTTTTTTATTTATTTATTTATTTTTACATATTTCTCATAAATTAAATAAATAAATATATTAAAAAGCTTTTTTTTTTTAATTGACCACACAAATAACTATGGGTTGAGATGATAGATGAGGCAGTTGAAAGGAAACGGGCTATTGACGGTCACTCTTTGTGAATTATGTTGTAAACCCCTCTCTCCGTTTAACTGGCTATTGAGGTTGAGGGTCACCCTCTCTCTCTCTCCCTCGGTGTCGGGGGATCACTTCATAACAAGATAGGTTTTGTCAGAAAGAATCTTTATTTTTAGGGATCGGATATAAACAAAAAAAACAATTGAATAGTTGTAGTGTTTTCTGATTGGAGTGGGGTCTTTGTAATACAGTACTACTATACAAACAACAAGAGTTGTCTATCTCTTCCACGTGGTTAGAGTGAGACAACAAGTCTTATTGCTTTGGTAATAACGTCACAAGGTTTTTAAACGGTTTTGTTTACTACTAACTTGAGTGATAATTCATCCCCACCAAAAAGAAAAAAAAAAAAAAAAAAAAAAACTGGAGTGCTAATATGATTTTCTTGATAGTAATTGTTTTTATGAGCTATATACATAAGTATATCTTCGACATGTTGATAGACCATGTGGCCAAATATGAACGTGATATGTGTTTTAATGTATTTGGTGTATTTTGTTGATTAATGATCATGTTCGTGTGTTAAATAAGCATATGCTTGACTAACTATAAGAACTGAGATGTGTTGAATCTCAAGTTCTTAACATAAGTTTATTATGGCCAAGTGTTGAATCGATTCATACTGGTTTATGTCGTGTTGGCACTACAAAAAAAGTGTTGTTTTATATCATTTATTTTAAATAATTGCATCACTTTTAAATAATGTAAAAATAATTTGTATTACTCTAATAAATGATTTATATTTTGCTGATGCAAATAATTTGTATCAGTTTATTTCAAACTGATGTTAATATTCAAAATATTTGTATCGATTTTTGTAATTGATATTAATATGCATCAGTTGCAAAAAGTGATTTATATTTCACATCAATTAATAGAAATGATGTTAATATTTTTGTTTCATTTATAAAAAGTGATGTAAATATTTATATATGTTATAAATAATCATTGAAAATATTAGGGTTAATTTCATAAATACTTATAATAATTGTATCATTTATGATAAGTGATAGTAATATTTGTTTTTTTTGTTCAAAAGTAATATTTGTATTATTTGGAAAATAACCCAAAAAGAACCGTAATAATTTTTTTTTTTAAAATATTAGTTTAAATGTTTTCCGAAATTGCTGTGTTAAATATTGAATCCATTAATTGCTATGTCAAATTTTTATCCTAAAATCACTCCTTTTGAATAGTCATAAAATATTTGAAAGATTTTTCCTATACATAAAAAAATAGAAATAAACAATCACAAACATGATTTAGCATCACATTATTTTTCATCAATCTTAAAAACTTGCATTCTTTCCTTTTGTTTCTTGTCTTCTACTTGTAGTCATGATTATGAACCTTTGAATTATCATTGTAGTTAAAGACATTTATCTGCAAGTTTAGATTACAGTCAATGTTCTAAAGTACGGCCTAGGCGGCCGTATATACGGTGACAATACGGTATACAGTGACTCACTGTACCGTTTTTAGGCTAAGCGTTTAACAAATACGGGTTGGTTGAATACGGTTGCTTATACAGCGTATATATGGACGACTATACGGTTAGCGTATATACGGTAAGTTTTTTTTTTTTACCTTCAATCAAGCTATAGATATATAAATTAATAAAACGCTAAGCTTCATTATCGTTTTCTACTGCCGTGACACTTAGGTTGTTTCTCAAACTTCATTCTGTATACAGAGAGTCTTTAGGTTTTTTTACTCTTCTTCTCTTGTTTTGATTATATGATTTTTCTTTTTAGGCTTTATCATCTATCGTTGTTGTTTTGTTGGTTAAAGAACTATAATTCTTAATATCCTAAAACTATGTTTGAGTTTAAGTTTTGATATCGTAAAACAGAGTTTTGATATCGCCAAACTCTGTTTTGAAATCGTAAAACAGAGTTTTGATATCGTAAAACTCTTTTTTGGAATCTCACCGCATATTTGTCTTTTGTAATTATTTTCAGAAATTATTCAAGTTCCAATGGATTCTTGTATATAAAGGTTGATACTATTGGTTTGACAATTTTATGAGTATTTTTGTAAAGATTTTGATATTTATTTTGTTTTTATTATATATATTTAATTATTTATATGTAATATATTCATATCTATATATATTTTTAATAAAATATATTTACCGTATATATTCCGTATATACAGCTGCGTATACGGCTATACGCTAAACGGTGGTCCACCGCCCGGCTAGCGCCTAGCGTATTTTAAAACATTGATTACAGTGAAAACAAAAAAATCTAAATTGTAGAATACTTTAACTCAATTAAAATAATAATTGTATGTGTATTCAACAGAAAATTTTAGATTACCTTATTTTTGTCTTCACAAACAGTGAGAACAAATCGACAATTCCCAATTTTCTTTCTCGCCTATGAGCTGCAAAACTGTTTGGGTTGTTTTGTAACATTAACAATGTTCATGATGGATTTGCTGCTTGAGTAATGAACAAAGATGACAAAATACTGAACAATTAGCAGTAGTTATGAAAAGGGAAACTCAAAAACAATAAAATAAAGAAGAGGCTAGAAAGAATATATGTTTACAAAGGCTGAAAGAATTGAGAGAGATCTGATACAAGCAATATTTTTGGAGATAATATAGTAGCATTAGATGGTTGTGGGCAAATAAAAAAGATCGTGGGTGAGAAAAGAAACAAAATCAGAAAAAAAAAATCTTATACGTTTTGATATTTTTAAAAGGAAAATTCATGAAATTAGTGTTGACAGTTATAAATATTTTATCTTGCACGACGCGTTCGCACAGTTCCGCATTTAGCTATCTATGTTAACAATATTCTTTCGCATTGGCTTGTTTGAGCCAATCTTATACCCTTTGTTGACAAAAAAAAAGTTATAAATATTTTATTTAAAAAAGATCAGTATCTAAAACAATCTACGTTTGTGAATGAGAAACCCAATTATTAGGTTAGCTAATTAAGATTTGTAATAATCTGAAGATAAAAAACAATACAAACAAAAAAAATTGTTTTTAGTTTTATTAGATTTATAATTTTCGTGTATAATAATTAGGATTCAATTTTTGTATATATATTTTCTAAATTACGTTATTTTTTTCAAAAAGTATATTTAATTTATTAATGCTATCAATGTAATTTATTTTAGCATCAGTTTTTATTGATGTAAATTATGTTTCATTTAAAAAAATGATTTTACAAAAAATGAATAAATACATCAATTATCTAAATGATGTGAATTTATATTTTATATCGATTATTGAAAAGTGACATAATATAATAAAAATTGAATCAATTTTAATTAATTGATGCCAAAATAGATAATTATAATATCAGTTATAATAATTGATGCTAAGTCAATATATATTTGCTTCACTTGTCAATAAATAATTTAATATTATATCATTTTGTTTTGTGATACAATTTAAGTGATACAACATACACGTTTTTTTGTAGTGTGGACTTCTCTGAGCGTGTCTATTACAACACATACTTGTATGTGGCTGGTCTTGGACCCTTGTAAGTTGTTGTAACTTTCGTTATGGGCCTCATGACATTTGATGAATGGGTCGTGTCGGGTCGTGTCGGGTCGGGTCGGGTCGGACAATTCTATTGGAAAGTAGAAGTAAGGTACACATTCCCCGAGGACAAGCTATTCCGACCATTCTCTCTAAATGACTCTAATAAAGTTTTTTTTTCTTTGCATTCATGATTATGAGTCAACTATCGTTGGTTACGGTTTTATAGTTCTATTTCTATATATAGCCGTTACAGGGAGAAAGTTCGTATCCTCGTTTCAATTTTTCTCTTCTTAAGATATTAATTAGGCGTGTGTCACTAAACATATAAACATGCATTTAATTTGTTTTAATTATACACATGCTGCATATGCACTTCATGCATATTGATATATATTCTGAGTTTTGTATAAATGACAAAAATATATTAGCACCTAAAGAGATATACGGAAATTTAAGATAGTATGGAGCTTAAAGATTTACAGAAAAAAAACCCATATGCTTTATTCTCTATTTTGATATGCCGTATGCTTTTATACACTATAGAACCTTGAAAACGTGTGGTGCCAAAATAAGGAGAATAAATTTATAACAGTATTTCTTACTTTTATGATGATAATTAATAAAGTTAATTTTGAGTTACTTTACTAATTTATATATTTTAACGAATTTTAGGATGCGTGACTATACAAGTGTGTATATATATATATATATATTTCATTGTACGTGACTTTTTCTTCTTCTTTTTTTTTGGTTGTAAAGTTTACTGCTCAACCAAAAATAACTGTTGTTTACATCATAACAAAAACGAAAAAGCTTATGTTGGTAATATATATGGATGAAGGATTTTGTATTACGAGTCCCTTCCTGCTTGGAAGTTGGAACCAAATGACACAGTTGGTTTCCGTATTTGTGATATAAAGCATATAACGAAAAGGAACCACACGAGGGGATTCCCATACCGCAGGTCACCCCCGTAGACAAAAATTTGTTCCCAGATTAAAGTTCGATGAGCCGAGAAGGGTAGATTGATACAAAGGATTTGCTTATGTGGGATTAAATTTTTGGAGTCAATGGTCATTAACTTAGTATATATATCCAAGTAAGTAAGTAGTCATTAACTTTGTTACTAAACAAGTAAAGTAACAAACCAACCACTTGGAAAATCAACGAGCAGCCGCAAGCCCATGAGTGGACCCGCATATGTTGACTAAACGCAAACGGCAAATCCTCGTAGCTCCGTTAAACTTAAACGACGTTAACAAAACAAACGGCGTCCCCTGTCTTAAAAATTACGAGTCTCTCTCTCTCTCTCTTTTTTTTTTTTCAACCAAACATTAATCAAATTAAAAAATAACTCCAAGATTGGTTGCCCAAACCGGAGGAAAAGAGTTTACAAAGGAAATTTCAGAGGAAAGCAATCTTGAAGAACGGGCTAGACAATCTGCCCTTACATTGAGCTCTCTAGAGATCCTGATCAGGGAGAACGAGGAAAAGCATGGTCTGAGCACAAGAAACTCCTCTAACAGGTTCGAAAAAGATGGCCAATCGTCAGGCGTCTGCACCATCGCCACCAATTCTGCACAGTCTGTCTCAAAGCTTTGACATCCAACTCCAGCCGCCAAGAGTGACTCCATAGCCCAAATCAAGGCTTGTAGCTCTGCATGTAAGGATGTAGGACCGCATCTCTGACTCCGTGCTCCCAAAAGGAGAGTCGCATCATCATCACTACAACACCACCATCCTAGACCCTGCATAGCATCTGACCCTTTCCAAGAACCATCAATCTGACATCGAGGAAACGCTCCCCTATCCTCCACCAGAGGCGTAGTATGCAAATACCTATCCGAATAGGATTTTGCTTCTTCCCATAGTAATTTATCATTATTCGCCTGGTGTAGAATTTCCGTCGGCTCGGCCTGTAACCCCTGAAAAACTTTTTTATTCCTATCTTTCCATAATGTCCAAAGTATCCAAGGAAGACGATTAGCTACATCCGAATCCCCCGACTGAGAGGCTGCCCGCCAAAAAATAAAGTCTAAATTTGCATAAATTGAAGCAAATGGAAAGCCATCGGGGACTAACGAAACTAGGGACAACTCCCAAACATCGAGCGAGCGAGGGCACTCAAAGAGAGCATGATTGATAGTTTCTGGTGCAGCCCCACACCGTTTGCAGAGTGTATCACACCGGATACCCCTATACGCAAGTCGTTCGAGCACTGGGAGGGTGCCCGACGCAATCTGCCAGAAAAAATGTTGGACCTTTGGGGGAACATCCAGCTTCCACACCTGGGCCCTGAGGGCCATACATGTTGGTCCGTATTCGACTTCCGTCATCAGTTCTCTGGCTAATCTATAACCTGATTTAACCGTATACTTCCCTGACTTGGTAAAATGCCATACTAACCGATCCCGTTGCTGGACCTTACTGACCGACATACGCCGAATAATCGGTATATCCCCCGGATCCAGAAACTCTTCTAGAGTAGGCAAGTGCCAATCCTTCGTGACAGGATTAATTAAGTGGTTCACCATCAAGCTCGGTAACCAGAGTCGTCCCCGACCATTGGCAGGACGTGGTCTAATATCCGGAATCCATGGATCTCTCCAAACCGAAATAGAACTACCCGAACCTACCGCCCATCGCGCTCCATATTCCACTAAATCTTTCGTTGAAAAAATACTCCTCCAGGCAAAGGAGGGATTAGAAGGTTTTTTGGCCATAAGCGGGTGTTTATTGCTAAAATATCGGCCTTTCAAAACCCTCGCCATTAATGACGTCGGGTGTTGAATTAAACGCCAATACTGTTTTGCTAACATAGCATCATTAAATTGTTCCAAGGCTCTGAAACCTAGACCCCCATCACACTTATCCTTACATAGTTTATCCCAAGCCACCCAATGTAAACCATGAGCCTTATCGTTGGATTTCCACCAAAAAGTGGAAATAGCACTCGTTAATTTAGATGTCAACTCTTGCGGCAATTTGTAGCAGGACATCACATGCGTGGGAAGTGCCAAAGCCACCGATTTAATCATAATCTCCTTACCACCTTTTGATAAAAGCTTTGCATTCCAACCATTGACACGATCATCCAATCGATCCTTGACATATCCAAAAACCTTATTTTTTGAACCCTGGAGGCTTTCAGGAATGCCCAAATAAGATCCCATACCTCCCTCTTTGGTAATACCAATAACTGACTTCAACTGATCCCTTATCTCAGTAGGAACCTTCTTGCCAAACATTATAGATGATTTCTCTAAATTAACCTCTTGTCCTGAGGCTTTGCCGTAATTCCTGATAATTTCCATGACCGTCTGACATTCTGTCGCCTCTGCTTTACAGAAGAAAAGACTGTCATCAGCAAACAACAAATGCGAAATGGTAGGACTATCCCGGGCGATTGTGATACCCGTTACCTTTTTCTCCCGTTCTGCCTTTTTGATATTCGCTATCAGAACCTCTGTACAGAGTATAAACAAGTACGGTGACAACGGGTCCCCCTGACGAAGACCCCGCTGTGGTTTAATAAAACCCCGGGGTTGACCATTAAGAAGAACTTGATACGACACCGAAGATACACACCACATGATCCAAGAGATCCAATTCCGATCAAACCCTAACTTAACCATGACTGCCTCTAAAAAAGCCCATTCTACACGGTCATAAGCCTTACTCATATCCGTTTTGAAAGCCAGAAATTCCGACTTGCACCTATTATTAGTATTTAACCCATGAAACATCTCCTGCGCAACCAATATATTATCCGTTATTAAACGACCCGAAACAAAAGCCGACTGAGTTTCGGAAACCAAAGATGGGAGAAACCGCTTAAGCCGAAAACACAGGATCTTAGAAATAATTTTATAGCTCACATTACAAAGACTTATCGGCCTAAACTCCGCCATCCGCTGCGGACGATCAACTTTAGGAATAAGACAAATATTCGTCTCATTTAAACACGGGTCAAAACGTCCTGAACGGAAAAACTCTCTGACTAGAGCCACTAAATCCCCTTTTAAGGAAGACCAGAATCGTTGAAAAAACAAGGCCGTCATACCATCAGGTCCTGGTGTCTTCTCCGGGTGCATAGCAAACAGAGCTTTCCGAACTTCGGCTTCAGAAATATCCCGAATTAGATCTCTATTCATAGTATCCGATATTAAAGGGGTAACCTCCTGTAACATCTCTGACACACCTTGAGCATCTGAATTCCTAAAAAGGTCCTCAAAATATTTTGTAGCAATATTCTCCATACCTGAAGCCGATTCATTCCATACATTATCTGTATCAAAAAGACCAATGATCCTATTTCTTACCCGACGCTGTTTAGTAGAAGCTTGGAAAAATTTTGTATTCTTATCCCCAACCCTTAACCAGAACTTCCTACTCTTTTGTTGCCAATATAACTCCTCATCCCGATATGCTTCTTTTAATTTCCTCTCTATACCTCGAATTTCCTCCTGAGAAATTGAATCATCCATTTTCGCCTCCTGTAACGCCGCCTTTAAGGACGAAATGAGTCTTGGGCCAGAAAAAATATTATTCTTTCTCCACCAAGAAATCGAATTCCTGCAATTCTTTATTTTATCCACAAAGCCCGTAGGCCGGAAATTTATAGTACGATTCCAACCTGACTCAACTGCCCCGGATAATCCATCCTTCCCCAACCAGCATTTGTCAAAACGGAATTGCCGATTCCGTTTTATATGTGTCTTCAGACAAGTTGCCAAAATTGGACAATGATCAGAACCAATCATATCCAAATAGTCTACCTTGGAATTCGGGAAAAAACCTTGCCAGTCCTCATTACCCAAAGCACGATCTAACCGGCACCGAACAACCTGGTTATTGCACCGATTACCCCTCCATGATAAATGCTCACCATAACAAGGAAACTCTAACATCCCACAATGTCGGATCATGGAATTAAAAGGCACAAAAGAAGAGGCTGGACGCAAAGCACCTCCCCTTTTCTCATGATTACCACTCAATTCATTGAAATCACCAATCATAAACCACGGATCAACACGGAAAGACCCGATATCCGATAATTTATCCCATACTTTTACTCGATTTTGGGGGACCGGATCCCCATAAATAAAAGACATATAAACTAATTGTTGGCCAAAGAAAGCTTGTACATCTATAATGCGATCACAATCATAAAGAACTGAGAGTTTTATTTCATCTTTGTAAAATAATGCTAAACCACCACTTGTCCCGCAGGGTTCAACAGTATACAAATTATTAAAACCAAACTTATTCTGAAACTTTTGCAAATAAGAAAAACATTTCTTAGTTTCTGATAAAAATAAAATGTCTGGTCGATGTTGCTTCCATAAATCACCCAAATACTTCTCTGTCAGATCAACCCCAATGCCCTGACAGTTCCAACTCAGGATCTTCACGTGTGCGCCGGTGGTTTCGGGAGAGCCACCGTCCCTTTCTTGACTTGACGACTACCATCCGCTGGTTTACCTCTCAAGGGAATATCTTGCCTCCCCTGACTCTTCTGTTTTTTTCCTGCACCTGCAGGTTTAGATAACGCCTTAGCCAATAACCGTTTCCCCGGAGAAGCCAAAGTCCTAACAACATTTTTAGCAACTATTCCTGAACCACTAACACCCTTTCTAACATTAGGCCTATTAAGTCTCACCCTATGTATTACCGGATCCACTAGCTTAACATCAGCCAAAGCGTTATTAACACGACCCAAAACCGAATCCGGCAAGACTAAAACAGGAGGTTTACCTTGTGAATCACCAGTCATATCCGACTGTGAATCCGTACCCTGCTCGGTGAGAGTGTCGTCCTCCTTACCCAACTCAGTATCAGGTATAACCGCATCATCACCTTCGGGATATTCTCCCTCCTCCAACAAGTCATCATTCTCCTCCATAAAGCCAGTCTCCTCTCCCTCCTTGACCAATCCGGTGAGAGTCTCTTCCGGAGCAACCGTAACAGCCTGAGAAGTGGAACCTCTCCCAACCGCATCCTCTTCCTCTTGGGATCTCTTTGCAACAGCATTCTGTTTCACCGCGCTCCCCTGTTTGACCTTATACAACGGTTTTGGCCACACAGGTCCCATACCCTTTCGATTCAGATTGAAGGAAGGAACCTGTCCCTCTAACTCACCACTTAGCATCTGCGAACCTCTCTGTCCACCAGAGCCACTAGACTCCACAGCTGTAAACTGTTTTTTCTGTCCCCACGTTGAACCTTGGAACCTTTCTTGATATCGGGAACCATAAGCACCCCCATCTCCGTGCATACCCTCGTGACCCTGGAAATCCAAAGCCCTCTTAACATGCTTCCTTGGTTTCTCCCAACCACCTTCACTTTTGAATCCCCCTTGCTTACCCTGAAGATGATGTTTCAGAACAAACCGTTTATCCACTTGCTGTTCCGCGACCTGCTCCCCCGCTCCCTTCTTCAATTCTGGGCACTCACGCACATCATGAGTTAGACGAGAACAATGCTCACAAAAACCTGTCAGCTTCTCATACTCAAGGGAGACAATAACCTCATCTCCAAACTCAAAGGGAACAACCATCTTGAAAAGGAGAGGATTAAAGCCATTAACAGTCACACAGAAACTTCCAGTCTCCTCATCAATCTCCTTGAGAATACCCACCTTCTTACCTATTGCTCTCAAAGTCGCTTCTTCCCAAAGATGCATGGGAATACCCGTTACCTTAACCCAAAAGTTGATTGCGGAGGGATAAGTAGATGATATGATAGGCTCCCATTTCACCAACGCGAGCATCCACCCATCAAAATGGTATGGACCGTTCATCAGCACCGCCTGCAGTTCCTCTTCAGCCTCAAAATTAAACTGAAATAAGCCCTGACCCAAGTCTGCTCCTACCACCTTGTCCTCCAGCTTCCAAATCTTCGGTAGATTAGCCACCAAAGACTCCATTTGCTGAACACTTGGATTCATCAAACGCCCAATAAGAGTCAGTGAGAATTGTTGTATTCTCTGAGCCAAAACCGAATTAGCGATCCTCACTGTCTCCGTACGGACCAACGGAGCTTTGCCTTTGTTGAGTGCTAACTGAGACATGATAGACCACCAACGACACAACCAAAACTCCTTGAGGTCTGAAAAACACGACACCGCAAGACACAATTCTCTCAGAAAATCAGACAAATCGCCCACTGAAGAAAGAATGATCCAGCAGTTATAAAACCACCCTATCAAACTGAGCTCGCGGATAAATACCACTTGAACAAAACACCCATTGTCAAGGGATAGACAAAATCTGTCCGAAATTGATATCTCAGAGAACATCACAAAACATTCCAGAATCACCAATACAAGATCGTAACGAGATACCCATCTGACAAACCAAGGAAAGAGAATTGATCTCATACCATAATTAACATACCAATGAATCCTCCCGATAGTATATTCAGGTGGAGCCTCAATCAACATGATATGAAAATCTCGACAATGTATAACAAGCAAAATCAATCGCCATGCAATCCGGAAGCAAATCCTATCGCACTCGCAATCAACCCGAATCGAATCAACCTCAATAAAACCAACCCGATACAAATCCTCAATCCACCCGTACCGTATCGAATCCTCAATCAGCCCGATAAGATTCGATCCAACTCGATCCCCACCATAGAGAAAGAGATCCCGTAAGTCCCGAGTGAACCCAGACCAAATCGAAGACAGATTTCCGATCCATCTCCGAGATCCAAACGTAACCAGAGCACACGAAAGACCAATCTTCCGCCTCTCAACAGCACTGAACCAAAGCATATCAAACCCTAGATCGAATCGCCATAACTTCTCTCTCTCTCTCTTTTTCTCGTTTCTCTCACACACAAAAAAAAAAAAAAAGTTGGGATCATTTTTTTTTTTGATAGAAGAGAAGCGACTCTAATCCTTTGGCCGCCGATAACGCAATTGTCTCGTCTCCAAGCTTGATCCATCGGGTTAGATTTCTCCTTCATATTCTTCGATGATCGTATTTGAATTTGTTATCTGTTTTTTTTTTTTTTTTGTTTGCAATTAAACGAGGAAGAAATCACTGTTTGATCTTTTCGAATCTCTGAAAAAATTACAGATTTGTGGATTTGATTGTTGATGAACTTTGTTCCAGATCCCTATTTCCCTCTGTTAATTTCTGTGCTTCTTTGCTCTCTCTCGATTGATATTTTCAGGTGGTGGGGTTATATAGGTAGCTCTCCATGTGTTTGTTGTTGTTGTTGTGAGTGACTCTCTCTTCTTAGCTGGCCGTTGTTTTTGGAGCTTTAATAGTGAAAACTTTAAGAGGTGGTGTAATCAGTGAGAGATCCTGTAAAGATGAAAATATCCTTAACTTGCATCTATGGCTTTGTCGATTGATGTTCTAATTCTCTTGCTACCTAAGGGTTTTTGAGTCCCTCCACCACCACCGGATCTGTGGAAATTTTAATTAAGTTAGTTAAAAGAGAGAGATATGGGTGAGACTCTCATCACAACCCTGTCTATGGAGAACTATCACCCGTCGACACTTCTTTCAATGGATTCTGGTGCTTTTACTCATGAAGAATCAGAGAGGGAGACTAACCGTTCCCTCATACTTACTGGACCTCCTGATATCAATCTTCCACTCTCATCTGAAGCAAGCCCATCTCTGCTTCTTTGGAATGAACACTGTGATATCTTAGAAGTTGGACTTGGCCCTCAGCTGTATGAGCCTGAGGCTGTTGTTCATGTGCCTAAGGTTGCCAAGAAGTATAACAAGCGTGTTGATAGTGCCTGGGGTGCTTGGCTTTTCTTCAGTTTCTACTTCAAACCTGTTTTGGATGACAAGTCCAAAAATAAGTTGACCAGGGACAGCAATGGCTTGTCTGGTTATGATAAATCTGATTTGCAGCTCGACTCTTTCTTGGTTCAGCATGATATGGAGAATATGTACATGTGGGTGTTTAAGGAAAAGCCTGAAAATGCACTTGGCAAGATGCAGCTGCGCAGTTACATGAACGGACACTCACGTGAGGGTGAGCGTCCTTTCCCTTTTAGTGTGGACAAAGGTTTTGTTCGCTCTCATAGGATGCAGAGGAAACATTACCGTGGTCTCTCTAACCCACAGTGCCTCCATGGAATCGAAGTTGTTCATTCACCCAATCTTTCTGTACTCAACGAAGATGAAAAGAAGAAGTGGACAGAACTCACAGGCCGGGATGTCAACTTTGCTATTCCAGCTGAAGCTAGTGATTATGGTTCATGGAGGAATCTCCCAACCACTGAATTTGAGGCTGAGCGTCCTCTTCCTCTGGCTAAAGCTAACGGGCACACCCACCTGAAAAAACTGAACGGTACCTGCCTGAACCTGTCAACACATTCCCCGGACCATGTAGTTGATACAGTGGAAGTTCGACCCGGATCTAGCAATAAGCGCAAAAGGGATTGTCTTGCTCTAGGAAACTGCGATGACTCGAGCTCAAGTGAGAAATCCCTGGACATGAAAATCCATGCAACGGAGCTGCCTTGGTCGAATGATTTCAGTGGGGTGATGAAGAATGTGTACGGTCCAGTCACAGCTGCGAAAACGATATATGAAGACGATAAGGGGTTCTTAATAGTTATGAGCCTGCCATTTGTTGATTCGGGAAGGGTGAAGGTGACATGGAGGAATACACCAACACATGGAATAGTGAAGATATCATGCGTAAGTACAGCATGTGAGCCATTCATCAAGAGACATGATAGAACATTTAAGCTAACAGATCCGACACCAGAGCATTGCCCACCAGGGGAGTTTGTCCGCGAAGTCTCCCTGCCGAACAGGATTCCAGATGACGCCAAGCTTGAAGCTTACCGGGATGAAACCGGAACAACGCTAGAGGTTTTAGTGCCAAAACACCGAATGGGACCCGAGGAGCATGAGGTTCGCGTCTGTCTCCGTCCGTTCGTGCTAGAGTGAGATTGTAGTGCATAACTTCCTAAAAGGATTTTATTGGTTCATGTATCATTGGATTATTCATATTTAATCATATTTACCCCATTTATTACTTTCTTTTAACCCTTTCGGTTCTTATTCATTCATCACTTAAAAAATTTTGTCCACCAATACCTTTGACGACTTATAAGAATTTAAGAAATTCTCAAATTCCACAACTCACAGTTAAATAATATATTAAAGTATCAAAAACTTGATAAGAGATTCAAACAATCTATTTATATGAGTTCTCTTGAAGATCAATTTCCCAATTGTCTTTTAGATCTATCGGTAAATTTTCAAAACTAAAAGCAAAAATCTTAAAACATCAAATTGATCAGAGCAGGCAGGTTCAGAGTACACAGAAAGATTAACTAGGTAACACCAACTAGAAAATTAAAAGTGAACAGAGTACAAACACGAAAAGCTTTAAAAAGCTTAATCAACTTCTTCAATCTTGGGGCCAGCACCGCCGCTACCACCAGCCGGAGCGTCTTCGTCCATTCCCCCAGCACCACCCATATCAGGCCCAGCGCCTTGGTACATCCTAGCAATGATTGGGTTGCAAAGAGACTCGAGCTCCTTCATCTTATCCTCGAACTCATCTGTCTCCGCCAGCTGATTACCATCCAACCACTCAATAGCTTGGTCGATCGCATCTTCAATCTTCTTCTTATCAGCTGCATCAAGCTTAGATGTGATCTTCTCGTCCTTGATCGTGTTCCTCATGTTGTATGCATAGTTCTCGAGAGCGTTCTTCGCATCAACCTTCTTCTTGTGTTCTTCATCCTCAGCCTTGTACTTCTCTGCTTCTTGTACCATCTTCTCGATCTCTTCTTTAGACAACCTTCCCTTGTCGTTTGTGATTGTGATCTTGTTCTTTTGACCAGTCGTCTTGTCCTCAGCCGACACATTCAGGATACCATTAGCGTCGATGTCGAAGCAGACTGTAATTTGGGGAACACCTCGTGGAGCAGGTGGTATACCGCTGAGCTCGAACTTTCCCAAAAGGTTGTTGTCCTTTGTCCTTGCTCTCTCCCCTTCGTAGACCTGGATCAGAACACCGGGCTGGTTGTCTGAATACGTAGAGAATACCTGCTCTTTCTTCGTCGGAATAGTTGTGTTCCTCGGAATCAGGACAGTCATAACCCCACCGGCGGTTTCCAAACCCAAGGACAGAGGAGTGACATCAAGAAGTAACAAGTCTTGGACCTTCTCATTCCCTTCCCCGCTCAAGATCGCAGCTTGAACAGCAGCTCCATAAGCAACAGCCTCATCCGGGTTAATGCTTTTACAGAGCTCTTTCCCATTGAAAAAGTCTTGCAAAAGCTGCTGCACTTTAGGGATTCTTGTAGAGCCACCAACAAGGACAACATCATGGACACTGCTCTTGTCCATCTTAGCATCTCTCAAACACTTCTCCACTGGCTCCATACACTTCCTGAACAAATCCATGTTGAGCTCCTCGAATCTAGCACGAGTGATGGTTGTGTAGAAGTCAATACCCTCGTAGAGCGAGTCGATTTCAATAGTCGTCTGAGCAGTAGAAGAAAGAGTTCTCTTGGCCCGCTCGCAAGCTGTCCTAAGCCTCCTCAAAGCCCTTGGGTTACCAGTGATATCCTTCTTGTTCTTCCTCTTAAACTCCTGAACAAAATGGTTAACCATCCTGTTGTCAAAGTCCTCACCACCGAGATGCGTGTCACCAGCCGTGGCCTTGACTTCAAAGATACCTTCCTCAATCGTAAGCAAAGAAACATCAAAAGTACCACCTCCCAAATCAAAGATCAAAACATTCTTCTCTCCAACACTCGACGCCTTTTTATCAAGACCGTAAGCAATCGCAGCAGCGGTTGGCTCGTTGATGATACGCATCACGTTGAGACCAGAGATAACACCAGCGTCTTTAGTCGCCTGACGCTGAGAGTCGTTGAAATAAGCAGGTACGGTAACAACAGCGTTCTTAACAGGAGAGCCAAGGAAAGCTTCAGCAATCTCCCGCATCTTAATGAGAACCATAGAGGAGATCTCCTCGGCAGAGAACTGTTTCTCCTCTCCCTTGTAGTTGACAGTGATCATAGGCTTCTCAGCTGGACCGGATTTAACCGTGAATGGCCAGTGCTTCAAATCCGATTGAACCGACGGATCACTGTATCTTCTCCCAATAAGACGTTTAGCATCTGCAAAAAAAAAAAAAAGCACAAACAAGTCAATAAAACATCCTAACTCCATAGATTCCATGGTCATGAGTTCCAAAACCTTCTATATTTAGATTAGACCTAACGAGCAAGCTAAATCAAAATCACTATGTACCGATCTATCTACACAAACTTGATAAATAATATGAAGATCAATCACATGCGGCAACAAGTTGAGAAAATAAAGCAGAGGAATCGAAGAATCTTACCGAAGACGGTGTTGGTAGGGTTCATGGCGACCTGATTCTTAGCGGCATCACCGATGAGACGCTCGGAGTCAGTGAAAGCAACGTAGGAAGGAGTGGTACGGTTTCCTTGATCGTTGGCGATGATTTCGACGCGGTCGTGTTGCCAAACACCGACGCAGGAGTAAGTGGTACCGAGATCGATACCGATAGCTGGACCTTCACCTTTACCCGCCATTATTAGAGATCAAACAAAAATAGAAAGTAAATTTGTGTGTGAGAGCTTTTTTGAGAAATTGTGAGTGTTTTGTTTCGTTCGTTCGATTATGGTGTGAGGAAGGAGAAGAGGGCAAGGACGAGGTGTTTATATATGAATGGAGGATGGGTCGGTAAAAGAGGTTTCGAGAATGTTCACGAGTGTAAATCTCAGCCGTCGGATCTTATTTTTTGCGTTTTTTAGTTTTTATTGTTTTTTTTTTTTTTTTTTTTTTGTCTATAGCTTCTCGCTCCTTCGAGAGTGGTCTTTCAAATATGTCCATTAACTCAAAAAAAGTAGTAACTCTCGTTTTAAGAAAGGAAAAAAGAAAAGTCAGGTGACCCAATATAACATTTTTTGCTTTTTTACATATTTCTAAAAAAGTTAATTAGTAATTCGCTCGAGTCACGTTAATTGGATATTTTTTTTTTGTCTAACCTTTTATATTAAAAAGCCCAACACCGACAAATACAAAAGTACAAATTTAGGTCTAACAAGCCATAAATTGCAATACATATGAAGATAAGTATTGAAAGGTAAAAAATATATATGTAGTAACATGGCAACTTCTGAGCAGATCTGTATTCCACACACGACATTGCCAGCGACTCACTCACTGCAGGCCGATTCTTCAAGCTTTTGCACAGATTTTCTATTGTAGCTACGTTCAATTTGTACTGATCACTTTTTGCTAAAAGTTTTCGGAAGTTATTGACTGAATTTAAATTTTGTTTACTGGAATTTAATCTCGATCAATCGAAACTGAAGTATTCTTCAGAGAACTATCTAACACGACAAGGACTCCAAATCTTCATACTCCACTTCTCTCAACCGCAACAACTTGAATCAACACTGCCAAAGAGAACCTTCACTCAATATAAATCATATATGGATGAGTGAGGATATTACCATCAATTGGACGAAGATTCAAGCACAGCACAACAAAGATCAGTCTAAAAACTTTCAGATTTCAACACTTCCTCGATATGAAAGCACTGAATTGAAGAATAAGCAAAAGGCTTTAAACAAACTAAATCAACAAAACGTCGGAACTAGATCCGGACAAAGCCGGAAAACCTAAAACAAAAAAACTAACCGACATACAGTCGAAAGATCTCCGATGTTAATCGAACAAACAAAAGATATAAAGCTTTGTCTCTCTCATTGTCTCTCTCAATGATCCGAGAGAATTAAGAGAGAGAAGTTTTTTGTATGCTGACGTAACTAATTTCACGTTAATTGGATATTTAAGGATAAAAAATAAACTTAAGTTATTTTCTATATTTGACCCAAGAAAAAGAAAGTTATTTTCTACCTAATTTTATAAAATATAATTTCACTGTCTTTACTGTGCAGATTTTATTTGTAATCAGGTAAGTATGACGCGGTAATCTTATTAGTAAAAATTACTAAACTTGGAAAAAGAATGGTCGTAGCAATTTACTGCATAGCATTAAATTCAATAAAGTGTATGATCATCCATGGGACATATTTATGGTAAGTGGAACGAGACAGATTACTAGTAATTTTTTTTAATTCAAAAGCTCAATTTGGTCGGTTCTGCTAGTGAAGTTGAGACAACCTAAAAGCATTATTTACTGTAAAATCAACGCCTTTCAATGTACAAAGAGCCTCTCACTCGGAGTTTGCTGTTTAGCAAGTTCATCAAACATGCGAAAGGGATAAAGGTGAAATGCAGATAAGAAGAATTGAATCTCCCGCAAAGAGGATAATGAAAAATGGGAAATGGATTAGGAACATTGTAACAACATATTCATCTCCTCAACAAGACTGTTATTATCTCTTTTCAGTTTGAAGCAGGTAATAATAATACTATAAACTAATAAAAAGCCTTACATCATCAATCCATTCTAAAGTTTCCATCACTCAGGTCGCTTCAAACTTGGGATCAGCAGCAACGTAGTGATAAGCTATTACCAATGCGAAGATGAAGATGCCAAGAAAATTGACAATAAACCCCAAGTCTTGATCATCGATCATCTGCCACCCCAACACCAAATGAAACAACAATACTTTATCAACCGATTCTTATCCCATCAACAAACAAACACAAGGATATATATAGCTCTTATCCCAATCTCCAACTAGAGTTATAACTAAAACTCAATTTTCAAAAAAAAAAAAAAAAAAAAAACAAAAAGAGGATGATCCCAGTGGGAATCGAACCCACGACCTTTAGATTCGGAGTCTAACGCGATATCCACTCCGCTATGGGATCACATTGGAGAAGAAGCTGAGAATTCAACCATCTAAAACCTAAAACGTGACACAATCCGACAAGAGATTTTGGCACCTTCTCACGTCGACAGAGACGGGATTCAAATGAAACATATCACACAGATGGCCGCCACAGAAACAAACTCTAAACACACAACACAACTAAGACAGAGACTGACCAGATCAAAACTCTCGAAACACACACAATTGTTGGATCAGATCTAACGAAGAAGAGATATGCGTAGAAATTTAAAAATTGAGCGAGACTTACCGTTTTATCAGGACGGAATCGGTGGGAAAGGTCGGACGAGATCTCCAGAGACACAAATGCGATTTACACAACAGAAGCAAAGTAATTTGGATCTCTCTGGGTTTCTCGATCGATGTCTGAGGGTTTTTTTATTTACAAGCTTGCTTTGGCCCAATACTGTACTTAATTACTTTCTAACGACGTCGTTTATACGTGGATCAAATTGGTATATGTTATTACTCTTGATTTTTTATCGTCCGTCCCCCTACGTAACTCTTTGGTTTTTCAGAGTTTTACTTTTAACTTCTAAGTTTTGACTAACAAGTGTAACTTCAACGGCCCTTCTCGTCTTCTCAGATCAAATAGCGGCAGCCAAAATGGACAAGAAATTAGATATTCTATTTTTAGATTACAAAGGCACCGGTTAGGCTCACAACTTTTCACATAACCATTTTAAATGCAAAACATTCGACACCCAAAAAGGCAAAAGCCTCTATCTCTAATTCTCTACACAACACAACCCCTAATTAGTTTTGTTCCTGACTGTACAAAAGCAGAGCTCCAAGAAAATTAAAATTTCTGAAGCTCCAGCCTCTGTTCATGTTTTGTTTTTACACACAGAGCATAAGAGAAGAAAAAAAAAAGCTTCAGTTTGTTAGCCCAAAAAATGATCAGACGCTCAGTGTCTGTAAGTTCCTTAAAATCGCGCCATTCCCACAGAAAAAGGAGAAAGCGGATGAATTATATCACATTCCTCTTGACCTGTTCAGCCAACTCTTTTACTATCAACACCTTTCTTCAGAACCTTCAGATCTCAACCAACACTTTGGGAAAGATTAGATACCAGACAGTGCTAGATAACCTAAGTGATGCCAGATAAACTCACAAAACTCTGTCACACATGGAACCATATCTGAATTCACTTCCAGATTCCCCTGCTACTTTGACCGACGAGTCCAGTATCTACAGATTGTTCTTTACTTTCAATAATTTCTCTTCTTTCACCGCAGGAAGTGGATAGTTAGGGTGGTGGAAAAGTAACTCACTTAGATTATCCAAAACCGAGGAACTTACAGAAGCCATATGTAAGAAACTGAAGACTAATCCGGGCCGCAAGTTCAGAGCTCGTTTGATAGCTGAAGTATACCACACATCTGCAGGTATGGATTCTCCAGCAGTTTCTCATTATTGCTCTGCACAAACAGGAATAGTTCAGTGCGGCTTCTTATCATAAATGCACAATACAAAGGACAAGTTCAAATTAATATTTGAGGCTCTACGACTCTATATATTGACTTATTACGAGAGAGTCACCTGTTGAGCCTTAAAGACAAGCTTCTGAAGCATGTTTTGGTACTTCTCTGGTTCCTCCGTCATCATCCTCTGAAAAATCCAAATTTTAACCGGTGAGCCAAAAATATATTTGGAAACGTATCTTTCTTACAAGGTATGTCTTTCCAAAATCAAAATGGTGAATGTGAGAAATCCTCTTGCCTTCAGAAGAAATGCCGAAGAGTAATATGCCACCCTTGAGTCAGTATCATCCAGGAGTTCCCTGCATAGAAAGACACAAGTTTGTAAATGCTATGAAACATGTTCCCAGATAAATTATTTGGGTTTGGAAGTATGGAATAGTCAATCAATTACCTAAAGAACTCCTCTCCGCCAACTTCTTGAAAAGCAATTGTATCAGCGGTGCATTTACCAATCAGAAGTAATAGCAGGGTGGCTCGAATATCAGAGGTTGCCCCTGGAATATTTCCTCTTCCTTTGCTTCCAACGGCGACGCCAAGTGCAATGTTGTCAGTTGCCGCACCTGCTAGTTGAATCAACGGCCAATAAAACAAAGCTGCTGGCACACGCGCAACCAGTTGCATAGGAACGATTGCCTGTCCACGAAGAAGCATCGCTGCCATTGAAGCCGTCTCGCACGTTGAAACAGAGACATTGTTGTACCGAGGCCTGGTGTCAGCTTCATCTATACTTTCTTTATAGCTGTTACGATGAGAAGTTTCAAATTTACTGTTTCTATCAGCAGAACTGGGGACTGCATCATCGTCAGTAGACAAAACTTTCAAGCACAATTGCGAGAAAAGAATGTCACACATCTGCTTGGAAATAACAAAGAGAAGACACAAAGTGAAATTAATGAGGTGAAAATTCCAATAAGAGAAATACACAGAGTTACCATCTTTGCCAGTTATTCGAAATATAGAGCAGCATTTACTACAAATAGCAGCAATTTTTCGAGTGGGTTTTGGTAGGAAATTTAACAAACAAAAGGACTCTAAGAAGATGTACCTTTAAGATATTAATGCGGTCAGTTTCATTTATTTGTGCCATCAAAGACAAAGCACTGCTCATTATGTCTATAACAGCATTTGCTTTCTCTAGACGTTTGTCTTTATGATCCTGAGTAGCAACTCCACCAGTTGATCGTTGAGTCTCATTCTCATCTAGTAAGAACTTGGAACGCATAAGAAGCCTCTCCAGAATGAATAAGAAACCCCATCTGATAACACTGTTCCTTGACTTTAAGAGTCCACATAGAAGATGAATGGAAACAGGTACATCAGAAGTAACCAGAGAGTCTGAGGTACCACAATGGGCAATCTTTTGTTGCAGATCTTTTATGCTCAGCCATATACTTCCACTGCTCTCTTCACTAATTTCCGCAATCAGAAGATCCCCCAACCAGATATATCCATTTTGACGGTATGTAGTCCTTTCTGAATGAAGAAGAGAGTGCAGAGTAGCCCAAGCTAGATTCACTGACATACTTAAATCATTTCTTAAATCTTGAATGCTTTCCATGAACTTGGAAGATTTGGTTATCTGTTTGAGATGCAGGAACTCTTTGTCCAAGTGAGTAAATGAACCTATTATCGTGTCGAACTTTTCTGTTATATTTGCCAAAAGCTGCAAGAATAAAAAAATTAAAGATTTAGAAAAGAGCTTTGACTGGCAAACAATTCAATATAAGAGTCTTTGCCAGATCCTCAGAAGACCATTTTGCAACATGTTCTACAAGAACAAACCTACCTGGTTTAGTCGTTCGCTGTTGTTGAACCCAGACAATGCTGCAGCAATCGATCTTCGCAGGATTTCCCCTATGCCTTCAACACCGAGCTTAACAGAAATGTAAAAAGCTTCAGGAGCATCAGCTAGAGCAAGCCGAACAGCCAAAGGTTGAATCTCATCGTCAGTGTACTCAGAAAGACCAGCAGCTGAACATGCCTCATTTATTTGATGCAGGACATAGTCAAATAAAACCGAGTAGAGATTTCTTCTTTCTTCCCTAGTGGTTGCCAAAGAGTACTGTACCAATAAAATGAATCCTTTAATACACTAAAAAATTATTAGGTCTCAAAGTGTCTCAAAGGAAATCCTTTAATACATTTTTGCAGTACCTCCAAGAAAATGTACTCCACACCACCAATCAGATCGACCTGGTCTATAAGAAAATTCGAGGCACTTGAAATTGCTAAGGTAGATCCCTCTGGTTCTGGAGATCGATAAAACATATTCGTCATGATACAAATAAGCTTGGAATGAACAACCTCTGACCAAGAATTCCTTTTGCTAGTTCCCAGAAGAGCTTTGATAACCTGATTAATGGAAAGTAGCTGGCTCATTAGCAAGTACAAGTTAGCAAGAAAACCAATTCAATAGTAGCATGCAGGAGGAAAAAGGACGGATCCAAATGAGAGTAGGAAGGGAATGAAAGAAGGAATAATCCACATAGCAGAGGGCGATGATAATATTCAGCCTCATAAGACTAACATACCCTTATGTCCAGACCATTTAGCTGGTGTCTCCGTATTCTGCCTCTATCACAGATAAAATAGAGTAAGCAGCTGAGAGCAGAAGCCCAAACGCATTCTTCTTTTTCCTCAACCTACGAAAACAATTTTGAAGGTATAGATCCCAAACAAGTCTAGTTTAGACGTCAAGCAAAAAAACAAGAAGAGGGTAAGACACCTGAACTAGGAGAAGAAGTATTTCAAATAAGATTTTCAATATCCAAGACTCAAAGTTCTCAATAGCTGACGAAGTGCTTGACATCTTCGGCAAGTCTTTCGTTCTTGTCCCTTGCAGCAGTAGCCTATTTTCATTGTCGATATATGTTTCTTGGGCGTATTCTTCTTCAATGGTTGTCGCGCTATCACTTACTATTGGCTCTAATAATTGTGCATGAACACCTAAATTAAGAATTAAATCAAATACACGAATCCTACAAGCTGCTTTTGTAGAGCATAGCATTTCCTGAAATAAATTTGCATCCATGGCTAGATAAATTAGTAAGCTGTTTAAATATCACAATAATATATCTGAGTGTCAAAAGTCACAACCTCAAGCATGGACAGAGTAAGAGGAGCAGCAATTCTAGCGTCCAATACATACCTACAAAAACAAGTTTCGAAAAATGGTTGTACGATAAGCTAATCAACGGTAATTAAAGGAAGGAAAGGATGGTTATAAGTCTTATTGAGACAACAGCGTTCGGTTGGCAGCAAATTAACATGCTACATAAGATAACATTTTTTTTAATAAAAGAGCTTACATGTCGATAACAAGCTTAATTAGGACGCTCACAGCCACATCCATCGACGGCTTTCCAGTCTTGCTAGTTAATTGGGGTGATACAGTCATTTGATTTGAAGGGGTGGATGATGCCTCAGAACAAACAGCGGCGATCACCTCACCTACCTCGGCTGTATTTAGGCGCAGTGGTTGTTGTTCACTGAAAAATCATGCAGGGAACGAGATTGATTTGTGTGATAAAGGTGAAAGCTAAAATTTTGCATAAAGATGATCCAGTGCATAGAATCCCCTTTCATTCGCAAAAGATACAGTTATTTACACAAATAAGGTGATTAAACATCCACATACAAAATAGTAAAAGAGTCACTCTGAAACCACTCATAAGTTACAGTGAAATAAGATATATGGATCGTAGAGAGTTTCTTCTTTTTGTTTTTTTGTATGAATAGAGAGTTTATTCAATTGCAGCTATTTGTCAATACGCTTACCAGATGTGATCCTTAGAGAAGCTAGCAGGCATTATGGTAAATGTTCAAAAGGCAATCGTTACGTGCTACTAAGCAAAAACGTATTAACATTAAAGCTATTAGGATATACACAGCCAAAATACCTGTAATGACGATACTGAAAAAGCGGTCTGGCGCGTGGACGAAATGTGTTTACAGTGGAATCATCCCTGCATATCATGCAAATCATCAATCTAAGAACTCGCATTAACTTTCATTATACTTGAATATCATAATCTTCCCAAAACACCACTTTCCTTAGGTACAATCATTAAATGCAGTCCCTGTATCTATTCTAAATAGCAGCATTATGTGAAACAATCCAGAAATTACATTCTTCAAATGGTGAAAGTCTCTAACAAGACAGAAGGGATCATAATGGAGTTTTCGTTCTCAATAGAATGCTAGTTTTCAAAACATAAAAGAAGAAGATGTTATATTCATCAACTCACCCAGTGCCATTTTATAAATGCTCTCTTAAAAAAAATGAAATCCACAATTTTGCTTCTACTGCGTTATCACAATTAACGGATAGCATCTGATCTAGAGGAAAGAATTATAACACTTATTCGAAATCTAGGATTCCAGTTCTTGGCGGCTAGAAGAGCCATGATAAAGCTCGCAAGGGATACCAGGCAAGTATAATCCTAAGCCAACACTCTGCAAATTACTTCAGAAAACCACGGTAGAATACATACCATATCTGCTGAGGGCCAGCTCTAGTGCGTTTGGAAGCTGTTATTGCTCTTAAGTGAGAGCGAGCTGAGGCTGAGTTTGTTATCATCGTAACAGAAGCTGGCTGCAGCAGTTGTTCTAAGTAAGGCATCTCTGTGGTACCAAAATATTTCCAGTGTTGGCCTTTCATTTTAGCTTCCATATCTCCTACAAGTAAGCCGGCAGCACCAACTTCCAGAAGATTACAATTGTTCATGTCTTGAAGATTAACAGGGCGTTCGCTAACCATACAGAGAAAATGATCACCGATAGTCAAGTGCTATTAAAGAATCAAAGATGTGTTTGAACATTTGTAAGAATCGAAATCATGTACAATGTACCTTTCAGAAGAAGCTGATGATAACTGGAGCTCCCCAACCCAACGCCAATTCAGCAAGTCTGATGATATGTATTCAGTGTCTTCCATAGCATTAATTTCTTGTATATTTGACAAGTTTGAAACTGACAGATTTGCAGCATCTTTTTTCTGTGGAGATTCTGCGGCATTTGCAGGACTTAATTGGGAGTTGAATGATTTGCTCAACAAAGAGGATAGAGATGGCAGTAACTGTCTTGACGCAAGAGTAGCTCCTGCAAATGCTGCTGGTTGAAAGGATCGCCTTGGGATATGTAAAGCCACAAGGGAACGCACATAATGCAATGACTTCACCAGAGCTGCAGAAGCAAAACTGGACACTGGTAAAGGAGAAGCACCCGCTGGTGCTGATAATACAGGCAAGGATTTTTGCTTCAAGCTAGCATCGCACTCAGAAATTAGGTTCACACAAAATTTATCGACCTGCATTAGTGTCTCTTCACCAGGCTTATATCTGTAGTGTTGTAAAACCTAGGGATCATTATTATGTAAAATACAATCCATGGAAAACATTGGAATACCCTGCATACATATTACAGACAGACCACATAATATAGCAAAAATTTGCACACTTATTCTCTAGGTTAAAACATTTATTATGACCCCTTTCATATACAACTGATCTACCAAATAATTCACCAAACATAGTGTTCTCCATAAACATAGCGCAAAGTATTCTTATATTGAGAAGGGCGAGCTTAGGGACATTGACAAGTGAAGAGATGCTCGTTCAAAGAAACAAATGAAAATAACCAAGTTTCATCTTTGGACTAGAAAAAATTACCTTAAGAGATACCGTTTCAGTAGTGCTACACACCTCGTAACCACAGCTGGGCTGCAGAAATTTGATATGGAAATTAGCAACAACAAATAGTTAAATACCATGCTACTTGAGAAATATCTAGATTATAGCAATCTGGATCCTAGCTAAATCAGATTCCATTCAACAATAGGTCCAGGTAGACATAACTCCTCAAGTACTTTAATAGTCAACCTGGGCTGATAATATATCTATGCAGGGACTTTTCCGACTTGGCTCGCTTACTTGTAAGAGTCCTTCCCACACACTTCTAAGACATCTGTTCAGATAGCCATTTATTCTACAAGCGTCTTTAAGTAATCTTCATAGTTAAACCAACAAGAGACTTACAAAACTACATTTTCTGTCCATATAGAATTCTAGAAAGCTATCATCATACTTCATTTTCCTTTGGGATCAAGCTACAATGACTATACCCACAGAGAAATACATCTGCCTTTATGACATCCAATATTTGGTCAAAATCTCCCATTCCGCAATTAAAGCCCCAGTTTCCGCATCATGAGGGAGCAAAATAATGAGCTCATTTCCTTTCACTCAAAATTTTCTATGAGTTCAGGCTTCCAGATTTGAAGACATTTATTTCACTGAATTCTTAAGCTCGATCCTTATAATATAGTTTCAATATCAGACTAGCGAGTATTACCAAAATACCGAACATACATGTCGCCTATCCAAACTATGATTCAAAAGAGTAAAAGTTTCACAGGATGATGAAAACATATGAAGTACGAATCAGTTACCTGCGATCTCTCTCTGCTACAGTGTGCTCTAACAGCATGTTGTAGGCCAGGTCAGTCGTGGCAGAAGCTGATAGATAATCCTGTAATCACCAAGTAATTGTGTGAGGTCATGCAATTTCCTAAAGACGCAGATCAAATATTTCCAATCAACTACCAAGGTCCTATCAAGCCAAGAAAATAGAGCATGAAAACAGGCTTCTCCATTGCATATCTCTCTACCCAAATCTTCCATTTACACTTAGACCTCAAATGCAATGGCTACTGAACAAGAGGAGTAATGTGTGATATATAGCACAAGGTCTTCACAAAAATAAAACATGGTAACTAGTAGTACTGATACCACAATAAGATTGAACAATCCCAGCTCTAAAAAACAATTACGACGCCAACACTACTCAAAGGAAGCGCAAATGTAGACATTGCTATCTTCTTACTATCTCTTTACGCCGCACAGAACTCCTATATCAATGGATAACAAAAAAAAAAGCCCTAGATACTCAATTCCTCTCTTTACACAATCAAAGAAGAGGATCGAATTACCTCCAAAATTAAGCGCAAAAATGGAAAATACCTAGACGAGGGATAATCCCATTTCACAGCAAAGGAAAAATAAAGCAAGCAAAACGAAGGTAGGGTGGTACACACCCGGAGATTCCTGAGAGCTTCAGACGGAGCCATGGAAGGGATCGCGCCATGGTGAGAGTTAGCCGGAGGAGGGGAGGATGAGAGACAGTCCGCCACGGCTCGGCGCAGCGGCTCAGGCGGCTTCTTGGAGGAAGAAGATCTAAGGCGCGAGGCAGAGCCGGCAACGCCCAGCTGCAGCAACCGGGAGCTTCCGGGGCTTTGACCGGGGCTAAAAGTGGAAGACATGAATCAAATCTCGCCGGAGTTGCGCCACTCTTGCTGCGAGGAGTAAAGACTTTTTTCTTTTCTTTTCTTTTCGATTTGGTTCTGTTGCTGGCTAACGTCGTGTGCTTCACATCACAGAGATGAGCTGTCAAAGCTTCTCCGTTTTGAATCCATGGTGGAATCTAATGACGGAGACATGGTTTTTGCAATCTGGTCCCCCATATTTTAATAATTCCTATATTCAGCAGCATACCTTTATTTAGTGCTATATTGGTCCGAAAATCCAGATGTGATCTGCGTTTTCACATGTGGGGAAGTATTAATGATGGCTTTGGCATTGGTGTGGTGTCCAATTACTGTTAGAAGAAAATACTTTGGCATTGTGATTGTGATATTTTACGGTCGAGTTCATACATTTTACGTACTATTATGCTAAAGATGTCTTTGGATGATAAAGTTTAGTCTTTAATTGTTAGAAACTCGTAAAGATGTCTCACAGCACTTCACTTAAAATGCCTAAACAAACTAAAAATTTGCAAATGTTTGAATCTCTCTTGATAAGGTCGCGAAACAATACTATAAAAGAAGTGGGCCCATAAACCGAAAGAGAAAAAAAAGATAATGGGCCCAATAAGCAGTCCCATAACCCACGTGAGTTGCTGACTGTGTCGATTCGTTCTTCACGCTCACGGCTCACGGTTTGCTCCTTCCCTAATGGCCCGAATAAAATGAAATATATATTTGTTTAATTACATTTTCCTTTTTTTTTTTTGCTTTCTCTTTCATATAACAAATCTGTACATTGTTGTTGTTGACTGACCTAAAAAAAAAAAAAACTAATCTGTATCTATCTGTTGCTTTGATCCTTAATAGAGAGAGCGAGAGACTCACCTCAAACCCTAGATCTAACCCCAGCCGTCAGATCAAATAGATCGGGCAATCGCTTCTAGACCGTTGGAATCTTTTAGGAGGAAGGCAGCAATGGTAGAGGTAGAATCGTATTTGTGGGTATCCAGAAGAGGCGTGAGGATTATCTCCAAGTTGGGTGTTTTCTCATCTTGATGGCCAACAACAAATCCAATTTCCTCTAGATAGAATATATTTTTTTTTTCCCCTTTTTTTTTCTCGGTCATGTGTGATTTGGTCGCGCGTACGGGTCGACTCCAGCAGCGTTACGAGCATGGCTCTCGTCTCGTAGCCGGGTAACCGCTTTTTCTTAATCCAAACCTTTGTTCCTCTTTTTCCTCCTGTTTGCGTTTTGTATCGTCTCTATGGAGCTCGTGCTTAGCTATGCATAATGTGATTGTTGGTGGCTAAGATTGTGATTTTGAGGTGGTATTATGACTGGTTTCATTTTCTAGAATTTGTTAAATCAAGAATTCACGTGTCACCTTTGTATCCTTGTTTGAATCTCTATTGAAGGTTTTTTTGTCTCAGAATCATGATTTGAGGATTTTTGTAGTGATTGACATGCTTTTAGCCTTTGTTTTGGTTGTAATGGTCAATTTCTTGGTTGATGAAATGCTTCGACTGACCATGACTTTAGCCTTTTTAGTTGTCTTTGATTTTTTTGATTAACAAGTTCAATCTGGGGCGTTTTTTTCTATAGGTGTATTCCGTTTAGGTACATAAACTCTGAGGAAGATGGTAATTCTGAATCTGGGAAAGTGATTCAAGTGTTGATGATCAGCTCATCTAGTGGGCCGGGTCTTTTGTTTCCCAAGGTATAATTGAATTGCTGTATCTTCTTGCTTTCCCTTTTGTTTGGAAACGAAGTAACGTATCTCCGGTTCATGTAGGGAGGATGGGAGAATGATGAAACGGTCAGGGAGGCTGCAGTTAGGGAAGCAGTGGAAGAAGCAGGTGTCCGTGGGACTTTAATGGTAAACCACCTTCCGCAAAACTGTCTCTAGTGTATCTATCCCTTTGCTTAATGTTTAGGATGCTGGTGCTGAATGAGGAATACTTG
Organism: Camelina sativa; assembly: GCF_030686135.1. Lineage (NCBI taxonomy): Eukaryota > Viridiplantae > Streptophyta > Magnoliopsida > Brassicales > Brassicaceae > Camelina > Camelina sativa. The sequence continues at coordinate 4,882,160 of NC_141880.1, forward strand.
GGAACTTTGCAGGATTTTTTGGGAGATTATGAGTTTAAGAGCAAAACACACCAAGATGAGTTTAGCCCAGAAGGCTTATGTAAAGCAGCAATGTACGCCTTGCATGTGAAGGAAGAGCTAGAGATGTGGCCGGAACAAAAGACGAGAACACGGACTTGGCTGACAATTGAAGAAGCGGTAGAGAGTTGCAGGCACGCATGGATGAAGGACGCCTTGGTGGATGGATTCTGTAAATGGCATAAGGAGAAGATGGAAAAAGGAGAGATCACAGATGAAGATTTTAAGTAAGTGTGCATAATTCTGTTTTGTTTTTCATTCCTTTTCGATTTTGTTTTTACCTTTTTTTAAGTCATATGCACTGGAGAATCTGTGACTGCGAAACATAAGAGTTTCAAAGTTTCTAAAGTTCAATTATTCCCCTGTTTCTCACAGCTGTCTTCATCATTTTGCAATAATTTTGAGAAAAGAAATTGACAGCTCTTGACAATCTCGTTTTATCAAAATCAGGTTTAAGAAATTGTTTGCTGTGGCTGTCGAATATATTATTTGCCTGTACTTGTATACTATAAAGCTGGGGCTCTAGCATGATTTAGTTGTCTTGTAATTATTAGTTTTGGTTTAAGTATCTCATACTGAAATAGAGATGGATATGAAAGAACTCAAGAAGATATGGTAAAGTAATAAAGTTGTAAATCGATGAACCTTAAAATGGATATGAGAAGTTCGGATGAATCATTCCAAATGAATTGCATCACGCCATCTCCTCCATAGCTTTTCTTTGTTTTTCCACATCATCACTATTTAAGATCTATAACATTGCTTTTGATTGATTATACATGTGCTTACATATTCCATACAACGTGAAACACATTGGATCAGTGTACCCCCATTGGTTGCCAATAGAACATATTAGCTCATAGCTATGTAGAACTTAAAATTTGAAAGAAAGAAAAAATAATAATAATAAGGTAAAATTATAAAGAAAAATAAGAAACTTGAGATATCCCCCCGACCGGAACCATGTCATTCATTATTATTATCAACATGACTTCATTAACGGACCACCGCACAAGCATTGATTGTCACTAAACGACGTAGCTTCAAGATGATCAAAAGGAGAACCCGTTGGAATACGCCCACAAAGCTTGTTATGACTAATATCCAAATGGCCCACGAACTTAGCTGACGACAACGAATCCGGGATCCGACCCGATAGATTATTGTGTGACAAATCAAGCGACACGAAGTACGTTGTAGACCCGAAAACGTCGGGTATGGATCCTTCCAACGCATTCCGGCTCAAATTCAAAACACCGAAACCGGAATTGCTAAGAAGCGAACCGGGAATTGGACCGGTTAACGAGTTGCAATCGAGATTCAAAAGTGAGAGTACCTTCATGTTACCCACCCATTCCGGTAACGGACCTTCGATATGGTTCCTGGATAGATCCAGATCCGCTAACCGCTGCATCCCCGAGATAGAATCTGGAATTGACCCGGTTAGTTCGTTACGGCCCAGTAAAGCTCTGCTCAACATCTTCAACGATCCGAAATCGGCCGGGATCACGCCGGTGATTCCGTTCTCCGTCAGTTCGAGATGCTTCAACTCGGCGAGTGATGTCAACGATGCCGGAATCTCGCCGGACATTTGATTCTCAGCGAGGTTCAAAACAGCGAGTTTGGAGAGTTTGCCGATTTCCGCGGGAATCTCTCCGGTGATTCTGTTACCGGCGAGATCGAGGATGCGGAGAGAGGCTAAGGAGGTAACGCACGGAGGAATCTCGCCGGTGATTCCTTTCCAGTCAGCGAGGACGAGGGAAGTGAGTGCGGTTAAGTCGCAAACCGCTGGATCAATCGAACCGGACATATAACCGGACCGGCCAGCCTTTTGGAAAATGGCGTCTTCGGATTCCCCTCGGAGAGAAATATCAGTGACCCGACCCGAATCAGGATCGCAGCTAATACCGTACCATCCCTTGCAACAGTCAGTGTTTTCAGACCAAGTGTTGAAGATGCCGAGGTTTGGTTCGCTCAGTGACGATTTGAAAGCATTGAGAGCCGTCTGATCTTTAGGAGAGCAGCATCGGACGTCGGAGATAGCAGAGATGAAAACGACGACGAGTAATGAACTAAACGGCGACGCCACCAACTTCCTCATGTTTTTGCAATAAATATTTGATGATAGTGAAGAGAGAGTGGTGTTGCGTAAATGAACCTTTGGATTATATAGAAACGTCAAGATGAGAGAGAGAGAGAGAGAGAGAGAGACATTGCATGTGCATGGTATCATGGGCATGTGCATGTTACTACTATTGTTCTGTATAATTTTAATTTATCTTATGAATGTATTCTTATACCTTTAGATTTATTGTACTAAAGAGGGGGATCATGTGTGTGTCAGTTTTTTAACTTTTTAAAAACTGATCTATTCGAATGGATCGAGTATCCAACCATGATCCGGTAAAATATAAGTTAATCACGTTGATTTGTTTCAACGGTAGTATCTTGATTCCTTGATTATCATAGACATTTATCAACTAATGCATATTCTTAGACCGTATGTATACAAAGGCTATATAAGAATATAAGATCAATGCACGTACTGATTATGGACGGTGAACTTCCTATTCATCCAAAGGTTGTTTGCCATATATACAGCAATGATTATGATTTTCGATTTTACTGAAACGCCAAAACTTCACATCAATAAAAGCTTTATATGACTAATTATGATTTGATAATTTTACCAATTATTAGAGACAGCATTTAATAAACCAAATATGGTTGGTCCTCCATAAATACTTTTACATGTGACTCATGTGGTCCTACTACATAACTACAGAAGCATTTACGCATCTCTCTGTCCAAACTTTGATTTAATTTTATTTTCTTATCATAAACCTATCATTGTTAAAATTCTTTACATGTGATCTCATCTAACAAGTTTATAGCCCTAAGGGTTTATAGTTATACAAATTTTTTTCTAACAACTATATCACATATAACCTTGATGAGATAATAATATTTATGATCAGAATTATTAGGGCATTTTCCAGCATTTATGACCTAAACATCGGAATTTGCGTTGTCTTGGTTAGGACACGATTCAACTCCCATCACATGCCCTTGAGTCAAGATCCATTTTTCTGGAGCTGTCTTTTTCTTTAATGTATTAGTACTGTAGTATTAATTTTTTATGGCCTTGCTGATCAATAATATATAGTTATATATACCACACAATATAATCTCAAATTCTCAATCATAACGGTAGAATACTAATTGTCCTATGTGAAATTAACACCACAAGAATTCAAATTACGTTATATGCATGTCTAGATCATAAGATTTTTTCAAGGTCTTTTCGAAAGATTTTGGAACTATGGCCCGGATCACTTTTGAACTTGGAACTGTTTTCAATTATATTTTAGGATTATTTAATCTCTTACTTGACAAGATAATTTGAATTCTCAGGCCTTGGAAAGCAATGTGTTTTCTTGTCCTTAGCATAAAAGACGAATTTGTAACAGTCTCGGTCTATTGTGCATCACTGACACATTCACGTATGTTCATGCTAATACATTAAAAAACAACAACAACAGATATAGACGATGCAATGCAGTCAGTACTCTGTACTCAAGAAGTAGAAATCTTTCCAACAAGTGATCTCTTTATATTATCCATAATCAAACTCAGTTTGCCATAAGACCTATACATTGGCTTTCAACTCTTCATTTTTTTTTTGGGATGAATTAAAAACAGAGTTAAAAAGGATTTTTTTTATATAAAGTTAAAAAAGAAGGAACTTGAATTGCGGTTTGCAATGTGTTTATATATATAGTGGATATGTGTATATATATAATATATATAGATTGTGGTGAGAGTTGAGTCAAGTGGAAGGTCCAGCCAAGTCACCACCGCCTGAGATGGAGAGTAGAGGTCGGCGTGAGACACTGCGACTGACGAGATTTGAATCAAGAAACACAACTATAACTGTTATATCATCATGAAAATGTCTCCTCACTCCTCTATCAATCTTTTTTAAATCCGAATATCTCATCTCTCTCTTCTTTGCTGCCTCTCTTAGAGCTGTTTTTATGAGCTTCCTTGCAATTCCCTGCACAACACCCACATGTTCTCTCAATCTATCTATTTGCACACAAAACGAAACAAAACAAAGAGAGAGAGAGAGAGAGAAAGAGAGAGCAAGAGGCAATCATACGTTGCGAGGGGATGTGTTCACAATGTCAACAGCTTCCTGATTAGTTAAGTGCTCCCACAAGCCGTCTGATGCAAATATAAGAAACTGATCCTCTGGATGGATTTTGTGTACTGTTATTGCCGGCTCTGCTTTAAGTATGGGCTTATGGAAAGCCTCAGGGACCCTGAACTTTGCCAACAGCGGTTCCCGGTTGAATTCTGCTTTCTTTAAGTAGGCATCACCAATCGACCGCGAGACCTTCAAGAACCAGCCAAAGGTTATATCTAGCTAGAAATCCTCTTTTATCTTCTTAAAGTGAGGTTATTGTAAATCTCTTCTTATACACTTCTCTTCTTAAGACACATAATTCATTGAGTCTTTTACATGCACAAGGCTTTAAACTGTATCTTTCACAGCAGAGCTACTTGCAAGAAAAGAATCTATTAAATCAGCAACACGCATTACCGTGAGAGTGTTTTTACCTGTATAATACCTTTAACACGCCAAACTTTGTGCTTCAAGACCACAATCTGAGGATCATCCGGATGCAACGAGCGCAACTCCTCTCTCACAGATTCAAGACTTGCATTGTGCTCGGACGATAACTGAACCGCCTTGACAATTTTAAAAGCTTTTTCCAGTCTTCCTAGCACAACCCGAGAATCCCCAGCGTTTGCAATGTACAACAATCCACTACATATGATCCCTACCAGACAACAAGCTCCAACAGAAGCAATCTGTGGTTTAATCTGCCACTGCCGCCGCACAAGAGAAAGAAAATCTTCTTCCGTAGCTAAAAACGCTTTGGTTATAACAGAGGCAGACATACCATGATTCTCTGATGTAACCTCTGCAAATCAGAAAAGTGTCAGCAGCACATTAGCTAACTAGTCCTCAATATACACATACATGTAATAATAAAGAAAGGAAACAGAGCAGCATACTCCTGATGTTGTCGAAGAGGTGTTTATTAACAAAACGGGCAGCTTCAGGACCTCCATGACCATCATAAACACCAACAAAAGTAGCTTGAGGACCAAAATCAAACAAACTAACGGGACCAGACTCAAGCTTGCTATGATCTTCAAGAAGATTATTGGCTTGGATAACAGACATAGAGAACTCGCCAGCAACATGGTTACCAGAATCTTTATACCAAAGAAGACCATCACATCGACCATTAGCGTCATTTCTAGTTGAATGATCACCTTTCACAGAAGGTCGTCTCCAACATGGTACTACCATCCGCAATATAGTTGATGATGATACCATAACTCACATAATAAATCCCCTCAGAAATAAATATAACCAAAAAAAAAAAAAAAAAAATGTTTCACTTCATCTAAAAAAGGATCTCTCACTAAACACCACCACCCCAAAACGGAATCAAATCAAATCTCAAAATTTGCTTATTCCTCTTTCCCTAAAAAAACAAACGAATACGAATCAGTTAATCAATCAATCTACATTGCTGCATATAAAAAGGATCGATATTGTAAATCAAACTAGAAGGAAGCAAATTACCTTTTGTGGAATCGCAAAAAAAAAGAATAAGAAAAGCCCGCGAAATGATTTACAGGGTCCGATGAACAGGATCGAGATCGGAAGAAGCAGGAGTTACGATAAGAGGGAATCGTAACTCCGGTTGAATTACAAAGAGGGAAATAGAGAGAGAGATAGAGTAATGGCAAACCAAAAAAAAAAAAACAAATCTAGCAGCGACTCTGTCAGAATTCCATATTTGGGTGTTCCATTTTCTCTGAAATTTCTCTTTCTTTTTTTTTTTTCTTTTTTTCCGATATATTTTTTTTAATTTTTAATTTTTGTTCATTTTGCTTTCGAGTTTAGCTGTTTAGGCCATTGACCTCAGAAACAACCCGACGTTTTAGGCAGCTTTTTCTCCCAAATTTAGCAACGTTTCTCCATTTTTCAAGAAATTATTAATACTATCATAAATATAGATTTAATCTTTTCAAAAAATCCTAGTGAAACCAAAAAAAATTAATAAAAGCTAAAATCAAAAGTACCAATTCGGACTTGTCCAATCAAATGATTTTATCTGGTTGGTTGAAAAAAACAAATGATGATATTTTCCACTGTTTGTTGAACTCTGGTTAGTTAATTTGACATATCAAATGACTGAAATATGTATTTGACTTTTCTTTAGATGTTAATATAGATTTAAATTGAATTTAATATTTAATATTTTATTATATAATGAAAAAAAAGAGAAGTATTTTCCGCAATACAAGCCACTTCTGGGTTGTTGATTATGGTCAGGAAAATAAAGACCTTAAGCGCAAAACCATGTCACCACCACCGCCTTCACACTTCATCAACCTCCAACAAGACCAAATAAAAATACTAGTGGTAATTAACCCAAAAACATTTTCTCGTTAAAAATAGTTTACTTATATAAAAAACTAAACAAACTGAAGTTTGCAAATTGGCATGTTGACATGTTGTACGCGCAGCTTTTTACAACCTCACAGCTCGTGTCTTTTTTGTATGACAGTTTTAACCCGCAAAATTTCTTCTTTTTCTGAATTTCCTAAAATAAAAATAAAAATAACATGTCCGAAGACGAACCAAAACATAACATAACATGTGTTCGGTCCTAGACTCCTAGTTAACACAATAACACCACCTCTAGATACATGATAATATTTTTTTTGGTAGGGAGAGAAACATACATATAGACAACTTGGCCCATATTCCAGCGATTTCCCATCTCCCTTCATATCTCTCAATTATACTAAAAAAAAAAAGTCATCATACTAATAAATTAGAGTATACTCAAAGAAAAATTAGAAATACCCAAAATAACAAAAAAAAAAGCAGAAAAAAGAAAGAAAGAGAGATGATGGAAAGAGAAAGAAACATGTTGGCCGCTGAATGGCGTTATAAGCCATTCTAGAATCATTGAAATACATAAAAAAATGGTCCGTAATTACAAAAAAGCGAAGAGGGTATTAACGTAACTCACCAAGAAGACGAGAAAGTGGGGATGGTGGAAGGAGAGATGATAAGAGATGGTAACGCGTCTCTATGAGGCCCATCCATATTCTCTCCCCCCATTTCATCTCTCTCTCTCTCTCTCTTCCTCTTTCCTCCTTAATTCGATCTGTGAACTCGCCGGAGGAAGGAGCGCTAAAGCAAAGGAGAGAGAGATTCAATAAAGACCGATGGCGCAGAGAACGGAGAAGGAAGAGACGGAGTTCAAAGTACTCGAAACCTTGACGACGACGACGACACCAACAACAACGGCGGCGACGCTATGTACCAATAACTGCGGCGTTACAGCGAATCCAGCGACCAACAACATGTGTCAGAAATGTTTCAACGCTTCCCTCGTTTCGACGGGTGTTGTTGTCGTTGATTCCGGTTCTTCGGTCTTGAAGAGACCGGCTAGATCCGTTAACCTCAGGTCGTCGCCAGCTAAAGTCGTGATTCGTCCACGAGAGATCGATGCGGTTAAGAGAGATCAACAGATCGTTAACCGATGTTCCGGTTGTCGGAAGAAGGTCGGGTTGACCGGATTCAGGTGTCGTTGCGGTGACCTTTTCTGCTCCGAACACCGTTACTCCGATCGTCATGATTGTAGCTACGACTACAAAACCGCCGGACGTGAGGCGATCGCTAGAGAAAACCCGGTGGTCAAGGCGGCTAAGATGGTCAAAGTTTGAATTTTTTTTTTAAATCTCAAAAACCGTTTGATTGGCAAAAAAAAAAAAAAAAAAAAAAACTTGTGGTGGCCGGTGGTTCAAAAAGCTCCGATCTATTAACGATGGGAACAAGAGATGCTCGGAGAGACATCGATTTGATTGATAGGTGGTGGCTGTGTTGTAAAAACGAAAGATCAGAGAGAGAGATTCCTCCCTCCCTCCTCTGTTCAATCAAAATCTGAACCTCATTTTTTTCCTTTTTTTTTTTTTAATTTAATTCGCTTAATTATATTAGTGAATGATTATTATTATTATTATCGTTTTACCGATTCATGAATTTGCTTTCTTTCGAATGTACTATGATCCCTCTTGATGATCATCGAGAAATGTGTATGTAGTGAAAAAAGGATTCGGTAGAAACGAAAAGGGGTGCTTTGGTCATTTTTAGGAACGTGTCTCTCTGGTTACGTTTCGTGTGGTTTAGCTGTACTTATCAACGATTAGTCCATTATGCGTCACAAATCTTTTTAAATTTTCTATTTTATATTTTTGTAAACTATTTATGAAAATAAATAGAAAAGATGGCCCAATTCCCTTTTCTAATTAACGGGCCTTTATAATGAATGTACCGGATATTACACAAGGATGCCCTAATCCTCAAAAACTGAAAACACATCTTTTTTTTTTCTTAAGCAATGATGAATAGAGGTTGGCGACAGGGGATGATGAGGCCGCCAATGATGCCCCGTGATTTTTTGGCAGAGATGGAATATGAAGAATCTTCGATGGATACGGCGATGGACGTCGATGATGATTACTACGAGTCTACGGATATGTTAAGAGACGGTGGAGGATTTTTATCCACCGAGTGGGGGTTAAAAGACTCCAACTTCTTCAACAAATTTGAGGATGACTTTGACGACTTCGATATCTATTGATTTGTATTATTTCTCTCACCTTTATCGTCTCTTTAGTGGTTTTTTTTTTTAATCTTTTGGCCGTAACTTTTTATCATTAGAGACTATTGTTATAGAGATTCGTTGTTCGTACTCTAGAAAGTTATAAACCCTTGTCACCCAATTACATCTTATTATATCGTATTGATTTGCTATATTCACACAACTCACAAACCCCAGATCTCTCTCTCGACAAAACTTTACTTGGCGTATAATAAGCAGCAGCAACCAATAACGTGTTTGATTTGTATGGGTTATATCATCTTCTTCTTATGTGTTCCATTATTTTCTCTTTCTTATAGGTCAATATAGTAAAAAAGCATTACATATTAAAATCATAAATTCTACTTTTGCTTTTTAATAGTACATAGCAAGAGGTTACGTATTTTCTCAAATATCTTTTTGAATAATTGTTTTCAATGCATTAGAAAAATATCTTGCGACTTTTAAAGAAAAAATGGCTACGTAGTACGTAACACCAACCAACCAATGCCGATGCAGAACGATTTTATTTTATTGTCAACTTAACAATCTTTTAATTGCGATGCATTATTGTGGGATTTGTAAGCTATAAACAACAAGTTACTGTGCATAATAGATATCCAACAAAATATTGTATATCTCAATTCTCAGGCAACTATCAGTCTAGTCAGAACTCAGAACTGTTTCAGAGATTCGTAACAAAACTAAAAAAATTCATTTTACATTTTAGGATACAAAAACCTTCAAAAAATTGTTTAAACTATATAAAGGCTAACTTGTTTTTTTCAGACAGTATTTAAAAATGCTTGGAAGATGAGGCTTGGGTGAGGGATGTAATATATGAGTGTCGACAACGTTTTAACGACGGTAAATATTAAAAGGTTTACTAGTCCGAGTTTAGTGTTTTATGTTCAAAGCTTTTTATAAGTTTTTGAAAAAGTTTAAGACGGGGATTAAAATTTAGTATGATTCATTGGTTTACATAAGAAAATTCATTCAAAGAATGAAGATGAACAATATTGTAAAGTGTGTATAATAATCTCGTGAAATTTATTAATATCTTCGTAAATTTCGATATTTTCAACAAGTTTATATTTCGTAGCAGTACGAATTAATTATGAACGTTTTTAGACCAAATTTTTTTTTTGTAACGCGTGACAGTACAATTACTCGAACATATTTGACACTTTTTTAGTAAATTGTGTTCAGAAAAGAAGTCACTGGGACAAATTAAATAAACAAAAATGTTGATATTTTAGCAAATTGCCCATTGATTACTATTAAATTTTGTAACCAGAAAAAAAAAGAAGGAAAATCTCAAAGTTGGAGCACCTAATATGATATTTTTTGGCCCAACCCAATTATGAAAAAAAATATAAATGTTAGCAAATTAAATTGAAACGCAAAAGGTTCCCCGTTTATAATTAGTTTTGTCGAAGCAAATCCCTTTCGATTAATAATCACGAATCGACTGCTCTCTGGATTTCTCCGACCAGAAACCCAAACCCTAGCACCACCACCACCAACCCCAGAGCTACTAGATTATATCTGTTCTCTAATTGAATCGCTCGTAGGTTAGGGTTTTAGTGGTATTCTCAATCCGGTGGGAAAGTTGGGGTTTTTTTCTTTCTGTTCTTAATATAATCTCTCGTAAGGGAAAATTTCAGAGGAGATGGGAAGCGCTGATCTAGTCGATGATCGGACCTTCAATGGTGATTTCAGTGATGGAGGAGTGGTGAAGTTGAAAGAGATTGTCATGGATAAACTCAAGGAGTATATGGGCGATTACACGGATGACACTCTCGTGGTACGATTTTTTTTTTTTTTTTTTATCATCCTGATTCTCAACTCTCTGATCTTCCCTTAATTTGGAATCGATTTTGGGTCTGTAATTTTACAACGATTGCTCTCCTTGTTTTAGTTTAGCTGAATTGTGGTATTGCTGAGTTTTGAAATATAACTTTAGTGTGCTTTGATGCTCTTACAATTCAAATGACACCAATGTCTTTTTTTGCTTGCAGGAATATGTGATAGTTTTGCTTAGAAATGGGAGAAGAAAAGAGGAAGCAAATAATGAACTGAAGATATTTCTTGGAGATGATAGCGACTCTTTTGTGGCCTGGTATTTATATGTTTCTTACCCCTTGTGAATACAAAGTTTTATTGCTTTTTTGTATTTAGAAATTCATATTCACTAGGAGGATGTATGCAGGTTGTGGGATCATATCTCTGAAAGTGGTGATGAGTATTTTAATTCTCGTGTTGAGAAAACTACCGTAAAAAGCTCACTGATAAGCAGTCAGAATGAGGATAAAGCACTTGGGGTTATGGATTCTGAACCTGAAAAGGGACGATCACGCCGTGGTAGACAATGGAAAAGCCAGCCAACTAATGTCTCTGAGATTCCTCCTCTTCTGAGTTCTGAGGTTCACAAAATTCATAACTATGAGAAGGAAGATCACAAACACCGACATAATAAGAGGTCTCCATCTCCCGTGTCTCAATCCCACAGGAAAAAGTCTAGAACTGATGACTCGCGGAATGAACAGGTCTGTGTTTTGTACTTGTCAATTGAATATCAATCACTATCACGTGCAGAACTTGGATTAGAAAAATGCTAAAATAGTTTACTGGATGGGATGTCATAACCTTTGCGTTCTGCTTTTTATGGGACTTACATGTCAGACATCCTTAATTACTATGAACTTAGTGTCGTGGGGTTGCCTTGTTCCAGTATTTTAATACATGTTCTGCGGTAAAGCCTATTGTGCGGATACTGGTTTTAGTTTTCTGATTTTGTTTTCTTTGACTTGTTCGATAGAGGGAAGCTAAACCTGATGTCTCTCGCCGGCTGCTTCAGTTTGCGGTGCGAGATGCTCTAGCTATACCAAAGCCAGCAAATAGTTCGACTGAATCCTCATTAAAACGTCTTCGTTCAGTGGTGTCCACATCTACTCAAGAATCATCTGACCCCAACCCAGCTCGTAAAATTCGATCTGTTGCGAGGGTTGTGAATCCCATGGCCTCTGTAATGAAAGCTGTTGCCGAAGCAGCCGAAGATGCCAAAAAACCAAAACCTGGGAGAAGTGTCTTTGACAGAATTAGTCAGTCTACTTCTGAGACCCTGGACCGACATATGGTGGTACTTGGTAAAGTTTCTCCTAAGAATGAAGAATGTAGGAATATTAGCGATGATCTGGAAGGAGTGCATCATCAATACACGCACCGTCTTGACAATAATGGAGTGTATGTTGAGAGCATGCCAACTTTTGACACTGGTTTGCAGCCAAAATTTGCCTCTGATCGAGGCAGACTCAGTTCAAGTGCTAATTTGCCTCACCCGAGTACGTTTCTTGGGAACAGAATTAACAATGCAAATAGTCTGCAGCATCGTTTAGTCGATGACCCTAAAAGAGTTAAAGGGATGAATTATCAAAATCACCTTACTGAAGGTGCAACCAGGCATAAGACAGCAAGTTTCTCGGGCAATGTAGATACAGGGAAAACAGTAAAGTTAGAGGGGCAGATGAAAGTACCAGATGTGGGTCTGCAAAGATATATGGACGAAGGCAGAATGGTTTCTAGTGAAACTATCACACAATCAGCTACGCAGAGTGATACAATAGGGAATGGAAATGTAAGTTTCATGTATAAATGCATGCTCTTACTAGCTTTTTCAATGACAGGCTTCTTCCAAAATTTGTTAGCCATGAAATATAAAACATCTTGAAAGTTTCTTGCTAATATTTACCCGTCATGGCTATGTTGTGATGTTTTATTTCGTTTGTAAGAGTGACAACAATAGGGCTCCTAATACAAGCTGACTTGTTGTTCTTTGACAGATAAAACCTGCTGTCAATGCGAAAGAAGATTCAACAACCAATAAATCTGTTCGTGGTGAGTTGTTTATATCAGTCTTGAGCTTTTTGAAGATTCATGGGGTTGAAGTTTCTTTCTTTCCTTGGAAAACTTACTTCTTTCGTTCCTGTTGATGTAATTCTAATGGATTAGTTGATCTAAGATGATATGCTGGCATTTGCAGGGACATTATCCACGACCCGCCCGTTGGAAGATGCTAGCTCTCGGACAATCTTTGTCGCCAATGTAATAATTGTTTATGTTTATTTACCCTTGCACTGGAATTGAGGCAAAACTTGTCAATTAGTGTATTGATTTGAATGTGATTGGTCGTAAAACAGGTTCATTTTGGTGCTACCAAGGATAGCCTTTCAAGGCATTTTAACAAGTGTGGTGAAGTGCTTAAAGCTATCATAGTTACAGATCCAGCAACAGGACAACCAAGTGGGTAAGTTGTCTGAATTCATGACCCCAATTATTATTGTCTTAATATGTCACAGTTCAGTCATGTGGAACCTTAGTTAATTGCCCTTTGCAGATCAGCGTATATCGAGTTCACACGCAAAGAAGCTGCAGAGAATGCATTGTCTCTCGACGGTACCTCTTTCATGTCTCGGATTCTCAAGGTACAAATGGAAACAAATGTTCAATTCTGTATTACCATAGCAATTATCGTCTGTTAAGATCTTTAGGATTGGTTAGAATCTTAGATTGGATATAAGGACTCAGTGGTGTGTATGTATGATGGATGCAGATTGTGAAAGGAAGCAGTGGGCAACAGCAGGAGGCTGCATCAAGCATGACATGGTCTCGAGGTGGAAGGTTTGCAAGAGCACCCGCATACTTTAGAGGAGGTGGTGCATTAAGAGGCCGTTCTGTTGCGAGGGCTGGAGGCAGGAGTATGCAATGGAAGCGCGACTCATCTGAGACTGGAAACAATGCTCCCAACAATGCTCGTAGTCTTACTTACGTCCGAACAGAATCAAAATCAGACGATTGAAAGACAAAAATAGAGAGTCAAGAGCTTAGGTAAAAAAGAAGGAAGATGAGTTTCATCATCTGCCATTCGGATATTATTCTCAAATTGTTTTTTTTTTTTTCTTTTTGTCTCTAAAAAAAGCTACTCTAAAACTTTGTATCGACTTTTTTTTTTAATGCTTTTTTAAAAATCATTGGATTAATATTGAAGAAGAAAACAAAATATAGAAATTGTATTTCAATAGCTCTCGCTCTCTCATGGTGATAACAAGAGGAACAGGTTTCCAAGACACAACCCAAGAACGCACAAGATCGAAACAAGACGAGCTCTAACGAACAACAAATTGAGATTCTTAGCAACCTGAAGTGACAAAGTAAGAATCTGCAACCTCCCTAACTCTTCCATCTTCTTGAAGAAATACATTGGCTTCAACGATCTTCTCACCATTAACGCCATAGCAAACGGGAATCCAAACGCAATACAGCTCTGAATTGTCATTTCCTTCATCGGATCTGATTTAGTCGCATACAAAATCGTAGCTCCCACGACCAGCTGAGTTAAACCCAGAGCACCCAAAGCTCCACTTAGACTGTACATGTTCTTCATCATCCCTTCCAACACTTGTCTCGTCTCATTTCCCAAAGCCGACAAATCGCGTTCCACCGTTGGCCCTTCGATCTCTTGGTGCTTCATCTCTTCGAACTTCGGCTGCTGCTCATCTGGCTTCGACTCCTCTGGCTTCTTCGGCTCAACATCTCCGCTTGGTGTCGAGAAATACCTCGGTGACCATGTTTCAGATCGAAGTTTGGTGTCGATGTTGAAAGCAGAAAAGGATCTTAACAGACCTAGCTCCCGAGTAACCGATCCGTGGATCAGATGGTGTCTGATGGGAGATGATGAGGATTGGAGTTGACGGCGAGTGACGTTGAGTGATTGAGAAGACAAAGGTTTAAGGAATTTGGAAACCAATCGACGAGAGATCATCATCGTCGTCGCCGATTTCGATACAGAGAAGGGAGAATAAGCTTAACGTAATTTTAGGGTTTCTTATTGCCAATTTTGGTGGCTCACTACTAGACAAGTCAACGGTTTAGATCAATTTTAACCGGATACTTTGGTTTATTCTGTCCAACGTCGATATTAACAAAATCAGACAATTATGGTTTGATTACTCTCGGTATGCCTAATTCATAGAACTCTCGATGTCCAACAAGTGGCTTACTCTAAAGTGAATATCATAACGCTTAATTGACCAGTATAATCGGTTCCGACAAGTGCTGGTCAATCCAAGACAACCACACAATGTTCCCCTCAAAGTTTGGAGAAACACACTCTCTTCCCCATGCCTTTAATAAAGAGAAACACAAATCAAACTTGCACTCTATAAAGCTCACGACCAAAAGCCACAAGTTTTAATTAATAGCTCATCAATCAAACCACAAAATAATGTCTTCTTCACTTACTCTCTTCTTCTTCTTTGTTTCCACATTCCTCTACACTTCATCAAATTCATTCAATATCACTAACATTTTAAACGAGCACGATGATTTCTCCACTTTCAACAAACTTCTATCCGAAACTCAACTCGCTTCTACCATCAACAGTCGTCAAACCATAACCGTCCTTGTGATTTCCAACGGCGCACTCTCTTCCCTCTCCGGCCAACCAGCCAACCTCATCAAGAAGATCCTCAGCCTCCACATCATTTTAGATTACTACGACCAGAAGAAGCTCAAGAATCTGAGCAAGAAGTCAGTACTCCTCACCACTCTTTTCCAATCAAGCGGCCAAGCTAGAGGCCAACAAGGGTTCTTGAACGCAACAGTTACGAAAGACGGAGACGTGTTATTTGGATCTGCCGTTCCCGGGCCTGATCTGAACGCTGAGCTTCTAGACTCTGTAGCGTCACTACCATTTAACATCTCGGTGCTTCATATTAGTAGTGCTATAATGATTGATGTTAAAGCTAATAATGCACCTACTGGTTCTCCTTTGTCACCATCTCCACCACGCCCTGCGGAATCACCTAATGATGATGATTATGAATATGACGAGCCACCACCATCCTCTGCTCCGAGGGTCGCTGCTCATGGACCTTCCAAAAGCGCAGACTCAGCCAACGGAGTTTCAAGGATCAATTCTCTGCCTGCGTTGGCCTTTACGCTGTTGATGTCATCCATTTGGTGGTTCATGGCTTGAAGACGATGAGAAACAGAGTGCAAGAACTAAACAAGATTAGTTCAGGTATTGGAAGGAAAGCCAAAAAAATATAAAATAGACTCAGCTCGGGAGACAGCAAAAAACAAGAACACTGAAAGACCAAGCGTGACAGCCAAAAAACAAGAACACTAAATTAAAAGACCAAGCGTGACATGTTTTTGGGGAGAATAAATTGATACAATAAAAGATGTGGGAAAACGTAAGACTCAATAATTCTTGGATATTAATGTTTGTTAATCAATGGTGCCTCGTTTGGTTGCATTACATGAAATAGATGACACAAAGAAGGGGAGAAACATTGTGTAGTTCTGAAGAAACTAGTTTATAGATCTTTATTAGTTTTTTTAACTATGAAAGGCAAAAAACAACCCAAGAACAGGAAGCACATTCATATCCATGTCTTTCCCCATACCCTAACAACGAAACTTAACAACTCTTTTAAGACAAGGAAACAAAACTCAGGGACTATACATGTAGACTGGCTTAAAGAAAGCTTTGATTAAAAGCAAAAAAAAAAAAAAAAAACTTTGAAAAAGCAGTAAAATTGTTCCTTTCTTGAGTCAGTGGTGAAGCCCGTTTCCGTTGCTGTACACATTGCCGTTCTGGTGAACTTTCCCCATTGCAGTTCCATTGGCTATTCCGTTTATCGTAACTTTGTTCACATTGCCACCTGTTTGCAAAACTGATTCTAGACACCCAGACGCTGCTGCGATAAGACCTGTTGTATCAAAGCGTTTCTTAGTAAGCCACAAACACAATCAACACAAAATCTTACAAATGTGTTCATAACACTATCCCAACTATAACCTAGAATTTACCTAGAAACAATGCAGAAGGTTTTCCAGGTCTGGACTTAAACTCAGGATGGAACTGAGCACCCACAAAGTATGGATGGCTTGGTAGTTCTACAATCTGCACACCAAGTCAGTAGAACAATGAAGCACAACATAACGAAAGCATTCATATATTGTTAAAGCTCAAACTGAGTCACACATTCAACAAGTTTCCATGAGTATATTACCTCCATACGACACCCAGTCTCATCTTTTCCAACGAAAGAGAGGCCAGCCTTCTCAATTTCTGATATCATATCTGGATTAACCTGCCAAAAATTCATATATTTCACTTTCAATAACTAACGAGAAATCTTGAAGGAAAAGAACATATAAAATAAAAGAAGCTGAAATGTTACCTCATATCTGTGCCGGTGTCGCTCATCAACAAACTTTGCATTGCCGTACCTGAATGAAGAAGAAGAAGTTATATAGGTTTTGGAAATGAATCCTATGAGTTATCACGTGCTACTGTATCTTAATGAGTTCTGTGCTTACAGCTTTGCAGACTTGCAATCAGCAACCTGGAAGTAAGTCCTCCTTGACCCTAAGCGCATTGTGCCCCCCATATGAGTTGTGGATCCCTGAAAAGAGATTGAACAACTATAAGTTGATATTCGATACATGGAAAGCATGTAATCAATCAAATGACAGAGTCAGATGGTCAATTACCTCTGGCATAAATATGACGCAAGGGCTTGAAGTTTCTGGTTCAAACTCTGTGCTGTTTGCATCATGAAAACCGAGAATGGAGCGTGCAAATTCAACAACAGCCAGCTGCATTCCCAGACATATGCCAAGGAAAGGAACTTGATTTTCACGGGCGTACTTTGTAGCAAGTATCTTCCCTTGCACTCCTCTATCACCAAACCCTCCTGGTACTAGGATACCATCAGCACCCTGCAACAAGAAAATTTTTGAGTCAAAGATATTTACCGAAATGGTATGCGAGACTCCATTAAAATTGACCTACCTTCAAAAGATCCCAGGCAGCTTTATGGACATCTGGCGTCTGCAACAGTAAGTCATACAAAAGCTCATGAGACTATATACCTTTGCCGTACCCTGAGAGTAACGAAAGCAAGACTCACCTCCTGTGCAGTTATCTCTTCAAGGTCACTGGCTGCAACCCACTCTATTACAAGCTTTTTGTGACATGCAACAGAAGCATGCAAAAGGGCCTGCAGTGAAAAGGACGCGAGACAGAAGCCATTTTTAAGAATCCTCAATATTAGACACGGTTGTTAAGAAAATGAAGTAAATGCATAACAAATTTTGGTTTGTTTAAGAACACACAGATCCAATTACCTTCAACACGGAAAGGTATGAATCAGTAAGGCCAGTGTACTTTCCAACCATAGCTATTCTCACCTGAAGAGAAGACCATTGAGAATGAACAATGGTTCGAATTATATAGACACGCTGGTATTCAAAAAATTATTTAGAAAAAGGTGACTAACAGGATCGCGCAGTGTGTCATAAATTTTAGTTCTTGCAGTCCATTCTGCCAAGTCAGGCTTTACAGCATTACTGCAGAAGAAGCAAATGTCAGACAAGAGAAAAGTCAACACAGACAAGCTATAGTGGAGCCTAGAGAAAACATCCATTGACCGGAGGGAACAAAGGATGGATCTCAGGTTCAGTAAAGTCACGCTTTTTTTTTTAGAACTGAGTATGTGCTTGCTGGGGCAGGGAAATTAAATTTACACTTAGAGACGAAAAAAAAAAAAAAAAAAAAAAAGATTGTTCAGAGACAAACCTAAGAAGGTGCAACTCTTTTAAGATCGCTTCATGAGCCTTTTGATCCTATTTTAGAGAAGTTAACACCAAAAGAATGATAAGAAAAACAAATCCAGCATGGTAACAAGCTCATTTGCTTTCGTAAGTACAGTAAGAAACTATTCAAGAGAAATGTGCTTACCCTTAACATCAGCGGAACATGCCAAATGTTTGGAACATCATAGAGCGTTACAATATTCACTTCCTAAGAAACCATAGAAAAGCAGACAGAATGTTTATTCGGACAGGGGTCTTTTAATGAGAGATCTGACCTCCGTAATCTAAGAAGAGCAAATAAAAACCAGAAATTCAACAATATATACCGGCACATGGCAAAATTGAGATAGTTTTGTCTTGACATTTTCTTCAAGTGCCTGTTACAAAACAAGAACTGATAGGTTAAAAACAAAATCCATAGCTAACATCAACACTTAAAGCACATGAAAATATTGGAGCTCCGATTACCTTTGTGCTGCGACATGCTAGGATATTTGGTGTCAAACCAAGGCTCCTGAGTCCTCGCACACTATGCTGGGTTGGCTTAGTCTTCTGCAATACAGATGTTCATAGCGTAGTTGTTAGAAACTAATACAATAGAACATCCATGGAAGATATCAATTATATAGGCAAATTACCTGTTCACCAACAACACTGAGAACAGGCACAAGGCTGACATGAACCAAGCAGAAATTACCAGGTCCTAAGAACAAAAGACAGATGCAGTGACGGAGCTGATAAGTAATAATAGCCTAATAAAATTACTGAAACTTCAAAAGTTAATATAAATTTGAGCACCACTCACCAACTTTATACGAGAATTGACCAAGGGCCTCAATAAAGGGCATAGATTCAATATCACCTGTACAGAACATAAATGAATAAAAGCCACTCTTGCGAACAATTGTCAGAAAAGGTTATATAAGCCAACAAACAGTACCTATAGTCCCGCCTAATTCGATGACACAGACATCAGGAGGACCTTCCTTCCCATCAACAGGAACATTAGCAACACGCTCAATCCAATCTTGGATTGCATCAGTAATATGAGGAACCACCTTAAAAACAGAAAATTAAAAGCTTTGTTCAAAACACTCAACCAAATGAGAACGAGAGGAAGTCAAGTAAAGAGCAAAAGAACAGAATGTAATGAACCTGTACAGTTCTTCCTAGGTAGTCCCCCTTCCTTTCCTTGTCAATGACTGACTGCAAAAATGAGGGCACAGAAATTTGTAAACTTGTTCTAACAAGAGATAACTACTGAGGTAGATATTAGATATACCTGGTAAATCTTTCCAGTTGTTATATTGTTGTCACGGGTCAATGTACTGTCTAAAAACCGTTCATAGTTTCCAAGGTCAAGGTCCACCTGAAAGGGGGTCACAGTGCTATTAGTTTGAGGGGCATTGATTGAGATAATAAAAAAAATCCAGGACATAAACACAAAATGACATACCTCACCACCATCATCCAATACAAATACTTCTCCATGCTCAAACGGAGACATTGTTCCAGCATCAGTGTTAAGATAAGGATCTGCATAACAATAAGAAAATGTAACTGTTGAAAAAAGGATTCATAAATGCACAATACAAGTCGTTACACAACAAAAGGTGTCCTTTTTCGCCGGATTCTTGGTCGGGGAAGAATAAAAATACAGCGTGTTACATGCAATCAAAAGTGGTGAAAACAAATTACAAGAATCTAACCAATTTTGATGGAAGTGACACGAAGACCACATGCTTGAAGGAGAAGTCCAATGCTACTAGCAGTTACACCTTTGCCAAGACCACTCACCACTCCTCCTGTCACCAAAACGTACTTCATATTCGTTTTGTCTCTGCTTCTTCACCTGAATCATCGAGAACACGGTAAAGCAAAGATGAGACTTTGAAACGAGATGTCTCTTGCCAACAAAGAGAAGATTAAAGGGTCTGAGTCAAAAAAAAATCAAGGAAGGTGAGAAGAAGAAATTAACGAATTCTACCTTTGCTCCAACAAAATTTGGCCTTCAGGATTTTTTTTCAAGGCGGCGGCTAAGCTTATAACCTGCGAGTGCGAGACCCTCTCTCACTCTTATTTAAACCCAAAATTAAACCAATTATATTAGTTTAATATTATTATTTTGGGATATCTCAACATCAACAATATTTATTTATTTATTTTTGCACATTAACAAAAATAGGGTTTGATTGACTAACTGTACATTTAACATTTCAATACGGTCACTTTTATTTTACTGTTATTCACTTTAGTCTTTTGTTTTCTTCACAGAGTCTTAAGATTAAAAGATTAAAATTAAAAATTTAGGGTTTCTGAGATGACAGACAGTCGTGTTTGTTTTGTGGAAGGTTGCATAATTTTGGTAAGATAGGCCCAAAAAGAGCGTTTTGGATAGTGTCACATATTTTTTTTACCCCCACAATTTAAAATGATCCAAATTAAAATAAAAAAAAAAAAGTTGAAAAGAAAGACAAGGGAAAGGTATCAAACTTTTGAGTCTTACTTCCTCCTTTTGACACACCTTCATGATTTGTCGTTATATCATTAATAGAGGTGTTCACATGTTTCATCAAAGGAACAAAAACTTGTGCAGTCAAAGGAGTCCTTGTATTCCTCCTTCGCCTCTGTTTCATGTCCTCTTCTTCAACTTACAAGAACAGACTTTAGGACCCCACCTTTTGGTTTAGCAGTTAGCACCGACGTGTTTCTTGCTGAAGAAGCATGTTACATGCACTGGCTCTCTGTCAAACTGTCACATCCTGTTGATACGTATTGATTCATCTTACTGGGGTGATTGGTTGGAGTTTACTGATAATTGCCATCAACAAAAATCACAAGGGAAACGGCATTTACCAAGGGGACCAAATCAACGGAGGATCAATCCGGTTAAAGTATTGAATCATTGATAAAACAGTAGTGGAACACCTTTGACTTTATTAGCTCAACTGAGCAAAATAATAAGATGGGAATTTTTTACTCACTAAAGAATACTCGCTCAAGCTTTTCTTTTCGTTTTAGGATGATATGGAGAACCCAGAGAGGGGGGGGGGGGGGGGGGGGGGGGGAGAAGCATCTTCAAACGAAACAGATAAAGAACATACAAAGTAAACTAAGATTACAACACAATCAGCCTGAACACAATATCATCTTATCTTACACAAAGCTGGGATACTCATTGAGTAGTTTCTGTTGTTGCTCCAGCAGCATCAGCTTCTGAAGTGGTCTTAGCCATCACCTCACCTGGAGGAGGATGGTCAAACTTGCATGTTGCCCCGTATTTGCAAGTCCCTGTCTTCATGTAATAAGGGCAATTAAGCGCACCCTGCAACAGTTTTTTTTATTCTATGGCATTAGCACACAAACTCATAACATGCACGCTTCTAACGATACCACTTTGTACTTGTAGGTACCTCTCTTCTGGGATACCCTGCAAGGCTCAGCTTTACATTCGGTTGTTGAGAAGCTTGTTTGGCCGTTGCATTTAACCTATCTGCTGGGTGATGGAACCTGCATCTCTCTCCAAACTTGCACTCCCCTGTCTTCATGTAGTACTGTAATATTGGAGAACAAGACTTTTTGTTAAGTCCAACAGATATGTAGAAGCACAGCTCAACTTTCTCAAAAAGAAACAAGAATACCCACGTCACATTCTGATTGTCCAGGTCTTTGGGGATAAGTTGCTGAAACCGCTCCAAGCTGCACCAAGCTCAACTTTGTAAACCTCTAGCAACTTAGGAGGAGCTTTTGAATACTTCGTACAACATGAATATAAGGCATTTACCGTGGGTTGAGACAAAGTCTGATAGAGGGAGGTAGCTGGTGTAACCATCCCAAGGTTTAAATTCGCAGCGTTCGACGAAAGTAGAGAATAGTTTATCCCAGCAGCTTGGGGGATGAATGCTGTGCACAAAATCAAAACATTGCACATCACAAGAATTAATAGATGAAAGTGATACGTTAAAGCCTCTAAGAACGACAAATATTGATATGATCACAAACCAGTCCTCTCAGGGTGATTGTAGCGACAAGTGGCGCCATACTTGCAGCTGATTGTGGAAACGGGAAACCAGTTAGAACGTTAATGTCACAGTTTTATTAGCAAGGTTGTAACCAACGAACTAGTATTGTACAACAGATATTCACCTTCCAGTTTTGAGATAGAATGGACAGTCCGCTTCCCCCTGCAAAAGCTACAGTCTAGTTAGTGAAACTTCATTCTCAGATCTCAGAACATGCCAGCACATAATGCTCACAAACCATCTTCATCAGTTCTAAGTATAGTGCCTATAAGACACTAAAAAGTTCACCAATTGTGCCTATAAGATAATAGATCAGTCTTAAGGCAAATTGATGTATTCATTACCGGTCTAACAGGTAGTCCTTTCGAGTTGTGATACAACGCTGGGGTAAATGTGACATGCGGATTGTTTGTGGCATCAGGATCACTGGTTAACACCTCACTGCTACCATTACCTTGACTAGATGATGGCAGCTGGATATCCTTTGGATGGTGGAACTTGCATGTTAAACCAAATTTACATTTTCCAGTCTTCATGTAGAACTGATGCAGAAACGAAACATTGCCAAATTACTAATCAAAATCAGTTTCATCTGTAAGGGAATTTACAAAAAGCGGATATGTATTAACGAGTCTATTATGTGTGTATCTTACTGTGCACATAGGTTCAGAAGGCCTCTCAGGCAACACATCTTGATTCTCAACACTAGCCTGAAATATATAAGAGCATAATGCTTTTATGTGCATGCACAACCCAAGAAAAAACTAAACCAGCACATATTACAAGGACTAGATTTTATGTGCAAAATGGAAAAGTCACTTACTGCAGCCTCAGCTCTCGGATGATTAAACTTGCACCTTGAAGCATATTTGCAGCGTTGTGTTTTTATATAGTACTGGACAGCAGTAAATAGAAAAAAATAATCAGATCCTCAGGCAAAACAGAAATAATATAGCTCGAAAAGTTCTCACGAGCAGCTTACAGGACAATCTGGTTCTCCTGGTCTCTCAGGGTACTCTTCATTTGGTACAACTGGTGCCTGAATGAAAAAGGATATTCATAAGCAAAAACAATCATATCAATTTTATCATGGAATGCCAAGAAAATGAGTATGTTGTCTCTTCCAATTCAAGGAATGATCTGACAACGGGAAGAGCAAGGATAACAAACATGGTCGCAAAAGCTCAAGTGTTGACTCACAATCAAGCTACCATATGTCATGTCTATACTTTCATGATAATGTAGTAGATCTAAGCCCTCCGAGACCAAGCAAAAACAATATAGTATATAGTTAAAAATAAAAAGTAATTAGGCACAAACTCCCGCAGTATAAAACATATAAGTTCATAACAGAATATAGAAAAACGTTACCATAATAATGTAAATATCATATGAGGGCATAAGAAATACTTAGATAGTAGTAAACGATCACCTCTTTCCAATCTGGGATTCCGCCCTCAGGAACCCAAATAGGATGATCAAACTTGCAGCTATCTCCAAATTTACATGTTCTTGTTTGCATATAGTGGGTACAATCCTTCTCCCCTGCCCTCTGTGGATATACAGGCAAATGGCTCGTACTCTCCAACTTAGGGCGCTTGGTAAAATAGTCTGTAGTATACCAAGCTTCGGTTTGACCAATTGTATTATGGGCACCCAACAGAGTCGGATAGTAGAGCGCTAGATTACATAATAAACAATAATATACAACGAAATGAGAATATATGTACTGAGTATAAGTATAATTTGAAAATAAATTTGGGGTAATAAATGTAGCAGATAATTACAGCAGAAACCAAAATATAGCATCAATTGTATCTTTAGTTAAACTTCCAGTAAGAAATTATGGTTTACACACAATCATTTCTTAAAGTCTACTGAAACCCATAGAGTGCATCAATTAATACTGCATAATCACTAAGGTGTTCAACTCAAAACATTGAGGTCAAGTTTAAAAACAATAGTCTTCAGCTACTTCTAAAGCAACAAAGACTTAAATAAGAACACTACAATAAGCTATATAGAATACAGTTTAGGGATGTAATTCGATCTGAATACTTGCGATTCTAACTTAATGTCCAAACACAAAACAAAGCAGCTGGCCAGACCAATGAAACCTCAATTCTAGCTAACGAGAAAGCACAAATGAATACAACCCAACAATAAATGTGCTTGTGCAAATGTAAAGTAAGATCTCTCCTAAAAAATACCAAGCTAGAGAGTAGAGACCATCATTAAAGCTGTGTTTTTTATGCTGCAATTGAAGAGACCTAAAGTCTCCGCTATGACCAGGACTAGAATCACGATGAGCAGAGAAAAGGGAAAAGCTAAAGTCTTTAAATTTCCAAATTATACGGCATAGTTTTCCCAAGCAATAAATAAGAAAATGATGCAGATCTCAGAATAGTAAGGAAAACAAAACAAAAAGAAGAGCATAGTAGTACCTTCAGAGGTGCGTTTGACACCAGGAGGAAGAGGCTCGACGGCAGAAGCAGCACCTGGAACCTCGACACCAGGCGGCCAAGAAGAAGCTTCCTGATGCTGAAGCAGTTGCGGATACGCCAAATGCGATGCCGTCGTGTTAGGCAGATGGTGATACATAGCGGAAGACGATGCAAGAGTCCCTGAATTGTAGTTGCTCAAAGCTTCGGATCCGTCACGAGCTAAGAAACGAAACGTGGTATCTGGATAATAATGGTCAGCAGAGGAGGAACCGTAGAGAGAGGAAAGAGCAGTAATTGGCGGTTGCGGCGGAGGAGCTGGAGATACGGCAGAGGCAGCAGCAGCGTGGGAAGGTTGATGAAGAGCGTAGCTATACAATTGACGATGTGCCATTCGATTGGAAGGAAAAAAAAAAAGAGAAACCCTAAAGGAAAGCTTTGTACTTTTTGGTGTCAAACTCTATTGTGTGTTGTGTGTTTGTGGGGTTTGTTTGTTTCTCTACTTTTTATTGTTCCAAGTCTAAGCAAACGAACGCTAAAACAACCAACGAAAACAGAACAATTCTCTCAGATCCATCATCCATCAAAACTGATTTTGACATTACCACTGATTCTGTTTAATTGCAATTTCCACATTATTAAATTCTCTCTCTTTCTTTCTTATCAAACAACACACAAAAATAATATTTAGTTTATAAAAGTTTGGAGCTTTTTTTTTTTTTTTTACAGAAGGGAATAAACACTGAAGGTAACTAAGAAACCGAACAAAGCCCCTGCTATGACTTCAACTTCAGTGTGTCCTATTGATTCTTTCAATGGTGGAACAACTTCCTCACTGATCTCGTCTGCTTGTAAAACCTTGTTAGATTTGTTCCCCTTTAAACTCATCACTTCACTTCTACTAGCATTTGCTGTTAGTTTGTTCAACACTTTCGCATGTTTCCCAACTTCTCTCCTCACCCCCTGTGATGGTACCAATCAAATATGAGATATGAGACATTATTAACTCATATCCTATACAAGCAATAACTAAAGCATGAATACTGAGGAGAACCAGCCAAGATCTATAGATACAATAGGTGTACTGAGACTTCAATCCAAAAGCCAGCCAGCCTCAGCATTTCTTTAGAGATCATCCTAGCTACTTGTGTAATGCAAGTTCGAATTTTGGGGAAAAGGGGAACATTACCTGGGCATCATACATGATAAGGCTAGCATAAACCACAGTTAGACCAAAGATGGAATCAGCAAACCCCCTGAAACCACACCATAGGAGATTACATAATGAATATATATTTGGGGGAATTGAGAAAAGAAAGGTTTTCAAGCTAAGCACCTTTCAAAAGCAATTGCAGTTGCTGCAGCCACAACAGACTAATTTCTCAGGAATCAAGTCACAATGTCAGAGATATAAACAAACACGGTTATTAGAGGAAAAGAGAAAGAAAGAGAAGAGCTTACAGATGAATGTGTTGAAGGGAAACCTCCAGCTTGAAAGACACTTCTAAAGTCCAATTTTTTCCCATACAAAACCACAGAAGTGAAGGGCTTTGAAAGCTGCCCAATCGCAGCGGAAGTCCCAGCAGCTATGAGTACCTTCACGCCGGTGAAATCAAAAAAGCCTAAGTGACGAATGACCCTCCCAAGGAATGAAAGAAGAGAAAAAAAGGTGAAACCTTGTTGTGGATGACCTCAGCGATATCTTGGAATCCAACATTGACAACGCAGGAGGTGAGACGAGGTGGCTTCTTTCGGCAGCTTGCAGGGTTGAATCTGGAGTTGGAGAAAGGGAAATAGAGATCACTGGCGGCGTTATGAGACACAAAACAGTGCTTCAACATCTCTGCCTAGTGAAAAGGAAGGAACTTGAGAGTTATTTTGTACGGATGACGATAAGAAAGGGGCAGCGAGATATTGGGAACCAATGGCTCTATTATGTCGACAAGAGTGTTGTCTTACAAACAAAATATGCTTTCACCCTTTTAGTAAAAACTCATGTCTCTTAAACCAAGTCATTTGTTCTTGTTTATAAATCACAATTTGTATTGGTCAAAAATTAAGAATATGAACAAAAAAAACACATAGAACTTTTCAGCTTGTGAAGTTTTTTAGTCTAAAAGTATTCGAAATCTATATATGCCGTATCATCGGTTGGACCAGCAGCACAGGTGACCAGAGGCTCAGGCTTAATTGAGTTACCATGATCACCAACTCCATGGTTCTTGGCCTTCCCTTTAGAGGCAGTGTATGGTCCCAAGTCAACAGGATCAGGAATGTGAGGAGGGGAAGCACTGCGCACCAGAGCCCAATTCACTCCTTCAAAGAAAGGGTGTTGCTTTATCTCTGTGGCTCCCCGCGTGTAAGCAATCCTTCTGTGAGGATCCTTCACTAGAAGTCCACGGATGAGATCACGTGCCGCTGAGCTCACATGCGGGCTATCCGGGAACTTCAGTGGCTGACCCACCACGTTGTGCAGCGTGGCTCTGTTTCCCTGCCCCTTGAACGGGGTGGTCCCATGGAGAAGCTCATAGAGGAAGATCCCAAATGTCCACCAGTCCACAGCACTGCCATGTCCTTCGCCACGTATGATTTCTGGAGCAAGGTACTCGTGTGTGCCCACAAAGGACATTGACCGCACATCTGTTGGCTCTGCCATGAGCTCTGGCATAGAGAGGCCACCAAGGCCAGAGTCGGATTTGGCTTTACGGGTTTTCTTGGAAGGGAGGAGGCGGGGAAGAAAGGCAGATGGATGCATGCAGCCATTGACGGCAAACTCCTCGTTGAGGATAGCACCTCCCCCGCTGCAGACTGAGGAGGACTTAACGAGGGTTGGATTAAAAGTGCAACGGAGGGAAAGGTCGAAGTCAGAGAGCATTATGTGGCCTTCATCTCGAACAAGGATGTTCTCTGGCTTTAAGTCTCTGTACACAATCCCCAGCATGTGTAGATATTCCAAAGCCAATAGCACTTCAGACGCGTAGAACCTGTCAACAAACTCATCAGAGAAGATAATATGTAAGCTCCAACGCCAAATACATTGAATGTTTTTACTAACCTCGCGGCCTCTTCTGTGAAACGCCTGCTGGGCTGCTTCTGTCTGAGAGAATGGAGATTTCCGCCGCTGCAGAACTCCATGACCAGACAGTAGAATTTATCGGTCTCAAAGTAAGAATAGAGTGTCGGTAAGAAAGGATGATCAAGCAGGGATAGGATTTCTCTTTCGGTCTGAGCCCTCAGTAACTTGTTTCTGCTAGCCAAGGAGGCCTTATCCATCACCTTCATCGCAAAAACTGCATTTGTCCCTCGCAGGTCCGCAAGATAAACGCTGCCTATGTCCCCATACCCTAGACGTTTCAGAAGCCTGAAATTGTCAAGACCTATTTGAGGACCTCTTGAAGCGACTGAGTTAATGGCATCCCATCTGACGTCCCCTCCCGTGTGAGGCTTGAAAAGTGTAGCTGATGGACCGACCGAGTTATCACCATAGGTATAGTCGGCATTATTTCTAGGGGCTCTCTTGTTGTCTGGGGACTTGGTCCTAGGGTGGTGATGATTTCTGCCGCTTGGTGATTGTATCTCAGGGGTGGTTAAAGGAACAATCTTCTTGGGATCATAATGAAGATTTTTAAGAGGATTCTTCCGCATAGGTAAGCTATCACCATCGCTCGAATAGGTATTATGCTTTAAATCACCCTCGTTGTTGGCAGCTCTCGTTGCAGTGGGAGGAGGTTCATGAGACTTTGCTGGTTGATGTTTGACAAGAGGATCCATCTTCTTGGGATCTAAATGAGGGTTCCTGGGAACATTGTCTCCTAGTTTAAGTGAAAATGGAGAGAGGTTTGCACGAGGCGACTTAGGTTTTACGTTTGGTTCAATCTCCTTGGAGCCGACATTAGCTGTGTTCTTCTTGGAAGCTAAGTCCATTTTCAGAACGTCTCCAGGTTGATGATGGTTCTTCGGTTATAATAAAGTAGCTCACCTACGAAATCATCAAAGAAAATCACCTTAAAGATGCATTGTTGCTATGTAACATGAAGACAACAACAGCAAAAATGCGTGGGAAACATTAAAATTCCGTTTTACCTGAGATGATCACGCTTCCTTGCTGATACAAAAGACAAGCTGAGGAGAATCAAACCATGTCAAACCGAAGAAACTGCCACCAGAAAGCAAGGAACAACACACATACAAAAAAAAGTAAAAGAGATTGTAATGCGTCAGAGAAACGAGAAAAAAAAGTGAAAATCTTGAAACAGGTTACGAAAAATCAAGAATGCGAACCATGTTTAGAGATAAGAGTATGTATTTCCCATAATGCAAATATCAAACTCTAAAACAAAGACAAAAACAAGTTAAAATGTTCCAAGATTCCAAATCCAGAAATGAAGAAAGAGGGACTTGAAATGTCCTGTCTTTGTAAACGTATAAAAATCCCCTTAATAGTATCTCAACCTGGAAAAGCAGAGAGAGAGAACATTTTCAAAGGAGGAGATACAAGAGGAGATGCAAAAGAGATGGAGAGAGGGAAACTTTCTTAGCCTCTCATCCCTCTTACGCATACATTGCCGTTTATTCCTCTCTCTCTCTCTCTCTCTCTCTCTCTCTCTCTCTCTCTCTCTCTCTCTCTCTCTCTCTCTCTCTCTCTCTCTCTCTCTCTCTCTCTCTCTCTCCCTAATTCCATTTTTTTTTCTTTTTGTCTAAATTAACCATTTTTACCTAATTTGGTTCATCGACAGAAGACATATGTCAACCAAATGCAGCCAGACATTGCTAACAGGAGCTTAGTTACAGTCATAGCTAACCTGGTCTCTCCTCTTCTTCTGACCAACGGAGAAGAAAGTGATGTTTCCAATTGAATTGTTCTCGACGGCGTCCAAGGTAGTGGGTTCGAACCGTTAGCAACGTTTTTTCGAAAATGAAGCATGACTCCGAGATACCAAGTCAAAGGAGTTGCAAAGTATTTGTCTTTCCTCTCCGATTCCATCGCCGACGAATCAAAGCAGCGACCCAGAAACACGGGAGAGACCAACCGGAGAAATTTACAAGGAAACTCGAATTTTGGTTATTTACGATTCATGGGCTTCTTTATTAAAGCCCATTTCAGCTAGATTTATCATAAACCCGTGCAAAATTTAGCCCCATCTTAATCTGCACTATGCTCTTCTTTCTGAGAAAATAGTTTTTTCTTTTATTTTGTGAAAAAAAGAAACAAAATGCATACGTTCTCTTTTCTAATAGATTTGTATGAGCAGAATTTGCATTGCTAGGTGTTTATCTAACAATATAATGAATAAAGGTTGGGGACTAGAGAAGATAATCAAATAACCACAAATTACACAACTAGAATAAGTAGCTTAAGCATATATAGTTCTGTTTGCTTCTTTTAGAGTAAAATTATAATCTTATTATTTAATATCTTCATTTTAAATGCAAAAGTTCTCTTTTTTTCTGAATTCTGTTAGTTGTGTTTGTTCATTTGTTGTACTAGGTTCGGACCCGCACGTACGTGCGGAGTTATTTTTCATAAATTATTAAAAAAACATAATTGTCAAGCTATCAAACCGGTCTAATATGTCTGATTGCAACGTTTATTTTTTTTTTACCCAAAAAAACTCATTCCTCGTAATTTACATGAGTAAATAGTACGTCCGCATATGTTCTGCTTGAATTCTTGTTTTGAAAATTCTCGTCCCGTTTTTTGTCATACATGAATATACCCACGCAAAAATTCTCATAACCTGATTATTATTGAAATAATTTGAACGATTTCCTAAAATATAATAAATCTGTTGTTTCATGTTTTTTTTCTTTCTAATATGTAAATTGGGTCAGTTTAGTGACATCGATATTTGATATGATTTTTTTTTAAACCCTTAAGTGTATTCCCCAATTAATAATATAGATTTCTTTCAATTATTGAATGTAATATTCCATACTTATATTAATGACAATTTCATGAAAATAATATAGTAAAAGAAGGGAAAAAAAGAAAATGGGATATAAAGTATTTTCTATATGAGATACCAGAAGGTATTTTATTATGGAGAATTCTATTAATTTGGATATTTTTAGTTTTTTAAAGTAATATTTGTGCTTGTAATTGATGGAGATATAAAATTATAAATTGTTTCGTGGGGGGGGGGGGGGGGGGAAGACTATAATTGGTCATTAAATCCCTTATATAATTGGTCTTAGTTACAATATTATATCACTGGATTTAATAAATTTTTATTGGTCATTAGATCCCTATATATCTTAGCTATTTGTATAATATTATTACTTGTTTTCCTTTTTATTGAACTGGATTTTTTAAATTTTAAGATTTCTGTAAAATCACTATAACTACATATTTATATATAATGTTTAACTACATAGTTATCCAAATTAAATTATATATCCATGTCATTTCAATTGGTGATCATATGTTCTTTTGGGCAAATATAGTTATTGTTTTTAGCAAAAGAATAAACATTAAGTCAGTTTCAAATGATCTTCGATTCTTTCACTATTAGAGCTTTATAAAATTATTAGAAAGGTAACATTATTTATATTTCTGAAAATCTGATTTTAAATATATATTTTTTTTACATCTCATAATATAGTCATATTATTATATTACAATACATAGTGAAATTAATTTAATTTTGAAAATATATAATTTATCAATTATTGAATAATATTCATCAATTTTAGAATTTATAGGAGCAAAATATTGTGTATATAAATAAATTGAAGAGCAGTGGCAATTGACAAAATATATATATATATATATATATAGTCAGTGGCAGTTTTATGTAATTTTATGGAATACTAATAAATAATAAATGGCTATAGAGCTTTCTCACAATGACAGATCAGATTTTTCTCCAAAATGATTTTCTTTTAATATATAAGGGATATGTCAAACAGATGAATACAAAAAGAAATCAATTATGGGATAAATACAAAAACCAATTATAAGATAGATGATCTGGAAATTAAGCAATGGCGGGGCATATGGATGATGTCATGATAACATTACACACCATCTCTCCTCCTTTCCTTGTACCATACGGTCTATGTCTACACCACTTACTTAACGAAGGTGCAAGTATAAATACGGTCGTTCTTTTTTTGACGTGTGTTTGTACACATACATGTATAATTATAAACCAACAATGCAGTATTATTTAAGTTAGTCTAGCAAATATATATACTAATCAAGTGATTTCATGTCAAAAGAATGGTATTGATGACTCTTTTGTTTTGTCTTCTTCAAGATCTAGCTATAAAAGCTGGTTTTATATAACTCTTATCTATTACTGTATATATGCGGTTACAAAATGATTGACTGCGTAACAACTACTCGCAAACCTGATTCAGCTTGTTTAAGATTAAGTTTGTAATGGCCCATCCGTCCAAATTAAACCACTCTTTTTTCTTCTATACTTTAGTGTGGACCGATCCGTGATTGGCGGACCAAATCATATTGGATACAAACCGCAACGGTTTGGCCCATTGCTACATCGCTAGGGGTGAGTTGTTTGACATACGTGGGGTCCCAACTCCCAACAAATCGTTGGCAACAATGAGGCGTTTGGTGATATCACAGATTGTTACTTGTTTAGTCTTTTAGTTTAACCAACCAATATCATAGTAGAGTACATCCACACCAACGACGACGATATTACTTACCCTCTTCTATGATCCTAATAACAAAAAATGAATATATTTTCTTTATTTTAGAAAGAAAAATTCAATTTGGTTTAAATAGCATATCTGTCTTCATGTTTTCTTTGCCTGGCCTATTCGTATTCACGTTTATCATACAAATGGTTATAAATGACTAGCGCACAAAATAAATATCGTCATGTGGCTACTTGCTTGTAATTATTATGGTATAACTCGTTTTTTTTCTATACTTGCGGCAGAGAATCAATCAACACCGGCCTTTCATGCCTTTATCCTTTTATCATCATCTTCTCGATACAATTACTTGTTCTTCTCACAATAAAATAAAACAGTTTCAAATATTAGCTATATTATGTATTCATTTTAATTTGTTGTCTATACATGTCTGTGCTTGAATATATAATTCACTGAATCGGCAAAAGCCTTGTAACTTGTTGGTGTTACCAACATTTAATTTTATTCAAATCACCGAAAAGACCCGTGATTAAACCAAATAAATAGTCAATACACCTCCCTGTATTATTCAACACTGTCGACTTATTATGACGGATGGAAAAAATATATATATAACGCCGTCATGCAGTAGTCTACGCTACTGAGCTACATAACCTGTCGCTTATCGAACATTATGAATTTGGTAATTTGCTATGTAAATTGATATATTAATGAGTTAAGGAGATAAGGGAAGGAAGTAGCAATGAGGCGTCCATGAAGTCTCCTTAGGGTTGTTATAATATTTTTCATTTGTCGTCACCTTAAGATTGTTTTAATCGTATAACATTATTGTGTGCAAAGTGCAAACTGGCAGTTTGAATTAATCTCCCTTTCATCATCCACTGTCTTTGTCGTTCGTTTCATATTTCTCGAGCAGTTAGGATATTCTACTATATATCTATAGTTTTATTACTTTTAATTAGTTTATAATCTTAAATTAAAAGGTTCGGTGATACTAACTATATATTACACCTAGGAATAAAATAACAAGCCATTTTTTACCAAAAAAAGACAATAACATTTCACTGTTTGTTCAATCTGTATATACACAGTATCAAGCGGTGACACTACCAATATACG
This sequence comes from Camelina sativa, assembly GCF_030686135.1. NCBI lineage: Eukaryota > Viridiplantae > Streptophyta > Magnoliopsida > Brassicales > Brassicaceae > Camelina > Camelina sativa. The sequence goes on from NC_141880.1 coordinate 4,915,835, forward strand.
ATAGTATTTGATTTTAAACTGTTTAGACTTTTTTGAGATGAGGCCAGCGTAGCTTGGATTGGAGTTTAACGCAACACAGTGTGCACGCATCTCTTTCGATTCGGATATACTCCGATAAAAAATACTACACATTATGTCATGTTTTGTGTCTCTCTATCTCCTCCATAATACAGTTTTTTTAGTTTTAAATTTGAACCGACGAATATAAATGAAAAAAAAAAAAACTAAGAAATTCTACAAGAATCCAACGGTGCAAAAGACAGCCAATGAGAATATGACAGCTATACATCTTTACTCTCGCCCCATGGTGACTTTGACTCTCTTTGGCCTCTCCCCGTACAATTCATCCATTACATATATAATATTATACCTAACCCTCTCAATCATATGAAACGTATTTTGTGTTTTTCTTTTTGTTATAAAATAATTTATGATGTAAGAGTTTCATCACCCTTCTTGAATACGTTAGCATACCTTCGGTTTCTTCCTAGTGGTCAGAATTAAGTTAAAAAAAATAACCGACTTCACTTTTTGGAATTTAGATCATGCAAACTCTAATTTTGTTACTGCTTATTAAATGCATTCATCTTATTATTATTTTTTTCTAAAACAAAACTAAGAAGAACATTGTGTAAATGAAACTTTAGTTTCGAATTGTACCAAAAATTATTGGAGGAGGATCCAACATAGTAAACATTAATCGTCAAAAAAATAAGTGAGAAACTCAATAATTTGAGAATAGATCTCACAATATCTGTCATTGTTGACCATTTAGCTACATTTCAAAAGGTTTACTTTTGTTTTCTTGTTGAATGAACTAATTAAAAAGACCACGAAGAAAAAAATGTGAAACTATGTTCTCTAAACATTTACGTGTTGAAAATCTAATAGACTTATAGTAATACTAGTCCATTTTATTCTTTTTGAATAGTATTTAGATTAATAAAACAAATTAAGAAGTGTTTTGGTTTTAATACTGTTCTGTCTAGGCGTTTATGAACAAATCACCATAAAGCTTGTACGTGGGAAATACAAACGTGGACATGTCCCGTTTCGTCTTTAAGTAAACACTAATTTTGTCCTAAATGGTTACTAGTATTTAAAGCCCTTAATTTGGTGAAAGACTTTTAAAAATTGCTAAAGATTATTATGTAATTTTGTTGATTAGTTTTCTAAAATCTTGTAAAACGTTTTATACGATTTTTGTATTTTTATGATATTTTTCATGATTTTATTTTGTGAATAAAATATATAATCAAGAACCAATAATATAATAATTGAATTCATTAACAATTCTAGTTTTTTTATTTTAATTGAATAACACAAAACTCTTAATAACATTATAAAAGTCTGAATTTAATAACCTAGATTTATTAAGATTTTAAATTAACTTTTACAAATCACAAACAAATAACATTAAACTTTAGCAAGAGTTTAATAAAATATTTTTATCTAATAACAACAGATTCTACATAATATTTAAAGTATTTAAAACTCTATTCAAATCACAAACCAATACCCTTCCTTAAATTTATTCACAATACTTGATTTTTTTTGTTTTAATTGAATAACACAAAACTTTTAATGATTTTATAAAAATATGAATCCAATAACTTTGATTTGTTAAAATTTTAAATAACATTTTACAAATCACAGTCTAATACTAATACTTAACTTGATAAAATTTTATCTAATACAGCAAATACTACATAACATTTAAAGTATTTAATACTCTATTCAAATCTAAACGAGTAACTTCCCCTTACACTAACTGATAATTATAAAATAAATAAAATAGGAAGAGAGAGACAGAAGCGTTTCATCAATGTATATAAATACTCTGTTTTGGAAACAGAACCCAAAAGGGGCAAAAACAAGAAGACGAAAAGAAAAAAAAATGCAGAGAAACAAGAAGAGCCTAGTGCTCTCCTGTCTCATCACCACGACGATGCTCCTCCTAATCGCCGCCGTAGATTCCACTAAAGACACGTCGGTGCGGCTCGAATTAGCGCACCGAGAGACTCTCTGGCCAAATCCTCTCAGCCGCATTGAGGACATTACCGGCGCCGACCATAAGCGTCACAGTTTGATATCTCAGAAGCGTATGTACAAAGGAGGAGTTAAAATGCCTCTGGGATCAGGGATTGATTACAGAACGGCGCAGTACTTCACGGAGATAAGGGTCGGTACTCCGGCAAAGAAGTTCAGAGTGGTGGTTGATACAGGGAGCGAGCTCACTTGGGTGAATTGTAGGTACCGTGGGAGAGGCAAAGGTAAAGCTGAGAATCGTAGAGTGTTTAGAGCTGAAGAGTCTAAGAGTTTTAGAACAGTTGGATGCTCTACTCAGACTTGTAAAGTTGATTTGATGAATCTTTTCTCACTTTCTACTTGTCCCACTCCTTCAACTCCTTGCTCCTACGATTACAGGTAACACACTTTTCTCAATTTCGTAATGTTTTTTTTTGCATTATTTAAATACAGAGTCAAATGTGATTAAGTAGGTTTGATTATTGGAATTTGTAGTGATGGTGATGGTGGAATTTACAGACATTTTAATGGAGGAACAAATAGCTGTTTAAGGAATTGTTTGTGTTTGAGACAAGATATTTTAGATACAAAGTTTGGTGGTCAATCAATGAGAGAGGAGAAGGGAAGAGGGACCTCTCTCTCTCTCTCTCTCTCTCTCTCTCTATCTCTATCTCTATCTCACTATCTCTTGTCACTATATCATTGTCTCTTCTCATCACATATGTTTATATTTAGAGAACTCTTGGGGGTGGCATAGATTAGATGCAAGTGTATGTAAGGGAGGGTGAAATTAAATGTGAGTTGAGCTACAATTCAGCACTATACATAAATGTCACTTATTGTGACTTGTGAGTTAGGTTTGACGTTTGTGCATACATAAATTTTCAAACCTCTCTTACGACAGGTTAACCTAATGCAAAAATTGTTAATGATCTGAGTTTCTGCATTTTGTATTTAACATTAAATTGATGGGTTTTGGAATAGATATGCGGAAGGGTCGGCACAAGGTGTATTCGCAAAAGAGACAATCACTGTTGGTCTAACTAGTGGTCGTAAGGCTAGACTCCACGGTCTCCTCATCGGTTGCAGTAGCTCCTTTAGTGGACAGAGCTTTACCGGAGCTGATGGGGTTCTTGGTTTAGCCTATAGTGATTTCTCCTTCACTTCCACAGCCACTAGTCTCTTCGGTGCCAAATTCTCTTACTGCCTCGTTGATCATCTCTCACACAAAAACGTCTCTAATTATCTCATCTTTGGCTCTTCCTCCTCTGCCACCAAAAACGCCCCCGGACGAACCACCCCGCTTGATCTTAGTGTCATTCCACCCTTCTACGCGATCAACGTCATAGGAATCTCCCTCGGAGACGACATGCTCAATATCCCCGCGAAAGTGTGGGACGCAACAGCCGGTGGTGGGACTATCTTGGACTCAGGAACTAGCCTCACGTTATTGTCTGAAGCCGCGTATAAACCGGTGGTTACAGGGCTCGCACGTTACCTTGTTGAGTTGAAAAGAGTCAAACCAGAAGGAGTACCGATTGAGTATTGTTTTAGTTCCAAGGCCGGGTTCAACGAGAGCAAGCTACCGCAACTGACGTTTCATATGAAGGGTGGTGCACGTTTTGAGCCGCATCGTAAAAGCTACCTAGTAGATGCTGCGCCTGGAGTCAAGTGTTTAGGGTTTATGTCGGCGGGAACGCCGGCGACTAATGTGGTTGGGAATATAATGCAGCAGAATTATTTGTGGGAGTTTGATCTTAAGGCCTCAACTTTGTCTTTTGCTCCCTCTTCTTGCACGTAGCTGTCTTGTCCATCTCTCTTGTGTTAATTATACTTTTGATTAATTGGAATATACTACATATTGTTTTGTTAGTGAATGTAATAAAAACATGTTTGTTGTAAAAATTGCAATATTTGGCACTTTTGTTCATCTTGATCTCCTTGTAAATCATTTAGATTAGATTTCATCATCCTTTACAAAACTTGTCATCATTGGGCCTTTAGAAGATAAGGCATACTTATACCGTTAAAAGGGCTGTACCCAGAGCAGATAAAATGGGTTTAATTGTAATAAGATTGGGCTCAGAAGTCCATTCCTGATAAGTTTTACACTCTGACAAGACAAGGCTGTTTCTGACAATAGGAATCTTATGCATCGTTGTATGTATGATCTCATGCGCTCTCTTCACAGAGCATATGTCTCTTTTCATTTTTTCCACTCTGTCACTTATGGAACATTAGTAACGCTTGTAGAGTACTCTGTTTTGTACCAAAAGTAACCCATCCTTGCTTAAAGATCACATCATCTTCAACACACCAAAAATTAAAACCTACTAAAAGGAAAATATAGATTGAATAAACATATAGAGTGAAGAAGGAGCGTTGTTGTTGGAACTTGTGAAATGAATAAAACTATAAAAGAGTGGGAATTGTAGAAAATAAGTTAAATTTGGGGGATGGGGGGAAACACATAGTCACATACCCAATGACCAATCCCATCATGGCATCCACTAAAATGATCCAATCATAATTGGTGACAGAGAAGCATCACATGCTGCATCATCATGACATTTGCTTCTACGAGAATCAATCACTACTTACTCTTCTTTCAATAGTACAAATGTGAATAAAATATCATAGACCATCAAATGATGATAATAATACGTATGGGAACCAAGAAGATGCTCAATTTTTCCATCCGGTCGTTTAGGCGGCCAAAATCATCTGGCAAGTTAAATTTTGGTCTAATATGTTTAAAATTGATTAGTGGAAAGGTTAAATGGCTTTTGGTCTTAGATGTTCAATTAATTATGTTTTAATCCTTTTCACCAGTATCCTGAAAAGTTATATAACATTATGTATACAATTTTACACCAATTAAGCATATATAAGGATACAATTAACAAACTACCGATCGATTTTTGCTTAATGTCAGTTCAATTTGCTAGGCGTTAGACCATTCTTGAACGTCTAATATTGACGTTATAGAACTTTTATACAATAGATAAATCCAATGAAAATCAATTACTATTTCAATTTGTCACACCACACATACATCAAAAAAACCTTATACATGTGATTTTAAAAAACCTCACACAACAGAAAATAATCAAACGAGGCTTATCTTACATAGCCAAATTTTTTTTAAAAAAAAAAAAAAAAAAAACCCGCAATATCTTTTTTCCTACACCTATATTTTGCACTCGAAAGTTAAATAAAAACAACGCTTTCAATTAAACTAAAATTTAAATAATTAGGGATTGTTTGCGAGGATATTGCAAGGATTGTGGCGACAGCAAGTGAGCAAGTGGTCGTTAGTAAGACCAGCGGCTTGCATGAATGAGTGAACCACAGTTGGACCAACAAACCGGAAGCCTCGACGAACCATGTCTTTGCTGATGCTCTCAGACTTCGATGTCTTAACCGGAATTTTGTGTCCAATCTTGTAGTTTGTGGAGATAGGCTTGTGGTTCACAAATCCCCAAAGGTACTTCCCTAGTGACCCGAACGCTTTCTTGATCTCTACGATCTTTGTAGCGTTCTCCACAACACCTCTCACTTTGCTCATCTCTAATTTGTATTCGATGCTTATTGCACTCATCTCTTTCTCGGTGAGTTTGGCAACCGCTTCCGCCTCAAACTCCATAAACGCCTTCCTGTAGTCTTGGCGTTTTCTTAAGGTTGAAGTCCAGTCGGAGCCTACTTGTGCCCCGCTGAGGGTCAGCAGTTCGAACAACATCCTGAAATAAAGAATTAAAGATATTTAATTTACTATTTGACGAGAATTAAATGAAATATCAATTACCCTTTTTACATATATGGAAAGAAGTGTTATGTACGCACTTGTCATCATGAACTGGAACTCCCCATTCTTCATCATGGTAGGCCACGTAAATAGGATCTGAAGATAACCAAAAGAATCTGTTAAAAACTATAATATAAATTAAGATGAACCTATATTAAAGTTAAACCAAAAAAAAAAACTTCAAAAGTACTATAATAATCCTATATGAGTCATGAGCTAATTTAGACATTATTACCAATTGATTTTGAGTAACTGATTTTGAATTGAAACTTATAGTAAAATCAGATGTTGAAGAGAAACACACACAGAAAAAAGTAACAAAGAGATAAATAGGTTTATACCAGAAGTGGGGGTGAGGAAGCTGCACCTCTGAGGATGAGGGTTAGGGTTAGGGTTAAGAAGAGGGACGACTTTAGAAGAAGTAAAATTAATGGTTGATTTGGATCTGCCGTAATGAGCAATCTTTAGTTTCCTTAGGGCTTGTTGTGCCGCCACTTGCTCCCTCCTCACGGCAGCTATACTTCCAGGAGCCTCCGTTATGAGCCAGGAAGAATAGCTCTCTCCTTCCTTAAAACTCTTTGATTTCTTGCGCTCTAAGCTTCCTCTCGTTTTGGCTGCACCATTATTGCTCATCACACTGTCCCTCTTGAGGGACTCAGAGCGGTCCATTAGACGATTGCAATTACTTGGCGGCAACATTCCTCTTTTGGTCAAACTTATTGCCTCCGTATTGCTCATATTCTCTTAATTATATTAATTCTTAAGATATAATGGTGATGGATGATGGAAGCTGTATTAGTAAAGAGGAAGAGAGAGAATGGTTGAGATAACGATCAATGGTGATGAAGTAGAGAAGAGAAGTGATTGTGTACGTATATATAACTGTGAGAGGCAGAGAAAGTTGAAAAGTAGTGATGTGTAAGGGCGATATGTAAACATTCTTAATTACAAAGTGAACATTATTCTAAAACGAAAACCGTGTGGATATTATTGGATTAGTTCAACAAGTAATAACAAAAAAAAGAGAGAGAAGGAATATAGAAAAGAGAAGAGAGGCAGAGCATGTGCAGAGGATTTGATGCAAAGATGCCACCAAATCATCCCATGTGACCTTTTAAGTCTTTCCCTAACTATTTGTGTTTACTTTTCTTTTGGTACTTCGATATTCTTTCTTGTATTATTTTAGGCTGCTTTCCTAATTATCTTCTGATATTTTAAAATTTTCAGTTGTTGTCCCTATATATCTTGTGATATTTTCTTTTATAATTTTTGTCTCACACACACACACATAAAAATCATACTATTTACAAAAGCAGTTTAATTTACAAGAATAATCAATACTTCATTAGTCAACAAATAATTAATTAAACATTAATTAAAGTGTGTTTGTTCAATTGTATGTCACCGGATCGGTTAACTTTCGCGCATCTTTTGCTTTTGTCATACATAATTTTCTCTTCATGCACAATTTTTTTTTTATGGAACGCAATTTTTGGAGAAATTGGGATGAATTTCAAAAAAGGACCAAAACCTAAGTAATCAAAGTGTTTACGATGAAGGAGATAAGGTAAGAGACAGACCATGTGATACCATTTATCCTCTCTATCCATTATCATTACCAATACTGTAATTATAACAAACACTACTTTAATACATATCCTTTATTCTCGATCTACTGTGCCTCGGTGTCGTCTTCGTGTTGCTGCTCAATGATTTAAATATAGATGAGATTATTATGTTTGCGTCATCCGTTTTGTTTCAGTTCAATCAATATTTCTAACGCGCGCGGATCGGAACGTAATAATTGGATTGCCGTTTTGTGATTAATATAACTGACATTTTCAACACCTGTTCATATATTCATGTACAAGTGTTAAGTCCGCAATTTAATCAAAAGAATGTGGCAATGTAACATGTTCCCTCTTTGCCGTTGCTCTTCCCACGAAGTTTCATTAAAAACTAGCATTATTATTTCCGTACCAATAAACGGAAGGAATATCGCCGTATAGTCTCGTCGTCAATCATAGGCGAACGACGCAAGAACTTTATTGATTGAATATATTGGGCCTCTATTGGGCTATCTTAACACCATATTTTTCAACATATTTAGCCCACTTGATGCTGCGCAAGTATAAAACAATGATGCTGAAGCCAAAAAAAGCCCTTACTTACGTGAAAACTAACGAAAGTCTACTCTTTACATTAATGAGGGGAAAAATGATACACTGATTTGGAAAAACTCTCAGCTTTTCAAAACTAGTGAAAAGGAGAAAGGGGCAATTATTCATATACTTATATATACACTTGAGAAAATGAAAAATATAGTGTAATTAAGCTAAAAGGTCCAGCCAAGATCATCCAAGGGGTTGAAATCGATAGACATTGCAGAGGAGAAAATGGTAGCAAAATCAGGATCAAAAGCAGAAGAAGAAGGAGTATTAAACAAAACATCCATGTTGAGATCATCATCATCAACTCCTACTACTGACTTATCACCCGGCAACATCGGAGCTTCGTGGTGGATCGCCATTTCATCAACATTTGACCAGTTAGGAATCATATTCTCATCATCCAAAAGACTTGACATGGTATCGTTGATAGGGATCATGGTTTGAGAAGGGATTAAAGTCCGAACAGGAGATTTAAGTCTGTTTGGTTTAGTGGTCGTGGGAGGATTGATGTTTGTGATTGAAAAAGCAGTGGTTGTTTGATCAAGATCAGTAGGGTTCTTCATGATGGACGTCGTCTTTTTTGACTTGGAAATATTACTATTAGAAGAAGAGGAAGAAGAAGATCTTTTATGTGAAGGCATAAGATTATGCGTAGAAGGGTCTAAGCCTTGAGAAAGAAGTTTCTTCTTAATGCATGAGTTCCAAAAGTTCTTGACTTCATTATCAGTGCGTCCAGGTAAGTGCTTTGCAATCTGAGCCCATTTGTTACCAAGAATTCGATGGACATCGATTATGATTTGCTCTTCCTCTTCGTTAATCGAGCCTCTCTTCAGATCAGGCCTCAGATAGTTTATCCACCTTAATCTACAACTCTTCCCACATCTTTGCAACCCTATTTACACACATATATACATACTGTTAGCAAAAGTATATATAAAAAAAGAACATAGCCACATAGGCTAGTTCACTCATTGCTAATTAGTTTTGAATTTCTCACAAATATATGAACAAAAAATAGTAAAAAGAGTTGGAGATAGAAGATACAAAACCGGCTAGCTTTGGAACGGAACTCCAACTAGGATGCCCATGAGTGGTGATATAACGAAGAAGCTTCTCGTCTTCCTCTGGAGACCAGAGCCCTCTTTTCACCTTGTGTTTCCCACAGCATCGATGTCCCATATCATCTCTTTTCATTTCCCATTTCTCTCTCATCTTCGTTATTTTATATATACAGAGTCTCTTGGTGTTCATTATTTAATTGATTAACCCACATTAGTACTAATTTCTTCCTTGGATAATTAATCTATATGAATAACCAAACTTGTGTTGTTTCTCTTTTTTCTCTGTGTCTTCAAACGGAAGCCTGATTAGAGACAATGGTTGTTCACGTCACTTTCCTTAACAAAATCATCTATGTATCTAGTTAACTTGTGATTTTCGTTATTGCCATACATTTGCATGCTTGCTTCCTGTAATTATCAGTTTAGTTTAATGCAATGGTTTTAATGATCTTCTATAGTATGCTTTAACGGACACTCATTAAATTGTTGTCTACTGGACTTCAAAATACTTCGGAACATTGGTAAGAAAAATAGTACTAGAATAAACACACAAGTTATTGTCATGGGATCATGATATATTACGTTATTTTAGATGAATGACTCGTTGGGTTTCAGACCTTTCACGCTTCTTTGTAAACAATATATAAATACGCATAAATGCTATATAACAAAATAAAGGATCACTTATACGAGCGTTGCCCCTTCACTTCATTAACCTATATAACATGTGTATGGTTAAAATGCAGTACTAGAGTCGTCAACTAGATGATCGTAATTACTTTTATTTTATATTTTGATTAAGTTTTATCCCACTCTTTTACCATGTAAACTTCGACATAGCGTAATTTTTTTTTTTCATTTATATATTACATATGACTCTAGTCTAAACGCAAGCTATAATATTCGGAGACTATGGACAAATCAAGTATTTTCCTTTAAAATTTATATCTATATGATTGCAACATATATAGCAAATCGGAGTACTCGGATCTCAGTCCAGGGCGAACCCAACCCTTTATAGGATTCGAGGAGGTTGTATCGTGGAAACCAATATGAACAAAAACATAAGATAACTAGTCCCAACCGGTTAGTTAATTTGATCGTCATGAGGGGAGACTATATCTTTGCAAGTGAGTTTGGATATTATGGGAATCACAAATAATATTACTACCCCGTACATACGTTTCATTTACTAACACATTAGTTAAAATTAGAGGTAAAGTAGGGATCACGAATGCATAAAAATTCCGACCTAATCTCAACAACTAGAAACTTGAATCATTCCATAAACCTTCCGAATAACATTTTCTGCTTAAGTAAGCCACGTACGCGTCAAGCTTAGTGTAGATATAGTTCTACGACGCAACGTTTATTTGAACCCGTCAAGTTAAACGTAAGAATAAACTAATCAATGGGTGGGGAGAAAGCGGTTAATTAACATAAATAATATAAAGCCGTCGCTGTTAATTACCGTATAATGTAAAAAATCTTTGTCTAGATGAAGCTACAAATATTTTAACTAGACACTTGTTTTGGTTTTCCATTAATATAACGTAGTCCTCTCTTTCAGTCCTTTTTCCTTATTATAAAATATTTGCTTTATTGATAAACCCTAACCATGGGTAAACTGATGGAATAGACCACTAGGTAATCTTTATATATTATCTATAAAAATCTAAAATTATAGAAAAAAGAGGCAATAGTTGGGCCATTCTGGTATTAATTTGACATCATGAAGTCAGAATGATGCGCACAATTCATTTTCTAAATCTTATAATAATTGGGTAATCATGATTCATGAGTTATTGTCCAAGACACGTATGTGATTTAGCAATTGTAGAAGTAGTAGCAAAGAAGCTCTTTTCTGGGTGTTATGTTTCTTGTTTCAATATTTTTTATTTTATTTACGACCAAATGTTTAGTTGAATTTACATTCATCAACGTGGCAAACATTACAATACACTATACAGAGTGGATTTTTTTTTTTTTTTAAACAATTTGATAACGCTTATGGGGAGTTTATATTTTGTCAGCTGGTAATTTTTTTTAATTATGACTCTGATTGGTAACATGATTTATTGAATTTGAGTTGCAGAGAATATTTATTTATATTAAAAAAACAAATCAGCTGTCGTCAAAAAAAAAAAACAAATCAGCTTAACAAGGAGATATACAAAAATTCTTTTAGATATTTACATTGAACTTTTTTATTGTTAGAAAAAAGGTGAGAAGAACGAATAATAACAAAAATCTGGATTTCTGAAAGCTGGTGAAGTGTGAGAGAAAACAAACAACACAATTACTCCATCGTCCAATCTTATTTTAAGTTATGTACCGGTCCTTACAAAGTCTTTTTAAAAACACACATCCATTTTTGAGACCCAAAAGACTTGCATTGACTCATCAACCGACAGACTCCAATCTTATCTTTAAGTTAAGTATGAAGCCTCCAATATACTGATCTTTAATCGTAGGACAATCCGACAATCTCACCACTTCAAAATATAAGAATAGACTTTCTAGTTTTACGCTTTTGGCCCAAATTTGAAATTTCAATTATTGGACACTAGCAAGAATTTATCGGAATGTGGGCAATTGGAAAGTTAACTGACAAACTTTTCACAAAACCATGTAATGGCAAGTATTATTTTTTTGCAGTGATATTTTATTGTAAGGAAATTATGATTTAAGAGATATCTATATTAACATTTTTGAAATACATTTTGTGTTATGCTTTTTTAAGTTTGTTTATTTAAAAAGTTATTTACAACATTAACCTCTAAAAAATTTCCAAAACTAACATTACTCCAGATTTTGTTTCCTAAATATTTTACATTTTATTTCAATTAAAAAAATAACAGCAATCAATATGGAAATAGAAGTTATCATATATTTAACCATACATTATGTTGTGTTTTGAAGATATTCTATATCTGAATCCTTCTTCGTAAACAAAGAAAAAAACAATTTGATTCCCATTTTGTTTTTCAAAATCTGTGAGCTTTGATTCTTAACGTAATAAAAACTTCGATTGAAAATTATTTAAATATTATAATTAACATATATAAACTTAATAAAAAAATTAATCATTATGAATATGTAAAATTAAAAAATTTCTAAAATATTATATAATGTGGTTATATAGTAGATGAGTTATAAAGAGAACATGTTGAAATTAATAATAATTATTAAATTTGTGTTAACACGGGTTAAATCCTCAATTAATTATTTATCAACACTACTATTTAGAATATTTGACATAAAATCAAATTGATTTAACTAAGATTGTATAAAATAATTAAATCATTAGGAAAAATATGACTTAGTCACAGCGTATAATTATTGATTATGTATTTAGATCCCTTATTTTTTGTTATAATAATTAAAAATCAAAATAGAAACTCAAACACTAAACAAAACAAACTAAATATAACAAACAAATTGTCATGACGTGTATTGCGGGTAAAAAAATAATATAAATATTTAGCCATACAACAACTAGAAAATTTAGTTATTCCTCAATTTACAAAACATTCAATATTTAATATATAGATACAACATAAAATATAAATTATAATAGAAATTATATGCCTGCGGTGTACCACGGGTTCAAATCTAGTATAGATTATGACTGGAGTGGTTAACAGGCCAAGTATCGTCGGATGGTGATGATGGCTAGAAAAGTGACTAGTAGAAAGACATACGATTTGATCGGTTATAATTGTGCATGTAGACTTTCTTACAAAAATTTTGACCTTAGAAGTTTTGCATGTAAATAATGTGACTTTAAAAAAACAGAAAATCAAATATCATGAGCTTTAGAACAACAAAACCATCGAAAGAACAAAAACAAATAAGAAGAATTAGGTTTTTGGAGAATTAGGATCGTATTTAGGACTAAAAATGTTTTGAAGTCGATACGGTAAATTAAAAGTGTAAAACCTTTAAATTTTACTTACCACTCGCCCCATAATCTTTAAAGCATTTTGCAATTGAACACATAATAAAACATATAGGCATCATGAGGCAGCCTACTTCACCATATGTTATCAGCACATTTTTATATCAAGCGAATAGGGAAGACTTCATGTTTGGCAGAAGTTATTACGAGTAAATTTGCGCAGTTATACACCAAGTGCGCATCAGAAACTAGAGTAGAAAGAGTCAAATAGCTTAGCTAGATCTATATATGTACTCTCTAACCGAGACAAACCGTACGGCCCTTAGTTATGGAACTCCGAGAATCTTGCAGGGTGAAGCTGGAATTGATGTCAGGGAGCATCAACGTAGAGTCCATGGAGGAAGAGGAAGGAAAATGATCCTCGAACCATGGGATCGGGAGGGCCGAAATATTGGTGCGGTCGAAGAAAAGAGTAGAGTAGTCTTTGGTGAGGCTTGCTTCTTGGGTTTCACATGCTTTCTCCAACATGCTCTCCATGTATTTCCCCTGTGCTTCTATCCTTTGATTCACTTGTCTCTCTAATTCTACTTCTTCCTCTATCCTTCTTTGCACTTCCATTTGCATCCTTCATCACCATCCATATAATTACCATTTGTCTATCATTAGATTTTGAGTACACATATATTCGAATATAATTAGGATTTGGAATTCAAAGCACATACTCGTTCATATTGCGACCAATGATCAGTGGACTAGTCGTAAATACAGCATTTCTTCGAAGATCCAACATGGAAGCTGCATGCATAACTCAATCACAAATTTTTAACCAATATGGTATCATTATTCTCGGTGCACATATATAAATTAAATAAAAGGGTGATAAATTATGACGGACCTCTATTAGTATCCCTAATATTAATGGAGTGATTTTGATTATGCTCCTTGTGAGGCTGCTTCCCAAGTCTGAATTTCTGTAGTTAAAAATACACACATTTTTTAAAATCCTAAACCCCACGAATAGATAGGAAACTAACTAAGAAGAAGAAAAAATGAATGAAGAGGAAACTGAGGAAGAAGAACATGAGGGTAGAGACCTGGAGATGGCTCTTGAGATGATAAAGCGTAAGACCCTTCACACCCATCACTCTCATTATCGTCTTTGGTGTGGCCTCTACTGATATATATATATCACAATTAACATAGCTCTAGCTAGAGTTTATACATATAGAGATACAAATGATGATGATGATGATGATGAAAACGTACTATCAGGGCCTCCAAGGTGGGTGACGGCGTCAACGAAGCGTTCATGAAGCTCTGCCGTCCAGCGAAGGCGAGGCTTAGGGTCAGTGGTGAGGACGAGACCTGATGATGAATCATCTCTCATCTCCTCCCTCGACTGCATCATTTAACTAAGGAATAAAACTGAATTAATGCCGATCGATGATGCTTATTCAACAAGAGAATATTAGTATTTATGAAAGATGAAAAAGGAAGCACACGACGTCTGCCATATTATAAGTATAAATTATGGAGTGACATTGACATAAATAAATTTTAATATAATATAAAAAGGGAGACATATCTATAAAACGCAGTAGGGGTTTAGGCTTTGAAGTTGTAACCCATGCAAGCTTTTTTTGCATCCACACATGTCTAAAATACGAAAACAAATCCAAATTTACATGTCTAAACTCCTTCTATTTCCGATGTATTGACGCGTGTGGCCTTACACACTACAATTACATACGATATGAAATTGCTTTTTTTTTTTGCATTTAAAAATATGCACATGCATGGGAATAACCAAGGAACAAAGGCATCTTATTCGTTTTAGTTAAAATTTGTTTAATTAATCTAGATGAAAAGATTCGTGTGCTTTGTAACTTTGAATAAAGAAGACAAGTGGAACAAAGCTGATGTTTAACTTTTAGCTCATCAATTAAGTTATATGTATGTAAAAGAAAAAAAAAAGAGGAAGGAAAGTAATTGTTTTGTTAGCTTAATTTTCAAGCAGCCTCTTGTCTCCTTTTTTTAGTTTATGGATTCTTCTTCTTATATTCCTCTACACAGAGATGAATATATTCCCCTTCAAATCACACACACCACTCATATATCATATATGACACAACTCAGTTAACTCATGCTCTCAAACTCAACCAAGTCCGTTGAGTATCGGACCAAACCAAACCAATAACAATAATACGCAACTTGTATTTGATCCAGCTAAAGATCAATACGTCGAGGCCCTTTTCAACACAGTTAAAGCCCAATTTATATATTAAAGGCCCAACTAGTTTGAGTATCTTTATGATGTGGTCAAACTAACCTGACATGTGCATATATTTTTGGATTTGTTAGCATTTTAGTATATTTTTGAATTTGAAAAAAGAAGAAAGTGTAAGATAGATGTAGCAAGAGATAGCAAAGTGTGTGAGATATAGTGATTGAGAGAATATCAGGGCATCGAGAGTTATGGAGAAGAAAGACGAGAGAGATGGAAGGAAGAGAGTGGTTATGTGGGTTTTTTTTCATTTGTTTATTATATTCTATATAATATAAAAACAAAAATAATAGCTAATTAAAATTGGTTTTCAAAAACTTTTCAGATATAGAAAAATCTATGTTTTTTACAATTTGTTTTGCATATTGTTTGATGATTTTTTTGATAATGTTAAATATTTTTTACAAATTTTGTATCCGTACACTTTATCGAGTGTAGACACATTATTGAGTGTACAGATATCTGTACACATTATCTAGTATACTGATGTAATTTGTTTAATGTGTACATTTAATTATGTGTACAGATATATGTACATTTAATTATGTGTACAGATATATGTACATTTAATTATGTGTACAGATATATGTACACTTAATAAGATGTATAGACACTTGTATACTTAAAATAGTGTACGGATAATATAATATATTAAAAAATTATTAAACAAAATTTATATCAAATTGTAAAGAAAAAATATATATATTTTTACGTATCTAAAAAGTTTTCTAAAAAAAGAAATATATTAATAATTATTTGAAAAATCAAGAAAATAAAAGAGAAGAAGAGTAATGGCATAAGATGTAATTAAGTAAGGTCTTGAATGACAAAAAAGACAATATGAACATGTGAATAGTGGTCAACGTTGTTTTTCTAATTGTAAATAGTGAATGTATTGATTTGCTAATTTTGTTTCAAAAACGTATCATTTCCCCAAATAACTCTATATTTTTTCAATTTTCTTGACCATTCTAAACAGTCCACCTACATCATCAATTCATTAAAAAAATTAAGCAATTGAGCAGATTAGGTATTTTTTTTTCTTTTGGTAAAAATTAAGCAATTGGCCATATTCATGCTGTGATCATATATAATAAGTCCATACCAAAAATCATATATAATTGGCCATGCATTAATTTGGTAATATTCAGTTGTATTTTTATCACATTTCTACTAAAATATCTTTTAAAAAAAAAACAAAGCAGAAGAGAACAAAAATGGGCAACTGCCACGATCCATCCTACGAAACTTCAATTTTGGGGTTTTCTCTCGTCTTCTTCTTCTTCTCTTCTCCTTCTAGATCGGAGGAAATGGGTCTTACCAGCCGCCATTGACGACTACGACGACCATTCCTTCTTCTTCTTCTTCTTCTTCTTCTAGCCTCCTTCTACTTTTTTTTTTTCTCTTTTTCATTCTCTCCCATTCACTATTCTCTTCTTCCTCTACACAGAGAGATGTCTTCTAATACACCATCTTCTAGCGCCGCCGCTGCTGCCGGATCGGCAGAATCTTCCGCCGCCCGGAGAAATTCGAAACGACCCAAGTGTATATCTCTTCTTTCCCTCATCGTCACGATTCTTGTTTAACTCTTCGATTCGATTCAATATTCTCGCTATGTCTTTATTAGATTTGACTCTAGTAGGTTGACTATATTATTAGGGTTCTTACTTTCTCATTGAAAAGACTTGATTTTTTAATTTAGAAGTTTTAGCTTAGGAATCGAGTATGCTCTATAGCTAAAAGGGTGATTATGATTTGATTTTGCAGATTCAAAATTTACACAGCAGGAGCTTCCAGCTTGCAAGCCTATTCTTACGCCTGGTTGGGTAAGTTAGCTTCTTGATTTTATTACTTGTAATCTCTTTATACTCATGTTTTTTTTTCAGTCTACAGTGTTTATTTTGCTTTGAAACGCTCAATTGAATTTATCTTTTTGTTCTGCAGGTGATTTCGACATTTTTGATCATTAGTGTCATCTTCATTCCACTCGGAGTTATTTATCTTTTTGCTTCTCAAGATGTAAGTGATGATGATCCAATACTGCTGTGCTGAGGCCTTCACTAATATGGGTTCTTTATCTCACATGTTTCAACTCTTGTGATGTAGGTTGTTGAGATTGTTGATCGGTATGATACTGAATGCATACCTCCGTCTGATAGGGCTAACAAGGTTGCATACATTCAAGGAGCTGCAAATAAATCTTGTACTCGGACACTAACTGTTAGTTTTTCCCTATGCCAGTGTTTCGTTCTTTGGAGATTTGATTAGTCATTGAGTGTTTTTGTTTACTGGCTCTTTTCGTATTCTTGGTATTTTGTTTAGGTGCCTAAGGAAATGAAGCAGCCTATCTACGTATATTACCAGCTTGAGAACTTTTACCAGAATCACCGCAGGTATGTGTTGAGAACTTCTATCTTTCTTGTAATATTTTGTATTTGTATGGGGGTTTCAGTGCTAGAACTAGAGTGAACGGCTACATTGATATCACAAAGTAGCCAGGGTGCATGGAAAGAAATTCTTAAGTTTGACTTACGAATTCCTTTAAATTGTTCTGTCGTTGTCATCTTTGATGTTGCAGGTATGTGAAAAGCCGAAGTGATTCGCAATTGAGAAGTGTGAAAGATGAGAATCAAATAGACGCATGCAAGCCTGAGGATGATTTTGGTGGGCAGCCGATTGTACCATGTGGTCTAATTGCTTGGAGTTTATTTAATGACACATACACTCTATCAAGAAAGAACCAGCCTTTAGCTGTTAACAAGAAAGGAATCGCATGGAAGAGTGACAAGGAACACAAGTTTGGGAAAAATGTATTTCCAAAGAACTTCCAGAAGGGTAATATCACCGGTGGTGCCAAACTAAATCCAAATATACCAGTAAGCCTTTAATAACATGGTACAGTCTTAGACAGGGTCATATCCTTTGCAAAACACTTGACTTGGTCTCCCTTTCTCTCTTATATCTTTCAGTTGAGTGAGCAAGAGGATCTGATTGTGTGGATGAGGACTGCAGCTTTGCCAACATTTAGAAAATTATACGGGAAGATAGAGAGTGATTTGCATAAGGGTGATACCATAGAAGTGAATCTGCAGAACAACTACAACACATACAGTTTCAGTGGGAAGAAGAAGCTTGTCCTGTCCACAACAAGTTGGCTTGGTGGAAAGAACGACTTCCTCGGCATTGCTTACCTCACAGTTGGGGGGATATGTTTCGTCTTGGCTCTTGCATTTACCGTCATGTATCTTGTGAAACCCAGGTTTGTATCTTATCCTTGGCCTTTTAAACGTATTATTCAAAGATAAAAGCAAAGTGTAGGTAGATTTTGATTTGGTGTGGTGTTGGGTTTGTACAGGCGGCTTGGTGATCCTACCTACTTGTCGTGGAACAGAATTCCTGGAGGTCGGTAAACAAAGACTCTGCATCATCAACGTTTGTAAATCTACTTTCCGTGGTTGTAATCTGATTCAAAACTGCAAGTGATGATTTTCTTATTATTGATGTGAAATGTATGTAAGATGTTATAGTTAAAAGATGCTCATTACATAGAATGATTGATGCTTCCTATCATGCTCATTACCTTTTTCTCTTCGGAAAAAGCAACTCCCTCGAAATGGATTATTAGCTGGACTCTCTCTGCCTTTTAAACTATATGTTTGTATCAATCAAGAGCACTCATTGCGTTCAAATAGAATAGTATTTGATTCCGAGATTAGAAACACCATTACAGATTCGACAAAAAAGAGCGGCATTTGGTTTGTTTTGTTTGTTAGCTACAGTTCAGTAATCAGGCCCAGATGGCGAGGAGGGACATGGAAGCAGCGCCGAGGACGAGAGAGAGGTAAGCGGCCAAGTGAAGCCAGAGATTGGATTGCAATCTTGGATTCATAAAATCAGGAGCAAGAAGATCAACGAGTGACATGTAAATGAGAATCCCAGCAGATGCAGCGTTCAACATTCCTTCCACCATTATTGCCTCTTTGCTCTCTTTCCTGTATCCTAAACCACTCGACATCCCCATCCCTATCCCTATCCCAACTGGTGCTGTCACCGAGAAAAATGTTGCCATTATCACCGTTGATTTCGATTTCAACTCCGCCTATACATACATACACACACAACATCAGTATGCTATTATCAATCAATTTATTTTTAAACATGAAAAAAAGATGATTGTTGTGACATGGTTCGCCTAGACTAATGTAAGTTACCTGTGACACTAAAAATATGTCTAAACTAAACCACACGTCTGGCTAATAGGAAGTAAAGATTCGTGGAAGAGACTTACAAGGGAGATGCAGCCACCGAGGCCAAGACCTTCAAAGAACTGATGAAACGAAAGAGCAGCCATGAGTGGCTTTATGGTGTCTATGCTCTGTGAAGCTCCAAGTGATATCCCTATTATAACCGAATGTACAACTATGCCAATCTCAAGCACTTGTGACACTATGCGTCTCCTGATCATCTCAGTCGAGCCATGCGCGTGTCCGTGACTCGCGTGCGTGTGCACGTGAACATGACCCGCATGCTCTTCTTCGTCTACTACTACGTTCACTTGCTTGCTCCCGCTGTTATTGCTAAAATGTTGCCTCTTGTAATACCCCGTGGCAAAAGTATCGATCATCAGAGTCCCCATCGCCGACAGCATCGCTACGAAACCCGCGAATGGGAACTTGCCAGCTGTCGTGTCCGCAAGATAAGGTGAGCTCAATCTCTCGAACGCGTCTGGTAGTATATGGACGAAACCTGTGCATAGGATCACCCCAGCAGCAAAAGCTTTCACCATAAAGAAGATATCGTTTTCCGGCTGTAACGCAGGAATCTTTTTCCCGATCAACGGTAGACTGACGCCGAGTCCTCCCGCCACAAGAAGCAAAGCGATCGAACCAAGCTTCAACTTCGTCGCTTTCTCTGCTTCATCTTTAGATACAGCGTCACGATCATCGTGACTTGTACAATCACTCGAGGCACAACACATATGTAAACATATTAATATCAATACTACACAAACTCTCAACATAGTTGCTGAAGAACAGCCGCATTCAGACATGGGGTTTTTAGATATTTTTTGCTATTATTTTGTAAGAGAGTAAAGTGTGAAGAGTTATGGTGAAGAAACGAAAGCTTTTTATAGAGAGAAAGCGAGAGAGAACCTTAACTTTTAATAAGCGAGTGGTCCATATATGTTAATAGCAGAATCTATATATTACGTAGAGTTGACCACTATATACGTAGAGTTTACCACTATACACATTTCTTTGTTTGTCGCGCACAAAAGAATTTGAAATTCTCTTATTACTCTTATTGTATAACACTAAGTCATTTAAACAAAGTCTAGTCTAGATACAAACAGGAAGGAACATTTATGGAAAAGGTCGGCTTTAGAATTCATTGGTTACTATAAGAAATTCTTCAAGCATCTTAGATTGTAGTGTATGGATGGCTCAAACAAGACGCCCTTTCGATCTCTTCTAATCATTACTTATATCTATTTATACATTCTCTTGAGATATGCACTAATTAAACTAGGACGATGAACAATTCAAAGTATGTATATTTAAGGAACAACATGGAGCGTACTGTTTTCTTTTTAAGTAGGCATTGAATGGAACCATTTTGACGATTATGATAAAGTAGAAAAGAGATTAGCTGTGAATTATATAATCCTTGTAACTATTAGTTGTCAAGTTTAGTAGTACATGATCTCTAGCTTTTTCACTTTATCAAAAGCGAAAAATAGATGACTAAATATGAATTGAAAATGTGGAAGACATTTTTTTAACAAGAAAGTAAAATGTGAAGACAGAATGTCGTCATGTTAGTCTGTGAACCTGTGAACCGTGAGGTGAGTGATTTTAATTTGATTTCTTTAGTTTACTTTTTGGGTTCAAGAAATTTACGATGGTCTCATCTTCCTCTCAAGGTGGGAATGGGTGGGTAATGCTAGGCCAATCAAGCCACGTGTTTCGAATTCAGATTTCACCATCTCTACTTGAGTGTGATGGTTACCTGAACCCAATGATTTTTGGCCTTTTGTTTCTCTTGGTTTCAAGTCTTAAAAACTCTGAACTATAATTCAGATATAGACGTTTGAGGAAACAATTATTGGGTTTTATAAGAAGAGAAATCGCACAGAACTGATCCCAAAACATCAATGTTTGATCACGACGCTTAACTAGATTTTTGTGTAACTTTTATACCCTTAAACTAGATTTTAACCCGCGATACACCGCCGCATTATGTATTTTTGTATATTTTATATAACTTACTAAAAAAACATTATGTTGGATCAAATATATGTTTTAAACTTTTTAACAATAATATTGAGATATTTGTAATTTTATTTTCTTTATCTATTTAAAAATTATTATTTTCATTTGAAATTTAATTAATCAAAATTCTTTTATTTTGGAATTTAATCAATCAAAATTAGTTGTTGTGAAAGTAAATATTTATGTATAATACTTTGTAGTTAGTATAAAATTATTTAAATTTTATTCACCAATTTGAAATTATTTAGTTTTGTCTATGAGTATGATGGAGCGGGTTAGTGTTGGTTTTTAACTTCTTTCATATAAAATTAAGTTTTAAAATATTTTGTTTGTGTTTTTAGACCAACCCGCAAAAATATATAAGTGTACTAATATTAACCTAATTCCCATCACATGCTTATGATTATTTTTAGTCTAGGTTTGGACCCGTAGATAAAAAAAAATAGTTATTAAAAAAATAGTTAGTTTTGTATCTGAGTATGATGGAGCGAGTTAGTGTTGGTTTTTAACTTCTTTCATATAAAATTAAGTTTTAAAATATTTTGTTTGTGTTTTTAAACCAACCCGCAAAAATATATAAGTCTACTAATATTAACCTAATTTCTATCACATTCTTATGATTATTTTTAGTTTAGGTTTGGACCCGTGAATAAATAAAATTTTTCATAAATTATTGTTGCTTTTTTAGTATTGTTATTGATATTTACACAAATAATATTATTGATATTACTCATATGACTAAATTTGATGTGTTCACTATTTAAATTGTGCAACAGGATATATATATATATATATATTTGTATTTGACATCATAACTCTATAAATGACACATGTTTTTTAGTAAAAAAAACTTATATCATTTTGTGGAGGTTAAAACAATATATATATATATAGTATAATAAAATCATACATTATTAGTTTATTTTTATATTTTTTTCTACCCATTTTGACATCAATTACTCTATCCATTTTAACATAGAAAATATTAAACAATTTATGTATAATGGAAAATATGTATAATGCCAAACCAATGATGGAAAATCGAAATTGAATAAGGTAAAATACTATAGTTTCTTTTTTCATTAAATTTTTTTAAAATTTGTGATTAAAAAGGAAAATAGAAATTGATGTTGCTCAGATATTTAGGGAAATATATATTTCCATACTCGATTTTCCTAATTTTTTTTTAATTTTTTTTATTAAATATTTTAATTACAATGACATATGATGTAAATATTGTCCAACTTCAAACCTTATTCTGAAAAATACTCCGAAAATAATAATATAGATTTGATCTTTTAATCTAATACTTCATTAGGATATCTACCAAAATGGTTTGCGTTAGTTTGGTAGTTGTGCTAAGTTTAAACATGTAAAAAGCATTGTTCACGTACGAAAAGAAAACATATTTAAATATAACTGATATTTATATATGAAAAAAAAAATGTCGAGCATCAATCAATCGTTCACAAACATCTACATGTGCATTGCCTATTCGAATTTAACATGAACGCATTCACTCTTTTTGTTTTCTTTCTCATTTCCTATCAGAATTTTATCACTAATATTTTACATTCCATGTAAATAATAAGATGGAAACGAAGAAAATGTCGATGGAGTGATGTATATATAATATTTTTGACGATTGCACATTTCATTTGCTTAGTAATTAACACCAATATAATGATTTTCCCGTAATTTATATATACACACAACCATAAAAATTAAATTATAATTATCCACAATAACTATCCACAATGAATTAAGCCCAACATTACCCTAATAACTTCAATACACCAAAAAAAAAAGAAAAAACACTTCAATACACCAACTTTATAATTATAGCCCATAATCTTCATTAGATTTCATAATCTTTGTGATATCAATAAAAAATACCTAAATCATAATTTACTTTTTAACTTTAAAAACACTGCCTAATTGGTGATCTCATATCTCCAAACTTTGTATTTTGCCAGATATATTTCCCTAATTAATTTTTAATATTTTTAAGACATTCACTTTCTTATTTTGAGTGGTAACTTTTGTACATGATTCACTCGGTTAATGGTACATGACTATAGCTAGAACCGATAGCCAAAACATACTTTCAGTTTTTCTTTATCGTTAAAAAAATCAATACAACATTATTTGTCACAAATCGAAACTCTCTGTTTAATATATTCTACAACATCAGGATTATATATACGCTTTTTTTTTGGTCAACTGAATTATATTGATGGATATATAAGCTATATAACATCAGGACTATTTATAAGCTATACAAAACATTTATATCCTCATCTATTAAACTAGCAAAAGTTATTCGAACACATACCGGGTGGTTTACTTACAGAAATATGTCTTCCGGTCCCGTTTTTGTGTACTGAGATATTTTTACGATGTACCGGTTTAGTGAACCGAGTCATTGCATAATTGAACATTTATTTATAAGAAAGAAAAGTAAAAAAAAAGAAAAAAAGAAAAAAGAAATAAAACATTTGCATTGAGCGAGAGAGAGAGAGAGAGAGAGAGGAAAGCAGAAGAAGCAATCGTGAGAGACTCTCGAGTCTTCCTGAGTCACTCCCCCTCTCCTCTCACACCTCTTTGCTTCGGCGACGACGGCGAATTTGGGAGAGATAAAGAGAGCTAACAACATCTTTCCCTTCAATTACCTTGTTAGGGTTTTGTATTTTGTGTTCTTGATTCTTCTTCACAATGGTACGCGCTTTCTCCTTCATCCACTTTTGGGTTTACGAATCCTCTAATGGCGTCTGTGCTTTTTTTTTGTTTTGTTTTTGTGTGTTTGGAGTTTCATTTCAAAGTCTAGTAGAAACGAACAAGGCTCCCTTAATTTTGCGATTTCAGTGATGATTGGCATCTTTTGTGAGTATATAATCGTGTATGATTACTTTTTGTTTCTTCAGCATAAGTTGAATCGAAACAACCGTGACAAACTTCAGCAGTTCGTGGATATCACAGGAGCTAGGTAACTGGATCTATCCCCATGAGCTAAGCTTATCATCGCTAGTTTTACTGTAGATTTGTTGTTACATAAGGCCAATACAAGGAACTGTATCTGTAGTTTGATAGCAAACGTATTTGTAACATTTGTTGGGTTTGTCTATATTATTATCTCAAATTGTGTTTTGGTTTGACCTGTTAAATTGTATTTGGGCAGTGAGAAGAGTGCTCTTCAGGCTCTCAAAGCCACTGATTGGCACCTTGAAGCAGCCTTTGATGTGTTTTACAGCCAGCCTCACCCAAGAACCAATTCTTCTGATGTAAGACGCTTGGAGGAGCTCTACAATAGATATAAAGGCAAGCTACTTGTTGCTCTCTGAGTTGATCAAAGCCACTGTTTGATATCATTTGTGTTCCTTTTGCATTAACAATGTTGTGTTGCATTTTGCAGACCAATATTCTGATATGATTCTAGCAGAGGGTATCTCGAATCTGTGTAATGATCTTGAGGTATTATATTTGTCTTCTTGAATATATGCTTAAGAATGATGTGGTTTATCTTACACAGTGTTAATTAAAACTGTCTTGAATTCAATCTCCAGGTGGAACCACAAGACATAGTCACGGTATGTTTATCCTGAAACATTTTCCTATAACTAGCTTGCGTGTATCTGGTTTTTTTACTTTTGCCTTAAGGATGCCACCCAGTATGAGTTATAGAGGAACAGATTGAAAGTAGAGTTTTAACTCATTGGTTTCTCACTGGTTGCTCTGGGTTTTCGTGTTCATCTTCTGGATATTTACTTATTCCAATTTCAGTTGGTTCTTTCGTGGCATATGAATGCTGCCACAGCGTGTGAATTTTCTAAGCAAGAATTTATCACTGGATTACAGGCGTTAGGGTGAGTTAACTAGCCTTGATGCTTTTCGATTTTGTAACATTTTTACCTGATGAGGGGTCTTTTTATGTGGAGTACTAAGACTCAATTTTCTGATGGCAGTGTAGATTCAGTTGGGAAGTTGCGCGAAAAGCTGCCATTTATGCGTTCTGAGCTAAAAGATGAACGTAAGTAGAAAAATGAGTGGCCATTCTTTATCTGGTTCACAATTTGATTGATGGAAAGTCCTACGTTAGCTGACATTTGTGTAATGTTCTTCTTGTGCATTTATCTTGTTCAGAAAAGTTCCATGATATATACAACTTTGCGTTTGGGTGGGCGAAAGAGAAGGTAAAAACCTTGATATGAGGTATTTGCCTCTAGGATATGTTGTTTTTTTTCAGAGGCTAGTGACAAATATTTTAATGGTAAAATGTTTCAGGGGCAAAAATCTCTTGCTCTAGATACGGCGATCGGGATGTGGCAGTTGCTATTTGCAGAAAGAGAGTGGCCGTTGGTAACTCACTGGTGTGATTTCTTGCAGGTAAACACTCGAGTATAATATATCATCAAGGCATCTTCTATCTTATTTGTTGCTTCTGATACAATTTTGTTTCCAAAAATCAGGATCGTCATAACAAGGCCATATCTAAGGACACATGGGCGCAGCTCCTGGAATTTTCAAGGGTAAGAGAAAAACTAGATACAGCTGTCAATGAGTTTACATTATTGCAACTATGATGGAGTAGCGTTGATATATGGATTGAGACAATATTTTTGTGAATGCAGATGGTCGACCCTGTGCTGTCGAATTATGATGCAGAAGGAGCATGGCCTTACCTCATTGATGAATTCGTTGAGTACCTGTATGACAAGAATGTCGTTGAGAAGTGACCAGCCAACTGGGAGAAGTAATTTGTTCTATCTTACAATGTTCCTTTCGTCTCATTATTTTAATAGACTTTACAGATTTCTATTGTGTTTCTGGTCAGAATCTTGAAATTGATTATTAAATAAGTCAGCTTTTCAACTTTTATGACTTGTCTTAGTATAATGAAACCAAAATTGCTCCTCTATCTGTTGTTTACCAATAATCATTGCACGAACAAACTCCATTCTTAAAATGATGGAACCTATTTGTGTCTCTCACGACAATCTCTCTGCCTACAAGCTTTGAGATAAGCTTTGTTGCAGCGTGGCAGTTCACACACGCTCTTAGATTCTTTGTGATCCGCAGTGTTGTCCCTTGGGGTGTACTTATGAGTCCATATGCGATCGCTATCCTCTCACTGTGGTTGCACAGAGTCTCTTCAGCTTCTTCATCGTTGAGATCGTGCAATGAAGCATCCTTGTATGCCACAAATCCACCTTCCTTTAGTCTGCTCTCTATCCACTCTACTTGTCTCTCTATCTCTTTGTATCTCGGATGTGACTTATCACCCACTCGGAAAGCCTCCAACCTTCCCCTTACTTCAACCCAGCTGCATCCAACGTCTTTGCTCAATCCTTTCTCCTTCATTCTCACCCGCACCTCTGCAACACGCTCCCACAAACGAGCTGCAGCATATAGATTTGAGAGCTGCACGTAGTGGCCTGTGTTGGATGGATCTATAGCAAAAAGCTGTTGAGCTGCGTATTCTCCCAGTTCCACATGGCGATGCTTCTTGCACGCGCTTAGGAGGGCTCCCCAAACTGTTACACCGGGCTGGACTGGCATACATTTGATCACTTCATAAGCTTGATCCATATGACCAGCCCGCCCGAGAAGATCAATTACGCATGCATAGTGTTGCTGTTGTGGATTTATTTTGTGATCTGTCATCCTGTTGAAGAACCACCAGCCTTCTCTTACCAAGCCTGAGTGGTTACAGGCCATGAGGAGCCCCAGAAAAGTGATGTCATTGGGATGCACTCCATCACGTTCCATTATACGGTACAGACTGATTGCTTCTCTTGCCCGCCCGTGCAATCCATACCCAACAATCATAGCACTCCACACCACAACATCCCTGTCAAGAGTTCGGTCAAAAACCGATCTTGCACACTCTACACTACCACATTTAGCAAACATATCAATTAGGGCGCTGCTAATGAAAACGTCATCCCTGTAGTCTGTCCTGCCTACATATTCGTCCATCCAGCGAGCCTGCTCAAGAGAACCAACTTGAGCGCAAGCTGAAACGGCAGATGTTATAGAGATGGTGTCGGGTCTGACATCTTTCTCAATCATCTCATGAAACATATCAATAGCATCCTTGGCATAACCGTTCTTAGCGTAGCCAGAGATCATTGCGTTCCACAAAATAAGGTTGGGTGACTTCATCTTATCAAACAGAACTTTAGCAGTTGCGACTTGTCCGCATTTTGCATACATGGTGTTGAGAGAGATGAGCAAGTCAGGCTCTGTTTCAAGACCCATCTTCACAACAGAAGCATGAACAGATCTCCCTTGCTCCAAATCCTGTAAGCAAGTGAAAGCATTGAGAACACTAACGAGAGATACCCAGTCTGGCTTCACACCCACCTTCCTCATCTGACTAAAAATCTCAAGAGCTTCCACAGGCTCACCGTTTTGAGCATAAGCTGAAACAATAGCCGTCCATGATACAATCGTTCTCTCAGTCAATGGCACCCCTTTAAACACAGTTCTCGCGGACCCTAAACGCCTACATTTTGCGTACAAGGCAATAAGACCGTTCTGAACAAACACATCATCCTCAAATCCAAGCCTAAACACCTGAGCGTGAACAAGCCGACCCACGGGAAGGTGAGACAAACCGCCGCAAGCTTTAAGAAGATGAGGGAAAGTGAAAGAATCAGGAGAAACACGAGCGAGCTGCATCTTGGAATACATGAGAAGTGCATCTTGGAAGTAATTGTTTCTGGAATAACCCCTGATGATAGCATTCCAGGGGTATATTTGAGGGTGAGGTAAACCGTCGAACACCTGGCGTGCGAAAGTAACGTCTCCAAAAGAAGAGCTTGCTTGAATGAGTTTGGTGATCAAGAAACCACTGAACTGCAAACCAAGTACTAGTAAATGTGCGTGGATTTGTCTCAGCTGAGATTTACGAGTGGAGCTATCTATAAGCGACGCGTAGAAAGAATCAGAGTGGATTCCTGAATTGGCTGCAACCAAAAAAAAAAAACAAGAACAGAGTTTCACATCATATGAGAGTTTTGTTTTTGGGGATCGAAAACAGCAAATTTAGAGTTCTTCTTCTTACTGTAGAGTAAAGGAGAAGCAAGAAGAGATGCTTCCGCCGACATTGCTGCCTCATTTCTTTTTCATTCTTCGTTTGGTTATTTTGTCTTTGTCTCCTTCAGAGTTTACATTTTTTCATATCGATTTTGAATTCTATTTATATTTTTCTGAAAATTTATTTTATTTATGGAATTTTTGTGAACTTTTTGTTGTTGGGCTTGGGCCTATTCTCCTTTTTTTTTTTTTTTTTTTGTATTCAGTTAAAAAAGATATATTCGGAAGATAAATAATACCAATTTAAAATGGAAATCCAATTGAAGTTATATAAATTAATTATTGAGGGAAAAAAAATAATAACTAAATGAGTACTAATAATGGGGAGAAGAAAACCAAATTGAAATAAAATCAATTAAAATTGAAAGAATATTTTTAATGTATAGCTAAATAATGATATTAAGGAAAGTAAATCATAACAAGTTTTGTTAATAAAGTTATCAATTAGAGAAACACGCTAAAAATAAGGCTCAAAAAATCATATATGACAATTTGACAATTTTGTTCAGGATCTACATAAATAAGATCCCAATGTTATCCTTTAATTCTTAGGGTTTTACTCTTTTTTTTCCTGATCCTATATGACAATTTGTTTATTTTAGCTCTCTCCACTATAAATATATTTAGGAGAGGCTTAAAGAACTTAAGTTAGATAGAGAAAGCAAAATCATGAGTTTTTTTATTACTAATCTCTTCGGAGAGCCATACGAACAAGGCAGTGACTCTGATCATGATGATGGTGATCGAGCTGGTATTACTAATCTCTCCCAAGAGCCACACGAACAAGGTATCAGCTGTGACTCTGATCATGATGATGGTGATCGAGCAGGTATTGATGACTCTGACGATGATCCAGCACCGGGTAAACCTAGAGTGCTGCATTCAGACAAGTTAAGGTCAAGATCTGGGCATAAGTTCATGAGACGTGCGGAGAAAGTTTGGGCAATTCCTTCTACTACAGAGGAGGAAAAAGTTGAATCCCTAAAACGTGTACGTGAGTCTAAACCGGGATCAGAAGAAGAAAAGGTGGGTGACGTCGTTCGTTTTGGGAAGAACAGTTACTTCGTGATTGATATCTTCGAGAAAGAGATCATGGAGTTGGGAGACAAAGTGGATCTGAACTTCAAAAGATTCAGAAAGTTGGAAGCTGTTGATGGAGACGCTCCGCGAGACCATCACTTCTACAAGTACCGTTGCTGTTACCCTTCTTGCTGCTGCGTTTGCTAGACCGGTGCCGTGGAGAGAGAGTGGTGGATTCTTGAGAGAGGATTAGCCTTGAAGGAGAAGAAAGGAGTCAGCTTCTTCGTGAGAACTTATCAAGAAAGAAAAGAGCTGATGAGGGTTGCTGTAACCGTGACTGATTGTCATCATTATCACAGTTTGTACTTCTTCGACATCCTGTTCCCTACCGAGTATCCATATGGAGCACCTTGTTTCTATTACCATCCGTATGGCCTTCCTTTGAGCAATTTTGAATCCCAAAGGTCATTGGGTGTAAAGCTCCGCTACAACATCTTAGATGTGTTTCTCCACATTCAAGACATTGTGTTGATGAACACCAACAAGTCATGTCACCAGATGCTAGATATGCTCGAACGGCCGCTCGCTGGGTTTCAAGATTTCGTAAAAGGTTTCTTTAGGAAGAAGGGACCGTTGATTCTTCGGAACTTGATGGAAGAGTTTGATATGGAAAAGGAGAGGGACAAGAAATGTTCTGGAAGGTGTACACTGCGTTTGTAGACAATAAAGCTTATTGTGGGCATCTTCTCAACAGTGATCTCAAAGCAGAGCTGGAGAATATGAAGGAGAAAGAGTATACGTTAAGCGATTACTACTATGGTTCTCCATCTCCCTACTACCCAACCTACACTAAAAGGTCCGATGGTTTCAAGAAGACATCCAAAAACCTAAGCTTCTTTAGCAAGTACTTGCCTTTCGATTATTAGTGTCTGGTAAGAGTTTGCCTCATAAAAGGGGAACGAGTCTATGTCTCTGATAAAAATTAAACAGACAAGCGTTGAATATGTAGATTTACAGCGAAAGAAACTCTGTAAAGTATACAGTGTTTGCCTCATCAATGGTAAGAGTTTCTAAACGGTGACTGGGATCGCTTCATCAAGGGCGACAACACCGGGAAGTACTTTGCCTTCCAACAGCTCCAAGCTGGCGCCACCACCAGTGGAGATGTGACTCATGACTCCTGCTACTCCCACTTTCTCCACTGCAGCCACTGAGTCTCCTCCTCCTATTATCGTTGTCACTCCCTTTCCACTTAGCTCTGCTAGTTTATTTGCTACCGCCTGCAACAACCATAATCCACAACTTAAAATCTTATATTCATCTACCATATGTTTATTCTATACGAGGAATCACTTTCTTACCTCTGTTCCAGCTGCAAACTTTTCCATCTCGAAAACTCCCATAGGTCCATTCCAAATGACTGTTTGTGTTGTGTCCAGAGCTTCGTTGAAAGTTTTGATAGAGTCTGGACCGATGTCCAATCCCATCCATCCGTCTTCAATTCCTGATGCAGGCACGATCTACAGAAATCCACATCACATTCTTTGCTCAGAACACAAAGCTTTAGAAAAATCAAATATTTAACAATTCTACTTCTCACATCTCTCTTTTAGATCATCAAGCAAGAACAAACCAAACGAGTTTACATAGAGCTTAAACAGGAGCACAACTTAATGGCTCCCCATATTTCTTTTACAAGGCACAAGTATAGCTAGCATATGGTTCACATAAGAGGTTAAAACTCAGCTTTAAAAGGAGCAAAACTTCTCTCTTTTTCTTTTAGATGATGTAGACCAGTCAAAAGGGTTTGTCCAAGAATCTCAGCACAGAAAAGTCTTACAAAACCCCAGTTCCCATTTTTATTTCCACTATCATCACCCAAGAATATAAACTAGTAAACTGCCAAGCTTTAAGCAATGGCGAGATGAGAGAGACAGACCTTGCTGTTGGCATCAGGAGCAAATTTGTCAGCAACCACAACATCTGTGGGCAACAAAAGAGACACTCCTTTGGCCTTAGCTTTGGCAAGGAGTTCTGTAGCCAATTCAAGTTTGTCTTCTTCAACAAGGGACGAACCAACTGAAAGACCTTGTGCCTTGTAGAATGTAAAGATCATTCCACCACCAAGAAGAAGGATATCACACTTCTCCAGAAGCGATTCAATAACTCCAATTTTGGATGAGACCTTGGATCCACCCACTATGGCTGCAAATGGTCTCTTTGGGGATGAAACAGCGCCTACAAGGTAGTCTAGCTCCTGTAGTTAGAGAAAGAAGTAAACAAATAAGTTCATGGTATCATTTGTAGCAACGATGCTTTGATGCTGAATTGGTAATCAAAGGGAAGTAGAATCTCTTCTATCAATAAATCACCTTTTGTAGAAGGAAACCAGCAACCGAAGGCTTCAAGAACTTAGTGACTCCTTCGGTAGAAGCATGAGCTCTGTGAGCAGTTCCGAAAGCATCATTGACATAGAGGTCAGCTAATGCAGCAAGTTTCTTGGCAAACTCAGGATCGTTCTTCTCTTCCTCCTTGTAAAACCTGACGTTCTCAAGAAGCAAAACTCCACCTTCAGGAAGAGCAGACACCAAGCTTTCCACTTCCGGACCGATACAATCATCAGCTTTCGTGACCTACAAAATTCTAAGTCAAAAAAAGCTCTCTCAAGCCAAGGAACATGATTCATCAGCGAGAACAAAACACGAACTTTACCTGAATACCAAGAAGCTCAGAGAGTCTAGGCACAAGAGGAGCCAAACTGAACTTTGGTGTGACTCCCTTTGGTCTTCCCTGAAAGAAAGATCAAAACCAATAAAGTGTTCAAATTTAGTTCAGGGGATGGAGCATTCAAATGTAGAGAGTGTGTGTGTGGGAATATATTACCAGATGAGTGGAGAGGATGACTTTAGCACCATTCTCAATCAAATACTTGATCGTTGGAATAGCTGCACGGATTCTGGTATCATCGGTGATGGTCTGGTTATCATCGAGAGGTACATTGAGATCAGCTCTCACGAAAACCTTCTTCCCCTTCAAATCAGCTGAGGTCAGATCTCCGACGCTCTTCTTCGCCATAGAAACCACTCCTCTGCTCCCTTTCCCGCGAACTGATTCAACCTTGGAAGCAACGTGGAGAGAGAAACGACGGGCATCGAGAGTGGCGGAGAAGCCAAGAGGACGCGCGGAAACAGAGGTGGAGGGGATCGGCAAAAGGGAGGCGCGTGCACGAGTTGCGGCGGAGGAAGCAACGCCGCTGGTGGACTTAAGGAGTGAAAATGCGGGGCTTGCGGCGGCTGAAGCCATGTGGATCAAGAGGAGATAACAAAGATGAAGAGATGAGAAACAGAGGGAGAGAGTGACTCACAATGTTCTCTTGGCTATTGGGTTTTTAGAGAGAGAGAGATTGGAATTTTTTTTTGTCTTATCACTGATGAGAGGTTCTAAAGCTTTCACCTTTTTTCTCAGAGATTAGTTTACTGTTTTGGCCCCTCTTTTTCTACATATTTTGTAAAGAATGCTATTTTATTGTGCATAAGATAGTTTGATCTACATAATCATGATAATATAATTTTCTCTGTCTCCAAATGTAATTCAATATAACCCGATACAATTTTATATGAGATCAGACACACAAATGGTCTAAAGCTTGCTGGTGGGCAGACCAACAGGCTTGGCCCTGGACCTCTTCTCCACCGCACGAGAGAGTTGCTTCACAGCTTCTTTGGGCAAATGGCGAGGTTTGCTAAGCCACAGTCCTCCATCTACCACCATTGTCAGTCCGTTCACAAATTTCCCTGTTTAAACAAATCAGGCAATGTGTATTATCAGCATTTCAATCATTTATATGTTTTATATACTAAAGACAGTGATTTTAACTCAGCAGCATACCAGAATCACAGCTTAGGTAGAGGGCAGCCATTGCGATATCCCACTTCTCACCGAGTTTATAAAGAGGCATGTACTCTCGGGTTTTGTTTTCAATCTCCTCAGGTACAAGTTTACTCATTCCCGGTGTACCTCCAATGGGTCCTGGTGCAATCCCGTTCACTCTAATATCATAGTCAGTTCCCCACTCTAATGCCAAGTTTCTTGTCGTAGCATCAACTGCAGCCTGTTTCAAGTTTCAAACTCCTAAGATCCCATTTGCTACATTTGATTGTTCTTATTACTCGGTTCTTGATTTCCTAACCATACAAAGGAAATTACCTTGGCAGCAGAAACATGAATTTGGTACCAAGAAGCCGTGTAGTGCAAAGTAGCACTTATGTTAATAATCGAACCACCACCACTTGATGAGTCTCTCCCAGGCCCATCTTTCTTAAGATACTTAAGTGCTGCGTGACACATGTTGAATGTTCCTACTGCATCAATGTCCAAGACTGCACAATATAAAATTAAAAAAGCGTTTCCTTTAGCTAAAGCAACACTCAAAATCTCAGGCACAATTCCTCTCAAATCATTATCAAAAAGTGAACCTGTTCTGAAGCCATTAGGAGACAAATCCTCAGCAGTAGCGAGGAAATTGCCAGCAGCAGCGTTAACAAGAACATCAATTTTACCAAAATGCTGAAAAGTTGATTCCACAACTCTTCTCGCATCCTCTTGCTTACGAACATCACCTTCCAATCCAATAGCCTTCAATCAAAAAAAAAACAACAAACATCATACAAAAATCCTCAATAAAAAAATCGCGAATCGAGAAAGAGAGAGAGAAGTACCTGAATCCCTAGAGATCGGAGAGCGTTAACAGCATCGTCGAGAACTTGTTTCCGGCGTCCCATGATGGCGATAGAACCTCCATGTTTGCCGAACTGAGAAGAGATCTCAAAACCGATACCGGATCCGCCGCCTGTGATGAGAGCTACCTTACCTTTGACCACATCAGGTTTGAACGGAGACTCCATTACCACCACGGCACCACACACACTCTTGCAAATTTGGTAAATTAAAGCCACTCACTCAACCTCTCACCTACTAAACCAACATTTGATTTAAATGTCTCCGCATTTTTTTAAGTAAAAAATTACATAATTATGATATTTATTTCTACTAATCACAAATTTGTTGCCTAATGACGACGATTCACCACTCACCGTTATCTCGCAAAAGATTTATAATAATAACCCAAAACAAAACACTATTTAATTAATTATTTTAAAGATATTTTATAAAAAAGAATTATTAATAAAATTATTTAATTTAAAGAAAAATAGGATTCAAAGGGTAACGAGAGAGGCCCAAACCTTTTTTTTGTTTTGTTTTTGTTTTTTTTTTTTTTTTTTTTGTTTTTAATGTTTTGACTTGATCTATCTGCGCCGCGAGCTCGCTTCGTCTCTCTCGAAGCTCCTCCTTCTCCGATAAACTATTAATTTTTCTCACAGCCAAAGCTTCAACCTTTATCGTATATCTCTCATTGTTGTTATCTCGATCTCAAAATCACATCTTTCTTTTAAGTAAAGAATGAAGTGGAAAGAAATTTGATAAAGAAACCTAATTCGTTCTTCCCCTTTCGATTCGAGGATAACTTTTTTTTTTTTTTTGATTGTTCAGCTAAGATTAGTCGGTTAAAGTTTTGAGATTTGGAAACCCTGTGATGTTTTTGTTGAGTGATGAAATCGTTGCGGTTGTTTTATAGCATTGAAGTTGAAACCCTAATTCCGGGGACCTTGTGGAGTGTCTCTGTTTGCACTCTGCTGTCTCTAGTCTTCTTCTTCTTCTGCTTCGCCCTTTGAAGGTTTTGCATAGAGAGCGTTAGTAATGGCGTCTAAAGGTGGGAAATCTAAACCTGATATAGTTATGGCTTCCAAAGCTGGGAAATCTAAACCTGATAATGAGTATAAAGCTAAGCGCCAGAAGGTTAGCTTCCAAGTTTTTATCTTTACGCTTTTGAGTTCATCTTCTTCCTTCCAGTCTTTGAGCTTAGTGTTGACGGGTTTTTTTTTTTTTCTGTTTTACAGACGCTCGAAGCTCCTAAAGAACCACGTCGCCCTAAAACTCACTGGGACCATGTTTTGGAAGAGATGGCTTGGCTTTCAAAGGTTATTAGAAAGAGTGCTACTTTGTTATCATTCAGCTAGGATTGGTATGCATGCATGCTTTTTCTCTTCTCTTCTAATTGTTGACGTTTTGTAGGACTTTGAGTCCGAGAGGAAGTGGAAGCTGGCGCAGGCCAAGAAGGTTGCTTTGAGGGCCAGTAAAGGCATGCTTGATCAGGCATCTAGGGAAGAAAGGAAGCTAAAGGTTCTTTCCTCTTTTTCTCTTTGCTCTTTCAGAGTACTTACACTCTCTCCAGCATTAGTTTTTAATTGACATTATTGCTTCTTACAGGAAGAAGAACTGCGGTTACGGAAAGTAGCTCTTAATATCTCGAAAGACATGAAAAAGTTTTGGATGAAAGTTGAGAAGCTGGTAATTCTTTTACTTTTCTTCCCTGGACTTGAAATTCAAGGTTTGGTATA
Organism: Camelina sativa; assembly: GCF_030686135.1. Taxonomy (NCBI): domain Eukaryota; kingdom Viridiplantae; phylum Streptophyta; class Magnoliopsida; order Brassicales; family Brassicaceae; genus Camelina; species Camelina sativa. The sequence goes on from NC_141880.1 coordinate 4,951,933, forward strand.
ACTTCTGTGTGTCTGAAACCTGTTGTTCTGTGTGGTGTTGCGTCTTTATAGGTGCTTTACAAGCATCAGCTGGTACGCAATGAGAAAAAGAAGAAGGCTATGGACAAGCAACTAGAGTTTCTGTTAGGCCAAACCGAGAGGTTACTACGGAATGTTTCTTACTCAGTTTTTTTTTAGTTCTGGAACATATTTAAAAGAACTGAATTTGACCTGTTTGTTTATGTTAGGTACTCAACCATGTTGGCAGAAAATTTAGTGGAGCCTTATAAAGAAGGACATAGTAGTCCTCCAAAAACTCTGCCAGCTATCGAGTTGAAAAGTGATGAGGAGATGGCAGAACAGATACCTCCAGAGATAAATTCTTGTGAGCACCCTATTACTCAACACAGCATTATTGTCAAGTGTAAGTGGATCCTAACAATCTTTTGACGCAGTAGCTGCAGATCTTGAATCAGAAAGTCCTGAAATCGATGAGGATTATGATCTAAAATCCGAGGATGAGACCGTGAGTTTCACTTAATCTTCTTTTTATTTTTGTTTTACCACTTAGCAATTACTGTGTATCACAGCTTGAATCTACCTGCACCTCAAAGAAAATTGTTACGTTTTGTCATGACACTACCCTGTACCCAACATATAGGCTATACTCTAGTTTTGAATAGTTTCTGTGGAGATAGAAGTGATTATTTTTGCTCATTTATCTCTTATCTTTGAGGAGTCATATGTTCCATATCTCATTGTAAACCCACAATTACACTTAGGAAGATGATGAAAATACTATTGAGGAGGATGAAAAACATTTTACCAAACGAGAAAGACAGGAAGAGTTGGAAGCTTTGCGAGATGAAGTGGATCTACCAGTTGAGGAGCTGCTCAGACGTTATACTGCTGGGAGAGGTTGGGATAACTCTATGCTTGCAATTCGTTGACCTTTTTTTTCGTTATATACTTTGAAGTTTACTAGATGTCAACTATTTGAATTGCATCCTCTTTTTGTATAAGAGTTTTATTTTGATCCCTCAGTCAGTCGAGAAACCAGCCCAGAAAATGATGAAAGTGGAGACAAACTGGCCTCAGTAGATCAAGATCATGGAGAGGGTGAGTGGTATTAAGTCCCTATAATGTATTGAAAAGCAATGCAACTTCTCTTTGACTTCCTCTTCCCATTTTACATATACAGCAGACATGAACAATCTTACTGCTTCTGAAGAAACAGAAAAGAGCCCAAGTGTTCGTCGTTCTGTAAGTTGTATGTCTTTTTAAAATCCCATTGTCTGATTTGTCATTGAAATTCTGGCTCAAATGTAATATATATCCTTTATTTACAGAATGATAGCTGCGGTCGTTTGGCAAAAACCAAGACCCATTCTCATGACCTCGAGCCAGGCACGACGACTGCTTCTGCTAAGTGCAGAAAGGAAGATCATACTTATGATTTTAACGATGAACAGGTAACTGGATCTGATCTCATTTGTGGATCATTTGTCAGGAGACCTTAATGATGTTCTTCGTTGCAATTAACATAAGGTCTCTGGTTCTGACTAATGATGAACTTGATTTGTCACTGATTGTAATATGTGCAGGAAGATGTCGACTTTGTTGTTGCCACTGGTGAGGAAAAGGTCAGCCATCTCATCAAATGCCAGAGATCAGTCATTTTAAAACTTTTCTCTTTTAACTTGATTCTCTTAGCCAAGGCTCTTGTGGAAGAAAGTTTTGAACAAGCATATAGATTCAAAGTTGTATATCTGCTCTTTTGGTGCAGGATGATGAGACAACACTTTCTCTCGAAGAGGAATTAGCGAAAGCAGAAAATGAAGACCATGTCGAAGAGGTGACAAATCTATTAATTATGCTGTCTTCTTGTAACATGGAAAACGTTATTAGCTAGAGAGTTTACAAACAGAAATTTCACCTTGTATTGCAGATTTCTCTGCTGCAAAAAGAGAGTGAAATGCCTATTGAAGTACTGCTCGCAAGGTATAAGGAGGTATGCTATTAAGTCTCCTGTGTGCATGTGTTCAGTAGTGTTTTACTGTTTTTTTTTCTTTCTGAAACTCAAGTTTCTTGTGATAGGATTTCGGTGACAAGGATATTTCTGAGGATGAATCTGAGTATTCATGTGCTCAGTCTGAAGAGTCTGGTGTAGACTCACACGAAAATAGGCAGCAAGCTAATTCAGATGATGAAAACGTTGATTCAACAGAATGTAAGCCAGATCCAAAGCCTTGCGCGGAAATAGTTGATGGCACATCCCATGAAATAACAGAAGATAATGGTAAAGATAGTAGTGATAAAATTGCTGATGCAGCAGCAGCAGCAAGATCTGCGCAGCCAACTGGATTTACGTACTCTACAACAAAAGTTCGAACGAAACTGCCGTTTCTGCTCAAGCATTCTCTGCGTGAGTACCAACACATTGGTTTGGACTGGCTTGTCACGATGTATGAGAAAAGATTGAACGGGATTCTAGCTGATGAAATGGGTCTTGGAAAGACAATTATGACCATTGCTCTTCTAGCACACCTTGCATGTGATAAGGGGATATGGGGTCCCCATCTGATTGTGGTTCCAACAAGTGTGATGCTTAATTGGGAAACTGAGTTTCTTAAGTGGTGTCCTGCATTTAAAATACTCACCTACTTTGGGAGTGCAAAGGAGCGGAAACTCAAGAGACAAGGATGGATGAAGCTTAACTCATTTCATGTATGCATAACAACCTATAGGCTAGTTATTCAGGACAGTAAAATGTTCAAGCGCAAGAAGTGGAAATACTTGATTCTTGACGAAGCCCATTTAATTAAGAATTGGAAGTCTCAGAGATGGCAAACACTATTGAACTTCAATTCTAAACGCAGAATTTTGTTGACTGGTACACCGCTGCAGAATGATCTTATGGAATTGTGGTCACTTATGCATTTTCTGATGCCACATGTCTTTCAGTCTCACCAGGAATTCAAAGATTGGTTCTGTAACCCGATAGCAGGGATGGTTGAGGGACAAGAAAAAATCAACAAAGAAGTTATTGATCGCTTACATAATGTCCTCCGTCCTTTTCTTCTACGGCGCTTAAAAAGGGATGTGGAGAAGCAACTTCCTTCAAAACATGAGCATGTTATTTTCTGTAGACTGTCTAAGAGGCAGCGCAACTTGTACGAGGACTTCATAGCAAGCACAGAAACACAGGCTACACTTAACAGTGGAAGCTTTTTTGGGATGATAAGTATCATTATGCAATTGCGGAAAGTGTGTAATCATCCTGATCTCTTTGAGGGTCGTCCTATTGTAAGTTCCTTTGATATGGCTGGCATTGATGTGCAGTTGAGTTCAACAATCTGTTCGCTGCTTTTGGAAAGTCCGTTTTCCAAGGTTGATCTTGAAGCTTTGGGATTCTTATTCACACATCTTGATTTTTCTATGACTTCTTGGGAAGGGGATGATATTAAAGCTATTTCAACTCCCTCAGAATTAATCAAGCAGCGTGTGGACTTGAAGGATGATCCAGAAGCAATCCCTTTGAGTTCGAAAAACCGCAAAAATCTGCAAGGGACGAATATTTTTGAAGAAGTACGTAAGGCCATCTTTGAGGAAAGGGTTAAAGAAACTAAGGATCGGGCAGCTGCCATTGCATGGTGGAATTCTTTGAGATGCCAGAGAAAGCCGACTTACTCTACATCTCTGAGAACTCTTTTAACCATTAAGAGTCCACTCGATGATATACACCATCTTAAAGCTAATCGTTCATCTTACATGTATTCCTCAACCCTCGCTGACATAGTTCTTTCACCGATCGAGCGCTTTCAGAAGATAATTGAGCTAGTTGAAGCTTTCACATTTGCGATTCCAGCTGCACGAGTACCTTCACCTGCTTGCTGGTGCAGCCGTAGTGACGCTCCTATTTTTCTTAGTCCATCATACAAGGAGAAAGTTACAGATTTAGTGTCACCTCTTTTGTCTCCGATTAGACCTGCAATCGTTCGGAGCCAAGTGTATTTTCCAGATAGGCGACTGATACAGTTTGATTGTGGTAAGCTGCAGGAGCTTGCTATGTTATTGAGGAAATTAAAATTTGGGGGTCACAGGGCGTTGATATTCACGCAAATGACCAAGATGCTTGACATCTTGGAGGCTTTCATTAATTTATATGGTTATACCTACATGCGTCTTGATGGTTCTACTCCTCCAGAAGAGAGGCAGACGTTAATGCAGCGGTTTAATACAAGTCCCAAAATCTTTCTTTTCATTTTGTCAACCCGAAGTGGGGGTGTTGGCATCAATCTTGTGGGTGCGGACACAGTTATATTCTATGACAGTGACTGGAATCCTGCTATGGACCAACAAGCTCAAGATCGGTGCCACAGGATAGGTCAGACACGTGAAGTCCATATATACCGGTTGATAAGTGAGAGCACCATTGAGGAAAATATCTTAAAGAAAGCAAACCAGAAGCGTGCGCTTGATAACCTAGTAATTCAAAACGGTGAGTATAACACCGAATTTTTTAAGAAGCTTGATCCCATGGAGTTGTTCTCTGGGCATAAGGCTCTGACTACAAAGGATGAAAAGGAAACAATCAAGAATTGTGGGGCGGAGGTACCTCTCTCAAATGCAGATGTTGAGGCTGCTTTAAAACAGGCAGAAGATGAGGCAGACTATATGGCTCTCAAAAGAGTAGAACAAGAAGAAGCTGTGGACAATCAAGAGTTTACAGAAGAACCTGTAGAGAGACCAGAAGACGATGAGCTAGTAAATGAAGATGACCTCAAGGCTGATGAGCCTGTTGATCAAGGTTTAGTTGCATCAGGGTCGACAAAAGAAGATACTCCATTGTTACATAGTGAGACCAGGGATGAGAGAGCTGTCATCACTACTTCAAGCCAAGAAGATGACACTGATGTATTAGATGATGTCAAGCAAATGGCTGCAGCAGCCGCTGCTGCTGGACAAGCTATCTCATCTTTTGAGAATCAGCTACGTCCTATTGATAGATATGCGATAAGATTTTTAGAGCTTTGGGACCCCATCATTGGTGAGTCTGCAATGGAAAATGAAGCGGGGTTCGAAGAGAAAGAATGGGAACTTGACCACATTGAAAAGTACAAGGACGAAATGGAAGCTGAGATTGATGATGGGGAAGAGCCTCTTGTTTATGAGAGTAAGTGTACCCTTTTTTGCACATTCAATCCAATAATTTAACTAGTATTCCTACTTAACTGACAATGAGCCTTGCCTGTGATGTAACTTTGTATAATGTTATCCCATGGCCTGGTTTTTAGCTCACGTGAAATGTTATTGCTATTTTCAGAATGGGATGCTGATTTTGCAACTGAAGCATACAGGCAGCAAGTGGAAGTCTTAGCTCAACACCAGGTGAGATTAATTACTGCATCTACCGTGTGTCATGTATTTCAGCTTGTTCACGTATTTACTTATATGTTTGTAGTTGATGGAAGATTTGGAAAATGAAGCTAGAGAGAGGGAAGCTGCTGAGATGGCTGAAATGGATTTGATACAGTAAGACACTTCTGAGTCCGCACAGTTCATTGTCAATATTATATATTTATAACATTGCTGTTGAAAATTATATTTCATCGTTGATATAACAAGTAATCAAAACAAGTAGATTAATTAAACCTTTCTTTTCCTCAGGAATGAAACTCCTCATGTACCAAAGTCTAAGAAGAAGAAAAAAGCGAAGAAAGCCAAATTTAAATCCCTGAAGAAAGGATCACTGGCTGCCGAACCAAAATATCTGAAGTCCGTTGTGAAAGTTGAAGATTCGACTGATGATGATAATGAAGAATTCGCCTATGTGAGTAGCAGTGACTCAGATATGGTTACACCGCTTTCGCGGATGCATATGAAAGGCAAGAAAAGAGATTTAATTGTTGACACCGAAGAAGAGAATACCTCGAAGAAGAAAGCAAAGAAGCATAAGAAATCTCTTCCGAATTCAGATATCAAATACAAACAACCAAGTGCTCTACATGATGAACTGGAACCATCAAAGCCGCCTAACAGTATGGTTGTTGATAATGAAATGAAACTAACGAGCAGGGGTAAAACTATAGGGAAAAAATCCATCACTTCCATGCCAATAAAGCGTGTTCTTATGATCAAGCCAGAGAAGCTAAAGAAAGGGAATCTGTGGTCTAGAGACTGTGTTCCCTTGCCTGATTCTTGGCTGCCTCAGGAAGATGCTATATTGTGTGCGATGGTTCATGAATATGGGCCTAATTGGAGTTTTGTTAGTGGAACTCTTTATGGAATGACAGCTGGTGGGGCTTACAGGGGACGGTATCGCCATCCTGCATATTGTTGTGAGAGATATAGAGAGCTTATCCAACGACATATTATGTCTGCTTCCGACAGTGCAGTGAACGAGAAGAACCTCAACACAGGTTCTGGGAAGGCACTCCTGAAAGTCACTGAGGTAAGGTTGATTATGGCATAGCGTTAGGTTAGCTACTCACTAGCATGCATTAAAGTAGTGATGAATTAGGGAAAGATCAAAACATTTCTTCTAAATGGGTCCTTTCAATCAAGTAGAAGATTATAATGGAAAGGAGATGCTTTTCACTAATATCATTTTTGGTGCAGGAAAATATTCGGACACTCCTAAATGTTGCAGCTGAGCAGCCAGATACAGAGATGCTCCTACAAAAACATTTTTCTTGCTTGCTGTCATCAATTTGGAGGACGTCGACCCGGACAGGGAATGAACAACTGCTCTCCTTAAGCAATCCCATTTTCAATAGACAGTTTATTGGCTCCGTGAATCACTCCCAGGATATAGCTAGAAAGCCTTGGCAGGGGATGAAGATCACCAGCTTAAGTAGAAAGTTGTTAGAAGCCGCTCTCCAGGATTCCAGCACGAGTCAGCCAAACAATACTGCTTCCCGTTCGAGGTTGCAGGAGAATCAATCTATCAATAAAGTGGAGTTAGACTTAACCTTGGAATTCCCCCCACGTGGTTATGATGATTCCCTGACGCAGTTTCCACCCATGATAAGTGTGTCCATTGATGGGTCAGATTCATTAAATTATGTGAACGAGCCCCCAGTGGAAGATGTTCTAAAAGGTTATAGGATTGCTGCAGAGAACCGTTACAGGTTTGAAAAGCTGATACATTTGATTTTTCGTCCGATAATTTTGAGAGCAGTAATAGTCACTAAAGAATTGGTGATCTTGTTTTGTAGGAATGCTGCAAATGCTTGTATTGAAGATTCATTTGGATGGGCTTCAAACACGTTCCCAGCCAACGATCTGAAGTCCAGAACAGGCACGAAAGCACAGTCCCTGGGGAAACATAAGCTATCTGTCGCAGACTCAGCCAAGTCTTCAAAAAGCAAACAGCGCAAACTCTTGGCAGAGCAAACAGAAGTGGCATGGGTTAGGCCAAATGACCCAAATCTCAAGTTTGATTTCACACCTGCGGATAGGGAGGATGAGGAGGTTGAGGAGAAGGCGGTTTTAGAAGAGATAGAGATGATAAGTTGTTCACAGTGGTATGATCCATTCTTTACCTCAGGCCTTGATGATTGCTCATTAGCTTCTGAAATCTCAGAAATAGAGTAGTAAAAGCCTTTTTGTAAAAGTAAAACTGCTGATGATTGTGGATGATCATTTTCTTAACCACTTTTGATGGGCAAAATCTTGTGTAAAGCAGAAAGTGACAGCTTCGTAGGTTTTTGTGTTTCATGACTTCATCAAAATATCTAATCTCAAATATGATTTTTATCCCCACCGTACTGTATAATAATACCAACAATTTAGCTTCTGACTCGTTTACATTCTAGTTTCCAAATTCTCTAGCTTTTAGAAAAACAGTGAGTTCTCAGTGTAGTCTAAATTTATCTAAAAGAAAGAAAAAGACAATGCAACAGTACATGATGGATCAACTCCTTGTGTGTTCTAGCAAGTTTGGTTATCCAAGAAATTGAGCCACTCATTGTAATCATCAAACCCTGGTTCAACCAGTCTGCTCCAAAACTCGTGATCTGATTTCCCATGGATCTCTAGTAAGTCTGGTTTAGATATAGGAGGAAGAATATGGCTATCTCCAAAGAGACATTCTAGTGATTGTGGCGCATTCACCTCAAATCCACATGCCATTTGCTCCATAAAGATTTCCTCAAACTCCTCTTCCTGGTTAGGCTTCTCGCTGTTTATAATAACATCCTTCAAGACTGACGATACTGAGGAAGAGGAAGAAGACGTAGAGGACACTGAATGATTGGTGACATCTTCTTCTGATGATGATGATGATTTTCTCTTCATCAATCGCTTTTTGAGATGAGTGTTCCACACATTCTTGATCTCGTTGTCTGTTCTTCCCGGAAAGTGGGATGCTATCTTAGACCACCTGGTCAAATAATGCACTATAGTTATACACACACACACAGAAAATGATGATTTGAGATGAAGGAGACATGATTACTTGTTTCCATGAGCTTGGTGAAGGTGGATAATGGTATCTTCCTCTTCTTTGGTGAAGTTGCCTCGTTTGAGACCTGGTCTCAGATAGTTTATCCATCTTAGACGACAACTCTTTCCGCATCTCATCAATCCTATTAAGTTACAACACTATCAATTTTGAACACCAGATAAACTACAAGTTTAACATATAAGACTAGGAAGAAAGACGAGGTTTATAATTTTCACCAAATTTTTATTTACAATAAATTTTTAAATTGAGCAACTTAACCATTTATTTCGATATTTCACCCCATCTTCCGAAAGATTTTGTATGAGACTTATTCAACTTTTAACTTTTAGCAGAAAATTACTTGGTAATAAACACGAACGTTACAGATTCTGGTCAAACATCTCTTCAAATTCTATTCATCAAAGAAGTATATGCCACCTTTATGAAGTAGTCACCAAAATTGTAATTGAGACCCAAAACATTCACTAATTCGTAACTTCTACTGTTTGAATATGTAGAATTGTAAGATTTGATAAGTAATCAGAAGTATTTAGAATAATCGATGCAAGAGACTAAGGTTTTGTTCTGTATAGATATTCTATTAATCCAGACCAAAATGCATCATTAACGAAAAAGAAAAGAGTGCATCTTGCATATATCGTATCAGATCAAAGAACATTATTAGAGAGAAAGAGAGGGAGAAAGATAATGCAAATGAGAAAGATAGTGAAGCATGCATTGTCATAGATAGGAGTAGGACATACCAGCGAGTTTGGGAAGAGATCTCCAATTCTGGTGACCATTTTTTTCGATAAAAGCTCTGAGTCTTTCACTTTCTTCATCACTCCATGGCCCTCTCCTAACTTGGCTTTTGTCACAGCATGGTGCTCTTCTTTTCCCCATCACACCGACTTTAATTTTTAGAGAATCTTATGTACTTATTATCATCATCATCATCATCATCATCATATATGTATAAGGGTTAATTACGAGAGACCAGAAGGGCCATGCCACTAATTTCATCTACAAATAAACCTACTTGAATAAATTAATTAAATGGGTATCTATTTTTCTCATAATATATATCCTCATACTTTTCTATCAATTAAATTTTGACTTTTTTCATATGACAATTTTTGTCCTGCCTTTACTAGTCCTTGTATTACTACAATTCTTTTCTTCTTTTTTTTCTGGCACTATTTTCTCAAATCTAAAATCAACTTTCTTTTCATATTCAAATCTCAAAGGTTTTAAAAGTATCTTAATTAATTAAATATATTTTTTCTTTACTTAAATATTTATACTGTGAAAATTCGGATTTCAATTTTCAGACTAAAAGGTAAAAAGTTTTTTTTTTCATTTTTAGGAAAAATATAAGGGAAAATATTATTCTTTGTTCACAATAGTAAATATTGACTAGTATTAGTTGTCACCCTTGACTATATTTGGATCTGCAACTTGAATTTATGTTATTTATGCAAAGACGATTAATGTAGAAATCTTTTCTCTTTTTTTTTACAAAGTATGCATTTTAAAGGAAGCGTTAAAATTTGTAAGATTTTATTCCAGAAGTAAAAAAAAAGTAAATAAGTATATAGAGATGGTATATATGGTTACGTCTTGAACTTCCATTTATACAATGACAGCAAATATAAACCTGTAAATCAACTTACATAACAATAACTGGCTGAATGCACGTAGGGAATGTATCAATGTTACGATGTATCATCAACATTTCAATAAACAGAATTTGAAATGATGGAGACAAAATATGATATGAGTGGGAGAGAAGATAAGCGTAGACATAGAAATGCATGATACATTACCTTCCAACTTCAACTTGTATCCACTTTTTTCATTTAATCTACCAAACTATTATTAGTGATGTGTACTTGCGTTGTGTTGTGTCTTCTTTGAACAGTACACACGACGCCGTTTTGCTTGTTCAAGTCTCCACGTGCTTGCCCCGCAGTCGAATTGTTTACAATGATTTGAGTTTTCAAAGGCCAAAAATCTCAACAAAAAAAAAAAATATCTGAAATTTTTTGATTTTGAAGAAAATACACATATTAATGAAAGAGTATGATTTGATACTTTAAAACTTAAATGTTGTTACTTCATATTCATGATTTCATAATAAAAACAAAATTTCAATTTTATCAATATCATCTTAGTTAATTCTTAATTTTAAATAATGTGGTATAAATTTAAATTTTATTTCTATAAAATTATTTTTATTAATATTTAGTTTTACAAATATTTTATATTTAAATAACATAATAAAAAAATTAGAAGAAAATCTTATTTAGGTTTTATGGGCTTTGAAACCAAACTGGGTCCTAAACTAATCTTGTTTAGGGAGGCTTTAAACAACAGAAGCCCATCAATATATAGTCTAAATGTTTATGACTTTATTTATTCTATAGCTGTAAATCACTCAACGTTGTTAAATGATTTGAGTTTTTTTCTTTCTTTATAGATGATTTCTGTTTAATGTTATTTAGCAGACCTTAACATAAAAAATCTCAAGACCACCATAATTTTTTTTAGTTTACATATTTCAAATAACACCATTATTATAAAAACCTTTAAAACTCATGAATAAGAAGACGAGACGAGATTATTTTAACATAAATCCTTCCAATTTTAATGGCTGAAATAAAATAAAAATAAAAACATGAATTTGAGAAATACGATAACAAATTTTGGCATACAGCTCAAGTTTTTATTTGCGTGTTGGGTTTTATGTGAGATAGAGGAGTCGCTCACTCATATATGGAATGGTTGGGATTACTGCATTTCTACCAAAAATATAATTCAATATTACTTCGTTTCTAATTTATGTGTCACGAAGAAAAATAGTATAATCCATATCTGTTGAAGAATAGTGACAACAATAATCACAATGTGATCCCAAAAGAGATTGAATAATTTTTTTAAAGAATCGAATCAATCATGAGGTGGTGAGCCGTGTCCTCCTAAGCAACAATCCGATTCATACTTGAAATGAGCTGCCTAAGTCCTCATGCTTACTACTATATATGCCCTTGCAATACCTCAATTTACGAATGTTCCTTTTTTAAAATATAAGTACATATTAAACATTGTCATTTGGACCTCATTCAAGAGAATCTTAACAACAAATGAGTTTTATATTATAGTTCCTGATCATTTTTATAGTTACACATGTATGTTTCCCGTTGAGAGGTACTTGATAATGAAAAAAAATGAATGGAAGTATGACTTTATTTTTTAAGTCATGAAGAAAAAATCGATTTCACACTTGGACAGTCATCATAATTAATGTACATTAACGTAAAGTAAACAAAACAGAATACTTGTTTCCATCAAACCAACTATAATCAAAGTTATTGTTATCATTATATTCAAACGAAATTGATGGATCCCATCTATGTGGCTCGATGACTTTTGACTACATTTATGATGCTATATATATAAGTGTAGTAGATCTAATAACACCACGATACATATATACTGATGATGTAAATGTGGAGACACCGACCTTATCAAAATTTATGGTTACCTTGGATAGTTGTGGATCAATCGTCTTAATTGACAATAAATAGAACAAAACAAAAGAAACAGGGAAGTTAATGATTGACTGCGAATTGCTATATATATATATATAACTCGCATGTGGTGGTGCAGGTGATGGCAACATGGGAAATCATTATAAATGGACGAAAAAATTCCAACTCTCTATGATTGATATACCCTTTTATTCAGATTGGTCACACAAGTAATAATTATAATCTCGATTAAACTAAGAAGACTTATATATATATATTATGGGATACACAATACTGTATATCATTAAGAGAATCCATAGATGTGGGACAGTTAAACCTCCACATGTAGTTCACTCGGGTCGTATATAAAGCAAAGCAAATATACACACATGTGCTGGTGTTTTATATACATCTTTGATTTCATTAAACATAAAACGAAGGTTACCTGAAAATGTACTAAACCAATTAATTATGTGTAACTATACAATATTCCTTTAGTGTTTGACATACATAGAAAAATGGTAGTTTTATGTAGTGGCTGTAGAAGATTCATAGTTATAGAGTTGAACTTGATTAATGTAAAACAATCATGATGGTTGTAGTATAGCTTTGTGGCCAAGGCATATCGGGCTTGGAAACAACAAGCTTTGTGTGTTTTTTTGGATCTGAAAGAATAGTAAACAAGAGATGCAAACCCACATGGTCTTTTATTACCTTTTTCCCCATAATTCTCATCAATTATTTTGTTTTATATATTAGTACTATACATTTTTGGCATTAGACCGTACTTATTTATCTTTTATAAAAAGAAAAAGAGAATCTAACCTTTATTTTTCTTTTTAAGCTAACTACAAGTAACACTAACAGAGATAACTACTGAAAAAGAGTTTAGTTACGGGTAAAAAAAAATATTCTAGTAACGGCCGCAGAATGTATCATTATATCCTCTCTCTATGCTATGTATCACACATTGACGTATATACCCTTCCGGTAATGTCGGTAAAACATCAAAATCCGATCTTTTTGTTTTCTGACTCAAAATCCAAAAATTGAATCAAATCGAATTTCATGTCACATAAACCCAGAAATTACTACTCCATCCATACACAAAAGATAACAAATTTGATGCAAACTTCCATATATATAAATCTTCACAAAAATTTCAAACCGATTCTTAAAACCGGCGAAAAAAAATTAGAGAATTTTGCAACAAACAAATTTTTTTTTAAAAAGAAAACTCTAAACTTGTCTACTTTCTTCTTCATCATCATCAATCGAATCCAGAAAGAAAGAAAAATATATATATACCTATTTACATCCCAAAACGACGAAGTATTACTCAGTATCTGAACAAAAACCACCAGATCTAAAGAAAAAAAACCTTTGACTTAAAAAACTACCCAAGATTTCTTCTAAAAAAAAAAAAAAAAAGCTTCGTCTTCTTCTTCTTCTTCTTCTTCTTTTGTCTTCTTCATCTTCAAATCGTCTCGTCTCCGAGTAAATCAATCGAAACCGGAAGTCCAAGACGAAACGACTCCATGATTCGTTCAAAGACAAGCACGTGGCATGGGATTTGTAATCCTCCTTTTTGCTCGTATCCATACTCTTGAGCAGATCGGTTTAGTAAACCGATAAAAACCGGATGGTTAAGCAGCTCCGCGCTTACGACGAACCTCTCCATCTCGTCACCTACGTATACAGGTACGTGTCCTTCTGGAACGGATGAGTTCTGCTTCTTTGATCTACGAGCAACCGAAGAGCGGAGGAACGATTCTGTACGGCGGCGGTTGTTACTACTAGGTGGTCGCTGTGAATCTGAACGGAGGAGACTGTATTGAGCTGAATCAGCCACGCGAGATAGACGGCGGATCAATTGCTTCATCGTCTTCGTGTTTGTTGAGGTTTGAGAGAGATTAAAACTTTTTTTTTTTTTTGCTTGTGAAGTGGTGAGAACGAGAATTGAATTGAGAGATTTTTTTTTTGTTTGTGAAGGAGAGAAGTGAAGGGAAGGATTCTGAATATATATCGAGGCGAGGGTACTTTGGAGATTTTCCTTTATTTTGATAAAAGTAGGTACGGGGAAGGAGTACTTGCCAGGTACACACACTTTACTCGTAATTTTCCACTGACTTTTTTTTATTTATTATTATTAAAAAAACACTTATATAATTATATAAACTAATTATTTAAAAATATAAAAAAGGAAGTTTTTATGAAAAGAGGGGAAAGATCTTTGATTTTTCTTAATAATTCATTGATTTTACCTATATGATTCATTGATGTGATTCGTTTAATTAAATTATTGTTTTCATGAATTTTTTAATCTTTTAGATAACTGTTTTGGATTTCCGTTAACTATATTCCTGCATTATCTTAAACATTATACAAAATTAAATTATAGTGATAATATTATATCCTCTTAATGATAGGATTTAAGATACCAATTAATTTAGCTTGGTTATTTATATTCCCTATCAATTACTAGAATTCATCAGATATATGTTTTCTTTTCCTTTATATATTGTGAGTTTTATAATACACGCGAGGTTCATGAAGCAAGCAACTCAAAATATATCATCCCCTATGCTGTAAATATTATTTAAGTTGTTTATCATATATAAAATATATATAACTTTATTCATGGTAAATAAATTGATTATAATTCATTCTAAAAAAAAAAGAAAAAAAGAGTTATTAAATTATATCTTTGTTTAGATGCATCTTTATAGTTCCACGCGTTGTAATCCTTCATTATGTAGTTTAATAACTTAAGATTGGATAAATCCAATCCCACTTTGGAAAAATTTTAGATATCCAATTTCTGATTCTTTTTCTTATTATATAATCCTATTCAATATATAAAAGGGTAGAATATAGACCGCCTCGTACGTTTATAATTATATTTTCAACAATATGATAAAGATAGAAAATACTGATGAAGTGGGGTAAGAATTATTATTTTTTGTTTGTGGAAGTAGTTAATTATATACAAATTTTATATTGTAACTTTGTAAGGTATCATTAAGCTGTTCTTCATTAAGTCAGCTCTATATATCTATATATATATATATATATGCATGTGAGATTATAAATTCCGCTAAATACTAATGTTTTTTATTGATTATGTATGCATGTGAGATCTATTATAATTTCGCTAATGATTTATCATATGACCTATGTCTCATAACCATATTTCTTAGGAATAAATGAAGCCTTCATCTGGTAACACAAATTAAAGTCTAATATATATATATATAGGCTGGATTTTATATTTATGACATACAAATTATTCTGGTAGGAAAAATTACGAAACAAAAATATGGAGCTTCAACTTCTGCTGACCCAAAATGATGACATAATGGCTTCTAGAACTTGGACCAAGTAAATTTAAATATGAGCCATTTGTGTAACATTACGATTTTTCTATTTTCTTTGAATAAAGTATATAAGGTCCCTTGTACAGATAAGTCCATACTCACCCTCGACGACTTCAAAGACTGCGATATTCGTTTTGTTTCTCCTTGGTCATATTCATACCCTCCAGTAAACATCATTGAAAACTAGAACCAATCTTAAGTTACTTGTAAGTTTCCATTATGTAAGTATTTCTCTAGATTAATCATTGTAGTTCTATTAGTTTCATATTATAATTAATAAAAATGATAACATGTTTTCGTTTTCAGTGTGTAAACATGAAAATCTATCATTTTCATAATATAAACACAAGCCATTCAAAGTTTAACGTGACATAATTTAATCAAAAGACTAAAAATATATATAGTGGTGCATACTTGATTAAACCAAACGTCATATATAATAATTGACGATATTCGACACTAATCAATGTTGATAATAGATCGTAACTTGTAACCCTATAGAAGAAGCATCCGACTATGAAAAGTTAACTACTCTAATCTTGAATTATGACTAGTTAGTTAACTATAGGTTTATGATGGGATTTCAAAAACCGATATTGTCCAAAATTTTAATACACAGTTCAGTTTCGTGACTTTCAGCACATCTCTTCCCATTATCTATATATAAAAAAAAATTGGCGCGTGAAATTGTATTAGACAGCGTCATGCATATAAATTAATGCCGTGCGTGGATATCATGAAGGACCAGCACCATGTGTGTGTGAGTTAGATAGAGAGAGAAATCGTAGAGCAGAAATGTTGAAGGATCATTCTCCATTCTGTAAAGGTTAAAACTTTAAAGACAAAGATATGATGTGACCTCATTTTCTCTGGTTATCAAAAAAGTGTATGTCCCAACTTATCTTGGGGGCTTGCAACTTTAGACCCCTTTTTAGACTCTTAACTTTGTTTTGATTTATACATATATGACTAGTCCACATATAGATTAATCAAATTAAAGTAGTCTCGTACAAGAGTTATCTATATTATAAATATACTGCCAAGCATCTCTTTGGTATGTTTCATCCAATATAGAAATTTCGAACTTACAACTTGGTCTAAAGTCATACTCTTACGTCACAACAAGATAAATATCAACACGAAGATATATACATATAAGGATAAGATTGATCATAAAGTAGTTTGATTTGTTAGATCGGAAATAATAAAGGCAAAGAAGCAAACTAGTTAAGGGTTGATGGAGTGTTTTAGTAAAACAAACTCTCAAGTGGTTAATTCCCTTACGACTCCTACTCAAGTTTCCGTGGAACTCCTCTCGTAATACATTTTAGATGAGTTTTATTGATTTCTTGTAGAACTGAAAGTGTTCAACCGTCACGTACGTGGTCACCCATTCTCAATATCTTCACTAATTAAAGTTTGGATAAAATCATGCATGAACTGATTTTTTATTTATTTAAAAAAGCTCATTCCAAACGGAAACAACAACTCCATGCAGTATTACTAATTTAGTAAGTATAGATCTGTTTATATATCTGTATCCAATACTAAGAAAAATCCACACCTAAGGCATTAAACACAATAATATCTAATTAAAGAATGACTAGAATGAATATCTAAATAACCTAATTTATGCGTTGTTATATGTGTATTAATAATAAAATCATGCAAAGAATCGGTTACATTTCTAATGGTCGTTAGTGATTGATATTTGATTAATAAATAATTAGGTAGTACTGCATTTCAAAGGAAGAAAAAATCAAATATAAACATATGTATAGAAAACAAGCATCTGATGCTCAAAAAATACATGGTCTGAAATGAATATATATATAAAAATAAAAATAATAAAAGACAGCTGATCATATATATATAAAAATAAAAATAAAACAGAGATATATATAAGAGCTAAAAGAGAATATTCTTCCAACGGCAAAGGTTTAGTAAGAGGCCATGACGACCTCCAAATGATTGAGAAACACGTCAAAAGATTGAAAACTCCTTAACACTCTGATTTGGTTATAGCTGTAACGCGTTACGCGCTATTGCATCCATCATTAATACTACTATAATGAAAATAATATGTCACCGCTTCCACCATATAGTAGTAGTACTAATTATAACTGCTATCTCCGAATGTAACACAAAAAAAGTACTTGACTGATGCTAATCTTTAATTTTAGCATTGAGATTTATTTATACTATTAAGTAAAAGCATAAGCGGCTATATTTGTACTGTTGCTGCTAGTCGTAAAAGCAAAGCATCGGATAAAAAAACATAGTTTGAACAAACAAACTATAATAAATATATAAAAAAGGGGAATGTAAATAGCAGTCAGTAGTCACGTGAAAGGAGTTTTTGGTGGTGGGAATTAATTAATAAATGTAGTAAATGAAACGAATGAGATCGAAAAGTCCGTACGGTCGTACAGGATAACCTACCCACTCCCACCTCTCATTTTTTTCGTTGGGTTTGCTGCTCTTACGTGTCATGCCGTACAAACCAACTTGACTTTTCTTGACAGTTTTTAATTAAATAAATTTTAATATTAAAAATATCAAATAAAAGTAAAGAAAAAATAAATACTGTATGGGACCTATTTATTCTCCACTATTCACAAATGCCCGTTTACACGCCACAATTGTTTTAAAAAAATTGTTTTGTTATATTATTAACGTCAATCTCAATTAGTCGGCTAAAAATCACTAAAACTGTATTAAACTGGACTCGTCTTGTACTCTTTTGGAAAATTAATAAAATTAAAACCATTGATACTTCTTTTTGTTTCCTATGGTAGGTTGCTAATGTCAAATTAAAATTAAAATTAAAATTATATCACTTAGAGTAGTTACTCTTTGAATTATATTTTTTTTGTTGGTTATACAATGCAATTCCCCTATATATATATATATATATATTCTTTGTTTTTTTATTTGTATGCTTTTACTCTATGCTTCATATGGTCACATTGCCCTCAAATTATAATTTTATATGCAAAAAAACTGGTTTAAAAGTGAATAGATTTCATCAATACTTCAGTTAAACACTTGAACTCACTCGATATATATATTTGACATTAGCAACCTACCATTAAGTTAATTGACTTTTTTTGTTGGTGACAAAAAAAGTTAAAATAGAATTTTTAATTAAGATGTAATTAGCTGAATATATGTTGGTGACACAAAAAATTAAATTCGTTGTAAAAATTATGTAAAATGAAAATTGAATACAACTGTTGTTGAGTATATCAAATACTCCACTACATATTTAGACCGAGAAAAAAATCTGACAAAATTTGGTTTAATTAGTTGTAGAAAGAAAATAATTTTACTCATTTATCTATGTATTGACTATTGAGTAGCGGTTGGTGAACGAAGAAACGTAAATCTTTTGGAATAATAGCAATAGCTAATAGAGTTTTTGATTGCAAAGAAATTAAATCAAACTCTATATTAAAGAAAGTCAAAAATGTTTGACTCCAACTTAATGAGACAAGCCTCAAGGGACCAGCCGTACCGCAGGACAACCACACGACACTCTCGTTTCTACTTTTCCGTGTCTTACACATTAATTTGCTTAATGAAAAAATACGGAGAGTCATAACTCCATTTAGTAGTTATATACTCCCTTTGGCTCAATATTGATGTTTAGAAGATTTTACATATTTTAAGAAAATAACGATTACTTAATTTAAATATATTTTTTCTTTTGACTAAAGAGATATTATTTAATTTTAAATTAATAACAATTCAAATTTTTAAATATTTTCAATGATTACTTTTTGAAGTTTACAAAACATCAATTTTTATGGGACAAAAAAATATTTCAAAACATCAATATTTACTAGATATAGAAGTATGTCAAAGTGGAGGGTGCCCACATTGCACATTGGTCTTAGCTTTTAGGGTATACTGACCTCACTCTTTTCCCTCTTGGCTCCACCTTTGTCTTTTTGTTTTTTCTTATTCAAACTTTTGGTTTAGAAATGACGTTTTGTGACTCATCCTCTTCCTTTACATCCTTTCCATGACTAAGCAACCTTGCTACACCTATATTTTAAATATTCCACCATTCATTATATATTATTGTAGATTGATAATGCCATATGAATCTTTCGTCTTATCCTTCTTAATGAGATGTTGTGGTCGGTCGTGTGCTCGTGTTTTGATTAAAGCTGGATTATGATCATTTACTTTATCCTCCGTGCCTTTTTCTGTTTTTTATGTTGCAAATTTCCCTGCCCTAGTGCCCTCTAAATTAGACTAATATAGTGCATTTCCAATAACATTGACCATACAATTAGAGAAGTATTTATTAATCAGAAAGGGCTCTGATTGAGCTTACAAAATTCGATGGACGTTTAGGCTATGTTTTTAAAAAATTATGTCAGATACTTAACGTATTATTATTTTTTACAAACATAAATAAATGTATAGTAGAACATCTATAAATTAATACTCAATAAATTAATAACCTCTATAAATTAATAAATTTCTCCAGTCCCAAGTTGGGACTAGTATAATATTGGACATTATTCGATAAAATAATAAATTAATAACTTTTTTAAAAATCTCATGTAAAAATATGGTCTCGTCAATATCATAAATTAATAATCAAATAAACTAGTATATATATATATATCTAAGAATATTTAGTGAAATATGAATATATTGTTGTTTGTTTGTTCTTGAATTTACATTCTTGTTGGAGAGCATCTCTAATCTTTCTGACTGCATCAAAAACTTCTGGTGTTGTCTTCTCAAATCGCATCCAAAAATTGTAGAGAGTTCTTGACGCGATAATTGCTTCCTTGTGTGTAACTGGTTCTAAAGTTATCGTCATATCTTCTTCAACTTCATCATCACCTTGAAAAATAGTAGCAGCAATTTCTTCTAAACTCTGAATTTATGATAAAAAATTCTCTTTATAAATTAATATATTATTAATTTATCGATAAATTGATAATTATTAATTTATCGATAAATTAAAACCTTTACAAATTAATAAAATTTCATGGTCCCGACCTTATTAATTTATAGAGGTTCTACTGTATGTGAATTAATTTATATTTTTATTATTTACTAGTAGAAATAAGCCCAAAATTAATGAGCCAAACCCATATTATTATTTTTTCTTTATGGCTATACAAAAACTTCAGTTCTGATTTCATAGAAAATGAAATATGATATATGCAAAATTAAGTAGAAGCTAGCTACTTAGTTGGTTTCATTAACATATTAACATGAACTACGATGCAAACTGAGATAGAAGCTATTACGTTCTGACTCCATATAAATGCGCCCATGCATATGAAAAAAATATAAATATACTAATATTAATCTAACCATGTCACCTCAAAGTTAACATTAATTATTTCTTTTAGCTAATTTTAGTAAATACCTAAAAAATTTGGCTATTTACAGTAGGTACATTGCCAATCACTTATGTATTGTAGCTCTTTCTAACTTGTTTCTTAGGTAGTTGTTTTCGGTGACTAACTAGTTGCTTTTCTTTGAACGCTACTGTTCATCCAAGACATAAGCTACTCCCAATCTCCCTTTAATATTTTCAGATATAACTTTGAGCGAATGCATATCCCACACAATTTTATTGATGTCAAATCAGATCATAGGCAAGTTGAAGTGCCTCAAGTTCCAATTTTTCATTGTACATGGCCAATGCAATTCTTTGCGATATGAAGTAGCCTAAGCACTAAGTTTCTTCCCTTGTAATTTCGTGAATAAGCTTCCACATCCAAGTAGAATGGATCATCAACCTAAGTAAATGCCATTATAACAAGAGGATGTTCCACTAATCGACAGCAATATCTACCTATAAAGTATAAACAGGGTCGGTCTGACAATTTTAGATGCCCTACGCCAAAATTCTTTTTTTTTAATAACCATTTTTATTATTGTATATAAAATCACAAAAATAATAATATAAAAAATAATTTTCATAATTTAGATTCTAAATCCATAAACCTAAATATGTTCCTTTTGATTGCTCTCTTTTTCATTTTTCTTTGTCTTTTTATGATCATTTAAAATTGTATATAAAAATAAATATTATATTGCCTCATCACTCATTATTGTTTAAAACTCTTCCAATATGAAATTTTTACTTATTAGAGTTATAAATTTGTTTTTCTAAATTAAATTTTACTTAAAACTCATTAACAACAAGTTTAGTTAACATTAATCTAATGATTATTCACCAACAATTCATAAGATGAAATAATATTTTTCATAAACCAAATAAAACTTCATCTGTAAATTGGATATATCTACATAAATAATATATTGTTTTCTTATATAAAACTTGAATTATATATATTTTTTTGTACTTATAAAGAAAATATAATAAAAACTAAATATAGGAAAAAAAAATTCAACATAAAAGCTTAGAAGTTTTGGGCTAAAATATGCCCAAAAATTTTGATGCCCTAATCCATGGCTTCACTGTTTTCCTATGGACCGGGCCTGAGTATAAATCCAAAAGGTTTTACAGGAAAACAGAAACGAAAACGAAAACAAGTTGACCAATTAAAGTTACCTGAGGTAACTTACCTCAATATCCTGGCTATTGTTTGTTTGTTTTCTTACATGAATAATATTATTGGCACATGTTAGTCATTTTGCGTTGTTTGGTTGAGCCCGTTAAAATTAATGGGCCAGGCCCATTTAGTTAATGTAAGAGCAAAAGCCGTCATCATCTTCCCTGCGTGAAACCTTAAACCCTAATCTCTCTGATTCTTCTCCGAAACGGAAAACTGCTGCATAAATAGATAGATACTCGACTTTCAACTTTTAAAAAGACGGCTAAGGTTTTTTTGTTTCTCTCTACAATGGCGTTGTATCTTCTTTCCGAGTCACCCTCCGGCTATGCACTTTTTGAGGCACACGGTATAGATGAGATTGGACAGAACACGGAGGCGGTTCGGAGCTCCGTCTCGGACCTTAGTCGGTTTGGGCGGGTCGTCCAGCTCACTGCGTTTCAACCGTTCCAGTCTGCACTTGATGCTCTCAACCAAGCCAGCGCTGTCTCTGAAGGTTAACTCTCCACTAAATTACAGCTCTCTTTTACTGTAATACTTGCTTTCTATTATGTTTATGCTTTCTAAAAAGAATATCTCACATATAACCAACTCACACCCAAATTCATATATAGTATATTTAGCTACTACAAGTCTAAGAAAAAATAACACAGCAACCAAATTCATAGTATATGTTGAAGGCTGTTTTCTCTGAACTTTGTGTAATACCTTTCGTGCCAATCATGGCCATGGTGGTTGATAGATTCAGTTCTTCCATGACACCAGATGGTGACTTTGAAACAGTCATAACACCTCCTGTGTCTACCATCACAAAATCTTGATCACCCCAATACGACCTACCATACAATCGAGATCCATATAGTAACTCCAAGTTCATCCACTACAATAGCTCTATTCTCCTACAATGCATGACAAGGAAATCTTGATTCTTTTTGTTTACCATGGAATGGTAAGGAAAGAAAAAGCAAACTGAAATTTTAAATTACCCCAAGATATGTTTTGACATTGGGACTTGCAACTTTTTGGTATCTGCGTCTGGTATTGTAGTACTATTTGATAGTAGTGGCAGTAACCAAAGATTCCTTGATAAACCAAGACATGGAAGTTTCAAAATTCTTTATGAACCATGTCCTTTTATACAGTGTAACCTTTTGAATATTGCAGATACATTTCATGACGTGAGAAGTAAAAAAGAGAAAAGGAAGGAGGCAAGTCTTCTTCTTTCTTTCAGTTATTATTTGTCTTTAGATTCAACAGGTTGCATGATTTGTGAATTCACATACCAATCCTTATACTACTTGTGTGTGGATCACTTGCTCTTATAATAGCTTTCCTTTATCTCATATGATCACTCTCTGACTGCCTGCAGAATATAGTGCCAATTATCCAAACAAGTGGCAGATGTGGTCGGAGGAACTTTGCTTCAAGTTCAAGTAAAACTTATCAAGGTTGTTTGTTTTCTTTTATTCATATCTTAGAAACAGCAATTGTCATGCTCTTCCCTTTTTTAAGCTCTTTGTTGACATTCCTATACAGGTAATGGAAGAAGTAGTGCATCTTTTAGAAGGGAAAATGGAGCTGCTCATGCAACAGGAGGTTCTAAAACTCCCCTGCCTGCCACTAACAAAGCTACAAACATCACAGTACCTAGTGAAATGAAGTATATTTAGTTTACATATCATCCTTCTTTGTCTCTACCATTATGGGTGTCCCGAAATAATATTTTTTACTCTGTAATCTTTACAAAAGATCTAATTGTAAAACAAAAACGAATTGATTAATCAAAAAGAAAAAGAATGAATGGTGGTGGAGAGGGTCACCTTCAGAGACGACGTCGATGGTTGAGAAATAAGCCCGGTAATGGATTACATTTCTTGAGGATGAAGCAGTTGTGAGTTGGTCTCCTGTGTTTCGGAACGCCAAGATTTATGATGACGGATACGTTCTTGTCCGGCCTCGGAGCTTATATTCGCTTACCTTATGAACAAAGACCTTACCTCTGTGCTATACAGGCAGACTAAGATGATGAAGGCATTTGGACCAATTCCGGTTTCTTATGGTTTTATTAACAGTTTGGTGCTAGATAATTATTTAATGACATACGTATCCAATTCCAATCGATGTTCGAGTGTCTTCATCAGCGTGTGTTGCAAAAGAATTTCCTAGACTCTGCTTCTCATCTCTCTAGGCTAGTTCGTGCAGTCACAGATTCTAGGATAGTATTAAATGAGGAAGAGGGAAAATATAGGAGTTTTCAATGAAGTTGGTTGGTTTGGATTTGATGTGTACTCTTGATTGTAAACTGTAATCATCATATTCATGATCAATAAAGGAAGAATTTTGTTTTTTTCTTCTTATATCAGTTTGTTCCTCTCATTCTCACGCCTTTCAATTCTTTTTTTTTTCCTTTTTCTTTATGTTCCTTTATGTCTCTGTCGATTACTGGTGCCCCCGTTTGATTCATGTGTCCGGATTAGGACCCTCAATCCTTTAATAGTCTGCACCTGATCCTTGAAGGAAACTAAACTTGGACTCTATGTTGTTTCTTCTGTTTGTGCCAAGTTATTGCATCTAGTGGCAGACGAGCTCGTAACTGACATGTTCGGTAGTCAGATTTCATGGAGCTTTTGTAAAGTCTTCGCACTGGATGATTTACTCATGTGTGGAAAAAAATGAGAAAACAATGAGGTTCAATAAATAGAAGCATAAGGACTCGCTGTTGAATGAGATCTTGGCTTGTTAAGCAACAACGGTTGTATAGCCTAGCCATCATCAGAGAAAAATATATTAGGTAGCTTTTTTTTTTTTTGGGACAAATATTAGGTAGCTTAAGAGAAAGAAAAACAAATACAAGTTCACATCAAGGTTTAATTGAAACCCAGCAGTCCGGAGAATTCGTCAGGATGAGATTTAAGTCAACCATTATGTTAGTATTGTCTTGAAACGTGTTGGATGTTGAGGATGTAATATCCATCGTCTTTAGGTTGCATGCATTCTGTAAGATGTAGATCGCCGCTTCTATCTCTGTTTCTTTTCTTCCTTTATACCCAATCCACTCAACAGCTTCCAGACTCCTACGCAAACTTAGAGGCACAAAATTCGGTTCCTTCCACTTTTCTCTTAAAAGGTTACTGCAGCAACATCTTTGGTGTTTGAACCTGAGAACTCGCAGTTTAGAGCTTTGCATTAGTATAAAAGGAAAATAATCGAGAGAGCATATAGCACATAGCTCTACACAATCTCTCTCAAGGTTTAGAGACAGTTTCCAAACAGGACGCCATCTTTTGGACAAAACACTTGTCGCCACGGCTTCTTTTGTCGGAACGAATGACAAAAGCTCGACCAATAACTCGTCCGGCAAATCACTTATTCTTCCCAAATTTGAACCAGTTCTGGTTGCTTTTTGATACATTGAGAAATCAAATAATATTTGTGGGAAACTAAAAAAAAAAAAGGAGCTTCGTAAAAGACGGCCTTTTGCGAAGAAAATAATTAAGAACCCCTAATCAAAAGATTCGCTTCTCTTTCGTTTTTGATAATAACAAACCCTAATCGATTTTGGTAACTATATATATATATATATATATCTTGTCAAAAATGGAAGTAGCTAGGAACCCCAAATATAAAAAAGGAACTTAAAATAAAATAAAAAAGCATATGTGCCTTTTCCACAAACTTAATTTCCGATATAGACTGTCGTTTGTGAGGGGCCCATTATAGTAATTATCAAATTTTGACTGAATTTCTTATAATACGTAGAATGTCCAAATTATGATTGTTTTTGTTCGAAAAATTAACACACACAATATGTTTCTCAAAAATATTTATGACAATTTTCAGTATCTTCAAGAAAAACCCTTACTTCAACCGCCGCACCTAAGCCGTAATATATATTTGAAGTTATCGTTTTTCAAATGCGGTTTTAATAATATACATATGACAAATTATGCAAATTAATCGCATTGTGAACCACACTTAATGGGCCAGGCCCATCTAGTTAATGTTAGAGCAAAAGCCGTCATCCTCTACCCTGCGAAAAACCTTAAAACCCTAATCTCTCTAATTCTTCTCCGAAACGGAAGCTGCTGCATAAATAGATACTCGAATTTTCAATTTTATAAAAGAGACGGCTAGGGTTTATTGCTTCTCTCTACAATGGCGTTGTATCTTCTTTCCGAATCACCCTCCGGCTTCGGACTGTGGGAGGCACACGGTATAGATGAGATTGGACAGAACACGGAGGCGGTTCGGAGCTCCGTCTCGGACCTTAGTCGGTTTGGGCGGGTCGTCCAGCTCACTGCGTTTCAACCGTTCCAGTCTGCACTCGATGCTCTCAGCCAAGCCAACGCTGTCTCTGAAGGTTAACTCTCCACTAAATTACAGCTTTCTTTTACTGTATTGCTTGCTTTTTATTATGTTTATGCTCTTTTATATAATTTGGATTTTGTCGTGAAAGACCACAGTTGGAATCTGCTTATTCTGTTCTGTTTTAGTTTTTGTTTGAGGTTCTTGATAACAAGTATTGATATTTGTATTGGTTCTACACGATTTAAACTTGTAGGGTATATGAGTGATGAGCTGAGAAGTTTTCTGGAGCTGAATCTTCCGAAAGTGAAGGAAGGGAAGAAGCCCAAGTTTAGTTTGGGAGTGGCTGAGCCAAAAATCGGGTCTTGCATATTTGAAGCCACTAACATTCCTTGCCAGAGCAATGAGTTCATCCATGAGCTTCTTAGAGGTGTGCGCCAGCATTTTGATAGGTTCATCAAAGACCTAAAGGTGCCAACTTTTATTTATGATTTACCTTATGCCTATATATCTCTGCTGATGTTTTTCGCTATTTTATGCTCAATATCAATTCAAATTTCTTATAAATGTAGCCTGGTGATTTGGAAAAAGCTCAACTTGGACTAGCTCACAGTTACAGTAGAGCAAAGGTGAAGTTCAATGTTAACCGGGTGGATAACATGGTTATTCAAGCTATTTTCCTACTTGACACGCTTGATAAGGATGTCAATTCCTTTGCTATGAGAGTCAGGTTTGTTTTGCTTTTAAGATTATGTCTTGCTGTTTGTTTACCGTGAGAGAAAATGGTTTCTGAGAGCAGTATATGTAATGTTTTTGCAGAGAATGGTACTCGTGGCACTTCCCTGAACTTGTCAAGATAGTCAATGATAACTACCTTTATGCCCGAGTTTCAAAGATTATCGAGGACAAGTCGAAGTTGTCTGAAGAGCACATCCCAATGCTTACTGAAGTCTTGGGGGATGAAGATAAGGCAAGAGAGGTTGTTGAAGCTGGAAAAGCATCCATGGGTAAGAAGAAACTGGTGGAGCTTGTTTAACTATTTCTTACAATGTATCTATTAGTTCTCTTGTTCTAAGACATTGTTTGTTTTCCCTATCTGAAGGCCAGGATTTATCACCCGTTGATCTGATCAACGTCCAGACCTTTGCTCAGAGAGTTATGGACCTCGCAGATTACAGGAAGAAGCTCCATGATTATCTTGTTACTAAAATGAGCGACATTGCTCCAAATTTGGCAGCCTTGATCGGAGAGATGGTAGGTGCTAGGTTGATTTCACATGCAGGAAGTCTTACAAATCTTGCCAAGTGCCCATCTTCAACTCTTCAGATTCTCGGTGCTGAGAAGGCACTTTTCAGGTGCATTTGAAGCCTTGTTTCTGTTATGAAGGTTCAATTTAACTGCAGTGACTGACTTTTGTGTAAATTTCAGGGCGCTGAAAACACGTGGAAACACACCCAAATATGGTCTAATATTCCATTCGTCATTCATCGGGCGTGCATCTGCCAAAAACAAGGGCCGTATTGCTCGTTACCTTGCAAACAAGTGTTCCATTGCTTCCCGGATTGATTGTTTCGCTGGTAAAAATCTAGACTCCCCTGAATAAGAAAGAGATGTTGGAATATAGTGAGATAATGCATTGCTGTTAACTATAAAACTGTTGCGGTGTCGTATACAGATAGCAGCACTACAGCTTTCGGTGAGAAACTAAGGGAACAAGTGGAGGAACGACTTGACTTTTATGACAAAGGTGTTGCCCCACGTAAGAATGTTGACGTAATGAAAGAAGTGCTGGAAAATCTTGAGAAGAAAGGTACAACTTATGACTCTCTCTCTAATGACCCAACAAAGCTGTCTGATCTTTTGAGGTAAACGGTTTTGTTTGATGGGTTGTTCTCTTTTTTTCTAGACGAGGGAGAAGAAACTGTAAAAGAAGTCTCAGAGAAGAAAAAGAAGAGAAAGACAGAGGAGAAGGAAGAGGAGAAATCAAAGAAAAAGAAGAAGAAAAGCAAAGCAGTAGAAGAAGAGGAGTTGACAACAACAGATAATGGTGACAGCAAGAAGAAGAAGAAGAAGAAAACCAAGTCACAAGATGATGAATAAACAAACCAGTCTCAGTAGTATTGCACTAGTTTTTAGTTTTCTTTCTTCCCACATAGCTTTTGATTACTAATTTACTACTATTGTGCCTGTCTTAAACTAGTTCTTTTTCCCCACATGGCTCTGTTTTTTACTTTAAAACAACTTTTAAACATGGAGAAATTATATATCAGATTTTCAACTATTAATTAAGCTGGCAAAAGAACAAGGTTGGTTATTATTAATTTTCAGGTCAAATAGAAAATCAAAACCTTGAAACGGATCTTTGTAAATGTGGACTAAAGAAAGTAAACACTACGGATAAGGATTGAATTAGATGAATCAAACATGTTCTTTATTATTATCTGAAACAAAACTAAAATTGCAGAAACCAGAGAGTTCTGCTGTGACTCATTCATTACAAATGCGAAATCAAAAGAGGATAATAAGAGAATCTTTAATCGCATAGAATGAGTCTAATCATGGCGAGAACCAAACACGAAACAGAGAAGAAGAAGAGCGTTACAAAATCCCTAGCAGACCATTTCCTCACAGGCTTCGACTCAACTCTCAAACTCTTCGCTCTACGAAGAGCGTCCACTTCCTTAAGCAAATCAAATTCGATACCTTTCTTCTTCAACTCCTCAACGCACTTGCGCAGAAGCTTCGCATCTTCTTTCTCCCTCTCCAACAGCTTCTCAAGATGAGATTCCACTTCAGATTTGTACCGTACCGCCCAAATGATCCCCAACGAAGACAAGAGAGCGCAGAGTGAAGGGATCCACGATCTTTTACAGGCACTGGAAGCAGCATCGACGGATGAAGAAGAAGAAGCGTGGAAGAGGAGTAACAGAGAAATGGAGTGGAAGAGAAAGAAGAAGATGTAAAGCTGAGTGATTTCTCTACGAACAGAGTCGATCTGAGATTCTTTGTGGGAGACGCGGCTGAGGATGAGCTCTTCTTCTTTTAACCATTGTTTCAGGAGAAGCTTGTGTGTTGGTGTATCTGCGATCTGGTGTAGAGGATGTCTCGTCTTCGCCTCCATGATCGTTCTCTGATCTGACGCCATTGATGTGATATAGAAAAACAGAGATAGAGAAATGTACTAAAGTTGTGTGATTCGCTGAGGAAAAGATATGTGGATTTTATTAATAACGTCAAGGCTCTTTCGTAACGGCTCTTTTGGGTTTTACTTTTAAAATTTGTGTGAATTTACAGATATGTCCTGAGCGCCTCTAACGGTCGTTAAAATACAGCTCGACTTGGCACCGCCACCGTCGCACTTTCTTAAACTGGCCCGCATTAGGCCCATTAATGGCCCATAATAACAGAAAAACATAAAGACGTCTACCACTCACGTTATATTGGTGTTTAACTAACGCTTGAACCACGTGTCATCTCCGAACGTTACGAAATCGGAACAGCACTTAAGGAGAACGTAGACAATGGTGGTGTGGTGATGATTCACACTTACCTACAAAAAAGTGAGAAGAGCAATAAAACATAACAAAAAAATGGCTTTGCTTGCAAAACTTCTTCTTCTAACCACACTTGTAACAACAATATCAGTAATCACCAGAGCCGATGAAGAGCTAATGATGCAACAATGTCACAACTCTGACAGTCCCACCTTGTGTCTTCGCTGTCTAAGCTCCGACCCCGCTTCTCCTAAAGCCGACAAATTCGGACTGGCTCGAATCATCCTCAGATGCATCAACTCTCACCTCCTCACCCTAACCAAGAATGCTTCCACTTTGGGCTCCCAGCATTACTACCGAAATCCCAAGGCTGCAGCAGCGTTGAAGCAGTGCGGTTTGAGTTTCTCGACGGCTAAGCGTGGCGTGGGAGAGGCCGACGCTCATTTTTCAGTCGGAGATTACGACAAGGCTGCGTCTGACGTTAGCGTGAAGGTGGTGGATCCTCCGTTTTCATGCAAAACCGATCTCAAGACACTCAACATCCAAGTGCCCTCAAGTTTCCGTTACCATATGGAGGTCTACTTGGCGTTGACTCAAGCTCTCCTCAGGATCGTTGATCGCTTCTAGATAGTTTATGTTTCTCCAGCAAGTCATTGTCTTATCCTTATATTATCAGAGTCTTTAATTATGTCTAGGCCTCAAAATTAAAATCCAAATTTGATTGTTCGTGTTAAGAAGCTAAAAACAAAGCAGCTGATATTTTTATATGGTTCTGTTATATATATATATTTTTTTGCACTGATATAAGCTTCATTAATCCTAGACTCCTAGTCAATGGGTCAAACCTCTCGAGAATACTCCAAATATGCCTGAAAAACAATAAAAAAGCTAAGTGGAAGTTTTGTATGGAAATTGGTGTCTACAGTGTTTTTTTTTAAAAAATACATAGATGAATCAAGCTAGGAATTAGATCTTAACATCAAGATAGTCATAATCCTCACAGAGTATAAAACAGAACTTATAAGTTGTTTGAGAACAAAATCATTTCAAGCCACATATTGCCGGAGATGAAGGATTGAAATGTTTATTTACCTACTCTGTTTAAAGAAACAGAGTTTCTAAGTTCCAAGAGCCAAATAAGAAATTCATCATTTAGTTAGTTATTCTCTTTTCTTCATTTATCTTTGGTTATGGTTCAATTTCTTTTAGAACTGAATGAGAAATTTAACAGAAAACTTGGTATTCTGTTCTCTAGGATAAAAGATAGATAATGTTTAGGCAGCAACTCGAGCCCGGTTGCCTAAGCATGCAGAACAAAATCAGGACAGATCTTCTCTTTTTGGGCAGCATATACAATAGTAAATGTAACTATGTGAGGGAAAGAACACTCTTGTAAAGTGGATTAAATTTTATGTGAAATAGTTGAAAAAAAAGGAAAAAAAAATCTTTCTAACTTTTTTTTTGTTCTTCAAGGAAACAGCTACATGCCTAAAAGATTCATTCCTCAGGCAACATGCACCAATAACAATAGCCAAACACAACTTGCAACAATTGGCAATTGCACGTTAAGCTTTCTTCTTTTCTTTTCTTCTCATTTCATCTTAATCTTACATCTCTCAGAATTCTTCCCATAAAAACCCTTTTTTTTTTTTGCTTCCACAACAAAAACATAAAAAAAAAAAGGGTTGAAATTTGTGACAGTTTATAGTACATTTTTTAAGAGTTACAGTTAGACTGTATCGATCAGTCTTTTTGAGAAGAATGAATGCTTCTTTCAAAGTGTAGGATAACTAAAGGTAGGAATCTTTTCTGATAACAAATAAAAGATCGAACTAAGATATCAGTTTCGCTTTAGCTTAACAGAACACATGAGAGTAAGATTTCCAAGAACAACTTTTTTAAGTTTGAACGAAAAGCAACCAAAAGCTCAAAAATTATATATAAACAATTCAGTAAAAAAAGGTATTAGTACTTTGAAGGGCAACACGACGCAGAGTTTCAGATATTGATAATTCACTGCTGTTAGAGATAGCTGATGAATTTCTTTTTGGAAGAGCATAATGAAATCCACAAATAGGATAAGATCGGATAGTAGATTTCGAAATAAATGATATTCTATTCTTATGCATGTATGCATGGCAATTTCGTAACTTTTTTTTTTTTTTTTTTTTAATTTGTTAATAATTAATACCCAATTTTCATGTTGATTTTTTTACAATAGATGAGAGTTAACTGGCATGTTATATATGATGTAATGTTTAAGATATTTTGGAAGATCTTCTTTTTTTCTCATAAAATATTTCATTGTCTAGTCCATGAGACCGAGTTTCAAGTTTAGCAGATCATGGACAGAGAATCTAATATTATGAAGTTGTACAACTTCACAGAAAACAAGATAAAGGAAAGAAAAACATGTCTCACTTTGGTCTTTGAATGCATATTCAGTCATGTCATGACCCATCCATCATCTTTCTTCGAATCTCCTATCTCACAGAACATGTTTTGAGGCAGCCATCAGTATTTGATATATACGCTTATGATCTCGTATCAGTCCCACTAGCCATATTTGATTTTTTAGCATTGTCTTCATTTTTTCAAAACAAATTAACCAATTCGTGGTGATTTAGAGGTTAAAAAAATGTTATATATACAACTTAAGTAATTTGAATCATGGCAAGAATCTTCACAGATCCCAGAGATTACCGACGTTGGTGGTTATATACTTATATATTAGAAGCATTGCCGACTAAAGTTTAGATATCAAATCTTGTATAATACGCATACATGGTTGTCACACTATTATTAATTCTACTTCTGCAGGGCATATCAATTGGACTGTGGAAAGATGGGTAAATAGGCACAAACCTAAGTTCGTAGACAATATCGTAAATATTTATAGGTAGATTCATTCAAGTCGTAGGGGCTGTTTTGCACATAAGAGTAATTAATAAACTAAAATGATGCAAAATATTGGAAGAACATGTGTTAAGATTCTGGGGCTAGGCGTAGGGTTTCTCTTTACGTAGTTTTCATAGCGTGAGTATTTGTGTACGGCCCTTTGAAAAAAAACGCGAAAACATTTATTCTCATTTTTATAAATTCTCTTTTTTCTGTTTAATGAAAAAAGACGAGACAAGAACATTGGCAACTGAGGACAACTGGTGTGGCTTAAATTAGATATCTAATTATTCGCGTGTGCTCCATATATTATCTAACGTATCACCATTCGACAGATGTATCTTAGTATATATCAAAGTTTTATATTCGATTAGTGAAGCTGTTTATAATTTTCATATTATAGCTAGTAGTTACAATTTTACCATTTGTTACAACAAATCTTCGAATCAAACAATAGCACCGGGAACTGAATATATAAAAATCTCCATCTCAACTGATAATTAAAATCACATGTAGCTGTTAAGATGTTAAGTTAAGAAAATGGCTTTGACAGCATGAAAAGAGAGTGTAAGAAGTTATTAACAGAGCATAGAGAGTCTCACACTAACTGTAAGTCTGGTGTGTTCGGTCTGCCCAATTTGTGTTACGGTCAGCCTGCCCAAACTCAACAACTTGTAACATCCCCACACAAAAACTCCTCTCAACGTTTCCTATATATAATACACACTTACACACACTCTCATTTCCTCCCAAACAACCCCGACCTAATTAAACAAAATGGCATCATCTCTTCCACAGTTTTATGGCGCTGATTTCACAACATTTTCCGGCGAGACTTCTTCACAGTTTCACGGCTCTTCTTCATGTCCTGACGTAGACTCTGCGTTATCTAGCTACCTTGACGACTGTTATGGTTCCTTTAACACCTCTTCTAATCCAGAATCCATCTTTGTACCCCAAGTTTTTGCGATTTCTGACGTCGTCTCTGTGCCTGAATACAACAATTACTACCAGAAAATGAGTGTGAATAATGCCACACAATACTTTCACGGTGGAGATCAAGAATACTACGGATTTTCACCGGAGATCAAGCCCTTGTTCCGTCCGGCCACAGGAGAGCAATCCTGGGTACGTATACACGTCTCTAAATCGTTTGTTAATAAGAGAGACATGCATTTATTATTTAATTATTATTAATATACAAAAGAATTAAAATCAAAGAAAATATTTATATGAAGCAGGGAAATAGTGAAGGAGGGATACAAGCAGATCAGCCAAACATAAAAGTGGGGCGCTATTCGGTGGAGGAACGTAAAGACAGAATTATGAGGTACTTGAAGAAAAAGAACCAACGCAACTTCAATAAGACCATCAAGGTACGTATACATATACACTCTCATTCTTATTTAGTTAATTGTATTAATTGGTTATTGAATGTTCATAAATTATGTTATATATATATGTATATGCAGTATGTTTGTCGTAAAACCCTAGCCGACCGGCGAGTTCGCGTCCGGGGCCGATTTGCCAGAAACAATGAAACATGTGAAGAACAATCTCACATGTCTAAGAATCACAACAACCATTCTGAAAAAGACGAAGATATGTTTTCAGGATCGGACGACTATCTAATGCAGGTATTACTTAATATTATTCCAAAACAGTGTATTATTATATATGCCATCATTACTTGTAATTTTTAAATCTAATGCATCACAATTTTCAGCAGATGGAACATGATGACGGATGGCTTCACGAAGCAATGTCCACCCTCATTCCTTTCCCTTGTGAATTTAACCCGCCTGGAGATGCTCATCATCCAAACACGTGGAGCTTCTGATCTTAATTACTACATATCAAAATTTACTTAATTCCGAATCAATTAATGTCGCTAGCTAGCTATTGAATTTGATCAGTTAGTTTAGTTTACTTAAGCAACTTATTTATAATTTTCATGGTAGATTTATCATAATGTACTTAATTATTCCTGGGGTTAATGAACATGAAGATTCTGTCTAGTGAATAAAATAAAAGAACTTCACTTTTTATCATCATATCTAATTATTACGTGAGAATAAAATTAGCCAATGGCAATCAAGATCAAGTTATTATGGTTTCTTTCATCTACTTTACCTTTTTACGGTAAATCAAAGTTAATATGAAAACCAAAAGGACGATTCTAAGAGGGGTGAAAAGTTTGTTGAGATTATTTAAGGCAAACAACATCTTTTATTACGATGCGAATAAATTGGGTGAGTCGATAAGAGATTAATTAACTAGTGGATTCGTGGAACAATTGTGTATTAAGGAATATGTGATGCAATTTTAATCATAAGACGGAATGACTAAACGTAAAATAGCTTGTGGCCTTTCTTTTTTCTTTCTTCCGATGCTTACATATGAATGGATATAAAGAATAATGCCGACTTATATTGGTCACAACAAAACAGAGAAACACGATAAGTTGTACACAAAATTCTTGCAATGATAGGCAAGGAGCTAAAGAATGATGTCTACAAATTAATTAATTAAAGCATCCAATTATTCATTATAGGTTTATTATTATTGATGCATGAAAATATAGAGAGAGGATGGAGATGAAAGACATGATACGGAACCAAGTTCCAATCACTTTTTAAGACATATAATTCTTATAACAAACATAATAAGGCTTCAAAATCTGCAAATTATATTCTCTGAAATTTGTCCCCTTTATTTTCTGCTTTGACGAATATATGTGAAGATGAAGGCTGAAGCCCTCTCATTTGCTTTTACTTTTCCACCTTTTTCTTCTCGACACACTTCTAATGATAAATAAATGAAACTTATGTACCTGAAAACAAAAATTTATATATGTGTAAATTTTTCCAAAAAAAATCTAATCGTCTATTAGTATTGAATTGTGGAGCCTAATTTTTGGTTTGCGCCGTGAAGCCCCGACAATTGGAACTCATGTTGATTATATTGACCTCTAATCGTTTGCTTAATGATTTTCTCTTTCATCTATCTTTGTGCATGTTGAATAGTAAAAAAAAAATTGGTTTTGTTGTTGCAAGTTTTTATTCTTTTTATAATAAAATCCACGAGGAAAAGGAAATAAATGTAATTCAAAAATGACTATAATTATATGTATCATTTTAATTTAATTGCTTGCTTTGGTCATATTCTTTGAAAATTCCGTTTTAGTAGTTAAGGACATCTCCAATAGTGTTTTGTACAGGATTGCTCTTAATTAAAAAATTAAAAAAAATTAAAAATCCATAACCAAGGAAAGAGAAATTAAAAAAACATTTTTTTTTAAGTATTTTAAAAACTGACTGAACAATGTTGCTCTTCTTTTCTATCCTTCTTATTGGTTAAATCTTTTTTATTAATAAAATATTAAATATTTAATTTTAAGCAATTTGAATAAGTTCATTAAAAATGGTCTAAAATTCTAACATTTAACATGACATGTTACTAAACAAGGTGTTACTACTACTAGCTAGTATATAAGTCTCACGATTTGGATATATCATAGACAATTATATATTTATGTCATTAAAGTGTGTTGACCTTGCTTCTTGACGTTGGGGCACATATATGATACAATCTATATATCGCATATGCTTAGGTCAAAACAAGATAATAAAGATTGCATCAAGTAATCATTAGTTGTTTATCTTCATTTTGTCAGTCTTCTTACTATCAAGAAAGATATAAGTGTTTCACATATATTTTCAATAATTTCGGTGAATTCCCACTATCTCAATTTTTTTTTTTTTTGTCTTCTATATATAACTGGTCAACTTGAACAGGCAAAAGGCAATATAGGCCTTAATTCAGTTTTCTAAAATTCAAGTGATACAAGTATTTAGTATAATGTTCACGTTGGTTAAGCACTTAATTAGTTACTACTTTGTATAACCCTTATTTAACAATTTTTTTTTTTGGGGGGGGGGGGGGGGGGGGGGGGGGGGTTGGCACTTGTTGCCTTAGTAATTTGTATTTCCTTTGCTTTGAATGTATTTCTAGAGGTTGAGATTTTAGTGTGATGATACTAAAGATGTTTGACAAAAAAAAAAGTAAATAATGTTGCAACGTAACTTTAGTACGTACTTGAAAGACACTGATTAATAAAATTACCAATTGTATACATATAGTACATTATATGTCGGAGGATTTGCGCCTTCACATATTGTTATGATGCGTTGAAATTAAGTAATACAAAATGCTTTTGTCCACTTCAACAGAATGTTACAAAGATTCGGTGTTGGATTTTCCAAATTTTTTATAAAGCATGTGTTACCGTTAGAGCAGTGAAGGTCGCTCTCTATGCATGTTGAAAACGAAAGCTACAATTAACAACTTACCCCTTCAATGGGAGGGAGAGCTATAATATGTCTAATGCGAAGCCTCGACCTAATATAATTTGTGTTTTCAACGCATTTCTGATATTCCTATATATCTTTTTGGAAAATGATATTTGAGTTTTATATGCATTTCTAATATTCCCATACTTAAAAAAAAAAAATGATAGCAATTAGGGATAATTTTTTCTTATGTTTTTTTTCTTCCAAATATAATAATATGTTTATATCAACGATTATGTTCTTTCGTGCATTTTTAAGGATATTGTTAGACCAAAAAAAAAAGGGATCAAAAT
Organism: Camelina sativa; assembly: GCF_030686135.1. Lineage (NCBI taxonomy): Eukaryota > Viridiplantae > Streptophyta > Magnoliopsida > Brassicales > Brassicaceae > Camelina > Camelina sativa. The sequence continues at coordinate 4,989,167 of NC_141880.1, forward strand.
ATTGTATTTTGTATATTTATGATTGTAGAAAGAGAAACTTGTATCGGTATCTTCTTTGTAATAAGCAGTCAGAGAAAGTGCAACTATTTGGTATAATTATGCATTTTGGTAAGAAGATTGGTTGATTGATGATTATTCAATTTTAAAATGAGACGAGGTAGTTTGATTAGGGAAATCGTCAAACATAGGATTAAGCAGCTGCTCAAAGTGATGTTGCAGCCAACAAAGAGTCTACGTTGAGATCAACAGAGCCACGTGTTTTCTAATCATGCAGCAATTGAATCTAACATGTTCAAGATAAATAAATAAATATCGAACACACACACATATATACAAGTAAACATACTGTACATGTGGTTCGTGGGGATTTTGGAAAATAAGATCATGCAACGATGGCCACACGATAGGGTCCGATCGATCCGACAGAATCTTTATAGAAAATTATACATTACTAGAGTAGATGGGTTGACCTTTCCCACTGAACTGGGAAAATCTGACCCTTTTCCTTTTTCTATGTAATTTGAAAGCACTTCAAAAATCCAATCATGAAAACGATTAACAAGTTAAAGTGGAAACAAGTAATCTTCTTTTGAGGAAGCTAATCAAAATAGGGACGTAGTTAAGCTTCTTATTGCATGCAACTGTGTAACAATAGCGATCTTGTAACCCAAATGTGAGATTTCACTTCCGCTGTCTCTTTCACAAATTTTGTCTTCGAGACAAGACATATATCCCTCTCCTCTCTTCTTTTAATATTTTCAATTTTTCTTTTACATTAACTTTTGCATTTTTGAAACACCTCAAAACAAAAAGGTGATACTGCAAAAATTAATTTCAAAACATATAATATAATCACCTAGCTTGAGCAGTAGCATTTTCTTAGGTAGTGACTAAACCCATATACAGCTAATAACATTTAAATTTGAGTTTTTTTTTCTTTCTTGAAAGAAACAGAAAATAATGTCATTGATTCATAATCAATGCATATACTAAAGAAACAAAAAACTGGTAATCCAAAAAAAAAAAAAAAGTAACACTTATATGTATAGGACATACCGACATTAGTCATTTTTGTTGTTGTTAAAGGAGCTAATTTTTCTGAGAATTGATTGAGAACGTAGGCATCCGCTTTATTGAGCAGCACCTATAATATAGTACTCAAGCTCTCAACTTATTGGGCTTCAAATTTTAGGCCCATAATAAATAGACATAGCCCAAGGCGTTGACATTGAAAGAGGGGCATGGCTCACGATACCCAGCCGTTAAGTAGTACCAGGCGTGGATTTTAAGTATGAGCTTCAAGGATAACTTGCTTACGTATATACACACTTACAAGATGTATTTGTATATCTTTTCATATGTTATAATTTTGATATTTGAATGTCTTTGTGTTTAATGGCAAGACGCACACCACAAATGTTCTCTTACTAAGGAAACTAGCTAGAAACCCCTAACGTAAGAGTTGTTTATTTAAATATAGCATTGAATGGTTGAAGCATTTTTATACGCAGAAAATGAATTAATTTAACGTTTACTTTTATTTGTATTACCATGCATCAAACTTTTTTATATAGAGGGGGTTGGTAAATGCCAACATACTAATTGATAAAACATCAAATCAAAATATAAATGAGAGATATGTGGGTAGTTGAGATATATTAAAACGCCTCTTTCGATACACATTACGTACTACATAAATGATCTTGGCATTATGCACGCTTGTGATTAGACAAATACTAGCTCTAGCTATTTTCGTTACTATTTATACCCACTTCACTTTGTTACTTCTCAACATTCAGTTTTCAATCTAACAAAAACATAAAAGCATTCGATTTTCAAGCAGAAGAAGTGTAAAGACAATGGCTATCATCAATTTTGAGGATCAAACCACACTGTACAATTTTGTGGTCAAACAAGGTAACGGCGTGAAAGGTATGATAGACTCGGGCCTCTCCAGTGTTCCACAGCCCTTCGTCCAGCCTATCTCTGAGCGAATCCCGACCCAAAACGCCCTTACGTGTGAGGCTTCCCAGCCAATCGATCTTTCCAACCTAAACGGCCCACACCACAAGGAGGTGGCCAAACAGATCGTTGAAGCTGCTGAGACACTTGGCTTCTTCCAGGTAAATAATGGTCGACACATATCATTTGGGTTGGTGTAGAAACGAGCAATATATATGCCTGTGTAAACTTGTTAATTTGAACTGACGTTAATATCTAAAAGATATACTAGTACATATATTGAATGCTTACTTATATGATTGAGTGTCTCCATCAATCTTTTACATACATGTTTAATAAGATAAAACTGTATAATTTGAGGATGAAATGCAAATGACAGGTGGTGAACCATGGTGTTTCGGTTGAGCTGCTCGAATTGCTGAAAACGTCGGCTCATGAGTTTTTTGCACAAGCTCCTGAGGAAAAAGCGATATACCTAAAAGAAGTGAGTCCAAGCAAGCTGGTTAAGTACGGAACGAGCTTCGTGCCAGATAAGGAGAACGCGATTGAGTGGAAGGATTATGTGAGCATGATGTACACCAGTGATCATGAGGCTCTTCAACACTGGCCTCAACCATGCAGGTATATACATGAACTAGATCTATATTAATATTTATAGGAACATCAAACTTGTGTAATATAAATAGAGTATAAATGTTAGGAAATTCATGTTGAAAATAAAATGAAATGTAAAATAATATATAGACTTATATTTGAATAACCAATTTACAAAAATATAACATATAATATATGTGTGACAGAGAGGTGGCACTTAAGTTCATGAAGTCATCGATGGAAATGGTGAAAAATGTAGTCAACATTCTGATGGAGAATGTAGGAGTGAAACTAGAAGAAGAGAGGATGAATGGTTTGATGGGAACCAAGATGGTCAACATGAACTACTACCCCACATGTCCGAGCCCCGAGCTGACCATTGGTGTTGGCCGTCACTCCGACATGGGAATGTTGACTGTTTTGTTACAAGACGGCATCGGTGGTCTCTACGTTAAACTAGACAACGGTGAATGGGCCGAGATCCCTCCTGTCCACGGAGCTTTGGTCATCAACATCGGCGACACTTTGCAGGTTTGTCAAAACGAATTTACAATGAATGGACTTATACATATATTTTATATACTACAAATGTGGTATCCATAATTATTTTTGATATTGTAATACAAATATATGAATTTTTCAACAGATTTTGAGCAATGGGAAGTACAAAAGTGCGGAGCATAGGGTTAGAACCACAAACATCGGATCAAGAGTCTCTGTGCCCATTTTCACGGCACCTAATCCATCAGAGAAGATAGGACCATTGCCGGAAGTTGTGAAACGCGATGGAGTGGCTAGATACAAGGAGTTGTTGTTTCGAGACTACATGAATAACTTCTTCGGCCAACCACACGACGGCAAAAAATCTCTCGACTTTGCACGTGCAGAGTGAGACTATCAGCAGTTGTCACGTACTAAATCAACCACAACTACGCGACCATGTTTCTCCTTTTTATCCTTTGTTCTTTTTTGTTATCCTCACTCCCACGTTAAACTGAGTTGTTGTTTCCCTATTTTGTTTTTGATGTAAATTGTTTTTCTTTTTACCCTTGCTCGATCCCCATATTTTTATTTTGGTACAATTTATAAGTTAATAAAATCTGCCTTCTTTGTGAGAATCCTTAAACCTGATGAATCTTTATGAAATCTTTAACCAAAATTTTCAAAGTCCCATAGTCTTTACCTACCTATTGATTTTTTTTTACTGCAATGATTATCTTTTACCAATTTCGCCATAGATTTCCAATCTCTATATCGGGGACTTTTCCGCTCATTTATAATGTTAATTTGAATTTCCATTATTATTTCCATACTCCATCTCGCTTTCATGGCAGACTATTTACGCTCTAGATTTACCGGGTTCTAAGGTCGCTCAAAAATTTCGTTGACTACTAGAAGTAATGAAATAAAAATCATATTTAAAAAAAAAACAAAAAAAAAAAACTACATACATCGTTCACTAAAATGCAAAATATATGGTACAATTTTGAAGAAAGTCGATGTGACGTAAGCGGTAGGGGATTCTGAAACTTTCAGGTTATGACGTGAATCGTGTACTTCAAACATTGTGACGTTATATGTTAACGGATTATTCAAACCCCGTGCTTTTTGCTTCCTTCTTCAAAATTTTCCTTTTTTTTACTTTTCACAAGAGTAAATTCCCACTTACGACCAATTAAATCTCGTTAACTCGTCACAGATTCGAATAATATTCCATATAATAACGTGTTTAACCTTAAACCACTTTTTAAAAGTAACTTTTCTTTTACTTAAATCTCACACTAACATTATGGTCGATCACATCGTTTACTATGACAAAATTCATACTGATAATTAGTTAATTACTAACATTAATCCACAAAACTATAACAATCTTATTTATCCTCCTGCTATAGCATCTATTCAAAAAACTATTTTTTTCACATGAAACAATTTATGGCAACTATAATGTCGTTTTTTTGCCTTTTAAAAGTCAATATATATCCACGATTGGATTAAAAAAGACAAGGACGACCCTTTCTTTTTTTCAATATCAACGATCCGACGACTCATTTTGAGTAACCACGTCTTTGCCTCTCATAATATATACTAGATTAATCATCGCATCGTTGCGTTTTTTTCTTACTTGCGTTTGGCGTCCCATCGCATGTATTATTCTTCTAGCTAGTTACAAAATTCCAGTGTTTCTTATATATTGAGCGTGTATGAGAAGATACCAAACTCTTGAAGTATAGGATTAAATATGTGATTAATGGCGGTCAAAAAAACAAAAAAAAAATGTGATATGTCATATGCTGATATATCCATACATAGAAAAAAAAAATATATAGGCGTTGTCATTAGAAAACAAATATAGGAGTTATGGTGTAATTTACTTTTCCGCGACAGTATTTTTCTCCTCGTAAGTTTTTTTTATAAATGATGAACTAGTTTCTAACTTTTTTTTTGGATGATAAGTTAAATAAGTTTTATACTATGTAATGCGGAAAAAAGGTTTAGAATAGATGGAGAGGAAGATGTCCAACAAGAACAACTTGGGGTCAACCATTGATGACTCTGGTTGAATGATCATTTGACTTGACCAGCCGCTACGAATTGACTCAACAAATTGAAACAGACAATATGTAAGGGATGATTTTATGTACAAATATCAATTTTTTTTTAATGCAATGAAATGAGTATTTGAAAAACAAATATCATATTAAATTACTCTCGTTTTCATGGCTTCCCTATTTTTGTTACTTCTATCTTACATCAAAATTATAGTACTAGCTAGTTTCTTCTTAGCATTTCAATGAATTTTGTTGAAAGGTAAATGTTTGTGCTAGAGAATGATTCGTTTACCAAAAAGATGTGGTAAAGATTGGACAAAAAAGTCAGGACCAACATTAGCTTGAATAGCGTTTTTTCCTAGAGTGAGTTTTGACAATGAGCAGTGGATTAATGGGAGACTCTTTAGTGCGATTTCTGAATAAAATAAGAATGGTAATAGTTATTAGTATTTCCACTACTTTTTTAATTGACGGCATATTTCCACAGCTTTTTTACTCACGCTCCTCGGATCAAAGTTTCGCCTCATGGTTTGCAAATAGAGTTACACACAATCACCACTGGACTCAATATAATTTTTAGTAATTGAAAAAAAAAAACAGAATGTATATGCGAATGGAAAGGTACAAGATTAACATAAGTGAATTAAGAAATCAGATATGTCAATCTTTGATAAATTATTTTTAAATTGTTATATCTACATTTTATGCGTAAATGTGATTACTGACTGAAGTACAAGATCATCCAAACAATATATAGAAGTTAATACAGTTTTAGAAGGAAAAAAAATATGAAGATAGATTTTTAATTAAAATTATAAACAAATTTGACCAATTCAAAATGAAGTATAATTGTTTTTTTTTTAAATCAGCCCACTCCAAGAATTTCAGAAATTTCTGGTTGTAAATTGTAGTGGGAAAAATATCCAACAAAGCGTTGTGGAAACTAAATAATTCCACAGATTTTATAAGAAAAACATGTGACTCTCTTTTTCCTATATATTAGAACTTAGAATAAAGAAGATTCATGGGATTGGAAAAAGAAAAAAGATTCATGGGATTGGTTGGCTACTAACGACGGTTTGTGTGAACTATCCCGTAACTGTAGTTGCAAGTACTGGAAGACAGTGACAAGAAACGACTAAACCTTTTGTTTGTGTTAAATAAGATCAATTGTCAACTAGAGGCCGACTAGAGGCCAGTTATATTACTTCATGTCCACATAGAAATCAGTAAAATATTTTGAAGTGAGAAAGGAACTGACGGGTAATATTCGGTTTTGATTAGGTGGCTTTGTCATTGTCAATTTCAGAGAAACTACCAGATAGAAAAACGTAACATCTCGACCAAAAAAAAGAAGGTAAAATTATTCATGTTTTTGTATTTTTTTTCTTTTGTTGATCTCCCCCAAGTTAAGATCTTTAAACGAAGCAATACAAATCTTACCTTTACGAGCACAAAGTCGGAGTTATGCGTCATGATGATCAATAGATGTTTCGTGGTGAGCGCGGTAATATAATCATCATACAAGAAGTTAATGAATCCTCGTCAGACACTTTATGATAGAGAGGAAACACACAAAAAACAAATCTTGGTACGAAAAGTCAGTCCTCTCCCTGGCGTTTTCCTCTGCGTCCTAATAATATGAATGGTAAAAGCGTCATATACATTTATTTAGGTCCACGTATTGTGATGCGAAGAGACTGATTCCAAAATCTCAAGCCCAAAAGACTTTTACCGGGTCGAATCATTGATTACAAAGGGTTTATAAGTCAACAGACATGACTTGACCAAATCGGATCATTGATTATAAAAGGATGAATAAGACACACACGACACAAATTAACTCTCTTTATATAAAGAGAGAAAAAAGGAGGAGGAAATAGTAAAACCAAAGCCATGGAGAAGATGATGGGAGTACGGGAAAACATAAGTGAATCAAAAGAAGATGAGGAAGAAGTGGTAAAGCTTCCAGGGTTTAGGTTTCATCCCACGGACGAGGAACTCGTAGGGTATTATCTTTCTAAGAAAGTACTCCTCAAGAAACCGAGCAAGATCGATGAGATTGTCAGCCAAATCGATATCTATAAATTCGATCCCTGGGATCTTCCAAGTAAGTTTTGTTTTACTCCCTCTTGTTAATTTGTTCATTTACATCTGTTGGTCTTACTATTTTTTAGAAAAGAGAAAAGTAGAGATCACTTGAATGCATGGTTGTGAAGTAAAAAACTAACACATTAATTATTGTAACCAAACTGATGCCAAAATGTAATGTTTGTTTTGAAGGGTCGAGGAACACGGAGAAGGAAAACTACTTCTTTTGCAAGAGAGGAAGGAAATACAGAAACAGCATAAGACCAAACCGAGTGACTGGTTCCGGTTTTTGGAAAGCCACGGGAATTGACAAACCTGTCTATTCGGATGGACCTAATAAAACAGTGATCGGTCTAAAGAAGACACTCGTGTATTACCTTGGAAGCGCCGGGAAAGGAAACAAGACAGATTGGATGATGCACGAGTTTCGTCTCCCCACAGCCAATGACACTATCCCCGGTGGCCCTACACACTCTAACCCTACTCCAACTTCCGCACTACAAGCAGTAAGTTTGGAATCCTCTCGGTCATGTGATGATCATATCTATCATGCATATATATATAGTTGGCCACTCTAAACGTTTTAAATGGCAAGCCTATTTCTTTTTTCTGACAAGTTTTGTTGTGTAAAAATAAAAAATGTTTTGGGAAGTGAGTGTGGTTGATTCTTACTATATATATATATATATATATATATATATATATATATATATCTACATAATTGCAGGAAGTGTGGACTTTATGCCGGATATTCAAGAGAAATGTGTCTAGTCGAAAATACACTTCGGACTGGAGAGAATTAGCAAATGGCAAACGGGTGAAGCCGCAACAATCTAATTACCAAGAAGCATATATCAATTTTGGTGACAATGAAAGTAGTAGTAGTACCAACGTGATTAAAGGGAGTTACGAGAGGAGCGCTTTCCAGCTTCACCAAACGCATCATCATCAACATCAACATCAAGACCAGCCAATTCCCATGGACACCACACAGGTTGATTCGCTTCAACAATTCTCCAACGATAACATTGACTATGAGAGCTACGAAAACTGGGACGAGCTTCGATCGGTTGTGGAATTTGCTTTCCCACCTTCTTCTTTTAGTTAGATCATTAAACCACTAGTTAACTCACTAGCATATCTATATGTTTACTTGGACGTTTTGTATTCTCTATTTATAAACATGGATCTTTTGTATGTATGTATATGAACGCGCCTGATTATATATATTTGTATTGGCCTATATGTCAATTCACGGAATGGCTTATATTATTCGCATATTTTATCTTTGGTATCTCATCGTTTACATATGAATATGTGATGACAAAAAATAATATATATAGTTAATGAATTACGGTGATAATAAAAGTGGAAAAACTCGTTCGGACTCTCTTTTTTGTTTTTTTACAAGACTAAAAATAGCACACAAGTCTACATAGTATTGGGCTTAGTTTTCAATAGCCCATTAGAAAGAAACCCATAAAAAAATTAAAATTAAGTACAATTTTTTTTTTTTGTCGGCTAAAAAAATAAGTACAATTTCAAACTCGACAATCGTGTTATTAAAGGAAAAGTGGCAAACCCTAAGTTATATAAGAAGAAAGGTTTTACTTCTTTGGCTTCTCCTCCTACTCGGCGTGTCAACATCTTTCCCCCAGGCTAGTTAGGTTGGTTGATATGATTCTTCTCCGTCTAAACTATCTTCTGTTGTTCTTGATTCATCTATGAATTCTAGCTTTGATTTCAATATCATATGTGTCGCGCGATCGAGTTCTCTAATACACTCTTGTATATCTCTTTTTCTTTTCCCTGCAGAGAATTTGGTAATCGTGAGAAACAAAGCAAGTGACAATGGTAAAGGGCTTCTTCTCTTTTTTTTTTTTTTGTAGCATCGATTCTAACGCTTTGTTTTTATTCGTTTGTGTGATATTAATCTAACGGGTTTGTTCTCCTTTTTTTTGTTTAATTGTTTGTAACTTGCAGGTGAAGTTCACAGTTGAAGAGCAACGGAAAATTATGGATCGTAAACACAACATCCGTAACATGTCTGTCATTGCCCATGTCGATCATGGTATATATATATATATTTTTTTTTTGCTTACTGTTATTTTTCTAATCGTTTCTCTGATGATTTTTGAAGCTTTTGTGTTTCTCATATTCCTATGCTTTTATTTAAAAACGTGAAGCGTTTATAGTATTGTTCTGTTTTCTATCAAAAATATATTCTGAAATACAAAGTTTTGATCTTTTGATGACAGGAAAATCTACACTTACGGATTCACTTGTTGCTGCTGCTGGCATTATTGCTCAAGAATCTGCTGGTGATGTGCGTATGACTGATACGCGTGCTGATGAGGCAGAACGTGGTATCACCATCAAGTCTACTGGTATCTCTCTCTACTATGAGATGACCGATGACTCTTTGAAGAGTTTCACTGGAGCTAGAGACGGCAATGAGTATCTCATCAACTTCATTGACTCTCCTGGACATGTCGACTTTTCGTCAGAAGTCACAGCTGCTCTCCGTATTACTGACGGTGCTCTTGTGGTTGTTGACTGCATCGAAGGTGTCTGTGTTCAGACCGAGACTGTTCTCAGGCCTGAAAGGATTAGGCCTGTTTTGACTGTGAACAAAATGGACAGGTGTTTCCTTGAGCTCAAGGTTGATGGTGAAGAGTCTAATCAGAATTTCCAGAGGGTGATTGAGAATGCTAATGTCATCATGGCCACGTATGAGGATCCTCTCCTTGGTGATGTTCAGGTTTACCCTGAGAAGGGGACAGTGGCTTTCTCTGCTGGTCTCCACGGCTGGGCTTTCACTCTGACCAATTTAGCTAAGATGTATGCTTCCAAGTTTAAATGTTCTGAATCTAAAATGATGCAGAGGCTGTGGGGTGAGAACTTCTTTGATACTGAAACCGGAAAATGGACCACCAAAAACACTGGTTCAGCGACCTGCAAGCGTGGGTTTGTTCAGTTCTGATATGAGCCCATTAAGCGGATCATCAACACTTGTATGAATTACCAGAAGGATAAGCTGTGGTAGATGTTGGAGAAGGTTGGTGTCCAGATGAAGCCCGATGATAAAGAGTTGATGGGTAAACCTTTGATGAAGCGTGTCATGCAGACATGGCTCCCTGCCAGTACCGCTCTGCTTGAAATGATGATCTTTCACTAATCATCACCCTACACTGCGCAGAGGTACCGTGTTGAGAACTTGTATGAAGGTCCTCTTGATGATAAGTATGCTGCAGCTATCAGAAACTGTGATCCAGAAGGTCCTCTGATGCTCTATGTCTCTAAGATGATTCCTGCATCTGACAAGGGCAGGTTCTTTGCTTTTGGTCGTGTCTTTTCTGGTACTGTTTCCACTGGTTTGAAAGTCAGGATCATGGGTCCCAACTATGTCCCTGGTGAAAAGAAAGATTTGTATGTCAAGAGTGTGCAGAGGACTGTCATTTGGATGGGTAAGAAGCAAGAGACTGTGGAGGATGTTCCCTGTGGTAACACTGTTGCTATGGTTGGGTTGGATCAGTTCATCACCAAGAATGCTACCTTGACTAATGAGAAGGAAGTGGACGCACATCCGCTTCGTGACATGAAGTTTTCTGTCTCTCCCGTTGTTCGTGTTGCTGTAAAATGCAAGGTTGCATCTGATCTTCCCAAGCTTGTGGAAGGTCTCAAGAGGCTGGCCAAGTCTGACCCTATGGTTCTATGCACAATGGAAGAGTCTGGTGAGCACATTGTTGCTGGTGCTGGAGAACTCCACATTGAAATTTGTGTTAAGGATCTTCAAGATTTTTTGGGTGGTGCTGAGATCATAGTGTCAGATCCTGTTGTTTCGTTGCGAGAGACAGTCCTTGAGAGGTCTAGCCGCACTGTGATGAGTAAGTCCCCAAACAAACATAACCGTCTTTACATGGAAGCCAGACCAATGGAGGATGGTCTAGCAGAAGCCATTGATGAAGGCCGCATTGGTCCATCTGATGACCCCAAGGTTCGATCCAAGATCCTTGCAGAAGAGTTTGGGTGGGACAAGGATCTTGCCAAGAAAATCTGGGCGTTTGGACCTGACACTACAGGGCCCAACATGGTGGTTTATATGTGTAAAGGAGTGCAGTACTTGAATGAAATCAAGGACTCAGTGGTTGCTGGATTCCAATGGGCTTCAAAGGAAAGTCCTTTAGCAGATGAAAACATGAGAGGGATCTGTTATGAGGTATGTGATGTTGTGCTCCATGCTGATGCAATCCACAGAGGAGGTGGTCAGATGATTTCAACAGCTAGAAGAGTCATCTACGCATCGCAGCTCACCGCCAAGCCAAGACTTCTTGAGCCGGTTTACATGGTCGAGATCCAAGCACCTGAGGGAGCTTTGGGAGGAATCTACAGTGTGCTGAATCAGAAGCGTGGACACGTGTTTGAAGAAATGCAAAGGCCAGGAACACCTCTTTACAACATCAAAGCCTACCTTCCTGTAGTGGAGTCATTTGGTTTCTCAGGTCAGCTAAGGGCTGCAACCTCAGGACAAGCCTTTCCTCAGTGTGTGTTTGACCATTGGGACATGATGTCTTCTGATCCGCTCGAGGCTGGTTCACAGGCTGCTACATTGGTTGCTGATATCAGGAAGAGAAAAGGACTGAAGCTACAGATGACTCCACTCTCCGATTTTGAAGACAAATTGTAATCGGACCATTACTCTGCTCTTACTCTTAATGACTGTCTCCCTCTTAGGCTCGTTTATAGTTCACTTTTTTTTATCTAGCATTACTCCGCCCGTGTTTATTGAAGACAAATGTGTTTTCTCTTATTACATCATAGAAAGATCAATCAAGTTTTGTTTGTACAAGTTGAATTATTTTCTCTGTTTTAACTTGGTTTTTCTCTTTCGATGACAAGCTTAATATGCTTTCACTTTGATCCCATCGCAAAACTCTGAATCTTCAAGACAGCTTCCTCTTTCCTTCCGTGTTGTCTGAACAAGTTACAAAACAGAAATATAACTCATCGTAAAACCTTTGAGGCGATTAGGCTTCTGTTGCTGCCTCTATAATATATAAAGAGAGACAGTTCTAGAACCATCATAGTTCATGAAGAACAAAAATCATAAAAACAAACTTTGCTCTGAGAATTCCCTAGCTATACCGATTTAAAAAGCCAAGTCATGGGGAACCGGTTTCAGTTGCAGAGATTAGAGTCAATGGTTTCATAGGTCATTGATGCTTCTCACATGATGTTAGCAAAGTGGATTTTTCAGATATACTGTATCTAGAAACTACAGATAATGTTAAAGTGCAAAGCCAAGATCTCAGGAATACTCTACATACATGAACCTTCTCTGCCACACCATCGGGATGCTTTACCACACGCCTCTGTGTGAATCGAAGCTGATTTACTTCGAAGGAGTTGTATGATCTGACACAAGCCGGTTTTAAGCTTTAACAATACCATAAGGATGTTACATGATATACATTTGAGGCTCAATGATTGAGCTTACTGGTATTGTGTGTCGTAGCTCATTTTCGTGTCCTCTTTTTCGGCCCATTTACAGTATTGTCTTTTTTCTTCTTCTTTGATTTCAAGATGTGCCCATTTTTTTTGTCTTGGATAAACCAAAAACATTTCAGCTCAACTAGAAGTCTAGAAGAACATTGAATCGCCTCCCACATAGTGGAGATATAAATAATAGTGACATGTCACTGTTTGAGTGTAAAAAAATATGTGAAAATACATGTTATAAAAAGTTTTCAAGTTTATCATTCCCTTACGACGTTAGATCAGCACTAATTTTCCCACTCACTTGTTAAATGCTTAGTTTTAAAATGTGAACAAAGATACGATTGATTGGATCCTGCAGATGAAATAACTCTGTGTCACAATCATCCAACTTAGGCATCTTGATTTTGTAGGGACTCAATCTTAATGGTCCATTTTTGTGGTGGATAGGGTCCATATTTGCTTTCTTGATTCAATTAAGTAATCGTGTTCCGTTGTTGTCTTGGCCTGCTGGACACTAAGGACACCATTCATCCATCACTTCACATCATTCATCTTCCTTACAGTGCACCACTATAATCATCAATACTATTATTACTTTGACAAAATAAACACTTATTGAATCTTAAATTCCATAAA